>NC_091685.1:67035000-68285000 GCF_041296265.1 Equus caballus | reverse complement strand
CAATTTCTCTCCAATCATGTCTGGGGCCCATTTTTCCTCTCTTTGTGTAAAATTTTTAACAGAGGAGGTTCAAAGTGTATTTAAACTTGGAAACTAATTTTTTCAAAAAGGTAGACAGAAAAAAACCCCTAGTATGGACTAATTCCTACCTTACAAAAACAAAATAGGAGTTGTTTTGAATTCTGCTCTCCTTTTTCGCTCTTAGTCAAACTAATTTGTCAATATGTGTGTGTGTATGTGGGGGAATGCATGAACTATTAAAAACAAGAGACTTTAATGGAAGGAATGACCACAGTGAATAAGACCTTGTCTACACGAGAAAAATAAAGGGTCATTTAATTAATTACCAGGTGAATTTGGACTAAATAGAATGACATGATGGTTGATTGGTCTTGATACCGAATTCTAATTCCTTCAGTAATAATTTTAAAAATCTGAAGACAAATCTTTACTTCATCTATGTAAATCTAACTTAAAGTGTCTAGACTCTGTGTACTACTCATATTAGCAATCTGAAGCTACCTAGGCAAGATTTTGTCAGAATAAAAATCTATAGTTAATAATGACGTTTTCATAAGCCCCTCCTTTGTATCTGCCCACAGGGACTGTTTGCTTTCCTGAGCTGTGAGCATAGTGAAATGAAAAGAACAAGAGTTTTAGACTCGGAAGACCCAGTTCGGAGTCTTATAGTTGTGGGACTTTGGAAAAGGCACTTAGCTTCCCTGAGACACGATTGTTTCTTCTATAAAAGGGGTTGATAATATCATCTACCTTACAGGGCTGTTGTGCGGAAAAATATTAAAAATGTGAAATTGCCTAATAATTCCTGACATATGGTAGGTACTCGATACATTTTGTGTTCACAGAATACAGAAAATTAGTTATTACTGATTAAATAGCCATTTTTTGTAATATGGCATCAATTGATAGTATCTTGGGGTTATCTCGTTGATAGTCAATGTAGCCCCACAACAGGTATCTATATTATTGTTTATTTGTGTCATCTGATCATATGCAAATGAGGAAAGGAATAATAGACAGTACACTTCTTTTAAGACTTAGTGGAGAGGGACCTGGCTGCCCTTAGCACTTGCTTTCTGGAGATCTTCATGTGTGTCTAATTCCTTGCCTTGCAGTGGCTATTTGCTCAAATATTTTTGTTGTGGACCCTCTGGGGCCTCATGCAGCCTTCCCATACCACCACACACCCACAGTCCTCAGCACAACCAGAAATTCATTTCTTTTCCAAAATTATAGTAAATACCAAGGGCCTGGGAGATGGAAAGGGCTGGAGTAGAGAAATGTTCCTCTTGTACACCTGGCCTGCCATTTTCTGCCATTTCCCCCAGAAAGCTTCAGGAGGACAACAGTATGGTCTCCATGACCCCCTCTGACATACCCTGTGTGTCCTCTTTCTAGTAGGAAAGGGTTCCTCTTCTACTTGAAAACCACTCCTGTGGCACACCACAGCTCTGAAGAGGAGAGGGCTCTGGCAAGGACAGACACTGTTCTCATTTGAAGGTTGTTCAGTGTCTTGAATGGCATATCCCTCCCAGTCTGGGTGTCCTAGTGGAGGCTGAGGCCTCAAGTGCTACAGCCCCATGAGCTATATAACTCCCCATTCACAGTGGGCAATACTTGAGGGATAAAGCTTTGTGGCTTTTTGCCTTTTCTCTCTCTGCAAAGCCACTTCATTTATATAATTGTTAAGAAGGAGTTACCTGGAATCAGATAACCCTTGTCATGCTGTGTGACGTTTAGTCTTATCTTTGTTGTTTAAAGTAGGCATAATAATCATACCTACCTCACATCACTCTGTGAGCATTAAGTGAGATGGGATGCTGTGTCTATTACACTTGGCACATAGTAGCTGCTCAAATGCATGTGTTTTATTACTACTAATAACAAAGATTAGTTCTAATAAGGATTAGGAGAGCTTCAGAATCATGTACCTTCTCGTAGTTGAGCAAAGACAAATGATGCTGATGGAGACCGGGATGAGCTCCTCCATCCTGGTTCTGCTGTTCTCTGTCTTTGGCATGGTGGGTCCTACGCTTGTTCCACGGGTTTGAGCCACTGCTGGTTCCAACAACTGCAAGGGAACCCTGGCCTTGGGGAGGTGGCTGAGAGTGGCAGGATTGTCTTCATTGGTTTCTCAATGAGCCATAACTCTTTCAGATTCACTGCTCACATATGGCCTCTGAGCTGATCTGGCAGTTTCCATCCATGATGCAGGCTGGGAAAGGTAGGGTCTGGAAAACTCATAAAAGCAGACTGAATGGTAAAGGAAAATCAATCTTCTCCTCCTTTGGACCAAGTTGATGAGAATCATTCTCCCTGATTCTCTGTAAATTGGAACAAGGCTTAGGACACTAATCCTACTGTAATACCATTTGAAGACGAACACTGACATTTGTGACATTTAAATAACAGTTCAGGTCTGCTATTAAACCAGGGCCTCCAACTGTTTAACCTTTGCCCTTGTGTACTATTACCCTTGGTCCAGTGCATGCAAATGTATTTATTAATGTATGTCAGTTTTCAGATGACGCATGCTTATTTAGTTTTGGTGGATACATTGTTTCACGTGAACTGAGCTGCACCAAACACAAAATTTATTTTAGAACTTTTAAATGTGATCCATTCTAAGGCTCTCTCTTAGATTGTTTTTAGACAGTCAAGGCTAAATAAAGAGTTGAGGAAATTATCCAGAAATCTTCCTGTGGGTGGAGGAAAGTGCATTTCTTGAACTAAAATTATCTAGAGAAAGCCAAATCCAATTCATTCAACAAAATTTCTTAAGTGCTTATGTATCACATACAGTGTCAGATCTAAAATAAGGAAGATGTGGCCCCTGTCCTTAAAGAACTGTAGCTATGTGATTTTATGCTCCTGTTCTCTTAGTTTTGCACCTTAATCTACATGCACCTTACCTTAGTCTTTGCTTAATTGCATGGATAAAATCTTTACTGATTTCAAAGGAGCAGATTCTCATTTAGTTACAGTCATGTTAACTAGTGAATTAGAGACCCAGGGATATGGATCTTTTCCACTCAGATATGATATTTTAAAAAAGATAGTGTTGGTATTAAAGTCAGGAATAACCTTCTCCATCTCTTGGATATTTTCTAAACAGGAGAAAATACTTCCTGCTATATTCTTCATCATCTGCTACTATTTCCTGAGCATCAACAAATCTGCTTCACATCTGATAGAGAGTTGAGTAGGGTCACTTTACTATCATGGTCACTTCGAGACCTGAGATTCTAGTTTGGGTTTGTGTTAAGTTAGTCCCAGCCTGGTTGGTACCTGATAGACCCAAGCTTAATGACTGGTTACACCAGTTTCCAGATGTGTGACATTCAGCAAGATGCTTAATGTCACAAGTCTCAGTTTTCTTATCCACAAAATGGGATAATAGTACTTACCTTGTAAAGGTGTTGAGAGGATCAGAGAAAATAATTCTGGGAAGATAGCCAACATAGAGTCTGGCACACTGCAGCCCCTGTTCTGGTCCCCATGCTTTAGAGAGATCCCCACCCCATTCTGGCCCCCTTCTAGTTCTGCCACTTGTCACAGCACAAGACTTCCTTTCTAGGTTAATAGTTCTAAACTGGGAGCAATTTTGTCCCCAAGGAGACATTTGGCAATGTCAGGAGACTGTTTTGGTTGTCATAACTTTGCGGGGAAATGTTATCAGCAACTAGTAGGTATAGGCCAGAGATGCTGTTAAACATCCTATAATGCACAGGAAAGCCTCCTCCTTCCCCCCCACAACAAAGAATTATCCAGCACAAAGTGTCAATAGTCTGAGGTTGAGAAACCCTACTCTAGGTCCCTCTGGAAATTTTCTCCCCAAATAGCCCATTTCCAGGATCTGTGCTTCTTATCACCTGGACACAGGGGGTGGCTATTTGAGAGGAATAGCAGAACTTGGATGTGTGGGCTGGGATGTCTACATGCTTATGTAAGGCTCCTCTTAAATGCCTGGGGTGGAAGAGAAGGGGAGTAGCTCTTGGGTTAACTCTCTCCTACCACCATGTTCCAATGTGGAACTCCAAGGAGTCTGAGAATTGAACCCGGCCTTCCAAGTTGTTATGAAGGTATATTTGTCAAGGACAGAGGATCAAACATATTTTATTTAACAATTTGTAAGCTTGATTTAAAACTTTAAATATGTAGACATATAATATGTGGGCCTTTGTTTACATTCTTGCTCTGGGCCCCACAAATGTTAGGGAAGGGCATGCCAACTGGATTTCCAAAATTCTGCGTCCTTTCTTCTCCATGGTTGGGATTACTTGGTCTCCATCTTTCGGGCTCAGTTCTAAGAATTCACCTATACCTAAGGCAAATGATGCATGAGTGGCTCTATTGCCACATGCCCCATGTGCTGAGAGACCTGGAAAGATCTCCGGGTTCCATGAGACACCTCAGTTCCTTCCAAGAAATTCTCTTGCATGCTTAAGCTGGAATGAGTTGGTTTCTCTTATGTGTAATCACAAGAACCTTGACTAAGACTTTCAATTCCTCTTTTGGTAACTTTTCTAAAATCTCGGTGCCCTACTTGCATCAAGTCTGGCCTTGTTCTCACCAGTGCCGTGACTGGCAGTATGGTGGATGGAGCCCCACTGCCGGATATCACACTTTGCCTGTCAGCAGGACCCTTCCCTTATCATTTGCAGGTGGGGATTGACTCCTAGGAGCTGTCCAACCTCAGTGAGTAGGTTTGGTTATGGATCCTATCACCTTCTAGTTGCAAGAAACAGCACCGTTCAGGCCATGTCCTTCAATGTGATGTGCTCTATTCTCTAGAAATTTGCAGTTTAAAGCTGTGTCTACATGCTTGAAACATCCAAATAAAACTCCCCAAATAAGTGGATAATTGTATTTAGGAAATTTGTGAATAATAGATGAGGAAACAAATTTTTCCCTGAACATGTGCAGTTATTACACATAATCTTGAATACGTATCGTTGCAGAAGACCTAGGAGGAGAATATACAAATGAATGTTAAGATGCTGGTACAAGGGCTTAGCTCAGAGGACGTAAATAGTGAGTGTGTGAACCTGCTAGACCTTTATATGTGTTTTCTCATTTAATCCTCACTATAACCACATGTAGTGGGTTTTATTGGGAATGACTATTTTTTTATCGGTTTGTCTTATGCAAAAAAACGCAGGTTCTAAGAAATCACTTGGAAATTCTGTTATGTTACTCAACAATTGTGGCCTACAGACTCATCTGAAACACTTCTTTCTTTTTTTTCTCTGTTTGTTTATCTGAGGATTTAAACCAGCTTCCATAAGAGCCTGTTGATTCATTAATATAGCCAAATTTTTGTTAAGGACAAAAAGGTAAAAATGGCGTTTAGGTGTAGTTCAGTTAAGACTATGAGGTTGCTCACTCTTCCTTCTGTCCTTGCTGATATATATTTTTTTATTAGTTTCCTCCCTGTGGTTTATCCATCTTTTTCTTCTCATTTTGTCTAGGCTCCTCCGTCAATGTCAACTAATTTACTTGGATGGGTTTGTCTGAAGTTTTCTTGTGTATTGGATTCAGGATGGTTGTCTGGCTAATCTGATCATCTATGCTAATATTACTCTTAAGATGACTTAAAAAAAAAGCAAACAAATTCCAAAAGTCAATTCCCTGACCTCCTAAACATTCTATTTATGTTTCCAGGCTTAGCCTGGCCATAACGTTAAATTCAAGAACTGAACCTAATTATAGATCTATGTATGAAAAAGATGTTTAGAATAAGTTTGTCATGATACAGAGAATTCTAAGCCAACAGTTTAATAACTTAAATGGGCATATCCAGGATTACATCAAATAAGGAAGTCTTACCATGGTGATCGAGTAATTAGATATTTTTTCCAAATTACTTTACCATGTGTTTTAATCAGTAACTAGAAACATTTAAAGTCTTACAAATTCTACCAGTTATAGGAGAAAAGTAAAGGATTAATTAAAGATCCATGTCCACAGTAGAAAAAAATGATGAATCTTTTCATCACTCAGCAGCGTGGGGATGCTCCAAATAGACGGTGTTTTTTTCCCCCTTTGGAGTTATTTATTGGCCAGAGGGGAGGGTGGACAGAACTTCTTTTGAAGTTAAACATCTTGCTTGGATGAGCAGATACGTTGCATCAAATCAAAGTAATAAAAAGACAAAATGCTTTATTAAATCTTCTTTATCACTATATGGTGCTCCAATAGGATGATCTAATTAAAGACACAGTTGAGCCTCTTTTCATCTGAAGAGGAGTTCAGAGGCTTCCTTATTAAAAGGTTTGTGCAGAAACAAATACACTGCTGTACTGCTTCCAAGTTTCTCAGGGATGCCTCCTTCCTGTTTGGCTCTCATTGTTATGGATGTCTTGGCTGCCACTTCATGGCTTGATACTAATTAGTCCTTTTCATCTTCAAAGTACCTGTAAGGCACTAACATGATTAATATTCATAATACCACTCTGAGGGAGGCAGTGGAAGTGCCATATTCTTTTTGCAGATATGGAAACAAAAGAAAAGAATTTAAAGTTGTATTTATTTGAAAGCTGATGATGAACACTTTGCTTTCTGGTTCTGGGCTTCCAAGTGTCTAAGCTGGTGCTCTACTTCTGTGTCTTTCCTGACACATCCCGTCAGATGCTGCCAATTCGTTCTGTCTAACATGAGACTTCTTCAAGTAACCAAATTAATCATTGCCATCATCGTCAGAAAAATGTATACAGATTAGGAAGAACTCCCTCACTGGGATTCTTTTCTAGGTCCTCTTGGTTTAACAAGCATTCTCAAGGTACTGAATCATGTTCCAATTTAGTTCCTGGATAATATCATTCTTGCATAGAACTTCGTTCAATTTGGACTAAATTAAGGATCAAAAACTAGCATCTGCATCTAGATGTTAATTGGCTAGCCAAATCGTTTCATAATTTTCTTTGTTGAATCTGCAATTCTTGTGGTGAGCTTTGTGACTCTAGATCATCATAGGCCCTGCCATCATCCATTGCTTTACGCAGAGTTGATTCTGCGTAATTTATGTTACCTGCCTAACTGCTGAAGCCATTTGAGTTTACGGATAAAATAGAGAGAGGAAGGATTATCTTATTTCCCAAGATAAACCAAAGCAAATTTGGTAAACCAAGGCAAATTTGGTAAATTGGCAGAAGTGGTAAATTGTTGAATTTCTTTGACATCGTGTCACCCCTGCCGCAAAATGATCTCTCCCCTTTCCCTGTTTCGTTTAACATTCTCAGAGGGAAGTAATCTAAGAAAAGAATCTGCGCCAAGTTGTAAATAACTGACGCCAGTTTAATGTTTTACTTCTCTAGAGCTACTGGGAGTGTAAAAGAGAATGGTACCCACACCTTCATTTCTGGTATCTATCAAGACAATGGAATTTTTCTCTTTTTTTGGCATTGCTCAAGTCACATTACACAGTTGTGATTATTGGCTTTTTACACTGTGTGCGTATAAGGCAAGTCCTACTCAAAAGCCTGTTTTTCCTATATTCAGATTTCTACATCAGAATCTAAAAAATTGAAAGAAGCCAACAAGTAAATGTTAAAAAGTAAGTCTAAAACATTGCTTATTTGCTTAGGTTCTCTCTGTATTAAAGAGAAAACAGGAAGAGAATGTTCTGGGGTAGCAGCACAAAGAAAGCTAGGCAGACCCTCTTAGGTTTTTATTTCCATTCTGAATTTGATGCTGACCCCCCTGGCCCTGGGAGTTTCAGACACAGATAGAACGGAGCTTTCCAGCCATGATGAACGATCTTGGACAGAGGAGGTGGTTGGGTAACAGCAACTATTAGGCAGAAAGGTGAAACCTTCCAGTTGTGACCTAGTCCAGAATGGACCTACAGGTCTGAGAGGTGAAAGCCTGGAGTACAGCCTCCCTGTGTCACTCTCCCTTGTCCTCTGTAGCTTCACTTTCCACTTTAACTCAACCTAAGTCCTCAAAGGCCCATGCAGTGCAAAAACAAGTCACTTTATGGAACATGTGAATCTCAGTTAATTCCTTGGGCCTTCCATTTTTAATTTTTACAGGTTTTCAGCTTTAGCTTAACAATAATTTGTGATCAAGGTTAAATTAAAGTTTATTTTATTTTTGGTGACATTTTCACAACTAATTTGAACTTAGGTCTCTTGTTGGAGAAATATTTACAAAGAAATAACATCAAATTGCACGGTATAAATGCCATGCCATTCAACTATGTAAATAGCAGCCGAGATGTTTAATTGAACATAAAACACTGGTAAAATGTAAACATCATTTTTGTTTCAGTTGCTCTGAGTGTAGGCTTCAATGGCACAAATGAACACGGTAACTGATGGTGGAAGTTAGATTTTGTAACAGGGGCCAGTAACTCCAGTGTGTCTGGAAACCTTTTTAGTAATTGCTCTATTCTTCAATGCTGTTCGGTCCACTTCTCCAAACACACTCATTTGTTGTCCTAAAGATTGGCTGTTTGAGACCCTCTACACTGCCATTTTAATGTACAATTTAATCTACCATCAAGGATTTGGTTCTTTCACTCAGTCAGATCTTCTGCGGCTGTATACTAGATATCTCTCCAGATTTCTTTATTCTCCCAGGCCATGAGGAATACACCTGGCACTCCAAAGCATCAAGTGAATACTGTTTTGAATTTCCTTATCTATTTATGTAGCTGTAACTCTGTGTGGTACAGCGCAACCTCTGCACCCCAAGCAAAACGCTCACAGGTCATATCTTGACAAGCATAATACTGGAGGAAACATACACAGTTGGTTATGGGATAAGAGGTGTACAATTTCCTGGGAGACAGTTGTCTGAATATATCTACTTTTTGGAGAGGCGTCCTCTACTCCAGATTCACAGGCTCTAATATGTGAAGATGAAATTGTAACACCTTTTGATACAAAATTTGGTGGAAGTGAAAGATTATTTGAATGATTCCAACTGATTGCATGTTTTATCTTTAAATTATATTAATGGAAGAACTTCCATTGCCTTTCTTGAAAAATTGTATCCAGAAAAACTCACGGGACTTTGTTCTTAAATACAATTATAACAACTATTAAGAGCATAGACTCTGGAGCCAGATCTATTGGATTAGCTATGAAACCTTGGGCAAGTTTCTTCACTGGCCTACCCTTCGGCTTTCTCATCAGTAAAATGGGTATAAAAATAATAACTAGTTTGTGGAGCTGTTGTAAGGATTAAATGTAGTAACATATGTAAAGTAATTAGAACAGTATCTGGCTATATATATGTGCTATATAAATGTGGCTATTATTCACTTAATTAGTAAATATTTATTAAAAGCTTTTATTATTTAGCATTTAATACACATCAACTTTCTATATTATTACCATTATTATCTTTTAGGGGAAATAATTCTTTAATTCTACAAATTTATTTTATTTATTTCCAGTCTTATTGAAGTATGATTGACAAACAAAATGGTATATATTTAGGTTGTATAATGTGATTTTTAAAAGTGTGTACAATCTGATGATTTAATATGCATAAATATTGTGAAATGATTACCACAATCAAGTTAATTAACCCATCCATTTCCTCATATAGTTACCTTTTTTTGTGATGAGGAAATTTAAGATCTATCCTCTTAGCAAATCTCAAGTACCCCATACAGTATTATTAACTATAATCTGTTAATTATAGATGAACAGATCCTGTGTACATTAAATCCCCAAACTTACTCTTCCAATAGCTGGAAGTTTGCACCCTTTCATCAATATCTCCCCATTTTCCCCACTTTCCAGGGGAACAATTCTTTAAGGAAGTAAACCCGATTACATATTCTCACTGCTTCATTCCCCACAGTGAGGGGCAGGTTTTGAAGAGTCAAAATCTGGTGAAAATGTGCTCCTATCTGCAAAATTCTTAGTATGAACACTTTTTTTCACTCAAAGGGCAGCATCTGGACTTTAGTAAGCAAATATGCAATAAAATATTATTTTGACCTTTTAAAAAGTTGATCTTCATTTTATTCAAATGGTAAAAATATTCCAAAGAATAAAGTTCCTGTTGAAATGCATTTTTGCCATAATTTAGTGAAATGTTCATGTGCAAATAATGCTTTTACATATCATATTTTGTAAAAAGAAAATTACTATAAGCTGACAGGAAACACCTAAAATAAAAAATGAGAAAAATCTGACTTAAGCTCACCAAACATTGGACTCCAACTTGAAAATATTCTTTTTATTTCGAGAAATGTCTGAATCTTGTTTTCTAGCATATGGGTCAAAGATTTCATGGTAGATTACTTTGCTTTCTTTTACAGCTACGTCCCTCTTTATGATCGAAGTCAGGCAAAACCCAGAAACCATTTCATAACCTTACTTGCTGCAGCAAAGACATTGGTGTGAGGCACGTCTATTTTGTTTCCCATCCAAGGCATTTAATTTCTAAAGCTCAAAGTGGCCTTTGTCAGAAATAGAAAATTATTTCCAAAATCCAAAGGCTTTTTAGAAACAAATGAAACCAGAACATTTATAGTAGACCTTTGTCATTTGTGTGTGTGTGAGATTCCATTATCCAACTTCCCTTTCACTGGTCCCTGGTCCCCTTTCGGTGAAGCCTCACTGTGTGGAGTCCTAGGGAGCCACACAACTGAGTAAAGGGGCCAGACTCTCCCTCTCTTTTCCCCGAAGTAGCCATGTGATTTAGATTTGGACAATCAGACATTGTGCTCTGGGACTTTGAATCTTGAGCAAATGAGTAAGAAGGCAAGAGACAGATGGAGGGCACGTTCCGGCGGTGACAGCTGCAGTGGGATTGGAGCAGCCTGGTCAGCCTGCCCGCTGCTCTGGTTCTGGCTGCCCAGCTCTGTCGGACTTCTGGGTTCCTGACAGTTTTCCCAGCCTGGTCCTCCAGCCTCCTACCAGTTCTGCAACTCTCTATATACTTCCGTTCAATCCCCTTCCCTACCTTTTTTTCTTTATGATAGTTGGAGTAGGTTTCTATTTCTTGCAAAAAAAAACCAAAAAAAAAAAAAAAACCAAAAAAACTTTCACTGATGCAACAACTTTCAAAGTCTGGGTAGAAATTAAATGCCAACATTTTACACTGAATTATCAATGCAACCAACGGTAACCAGTCTGAGGGTGACTAACCTTTAAGTGTTTTATTTGAAGCTATTAGCTACTGTGAAACTGTATCAATTATATGCTTCTATAGGATTGCACAAATAATATTTTGCCCAAATGTGTTTGGTTTGGCAATCATCTCTACTCTCCCAGTGATAGCAGACATCATAAGTTGGTTCTGTATTTCAGCATTTTTGCTGCTATTTTGGAATTAAAATTTTGACATTATTGGAATGAGCTATACTAGTATCTTGGGGAGCTAGGGAAAGGTATATCAACAGACACCTAATTGGTTTCAATACCGTGCTTTCCAAAAGTGAAATGTCTGCCATGGTGTTATGAGCTGAGATACTGTAGATAGTTTTACATGTCAGGAACAATTAACACGTGTCCTATGGGTCTGATTACCAGCATTAAGGAAGTTCTGCTCTGCATAAACCCCAAAGCAAAGCCTCCAGGAAAGTTAAAGGTCCCTGTTCTACCATTAAAATGGGAAAGTAATGTGCCTTTTTTGGATTGACTGTAAACTTTGACTCATGGGACTTTGTTCTTAAAGGTGAAAACAAACGTGAGTAGGAGACAAGTTGTTTTCCTTAAGCATTCTTACACCTTTAGTTGAAATCATTTACCAAAAATTTTTTTAAAGTAAAACTAAATCAATATTGTGTTATGGTGATCCTAGGAAAAAGCAAGTTAAAAAGCCAAAGTGGACATTTTCCTTAGAATACAGCACAAAAGAAATTTTAAATGTTTAGGTCTTTGCCCAGAAGAGTGATTAATTTGATATTTGATACGTGAAACTGTTGTAGGAATAGCATAAAGAGTTGTATTTATAAAAGATTTTAGGAGTGATTAAATGATTAAAAGTGAGTTTATGAGACATCCTGATTATTACATATCCTAGATCCTTGAAAAGTAATTAGATGAGATTCACATGCACACAGTAACTTAAAGGTATTTCTAGGAAAGTTCAGTAATCTGCATATTCTCCATTATATGTGAGGAGCGAGATGGTGGCGTTGAGTCATAAACCCAGCATTCTGCTCCTGGCTTCTTCACCAACCAAGTAACTAACCTGAGGCCAAGTTACCCCAAGTGTAAAGTGAAGACCATGACTACAAGAGTCCAAGCTCCTTATCAGCTCTGAAATTCCATGGTCCTAAAATTGTAAGTTTATTTATTTAGGTTTTTAGTTGTTGGATTGTTTCTCTTCTCTCAGGATGAAAGAGAAGAAAAATAGAAAGGAATGTGAAGTCAAAATGGACGGTATAATCCAAAATGCCTGGCCTCTGAGTGAATTTGGGAATGCAGAATCTCTCTACTTTATACCTTTCCAGTCCAAAAAAGAGACATGAGGCAGGCATTGCTCCCCTCGAGACTGTCATCCAAGACAAAGACTAAGTCTCTTCATACCACAGGGAAATCCTGGTGTCATAATGGAAAGTGCTGGACTGAAGAGGCGGTTTCTGCCTCTGTCACAAACACTCTGTGGCTTTGGACAAATTATGTAGCCTCTGTGGGCCTCTTACCTTCAAAAGATGGTGAGCTATAACAGACCTTCCACATTCTTTCCAGCTCTTATGTTCTTTGATTCAAAGAAAGCAATGTTCTGGATGTCAAGGAAGGATCTGATTTGACTACTAATTTGAGGTTATGTTTTCTTTAGTTTGCCTAAAATATTATCATTCCAAGCTGCAAAGTAGAGATAGCTCCAAAATTGAGACCAACTTTGCCATTTTAAATCACAAAAGGTGAATTTTGGGCTTTTCCTTGAATAAAGGAAATAAAAGAGCTAGGCACTCTGTCAGGAAAACTGTAAAGTTGTGGGAAGATAGAGAGATTAGACATTTTTTTATCAAAGGCAAGAAAGTTGTAAAAGGAAAGTGAAAGAGAGAGAGAGAGAGATCATAAGGGAAGAAATGGGGGAGGAAGAAGGGACTAGAATAAGAGCAGCCCCTCTCAGGCCGTGGCTCTTTGAAGTGACGCCAGAACTGCAGCAAAGGATTGTGGGATAGAAGGTCAAGAGAAAAAGTAGATGGAGACCCTTTGTTCAGAGGTTAATAGTTATGTGTCAGAAGTGCTTTATCAGAGTAAAATGCCCTATGCATTTTTAGATACTTTTAGGGGAGTAAACCAATTCTGTGGAAGTTTCCCAAGGTCCTTATGAAAGAAGAGTTCTATGGTTTGAAACCTTAAAAAAGATACTCTGCAATCAGAGGCTCTGTTTCAATGAGAAATAACAACAAACTACGGAAAAGGCGTGGTGTTTCATATTTAAAATTATTCAAAACAAACTGGTTTTATTTTTATTTTGGGACGAAAGGGGTGGGTGAGTGAAGCAGCTGATAGTGATCTCGAGAGCCTTTTAATTACTCACCAGAATTTGCACTGTTTCTACAAGTTCAGTGCCGTGTAGCCCTGTAAATTATGAATGAGAAAAAGGATCTCCGCTCTTCATAGGCATTCTGAGTCCTAAGCGATTCCAGCCAAAGGTCAAAACTGAGGTAAATTCAAGTTTGCTTTGGCAAAACCTGCTTTGTTATTCAGATAGCTGAGCTGATGATTGTGTAAAATTAGCAAAGGTTACCATGGAAGCATTAGGAAAGTTTACTGAGTGTAGGAGACAGTAGCACAAGTGGTGGTATTTCCTTGAATGAGTTATGCAAAGTGCTTCAAATCAGTTATATATAACTAAGAGTTATATATATATATAAAAATAAGAAATATATATATTTAAATATATATAACAAATATATATATATTTAAATAAGAAACCAAACATTTTTCTTTACATTTGGCAGGTTTCTTTGTGTGAAAGCGACGTGGTCAAGCTTTTATTTGTATAGCTCTCCTCCAACGTGCAGTCGTGCAGCCTCTCAAATGATTAAGAGGGCTCACAGGAAACCTCCACCTCTGACTGTTTAACTTACCAGCACTTTTAAAAGCCAGGCTGATAAAATTCATAAATTTATCACATCTCTACCGGTTGATGACACTCATCAAGTCCGTTTCTAAACCTCTTTGGTTCTGCGCTTTTGTGAAACCAGGTCACTGATGACAAATCTAAGGCAGAACGATCAAGTCATAACTAAACTTTAAGTGTTTCCTTGAAGGTTAAGACCAGAGGATCTGAATAAAAAGTAGCAGGATCCTCTCTCTGATCTTTTTCTGACATTTCCCAAATCCGCAAGGCAGAGGGCATGGTGCAGATTGGAGCGTAAACTGTTCGGTACTCTTAGCCGTCGCTGAGCAGCGCGGCAAGCTGGTTTCCACAGGCAGGGAAAGGAATAAATGCACACATTATGTGACTGATATTTGAGTTGACTGTGGGCTTCTTTTTAATAAGCTTATCAAAAACGCTTATCTGCAAAGGAGACTTCAAAGCACAGATGTAATAAATTAGCAGATAATCACAAAATGCTGAGATGCAAATTTTCTTTTGTTTGATGTATTTTTTTAATTCTCTCCTCTTTTAAGGCTCTTGCAGTACACTTGTTATAAAACAACTGATTTAACACCATCTCAGGATTATAAATTTGTTTAATCCGTAAAAAAGGATTTTACTTCTTTGTCTTAATTGTTGGTCAAAATTTCAAATAGAATGCAATATTTTTTATATATGATGACAAGCAAACTGTGTTTCTTATAGGATGGATGGTTAGTTGTCCTTGTATGACCAAATATTATTCTCCAAAAAAGCAGGTCAAGTAAAGCTAGACTTAGTAATAGCTGTGGGTACCTTGAGCACGTCTCAAATCAATAATGACAGAGGTAGCCTGATAGCAATTTATGAACCACAGTCCTCTTGGGAAACATATTTCAAACCATAACTTCATCTAAACTGTTTATCGGCTAAGCTTGCTCAAATGTATGAAGTGTCAAAAAGTTTCTTTGACATTAGGCTTGTTATTGTCCTCTGATTTATGTACCCAAGCAAAACGTAGTAAATAAAAAGATTGTTTGGTGGTTTGGTATTTAAAGGAAATGATTAGAAACATTTGCCAATGCTATTCATTTTATATGTTTTTTTCTTTCCAAATAAAAAAAAGTGTTTCCGTCCAGTGAATGACTTCACAGTAACAGAACCTTAAATGATCATTATAGTAAGCGGAAATGCCGATGAAGTTGCTATGAAATATTCAGAAAACTCTGAACTAAATGTGTAACGTTCTTGTAAAGCATTTTCCCCTCTCCTTGAATTTTGCATGCCAGACAGTTCACAAAACGTCCTATTTGAGATATATTTATGGTGGCAAATCTGACTTATTAAAAACATGGCCATCATGTCTTAGGTGATTTTTGTGGAAACTTCCACATGGAAAATACAAAGAACTATTCTCTTGAAAAGCATCCTTAAAGAAAATTCTTGGGTATACGCAAGCATTTTTATTTGCTTAGGAATAGAAAGATTGACTTTTTAGATTTTTGATGATGGAATATTAGAGATATAAAATGCATCAAAAGGCAAACTTTCAGACAAATCCTTTGAACAGTACTTCATTTAAACTTTTTAGGACAAGATTTTACATTTTATTTCAAACTGAGAGTTTCTATTCTTATAATTGCTTCACCAGATTTTCATATTAGGCAACAGTATGGGCAGAATGGATATAAAAATCTAAATATAAGATTATAAAAGTTGGCCAAGAATTCCGAAGTGTTGCATTACGAGTTTTTAAAAGATTAATTTTTTTTTAAACTGGTATACATGGAATTCACTCACACATTGAAGGGAAACAAGAAACCTAATGCAGATGGACACATTTTAATGCAGGGTTGCTTAAATGAGGACTCTTTCTGTTTCCAATATATCTTTTTCTGAGAGGTTAACTACTAAGTTGATGGGCACGGTAAAAAAAAGTCACAGACATAAAAGGACAAATAAGTACCGAGATATCTATACCAGCATTGTTAACTTGGTAGCCAATCTGTTTCCTTGAAAACAGGATACAGTGAATCTGTGTGTATTTAATGGAAAGTGGCTGCATTTACTGGAGAATTAGGAGAAAACACTCCCCGATGGAGTCAGAAGTTCTGATCTGCTATCCTTCAAAGAAAGACTGTTTCCTAGGCTGGCCAATATTCCTAGGGAGCAACCTATGCTTATTGATAAGTTATCGAATTCCTCTCCGGAATCAGCTGGTCAGGAAGGATACAGAGGGGAGGGAGGGGTGGGAGAGGGAACTGTGATAGTGGCTTTGTCTGATCGCCAAGGTAGGAAGGGGGTGGAGAATTGAGAAAGGAAGAATAAGAGAGGTAAAAGATAGGAAAGAGAGCAGCAAAAGAAGGGAAAGAAATCACACAGAAACAAAGCAAAACAAAGCAGGGAGATGAGAGCTAGATAGAAAAAAGGCATCTTTGTAAATGGAACTTCATCCTAGACCTCCAGGCACTTTAGAATGGGGGTTCCTAAGCTGGATTTTAGGAACTTCCCCAAGTCTCTGAATCCACTGAAATTGTACACATATTTTGTGAGCACGTGTATGGGCATTTTTTTCGGAGGAAAGTGTCCTTTTCTTTGATCTCATTCTCCAAGGATTTCCAAGACTCAATAAAACTTAAGAACTACTACTTTAGCGGGATCTTACACACACTGCAAAGACATTTGTCTTTTAAAGAGTCTCTGAATTGACTGTAGATAGTCATAGAACGTTGCTTTCTAGTATTAAGTTTGTAGTTTGAGAAGATTATTCATTATTTCAGACCTCTAGAATGCTAGCTATTCAGTCGAATACCATTGATTGACTATTTGCATTAAATTAAGTCAGCAGTTGTCAAATTGGATGTCCCGGGAGAGTGAAGAAACAGTGCAGAGAGAAAGGGTATTAATTTGGAGTCAGATATTTCTGGGACACAGATACTGTTTGGAATGCTAATGAAACCAGACAGGTAACATTTCCTCCTTAACTCTGCATCCTCCCCAGTAAATGAAGATGATGATAATGACTTGAAAAGGGCTGTTGTAGAGACGAACAGAGATGCAATACTGGCTTACATTTATTGGGTGTCTCCTATCTTCCATGCACTATGATAAACATTTTATATACTTTATGCAATTTAATCTTTCCAACGATTTTATGAGACTGCTATTATGTTTATTTTTATTTTACAGATGGCGAAATTGAGGCATAGAAGTCAAGAAATTTGCTCAAGGTCGTGAAAGTAATAAATGGCGGAGCCAGTATGTGAACACAGGCCATGTAATTCCAGAGCCATCTCTTGAACCATTAGACAGACTGAAGCAATGCACCTAGGGCGGGGCATGGAGGTGGTTGGGGGTGGGTGGTGTAGTTGTTTAGCTGCTGCAGTCAATGAGGGAAGAGGATCCTGTTCCTTCTGTGGAGTGGGTACCAGGGCACACTCCTTGCACTGAAGCTGCTCCTATTTCTGAATTACATGTTGTTATCTTACTTCACTCCATGTTGAACGTTATACTTTTCTGTTCCGACTTGTTCTCTTCTCCCCTTCAGATGGCTTCCTGGGTTCTTGTGTTTCTCTAATTCTAGTAGAGAAAGGATGACAAGAATCTCGATGTGAGTTTCAGAAGAAAACCAATTCTCCATCACCTACACCAAGAGGTTTCCTAGAAGCTCCAGGAGAAATTGGGTCTCCCTGGATGCCCAGTTTTCTATCAAAATGAGATCTAATGCTTTGGAAGCATTATCTCAGCGAG
The DNA here is from genome assembly GCF_041296265.1 of Equus caballus. Taxonomy (NCBI): domain Eukaryota; kingdom Metazoa; phylum Chordata; class Mammalia; order Perissodactyla; family Equidae; genus Equus; species Equus caballus. The sequence continues at coordinate 68,267,222 of NC_091685.1, read as the reverse complement.
ATAGACCCCACCTACTCTACACACTGTTAAAAGAAAACCCTGGAGACATAACACCTTTCTTTTTTAGCTAGCCAGCTTCCCGTGGACATTATATAATGTGAGTAGGCATTATTTTATTTGGTACTTTTCATTCAAAGAAAGTTCAGAACACTTTCTTTTTTGGAATGTTTTCCTTTTTTCCTGAGGGATCTGGGTATTCATTGACGTGTTTAGTGTACTTAAATCCTAGAAAAGCACACATATAAAAATATAAGTTTCTTTTTCTTATAATCAAACTTCCTCTCTTTTTTTCTTTTTAGTGCTGTTAATCAACAGAATGGCCAATGTTAGTCTTAAAAGAATCTTGTTATCCAAATTTTTGGGGAGATTTGGAAAGGTATGAGCCTGTTGAAATAGAGCCTTTTTTTTCCTTCTAGGAGAGAATGGTTTTCCAGAAGAGCAAGGACACATATGGAAGGCCTTAGCTTATCTTTAGTGCCTCATACACCCGTTCTGGACCCCATGGAAAGGCCAGTGAATGGGATTAGGCCCCAGAGATAGCATGTCAGTCATCATGAGGGATGAGCTAGAGCATCCTTTAGTTTTTTTCTTTGGGTTACATGTAAAAACAATTTACCAGCATTGATGAGTGTTATTAACAATGAGATAGGATATGGTCTCTCCCCTCCCCCTATGGATATGCTTAAAAATAGAACAGCCATCTTTTCTCTTGAATGATTTAAATAATGGTCTGGGAGGAAAAGGTGGTTGGCAGAGATGTTTAAAGGAGTTTTCTATTTCTGTGCTCAATTCTGAGGCTTAATTCCTCAACTCCCTGTATTGCCCTAGTTCAATCAAACAGTGATCTGAGAAATTTTATTTTTACTAAAGTTCAGATCAAGGTGCCAGTTACATTGACTGTTTAAAAAAATCAAATAAATCTTTGTTTTCCACTGAGTGGTTAATTTGATGTATTATTTCGGCTCCATACTCTCACAGCCTAAGTACCTAATAGACATCCTTGGGATTTTTAAATAAAGCCCCTGTTGCCTGTTTCTTTTTCCAAATGTAATTTTCTTCCTTTCCAAAGCTCACCTTTTAAATCCAAGGAAATAATGGTGCCTCACTACCTTCCAAAGCTTTTCGGTCTTCGAGTTGGAAAATAAATTATTTTTAGGAAAGGAGTCTCAACATCACTTTACTTACAGATGAGCTCTCTATTTGTCAGGGGCAATTTTTTCATTGTAGATTTTCCCAGTCTGAAACGCAGCATGAATAATTCTTCTCTGAGGCTCTGGGAGGGCCGGGAGTGAGGTTTCCTGAGCTGTTACTCCCTCAACATCTTCTCTCACCCTCCTCCCTCTTTCTCAGAAACAGTGTGCAGCAATGGGCTACAAGACTAGTTTTTACTGGTGCCTGGTGGAACCTTAATTCCTTCCTGTCAGCACATCCCTAGGCCACTCTCATAGTCAGGATAAGGACTGGATAAGCGGTTGAACTTCTGGGTAGTTTTCCAAATGAAATTCAACCTCTAGACCTTTTGGGGTTTACCCAGTCTTCCTCACTACCCTAAGATGAGTTTGGAATGAATTTTTACTTAATGGATTCTATTTGTGGGTGGGAGAGGTAACGATGGCATTGCTCAGAGCCATGAGCATAGCTTCAAATAAGGGAAAAGAGCCAGCAGGAATGTGAGAATAGATGTGATCCGGAGGAAAGTGTGCCTGAGGAGGTGCTGGGAGATTGTGATCGGCTGTTGAATGGAGATACTCTATCGCACACGACAGAAGTCACCTTCTGACATTAGAGCTGTGTTTGAGTGGTGATTTAAAAAATAATAGAGCTGATGAAGAAATATGAAAGGCATCGCTTTGAGATATAGTGAAATGAATATGCAACATTCAGGATGAATTACTGTATACTGCTAAGCTGGGAGAAAGGGAACAAAACATTAAAAATAAAATTTATAGGAATATCACCCTAAATAAGTGGGACTATGCCTCCTGCTGGTTTGTTGCAGGGAATTATCTTTTGGAAAATCCTATTGAATTATGTGTCTTGTGAACTGGGTTCTAGGACAGTAAGTGTTATAAGAATTGAAAGAGAACTCTTTTAAAATACCAAGATATCTTTAAAAAAATCTCGTTTTTAGCACAGCTACTTTCCATTAAAATAAATTATTACATTTCTATTTGTCCTGGTTGCTGCTTTCATACCACAGCTAGAACTAAGGTGAGGTGAGTGTGGTGCATGAGGCACGGCCCTATTTCTTACCCCATGCTTTATTTACTAAGAGGCTAGGCCTCAGATACATGTGCAAATATGCTGTGACTCCATAGATTTATTTTGGTAACATTGTAAATAATGGAGAGAATATATTAAAACTTGACAATAATATTCTTTGAACTGTCTATTCTTCTTTGAAGATGAAACTTGTTTCCCATAACAGAAAAATGTTATTGTCAATACCTCCTTTAACAACCAATAATCATGCAGGAACATCTCTTATACAATCAGTGAAGTTACCAAGAGGTCTAAGATTTAACTTTATCCTCAGGAAGTTTATGGTCTAGTCAGAATACAGGACAGGGAGATGGTACGATTGCTTGTTATGTTTGGTAACATAAACTAAGTGTCGAATGTGTGATGCTGATGAGCAGTGCTCCAGGAAGACCAAGTGGCGTTTAAGGTAGACAGGTGGATAAGCCATGTGACTTGAACCAAGTCTTAAACAGAGGGTGGACCTATTAGTAGAAGAGTCAGGTAGATGATTCAGGTAGTGGGGTAGATTTTGTTTTTGTTGGCAATTACACACTTCTTTTCTTCCCTGTAATAGGATTATACACTCCTGCTAGTTGCAATGTGATTTGTAATGTCTACTTGCAGAAGAAGTATATTTCCTTGGCCATTAATGGTGGGCTTATGTGACATGATTTGGCCAATGAAATATGAGTGAATCCTGACTTATGCCCCATCAGAGCAGAAGCTTTTTTTTGTGTGTGAGGAGATTGGCTCTGAGCTAACATCTGTTGCCAATCTTCCTCTTTTTTTACCCCCTCCCCAAAGCCCCAGTGCATAGTTGTATATCCTAGTTGTAGGTCATTCTAGTTCCTCTCTATGGGATGTCACCACACCATGGCTGGATGAGCGTTGCGTAAGTCTGTGCTCAGGATCAGAACCAGTGAACTCCGGGCCACTGAAGGTTAGCATGTGAACCTACCCACTTGGCAATGGGCCCAGCCCCAGAGCAGAAGCATTTAAATGTGACTACATGTTTTGCTTCTGCTCTGCGCTGGGACTGCAGTATGTCTCAGAGAGTGGCAGCTTCTTGGTCATGGGTCCCAGAATGAAGCGACACATAGAGCAGAGTTGAAGCCTGGCACAGGGCTGAAGCTTACTAAAAATCTACACATAATGTGAATGAGAAATGCAAATTTGTTGTTGTAATTCCTTGAGATTTGGGGGGTTGTTTGTTACTGCGGCATAGCTGACCAATACAGGGATAAAACACAACTTGAACAAATGTGTGGACACAGAGAGCTACATATGAGAGGGGCAGTAGAAAAATCTAATTTTCTCCATTCAGGGGATTTGTGTAGGAGAGAAATTAAAAAAAGAAGCTGAGAGGCTGGCCCCATGGCCGAGTGGTTAAGTCTGCGTGCTCTGTTTCGGCAGCCCAGGGTTTCGCTGGTTCGGATCCTGGATGCAGACGTGGCACCGCTTGTCAGGCCATGCTGAGGTGGCATCCCACATACCACAACTAGAAGGACCCACAACTAAAAATATATACAACTATGTACTGGGGGACTTTGGGGAAAGAAGGAAAAATAAAATCTTTAAAAAAAAAAAAAGGTGGACCATATTATGGAAGTCTTGAGTGGTAGACTGGGAACACTGACCTTATTCTATAGGCAGTGGAAAAGCACTGAAGATTTTCAGCATAGGTGCAAAGCAACAAAGGGAAAATCTTAGGGATATTTGTCCAAGAACAGTAATAGGATGAAGTGGAAAGTGGGAAAGAAACCAGTTAGAAGCATCATGTTCTTAAACATGTGCTTTAAAAATGTTTCTGTGATTATTTTGTTGGAAGAAGGTGGTGGTCATATTTCCACATATAAAAAGGCAAAGAAAAAAATCTAATGGGCAAAACGACTTTAAGGTAAAAAAAATTATATGCCCATGATAACACAAATGTTTCCCTACACCGGGGAAGCAGTACAACCTGCCGTGACTGGTTGACATCCTTCTCAAGGTGGCATGTCATATAACTACATTAGCCACCGGAAGCCGAAGCCTTGAAGGCCTTCATAATTCAAGTTTGTCCCTTCTGTCTGTACATATATTCTGACTTACATGCAATGTTTTCCTTTGTCCGCAGGTCCATTATCAATGTTCAGCTCATTGTGGTGTGGATCCTGTGAAATCATGAAGTGCAAGAGAAGTATTTGAGGCACAGCAAACTTGTGGACTTGTTAGTCTGTAATCCTTATGTTCAGAATCTGTAAAACTTCAGCACAAGTGACCTTTACCACACACGTAAAGAGGGATGGAAGTTGACATTAAGGGGGGCTATCTGGTATTCCCCAATAATATGAAGTTGTCCTGCTTTTTATTTAGCTCAATGCTTCACCTGTTTTGGGTTCATCCATGAGTATCTTTCATATCTAAGCAGGACAATTTTTTACATGGATGTGATGATCTCTCCTGCATTTTCCTAGATGACATGTCATTTGATAAATTGGCTTATTGAGCACAGATAGCAGACTCGTGCAAACACCAACAGCGAGCCAAGAGAGTCATCTGAATGTTACAATCCTCACCTGTGTCCAGATGTGAATTTGTTCCTTTTCTAAATCCTCAATAGAGTTTTCTTGGTTGCAGAGATATTTTTACTCACCCTGATCACAGTGTTTGCCTCAAATCTCATAAAGCCGGACATGTTACTGGTGCTCTGAAAGTCTTCTGCTTTGTGAACAAGGTTTAATGAATTGGGAGTATCCGTGCACATTGCTTTCACTCAAAAAGAGAAAATCCTTTTAAACAGCTATAGCTACAGAAATTCAATTTCGTTTATTTAGGAGGAAATGAGAAACTTGAATTGTAGGTGTGGAGTCTTGCAATCTTTTAGACTGATAAAAGTATGTTTGGGGGGATGGTTGGAACAGCACCGAATTGCTTCAGCCAAAATTATTTTTGTGAGCACATTTCCAAACTCACGATCATGTTTTGATAAGAAAAACCCCTTTCTCCACAAATTCTCAGGTCCCACTCATTGGCCCCTCACCTCCAGTTCTAAAACCTATGTCAGACTGTTACATGGCTCAGTTCTTGGTGATATGTTTTCAATTTGAGTCAACTTGATGAGAGAAAAATTACTAAAAAGTGGGAATGAGCTGTGAGGTGAATAGGGCTTTCCTATCAAAGTGGAGGTATTTTTAAAAGCATTTATTATTTCAAACTAAAACATTTATAGAAAGCCATGAGTGTGAAGTGTATGGTTACCAGTTGTGGCTTGCCGTATTGAAAAATTCAAGTTCAGAGGAAATATTTACTGAGACTCTGGCTAGCAAGTAGTTTGTTCATGGGAATAATTTGGTCCAGAAGGCATGTCAGCTTAAAACAATAGTTTACTAATATAGTAGTAACAGGCAATTAAGACTCATAAATGTTACCATGATTGAGACATAATTTGATGTAAATACTTCTGTTATTAACAGAACTTAAATGCTGTATGTCTATGTCTTACACATGACATGAATGTCAGAAGTGAGAAAATGACTCCTCCATTTGCAATACTTTATGGGCTCTGATATAATATGGTTATTTCTTTCTGTGTTGAAGATGATGAACATCGTTTTTGGCACATTTGTTCCATGGTAAAAAAGTATTTAGCTTACAAGTGAAAAAAAGTCTGGCTTTTTTATTTTTTATTTTTTTTAAAGATTTTATTTTTTTTTCCTTTTTCTCCCCAAAGCCCCCCGGTACATAATTGTATATTCTTCGTTGTGGGTTCTTCTAGCTGTGGCATGTGGGACGCTGCCTCAGCGTGGCCTGATGAGCAGCGCCATGTCTGCGCCCAGGATTCGAACCAGCAAAACACTGGGCCGCCTGCAGCGGAGCGCGCGAACCCAACCACTCGGCCACGGGGCCAGCCCCAAGTCTGGCTTTTTTAGCTGTGGATTCAAGAGATGCTGTATAGCTGAGTTTACTTTCTGAGGAAAGGCCAGTTTTGTGTGGCAGTCTCTGGAAATTTGTTTGGAACATATAAAATTCTCTTGTCATGTGAATTCTGGAGATCTGTGGGAAATACATTTAATCACATTGGGTGAGAATATTCCTTTTTGTGTGAGTTCTTCGTGAATTGACAGTGCTTTTTCTCACTCAATGATAATTCGTGGAGTTCATTCCACAAAAATGCCTATGGTGTATTGTCGAATAAAGAGGAGGCTGCAAACAGTATTTATGGTATATAATCTTATGTACACATGAAATTTTATGTATGTGTGTGTGTGCATATGTATAAAAAAGAAAGAAATCTTGAAGGCTGTTAATAGTTAACTCTGGGTGGTGAGTTTTGGGAGCTTATTTTCTTTGCATAGTTTTTTAGATTGCTTTATTTTTTTTGATATTATGAAATGTGTCATACATTTAAAGGAGGACATATGACAGTTTAAAGAATAATAATATAATGACTACCCACTGCCTAGCTAAAATAATAGAATATTACTTTGTTTTGGAAGCCAAGCCTTCCTTCCTCCTCTGCCTCTTTCATGGAGGTAATTACCTGCCTGAATTTTGTACCAATAGTTTATTTGCTTTTCTATATGGTTTAGCCATCTATGAATGTATTCATAAGCTACATATGGTTTTATTTTGATTGTTTTGAACTTTAAATTAACAGAGTAATACTGGATATATTCTTCTGTGACATACTTGTGTTTTACTCGTTATATTTTTGAGATTCATCCATGTTGATGTGTACAGTTGATTTTTTTCTTTGTAAGTGGATAATATAATTTCATCACAAAAAAATCAATGAAGTCATAGTTATTTTGAGAAGGAAAACCTCATATTTACATTTAAGAAATATATGTGCTGGAGGGTTGCTGAAATAACCATACTTTTGTGAATTGAAAACATTTTTTGTGGTTGTTATTTGTCCACAAGTAGATGGTATCCATAGCTGCCTGCTGAATGTGATTTTCAGGGTTGCCAGCTGTACGCAAAACAGAGCAACACCTCCTTCCTGCCCCTGTTGAGAAGCCACTGCATTTGAAATTAAATCATTAGCTATTCTTTCCTTAGGACTTTAGGCACTGTCTTACAAAAGGAAAATTGTGTCATCTACCTTCCAATATGAATTGCTTTAGCCAGTGATTAGCTTTAGCACTTGGAAAGCAACGAGCAGGTCTTGAGGGGCAGAGGAAAGGGATAGTTCTAGGCCTTGACATGTTTGGAAGACGGGCTTTGGTGGGCTATTTAAATGAAGAGCTCCGGGCATTGCAAAGGCAGCTGAGGACAGAGTGAGGAGGCAATACCAGGTGTGTGAGCTACAGAGATAGGAAGTAGGCAGGGAAAAATTTACCTCTTTTGTAACTTAGCCCATATGTAGCGACAAGCACTTTTTAAGTACCTAGTGTATCAGGCTCTGTGCTAGGCATTCTTAATTCAAAAACATAACTAAGACCCTGTCTCCAGTTTTAAAGAACCCTCAGACTAATGGAAGAACCAGATACACCAACAATCTTTGTACCATGTCCCAGGTGGCTCCTGCAGGAGCACAAAGGAAAAATTGACTGACTGCCTGGGGGGCTTCAATGAAGAGGCCATGCTGGTGCTGAGACTTGAAAGGAGGATGAGTCTAGTGGACAAGGAGGAGACCATTTCTGTTACAGGAAAGGACCATTTACAGAGGCATAGAGAATGGGAGCACAGAGTCCAGGGAAATGCTAATACGTATGTCTGGAGTCTGGGTCCATTCTATACCACCATAGTGATGGTTCTAAAATCTGACCATGTCACCCACCTAGTGCTTCTCTGGCACTAAACTCTGCATGGCACATAATATTATTTGCGCTTGGCCTCAGTCCACGTCTCCGACCACACTTTTCACGTTATTTTCCTTCACTGACTCTCTGCATTACTCTTCCCCCTCTCCAAATAGAGAACTACATTGGGTCACCTAAACTCAGCTCAGCTTTTTTCCACGGAAAGCCTGACAGCCACCATCAACAGCCGGCCACTGGCGAATGAGTATTTCATCTTAGAAAGAGATTTCTCTTCATTACTGCAGTTGAATTATAGTTCCAGAAACATCCAGGTTCCTGTGAATGTGGATGACCTATCCATGAAGGTTCAAATGTATGAATCTATGAGAACACCAATTAATCACTTGTCAAATATTTGAGCCCCTACTGTGAGCAAGGCACTATATGACCATTATGCCATGTTATTAATCTATTGGAAAATAATTTGACCTTGTTTGTATAGTACATCTATAACACATACTTCTGTTTATATTTACCTTAAATTTTATAACTCTAAGTGTTTGCAAACCAACTATATATAAGGGCCATTTACAAGGCGTGGTTTTACTGTACTTTACTGCTTTTTCTTTTGTTTTTATAAAGCACAAATATAGTACAAGAATCATATCTTACCAAAGCAAACAAATATATCATAGTTTTAAAAAATGTCAAATTTGGGAACCATCAACCATGAGCAAGAAAGCATCAAAATTGTAAGAAGGAAATAGATCTATTATCTAGAAATAAATAGAATTTGCTGTGCAACTCAATTAAATATAATTTAGCAAATAATTACTGGCACCTATATTAGGTTCTGTGGAGGACGTCACACTTTCCATGAAACAACCCCTTTGCCCTCAGCAGCTTTGAGTGTAGATCACTCTGTGTGCTCTGCCAAAGAATCAGAGAAAGGAGAATTTCCCATCCCTCCCCTCAGCCTCAATTTCCAAAAGCAACCTTCCTATAATCTGACTCTGCTGCATGGGAAATCCATACAACGCTCATCAGCCCTGTAATTAACCCAGAGCAGGAGGTGAAGACGTAGAGCAGTGATGAGCAGAGGCAGCCCGAACTACAGATGTGGGAGTCTCACTTCACTCCAGAACCTGAGAGTGAACCTAACAGACCTTCTCCTCTGCTACTTTTTTCCTTTCATGCCCAGGCTTAATGTTATCAATCGAGAATGTCCGATACTCCAGAGAAAAACCCTGTGAGATATTGCCTATGACTCTCAGATCCCATTCCCCTTGCCATCCCTAACTTCTCTAGGATCTCTCTTTAAGGGAAGGCTGCTAAATTGCAGCAAGATCATGTTTAAAATATCTCCCTGTTTCTTTCTGGATCTCCTCTGGGATGTGTTCATTCTGGGGAATAAATAGGAAAATCTCTACTGCTACCATCTTGGTCCAAGCCATCACATATTGGTTATTGTAATATTTCCCTAACTGCTTTCTCCACTTTTGTTCTTGACTCTCCTTTAGTCTAGTCTCAGCACTGCAGCTGAAACGAGGTATTAAAATGTCATTCCTCTGTTAAAATCCTATAAGCCAGTCTGCCTACTTCTTCCTTCACCCCACGCCATCGTCTCTCTCACCCTCTCCCTGCCTTCCTTGCTCACTGTACTTTCGCCATACTGGCCTCCTTGCTCTTTCTCCAATGTGTCAGGCGCCCTCTCACCTTGGGGGCATGTGCACTTTCTGTTCCCTCTGCCTAGACCGCTCTTCCCCTCATTCATTCATTCCCCTCAATGAGAGATCTGGCTCATTCCCTCACTGCCTCCAGGTCTATACTCAAATATGACATTCTCAGAGAGGCTTTCCCTGGCTGGGCTGCTTTATATGAAATTGTAACTCCCAGACTCTGTATTGCCTACTCTCCTTCCCTTCTTTATTTTTCTCTATAGTACTTGTTGTCATCTAATACACTATATATTTTACATTTTTACTTTGCCTATTCTCTGTCTCTGCCCACTAGAATGTAGGGTCTGTGGGCTTTCTGTCTGTTTTCACAGTACAGATGTGCGAGGCTTACGACAGGGGTATGTTCTGAGCAATGTGCCATTTGGCGATTTCGTTGTTGTGCGAGCATCACAGAGAGTGTACTTACACAAACCTAGACGGTACAGCCTACTGCACACCCAGGCTATAAAGTATACAAATTTTATAAGACCACGGTCATATATGTGGTCTGTCGTTGATTGAAATGTAGTTAGCGGAGCATGACTGTGCTGTGTTCCCAGAGTCTGAATGGTACTAGCATGCAGTAGGTACTCAGTATACATATATACATATGTTGAAAGAATAAAAGAATGAGTGTGTAAAAACAAAGGTTTACTCCTACATTATAGTACTTTTCCTAGAATACTTTAGTTCCCATTCAAAATTTAGTTAGAACAACACTTAGTTTTCACTAAGTGAAAACATTTGTACATGATGTTTTCTTTTTATATATCACAATATGCAGTGTTTGAACTTTGTTTTTTCCAAGCTGAAGAGAGTAACATATTGGGTGCAAGTTTAGCAATTTCTGACTGTTTCCACATTTTGGAAAAGAGTCACTGGTGCTAGAAAGTGAAAAATCTTCAAGCTTTCCAGAAATATTCTCTTAGAGGAAACATCACAAAAGTAGCTTTTAAATAAATCTTTGTGTGATCTACACATTCAAAGAAAAAAGAAATCTTTGAGCAGCAAGACTTCTCGATAGGCTAGGGAAACTGCTACAATTGAGGTGGGTCATCACGTTTCACTCAATTCTTCATCTTGATCTTCAGATATTTGAGAGAACATTTGGATCAGGTGGTCAACAAATGCATGTATTTCTTTTTTCTTCTTTGACTTAAATCAGATGATAAGAAGAGAATTTTCTCTACAGAATGAAGATGGGGGGGGTCAACAAATCCTTCCCCCCAATTTGTTTTCATCAAGTTTTATTGGAACACAGCCACACTCATTTGGTTATGTTTTGTCTGTGGATATTTTCTGTGCCTGCTTTCCTGCTACAACAGCAGAATCGAGTAGTTGCAAATATTTACTATCTTGCTGTGTACAGAGATTGTTCGTGGACCCCTGACATTAGACTGCAACTGGTTCAAGTGGTAGAGGCCAGCCAAAAGGCAGCTGGCCATATGAGGAGGATGAAACAAAGGTGTTCGATGATCCACAGAAAGACAACTCAGTTTTAAGTAATTACTAGGTAATCACATATTTTCTCAATTTGTACAATTGCTTGGTCCTGTTACATTATTTGTAAATATGAAATTTCTAAAAAAAGCCATTTATCCTCGTTGACATATTAACATTCAGAACTGTTTCATTTTAATTTTGGATTGGTTTTCAAGTGACAGTGATTTCTGCCACAATTTGCAGTTCCTTTGCATCTTTTTAGGTGAAGTGCTATTCTATAAGAACTCTGCATTTTATAACAAATTACACTCTAATTTACCTGTTTTATATGTGTGTCTTTTAACATATAATTGAAACTTGTTACAAGTGAGCCCTATGGCAGTGATTAGTTTTGATGAAATCATTCTATCTCTTGAAACATGACTACTTCACAATGGAAAAATAGGCAGCCTTAGCCCTGTGCTTAATTTGGTCACCCAGACAGGTTTTATGAAAAACAACTTGCCTCCTGGATTTTCTTAAAACGCAGACAGCACCTATAGGTTTAATGTTGGGTTTTATTTCCGGAACATCGAGATAGACTATATTGAAATGCCCATTGAAATATGTGATAAACAATCAAAATTAAGTACTGTGTTTAACATTTGAGAAGCTTTCAGAATGTGTTATCTGCCTTTGGGAATCCCCAGGAAGGCTCTGCTTAGATTTGTCTCCGTTTAAATTAATGAGGTAGGTGTAATAGAGACTTAAGTATCAAACCAAGCCTTACAATATTTATTGGGAAATACAAGTACATTTGACAAATACAAGTGACATTTTTTAGTATTAACTGCAACTCTAGTGGTCTGAAAAAGTTAGGCATTTTTGTAAACATATTATAATCAGATTTACTTAGGCTCTGTGGAAAACGGAGTAGACTTCTGCCTATAATACAGGTTAAAACATACAGCCATTAAATCACAGATAGAGAATGCATCGGGCACTGCAATGTTCCAATAAATTCTATCATTAAGTCAAAATGTAGTAATAAAAAAATTTTACCACTTATGGAGTCTCACGTGTGCCAGGCATTGTTCTAAGTACTTCTGGGGCATTACGTCATTTGGTCTTCACAGCAACATTCCTATCTCTGTTTTGCTGATGAGGAAACTGAGGCTTAGAGAGTTTACGTGACTCACAGGAACACAGAGAGGAAGTGATGCAGCCAGGCTTTGACAAGTCCGGATAATCTGTCCCATTCCTAAATCCAGCTCTTAACCACTGCAGTGTATTACCACTCTAGATAGGTGCAATCTTAGCTTATCCTTTATGGGAAAAGACTTCAGTGGATCCTCTTGTCTTTATGTCTTGTACAATCTAGTTAAAAACAGTGTTCTTTCCTTACCTCTGTTATGTCCTGCACCCTTCCGCCCTGCATCCCTTACATTTGCATATTTAATTTTAGACAGGATCCTTACAAGTAAGATTAAAACCATTTTTTTGAAGCTTTACAGTCATCTTATTTATCCTTTCCCTAGATTCTTAAATATGATGTTGTAATCTCACCTATCTTCCCTGTCTCAAAAGGTGCTTTCTCATGAAAAAAAAAGGAAAAACAGAGAAATTCCAGTGTGTTCCAGACAGCTGTATTATGGTGAGATTACTTAGGTCTGGAAGGTGTTCATTCAACTGGACATTTCTGGAAACAAATAGTTTAGCTTGATATATGGTGCTGAAATAATTATTGTTATTTTACGGAGTCCACATACTTCCACTGGAAGAACAACATTTGGAAAGCTTCTTCTAATTGTCCAGGCACCATTCCCTGCCCTACATTATTTCAATTTAATTAAACCTTGTAGTACTTTGTGTTAACAAATTTAAGATAATGCTTGTAAATGGACTTGAAGGTGAAAAGTACCATCTAGCAGGACATGTTACTGACATGATGCCATCAGCCTGGATGTATAAGTAATCTACAGACACATTCTTTGTATTTTTTTCACTTTTTTTGTGTGTGTGTATGAGGAAGATTGGCCCTGAGCTAACATATGTTGTCAATCTTCCTCTTTTTGCTTGAGGAAGGTCGTCACTGAGCTAACATCTGTGCCAGGCTCTCTCTATTTTGCATGTGGATGCCTCCACAGCGTGGCTTGATGAGTGGTGCTAGGTCTGTGCCTGGGATCCAAACCTGTGAATCGCAGGCCACCAAAGTGGAGCTAGTGAACTTAACCGCTATGCCACTGGCCAGCGCTCTTTGTACTTTTATGTTGAGCCCATCATTATGGTATCAGGACATAATCTGGATGGCAACCTCTCTCTCCATGATCGCCTGAAACTTTGGGGCATTTTGGGAAGAATCAAGTTGCTTTGCACTGACCTTCTTTCTCCCTCTCCCAGCTCCTGGATATATCTGCTGGATGAGCAGGGAGTTATTACTCAGCATCTAGAAATTGAAGAGTGTAGTCACATTGTTTGCTCAATGCACATCTGACTGGAATGTCCACTTCTGCCTTTGGAAGGATATTGAGGAAAGGAAGTTAAATTTTGGGCAAGCAGTTGGTAAATTCAGTAAGGCTTACTAATGGTTTCAATAACCAATAAATTGCTGTTGACTAATTAATAGTCTACCTCATTCCAGAGAAGATTTGAGGTGATACACATTCAGTTCAGCTTAGTGACAAGTTTCTGTAATTCTAATATTCGTTTTTGTATTTTTAAAAACTGAGCACAATGAAATACTTTTTTGAATCCCTTTTCTTCTTGATTATAAAAATGTAGGGGAAGAGTACTGTGAGGAATTCAATACAATAAACAAACATATATGTAAAAAAATGTAAATCATGTATAAAATAAGATTAAAAGTTGCATGAATAGAAAGCATGCATGAATGCAAGACCAGAGGATATATAACCTGAAGGGCAAAGCTGGGGAGAATCAGAACAGAACGTTCAGACCAATGTGAGTGAAGGCGAGTTCAACTTGTCTCTGTGCTTCCTGTGACTAACATGGAAAGGGAAACATAATTGGTAAAGTCTAAATTTAATTCATTGAAAAGAAACTATGCAAACATTTCAGTGTTTTTTCTCCATTATTTTGAGCAGTAAAAGTCAGAGTGTGTCAGAACTTTTGTAAGCCCCACCTTGATGTGTTAGTCATTTTTAGGGAAGTGAATTGATTCTTTCCTCCCATAGATAACATAACTGAACGTATTATTCCACTACCTTAAATGGCACCTGGAAAAAAATTCCTCTCACAATGTGGTCAATTGAAATCTAGGCTATAATTAACTCACTTAATCTGGCTGGTTCATCCTTAGTTCAGTTATGAGGACCTACCACAGTGATGTTTTTTAGAACTACGTGGAGATACTCATATCTATTTCTGCATTTCCCCTTGCATATTCAAGTTCCTAGGCCTATGTTCAGTCTGTGACCCCTGTCTCAAACCTGCCTGTTAGGAACTGTGAAGGGTCTGATATTTCAGCCTACTCACAAGCTAACAAGATAGCCTGCCAGAGTTTCATGACTCACAGCAATCCCAGTAGCCAGAGTTTTAGCATTTGTGTCAGTATCCCAGGCTCCATTTCCTACAGGACCACATAAGAGGGCTAAGTGATACCTGCACAGTTGGTGGGTTGCATTACAGGAGAGGAACCTTGAGCTTAAGGAACCCAAATATTTTCTAATGGGCAGTAAGCATGCCTGCTCCTTGGCCCCGGAGAAAGATGTTATCTCTATCTTCCACTATGGTTAGCTATACAAACATCTTTGAAAAGAGAGTTTGGAACAATGGCAGTTAGTGTCTCTGCTTGCAAGAAATGCAGAAATATGACAGACCCATGGAGAACTATCTCCCAACTATACCCCTATTCCATCATGTCCATGTAAATACCATTCCTTCCCGGAAATGAAATTTTTTAAAAGCTGCCTTCTTTCAGCTTTCTTGGTACTTACATTTTAGAGAAGTGTTCTCTCTCTCCAAACTTTCATTGTAATTATAATATATATATAATATATACCAAGATTTTGTTATTAATCTTCTAGCATATTCTTCCCTGTTTATAATGGTTTCATATGAGTCACTGTTTTCTTCTCAAGGAGAGTATAATGTCTTTGAGGGCAGAAACAATTTTTGGAACTTATTTTGTATCCAACCTGGTGCTCATTACTGCAGCTAGTATTAGAGAATATATACATGAGTATGAGAAAAGGCTGCAGTTGGAAAGGTTGTCCATGGTAACAAAATGATAAATAATTGTCCACAGTTTCCAATTCGTCATTCTATAGTGACCAAAGAAGCAGAATTCCTAACTAGGAATCTCAAAAAGTTTTTATGATTTCATAGCTGTAGCATGCCAGGATTCTACAGCCAACTCTTGGCTTGACTTTCTGGGAGATTAATCTTAGTGTGTTAGTGAGTTGTGTTGATTTGTCTCTGATTAAACATAAGGGATGGAAGGAACTCTCATAAGACAAGTCTGGCTCTGTTTTTATCTAGAAGCTTCTTGGATAAATAGGGCCATCCAATGTGCAGAAGACAGGTGGTAGCAAGGTGGAAAGCAAAATTCTGAGATAGCGTAATCCATGTAGATACTAATTAACCAAGCAACAAGTCCTTATTTATTGAAAACAACTAGTTATCTGCACTGTGCAAGTCTTGCCAGCCTGGCTCCTGGTACAGAAGCAGAGAATGAGACCAGCATGTGTATTTGAAATAATTTGGCAATCTAAGTAAATATTTTTCCTTTTTTTCTGCATATCTCTAAAAAAACACCCAAATATGTTTTAAGGTGGAAATAGAAGGCTCCCCTACAGAACATTATTTTATAGATGGCTGGGAGATATCAGAGCCTAGTGGAAAGCATAGGCTTTGGGGCTGGGTTAAAATCTGTTCTGTACCACTTAGTCCCTGAGTCAGGTTAAATATGTAAGTTTGCTGAGTTATCTTCTCAGTAAATGTGTAAAATACAACCCACTTCCTGGGATATTTGAGAATTAGATGGCATAATGTATGTCAAGCACCCAGTGCAAGGTGTGGCACATATAGTCGGGCCCCAAAATGGTAATTATTATTATTATTAAACAGTTGACTCCTAAAGATGATTCAAGGCTGGAAAAGTGGGGAGGTGACTGAAGAAGAATTAAAAAGATCAGGATTGGGAGTAAGGCTGAATAGGAGGAGCACAGAGGATTTTTAGGGCAAAGAAACTATTCTGTATGGTACTATTTTGGTGGACACATGTAATTACACATTTATCCAAACCCATAAAATGTATAACGCCAAGAGTGAACCCTAATCTACACTATGGGCTCCGGGTGATTATGATGCATCAGTGTAGGTTCATCAGCTCTAACAAATGTAGTGCTCTGGGGGGGTGGATGCTGATAATGGGAGAGGCTGGCTATGCATGTGCTGGGGGAGGGGGTAGAAGAGAAATCTCTGTACCTTCCATTCAATTTTACTAGGAACCTAAAACTGCTCTAAAAAATAAAGTCTATTTAAAAAAAGAAAAGATCTCTTAGAGGCATCCCCAAGCAGGAAATAACCCAAGGGACCTGGGAAAGCTTTAGCTCTTAGCCAGGACACCCACTAGGTCTCAGAACTGGAGGGAAAAAAAATGACCACTCTTCAAGGGTTGTCCTGATTAGTGATGAATTAAATAAAGAATTTCAATTTTCAGAGCCATGGAGACAATTTTTAAAATCTTGTAACCCTATCAGTCTTTGTAAATTTTCCACGCTAATAGTAGACAGATAATTACCTGTGACGTACTGTAGAGGCTTTGTCTGAGTTGCAAGTTGGCTTTTTGCATTTTTGCTTGCTTTTTAGATATTCCTATTATAAAGTACAAAATCAAAACTATAATGTAGGGAGTAATAGTTTCTTTGTCAAATTGAAATAAGGTAATTGGTAGCTTTCCAAGATAGTCTGAAGGGGGTAAGTTACATTTATGTGATCTAAATCCATTGGTTAAATGCACAGGGATTAACATCTGTTAAAAGAATTGTGCTTGGCATGCAGGTGTTTCAATATTTGCATTTAGTACGTGTTTCAGAAACAGCCTCTGAGAAAAACATTTATGTAACAATCTGGTGGTTTTATTGTCTAAATCTGTCAGGACAGTCATTTTGTTACTCAGACTTTGTGACCCTCTTGCAAGCCGTAAACTATTTAACGAAGTGAGTATATTGAGAAAGATGACAGACTTTCAAACTTTGGGGAAAGAGCATTATATGAGAAGAATAGCTTTTCCCCTCGAGACTGTGCCTAAGATGTGAACAGCAAAAACAATTACACTGGTGATTTCAGGAAGTCCAATAAATTCCATTGCACAGTCCCACTTTTGAAATATTACATCACTCAGCAAAAGCTTAGGCTCATATATTAGCTGAAATGAACTAATCATGAATTAATTACCCTCAGAGCAGTTTTGTGAATGGAGTGCAGAGGTAGGGCTGTGGTTTCACTGCGGTCAGCGCCTCGCGGTTTAACTACGCCTGCAGTTGAAGTCTCACTGTGCCCATGTGTGGAGGGCGCTGCGGATCTACTCATTTCAGCAGTCCTGGTGACCGCTTCTCATTGTGGTGATTGACTTAACCAATCCGTAATCCACATGGTTAAAATAAGTTGTGCTCTGGTCGTTTGTTTTGCAGGTACAGCGGGGGAAATAAAAGCAGGGTTTCTCCAGGGATTTGTGGCTTAAAATTAGAAAGAAAACAGAGGAATCAATTGGTTTCACACACTGCCAGATTATACCTCAAGTAAATTAAAACTGGGTAAAAGCTGAATTATAAGTGATTTCAGCTTTATAAAAACCACTCATGGCTATGATAGAACATGATGGCTCACTTTCGGTTAATTACTCCTTAAGTGCCTTAAATGTCTTTAGGGTCCCTGAATATCCAGTCAGAGACAACGTTTTGTGTATAAATAGCAATTAGCTTTTGATGTTAATATCCACCCTGGTGGTTTGTTCTCATACCATTACTTTGCTTTTTGACTTCTAGATAGTTCCTAGGTCATGGTTATTTCAGGCCACTTTGGACATTCACCCAGGGAGTTTCAGTTGATGCAGATTTTGGATGCCTTATTGCTTCAGATAACCTTCTCGGTGAACCACCCAGTAGGCTGGGGATGTGAATGTGGAGTTGTATTTAGAGTATTGTCAGATGGCTTCTGGAATAGTCTGTACTTCTCATAGGCTAGAATAGCTAGCTACTGGATTTTCTTCACTGAATACTAATACTTCTCCTGTAGTTGTATCCGGTCCCGTTAACCCTAACTTACCCATATCTTTCCTTTGGTTGTTTCCAGAATTTTGCATTGCACGGACCAGAAAAATTTCCAGAAATTTTGGGGGGACCTATGTTGATAGTCAACTTTTGGTTCTGCCAATTAAAGACTTTTATCATTTAATACATGAGAGTACATTTTAACACCAAAAATTAAGAAAGGTCTGAATGAAGAACAGTGCTTTAAACTGAGTCAATTTAACTCATGCAGAAATCATTTCATTATCTTATTTTACTCATTTAGGTGACAACTTTGCCATGAGTTGACAGCTAGCAGGAGAATGCAGCTTAAAACTTAAAACTGAAAAACTGAAAAATGCCTTTGGCCTGGAATCAGGAGGCCTGGTTGGAGGTCAGACGCCACTCCGTGTTAGCTGTTAGATTCTCTCTGAGCTTCTTCCTCTGGGAAGAGGGGATGGTAACCCCAGTCTGGCCTTTCGCACAAGGTTATTGTGAAATTCATGTGGAATAATGTATGCAAAAGAGTGTTTTAACCATAAAGCACATGAAAATGAGGTGGTTTTATTGTAAATTTATGGAAGATTATTGTGAGGTCCTAGAATCCGACGGTTGGGTGCAGTGTTAGAAATCATCTGAGGCCTCACCTCCTGGCCTTTCTGCTGAGCGTTTGACCTCTCCACTCTCCATGGCAGTGCCTGCCATCTCTGGTTTCAGATGGGTAAGGGATATATGGGCTTTTAATTGAGATGGGTGAGATCTTTTCCTGTAGTATCCACCTATTGATGCGGGTGCCTGGAAGAAAGAAGTGGTATTCTTTCTTCTCTGTGATGGGCTTTGAGAAAGGTGAAGGAATTTAATTGTCGAGGTTTCATTTTCTTTCCAGGCCAAATATCTTGAATTCCTTTAATCACTTCTCATATGGAAAAATTCTGTCCCATTGTCGTCCTGTCCTGCTTCTCCCATCTCTCAGTGGAACCAATGACCGACCACTGTATTCCAGGTGCACTCTAGTGAGCACAGAGAGAGGTGAGGTGTCAAACTTCCCACTTAACATACTGTTCTGTAGCAACGCAGCTTCCGGACTTGAGGGAGCTTGCCTCTGGGACGTCTTCCCTGAGTGTCTGGGAGTCGTCTTCTCTGCTTTCCTTGGACTCTGCATACTTCCGCCTTCGCTCTTACTACATTCTGTTTAATTCTATATTAATGTGCCTCTGTCCTTTAGTATGTATCTCCATCAAAACAGGGTTATCATTTTTTTCATTTTTGTGTTCCCATTACACAACAGATTCTTAATAAATGTTCAACTCAACTGAGCATGAGTCGTTTTTTGGCAGCCATGTAACTTTGTTTACAAACATTAAACTGTCAGCCCAAATCTTCATGTCTTTTTATAGTCATATATTTTCTATTTTTTAGGTACTTACTTTTTCTGAGTAGAACCTTACAAAAACTTAATTTTTTTTTCTGCTTTATCTCTCCAAACCCCCCTGTACACAGTTGTATATCTTAGTTGCAGGTCCTTCTAGTTGTGGGATGTGGGACGCCACCTCAACGTGGCCTGACGAGCGGTGCCATGTCCGCGCCCAGAATCCGAACTCTGGGCCGCCGCAGCGGAGCGCATGAACTTAACCACTTGGCCACGGAGCCGGCCCCCCAAAACTTAATTTTATCTTGTTAATTTGGCCCTGTACTCAGGTCTCATATTGAGGGCAAGTCTGATTTTTAATTTCTTCAATGATTTTAAATCCAGATAATATATGCATAGGGAATGCAGTTCAAAGAGCACAAAAGTGTGTAGGGTAAATGGAAGTCTCCTTTTTCTCTCTGTCTCAGAGCCGGCCATTTCTCCTCTCTGGATGAAATTGTTACCTGTTTCTTGTGCATTCTTTAGAAATACTTTACACACACACAGACACAGATACACTTTTTTTATATATACACATTATTCTACATGATGCTTTTATTTATTTTTTGTTCACTTTTTTTGAGGAATAATTCACAAATATAATTGTACATATTTAAAGTGTACATGGGGCCAGTCTGGTGGCACAGTGTTTAAGTTCACATGTTCCACTTCAGTGGCCCAGGGTTCACTGGTTCTGATCCTGGGTGTGGACCTACGCACCACTTGTCAAGTCATACTGTGGCAGGCGTCCCTAATATAAAGTAGAGGAAGATGGGCATGGATGTTAGCTCAGGGCCAGTCTTCTTCAGCAAAAAGAGGAGGATTGGCAGCAAATGTTAGCTCAGGGCTAATCTTCCTCAAAAAAAAGTAAAGTGTACAAAGTGGTGATTTGATATACATATACTTTGTAAAATGATCGCAAGATCAAGATAGTTAACATAGCCATCACCTCACATAGTTAACTCTCTCTCTTTTTTTTCTGATGAGAACCCTTAAGATCTACTTTCAGCAAATGTCGAGTATACAATGCTGTGTTATTAACTATAATCATCATGCTGTACCTTAGATTCTTAAAACTCAGTCATCTTATAAATGGAAGTTTGTACTGTTTGACCTACAGCTCCCCACTTTCCACTCCCCACAGCCCCTGGCAGCCACCACTCTGTTTCTATGAAATCAGCTTCTTCTTTTTTTAAAGATTCTAAATATAAATGATACCATACAATATTTGTCTTTCTCTACCTGCTTTATTTCACTTAACATAATGCCCTCCAAGCTTATACATGTTGTTTCAAATGGAAGGATTTCCTTCTTTTTTATGGCTGAATAATATTCCATTGTGTATATATGCATCACATTTTCTTTATCCATTCATCTGTTGATGGATACTTATGCTATTTCCATATTTTGGCTACTGTGAATAATGTTGCATTGAACATAGGAGTGCATATATCTCTTCAAGGTAGTGATTTTATTTCCTTTGGGTATGTTAGAAAAAGTGGGATTGTTGAATCATATGGTAGTTCTATTTCTAAGTTTTTGAGAAATCTCAATATGTTTTCCATAATGGCTTTCCCAATTTACATTGCTACCAATAGTGAACAAGCATTCTCTTTTCTCCACCTCCTTGCCAACATTAGTTGTCTCTTTTCTTTTTGATCATAGCCATCCTAAAAGATGTAAAGTGATATGTCATTGTGGTTTTTATTTTCATTTCCCTAATAATTAGTGGTGTTGAGCACTAATTTTCATGTACCTTTTGGCTATTTGTATGTCTTCTTTGAAAAAATGTCTATTCAGGTCCTTTGTCCATTTTTTAAATTGGATTATTTGTTTTTTTGCTATTAACTGGTATGAATTCCTTGATATATACTGTCATGCATCACTTAAAGATGGGGAAATGTTCTGAAAAAACGCATCATTAGGCAATTTCATCATTGTGTGAACATCATAGGGTGTACTTACACAAACCTAGATGGTAGCCTTCTACACAGCTAGGCTGTATGGTACTAATCTTATGGGACCACCGTCATATATGCAGTCTGTTGTTGACCGAAGCATGGTTATGTGGTGCAAGATTGCATTGGATATTTACACTTTATCAGATATGTGGTTTGCAACTATTTTTCCCATTCCATAGGTTTCCTTTTCAATTTATTGATTGTTTTCTTTCCTGTGCAGAAGCTTTTTGGTTTGATGTAGTCCAACTTGTTTGTTTTAGCTTTTGGTGTCTTATCCAAAAAAATCAATGCCAAGACCAATGTCAAGGAGCTTTTCCACTGTGTTTTCCTCTAGGAGTTTTACTGTTTTAGGTCTTACATTTAAGTCTTTAATCCATTTCACATTAATTTTTGTGAGTTGTATCAGATAAAGGTCCAGTTTCATTCTTTGGCATGTGGATGTCCAGTTTTCCCAGTGCCGTTTATTGAAGAGGCTATCCTTTCCTCATTTCGTGTTCTTGGTGCCCTCATCATAGATTAGTTGATTGGATATGCATGGATTTATTTTCAGGCTCTCTACTCTGTACCATTAGTCTATGTGCTTGTTTTTATGCCACTACCATGCTTTGTAATTAGTTTAAATTAGGAAGTGTGATGCTTCCAGCTTTGTTATTCTTCCTCAAGATTACTTTGGCTATTTGGGATCCTTAATGGTTCCATACAAATTTTAAGACGGTTTTTTCTATTTCTGTGAAATATGCCATTGGAATTTTGACAGGGATTGCATTGAATTTATAGATGGCTTTGTGTAGTATGGACATTTTAATAATATTAATTCTTCCAATCCATGAGCAATCCATGAGCATTTTCATTTGTTTGTGTCCTTTTCAATTTCTTTGATCATTCATCAATGTCTTACAAACGTTTTCAGTGAACAGATCTTTTATCACCTTGGTTAAATTTATTCCTAAGAATTTTATTGTTAGTGTACGGAAACACAACTGATTTTTGCATTTTGATTTTGCATCATGCAACTTTACTGAATTTTATTAGTTCTAACAGTTGTTTGGTGGAGTCTTTTGGGTTTTCTATGTATAATATCATGTCATCTGCAGAGACAGTTTTACTTCTTCCTTTCCAATTTGAATGACTTTTGTTTCTTTTTCTTGCCTAACTGGTCTGTCTAGGACTTCCAGTACTGTGTTGAATGGAAGAGGTGAGAGTGGGCGTCCTCGCATTGTCCCTGATCTTAGAAGAAAGTCTTTTCACTTTTCACCATTGATTATGATTTCAGCTGTGGGCTTGTCATGAATGGCCTTTACTATGTTGACGTAAATTCTTTCTATACCTAATTTGTTGAGAGTTTTTATCATGAAAGGATGTTGAATTTTGTCAAATGCATCTTTTGAGATGATCATATAATTTTTATCCTTCGTTTTGTTAATGTGGTGTGTATCACATTTATTGATTTGTGTGCTTTGAACCGTCCTTGCATCTCAGGATAAATCCTACTTGATCGTGGTATATGTTCCTCTTAATATGCTATTGAATTCAGTTTGCTAGTATTTTTGTTGAAGATTTTTGCATATATATTCATGAGGGATATTGGCCTATAATTTTCTTTTCTTTTTGTGTTCTTGTCTGCTTTCAGTTTCAAGGTAATTTTGGCCTTGTAAAATGATTTTGGAAATGTTCTTTCCTCTTCAATTCTTTTGGAAGTGTTTGAAAAGGATTGCTATTAATTCTTCTTTAAATATTTGATAGAATTCACCAGTGAAGGCATCTGGTCCTAGGCTTTTATTTGTTGAGAGGTTTTTGATTACTGATTCAATCTCGTTATTGGTCTGTTCAGATTTTCTGTTTCTTCATGATTCACTCTTGATAAGTTGTATGTTTCTAGGAATTTATCAATTTCTTATAGATTGTCCAATTTGTTGGTGCATAGCTATTCATGGTAGTTTCTTATGATCCCTTCTATTTTTGTGGTATCAGTTTTAATATCTCCTCTTTTGTTTATAATTTTATTTATTTGATTCATCTTTTTCTCTTTGTCTGGCTAAAGATGCATCAATTTTGTTTATCTTTACAAAAAACCAACTCTTAGCTTGGTTGATATTTTCTATTTTATTTCTAGTCCCTATTTTATTTATTTCTGCTCCAATCTTTATTATTTCCTTCCTTCTTTTTTTTTTTTGAGGAAGATTAGCTCTGAGCTAACATCTGCTACCAATCTTCCTCTTTTTGCTGAAGAAGACTGGCCCTGAGCTAACATCCATGCCCATCTTTGATGATTTCTTAGCAATATGTTTTGATTTATTTCTCTTTTGTTTATCTACTACTGCAAGTTTTTTCTTTGTGGTTACCATGAAGTTTTCATAATATATCTTTTACATATAACTGTCTATTTTAAGCTGGTAACTTAACTTCAATTTCATAAAAAAGCTCTGTGCACTTATTTGCCCCTCCCACATTTTATGTTGTTGATGTCATAATTTACATCTTTTTATGTTGTGCATCCTAGTGGTGATGATTCCCTCAGCTTTTGTTTGTCTGGGAAAGTCTTTATCTTTCCTTCTTTCTGAAGGACAGCTTTTCCAGGTAAAGTATTCTTGGTTGGCAGTTTTTTTCTCTTAGCACTTTGAATTTATTGTCTCACTCTCTGCATGCCTGCAAAGTTCTGTCGAGAAACCTGCAGATATCAAGGTCCCCTTGTATGTGATGAGTATTTTTTCTCTTGTTACTTTCAAAATCTTCTCCATGTCTTTGATTTTTAAGAGTTTGATTATAATGTGTCTCAGTGAATATCTCTTTGAGTTCAAGCTGTTTGGGATCTTTGAGCTTCATGTACCTGGATGTCCATATCTCTCCACATATTTGGGAAGTTGGAGCCATTATTTCTTTAAGCTTTCTGACTCTTTCTAACCTTTCTCCTTCTTGGACTTCCATGAAGAGAATATTGTTTTGGTTAGTGGTGTCCCATAATTGATGTAGGCTTTCTTCATTCTTTTTTATTCCTATTTCTTTTTTTTGTTCTGACTGGATAATTTCAAGAGATCTGTCCTTCAGTTACCAGATTGTTTCTTGCATTTGGTTGAACCTACTGTTGAAGATCTCTATTACATTTTTCATTTCATTCTTCAGCTCCAGAATTTCTGTTTGGTTCTTTTTTATGATTTCTATCTTTTGTTGAAGCTCTTGCTTTGTTCATGCATTGTCTTTCCTGAGTTTGTTGAGTTATCTATCTGTATTCTCTTGAATCTCACTAAGCTTCCTTAAAATAACTATTTTAATGCTTTTTCAAGTCACTCTCAGATCTCCATTTCTTTAGGGTCAGTTGCTGAAAAATGATTGTGTTCCTTCGGTGGTCTCATGTTTCTTTGCTTTTTCCTCTTTCTACTGGATTTGCATTGATGTCTTCATATCTGAGGGAGGATTTACTTTGCAGTAAGGAGTAAGAGAGAGAGAAATCTTTTTTTTTTTAAAGATTGGCACCTGGGCTAACAACTGTTGCCAATCTTTTTTTTTTTCTGCTTTATCTCCCCAACCCCGCCCCCTGTACACAGTTGTATATCTTAGTTGCAGGTCCTTCTAGTTGTGAGAGATAAATCTTTTCTTTTTTAAAAAACACAATACCTTGACATTTCAACCTAATATATTTTATAATCCATCTTATTCCCATTGATATGAAATTCCACCTTTATTTTACTTCAAATCTTCATATGTATGCAATTCTACTTATAAACTTTCTGTTTGGGGCTGGCTCCGTGGCCGACTGGTTAAGATCGCGCGCTCCGCTGCAGCGGCCCAGGGTTCGGATCCTGGGCACTGACACGGCACTGCTCGTCAGGCCACGTTGAGGTGGCGTCCCACATCTCACAACTAGAAGGAACTGCAACTAAGATACACAACTATGTCCGGGGGGGTTTGGGGAGATAAAGCAGAAAAAAAAAAAAACCTTTCTGTTTTATTTCATAGATCAATCTATCGGTGAAATCTTACTATGGTTTAAAAAATATTTTTAGCTTTGTGTAATATGCAATAGGATGTAGCCACTCGTCATCATTCTTTGTCAGAATCTTCCTGATTATTATATTTTTTAAAAGCTTTATTGTGGTGTAATTGACATACAATAAATTGCACATGTTTAAACTGAACAATTTGATAAATTTTGTGTATGTATACACTTATGAAACCATTTTCATGATCAAATTACTGAATGTATTCATGACCTGAAAAGTTTCCTTGTGTTTCTCCCTCTTACTCTTCCCTTTTCTCCTTCATTCTCAAGCAATTATTGATCTGCTTTCTGTCACTATGCGATTAGTTTGCAATTCCTAGAATTTTAGATGAATGGAATCTTACATATGTACTCATTTTTTTCCTGATTTCTTTCATCTAGCGTAAAATTTTATTTGAGACTCATCCTTATTGTAGTGTATATTAGCAGCTCATTACTTTTTACAGCTGAGTAACATTATTTGTGTAGATATATCACAATTTTGAAAAATCCATTTAGCTGTTGATGGATATTTAGGTTGTTTTCTACTTTTGGTTATTACAAATAAAGCTACTATGAAAACTCATATACAAGACATATACCTTCATTTCTCCTGAGTAAATGTCTAGGAGTAGAATGACTGGGTCATCTGATAGGTGCATGTTTAACTTAAAAAAAATTGCTGAACAATTCTTTTAAGTGATTGCACCATATTACATATGTATTACCAGATGTATGAGAGAGTTCCAGATGCTCCACATCCTTGTCAACTCTTGGTCAGTTGTTTTAATTTCAGCCATTCTAATAGGTGTGTAGTGTAGTGTATCTCATTAATTTACATTACCCTAATAACTGACAATGTTGAACACCTTTTCATGTGCTTATTTGCCATCTGTATGTCTTCTTTGGTGAAGCTTCTGTTCAAATCTCTTGCCCCTGCTCCCTGCTTTTTCTCCATTGGATTATTTGGTTTCTCATTATTGAATTTTGAGAGTTCTTTATATATTCTGGGTATAACTTTTTTGTCATATACATGAGCTGCAAATATTTTTTCCCATTCTGTAGCTTGTCTTTTCTTTCCCTTAGCAGTGTCTTCTGAATTACAGAAGTTCTTAATTTGATCAAGTCCAATTTACCAATTTCTTCTTTTAGTGGATTGTGCTTTTGGGGTCATATATAAGAAATCTTTTCCTAACCCAAGATCACAAAGATTTTTCTCTAGAAATTTTATAGTTTTAGGTTTTACCTTTAGGACTATAATCCATTTTGGGTTAATGTTTGTATTTTATGTGAGGTGAAGATCAAAGTTCTTTTTTTGTATTTTGTATATTGTATTGATTTTAAAATTTCAATTTCTAGTTATTCATTGCTAGTAAATATAAATAAAATTGATTTTGTATATTAATCTTTTATTCTGAAACCTTGCTAAACTCACTTATAGGCTCTAATAGTTTTTTTTTGGTAATTTCTGAAGAATTTTCTACGTAGATGATTATCTTGTCTGCAAAGAGAGGCAATTTCTTCCTTTCCAGTTTGGGTACCTTTTATTTCTTTTACTTGCCTTGTTGGATTGGCTTAAACTCTCAGCACAATGTTGGATAGATATGGTAAGTGGGGTCATTTTTGCTTTTTTCCTGGTCTTAGGGAGAAAGATTTCCGTCTTTCTCCATTAAATATGATATTAACTGTAAGTTTTCTGTAAATGCCCTCTGTCAAGGTGAGGAAGTGCCCCTCCAGTCCTTCTTTGCTAAGAGTTTTGGTCTGATACTGTGGTGAATTACGTTAATTGATTTTTGAATGTTAAACCAACTTTGCTTTCCTCAAATTAAGCCTATTTGGCCATGTTATATTATCCCATTTCTATGTTGTTGGATTTGATTTGCTAAAATTTTGTTTAGAAGTTTTTACATCTATGTGCATGTGGGAAATTGGCCTGTTGTTCTTTTATTATAATGTCTGTCTGGTTTTCATATCAGAGAACTTCTGGCCTCATGGGAAGAGTTGGAAAGTAGTCCTTCCTCCTCAGTTTTCTGGAAGAATTTGTGTAGAATTCACACCATTTCTTTTGTTTTTCTGAAAAGAATAGTTATTTGCATATTTATATTGGTATATCCATAGCAGAGTTCAAAATCCAGAGTCTATAACTTCATATCACACTCTCTAATCACTTGGATAAGGCCACTCTGTGGCAATTTGCTTGAATTGTATTGCTCTCAAAATGAACTTCTGTTTGAATATTCAACCTCTAATCAGTTACACATAAATAAAATCAAATTCTCCAATATCAGTAAAGTACCTGTAAGATTACTTTTTTAAAAAATCAGCAAAGCCAGTTCTGTGAGCTTATAAATGCCACTAAATCTCTTTTTTTTTTTAATTTAAAAACTTTTTATTAAGGTAACTTTGGTTTATAACATTATATAGATTTCACATGTACATCATTATAATCTGACTTCTGTTGTAATATGACTTCTATATACACTGCATCGTTTTCACCACCATAAGTCTAGTTTTCATCCATCACCATAAAAATGACCCCCTTTACCCATTTTGCCTTCCCTCCACCCCACTTCTTCTCTGGTAACCATCAGTCTGTTCTCTGTATCTAAAGTGTTTTTGTTATTGTTGCTATTATTTTATTTTCCACATACAAGGGAAATTATACCGTATTTGACTTTCTTCATCTGACTTATTTCACTTAGCATAATACCTTCAAGCCCATCCATGTTGTTGCAAATGGTAAGATTTCATCTTTTTATTTTATGGCTGAGTAGTATTCCATTGTATATATACACTGCATCTTCCTTATCCATTCATCTTTTGGTGGGCGCTTAGGTTGTTTCCGTGTCTTGGCTATTGTAAACAATGCTTCAATGAACATGGGGGCACCGTTTCTTTTTTAAATGTTTGGTTGAATTCTCTGGTGAAGCCACCTGGGCCTGAAGTGATTTTTGGGTGGAAGTTTTTAATTACAAATTCTACTTATTTAATAGGCAATTTAGGTTATCCGTTCTTGAGTGAATTTGGTAGTTTGTGTCTTTCAAGGAGTTTGTCCATTTCATCTGAATTGTCAAATTTATTGGTATAATGTTCTTCATAATATTTCCTTATTTTTCTTTAATATCTGTGGAATATATAGCAATGTCACCTCTATCATTCCTGATATTGGTAATTTGTGTCTTCTCCCTTTTTTTCTTATGATTACTCTGGCTATCTTTTTCTCAATTTTATTTATCTTTTTAAAAGAAATAGCCTTTGGTTTTATTAAAATGTTCCACTGATTTTCTACATTTTATTTTGTTGATTTCTACTCTGATTTTTAATATTTCCTTTCTTCTACTTTGGTTTTTATTTGTCCTTTTCTTTCTAGTTTCTTAAGGTAGAAGTTGAGATCATTGATTTGAGACATCTCCTCTGTTCTAATATAGGTGTTTGATGTTATAAACTTACCTCTAAACATTATTTTAGCTGCATCTCACAAATTTTAAAATGTGTTTTCTGTTTCATTTAGTCCAACGCAGTTACTAACTTCCATTTTCATTTTTTTATTTGACCCTTGTTTTATTTCAAAGTATGTTGTTTGGTTTCAACATACTTGAGGATTTTTCAGATAACTTTGTGGCGTTGATTTCTAATCTATTTTCATTGAGCTCAGAATACGTACTTTGTGTGGTTTGACTCTTTTTAAATTTATGGAGACATTTTGTGACCTAAAATGTGGTATACCTTGGAAAATGTTCCATGTGCACTTGAAAAGAGTGTGTATTTTAGTTTAGTGTTGTTGGGTGGTTGTTCTATAAATATCAGATAAGTCGAGTTGATTGACAGTGTTCTTTAATTCTTCTATACCCCTACTGACTTCGTGTTTACTGGTTTATCAATTACTGAGAGAAGATTGTCGAAATCTCTGACTGTAATTTTGAATTTGTCTCTTTATTATTATAGTTCTATCAGTTTTTGTTTCACGTGTTTTGATGCTCCTCATTATGAATTGACCTTATTATGAATTGATGTCCTCATTATGAATTGACCTCTTTATCATTATGAAATGACATTCTGTATGCCTGGTGATATTCTATGCTCTGAAATCTACTTTGTCCTGTATGAATATAGCTCTTCCATTTTTTTTTTTTTTTGGTGAGGACGATTGTCCCTGAGCTAATATCTGTGGCAATCTTCCTCTATTTTATATGTGGGATGCCACCACAGCATGACTAGATGAGTGATGTGTAGATCTGTACCTGGGATGCTAACCTGTGAACCCCTGGCTGCCAGAGAAGAGTGCATGAACTTAATCACTATGCCACCAGGCCAGGCCCATAGCTCTTCTATCTTTTGATTTGTGTTAGCATGTATAGTCATGTATAGCATGTATGTATATAATGGAAATTCTTTTAATTTGAATCAATTTGTGTTTATATATATATATATTTTGCAGGTAGTATGCAGAATTGAGTCTTGTTTTTTAAAAAATCCAATCTGACAAGCTCTGTCTTTAACTCAGGTGTTTAGGCCACTTAGTGTTTAACATGATTATTGATATGGTGGAGTTTAAATCCTACTATTTGTTTTCCATTTGTTCCATCTGTTCTTTGTTCCCTTTTTCATCTTTTCATGTTTTTTTTCTGTCTTCTTTTGGATTAATTAAATATTTTATTGTTCCATTTTATTTTTGTTGTTGGTTTATTAGGTAGAACTCTTTGTTGTGTTATTTTAGTGGTTGCTTTGGTATTTATAGTAAACATCTTTAACTTATCACAATTTCCCTTCTAGTGACATTATACTGCTTCACACACTGTATAAGACCCTTACCACAGTACACCCCCATTTTCTCCTCCCAGTCTTTGTGTCATTATTGTTATATATTTTATTACTACATATGCCATAAACTCCCAATACACTGTCATTATTTTTGCTTTATAAGGTCAATTACTTTTTAAAGATACTTAACTAATAAGAAAAAAAGTATTTTAACAACATATAGTTACCATTTTTGGTGCTCTTTATTTCTTTGGGTGGATTATTATTTCCATCTGGTGTCATTTTTCTTCTGGCTGATAGACTTTCTGTGTCATTTGTTGTATTTCAGCTCTGTTATTGATGAATTCTTTCAGCTTTTGTATCTTGGAAAAAGTCTTTATTTTCATTTTGTTTTTGAAAAATATATTTCTTGGATAAAGGATTCTAGGTTGACAGATTTTTTTTTTTCTTTCAAAACTATAAAGATGTTCTTCCCTATCTTCTAGGTTGCATTGTTTCTGATGAGCAATCTGATGTCATCCTTATCTTAGTTCCTTTGTATGTAATGTGTATTTTCTCTCTGGGTGCTTTCAAGATTTTCTATCACAAAGGTTTTAAGTGATTTGATCATGATGTGTCAGTGTAGTTTTATTCATGTTTCTTGTGCTTGGGGTTCACTGAGCTTCTTGGGTATGTGAGTTTATATATTTCATTAAATTTGAAATACCTTTTGGTTAGT
Organism: Equus caballus; assembly: GCF_041296265.1. Classification (NCBI taxonomy): domain Eukaryota; kingdom Metazoa; phylum Chordata; class Mammalia; order Perissodactyla; family Equidae; genus Equus; species Equus caballus. Next base: position 68,236,038 of record NC_091685.1, on the reverse strand, counting down.
ATATCTTCAACTATTCCCCCATCTTTTGCTTTTCTGTGGGCTCCAAATATATGTATGTTAGACAGCTTGAATTTGTCCCTTAGCTCACGGATAGATACTCTGGTAAATCTTTTTAGTCTCGGTGTGTTATTTTGGATAGTTTCTATTCCTATATCTTCAAATGATGTAGCATTTTCTTCTGCCAAGTCTAATCTACTGTTAATCTCATGCAGTTTATTCTTCTTCTCAGATATTGTAAATTTCATCTTTAGGAGTTTTATGGGATCATCTTTTTATTTTCCACATTTCTCTTTAACATGTTCATCCTCACCTCTTGTTTCTTGAACATGTGGAACGCAATTTTAATAGCTGTTTAAATATCCATTTTCACTAATTCTCTCATCTATGTAATTTGTGTCAGTTTTGATTCATTAATTTTTCTCCTCATCATGGGCTATTTTTTCTTGTTTTTTTGCATGCCTCACAATTTTTAATTGGATGCCAGACATTGTGAATTTACCTTGCTGTGTTCTGATATCCTTGTATTCCTATAAATCTTCTTGAATTTTTTTGTTTGAAGCATTTGAGTTACTTGGAAATAGTTTGATATTTGGGCTCTTGCTTTAAGGTTTTTAAAGTGATATGGGTTGCGTCTAGGGGCAATTTTTCCCCAGCACTGATAGAAAATCTTACTATGTACATTATCTAATGCCCCTGAAATGAGAAGATTTTGGACTTTTCTGATGAGAATAGAAACTATTCTTACTTCTGTGTGAACATTAGGTATTGTTCCCTCTTATCTGCTTGGGTGGTTCTTCCCTTGTCTCAGATAGTACTCAGTTGAAGATTTGGTGTGGATACTGCAGATCTCTGGGGCTCTCTCCTATTTCTCTGCTCTACAAACTTTAGCTGCCTTGGTTTCCCCAGACTCTCAGCTCCATCTCCTCAACCCAGGGTGACCATTGAACTCTGCTTGTGTGCCTCTTCCCTGTACGATCTTTCTAGGTATTGGCTGGGCAATCATAGGGCTCACTTTATTATTCCCGTTTCTCAGAGACCACTGTCTTTTGTAGTTTTATGAAATTAGAAGTTTTGAAAATTATTGTTTTATATATTTTGTTTATTGTTTTAGTCATTTCAGGTGACAGAGTATATCTGGTCTCTGTTACTGCATCATAAGTAACAGAAGCATAAGTTCCTGAGTATCTATTTTTGTATGCAAAGTTGTGGACCTAACCCTTGCTGCATGTGATTAGAATCACCTGGAGAGCTTTCAGGGTGACCTCGTCCCTCAGATTCTGATTTAATTGGTCTGGAGTGAGGCTTGGGTATTAGTGTATTCTATCACCATTGTAGTTGTTTCATTTCTTCCTTGCTTCATAATTAACACAAATAACATTATTAAAAGTTCTGGGTACTTGAGAAAACTGATGGTCATCAAAGTCATTTAGTTTGTCCAAAGTTTGACATGTGACATTAGGTCATTTGATTTGTTACTCTTTCCTTAAAAAAATTAAGGCAGTTCCACAGGTACTTACCTCACCCCTCCAGGGAGATTTTGGTGCTGGGCATAATACAGTAGATGAGTAGTCTTATTTTTTCTTACACTTAAATGAGAATTCACAAACTTATACATATTTCATGGGTCACAAAGGTCACACAACCAAAACAGATTTAGTATGTTTTAAATTGGAAAGAAAATAGATATCAACTTGATTTAATATTTAAATTTTAACTTGACAATTTGCACCCTTAAAAAAGACTGCAACACCATGTATTTTAAAATTTTATTCATTGAATCTTCACTTCAATTTCTTTTGACTTGAATGTAAACTCTGAAACCATACAACTACTACAAGAAAGCATAAGCAGTATGCTCCTTGACAAAGGTCTTGGTGATGATTTTTTGAATCTGACACCAAAAACAAAAGCAAAAAAAAAAGAAAACCAAACAAACAAGTGAGACTACATCAAACTAAAAAGCTTCTGCACAGCAAAGGAGACCATCAACAAAGTGAAAAGGCAACCTACCAAATGGGAGAAAATAATTGCAAATCATAGATCTGATAAGGAGCTAATATCTAAAATACATAAAGAACTCATACAACTCAATAGCAAAAAACAAAACAATCTGATTGAAAAATGGGCAGAAGATCTGAATAGACATTTTTCCAAAGAAGACATACAGATGGCCAACAGGTACATGAAAAGATGCTCAACATCATTAATTATTAGGGAAATGCAAATCGAAAGCACAATGAGATATCACTTCACACTCGTTAGAATGGCTATGATCAAAAAGACAAGAGATAACAAGAGTTGGTGAAGATGTAGAAGAAAGTGGATGCTTGTACACTGTTGGTGGGAATATAAATTGGTACAGCCATAATTGAAAACAGTATGGAGTTTCCTCAAACAATTAAAAATAGAACTACCATATAAGTCAGCAATTCCACTTCTGGGTATTTATTCAAATAAAACAAAAACACTAATTAGAAAAGATATATACAGTCCCATGTTTGCTGCAGCATTATTTACAATAACCAAGATATGGAAACAACCTAAGTGTCCATTGATGGATGAATGGATAAAGAAATTGTGGTATATATATACAATGGAATATTATTCAGCCATAAGAAGAATGAAATCTTGCCATTTGTGACAAAATGGATGGGCCTTGAGGGCATTATGATAACTGAAATAAGCCAGATGGAGAAAGACAAATACCATGTGATCTCTCTCATATGGAATAATAATAAAAAAAACCCCACCAAGCTCATGGATACAAAGGACAAATTGGTGGTCACAAGAGGTCGGGGAGGGTAAGAGAAATGAGTGAACATTTTTTTTAGTTTAAATAAATTGAATAAAAATTGAAAAAAAAGAATTAAGAAACAAAATCTACATTACCACCAGGAAAAAGAAAAACAATGCTGTGGTCTGATGAGATACAGTAAAATAAAGAATCTGGAAAACTAGTAGTTGGATAGAATTTGGTGGCTGTTTTTCCTAAAATGAAATAAAGAATTTAAGGAAATGTGGTATTGGATTTGACCTTCACTGCCCCTGGAATTTCATACACTGAAAGATCTGTTCTCTTAATTTTGATCTTCATCTTTGAGACTGCAATCGCCTCCCAGGACTTTGTTTAATGCATAAAGTTACTATCCCCTTTTGTTTCAGGTCTGTTGTAAAGGTTCATTATAATCACTGCTGCTTCATTTAGCCCACGGTTGGAACTGAACAATTCTTCTCAGAGGAATTAAATATGGTTATGTCATTTCCTATGTAGACTTTAAAGAAGTAATTTGAAGTCTAGTAATGTTTCACTTTCAGTATTAGTTCAGAATCGTTGCCATAGATGGTTTCTTTTCTCCATTTTTATAATTCTGAATATCTGTGATAAACTGGGTTGGTCTTCCATTTTTTAGCTCTTGTTATTTAATAAATAAATAAAGATGAATAAATCATTGTACTCCCCTTGCCCGCCCCAAAGAAGGGATACAATAATAATTGTAACTTGATGCTGAAAATCTACCTAATTAATAACAAGCTTGACTCAGTAAGGCATAATATGTGTTCCTAGAGGATTTCAAAAAAATATCCAGTCTGATTGGCTGTTTGAGTTGCTAATTGTGTAATGCAAGTGAAATGTATACGAGCTTCAGAGATGACCTTCTTTAAGAAATTCTTGGGGCTGGCCCAGTGGTGTAGTGGTTAGGTTCTCATGCTGCATTTCGGTGGCCCAGGGTTCGTGGGTTCAGATCCCCGGTGTGGACCTACACACTGCTCACCAAACTATGCTGTGGCTGCACCCATATACAAAATAGAGGAAAATTGGCATAGATGTTAGCTCATAGATTGGCAGTCTTCCTCAAGCAAAAAGAGGAAGCTTGGCAACAGATGTCAGCTCATGGCCAGTCTTCCTTACCAAAAAAAAAAAGGGAAAGAAACTTTTGTATGTTTTATTATACATGAAGGTTACAAGCAATTATACTTTTCAGTTAGGATTGTGGATGGTGTTAAGCATCTGAGACATCCTTATTCTGGGTCTTCAGGACCTAGCTAGGCTAAATTCTTGTCTATATTTCATTTTACCTGTAGCATAACATTGAGAACAAAAACAGGTGAAAATAACAGCAGGAATGACAAGGAAATGAAGTCATCACAAGCCAGTAGCTTGAAATTTATTCATGGATATTGGAGAGAGAGTCTTTATCCTATAAATTTGCTTTAGTGATGGTATAGGACTTATAGATAGGTAATATAAAAAGAAAACTGCTAAAATAAAAAAATCTCCTTCCTAAAATCCATTTTGTACTCCCTGACTTTTATATTTCCATTAATAGTATGATTATTTTTATAGCCATCTACTTATGATCAAATCCCTTGAAGAATCTTTTATTCTTTTCCCTCTATACATTTTTAGTCAATCACTTATTATTTTAATTAAGGCACTTAGTATAGCTGTCTTTCATTGAGCATCTAGTATCTACCAAAAATCTTGTATTATCTAATTCTCACAATATCTTGTAAAGTAGGTATTATTATTCCCATTTTCCCAATGAGAAACAGAAGCTCAAAGAAGTTAAATGGGTGACTCTGTATCACTGAGTTTGTAAGCAAAAGAGTCAGAATTCAGGGCCAGGTTTATTTGTCTCCCCAGCCCACTTTTTTTCCAGTGATGTAAGCTATCTTTCAAGGGACACTGTTACCCTCTATGCCATTTACCTCCTGAATAATTTTATTATTATTATTATTTTTTCTTTAAAGATTTTATTTTTTTCCTTTTTCTCCCCAAAGCCCCCCGGTGCATAGTTGTATATTCTTCGTTGTGGGTCCTTCTAGTTGCGGCTTGATGAGCAGTGCCATGTCCACTCCCAGGATTTGAACCAACAAAACACTGGGCCGCCTGCAGCAGAGTGTGCGAACTTAACCACTTGGCCATGGGGCCAGCCCATCATTATTATTTTTTAAGTCTCAGGGACACAGAATTAGATTAACCATATCCTTGGTTCAAGACACTTTCATCGCTGGTTCATTCATGGCCATCTTTGATTTATTTGTTTGGGTTTCTGTTTTGATATAAGAATGTTACTAGAACATTGGGTTCTTCTTGTCCCCCAAGATAGAAATCAGCAGAAACAACAAATGGGAGTAGAAAAGTAAAAGTTTATTAGCTTGGGCACAGGAGAGGTACAAGGGAGCCGGTGGGAAAGGAAAGGTGTCTGGCTCATTAGGGAGGGGGATTGTGGGGCTTTTGTTAGGCAAAGGCTGGGGAGGAGGGCCTTGTCATGGCATGTAGAGGTGGAGCTGTGCTTGCGCCTGTGCTGTTGTTCGACATGTGACACGTATCATTAGCATGCTAGTTCTCCACCCTTGGGTGTGATTTTTACTATGCTAATGGGGTAGTGTCACCTTCAGTGGGCTGCGGGGTGCTAGGGCACATGCGTAAGCCCAGGAAAGTTCAGAGACTGTGGAATGTGGATCTTAGAGGCCTCTATCTGATTCTCCTAGCCTGTAGATTGGTTAGGGACAATCTTGTTAGGGCCTTATCTTGTTAGGCCTGCGGGCTTGTAGATGGCCTTGTCTTGTTAGGCTGGTCCCTGTCTGAATAATAGTAATAACAAAGGGAACTACTATACAACCTGAGAGATAGGACCTTGAAAATAACTTATGTTTACTCAATAGCTCTTTCATCAATCTTCTCCTTTCAATTCCCACTGCTACCATGCTATTTAAAGTCTAAATATCTTACCTTTGGGCTATTTAAATTGCTTCATAATTGGCTTATATCCAATGTTATTTTCTCCAATACAGTCTAAACATTTCTTTCAGATTGATATTATTAAAATACAACTCTCTTTACATCATTTTCTTGCTCAAAATCTTTCACTTGCCCCAGTATCTGACTTCAACCTACACTCTAGTTAGATCTCACAGTATTTCTTGTACACCACACACTCTAGATAAACCAAAGTGTTCATGCTTCTCAGGACTCTCCCCCAAATTTTTATCCTTAGCACCTCAGCCATTATCTTTGCTTGTAACTGTTTCCTTCCAATCTCTAACCATTTTGTTGTCTCTTTCGTGAAGTTTTCCGTGACTTTCCCAAGAGAAGTAAACACTAAACTACACCAGCCACTCATTTATTAGTGTATCTCACGTGGTTCTTATCACCTACTAACACATGCTACAATAATTCGTACTCTTGTTTTGTGTCCCTTAATAGATTATAAGCCTTTTAGGGAGAAGGAGTATTTTAAATTTACTTTTGCATTTTTCATCAATGTGGTCATTTCCTTTGGTCCTTATTTGAGGGAATGGTGGATGTCCATTAACCTTAGGTCTTCTTCAGCACCAACCAATTATTTCTGTCTTTCCTCCTTTAAGCTTTCTTCTTTTGCTTTTTATGACTAATTGCCTCTTCCTATCTGTGTATTCACTATACGGGTGGTGGTGGTGCTTTAGCGGGGGTTGGAGGAATGGAGATGAGAAAAGAAGGAAGGATGTACCCAATGAATAGGATTATGTCAATAGTCTCCAAGGGGTGGAACTACAACGAAGTGATGTAAGCTCATTGACAGGTGAGAATATCACTGCTACGACATATGACAATATCACTGCTCCTTATTTCAAGGGTAAAGAGTGATTGGAATGGGAATTAGATCAATGAAAAGGTGACAGGTAGGGACTCCAATTTCACGTCATGCCTCATCTGCTATTTCGGGTGCATCCCAGATGATTAGTCATTCTTACTATGTTACATCATAATGCCTTGCCCTTGAATAGCACATTATAATGTAATTCACATTATATTCCTATTTAAAGATGAGGAAAATAGGCTGATGAAATTTCTTTAATTCTTTTACTTACTATTTAGGAAGTTAGTAGTACTTCACCCCTAGTCTAAAAGAATGTAGGAACTTCTGAGAGACAGAAAAGGGACAATATCTCTAAATATGTCTGAACCAGAGAATCAGTGGGGGGAACTCTTCCCTCAAATGATGGTGCTCTTCTCACGGAACACTTTCATGCATTTCCTGCGGTTCTTTAACATTTATTTTATAATACCTTCTCTTGCTTCTTTCAGGGCTCCAAATGCCCCTGCTTTCTTCAAGCTCTTGTCTTCCTGGGCTATTGTTTGGGTCAGGGTTCTCCTCTTGCCAATCTCAATGTTTAGAGCATCAAAGTGATGACAGACAAATTACCCCTTATTTAATTGTGTGAATTCTAGTTTTCTTAGATCCATTTCAGTTAAGTTGCTAAGAAGGAACAGTTCTTTCACACATTTATTTCTGAGAAAATGTCATTTGTGAAAACACTGTAGAGTCATAGTTCCACTTGCTTTCCAATAATTTGTATATTGAGTGACCTACCACATGCTGTTTTTGCAGATTTACACCTTCAGTGGAAACTTGCTCACTGAAGTCCTCAGGAAAGAGAGAGGGAAGGACCAGAAGTGAGGAAGGAGGGAGGGGAAGAAAAAGGGGCAGAGGGAGAGAGAGAGAGAGAAACTGAGACTTTGTTTTTAGCTTGACTCCTAAGTCAGGGCAGAGAGGAAATAATCACAAATGTTCAAGACATTGACATCTAGGCGACGAGGCCTATCATGTTACTAAGTTGTTCAGGGTTTCAGTGACATTTCTTTTAAAATATAACCTGTAGATTGAACATCCTTAAGAAAAATTCCAGAAAAAAGTGATTTCCAATGAGTTTTTGTTGTTGTGGTGATGAGGGATGTGTGTTATTGATCTTATAATAGAAATAATGACTTCAACCCAGGTTTTCTAAGAAAATTAATGACTGCCCCAGGTTAATGGCCTTTAGCCAATCTCCCAGTCAGCCATTAATCCCCAGGAAATGCCCTGGGCCTTGATCATTATTGCGTAAATAATACAAAAGTGGGTATAGTTCTCTTGTCAGATGGGAAACATAAATTGCCCTTGTTCTGTCTTGGAACCCCTTTATGACAATAAGAATAACATACCAGGGGCAAAAAAAAAAGCAATAATTTTGCTACAATGCAAATAAATAGTCTTGTTTAAACAAAATTATTAAACAAAATATTAAACAAACTTGAACTCTGTATGTTTAAGCAAGAAATAGTGTAGGTCTCCCAGCTCAAAATTCTTAGACAGTTCTAGTTAGAGCTATGAGTGACATAAAATGTAGAGCCAAATATTGAATTGAGAATAATGCAATTACTGTCATATTAGATATTTCAAGTTTAAATCAGGGTTAAATAAACACGTAATTGGCCACTTTAACAGTTGCAAACAAAAGATGGTACTGATATTTACTTTTAAAATTAGGACCCTATATTCTAATAAAAATGCCTTAGGTAACTGCATTTGAAAAGTTTTCAAATAAATATCATGATGGATAGGGATATTTTTCTTATCTTAAAATATCAAAGGATTTTTATAGTCCTTTTCATGGCTTATTTTGCATTCCAGGATCTTCAAGAAGGCAAATAGTAAAATGAAAAACACGTGCAGGAAATTAGTATAGCAGTTGCCCTTGGCTGCCAAAGGGGATGCTACTGAGTGGAAAGGCCTTCAAGGGAATTTACCTACTTTGAACAGAGATGTGCGTGTGTAACATCATCCCATGTCCTAAATTCAGGTGCAGAACTTTACACTAAGTAGGTTCTCAGCAAACGTTTTCAGAATGAATAAATACATGCTTTAAATAACTTACAATTTTATTTGTCAATTATACCTCAATAAAGCTGGGAAAAGATACGTTTAAAAGAATGCTCCTCCTTGCCCTAAAAGTTCTTTGTATATTTAGTAGATTAGCTTTTTGTCTTTACATATGTTGCAAATGTTTTCTCCTAGATTGGCATTTATTTTTTTCTTTTACATTTTATTCTTTTTCTAAATGACTATCAAGTTGTCACGACACTATTTATTTACTATCAACTTGTCTTCACAGATATGAGATGCTATTTTGTTTACATTCTAAATTTCCACATGAGTGGGATTTACTTTCAAACTTTCTTTTCTGTTGTATTAGTCTGGCTGTTTATTCACATGCAATGTTTTGATACGTAGGAGAGCTAACCACTTCCCTCTTGGCTCTTCATTATAAGGGACTGATCAATTAATTTTGCATATATACATGGATTTTAGAGCCAACTTATGTAACTCCAGGAAAAAAACCCTCTTATTTATATACTTCTTTTAGAAAATCACGTTACATTTATATTAACTAGGAGGATACCTGATACCATTTTTTGCTGAATCATCCCAGTGACGAGCAGGGGCTGTCTTTTCATTTGTTCAATCTCACTTTTGTCTTTCAAGAGTATTTGTAAGGTTATTCATACAGGTTTTGCACATTACTGTGAATTTACAAAATGTTTATTTTTGCTTTTTGCTGCTATCTTTTTTTCTGTTGTGATATCTTCTAAGTGGTTATTATCTAAATATATTATACCTGTAGTTTTTGTATAATTTTGCATCCTGCTAAATTTCTGAATTATTTTATTTATGATAGTTTTATCATTGATTCAGATATACCAAGTAAAGTATTATACCCTGTGCAAACAGAGATGGTTTTACGTCTTTTCCGATTCTTTTGTCTCCAGTTATTTTCTCTTGTTTCATTGCATTAGCTAATTCTGTGTTAAATAGTTAAATAGAGTAGGCATCCTTGTCTTGTTCTGGATTTTAGTGGAAATGCTAGTGTTTATCTAGTAAGTAATATGCTGGCTTTCTGATTGAGATAAATCTATTTTATCAATTTAAAGAAAAATTTATGGTTTTCTAGTTTACAAAGTGTTTTATCAGAATTGAGTTTTGAATTTTGTTGAATGTTTTTCAGTAGCTATGTCAATAGTCAAGTAATTTTTTAAGATCCTTTAAAATGATAGTTATACTAATAGATTTCTTAACACCGAACCACTCTTGCATTCATGTAATAAAACTTACTGCGTCATGATACACTAATTTTTTAAAGTGCTGTTGGATTCTATTTCCTAATATTTTAAGATTTTTTTCCTCAACATGAGATTGGTGAGATTGGCTTGTGTTTTTCTTTCCTATGCTATTTTATCAGGTTTGTGTATCGATACTGTATTTTCTTCGTAATAAAGTTTTTGGAGATGTCTCATCTATGCTTGGAAAAATTTAAGTAGCATTGGATTATCTAGTCTTTGAAGGTTTGGCTGAATTTCCCTGTGAAATCATCTGTACCTGGCAATTTTTGAGGGCAAGATCTCCATTTCTTCAATGAAAATTGATCCAAGTTTTTTTTTTTTTTTTTTTTTGAGAAATCTGTATTCAAATCTGTGATAGGAGAATAATGGCCCCTAAAGATGTCCACGCCCTGATCAGCAGAACCTGTGACTATGTTATGTTACATGGGACAAAGGACTTTGCAGATGCGATTAAGGGTAAGGACCTTCAGATGGGGAGATTACCCCGAACTGTTTAATCTTTTGAGAACTCAGAAATGACTAACTTTTTCCTGCTGGATCAGAGAGATGTAACGTGAGAGGGACTTGACCTGCATCCACTGTTGCTGGCTTTGAAGATGGAGTTAGAGACCACGAGCTAAGGAATACGGGTTACTTCTAGAAGCAGGTAACGACTTTCAGCTCACAGCCAGTAAGAAAATAGGGACCTTATGGTATATACCACAGGGAAATGAATTCTGCCAACACGTGAAAGAGCAGGAGACAAATTCTCCTCAGAACTTCCAGAAAGGGAAGCAGCCTGGTGAAATCTTGGTTTTAGTGCAGTAAGCCCCATATTGGATTTCTGACCTACAAAACTATAAAATAACACATTTGTGTTGATTTCAGCCACTTTGTGGTAAATTTTTATAGCAGCAATATAAAACTTGTACTTTTCTGAACAGAGAAGGTCAAATTTGATAAATGTATTTTATAGGAAACTGACTATTTTAGCTAGGCTTTCAAATTTATTTTCATAGAATTACACAATATAGACTCATGATTTTCAGTCTTATCTATTTCCCTTTTGTCATTTATTATATTGTGTATTTGTACTTTCTCTCTTTTTCTTTGATTAAGTCAGCTAAGTTTTTGTTTATGGCTACTCTTAGGTCATCTGAAATAGCAGTCTTGGATGAGAAAGCAAAGGCCACATCTTCATCTGATCTTTGCCGCTCACTGGCCCCATTATCTCAGTGATGTTTCTGAGAGGACTGGGCTGGTCTTATCTCCTGCTATATCTGCTTCTAAAGAAATATCCAATTTTCTTGAACTAATCTCTCTTGCAGAACTGCTAAACTTGGCGAGGAAAAGCCACCTCTCACTGACATTCTGATAGTTTTTTCCTGGTTAGTCTCACTCACAGACTCTGGTATTGTGAGGTACAGTTAACCAAATAGTACAGTTCATCAAATACTGTACCGAGGCAGGACAAGGATCCCCAGCTGTCCAGCCTGCACCATCTGTTTGCTTGCTGGTGACCATCTGACTCTAAATTAATATTTCATATTTTAAGTTTTGTTTAGTTAGCTCAATTTCTAGGTCCCAAACCCTTGATTTGTAGAGTATATCACCTGTTAGCAATATAAAGAATAAAACAACAGTGACTTTAAAGAAATAGAAGTGTATTTGTCTTTCTTGTAATAATCCAGGCGTAAGCAGTCCAGGGTTATGATATGGTAACTCTATTATCTTTTCTTGCTCTGTCATAGAGCAAATTATATGTATAATTCTTAGGCTATTTAAAAAATATCATAAAACAAAACCCACAAATTTTAGTACTTCTCTGATACAAGTACACCATTTTGTTTGCAGAAGGCCACATCAGCTGTTTTAAAAATAAAAAATTCTGTGTACAACATTTTTTTGATATGAAAAATGCTAACTTTTATTTTCAGAAGCAATTTCAAAATTTAATTTGTCTAATTAACTGGTTGTTTTATTACTGTTAAACTAGAGGATGACAAAATAGCTAGTAAGTTTCTACTGCCAGTAAGAGTTTACTATGCATCTCATTACTTTAAAGGTAATGTATGTCTGTTTTTGCAATGTTTGCAAATACCTGGGGTACTTTTTTTTTTTCAGAGGAAGATTAGCCCTGAGCTAACATCTGCTGCCAGTCCTCCTCTTTTTGCTGAGGAAGATTGGCCCTGAGCTAACGTCTGTGCCCATCTTCCTCCATTTTTTATGGTGGACACCTGCTACAGCATGGCTTGATAAGTGGTGCTAGGTCCACTTGGGATCTGAACCGGCCAACCTTGGGCCGCTGAAGTGGAGTGTGCAAACTTAACCACTATGCCACTGGGCCGCCCCCTCCCCCCTCCCCCCCCGCCTGCCCTGGCCCAGTTACTTTTAATCTTAAACTTTTTGGTAATTGAGTTAGAGAAGGGTTGATTGCAAACGCTTCCAGATCTACCTGGGTCTATACAGGGTAAATGTAATCGCCCATTTCAGGACGCTACGATCCTAGTCCTGTAAGTTTGAAATGGTGAACCTACCTAAAGGCTAAGAACTAATTTTGTCATAATTTAAATGGTAGTCTCTTAGGATAAAGATGTCACCTTTGATTAGGTTAAATATTGAAGCCATTGATTATTAATTATGATTAATAACATAATTGATTGGTTAAACATTAAAACCAGTCTTCTTCAGTTTAAATGTCTCGGGTTAGGTGCTTAGAGAGGACTGTAGGGTCAGACTAGGTATTTTTCCAATGTGATTATTAAAATATTCACTATATTTTTGTTTTACATATTTAAAATCTGAAATCTTACAAAACCATTCCTTTTATGTCATCATTTGGGTCTCAAAATATTACAGCTTGATTTATTTATGCCAGTCCCAACTTCTAAAATCTATTCAAATATCCCATTCATATTTTTACATAGGTACTGAATGTTATTTTGGTGGTCATAATTGGAAGCATTTTATTTAATATAAAAAAGGGACAAAAACTTATTTTAAATTTCCCTTAGAAATTCAAAGTGCATGATTACAGTAGCTGTATGTAATTAACATACATATTATGGATGCCAAAATCAAATACGTGTATTTGATTATAGTAGATAATTTTCCCCTGGTGGTATCATGTTTCTCTTAAATCTTTAGGAGTCTATGGGCTGCTATATAAATGGTCTGAGTACTAGGTGAATTTTTTTAGTGTAAAGATATACAAAATTGTAGCTACTTGTTTCTATGTGATAGAGACAGAAACTGTGACACAAATTTGGTTGTTCTCGTGGCATTTTAAACAAGCAAAAAGTTAAACTGTCTATAAAGAAACTGCATTTATAAATTTTATTATTAAATCCACCACTGCTTTGCTGACTAATAAAATGGAAAATGTGTACTTTTATAGGTTTATAAAAAGGCAAGCTATAGTTTCATGAAAAATATCTTGTACCGATTGAATACAGGTGGCTACATGTTTAGACTTTGAAGATGTAAAGGCTTAGTATAGATGTCTGAAAAAGGTAATATGGTACAATAAAAAAAATCTTCCTTTCTTTGCTCATCAATCCTTTGGGTATTCCATGTCAAATAAACGCTACAACAATTTATAGTAAAAGTACACAGTGGAAGTGCCAACGTTAACACTCCTTAGGACTGGATACCTGCCAGATTTTTCACACCAATATTTAATGTGACCTAAAATGTCTTTTCCATTGGAAGTGTGAGAAGGAGCTTGCTTTCCTATATTTGGCAACGCGCTTATGTGAAGTATAAAGTCAAATGCCCGTGATGTTCTCTTTATTTCAACCATGATAAATTGTGTTCATTTGTTTAAGTGCATGTGGCAGCTTTAGTGTTCCAACTATAAATTTTGGTTAACTTCTATTGACATGCTGTATTAAACTTAAGAAAAACAAATTACACTTCACCCGTTTTAATTGACTAAATGTGTCAAAAACACAGTAAGTATAACACGAAAGGTCAGAGCCTTCGTCTACACTGTAATGGGTGTCATGGCAGGGATCCAACTTTTCTTGTACATTTCATTTTTCATGAAGTTTTAGGACAAGGCATACGTTTAACATTCACTTCCACTTCTCATTTGTACTTCAAAGTTTATCATAGGCTGTGTGACTACCAGGAACACTTTTCTCTTGTGCTATTTAAAGTTCCCTTCGCGCTGACGTGCGTGCCCAGAGAATACTGATGTTCTGCTGTAAACAAGGCCTTGAGAATGGACTTTAGCATTCTGAGGAACGAAATGCTGATTTATAGCACGCCCATAGATCACTGTAGCACTCCCTGGAAAAGACCTGGTTTGCATATCTAGTCTCCGCTTCCATGACTGAGCGAGCAACCCTGTGGTTAGGCTCTGGATTAAACTTGGCACATTGGATTCCCTTGGGATCCGATTAAAGTTACCAGTTTTAGTTTTTCTTTGCTGTATGTCCAATGGTTTATATAAATCTTAATTTCTTCAGTAACTTCTTAGCTTGATGCCTGATGATTAATAATATTAATTAAGCTCTCTCTCACCTGCTGCCACCCACCTCTCTTTTTGTCCAGAGTTACCTTTCGTGTGGTATTTTTTCATCTCCTTTCTCAAAATTAGCTCCTTTTCAAGGTTTCAAACACTAGTTTCCAGTGTGAATTTATGTCTGGAAAGCTCAAAACAATGTAGGTGTTTGGAAAGTGTTATGTTTTGTATTGGAGAAAACAAGGATTCTAAAGCTTAAAGTTTATTCCATTTTCATCACTACTTGTGAGAATCTCATTTCTTAATAAATGCTTTACCGACGAGAAATGACAAATTTCATGTTGGCAATAATGGGAGACGGTCCATATTTTTTCTGTTCTGATCAGTTTAGGGACGGCAAGAATAACAGTCGTTCTGATTCAAGAAGCTCAGAAACTGCCTGATGGAGCCTGATCAGGGGTTTTGATTGTCCTTAAAAAAGGCGAGAGACCATCCTGTGGTCTGCCCACCCCAGGGGATCGCTACTATCAGGAAGATCCTCTGAGAGTGAGTCTGGTTCTAAATTACAGGTTGGCAAACTTTCTGTAAAAGGCCAGATAGGAAAACTTTTAAGCCTTGAAGTCCAGATGGTCTCTGTCACAACTACTCAACTCTGCCATGGACAGCACAACCATTGACGTTACGTAAACAAACGAGTGTGGCTGTGTTCCAATAAATATTTATGGACAATGAAATTTGAATATCATATAAATTTCACGTGTCATGAAATAGTCTTCTTCTGACTTTTTCCCCAACCATTTAAAAATGTAAACACTATTCTTAGCTTGGGGGCCGTACAAAAACAGGTGGCAGGCTGCATTTGGCTTGAAGGCCCAAGTATGTCAACCCCTGCTCTAAACTAGTATTGTATTAATTGCTAAAAGGACCAAAAAATTCAAAATAGGGAAGTTTTCTTTTAAACTACTGTTCTAGTCTTCTCTTTCATGCAGCATTCTCTTCCATGCAAGGATAGTTGCCCTCCCTTCCCTCATTTTTTGGTCAGATCATAAATATATTGGCATTTGGAGTCCAATCTTATGGGAATTAGGTGTAGCAAATGCTGTTGATGCACTGTCCATATCTACTCAGTACTCACCATTCTCATGCCCACGCACTCTGTTGCTTCATGCGGTAGGCATGTGAGACTCTGTGTAAGGTTTTCTCTGGTCACTGAGAGCATTTGGTCTGTGGGTAGGGCATGTGGGAAGTGTTGAGGTGTTAAGATCCTTTGGGAGTAGCGCTTGGTCAATGACTGATAGAGTTGGAGGGTAAATATCCCTAGGTTGGGATATCTCTGAGGCGTATTCTACATTGTCTTCCTGTGCTCCTCAGTGGAATTGGAGCTCTAGTTGCTAACAGCTGTAACCTGCTCAAAAACATACCCTTTACTGGCCTCCTTCCTTTCTCTGTTTCACTTCCTTACTTCTCTCCTGGTGCTTCCCAGGATTACTTACCAAATAAACCACTTGCTTGATAGATTCTCAGAAGATTGCATATTCTTTTTTTTTTTTCCTGATGGGGAAGATTGGCCCTGAGCTAACATCTGTGCCAATCTCCCTCTATTTTGTAGTGGGATGCCGCCACAGCATGGCTTGAGCGGTGTGTAGGTCTGTGCTGGGGATCTGAACCTGTGAACCCTGGGCTGCCAAAGTGGAGCATGCAAACTTATTCATTATGGCACCAGCCCGGCCCCAAAAGATTGTGTATTCTTAAGTTTAAAAACAGCTTTTTGTAAAAAATGAAGGCTGCTAGCCAAAGTTGTAAATTTTGTAAAACAATTTTTTTAAATTTTTATTTTTTATTGCAGTGACACTGGATTATAGCATTATATAGCCCTAAGATGTACATCTCAATATACCTCAAACTCTGTGCAGATCACATCATGTTCACTAGTTATAATCAATTACCACACATGTGTGCCCAGTCCCTGCTTCCGCTCCCCCTCCCATGGTAACCACCAATCCAATCTCTGTTGCTATGTGTTTGTTTGTCGTTGTTTTTATCTTCCACTTATGAGTGAGATCATATGGTATTTGACTTTCTCCCTCTGACTAATTTTGCTTAGCATAATACCCTCAAGGTTCATCCATGTTGTCACAAATGGCCAGATTTCAGCATTTCTTATGGCTGTGGTATTCCATTATGTGTATATACCACATCTTCTTTATCCATTCATCCCTGGATGGGCACCTAGGTTGCCTCCAAGTCTTGGCTATTGTGAATAATGCTGCAGTGAACATAGGGGTGTAAGTATCTTTATGCATTTGTGTTTTCGAGTTCTTTGAATACATACCCAGCAGTGGAATAGCTGGATCATATGGTAGATCTATTCTTAATTTTCTGAGGATGCTCCATACTGCTTTCCATAGTGGCTGCACCAGTTTGCACTCCCACCAGCAGTGTACAAAGTTCTCTTCTCTCCACATCCTCTCCAACACTTATTGTTTCCTGTCTTGTTAATTATAGCCATTCTGAACTGGAGTGAGGTGCTATCTCATTGTAGTTTTGATTTGCATTTCCCTGATAGCTAATGAAGTTGAACATCTTCTCATGTGCCTGTTGGCCATCTGTGTATCTTCTTTGGAGAAATCTCTGTTCATATCTTTTTCCCATTTTTTAATTGGGTTGTTGTTGACCTGTATGAGTTCTTCATATATTTCGGATATTAACCCCTTATATGATATATGGTTTGCAAATATCTTCTCCCAATTGTTAGGTTGTCTTTTCATTTTGTTGATGGTTTCCTTTGCTGTGCAGAAGCTTTTTAGTTTGATGTAGTCCCATTTGTTCATTTTTTTCTTTTGTTTCCCTTGCCTGGTCAGACATGGTACTTGAAAATATGCTGCCAAGACCGATGTCCCAGAGCGTACTGCTGATGTTTTCTTCTACAAGTCTCATGGTTTCAGGTCTTACATTCAAGTCTTTAATCTATTTGGAGTTGATTTTTGTGGATGGTGTAAGAGAATGGTCTACTTTCATTCTTTGGCATGTGGCTGTCCAGTTTTCCCAACACCGTTTATTGAAGAGACTCTCCTTTCTCCATTGTATGCTCTTGGCTCCCTTGTTAAATATTAGTTGTCCATAGATGTGTATTTCTGGGCTGTATTTCTGGGCTCTCGATTCTGCTCCATTGATCTGTATGTCTGTTTTTGTGCCAGTACCATGTTGTTTTGGTTACTATGGCTTTGTAGTATATTTTGAAATCCAGGAGTGTGATACCTCCAGCTTTCTTCTTTTTCTTCAGGATTCCTTTAGCTATTCGGGGTCTTTTGTTGTTCTATATAAATTTCAAGATTCTTTGTTCTATTTCTGTGAAAAATATTGTTGGAACTTTGATAGGGATTGTGTTGAATCTATAGCTTGCTTTAGGAAGTATGGACATTTTAACTATGTTAATTCTTCCAATGCAAGAGCATGGAATATCTTTCCATTTCTTGGTGTCTTCTTCAATTTCTTTCAACGTCTTATAGCTTTTGGTGTACAGATCTTTCACCTCTTTGGTTAAGTTTATTCCTAGGTATTTTATTCTTTTTGTTGAAATTGTATTCTTAATTTCTCTTTCTGCTACTTTTTTGTTAGTGTATAGAAACAAAACCAATTTTTGTATGTTGATTTTGTATCCTGCAACTTGACTGTATTCATTTATTATTTCTAAAAGTTTTTTAGTAGATTCTTTAGGGTTTTCTATATATAAAATCATGTTGTCTGCAAAGAGTGACAGTTTCACTTCTTCTTTTCCAATTTGGATGCATTTTATTTCTTTTTCTTGCCTGATTGCTTTGGCTAGGACTTCCAATACTATGTTAAATAAGAGTGGTGACAGTGGGCATCCTTGTCTGGTTCCTGTTCTTAGAGGGATAGCTTTCAGTTTTTCTCCATTGAGAATGATATTTACTGTGGGTTTGTCATATATGGACCTTATTATGTTGAGGTATTTTCCTTCTATACCCATTTTATTTAGAGTTTTTATCATAAATGGATGCTGTATCTTGTCAAACGTTTTCTCTGCATCTATTGAGATGATCATGTGATTTTTATTCTTCATTTTGTTAATGTGGTGTATCACATTGATAGATTTGCAGATGTTGAACTATCCCTGCATCCCTGGAATGAACGAACTTGATCATGATGTATGATCTTTTTAATGTATTGTTGTATTCAATTTGCTAGTATTTTGTTGAGGATTTTTGCATCAATGTTCATCAGTGATATTGGCCTGTAATTTTCTTTTTTTGTGTTGTCCTTGTCTAGTTTTGGTATCAGGATAATGTTGGCTTCGTAGAATGAGTTAGGAAACCTCCCCTCCTCTTCAATTTTGGGAACAGTTTGAGAAGGATAGGTATTAAGTGTTCTTTGAATGTTGGGTAGAATTCACCAGGGAAGCCATCTGGTCCTGGACTTTTATTTTTCGGGAGGTTTTTGATTGCTGTTTCCATCTCCTTGCTGGTGATTTGTCTATTCAAATTCTCTACTTCTTTTTGGTCCAGTTTTGGAAGGTTGAATGTTTCTAAGAATTTATCCATTTCTTCCAGATTTTCCAATTTGTTGGCATATAGCTTTTCATAGTATTCTCTTATTATCTTTTGTATTTCTGAGGTATGCATTGTAATTTCTCCTCTTTCATTTCTGATTTTATTTATTTGAGCCTTCTCTCTTTTTATCTTGGTGAATCTAGCTAAGGGTTTGTCAATTTTGTTTATCTTTTCAAAGAACCAGCTCTCAGTTTTTCTATTGTTTTTTCAGTCTCTATTTCATTTATTTCTGCTCTGATTTTTATTATTTTCTTCTTTCTGCTGATTTTGGGCTTTGTTTATTCTTCTTTTTCTAGTTCATTTAGATGCACTGTTAGATTGTTTATTTGGGATTTTTCTTCTTTGTTGAGGTAGACCTGAATTGCTTATAAACTTTCCTCTTAGAACTGCTATTGCTGTATCCCATAGATTTTGGCATGTTGTATTTTCATTTTTAGTTGTCTCTAGGAATTTTTTGATTTCTCCTTTGATTTCTTCATTGACCCAATCATTGTTCAGTAGCATTTTGTTTAATCGCCACATTTTTGTGGCTTTTCTTATTTTCTTCCTGTAGTTGATTTCTAGTTTCATACTTTTGTGGTCAGAAAAGACGCATAGTATTATTTCAATCTTCTTAAACTTATTGAGATTTGTTTTATGGCCTAATATGTGATCAATCCCGGAGAATGTTCCATGTGCATTTGAAAAGATCTTGTATTCTGTGGTTTTTGGATGGAATGTTCTATATATATTTACTCAGTCCATCTGGTCAAATGTGTCATTCAAGGCCAGTGTTTCTTTATTGATCTTCTGTTTGGATGATCTATCTATTGGTGTAAGTGGAGTGGTAAAGTCCCCTGCTATTATTGTGCTACTGTCTATGTTTCCTTTTACGTCTGTTAATAATTGCTTTATATAGTTAGGTGCTCCTATGTTGGGCGCATAGATACTCACAAATTTTAAATCATTGCTCTTTCCTTTTGTATTTAGGCAAAGCTTGCCAGCTATCCTTTGAGTGTGGTGGGGATTTTCTCTTTATTCTTTTGTTTTTAGCCAAAGGGCAGATATCACTGCTATTAATCATTTGTACAATTAGGAACTAGGGAGCATTCCAAGAAATGGTGCAACATCTCCATCCAGGTTGCACTGATTTGTGTGCCCTGTACAGTATGACACACAACAGAAGAAAATAAGTCATAGGGGACATTGTGCATCCTCCACCTCCTCTCCCATACCCATCTTCTAACCATATCGAAGGCTATGTCTATGACAGCTCACTTTTTCTTTTCCATTGAGAAGTGTAGAATTGGGATGAATTAAAATGAAAGGGGCTCCTTGAAATCCAACTCTTTGATAAATTTCTCTCTGCATCTAATCCACAATAGATTTCCTTTCTATCCCTTGCACTTTGGCCTATCTGCTCACTTTTTTTTCAAAAAGTGCCTATGTTTTATGTTGCTAGGACAAGTTATTTCTCCCCCTGCAAAAAAGTTCTTTTATTTTTATTAAAATTCTTAAAAAGTAGTTAAAAGCTTTTCTCTGATAACCTCTATCTCTATATCTTTCTTTAATTAGCAAGAAGCTTGGAAATGCTTTAATAACATTCCTCCTACTGGCTCCTATTTTCAAAAAGTACAACCCCTTCACTATTTGCAATGTAAGTAGAGAAGGAATATGGAGGACCAGAAGCCTTTTCAGGGTAAAATTTTCTTGAGGGAAGAGATATAAAGTGGATAAATGCAAAGGAGAGACACTAGGATTATTTTTATAGCAGCAAAGGGAGGATGGCAAAAGCATCTGAGAATATTAAATACGGTGCTGATAAGATAGAAGGGCTATGCTTCCCTAAAGCCAGACAAACTGAAATAGAAGCAAATTTATATATTAATCAAGATTTTGTATTTTAGTAGAAGATTAAAGTAGTACTACTACTTCAAATTGAATGTCAGCTTTTAAAGAATGCATGTTTAGATAGATAATTCTCACCAAATTAACTCTCAATCCCTATTAATATTAAATCAATGTTTACTTGGACTAAAAATGTCCTAGGTAGCTGGACATGGAGAATGATATGAAAGGCTAGGGTGAGAATAAGAAGGACCAGAGATAGACCAGGAATTATGCTTTTTGTTTTTTTGAGGAAGATTGGCCCTGAGCTAACATCTGCCACCAATCCTCCTCTTTTAGCTGAGGAAGATTGGCTCTGAGCTAACATCTGTACCCATCTTCCTCTATTTTATATGTGGATGCCTGCCACAGCTTGGTTTGATAAGCAGTGTGTAGGTCTGTGCCCAGGATCTGAACTGGCAAACCCCGGGCTGCCAAAGAGGAGCATGTGGACTTAACTGCTACACCACCAGGCCAGACCCAAGGAATTATACTTTTTAGCCATATTCACACACTTAAAAATGAAGTAGATGTATTCACATAGTTTAGAACTTGATTTTGAATCTACACTGAGTTAACATGGCCAGTTTGGTTCATCAGTTCATCAAGATGATTCAGGAAAGAAAAATACAGTTAAAAATAGTCCAATGTCTATGCATAATGTTTATTAATATATATGCACCTAATGTAAGAGCACTAAAGTATATAAAGCAACTATTAACTAATGGGGCAAATTGACAGCCACACAATAATAGTACAGGGCTTTAATACCCCACTTACATCAATGGATAGATAATCCAGACAGAAAATCAACAAGGAAATATTGGCATTAAGTGAAACTCTAGACCAGATGGACTTAATAGATATATACATAGAACATTCAATCCAAAAGCAGCAGAATATACATTCTTCTCAAGTACACATGGAATATTCTCAAAGATAGACCATATGTTGAGGAACAAAACAAATCTCAATAAATTTAAGAGGACTGAAATCATATCAAGCATCTTTTCTGACCACAATGGTATGAAACTAGAAATCAACTACAAGAAGAAAGCTGGAAAAGTCACAAATATATGGAGACTAAACAACACGCTACCAAACAACTACTGGATCAATTAAGAAATCAAAGGAGAAATGAAAAAAATACCTAGAGAAAAATGAAAATCAAAACACAACATATCAAAACCTATGGGATACAGTGAAAGAGGCACTAAGAGGGAAGTAGATAGCAATATAGGCTTACCTCAGGAAACAAGAAAATCTCAAATAAACAGTATAACACTATCCCTAAAGGAACTAGAAAAAGAAGGAAAAACAAAGTTCGAAGTCAGTAGAAGGACGAAAATAATAAAAATTAAAGTAAAAATAAATGAAATGGAGACTAAAAAGACAATAGAAAAGGTTAATGAAACTAAAACTGGTTCTTTGAAAAGATAAAAACATTGACAAAACTTTAGCTAGAATCACTAAGAAAAAGGGAGAGAAGACTCAAATAAATAAATGAATTAGAAATGAAAGAGGAGAAATTACAATGGATACCACAGAAATACAAAGGATTACAAGAGAATACTATGAAAAGCTATATATCAACAAATGTGATAACTTAGAAGAAATGGATAAATTCTTAAAATCGTACAAGTTTCAAAAACTGAATCAGGAAGAAATAGAGAACCTGAATAGACCAATCACTGTAAGCAGATTGAAACAATAATCAAAAACTTCCCCAAAAACAAAGGTCCAGGAACAGACGTCCTCTCTGGTGAATTCTACCAAACATTCAAAGGACATTTAATACCCATACTTTTCAATCTCTTCCAAAAAATTGAAGAGGAGGGGATGCTTCCTAACTCATTTTATGAAGCCAACATTACCCTGATACCAAAACTAGACAAGGACTACACATATACACAAAATTATAGGCCAATATTCCTGATGAACATACATGGGAAAATTCTTGACAAAATAGTAGTAAATAGAATACAACAATACATTAAATATAGCATACACAATGATCAAATGGGTATATTCCAGGGATGCAAGGATGGTTCAACATCTGCAAATCAATAAATGCGATATTAACAAAATGAAAAATAAAAATCACACGATCATCTCAATAGATGCAGAGAAAGCATTTGACAAGATTCAGCATCCATTTATGGTGAAACTCTCAATAAAATGGGTTTATAAGTACCTCAACATAATGAAGGCCAAATATGACAAACCCAAAGCTAACATCATACTCAATGGTGAAAAATTCAAAGCCATCCCTCTAAGAACAGGAACCAGACAAGGATGCCCACTTTCACCACTTTTATTCAACATGGTATTGGAAGGCCTAGCCAGAGCAATTAGGCAAGAAAAAGAAATAAAGGGGATCCAAATTAGAAAGGAAAAAGTAAAACTGTCACTATTTGCAGATGACATTATTTTATATATAGAAAACCATAAAGAATCCATTAAAAAACTATTAGAAATAATAAATGAGTACAGTAAAGTTGCAGGTACAAAATTGACATACAAAAATCAGTTGCATTTCTATACACTAAAAATGAGCTAGCAGAAAGAGAAGTCAAGAATAAAATTCCATTTGTAATCGCAACAAAAAGAACAAAATACCTATGAATAAATTTAACCAAGAAGGTGAAAGATCTGTACAATGAAAACTGTAAGACCTGTTGAAAGAAATTGAAGAAGACACAAAGAAATGGAAAGATATTCTGTGCTCATGGATAGGAAGAATTAACATAATTAAAATGTGCATATTACCTAAAGTAATCACAGATTCAATGTGATCCCTATCAAAATCCAAACATTTTTCATGGAAATAGCACAAAAAACCCTAAAATTTATACGGAACAATAAAAGACCACGAATAGCCAAAGCAATCCTGAGAAAAAAGAACAAAGCTGAAGGTATCACACTCCCTGATTACAAAGTATACTACAAAGCTAAAGTAATCAAAACGTTATGGTACTGGCAGTAAAACAGACACACAGATCAATGGAACAGAATCAAGAGCCCAGAAATAAGCCCACACATCTATGGACAGCTAATCTTCAACAAAGGAGCCAAGAACATACAATGGAGAAAAGAAAGTCTCTTCAATAAATGGCACTGGGAAAACTAGACAGCCCCATGCAAAAGAATAAAAGTAGATCACTATCTCACACCATACACAAAATTAACTCAAAAAGGATTAAAGGACTTGAATACACAGTCTGAAACCATAAAACTCCTGGAAGAAAACATAAGCAGTACAATCTTTGACATCAATCTTAGCAGCATCTTTTTGAATATATGTCTCCTCAGGCAAGGGAAACGAAAGAAAAATGTAATGGGACTACATCAAGCTAAAAAGCTTCTGCACGGCAAAGGAAACCATCAACAAAACGTAAAGATAACCTAACAACTGGGAGAAGATATTTCCAAGTCTTATAACTGACAAGAAATTAATATCCCAAATAAATAAAGAATTCATACAATTCAACAAAACAAACAACCTGATTAAAAAATGGGCAGAATATCTGAACAAGCATTTTTCCAAAGGAGAGATACAAATGGCCAATAGGCACATTGAAAGATGTTCAGCATCACTAATCATCAGGGAAATGCAATCAAAACCACAATGAGATATCACCTCATACCAGTAAGAATTGCTATTATTAAAAAGGCAAGAAATAGCATGGGTTGGAGAGGATGTGGAGAAAAGGGAACCCTTGAATATTGCTAGTGGGAATGTAGATCGTTCAGCCACTATGGAAAATAGTACAGAGATTTCTCAAAAACTTAAAAATTGAAAAATCATATGATCCAGCTATTCCATCTCTAAATATTTATCCCAAAAACACAAAAACACTAATTCAAAAAGATGTATGTACCACATGTTCATTGCAGCGTTATTCACAATAGCCAAGACTTAGAAACATCCTAAGTCCCCATCCATTGGATGAATAGGTAAAGAAGATGTGGTGTGTACACACACACACACACACACACACACACACTGGAATACTACTCAGCCATAAAAAAGATGAAATCTTGCATCTTTGTGACAACATGGGTGGACCTTAAGGGTATTATGCTAAGTGAAATAAGTCAGATGCAGAAAGAAAAATGCTGTATGATTTCACTCGTATGTGGAGGATAAACAAACAAACAAACACATAAATACAGAGAACAGATTGGTGGTTGCCAGACAGGAAGCAGGGTGGCCGGAGAGTGAAAGAGGTAAAGGGGCACAAGTGTACTGTGACAGATGGCAACTAAACTTTTGTTATGTAGTCTATAGAGTAGTTGAAATATAATGATGTACACCTGAAATTTATTTAATGTTATAAATCAATGTCGCTTCAATAAAAAATAGTCCATGTCTATGAGAGGCTATGTATTAGATGAAATATTCTCATTTAACATTGTTACAAACATGAATTTGGACGGATCAATGGATTTTCTTAATCATTCTATATATAGGCTCAGTGCTGGTTGATAAAAGTGTCACAGTTACTAAGATGCAGTCTCTGGCTGAAGCAGTCTGTAGTCTAGTGACTTCATGAGCAGCACCAAATTTGGTACAGGACAACTTGTTAAGTGCCTTCTGCTGATTCTGGCCTTCCCTGTAATATAAAAAACCTATGGTGTGGTCTTAGCTTTGCTTGGTGGTAGATTCATATTGACTTCATGCCTCCATTCGTTCATTCAGTTAATATTTTTTGATCACATTCTGTATGCTAGATGCTGTACTAAGTGTTTCAGATGTCCTTGTGGAACTCACTATCTTGTCTTTAAAACAAATCAACACTGAGATTTAGGGATATATTAGTAATCCTTGAGATCCAGGATTCATTAAAATTGAATTATGACGTTATTGAGTTCCAAACAATCCATATATGGAAGTTAAATTATGTCAGATTACAGTTTTTGAGAACTGCTTACTGGCAACGTATCACTAGAGTCACATGAGGACAGGAGATAATTTGAAGACACGGCATCTTTTATATTTTGTTTCAAGATGTAGTTGCTAAGCATTGAACTTAACAGTCTATATAATTTTCCTGTATCAAAATTCAACCCAATGAGTTTTCAAGTTTCCTACTGGTCATTTGAGTAATCCCTCAGATAAAGGTTTTTACATTATGGATGGATGTCCACCACCCCGAGATCACTGCCCATCTCACTTCATCATTCCTTGGGAGTCTCAGCTGCACTTCATCATACATCATCACCTTTTAGCCTGCTCTGGTCACCCCATCTCACACTTCATCACTTCTTGCATTCTTTGTGAGCTCTCTGCTCTGTTGCAGAATCTGTCTCCAGTGTCCTCTAATTCATTATTTCCAAACCAAAGTTAATCAAACTTTATTGATATTAGTTCTTTTTAATTTATCAAAACAGGAACTATTGTACATTATAATAAAGGAGTAATTACTATAATAAAATGTGGTTAAGAAGGTATTATATGAACTATATAATTTCTGGGCTTTATTCCTCTCTATATTGATTCTACAAACGTGAGCAGGCAACTTATGACGCACCTTTGTTACTTTAAATTGAAACAAATAAAGACACTTGCTGACTGCCTGGTTGAGGTGTCAGCATTATGGGTTGTTCATGCGGCTTTTAGTGATGTTGACTTGAGCAGGTTATTACTTTGAGTATGTTTCAGAGTAGTGAGTGTCATTTTTTTGGGTCACCTTCTTTACTTTAAACAGTTAAGTAATTTCCTTCATTCTGATTGATCAATCCAGGCTGAATATTTGTGAACAGATCTGAATCATCTGAAAGAAAATATCTATAAAAAATGAAAAGTACTGTTGTTATATGGTTTACTATTGATTTAAGTAGATTTTCCTGAGTGAATTATTCCCTTAAGTTCTCTACTGCAAATTTGCCAACAATATATTTTATTTTACAGTGGAATTGGTCACAGCAAATGTAGTACTTTCATTCACAGTCATTACCTTTATCTATCCAGATTCTCATGTATTCTTATGTGTAATTTCCCATTCTTTTGTAATATAATGATTTCAAATTACCCAAATAGATTTTCCATCACTCTGGGCATCTTAGTCTGTTCAGTCTGCTGTAACAAAACACCACAGTTTGGGTGGCTTATACACATTAGAAGTTGATTTCTCACAGTTCTGGAGGCTGGGAAGTCCAAGATCAAGTCACCAGCATGGCTGTGTTCTGGTGAGGGCTCTCTTCCTGGCTCATAGCTGGCCATCCTCTCCTTGGATCTTCACTTGGTGGAAGGAACCAGGGATCTCTCTGAAGCCTCTTTTATAAGGCACTAATCCCATTCATGAGAGTTCCACCCTCATAATTTAAACACATCCCAAAGGCCACACCTCCTAATACCATCACCTTCGGGAGTTAGGATTTTAACATATTGAATTTTGGGGGGACACAAATATTCAGGTCATAGCATCATGTCCACTAGAATCAAAGGTTTTACATTTAAAAGTTAACCATCCCTGGGGCCGGCCCGGTGGCGCAGCGGTTAAGTTCGCACGTTCCGCTTCTCGGCGGCCCGGGGTTCGCTGGTTTGGATCCCGGGTGCGGACATGGCACTGCTTGGCAGCCATGCTGTGGTAGGTGTCCCACGTATAAACTAGAGGAAGATGGGCACGGATGTTAGCTCAGAGCCAGGCTTCCTCAGCAAAAAGAGGAGGACTGGCAGTAGTTAGCTGAGGGCTAATCTTCCTCCAAAAAAAAAAATAAAAAACAAGCAAAAAAAAAAGTTAACCATCCCCGCAAGGTTACTGCAATCCTTTTTGCTTGCCATTGAGTTTCATTGTGATTTGGTAAAGCCTAGGGGAGGCTGGCCAGCAGTTTCAGGATATATTGTGAAGGGATCATGATTTCTGAAGTTCTCATTTTAATAATTCTAGAACTTGTGTTCATAGAAATATGGTATGTCTCATTGATGTGACTAGCTCATTATTCAATTAGTGAAGATTGAATTTATACTATTCAGTGGAGAAAACATGTCTACAAGAGGTATTTTAATCATTATTTATAAAAATATTTATTTAGAACATTATTTCAGCTTAAAAAATCAAACTGCTGCAAATTTAGGATTGCTAACCTTTACCAAGGCTTCCTTGGTACCTTATTATTGCCTAGGTACTAAATCATGATATTAATCACATGTTACAGCTAAGTAGGCAGGTGTATGTGGTCAATTTTTAATTTTGTTTTTATTTTACTCTTTGGTCTGTGGAATTTAAGACTTTTTTAATTCAGAAGATGATGAGAAAGCACTGCCTTTGGAGTACTCCATAAAAATTTACAGAGATAATGCCGTTTTCTTTAGTCAAAACAATGCACTTCGTTTACTTTAATGACTGCTTGAAGTTGTAACTGGCTTGCATTTTGAAGTACTTAAGCATTTGTTGGTCGTCTTTAACTTAAAATTTAAGCTATGCAGGTCAAAATACAAATGAATTGATGTCTTGACTGACTTTAGAAACTGGCCTTTTCAATTTAATTTCATGAATTCAAGGAAACAAACATTAAAGTTTGCAGCATAAGAGAATACGATATTATAATAATCAGATATATACAGAAACAGTCTTAGATTTATCTAGTGTGACCCAGAATTTTTCAAATTGAGACAGCCAGTGTGGCACTGATGTTAATAAGCGACTGAGGGAGCATGCTAGAAGAATCTTTTGTAATCTCTGACTGCATGCAGGCGTAAAACGTACTTTATGACTAGATTCAGATGGAAAAGATGAGATGGCTTGAATGATGAATTTTAAAAGGTCCACAGCCAGTCTACAAAAGCCCAGTTCCTACCAAGGGGAGCAAAATATCATTTATATTTGCTACTTGTTCAGCAAATATTTCTTGAGTCCCTTCAATGTGTTAGGCACAGGTGATGGAGATATAAAGATAGATAAGACACTATCCCTCCTCAAGGATGGGGCTGTATGGAAATAATAAAAGTAGTACTAGTAAAAAAACATAGTCACCATTTATGACACATAAAGTATGCCCTCCACTTACGTGCAGTTATCCCTAATACGATGATTCTGCAGATTATTCTTTGCTCTGGTTTGCCGACACAGAAACAGCCCCAAAGTGGTTAATTAACTTGTCAGAGTCACCTGAGAGCAAATGGAGAATTTAGATTTGAACCTTGTTCTGATCCCAAGGTCCAAGGTCACCATTTTGAAAATACATGGGTCAGATCATGTAGGTCATTTAGGACATTCTGAGTAGTTTAGATTTTATTCTGAAGGCCATTGAAAGACACTGGTTTTAAACAGCATATGGCATGCCGGGATTTGGGTTTAGAGAGAACCTCACAATAGTATGGAGAATGGAATGGAGGCGGATGAGACTGGAGGCAAAAAGCCATCGTAAAAGTTAAGGTGAGAGAAGGTGAAATGCTGACTTAACACATGGCAGTGGGAATGGAAAGAAAGCAAAAGGATTTAAGACTTATTCAAGAGGGAGTATGTGCAAGAATAAGTCAAGGACGACATCCAAAGTTCTTCCTTGAGAAGCCAGTTAGATTATGGTGCCATTTTGTGAATAGCAAATACAAAAAGAGAAGATGAAATTAGCTTTAAAATATTATCATTATTATTATTGTTTTTCTGAGGAAGATTAGCCCTAAGATAACTTCTGCCAATCCTCCTCTTTTTGCTGAGGAAGCCTGGCCCTCAGCTAACATTGTGCCCATGTTCCTCTACTTTACATGTGGGACGCCTACCACAGCATGGTGTGCCAAGTGGTGCCATGTCCGCACCCGAGATCTGAACCGGCGGCCCGGGCGGCCAAGAAGCAGAACATGCGAACTTAACCGCTGCGCCACCAGGCCGGCCCCAGCTTTAAAATATTATATTGAAAAATTGTACAAGCGCATTATAAAAATTACAGCAGTATAAGAAGGCAAAAAATGAAAGTTAAATGTTATCCTAAATCTTAGAACTCAGAAATATTCATTATTAACTTTTGATACACTTAATTTTGGATATAGTTCTATGGGAAAATATATGGAAGGAAAGACAGGTAAATTACAGGGTTTACTCAACTTTAATGATTCTTTGCTATAAGGGATATGAGTTCTTAAAAGCACCCTCTAAAATTAAGACAAAAGATTATAATATATGTTGGGAATAATTCTGTTTTATAACTACACATTACATCTCTAAACAGTATCCTATGGGTTCAAGTTCAGTTTTTACTGTGCTGAATGTAAGGTGTTTATGGATATCCATATGGAATTTTCGTTTAGTCAGATGCATTTGTGGTCTTGGATCCACAGTGAGATCAGGGCTAGAGATGTTGATTAAGGAGATGTTATTGTATAAGTGGAAGTTGAAACCCTGAAGAGGTAACACTGGGTTGGCAGGTAGAATTGATACAGCTGAGGATAGATCCTTTGATGGTACTCAAATACTTAAGGAGAGGGAGAAATAGGAGATGACTCTCCAAAAGGTATTTATTTAAGTAGAAGAAAAACAAAGAGATATGATATTATAAAAGCCAGGAGAGAAAAGAGTTTGAAAAAATTGTCCATAGTGTCAAATGTCATAGAATAATCAAGACAGGGTGGATCATTATCCATCGGCTATCTAGCAATTTAGGAGCAGCATGAATAGCAATTTGGTCTCATCGATGATCGTTTTTGTAGAGAGATGGAGAAAGAAACAAAATCATAATGAGTGAAGAAGTAAGTAGGAGGCAAAGACAACTCTTTTTTCTTCTTTTTGAGGAAGATTAGCCCTGAGCTAACTACTGCCAATCCTCCTCTTTTTTCTGAGGAAGACTGGCCCTGAGCTAACATCCATGCCCATCTTCCTCTGCTGTATATGTGGGACGCCCACTACAGCATGGCATGCCAAGCGGTGCCATGTCGGCACCCGGGATCCGGACCGGCCAACGCCGGGCTGCCGAAGCAGAACGTGCACACTTAACTGCTGCGCCACCAGGCTTCCCCCAAAGACAACTCTTAAGAAACTTGGTTGTGAAGATCAGGGAAAGCTAGAGAGATTGCTCAAGAGCGACATAGGTTGAGAGAGGACTTGTCTTTTCACGTGGGAGAGGCTTAAATATATCGAATGCAGAGGGTAAAATCCAAAATAGAGAAAGAGGCTGAAGTATAGAGGAAAGCAGAGCTGACTGGTGGAGCAGGGTCCTGAGTAGGTGAGAGATGCAGGTTGCAGGACTAGCTTTGGGTGGACGGCAGGACATTTCGTTCTCTGTGATAAAAGGGTGTAGGTATATAGATGTACTTACATAGGAAAATAGGGCTTTAAGAAAGATCTTCCTAAACGATTTGAGTTTCCTATGTTAAGAAGAGGATAAGATAATGTTGCAAATGAGAAAGATGAAATTTGAAAAAGGAGTTTGAGAAACGGTAAATGTGAATAGTAGATAGTAAATAGTAAACTTGTTTGTGGTAATGGAAAAAGGAGCAGACCAGGGATATATAAAGGATTGCTGATTGTCCCCAAAGGCTTGATCAAAGTTGGAAACCACATTTCTTCCTGGTGCCAGATTTCATGGCCATGTGATTTTCTTCACAGAATTTAGATGTAGAAATGGAGTAGATCAGTGGTTAGATTGATCCAAGGGTTTTCAGCTCTTATGCACTAGAGGAGATATTGACAAAGTCATGGATGATAGATGTTGACAAGCGAATATTTCAAGGGGTAGATCATGAGACTTAGGCCAGATAGGGGAGAGAAAGGGAGGATGAAAAGGCATGTTCTCTGAGGTTGACTATAGGCATCAATGAAAGTAAGACACTGGGGAATCTGTAAAGAGAAAAAGTTGTGACTGGGATGTGATGTTTTAGATGTAAGAGATGGAATGGTTTCAGTTGGAATGAGAAATTTAAAACAGCCAGAGCAATTTGGGTGTTTTTTCATGAGGGGAACACAGTAACTGGGATTTTCATTGTTGTGGATTCAAGATTGGAAACACATCAGCTGTGGTGGGCATGTGCCCAGAGCTACATGTGTGTATAGTGAAGACAGCCTCTTTCTTCCAGGCTGTCAGTTCTACAGAGAACAGTCCTTATAGGGTTAGAGAGATTGAGTTCCACGTGGGGCAATAGAGATGGGGTGAAGCTCTATCATTCCAAATCAACTGCAGCTAATCTTAAAATAAACTCATTTTTACTTTCATACTAAAGTGATTATATGAAGTGGTTGTTTTAGTGTCTTGTTCTTCATTATCATGCTATTATGTGGCTTAGCACATTATATGGTAAGCCCTGTAGTCTCTCTCCCGTTAGACCATGACTTCATCTGTGGCAGGGACTGCATCTTATTTATTTTTGTACCCGCAGTGCTTAGCAGTGTCTGGCACATCATAAGGGTCAGTAATGCTTATTTCCTCACTTAGACAGAGATAATCAGGAAGACTTCATGAACTAACTATGTTTTGAGCAACTGATTGTCTTTTTTTATCACTGTTTTCCATAGTCAACTTACTCCCAAAGGACCACTTTGGCACATAGTAGTGCATAATAAATGTTTGCAATCAACTGATTATAAAGTAGCATCCTTTCTTGATTGTAGAATTTTGAGTACTGCTTTATTATAGATTTACATAAACCTACATCTGTGGAACTACACTACACAGATTTGTTTACTTTCTTTAGTTCTGACAATATATGTTTTATTTCCTGAAAATACAACTTTGAAATATTGCTTATGCACATTGTTGAAGGTCTTTATCACACAATTTTGATGATGATAGGATGATTTCAATAGTAGTTGAATATCTCTGTACATTGCATGGATCCTATTAGAGATCTAGGGTGCTTGTAGACATTTATGTGTTTACTGAGATCTCTTCTGAAAGTGTTATACCATTGACTCAAAGGCCATGTCTATCCAACAAAAGTGGAAAGTTGAACCCTTAGCTTCCTTTTCTCTTTTTTTTTCTTGACTTGCTCTGTATCAGTCAAAATCATTAGGTAATTACTCAAACAGCTGAAGTGTGGTTTGGGCAAATCCACAAAAAGTCTGGAGAATCATTTGACATAAGATGGGAAAAATGTTGCCATTTCAAAAAGGGGAAAAGGTCATTTTAATTACAGGAGCATTTGTGTACTGGAAACTGGAATGGCTAGTTTCTTTCAGGTATACTAACAAATGTCAAAATTTGTTAGAATGTCTGGCTGGAACCTCTGCCATAGTCTTCCAGATTTGCTGTTCCATCCTCAATTTTAGGGAGTGCTGCTCTTCTTGTCTTTGACCAAAGTGACCTCCTTTATTTTTAATGTCTACTGAGAGCTTTAGAGCTTTATCTATCTATCTATCTATCTATCTATCTATCTGTCTGTCAATCATCCAGGGAAATTTGAAGTATCTGGTCCCTAGATGTCTCTTATCAATAATCAGAATATTCCATTTAACACATAACGGGGTCATGAGCATGTAAGCATTAATTGACTAAATTGTGAACCCAAATGAAAGTATTTCTATATTCAATGTCCATCACAAATAGTCACATCCTAATAACAGCAGCTTAAATCTTTATTTGGCCACAGATTTAAAAATCCTTATAAGGTCAGAGGCCAGATGTATTACTTCTCTACAGCGATTTCCAGATTTCTGGCTCCAGTTTAGTGATGAGACAATGCCATGTGTGACAAACCAGGACAAATTGTTTCTTTGAAATCTGGGTCAGAACATCATTGTTGTTTTTTTTTGAAAATTTCATCAAATGCAGTTTAGATCACTTTAACCTTATAACCAGTACATAGAAGGAATAATCTCATGGAGAAGAAATATAAACCTACAGCACCTTAATTAGCTGTTTTCACCATTGACTTAAGAATCAACATTTACATGGTGGGATATATTTTTATAAGATGTCAAGAAGTGAAATAATTATGTGTCAATTAATGTTCTCAATTTCTGAAGAAACTGATTGCTTCCCTTTTCCAAGTTAAAGGTTTTTCAAGAGGTTAAAATAAATACTCAATCCCAAACAGATGTTACTGTAATTCTTCTGAAAGATTCGTCTGTAAAAATTTTTCATTCCTGATTGCTAGTCTTGATGACAAGACTTTTCCAAATTCTTCTTGGATCCTAAGGAACAAAAATGGGTATGGGAGGCATACAACCCACCATTTCCTAGTATTAAGTCAGACAATTTGCTTTATCTTTTTCAGATTTGGCTCACACACATTTTCCTAATGTGTCAGGAAAGCTGGACTCACCTTGTGACTCTGGTTTCACCTGTGAGTGAATAATTTTTGGGTCAATTTTATCCATGTTGGTTCCTGGATTCTTATTTGAATCAAAACCAAGCTTTGAATTCGCTCTTAATGATGCCGGCCACAAGTTTCTAATAATCCACCTTTTCTCTGACTCTTCTCTTTTTCCTACACCGAAGACACCTATTGATGGGATTCATGAAACAGTGTTTTTCCATCCTCTATTCTTCTATTAGAATGTATTTTTGTGCCATTTCCAAAGACTTATTTCCCAAAACTTATGTTTTTTGCTATTTTTCTTCCAATTATAACTCAAAATTATATTTCTTAATGGATATGGGCTTCTGAGCAACAAACCAAATACTAGTGTCTAGATACAGAATTCCTAAAGCTGTTGAATGGAAAAGGCTTATCATCTGCTATCTACTTAAGTGTTAGGTGGTGAAGTAGAGAATGATGAAGGAAATCAGTTGTTCAATTTGTTGGAGCATGAAGTTAATTAAGTCATGATGTTTCATCCTCATCACAGCGCTGTGATTAAGGGTACCATTATTTTTCTTATACTGTAGGGATGAGGAAACTGAGGTATAGAGGGGTTAATCACCCTCCCTGGATCACACAGTTGGAAACTGGCAGAGCAGGGATTTGATCTCAGGTCTGCACCATTTTGAGGACTGTGTACTCTTAACGACCATACTACATCAACCCAACCAGTTATTTTGAAACATTTGCAATGAATCATAAAAAGAACTTTGTTATGGGATCAACTCAAAGCTGAGCTTATATGGATGTTGGGTCAGAAGACCTACCTTGCACAGTACTGCACAATGATGCCCCAAATCCCTCCATCATGTCTGGAGAAAAAAGTATTACCTCCTAGAGGAGTTAAACTCTGGGAAACGATTCGTATTAAAAAAAATCCACAAGAGATTGACTTATAAAATGGAAGTTCAAATTATTTCTGTAGAGAGAAATATATGTCTATAGGGTTACAAATATTGATCATTTGGAGAGAGTTTTCCCTTTAGCTGGGTAGATTCACTAAGGAGTCCATGAATATATTAGAAACTTGCTATAATCAGAAAAAA
Organism: Equus caballus; assembly: GCF_041296265.1. Lineage (NCBI taxonomy): Eukaryota > Metazoa > Chordata > Mammalia > Perissodactyla > Equidae > Equus > Equus caballus. The sequence goes on along the minus strand of NC_091685.1, from coordinate 68,200,949 downwards.
GAAACAATGTTCATAACGGATTTTCCTTTAAACTACTATAGCTGAGATTGTTACGGGCTGAAGTATATTTTCCCCAAATTTCTATGTTGCAGCCCTGGTCCCCAGTACTTCAGAATGTGACTGCATTTGGAGATAGGGCCTTTAAAGAGGGCACCAAGGTAAAATGAGGTGATATGGGTAAGCACTAATCCAATATGATTGATGCTCTTAGAAGAGGAGATTAGGACACAGACCTTGCTCACCGAGGAAGGACCATGTGAGGACAGTGAAAAGGCGGCCAAATGTGAGCCAAGGAGAGAGGCCCCAGGAGAAACCAAACCTGTGCGCACCTTGATGTTGGACTTCCAGCCTCCAGAACTGTGAGAAAGGAAATTTCTGTTGTTTAAGCCGCTTAGTCTGTGATATTTTTTTATGACATCCCTAGCACGCTAATATAAGGATTAAAATTTTTATTGTAGGATTATTTCCATTTCACTAAACAATATTTGTCATTAGAAGTCAGAATTTGCCCTCTCTAAACAGTCCTTAAGATGGATTGGGTGATTTTTAATCTATTTCCTAGATTCTGTACTTACTTGTCTTTTACATTTTCTTCACTAATAAGTTACCTATTTTTTAATTACCTTGGCTAGATTTGGTAAACACTCTAGATCAGCACTGAACAATTAAAATATATTGTGAACCATTAAAACTCACATTATTAAAGTTTTTAGTAGCCACATTAAAAAATAAAAAGAGGGGCTGGTCCGGCAGTGTAGTGGTTAAATTCATGTGCTCTGCTTCAGTGCCCTGGGGATTGCAAGTTTGGATCCTGGGTGTGAACCTGTGCACCGCTCATCAAGCCCTGGTGTCCCACATACACAATAGAGGAAGATTGCCACAGATTTTAGCTCAGCAACAATCTTCCTCAAGCAAAAGGAGGAAGATTGGCAAGAGATGTTAACTCAGGGCCAATTTCCTCACCAAAGAAAAAATTTAAAAAAAGAAACAAGTGAGGTTAACTTTAATAATATATGAATATATGTTAATATATCTTATGTCTTATGTATATTAATACTATATATGATATATTCAAACTAGAATCATTTCAATATGTAGTCAATATAAAAGTATTAATGAGAAATTTTACATTCTTTTTTTTTCATACTAAGTCTTCAAACTGTAATGTTTATTTTCCTCTTAGAGCAGATCTCATTTGGGACCAGCCACATTTCAAATGCTCATAGTCAATGTGGTTAGTGGATGGGACAGCTCTCGACCTGTTGTTGAGGATTTAAATGACACCCTTCTCCATCAGCAACGTATTTGCACATCTTTTTAAGGTGGTACTTCTGCAGATGGCTGAGATTGCCTGTTGTATGTTGGTTATTTGAAATTTCACTTTCAGAATGTGACACACTCTTAACTGAGAACATAAACTTTTATCTGAATTGGGTGTCATTCTATGTGCAGATTCCTGATGGACAAAGTGCGATAGGAGGAAGTCATAGGAACTAAAGTTCCAATCAGGTAATGTTTCCTACTGGGGCTTTCTGGAAACATTCCATTTTCTTCAATAGATATTTATGACATTGCCTGCTACATGCAAGATATTAAGAGGGAAAATACGTGTAAGGTCATTTATTTTCAAATTGAGTTATCTTAAATATCGAAAAATCTCTAAGTGGATTAAAGGGAAAAACACTTCCATTTTTTAGTTTCTTACTATGTGCTGACATAGACGATCTCAGTTATCCTTTAATAATCTTGTGAACTTTATACAAATGAGAAAACTGAAGCTTAGAGGTTTTAAGTAAATTTCCCAAGATCACATTGTTCACAATTGGTGAAGGCTTTCATCCACATTTGTTTGATTTTAAAGGATTTGTGATATGGTTAAGTCTTATTCCAGTGCATGCTTTGTATTTGAGAAATTTCAAAGCAACATGAAGTGTATATGAATTTTGCAGAAACTGTTAAGCCCAGCTCTCAAGAGCATGGATTTTGGAGTAAGCTGCATTCAAGTTCAAGTTCCAGCTCTTCCACTTACTAGTTTTTTTACTTTTAACTCCAGAAGTCTATTTCCTCATTTAGAAAATGGGCATCACAAGAGTTCCTATCTCTTAGGAGTGTATAATGACTGAGTGAGCTAATTCAGGGAAAGCACACCATGCAAGGCATATACTAACGACTCACCCAACATTAGCTGCTGGTTCTTTTTTATCATAAGCAGTGACAGGCCTGGTATATATTAACTCTTTCAACTTACAGGAATTTTCTTGACTACTCGATATAGCAGGATATATTTTTTATACATTAAATATGATTAAGCAGAGAAGCCTGAAGTACTTTTCCATAATTAACCGCGCAACTGTATTGGGGAATGAGACCAGCTTTCAGAGGCAGATCTGACATTCACCGACAGCTGGGGGAGAGGACAGCGCTGATGTCTTTGCTACCTACGAACTCACAGTTTTATCCTTCAGAGGTGGTGACCCTGATTTCTCTCTGAAAGATATCTGAATTCTAGCCAATGCTGCTTTAGAACTTGGCACACCACCTGACCCATCTACAGAGATAGAAGAATAAGGTTTTTCAAAGGTCACATCTAAACCATCAGAAGTTTTTTTTCCATGTTTTCCCATGGCTGAAGATTATATTAAGACAATTGCAACAAAGACAACAAAAATAAAAATGAACCAAAATAGAGAAAGAAAGGAAGAAAAGAGCTTCTGTCTAGGGTTCAAATCCTTCTACTCATCAGATAGTCTTCACCTTTTTGATAATTATATTATGTGCAGCAGCAAAGAAACAAAAGAGGATAAAGGTCTTAGGAGTTATATTGATAAACTATGTGTGGTGCTCAAAAATGGCATGGAATATCTTGTTTAAGCTGTAAAAATATATTAGTGTGTCATGTTATCTTCATAAATTCTTCTCACACGTAGGGTGGGTGGAGTTCCTGAATCCCAAGGCACATTACCAATTCAGCTGGTCACTGCAATTCATCAATTGTTTTGTCACATATTTGCAGGCTCACAGTTGGGACTGAGGTATTACGATTCTAGAGGGTTTGATAATAGGTGAATTATTAGCTGTTGGGGACAGATTTGTTTCTGGGCTTTTCTGTGGCAGCCTCTTATATAGGAAGGTAATCATTCTCACGGAATTTGCTCCCTCAGACTTAAAGAGATTTTGAACGTAACATAATTTTTTTTCAAGTAAAATTTCATTAGTGGTTAATTATGACTAGTAGAGCATTCCGGAAGTTCACTAAGTGTGTTAAGAGTTCAGACATGTCAAATTTTAAACAGTCTCACAATGGGACAGCCCTCTGTATTCTTTGTCACCGTGTGTACACACACTGGTACAGTTCCTCTATGTATTATTATTCCATGTTGAACTTGTGATTCTAACCTTTTTGGAAAAGAAAAAGACTTTTAGAATTTATTTTTTCTTAGGCTGAGCAATTTACTTTTTGAGTATTTGCCTAGTACTGTATGATTTTGGGTAAGAAATAATTAATTCCAAGGGATATTCAAACAACATTTAACTTTAATAAGGATGCAAGAAGTTAAATGCTTTTTGTGGATGTTGTAAATCAGACCAAAAGAACCCAAAGCATGCTTAATCCTGGTCATTCCTATAGAGAATCTTCTCAAAGAAGCCAAACCATATCTAGGACAGAGTAAGCAGAGTCAGTTTCTCTTCTAATCGTGCACTTTTATGGGAAACAGAAAGGAGATAAAACACGAGGGAATGTAATAAGCTTCTCAATAAATTCTTCTCAAAGTTTCAAGTTTCTATTTTAGAAGGGTATCTTCATATTAAGATAGGTACTTTAGTTCACACATTGTCATCAACTCCAAAATTAGCTTGACTATTAAAATATTATTAATTGCTTATATTTTTCCAAGAGAGGGTGGGAGGATATGCAGATAAGGGAAGTTTTCAAGAATTCAATACAAAATATAGTTATATTGGAATCATTAGATAACTAAACACATGACTTAATTATTAAACACATAATTAATGGATAATTAAATCCATGATTTAAATTATGCTGTATCCAAAGTTTTTGCTAGATATACAATGCTGTCAGATTTTGTGCTGTTTTTCCTCTCTGTTTTACTGGAGACTTTGGTTTATCTGAAAACTGCATCTATAATTTTCTAACTGGAGGATATAGAAGGGGAAATGACAAAACTTAAAGATGGAGAAATGATCACCTTGGCAGAACTCCCAAGTGGTGGTTACATGCATAGCAAACACTCTAGAATACTGGAGTAAATTTAAATATTTCTAAAGAGTTTTGTGTTTTTCTTTGTTGGGATATAAACACTTTTTGGGTAAGGGGCATTTCTGTTTCATCAAAAGATTGTGTAGCTGAATTATCTGGAATGAGATGCAGGGCCTGAAAGACATTTGACTATGTACTATAGAAGGCTCATAATTGAAATGAGGTATGAGTCACAGACACCGTATATCCATCCGGCAGTTATGTAAATTACTTCTGATAAGTTATTTTGAGCCCTTTTGTCAGCTGTATACTTCTCATACCATTTTAGAGAGCCCTTGGCCTAGGGCAGACTCAGTTCTAGATTTTCTTATTTAAAGTGTGTCATGGGGGATACAAAAGAAATCTAAGTCATGGACTCATTATTCTAGAAACTTACAGTTTATTTTGGGAAAGAAGAACTCACTCATAGGAGTAGAGAGAGAGATTAATGAGGGCTTGAGGTTCTGTGGGATGATCGTACTGGGAAAGGCAATGAACAGGGAGGATGGCAATCCAGGCCCATGTTGGGGGGTGGGGCAAATTGAAGAGGTGTTGAGGTTGAGACGCGTCTGGCATGAGGAATCAGATGGCCTTTCTCCCTCTTATCTATTTGTTTAACTCAGTCACTCCTTCGGCACATGCTTATTGGGCTTCTACCACATGCCAGGTGACTTGCTAGGGAACGTAGTGCTGAGGAAAATGAACATAGTTTCTGCCTTCATGAAGCTGAAGGGCTAGTGTTAGCAAGCATTAAACACAGAAACAAACAAATGTATACAACAACAAACTGTGGTAAGCAATATTAAAAAAAGCAAGATGCTATGAGAGAGATTGTGGGCGGAGGAATGAAGGGCTGAAGAAGGGAACTTTAAGCTGAGATTTGAAGGGTATGCTTACTAAAATATGAAGACACCTTTCTTATATAGGATATGCTAAAATTAGATGGAATTCTCGACTGAGCTGCTCTTCTTTAGTCACGTGTCTGGTAAATGAAATAAAGAAATATTTAGGACACGCTCATTTAATTCAGCAAGTGCATCAGTCAGGGATCAAGCGAAAAACAGATGCCACGGGCAAAATGGAGAATGCGAGGAGGGTTTAATAAGTTTTATAAAGTTGTGGTGAGGACGTAGGGAAATGACAGGGACGGTGCAGTACTCTCAGCGCCATGCATAACAGAGCTGTCACAGTCTCTAGACCCAAAGGGATAAGGTAGGGGGGCATGCTAGGAGAAAGTAGTACAGGGAGGGGCAGTGATACCTTGAGAGGAGCAGTGACCCTGACTGAGGGACTCAGCAGCCTGAGGTGACCCCCCAATGCGAGAGTCAGGAGGATACATCCTTAGATCTCACTCTCCTTTTCCTTTTGCTCTTCCTGGTCAGGCCTCTGCCTTGCCTGGACCCAACTAGAAGTCAGAGGAAGCTGTGATCCACACAAGTCAACCTCTCTGCGTAGAGATCAAGCTCCAGATGGTGGAGCATAGGTCTTGGGGGAAACAGAGATATCTCACATAGCAAGTCTACACAAAGCACCTACTGTGGGCAAAGTTCAGAGGTGGAGGGATACAAAAAAATGTAAACCTTGTGAAAAGATTTATGGAGATTTACTCTTATCAAGATTTCTGAGGTCTTTGCGCATTTGTGGTGGTCAAGGTGTGATCTATCAGAATCAAAAATATGGCTGCCTAGATCCTATTACTCCTGCTTGGTAATTCAGACTTCCCTCCTAGTGGCTGTGTTTTCTCCTTCATGTCTATCATAATATTATCCGAACCATGCTGGGAAGGTACACCACATGTGAGAGCAGTGTCAGGGGGAGTGCAGTGGGCCAGAAATACCTCACAACTGAGCACTGAGCTACCAGAGTTACCCAGACACCTAGAGCACATTCTTACAATGCCCCTTTTCCTCAAGATGATTGCTCTGCTCTTTCTTAGAGTGGCTTTGTAACTTTTTTCTCAGCAAGGCTGGGGATGTGGAAATGAAGGAAGGCAGGAACTGAAATGTGTTGGTAATACTAGCTGACATTTGAACACTGGGATTCCTGTGTAAGCGGAAGGAATGGCTGTATTTACCAAATAGCCCCAATCCCCCCTTCCGCCTTAGTTTCAAATTCTGCAGGAAAAAGACAGCTCTGAAAATTTACGAGCCATAACTTGCTCTTCATTACTTGGTCACAGGGTAAGCAATGAGCACCCAAGCCTAAGGGTCACCTGCAGGTCTGGAAATCTTTGTAATTTTATAGGGAGGTTCATTGGCTGCAAGGAGGAGTGATGAGGTGCTGAGAGGCCGCTCATTCACCAGGGAGCCTGCTAAATAGTTTTGTTAATAATAAGGATATACATGTGTACAGAGCTCTTTCATTATAAAATTTTCCCCAAACGTGAGAATCTCAGTTAATTCTTGCAGTGGCCCTGGGAGTTGGGCAGGGCAGGCCTTACTAACTCCCATTTCAGATGAGAAATTGAACCTCAGAGGCTGACTGACCTGCCAGGGTCCTGCGGCTGAGAAGTGGCAGAGGTGCTGGAAACAATTCCAATTTTTTTTTTTTTTTAAATCACAACAGTTTCCAATGGAAGATTTCAAGGCAGAGAACATCTAGGCCTCTTATTATTCTCAGATTCTCAGAAAATTCGAGAGTGTTGGGATATTCAGGAGATTTTCTTTCACTGAGTTTTGTTTATAAATTTGTCTCATGAAAAGAGATCTACGGTTGGAAGTAAAATTTTCCAACAGGTATGTCAACAGTTGGAACCACTGTTGACATACCTCCATCCTTGATTTTTCTCTCTTCAGAATACTAGCAGCAGGATGAAAGCTATTTGAGGGCAGGATAAGGCCTGTCTCTCTTTTCACTGTCATAAGTGCTTTCTTTTAGTAAAATGAGGACTCACTGCAGCGTTTTGAACAGAGGAGTCACGTGATCTGACTTACAGTTTTTAAAAGGCTCCTTTGGCCACCATGTTGAAAACAGACCTTGGGGTAAGGTGGAGGCAGGAGAGTCCAATTAAAAGGCTGTTGCTGTCATCCAAGTGAGAGAGGATGATGGTGTTTTGGACAGAAGTGGTAGCAGTGGAGGTGGTAAGAAGTGTTAAGATTTGGATACATTTTGAAAGCAGAGCCAACAGGATTTCCTGACAGTTTAGATATGGGTTATGAGAGAAAGGGAGAAATCAAGGGTTAATGCAGGTGTTTTGGCCTGAGCAACTGGAAGGAAGGAGGTGCCATCAAGAAGATGAGGAAGAATGAGGTGCAGCCAGTTTGGAGGGAAGATCAGCTTTGGAAATATTGAACTCAAGGTGCTTATTACACGTTTGTGGAGTTGGTTGTTTTTCCTTCTTTTTCCTGTGTAACAAATTACCAGATGTGTAATGGCTTAAAATAACACCCACTCATAGCTCTGTAGATCAGAAGTCAGGCAGTGCATGGCTGGATTCTCTGTTCAGGGTTTCACAAGGCTGAAATCAAGGTGTCAGTCATGCTGAGTTCTTATCTGTAGGCTCTGGGGAACAATCCTCTTCTAGGTTCATTTAAGTTCTTGGCAGAATTCAGTTTCTTGTGGGGGTAGGACTGAGATCCCTGTTTCCTTGCTGGCTGTCAGGTAGGGGTTCTCTCAACAACTAGAGGTCACAACTAGAATTCTGCCTACCACAGCATCCAAGAGAAAATGTTGAGTAGAAGGTTGGATATTCACATTTAGAGTTTATTTAGAGAGACAGAAAATTTGGGAGTCATTGTGGTATAGATAGTATTTAAAGCTGTGAGTCTGAGCTCATTAAGAGAGTGAATCTAGATAGAAAAGAGAAGACGTTCAATGACTGAGCTCTGGGGGATGTCAGCATTAAGAGATCACGGAGAGGAGGAGGAACTGGAAAAGGAGACTGAGAAGGGGTGACCAGAGAGGTGGGAAGAAATCCAAGAATGTGGTACCCTGGAAGCTGAGCTAAAAAAAAAGAATATCAAACATCAATATCAATGTGATCAATTGTATCAAATGCTGCTGATGGGTTAAGTAACATGAGCAAAAAGAATTGATCCTTAGATTTAGCAATGGAGGTCTTTGGTGACTTTGAGGAGAATGGTTTTTCACAGGGAGGAGAGACATCAAGTCTGTCACAGGTAGGGTAAGAGAGAATGTAAGGGGACAAATTGGAAATAGTGACTCGAGACTACTCTTTGAGAAGATTTATCATAAAGGGAGCAGGGAAATGGTGGTAGCTGGTGGAAGGGGAAGTGGAGTCAAAGATAGGATTAAAGATGGGATAAATAACAACATATTTGTATGTTGAAGTGAATGATTAGTTAGAGAGGAAAAAAATTGATAGTATAGCATAGAGAGGTGAGCATTGCCAGTGTGGCCTTGACTAGGCAAAAGAGTAAGGATCAAGTGTACAAGTGGATGGATCAGCTTCAGCTAAGAGGACAGGGTGTCCTTCTATAGTACCTGGTGGGAAGCAGAGTATTTGGGTGCAGACTGGGCCATGACCTACGAGTGTGCAGACTGTGCTCTGCTCAAGGTTGTCTGCCTGAGGGGAATGGGGGAGCTGCAATGCAAGCAAACTGCGGGCCCTTGATGTGGGGCTGAATCTACCCTGTAGAAGGAACATAAAAGTATTATTTGGGGCACAGATACTCATAGGTAGTGCTATGGGCTGAATTGTGTCACCCCTCCTAAATTCATATGCTGAAACTTTAATCCCCAGTACCTCAGAATGTGACTATTTGGAGATATGGTCTTTAAAGAAGTAATTAAGGTAAAATAAAATTATAGGATGGGGCTTTAGTCCAATATGACTGATGTCTTTGTAAGAAGAGGTGAAAAGAGACACCAGGGATATGCGTGCACCGAGAAAAGACCATATGAAGACACAGTGAGAAGGCGGCCATCTACAAGCCAAGGAGAGAGGCCTCAGAAGAAACCAAACCTGTGCACACCTTGATCTTGGATTTCTAGCCTCTAGAACTGTGAGAAAATAAATTTCTGTTGTTTAAGCACCCAGTTTGTGGTACTTTGTTACGGAAGCCCCAGCAAACTAATTCAGGTGGGTAGATGTGTTGGTGGAAGTTTGTAGAAGTTCTTTTTGGATTACTTCAATTTTCTCAGTCAGATGCAATCTTTCAAATGTAGTCATAGAAATGCGGTCTCTAAAATAAATAATATTTTAATTATGTTCTTCTTTTCATGGGTCTGTTTTTTGTCCATTTGCTAGAATCTTACCACGGACACTCAGTTCATCGGTTTTGAGGCTTTCAACATTTTTCTGTAGCTATTAGTCAGTGCAATAAGAAAAAAAGATTTAGAGGCATAAGGAGGAAATAAAACTGTCATTACTTGTAGATAATTATTTATATAAAAACTAAAAGAACATTTAAATAGATTGTTATTAAAATAAAAAAATATACACCAATTCAATCAGACTATGTAAAGCAAGGGAATGACATACATGGGATTCAGTGGGGAGGGGGCAAGAAATGGGAGATGGGGCTATGTGTTATCAAGGTGTTAACATGTTTTGAGTGGTGATTTCATGAATACTTATTACATTATTAAAAATGCTAAATAAATAATCAGCCAACTAATTAAAAGTGGGCCAAGCCTGGACCAATGATGAATGTGTGCTGTGAAGTACGAATTATGATTAATCTAATTCTGCGTACCTTAGGCACAAATAAAAAAGCAAAAATAATAAAATGTGTTCATAATTACTATGTGTTTAGCACTTCACAATTTCTAAAGTGCTTTTGCAAGCACACCTTATCTCAACAAATGCTTGAAACAGCTTGTTTGATTCTCACAACAATTCTGTGAGTTAGAACTTTATCCTCTTTTTCCAGTAAGGACAGGAATCTAGGAATATTAAATGCTACAGTGCTCATGAATAGTATTATTAGAGCTTGAATCCAGGTGTTATCCTAAACTCCATGCCAAATGTTATGTATAGCAATGTTTTCCAAATTGTTGAGTCGAATGCATTTGGATGTTTTCTGATTTGCTTTGCTATCATCTTATTGTCTTTGTTTTTCAAACAAATTAAGTGTATTCATTGAACATTCTTCTATATGATAGTTGGCAACAAGTTTGAAAATTGCAATAAACAGATTGATGCAATTGAGATTTAGCTGTTCAGTTGTGAAAGTGTAGTTTTTAGCTCTGATTGACTACTCGGCCATTACCATTCCTGCCATCTTAATACCTACTAAAACCAGAGAATTCAAGTAGCCTCAAAAAAGGCAGACACTCCTGCCCCCACCATATGCTTGATGATGGACTGACTGGAAACTAATTAACATGCATGGCCATGTAAATGAGACTTGAAGCTTCTCTCCCAGCAATGGAGGGTAGAGGGACCTTAAAATGACTGTTTCATTAGATAGAGTCTTCTCACAGCTATCTTTCATTTGCTCCATTTGTCCTTTTATAATGTCAAGTTAAGGTAGACACATTGAATTTCTTTTTAAAATAGCTTATTTCACTTTTCTAGCTTCAAAATATTCACCGGCAAGAGGAAAAAAAGAAATTAGAAACAGGTACCCATTACTATTTTTTGAGTGGGGCCATTATTTTACTAATTTATTCTTGCAGTTCAGCAAGAGACTAATTTTTCAACTGATTTTATTTTTCGGTTTTGCAAGAGATATTGTGCACTTCAGACCCATTTCTTTTGCGATGGTTTTATTTGTAACCTGGGAAGAGTCATTTACCGTCATGGCAGCAGCGTCTCTGTTCAGGACTTGACTCACTCCCTTGAGAGGCAGTGCTGTGTCCTGCTGATAGCAGTTAGGTTCTAACTTGGTAAATAGCGTCAAACAGCATCAAAACTTCAATATGAGGATACAGCATATGAAGTATGAATTCCTACAAATTACATACTGACCTGACCCTTTCACTATAGCCTAGCCTACTGAAATTTAGGAACCTACGCTAATTCTTTCATAACATTGGAGTACCGTTCCTTGATAAGCAGCTTTACTGCCTTGAATTACAAGCAAGCAAAAATACCTTTTAAGCCACTTACTATTCAAGTACAGGATAAGACAATGAGTATGTCTGAGACAATGAGTATTTCTGAAAATATCTTCAATAACTTATCTCGTAATCATAAAAAATCATGTTTTATGGATATGGTCACATTAAGACACTCCAATGCCCTTCCTGTACCTTCAATTTATTAAAAACCTTTCTTCTAAAAGCATTTTAGTTTTCTAAATAGGTATAATTTACTAATATTGATACTAACTTTTGATTAAATTACTTTAAGCAAAAATAATTGTGCACATAAGTAGAGATGAGAGTTATTATAATTAACTTCTACTAATTTTTATTTCATAATTCTAAACTTCAAATCATGAGAATCTCAACATTGCCAGGGAAATACAATTTAATATTCATTATATACTTAAATTGGAAAACTTTTACTTGAAAAAATGTGTTGTTAAGAAAATACAATTCCATCGAGAACTGGCTTTTCTCTCTTACTGCGATGTTCTCCTATGTAACGTCTCCGCATTACCTACCCAAAACTCATAAGTCCTTTAAGATCCATCTCAGGTTGTTGCCCAGTGAGGCCTGACTTGAGAACTCCAGGCTTCGTCAAACGCTGCTTCCTGAGCAATCACGCGCTTATTAGCTGTATCATTGATTCAGACACAATTATTGTAGAACTGATTACATGCAGCTTAGCACAGTATTACATATCATTTTAAAATTTTTAGTGCATGCAATTATTTTCTCTCCAGTAAGTTTCTAAGATGTCTGAAGACAGGCAGGTCATGCCTTTGTTCTGGGTACAATATTTTTTGTTGAGCAAACTGTTTTATTCATTCCTTCAACCATCCCATATTCAGTGCTCACTATAAGCCAGGGACTGTGGTAAGTATTGACATACAAGGATTCATTTCTTGCTTATTATTTCAACACAGTTTTGAGCATCTAACATCTGCCAGGTGCTTGAGAAAAAGGTATAAAAATTAAATTCCTAATTTCATGGCCCTTACATCTCAGTAGGAGGGACAGACAATAAATAAATAAGTAAATAAATAATCAACATGTATATATTACCAAGCTGTGAATATTATTAAGTAGTGATAAGGAGTATGAAAAAGAATAAAATAAGGTAAAGTGATAGGGAGTGATAGAATGTGATGTGGGGATATTTGAGGGAAGAAGCTGGGGAAAAGTCTAGGGGGTGAGCCACACGAATATCTAACAGGACAGAGTTCCTGGCAGATGGAAGAGCAAGTCCAAGTGCCTGAGATGGGGGTGCCTCAGGCGTGTCCCAGCACAGTGAGAAGGTAAACTGTGGCTGGAAGTCTGAGCGGCAGTGCGGGCTCACTGGAGATGAGGTCAGAGAGGAGTCTGGACCAGCTCACAGTGGGCTGTAAAGGATTTCATTCCGTATGTGATGGGAAGACACTGGGAAGTTTTGAGTAGGGGACTGATATGGTGTGATTCATGATAAATAAGACAAATGAAAAAGATCCAGGAACTGCTCTAAGGAAACTTAAAATCTATTATTCAAAGTTCTTCTATGCAAACATTCATAGACTTTTTTAAAACTATTACATTCAAAAAAGTAATTTACTAAAGATTAAAAAATTCCAGCTGTGGGTATGGTCTATGGTAGGGTGCATAAATACGCTAGTAACTGTGGGAAGTGGTAAATAGCACATTTAAGGGGAAAATTACGACTTCAAAAGTTATAAAGATGAGAAATGTAGCATTTATAAACTGAAAACTTAAATCTAAGAAATGCAATTTATTCATTTGAGAAATGAAAGCTGTGGCTATTTTTTCACTTCCGTATTTTTGTACTGAAAATATCAAGATATGATTTAAATACTTTATATGAGAATATAAATTAATGTTACTTGATTTTTAGATTCCAAAAAATATTTAATAAATATTTGCAGGACACATTTGCCTCAAATAAGGGCATAGCGATGGGTTGTTAAATGAATCTGAAGAGCTGTGAGATAGAAACATAAAATTGTATGATCGTAAGATGTTAGTCAAAGCACCTTTTTTTCTATCCATAAACGAGACCTTAACGCTGTAACTAAGGGATCTGGGTTGTAATATTAATTTTGATGCTAATGTGATAGGTGACTTTTAGCTAGATGAAATAACCATGGTGACAGCCAATGTGAATTGAGTGCTCACGGTGTGTCAAGCACCCTGAGCTACATGCTTTATGGTGGTGTTTTCTTGCCAGAGTTCTGAACCAAATGAGAGATAAAACAAAACTGGTGAGCTGGAGAGCCAGATATCACCTTTATGACTCATGGAGATCTCACCAGATAACTCGGCCACACAGGTTTCCAAATACTGAACCCTGGAATGAGACGGATTTCTGAATCCCGTCTTTGGCCATGCTGGTTGACTGTGAAGTTTTCAATTGACGGGCAACCTAAGATGAATAGAACAGAGCAGAAGTCTTAAGATAAAGGGAGAGAAAGGATCTGGGCTACACCATTCTACCTCCTCTTCCAACGTCATAGTCATGTATATTTAAGGAAATTCCCTCTTCGTGGAAATCATGGGAATGGAGAAGAATTGTTTTCCATGGCAATGAGTGTATTATTTTATTTAATTCCCACAGAAATCTTATAGAGTAGGTATTATTATCACAATTTTACAGACACAGAAATAAAAGCACAGAGAAGTGAAGTAAATTGTCGACGTCCCACAGCGAGGCAGTGGTGGAAGCAGCCTTGAACCCGGGCAGCCTGGCCCTAGAGTTTACATTCTCACCCACCAAGGCCCTCCTGCTCCTCTAATCTTTCTGAGCTGAGCTTTCTTATCAGAAAAATGAAGGGGTTAGGCTAGAAAAATCTCTAAAAATTTCTTTTAACTTTAAAATGCTTTAATATGGCTTTGGGTTTATGGTAGAAATATCTGGGTGTGTGAAATATTTTAAACTCCTCAGGCAAGGGATAATATGGAACAATATTATATACAACTTTAAATGTTGTTTTGATGAAAAGTCACAGTAGGTAATTGTAACCCAATTCTCTTTTCAATGTGGAAAACTTAACAGTTTAAAAAGGAACAGACTGGTGGAATTTTGCTAACACGTCCAAGAAGGAAATATGATTTCACATGCATATTATATGCAAGTTTATGAATGCAGTCATAGTGTCTGGAACCTAGGTAGGAAACTATGATGAAAATCAGTGAAGTAAAATATCAAAATAAAACATTGTACGACAACTCTTAATGGGGAGCAATGCTGGCACCTTCGATAAAACCACTTGCGAATATTAACGTGAGACATAAGTGGCTGAAGGGTCCTGAATTTCCCTGGCGATATTCATATGTCACAAAATGAATGTTAGTTGGCAATTTTTCAAGAAGCAACGTGTTTAGCATGCCACTGGTGAGATGCTGAAGCTGTGATCACTGACAGTAAATTGTGATATTTTGCTTTGTATCAAAATTAAGCAGACTCTTGTTTATAATTTCCTAAGAACTTGTTTGGAACAAAGATTTAGGATTATAATCTCAATTAAGTATGGAATGTGTGATTTAGATAACAAACTCATAGTTGCATATTTGAAAGGGTGGAGGCATTATCAACATGTTTCCAATGAAACTGTTTTCAGTGTCTTCCCAGAGGCAGACAATTTACTCCACATTTCACTACACTCTGGGCATTGTGGAATAGTATTTTTGACTGAAGATTTTTAAAAAATCTCTTTGAATTAATAAGCTTCTAAAAGTGTCTTCAAACCAGTATAAGTTCTAATTATGCAATTGATAATTCAAATGACTTCAATTTTTATGTCAAATTTATTTAGTAGTTGGCCAGTGTCAAATACCTTTATTCAATGCAGTACGAGTTTTCTTCTCCTTTTTCACCAAAAAAATTCAAAAGAATGACATTACCTTTACTAATTAAATAATATATCTTTGATGACTGTAACTTTAAAAAAGCATTTCATTTTCTTGTGGATTGTTTGGATATCACGTATAACTACAGTTCTAATTCTTAGCTCGTACCTACCATCCTCTTTAGTAGCATTATTTTCCAGAATTCTGCTGGGTCAGAAAGAACCTCAGGGTTCTTTCTGAAATTTTTTTTCTTTTTGGTTAACAAGAGATTTTATTTGCCTGCTAGAACTCCATGTGTACTTGCTCTTTCCAAAGTGTGTGTGCATGTGTTTCGAAATTATTTCTTTAAAAATTGTGGTATGAATGGGATGTTATGATTATTGATTTCCATAAAGAGTCTAAGCATGAAAATGATTTCTCAATGACACAATTTAATCTTTATATGTTATAAATTGCTTCTAACAATGTTTGTTTTACTGACTCACATCTCAGGATCAAGGATATGAATTAGCGAGGAGCAGAGCTGGCATATTAAAGAGGTAAATGACAAATGCCAAGGACTCTGGAGCAAAGTGGTTTAATAAAATAAGTAGAAAAATCACCAGAACTTTTTCTTTATTTCAGTATTATGAAGTGTAATAAAGTCTCTAAACATGAAGTGTAAAGTAAACTAAAACTACATAATTTGACTCCTAATAAATTATGCTGATGACTTGCTATAAACAAATGAATTGTAAGTAGTAAATATAAATGTATAACTGAGTTGACGTGTATTCAAAAAACTCTAATAATATCCAGGGTGTAATGACTGCGGGGACGCCAGGAAAGGGGACGGCTGTCTGAATAGTGAGATTTCATTTGCTGCTTATTTTGAGAACTGTGACTTGGACCTCTTGTGAAATATTCTCTTGTGATTTCTCCACCTATAAATAGCTTGCTTTGGGTCTGATGGCTTCTAATCAGTGAATAATGATTGCTGACTGGGCCACAGTTATCAACAGCAACAACAGTAGCATTTATGGGGCTTTTAATCCTCATAACAACCCAGTGAAGTAAGGGTTATAATTACCTTCATTGTACCCACAAGCAAACCAACACTCGGAGAGTTTAGGTCAGTTGCCAAAGACCATCAAACAATGCAAACACCTGTATAACTGATATTTATTGCGCTCCTGAGATGTTCTAGGCACTGTGCTGGTCTTGAGGACTAAACAGAATACAAGACAGCCTGTGTTCTCAACTCCTGTATAGTCTCCTGGGGGAAATGGAAGAATTCCCTGGCAACTACAACATAGTGGTCTCTAGCTAATACATGAAGTACTGCTTTGGGGTGCCGCGAGATAGAGAACACACCCATGGGTGCGTGGGAAGACTTCTGCAGGCAGGACGTACAGAGCAGGGTAATAGAGTTCTCTTTCTCACGTGCACCTTACTAGTGAAAATAGACTGTGTTCATCTTTATTCTTTTAGCTCCACAAGACTTTAGTTCTTTGCTACCATGTTATAGATTATCATGATACTGCATGGGAAACTACCCCTCTCTTTGGCATGTAATGCCAGAATAGACTTTACAATTTATTTTCAGAGCTGTCTTTAGGAGGGTACTTATCTACTGTGCCAAAGAAGATATATACTTGAGAAAAACATGGAATAATTTTCTAGATACATGGAATCCATAGCCAGTTGTTTATAAGGTCAGGTTACTATTTATAAACTCTCAATTTTAATATAAGATGTTTTAGTTGCTAAAAAGTGTTTTGTCATTTTGAAATGTTTTAACGTTTAGAAGTTCAGCATTACATATACTTTCCAGCCACATGGAATGATTTCGTGAATTTATAGCTTTGGTAGAGCTATCAGTAGATAAGACTAGATTTAAGAATGAAATGCATGGCATACTTGGTTAGTCGTTGAAGCTGTGAGCAGTGGGTATAGAGCACCAGGATAGTCTCTGCTCAGCATCTCTTTTCTAGAAACTGCTCCTCCCCTCTAAATTCACATGGTTGCCTTAGGTGCTGCCACATTTATAAATGTGACCGTTGATTGGTTCAATGGTGCAAGATGGGCTAATCATAGTATCCCACTATTTAGCTTCATTGATTAGGCTTGGCTAGCAGAGTTTTCTGTGTCCATCCTAAATGGGTGGACTGCAGTTCAGTTCTGGCAGCAACTACCTGGAATTAGCATCAGACCCCACAGTTAGGGGCACAGTCCTCCACAAGCTTGTCTTCACCTTAGACACCAGCTGCAAGTGGGGTTCTCAGGTCACCTACACTTCTAACTGATCTGATGTAAATTTGGGGGTTCCTATGGCTCACCACTTTCCATAATTTGATAGGACAACTCACAGAACTCAAGGAAGTGCTATACTCAAGATTACAGTTTTATTATAAAGGACATTACTCAGGAACAGCCAAATGAAAAGTTGCATGGGGCAAGGTTTCTATGGGTCTCAAACACAGAGCTTCCACGCTTTCTCCTTATGGAGTCAGGGTGCCTCATTCTCCCAGCATATCAATGTGTTCACCAACCAGGAAGAACCTTAGTGTCCAGAGTTTTCGTTGAGGTTTCATTAGGCAAACCTGATTGATTAAAACATTGGCCATGTGACCATACTCAATCTCCAGCCCCCATCCCCTCCCTGGAGGTCCAGTCAACTCTATAGTTACGTGTCTAGTCTTTCTGGTGACCGGCCTCCATCCTGAAGCTATCTAGGTGCCCACTATGAATCACTTCATCAACATAGCAAAGACACTTATAATTCAGGAAATTTCAATGATTTTTGAAGCTCTGTGCCAGAAACCAAGGACAAAGACCAGATATAGTCTTTATTATATCAAAGGATCCATCATTGGAAATCCTGTTACTGGAACTGAGTAAGAGAATTCTTTAGATTCCACTATTATAACATAAAGCTGAGGGCTGTTGGCTGCCATGTTTCCCACCAGAAAAACAGAAACCAATGTACAGAGAGAAAAAAAGAAATGAGGCAGATGCACAGAGAGGAGAAGAGAAGAATGGGGGAGAGAGTGAGCCCTTAGAGGTTTGAGTTCTTTTTCCAACTTTTTCCTGTCCTTGGTTTCTGTGAGATTTCACATTACTCTTACCAAATATCCTTTCCCTCTTCTGACTTCATTCAACTCCAGCTGAGTTTCTCAAACTCCTAACTGAGCATCTACTAGTAGAGTGAGCAAGTGAACATGTGTATGAGAATGGATGTGTTATGTATACTTAAATAATGTTAAGCTGTGGGCGGGATTTATATCTACTTACTACATGTTGCACAGAAGGTCATTTGCTGCTTTGTACAAATGCTGATCTTGTTACTCTACAGAATGGGTTGGTGTCAGTGTCTGGGGAGTGTTGTCCATTGTCAGGTGTTTTCTTCCATACTCTGATGCAGGTCTCTGGCAGTAAGAACATCTCTCTCTTTATAAGGTGCTGCTGTAGCAGCTACAATAGAATTCGAACCAGCGCCCCAACTCTGGGTTTTGTGCTTGCTGACCCAGAATCTGCTGCTGTGTGCAGCTGCACCGTCTGTGTCTATGGTGGCAGCACCTCTGCTTCCTCCTGCTGCCTTCCTTCGGTTGCCTTGGATATACACAAGTTCCTTGTGAGGCCTCACAGTTGTGACTTGGGAAGCTTAAGTTTGGAAAAATATTCAAGCTCTTAGGAATACGAGATAACATATTATTTGACTCTGGGCTTTGCACATTCTCCTGAAGGGTCTGTGAGAGTACTATCAGTGTGTGGAACATATTTGCCTCACCTCATGGCTTTTGTGTGTGCTGCTGTCTCTGCCTGGAATGCTCGGCCCTGAGATATCTGCATAACTTGCTTCCTTCGTGCGTTCGGCGATGTACTCTGTACTGCTCAAGGGCAATCTCCTTAGTGATGCCTTCCTGACTCCCCTGTCAGGACGGCTCCTGCTCATCGTTCTCCATCCCTTTATCCTGCTCATTTTACTCTTTGGCACTTACTCAACATCTGACATATTGAACATATATTTGTTCCCTTGTTCACTGTCTGTGTGCTCCTTTAGAATGTAAAATTTTCTGACAGAGGGACATTGTCTTATCCCAGCACCCAGAAAAGTGCCAGGCACGTTGCAGGCACAGCAAAAATTTCGTGACTAAAAGGAGAAATGGAGAAATGCTTCTACCGCTCAGTACCTTTTGAACACCCTCCCTGGGGGAACTTCCTGCTTGTGAATCTTGCTTCCCCAAGAAGGCAAATCAGATACTTGATTTCCAATCCTCCCTTGCAGCTGAGGCACCAAGTAGATGCACCCACACAACACTCTGAATCAGAAAACAGCAGACTCTGGAAGTATGTACTGGGAGGAACGTGTGTGTGTGCGTATGTGTGTGTTGTGTAAAGGCAATAGTGGTGGCTGTTCTAGTGGCCAAAGTCCAGTGCCAGAGGTGTGAGCTGCAGCTTCTATGCCTAGTGGTGTTGGCAATGGAATTTTCTACAGAACGATAGTCTATATGTGTTTGGGGTTGTATCTCGCTGCATAGCCTCTAGGTTTTACTTTCTCCCCTTCCCACAGAGTCCGTCAGCTATGTAAGTTCCTTTTAAAAAGGAATTCCTGTCTCTGTTTAAACTAGAGTTTAAGTGAGTTCTGTTGTCTGCAACTGAGAATCCTAACTGATTCACAGCTGGTTTGAATCTGGATAATATATCCAGAAGTCTCCAGTTTTTAAAGGCAATTTAGCAGTTTATAAGCTTAGAACACTCTTTTGGTAGGCCTTAGTGTTCATCCTGTCAAGTAACTTTCAATCTCTTTTTGTTTTGCATAGAATTATTTCTTCAAGGGAAATTTTATAAGAAGGTGGGCACCCAATATACAAAACAGATAAAACTGAAGCTGCTCTGGTTGAAGGGTGGCAGGTGTAAGAATCCTTAACCCCCCTGCCCTCACAGTGTCAGAGGCTTCTCCTGGAATCCTTAAGGCGCTACAGGACATGAGAATTCACTGACAATTTAACCACTTCATTTTCTAGAAGAGGAAGTAGGTACATGGGAAAGTGCGAAGACACACATTTAGCGGGAGAACAATAGCTAGAACCCGGGTATCTCTACACCAGTCCAGAGTTTTTACACTACACTACACTACAACCTCAAAATAAGAAAGAAAAGCAATCCTGTCCTTTTAAAGTTTCCTTCTGGGCATAGTCTGAGTAGCAAAAGCAATAGCTT
Source organism: Equus caballus (assembly GCF_041296265.1). Lineage (NCBI taxonomy): Eukaryota > Metazoa > Chordata > Mammalia > Perissodactyla > Equidae > Equus > Equus caballus. The sequence goes on along the minus strand of NC_091685.1, from coordinate 68,180,659 downwards.
TTTAAAATTTAGGTTCTAAAGTTGAAAAGTTTTAACAAGCTGAATTCAAAACATTTCCAATAGCGTGAGAGCACTTTAAAAGTTAACAATTCTATGGTTTTTAATTTAAAAATGGATATCACCCAATAAACTTTTTCCTTAGGATAAAACCTTGTTTCAAGACTTCTCACCACTATATGGTAATCTTAGTGCTATACGTTATGCTCTTAAAATTCAAATGCATTGAAAAACAAGTCAAAATAATTCTGACGCATATGTTGAGTCCATCTAGATATATTTATCCTTTTAAAAGCCTAATGAGATCAAATCAATGAAACAGACAAATGTTTTCCTATCTTGTCTCAGTGTGTGTCTGTGTGTACTTGTGTTTTCTATGGCAATACAGAAGTAGCAAAACAAACTCTTTCAATTAGTGAAATGAGTTTCTTTATTTAAAAGGCAAATTCAATTAGATCAATGATAAGTAGAGGATCCATTTGAGTCTGACCTAAATTTTCTGAACCTGAAAGAACAAACCATTACTTAGAAGACATGATTAAGTTCCCAGTTCTCTCAATCACAATTAGAGACAATTGTAATTTAGTTGCTGTGTTACCTGTCTCAGCATAAGCTCTTATGGAGAAACCAAAAGTAACGGACTTATTGTTACTGGCAACATTTTCGATTCTCTCTTTTATTTCGCTTCTGCAAATAATAATAATTTGAGCCTGGTGTTTTGGAAGACTTTTTTTTATGACTCAGCTCCCAAAAGGCTATAATTTCCCATTAAATCGCTGTCCACACTAGTACCACAAAGTAAATGCTCCCCTCTGCCAGGATTTCCCCACTATTCCTTTATAAGCATTTAAAAACTTTTTAAGCAGTGTCTTACTTGAGAGTCTTTATTTTTTTAATTTTGAGGGGCTATAGGTAAGGGAATAGAAGAATTTATCCTCAAATTAATTTATATTATACTTAGTTATAAAAAAAGAAATAAGGGGCTCATCAGGGATGTAGGATAATTTCATGACTGTGCATCATCCACTTTCTTGTTGTTAGCGATACGAGAATCTTATGAGTGACAAACTAGGCTCAATACATAGCATCCCAAACTGCTTCTGGTGCTCATGCTTCAAGATCCTTCCACGGCAACACTATTGTCCACACCTGTCCCCTCCAAAGTCCCATGGCTGCCACCATTGGGCGGTGGTAGACACTGGATACAGAGAATTCTTAGTGACCAAAGCTTTGCTGTGTTCCACAACTCTAAACCTCTATTCCGAGTTCCCCCTCCTCTGAAGGCCAATTTTTTTACTAGCTCTGATAGGGAATAATGGACGGGATGAAGTCTTTCCCAGAAGGCTGCTCAATCCTGTGTGTTGAAAGACTACTATTTCTTGGATTCATAATTTTGACATCTAAGACAAAATAATCAAGGACCGCTATATTAAAAACAGTAGTTATGTGATATTTGTAATGAATCAATAATTATGAAGTCCTCCTCTGGGCCATAATTGATTTTCTCTTCTCAGTTTATTCAACTATAAAATGGCTACTACTCTACAATGTTTTCATAAATTTATAAGTTTTAGGGCTATATAAGCATTCGTTCACTCATTTTTTTCCAACATATATTCATTGATTCCTTAATCTGTGCTGGGTACTACTACTCAAGTTGCTACCACACAATGAGTTTCAAACCTCTATCCTAGCCCAACCATATTTAATATTGATCTATATAAGGAACTGATGTCCTGCCATGAATGGTAAATATGGTTTTAAAAATGTAATGTAGCCCTAGTTCTGACTGAAACACCTTTCAAGGCTAAACAAGTTGCTTGGTCTCCTTCCATTCATATGTACAATGCTTGCAGAAATGATCGTCTTAGATAAGGCCAGAGGGGCCCCTGACCTGGGCCCACCTGTTAGAGGATCCTGTAAATCATAAACACTGTTTGATTCCAAAGAAATGCTTCTTCAGTTGTCTTACCCTGTATCCATGAAACAAAAGGCTCTAGTGTCCTAATGCCATGAAGGACGGTGGATTGTGTCACTACCAATGTCAGAGACAGACTGCTTTGGAAGTGTGGGATAAAAATACTTAGGTAGAGCAAAAATAAATGAACTTTCCAGATCCTTTCTATCAGGTAACATTAATACAGCATTTTCTTTCTTTCTTTCTTTTTTTTTTTTAAGGAAGATTAGCCCTGAGCTAACATCTACCGCCAATCCTCCTCCTTTTGCTGAGGAAGACTGGCCCTGAGCTAACATCCGTGCCCATCCTCCTCTACTTTCTATGTGGGACGCCTACCACAGCATGGCTGGCCAAGTGGTGCCATGTCCGCACCCGGGATCGGAACTGGTGGACCCTGGGCCGCTGAAGCAGAACGTGCGAACTTTACCGCTGCGCCACCGGGCGGGGCCCCAAGCATATTGTCTATATTCTTGCTTTTTCTTGTTGCTAAGGACTGAATTGTGTCCCCTCAAATTCCTATGTTGAAGCCTTAACTCTCAATGTGACTGTATTTGGAGACAGGGCCTTTGAGAAGGTAATTAAGGTTAAATGAGCACATATGGGTGGCCCCTGATCAGGTAGGATTAGTGCCATTATCAGGAGAGATACCAGACTGGCCTATCTCTTTCTCCCTCTGTATGGGCTCAGAGGAAAGGCCATGTGAGGACCGCAGCAAGAAGACAGCTGCCCAAAGCCAGGAGGAGAGTCCTCACCAGAAACCAAACCCTGCTGGATGTCGATCTGGAACTTCCAGCTTCCAGAACTGTGAGAAATAAATTTGTGTTATTTAAGCCACCCAGCCTGTGTTTTTTTGTTATGACAGCCGAAGCCTGCCATATGTTTGTGTTCTAATTCCTGGATCTGAAGGTTGTCATAAATTAGTGAGGTATGCACAACAATGGTACATAGTATCTGAATTGTGTATATGTATATACAAATAAAATTGTATATATATAAAGTGTACCATGTGATGATTTGATATATGTATGTACTATGAAATAATTACCACAACCAAGTTAACACGTCCATCAGCTCACATAGTTTCCTTATTTATTTATTTGGTGAGATTGCTTAAGATTTACTTTCTTAGCAAATTTCAAGTATATAATACAGTATTGTTAACTATAATCGCCATGCTGTACATTAGAGCCTCAGAACTTATTCATCCCATAAGTGGAAGTCTGTGTCCTTTGACCAACATCTCCCATTTCCCCCAGCCTCCCGCCCCTAGCAAACCACCATTCTACTCTCTGATTCTCTGAGTTCGACTTTGGTTTTTTGATTTCACATTTAAGTGATACAGTATTTGTCTTTCTCGTGATGTTGTCTCTTTACATTGGCAGCTAGATGGACATTGAACATTTTGATTGTGCGTGGTTTTTCTTTTATAAAAATATTTAATAAGGTGCATTTATATTTTCAAAAATTAAATTAAAATTTCAGTTTTACTATCTCCTCATTTAAATTTTGATATTGATTATAATTTTTATTTTGTCTTTTAATTTTAATATATTAGTTTGAATATTTTGGAGGAAAAATAAGAAACATGAAAAATAGTTCTACATTATTTACATTTGGAATGTTTTTACACTTTGAAAACAATGTTTTATTCTTTATTCCTTTAGATCAGCGGTACCTGTGTGTCAAATCTGGTCCACTATTTGTTTTTACGTAAAATTTTATTGGGATATATCCATGCCCATATTTTTATGTATTGTCTATGGATATTTTCATGTTATAACATCAGAGCTGAGTGATTGCTACAGATACTGCATGGTCTACAAAGCCAGAAATAATTACTATCTGACCCCTTACAGATAAAATTTGCTCTCTCCTGCTTTAGACCATTGAGAATGTGTACAATCTGAATCATGATAAAAATATAAAATACAAAAGCAGAACTTAAAATAGGATAAAAACTAAAAAGTAATAAGAGAGAGAAACCTTTCAAATTAGTGCTCCGGATTTAAATAACTGGAAGCTAGGAAAGTGAGCAGACTTCTAGACAGCATGGCCCACAAAAAATTTGTAAGCAAGACATTATAAATTCTTTATTTAAAGAAGATTCAATGAAAATGAGCAAGAAAATTATTCTCATCAAATCTACAACTGGAACTGGTCAGATAAAACTTCTGCAATGTCAAATTCTCATTAAAGGAAGCCTTAACCCCTGCTCAAAACAATTAAAATGAAAGAAAAAATATTCATATCAAATTCATAGTTCAGAAAGAGCAAATATAACTTTGGCATGCTTGTTAGAAGCTGAAGAAAACTACATTCATAAAATCTGCAAATTGGATAAGAAAGTCAAAACCTCTGGAACTTTACTCTGTTTATTGGATGATGATTCTGGAAAACGGCTGTCATATCCTGACACAAATGAGAATGTTTCTAGCAAAGCACAATCTGATTCAAATTAATGATTACAGTTTTCCATTGGATAAACGTGGCAGAAAATTTATATTTATTTTTTTAGAGCAGCTTTAGGTTCACAACAAAATTGAGTAGAAGGTACAATCTACCCCCTGTGCCCACAGGTCCATAGCCTCCCTCATTATCAACATCCCCACCAGAGCACTACATTTGTTACAACTGATGAACCTACATTAACACATCACTATCCATCAAAGTCCATAGTCTACGTCAGGGTTCACTCTCAGTGTTGTACATTCTATGGGTTTGGACAAACCTATAAAGACATGTATCCATCATTATTGCATCACCCAGAATAGTTTCATTGCCCTAAAAATCCTCTGTGCTTCATATATTTCGTTTTAGACCCAAATTCTTTCAAACTGAGAAAACAGCTGTTATATTGTAAGTTCAAAGACAAAGTATCTTGTTACTCCTGCTATATATTTCGCAACCAATGTTCTTAATTGGCTTTGACCAATGAAGATATTTGTGATTGGAAACATGGTCTCGATTAAAAGAACACGAACTGTCACACACATAAAATTAGCAAATACTAGAACCAAAAAAAAAAAGAAAAAATGACAATTGATATTTTTCAACAAAGAAGTAAATATAGAACAGAATATACAACACTGTTGTAATGTTCTAAAAGAATATTAAGGAAAGATATCATGTGTCCAATATTTAGCAAAGTACAATGATGCTTATTGCAGCACTAATTTTTTTCAGCTTTGTTGAAGTGTAATTGACAAATAAAATTGTAAGATATTGAAAATGTACATCGTGATGATGTGATATATGTAAACATGGGGAAGGGATTCCTCCTATCTACTTAATTAACATATCCATCAACTCTCATATTTATACATATAATATATATTATACATACACGTAGATATGTATGTTTGGTGAGAACATTTAAGTTCTACTCTCTTAGCAAATTTCAATTATATGATATAGCGTTGTCAGCAGTAGTCACCATGTTATAAATTAGATCTTGAGACCTTATTCATTTTATAACTGAAAGTTTGTACTGTTTTATCAACCTCTTCCTAACATTTACAAAAAACATGGAAAATTTTTAGATTTATTAGAAATAATTTCCAAATTTGTTAATGGAATGGTTAAAGATGTAGTATGAATAAAAAATAATGAAAAATACGACTTCTCTCTTGGATGGAGAATTCAAATTGGATCATTGAATTCTTGGATAATAAAGTGAGAGAAAAAAACACCTAAAAAAGTAAATATTACTCAGCTTAACTGGATTTCAAAAGCTGTGTTGAGAAACTCCTCAAATAAAAATGAAATTGTAAGTTTTGGTGGAAAACAAATTATAAATTTAATTTTGAATGTGGACTGTCCGTGTTGCTTGCTATTAATAATGTTAGCAGAAGATAATGACCAACAACACAGAAAAGATGTGTTTGGCTACTTCATTTTTAAAAGGATTGAAAAACTCAAAAAACAAAACTTGGGAGAAAATTATTTTTTCAAATTGCAAGAAACTACATGTTAAATATGCAACAAATGTGACGTTTCATTAAAACAGAAGGAAATTACAAGAAATGAACATATTTCTTGACTACACAGAAAAAGATTTATGTACCAGCATTTCCAAAACTAATTTCTATAAAGCATATTTTCTGGCCATTAGAAGGCAAGTTATGGTCTCAATTGAAAAGTGACCAGAGCAAACTGAGTAACATACTGCTATTTTCACTTCTGTTTGTAATATCCTTGCACTGACAATTTTAAAAGAAGAAGAACCTAAGAGAGATTGTATGGCTCTGGATACTGCTTTAAGATGCTTTGAAAATCTGATAAACTGACAGAGATTTATACCTTGTAATTAAACTATTTTGTAATTTTTTGGGATAATAATTTATCACCTGCATCCCTATTATAATGTTGAACATGATTTGTTATTTCATATTCCATTTCCAAATTTAAAGATTGCTCTAAATTCTTATTAAAAATTTCAGTTGCTATTGCCTTAGCAGAACAAAACTTCTCCATATTAATGAATAAAAAACTACTCAAGAACTGTAATGACTCCAGAAAGGTTGTCTGAGTTGGCTTCCAATAGAAACCAACTATGTGGAAACCTTGATTACAGCAACACAATTACCGAATTTGCAGAAATTCTATGAGATAAATATACAATTTTTAAAATGGTTTATGTTATTTCTGTTTTATCACTCACCCAAACATTGCTGACGCATCAACAGAACACTCAAATATGCACAATAAAAGTTAAATTCAGTTTTCTTTGATACTTTACCAACTTTCAGTCTTATATAAACTGCGGTTTTACATGGATTTTTCAATTTTGTTGTTAGGAAGATATATTTGTTAAAGCAGGGGAAGAGAACATATTAAATATTTTATTTAACCGCTTGTGAGCTTGCTGTAAAATTTAAATATTTAGATATGGTATGTGAACCTGTATCAGTCCTCTTAGCTCTCAGGGCTAGGGGTGGTCCTGCTGGCCTCATCTTCTTCGTGGGTTGTTATGAGGAATATTAGATGAAATGAAATGTGAAAGCATGTTGACAACAGATGAAGTGACGTGCTGGTGTCTTTCATTTTGCTTTGTCTCCACTCCTGCTACATTTCAAACGGTTGTATCGTTGCTGTCCTGGGAAGTGAGGAGACTGCTCCACATTCCAACTGCCGTGTATTTTCTTCCTAATATGATGCCTTCTGCTCTCCTGACTGGAAAAGATGTTTTGGTTTTGAATGAACCCACCTAAATAGGCTGCCTCTGTTGAAAATTCAAAGAAATTTGCTTTTGGATTTTTCCTGCATGCTTCCAGGGAGGATAAAGATCTTACCATCTAGAAGAATCAGCAGTCCGTCGCAATCCAGACCTATTAAATTTAATGATTTATTGTAACGAAGGCTATGCTATTATATTTAAGCAGTTATTACGTATCTTATATGCCAAAGTTGTTAAAAATAACGAAGGACTATTATCTTGAATGTGGGAAACCAAATCATTTTTTAAAACGTGATGAATTCCGTGAGCTTGGACATTTTAAGTTCACGTGGTAAGCAGTATTTTGTGGGAACTTTCTCAGCATGTGTCCAACGGTGTAAACAAAAAGTTAAAATACAGCTTACACTCTCCCTGGCATTCATTAGCATAGCAAAGAAAGCAGGAACTAACCACATTTTACATAAAAAGACTTTAGAAATCTGTGTCTGCTTATATTAGCATTATTCAATCTGCGGGTGCCAACTATATGCTCAGAAACAATTTATTTATAGGCCTATCACCAAAATGTGTTCTTCATTAATTCATATTTTTCTCAGCCTCACATTACTTCTTGAACCCATCCAGGTGGTTTTTAAATGCTGAGAGTAATTTAAAACTGAGAAAATTCACGCACACCCTGTTTTTCAGTGCTTAAAAATAATTGAATGGAAATATCCTCATCGCTCATTTGATATTTTGTCAATTTCTTTGCCTGTAATTAACCTGAAGAGTACCACAAATGTGAGCCTGGCTGGACTTTTTGAGTTAAAATCCACATTGAGAAGGAAATAAACCTTGGATATCTTGCCAAAGATATTTAGAAATGTATTTCTCACAAGATTAAAGCCGAAAATTTAAAGTGACTGCAGTTCATTCCACCAATACAGTTCAGTGAAACTGTGTTATATTGAACATTTCCTTATATATGACATTCATTAAAATAGAAAAGGCCTCATCTAAAGGCTCATAAAGTGACGTTTCTTCCATATAACATTTTCCGGTATGTAGTGTTCAAAAAGTGTAGTGCCCTGGAAAACATTACAAAGGACTTTCCTCGTAGATCTGTGCTTGTTGTTAAATTTATTTTGGGTTGTCCTTCTGGTTAGCATTTCATAGCGCTTCACAGATTCATTCAATATTTAATAGAAAAAAAGCCCCATGGTGTGCTTTTTAACACTATTAATAGGAAGCAGCAAGAGAAAGTTTACATTCCTGGGTGAAGGTCCTTAGCACATGCTTTGGTTTTGATAAAGCCTCAGTCACACCCTTCCATTCTTTTTCCAGGGAAATGTGTCACTTATGCTGTTCTCTGCAACTAATGGGATGTTTGGAAATGATGTGATCGGTAGAAAATTTGTTTGTAGATTCAAGCGACTTTCTCCATTCTGGACAGTAACTTTACCTATACTGTGTATTTCTATATTGAATCACATATGCAAAGCCTCCATTTAAAAAAAGAGAACTGATTTGTATTGTGATGGTATAGTTAATCAACATCCCTTACTCTTCAGCCTAGCAAATGATTCCATTGGATGATGAAAACATTTTTCTATGTCACTATAGGGCTTTGATGTTTCTAGTAACAGACTTCAAGAGCATACTAGATAAGTACATATGTACAATGAAATTTATGCAGACTTAATCTTCCCTCTGTTGCTGTATTATTCTGTGGTTTGTTTTAAGCTAATGTTAATCCAAAAGTGCCTTCTCATTCATTCACTCATTCATTTATTCAAAAACACATTTTGAGTGCCAACTATGAGCTGTGCTAGACAGTGGGCATACAAGTGACACTGTCCTCATTTGCCTGAGTATTCAGACAAATAACAGGGAAATGTAATAGAATCTGAAGAGGATTGCCATCAGTGAGGGTACAAGATACTATGGGGACAGACAGCAGGGTGATCTGACCTACTTTATGGAGTCTGGGGAAGACCTTATGGGGGGTGGGTGTGGTGGTTAGCATTTAATCTGACACCTGAAGATGATAGGGACAAGGTAAGTGAGGGGATGGTTTGAAGGTTGAGACAATTCTCAACAGTAGGAACCAGCACTAGCAAAGGCTCAGAGATCGGAGAGAACGTGCTGTGTTTAAGGAACCAAAAGTTTGAGGCCAAGTATGAGGGAGAAAGGGGCAAACATATCAGATTGCATATCTTTTCTTAGCACGTGTCAGGTAGAGCAAATTATTTTTAACGTTTGCTAAGGCAAACCATTATAAAAAGGTACAATGCTAAGCAAATCACCGAATAGATTTCAAATCTAATTGCATCTCTGCACATTCGGATTATATGTGCAATCTTGCCAGGCCTGAAATGGAGATCTGCTTAGGGCAAGGAGAGATTTTAAATGGTTTTTGACTGATAATCTGCGTGCCAAGAGAATTTTGCCCCTGCTGAAAGGTTGTTCTATAGAGTCTAAGTAGGGGTATATGGGCATGGACACACATTTGAAAACTGAAAAGTGCCTGAAGGATAGTTAGCTCCCAGCCTGCTGCAGTCCACTGTGTTCCCCTCCAGGCAGGAGGGCGAGCACCAGCCAGGGCTTCTGGGTTGACTTCAGCCCCTCCTGCCTGGTGAGAAAGCTCCCGCTGGGCTCCACAGTGAGGAGGGCAAGGGGGTCACTCAGAGATGCTGGCCTTCCTTGACTCCGCAGGCTGGGGAGCAGACAGAGAGATAACGGAATCCAAGTGCGTGCCCTGCATGCAGGTTTTATTTATTTTTCTCCCCTTTTATTTATTTGTTATTTTTTCAAAGTTAGTTATTTTTATTATGAAGCATTTTTTTCCTTTAAAAAATGACCTATGATCCAATTACCCAGATGACCCCAGATGACACTAAAAAAAAAAAATTAACAGCAATAAAAGCAAATACTTTCCGAGTTTAAACAGCACAGAAGATATGAACGGAAAACAAAAAGGCCGCCTTTTTCCCCTAAATGTTCCAGTCTGTCTTCCCATAGGTTCCGCCATTCGTGGCTTTTTTGTACATACTTCTAGAACTTGTTCCTTTCTGTGCCCAGGTGGCTCTGTGGTGGACGCTGTGGTGTGCCCAGATCCCTCCTTTAGGACGGAACGACTCACTCCCTCACCTGCAGGGAGGGCTGCCTGCAGATCGAGGACAGATTGGTGGCTGCCAGAGGCAGGGGTGCGAGGTGGGGAAATGGGGTGAAGGTACAGATAAGTAAGTCCTGGGGGTGTCATGTACAGCATGGTGACTATAGCTAACACTACTGTATTGTATATTTGAAAGTCGCTAAGAGAACATATGTTAAAAGTTCTCATTTGCTAAGAGAATATATCTTAAAAGTTCCGATCACAAAAAAAATGTTTATGACTATGTGAAATGATGGATGTTAACTAAACTTATTTTGGTGATCATTTCACAATACAGACCTGTATCAAATCATTGTGTTGTACCCTTTAAACTAATACAATGTTTTATGTCAATTATGTCTCAAAGAAATTGGAAAGAAAGAGAAACTAACAGTATGGTGGAAGGAATCAGAAAGGAAATTTTATAGCTTATATTTTTCCTTGAGTTCAGTGCCTCAAAATGGATATGTTATCAGTAATTTGGTAAACTGCAACCTGGATCCTTGTAGGTCGGATTACCGGGGAAGCTGCTCCAGAGCAGAGAGTAGCATGCAGGGTGTTTATTAAAGTGCACCCTTCAGAACAACACCTGTGGGACAGCGGGGAAGGATGCAGGACTGGGCAGAGGAAGAAGCTAGCCTGTAGCGCAGCTCAGATGAAAGGTCCCAGCTGATCCTACTGGAGCTCTGGCGCTGCAGTGTGCTCGTTGGCTTGTCCCATGAGGCTGGGCCTTTGTGTCTCGGCATTGGATGTAGACCCCCCTGGGAAGGGAGCATAACCTTGGACAAGTTGTCTCCCTTCTTTTAAAAGCGGAAAAGGACAGAGGTCATTGCAACTCTGGGAGAGAGTCCCAGAGGTGGCAGCCACAATTTCAGGGCTGGTGGTGTCCATAGCGGGGGTGTCACTTAGGGCAGTGGGATTGGAGACAGTGGCAGCAAAAGCTGGTAAGGTCCCCTGGGGGTGGCTGCTGTGGACTGTGGCCCAGCAAGGGGAGGCCGGCATTCTCGCAGCCATTGTGACGTCAAGGCCTTTCTCTTAGGGAGCCTGCCAGGAAGTTGTGGGGGCAGCAGCAGACGTGCGAGGTGATTAATAACAACATAGATAACTTCTGCTGAGGAATTTCACAAGCTGAGCTTTAACAGGCATTAACTCACTTAATCCTCGCACCAAGTCTCAGAGGTAGGTACTATTATCACCATATCACAGATTTGGAAACTGAGGCAAAGAGATGCTAAGAAACTTGTCCAAAGCCACAAAGCAAATGCATAGCAGAGCTGGGATTTGAACACGTAAGCACCCAGAAAGTTCATGCAGAAAATCACTGGGCACAGCATCTTCTGTATGGTTGCCTAGAGACGGGAGGATAAGAGAAACAATCGAAGATCACATTTTGGTTGGACTGCCATGGCGGGCCATTGGGAATACATTTATGGCATGAGGTTAAGAATTTGATAGTTTAAAGCAAGGGAAAGAATGAGAGGGAGGCTTCCTTTGTGAAAGCCTGTGCTTTTCCTTTTATCATGTAATTTGTGCTGCGTGGTCTCAGAATGGATTCTGTGACCTCTCCAGTCCCCACCCCTGACTGGCTCTTGAGCTCTGAGCCTTGTGCTCTGTGACCTTCTGTTTGGCCACATGGGATATGAGCTTCTTCGGCAGCTGCATGGCTCTTGTTCAGATGGCTGCTGGCAGTGAAGTAGAAGTACAGATGGTAGAACACCTCTTTGGCCAAGTTCAGTGGAGTGAGCAGGAATAGGAAGTGTTGGATGATGCCCATTCTGCTTGCCATCTCTGGGGACAAGTTGGGAACACCTAAAATGCCAATGCTGATGAGCCATTTGATGCTAGACTATAGCTTGGGGACTATGAACCCTCCGGGCTGCCCAACCCCTGAGGGCTGGGGAGACCAACATCTCCTTTCAGGGCACACTAGGAGGAAAGCTCTGGACCCAGATTTTTCAAATTTTGGTGTGCATCAGGATCATCTGAGAGGCTTGTTGAAACACAAACTTCTGGGCCCCACCCCTGCTTTCTGATTCCGTAGGTCTGGGGAGTGGCTTGAGAATTTGGATTTCCAAGACGTGTCCAGGAGATGTTGTTGTTGCTGGTGAGGAAACGTCCTTTGAGAGCTACTGCTTTGGAACGTGGGGTTTCTAAAAGGATTTAATATGTTCCACTTTTCTTAGACAAATCAATCTTTTAAAACATGTATCCCTCTGTCTTTAAGAACATTTATAGTCTATAAAAGTTTCTTGCCATTCACAGATTTAAGATAAGAGCAACTCAAATAAAATAATTTCTCATTTCGCTGAAACAAAAAGTTGCCTTCATGTTATAGAGCCACTACGTGTACAAACTGGCAGTCAGTAGTTGGTGAGCGAATCTACCCAAAGGCCACTGTCCACAACTCAAACTGTCTTCGTTGGTTATTCATGGCTATTGTACATTTTAAGTGAATAACTACTTATTCTCATGCTAGATTACAAATTCAAATGCCTAACTGGTCCAGGAAAACAACTGGAAATGAGGGGAGAGAGCTGAGTGGAGAATGTCATGCACTGGTGGGCTTGTATCTATCCAAGAACAGAAGCCTTCCTGAGCTCTAGCTGACTGATGCCAGGTAGGAACTTGGGGTTGCTTTGCCATGTCTTCCAGTTTTCAAGAGAATCCAGAAATCCAGATTTTTACATGAAACTCCCCCCCTTTATTTTTTTTTTTTATTTCTATTTTTTATTAATGTTATGATAGATTACAACCTTGTGAGATTTCAGTTGTACATTTTTGTTAGTCATGTTGTGGGTACACCACTTCCCCCTCCGTACCCTCCCCCCACCCCCCCTTTTCCTTGGTAACCACCAATCAGATCTCCTTCTCAATATACTAATTTCCACCTATGTGTGGAGTCATATAGAGTTCGTCTTTCTCTGACTGACTTATTTCGCTTAACATAATGCCCTCGAGGTCCATCCACGTTGTTGTGAATGGGCCAATTTCGTCTTTTTTTATGGCTGAGTAGTATTCCATTGTGTATATATACCACATCTTCTTTATCCAATCATCGGTTTCTGGGCATGTAGGCTGGTTCCACATCTTGGCTATTGTAAATAATGCTGCGATGAACATAGGGGTGCAACGGACTCTTGAGATATCTGATATCAGGTTCTTGGGATAGATACCCAGTAATGGGATGGCTGGGTCATAGGGTATTTCTATTTTTAACTTTTTGAGAAATCTCCATACTGTTTTCCATAGTGGCTGTACCAGTTTGCATTCCCACCAACAGTGTATGAGGGTTCCTCTTTCTCCACAACCTCTCCAACATTTGTCGTTCTTGGTTTTGGATGTTTTTGCCAATCTAACGGGGGTAAGGTGATATCTTAGTGTAGTTTTGATTTGCATTTCCCTGATGATTAGCGATGATGAACATCTTTTCATGTGTCTATTGGCCATATTCATATCTTCTTTTGAGAAATGTCTGTTCATGTCCTCTGCCCATTTTTTGATCGGGTTGTTTGTTTTTTTGTTGTTAAGCATTGTGAGTTCTTTGTATATTATGGAGATTAACCCTTTGTCAGATAAGTGGCTTGTAAATATTTTTTCCCAATTAGTGAGCTGTTTTTTTGTTTCAATCCTGTTTTCCCTTGCCTTGAAGAAGCTCTTTAGTCTGATGAAGTCCCATTTGTTTATTCTTTCTATTGTTTCCCTCAACTGAGGAGTTACAGTGTCCGAAAAGATTCTTTTGAAACTGATGTCAAAGAGTGTACTGCCTATATTCTCTTCCAAAAGACTTATTGTCTCAGACCTAATCTTTAGGTCTTTGATCCATTTTGAGTTTATTTTGGTGTGTGGTGAAAAAGAATGGTCAATTTTCAATCTTTTGCATGTGGCTGTCCAGTTTTCCCAGCACCATTTGTTGAAGAGACTTTCTTTTCTCCATTGTAGGCCCTCTGCTCCTTTGTCGCCCCCCTTTATTTTTAATGTTAGCTCTCTGAAGGCCCAAGAAAACACATTTGCAAGCCAATTCTAAATTTACTTTTACCATCAAATCATACACCAGGATTTGAGCATTAGTGAAGATTTTGGGAACACAGTTTTGTGAATGCCAAGTGCTCATTATTCAAAATTTTAAGAGTTTAGTTTAAATATGTGTCTGCCTTTTAAAAGCAGTCTTATTTTAATGAAGGAAAAGAAGTGTACTACAGAGTTTCATTCTGGGGGCAGGAGATGGAGCAGGAGGTTCTTCACAGAATAACTAAAATAACTTTAAAAAGTCTGAATTCAACGCCACAAGTACATAGTCCCGTGCCAAACAGAGATTGTATTCTCTGGGCTGGCCCTTATCATTATTCACATTCTTTTACTAGCCTGAAAATCAGTTTGAGAGACAAACCTCCAGTTGTTGAAAGCAGAAATAATTTTCCTAAAGTGAAACAATTTGCATTAAAATATTTTTATCCAAAGGCTAAAGTTGCTGTATGACGGCTGAGGTGTTAACGGTCAACTCTCAATTATCCAGAACCAAGTTGTTGGATTTTCATATTAGTTCTCCTTTCCTTTACTTACCCTTTGACTATTTTATTGCCCCTACCACTGCCATCATAAACCTGGCAGATAGAACCACAAGATGTGGTTTGAGTAGCAATTCTTTGAAGAGTCAAGTTGAGAGGCTCTTGCAATCTAAGCTCTAATTTGAAGTTAGGGTTTTGGCAGTTTTCATTTATGCATTTTTCTGCCAATCCTGCTTTCATTTAAGTAGCTGAGGATGACTAGGATTGCGTTTCTTCTCTTTCCAAAACACCCAGGATTTTGGATATTTTTCCTTGAGAGAGAAAAATTCCAATCTTTTTATAGGAGAAACAACAGGATAAATGCTGGCTATCAGTGAGAGTTATGCAAAGGGTCAGCACGTGGAGGAGCCAGTGATGTCCTTGATAGATCGCTTGACATGTCTAGGCCTTAGTTTCTTCACCTAGAAATGAATAGGATGGACAAACTCAATGATTTTCCCCTCTGTACTATACAATGAACATATATCCATGTCATGACATGGTCTTCAAAAACATGCAGAAAAATCACATCATACAAATACACCATAATTTATTTATCCAATCTTCTACCATTGTATTCTTAAGCTGCTTCTAATTTTTTACCTACACAAATATTGCTGCAATAAATATTTTAGTACCTAGCTCAGAATAATTTCTTAAGATAAATTCCTAGAAACAGAATTATTCTCAAAAAGAATATGAATATTTTAAGGGTTTTGATAGATTGTTATGTTATTGTCTTTTTGAAATATGATATTACACACGAGTTAAAAGTAACAACAAATGGGTTTTCCCAACTTTTCTCTTTATCACTGAGTAACTGTAACCTGTGAGTTCAAACACAGTTGGAAATTAGCCACAAGATTTTGGGATTTTAGTGATTACCCTGTAAAAGGAGTTTAATAACATCTTATCCAACTGAAGCCAGGGGACTGGACTGGACGACCACTCAGGACATCTTTTTGTACTAATGGTTAGGACTTTTTTTGTCAAACGCTGTGATTAAACCTTTCGGACGAAACTTAAGAGAAACATGGAATGTAATAGAAAATAACACACACGTCTTAATACAGATCAGTATGATTCTAGTACAGGTGGCAGGGTTAATGGAAGTGGAGGGGAGAACAAATTTTCACTGAGTGTGTGCTGTTGTTCTAAGAGCTGGAGATATGAGTGAGAAAAATAAAGAAACAGAGAAATCTCACCTTTATGGAGTCCATGTTACACATACCACGCATACACCTACATGCACACGCACACATAATAAATGCTCCAAAGCTAAACAAATCAGAAGAAAGCAATAGAGAGTGAAGCAGCAGTGATATCTCAGATACAGCCGTCAGAGAGGCCTCTTTCAGGAGGTGCTGTTAGAACAGAGATTTAAATGAAGCGGAGGAGGAAACCATGCCAAGTGCTAGGGAAAGGCTGTTCCCGGTCAGAGAACAGAAACGTGCAAAAACCCTGAGACAGAGAATGAGCTTAGCGTTCTCAAGGAGTAGCCAGAAGACCTGTGTAACTGGAGTGACCAGGAGGTGAGTGGTAGGAGAAGAAGTTGGGGAGGAACCGAGTTATTTGGGGCCTGATGGTAAGCAGTTTGCATTTCCTTCTGACCATGTTGGGAAACCTTTGGAAGGTTGAGTAAAGGGCAGTGATATGTTTTAATTTATGTCTAAAGAGGTCATTCTGCTGCTACATGAAGAGTAAAATTTTCGGAGGGCAAGATTAGAAACAAGGAAATCAGTTAGGAGCCTCCAGGCAACAGCTGACTATGGCTTTGAATAGGACAGCTGAGGAGGTGGTGAGAGGTGGTCAGATGTGTGGCATATTTTGAAGTTAGAGTCAAAGCCCTTGTTGATCAATGGAGAATGATGTGAGGGAAAGAGATGCATTCAGATGACCCCTCAGTGTTTGGCCTGATCGACTGGGTGATGGAACCATTTACTGAGATGGGAAAGACTTGAAGAGGAGCAGGTGAGGGCGAGATTAAGGAATAAGGAGTTGTGTTTTGTACATTTTAAGTTTGAGATGCCTACTGGGGATCCAAGTGAAGATGTTACATAGGTGGTTGGATATGTGAGGCTGGAATTTAGGGGAAAGGCTGAAGCTGGAGATAAAAATTAGGGAATCAGGGGGCCGGCCCTGTGGCCGAGTGGTTAAGTCCACGTGCTCCGCTGCAGCGGCCCAGGGTTCGGATCCTGGGCGTGGACATGGCACCGCTCGTCAGGCCACGTTGAGGCAGCAGCCCATATGCCACAACTAGAAGGACCTGCAACTAGGATATACAACTATGTACCAGGGGGTATTTGGGGAGATAAAGCAGAAAAAAAAAAAAAAGATTGGCCACAGTTGTTAGCTCAGGTGCCAATCTTTAAAAAAAAATAAAAATAAAAAAATTAGGGAATCATAGTGTATAGATCATACTTAAAGCCACAAGGATCAGATGATTCATGGTGATTGAGTGCAGAAAGAAAACAGAGGGGAGTCTGTGACTGAGTCCTGTGGAGCACCAACATTTGGGCATAGATAGTGTGCGGAGAGAAGACACAGGTGAATGGCCTGTTGCCTGCTACTTCATCCTATTTTCAAGTAGTATGTCTTTATAGTCCACAGGAAATAGCTGGGACCTAATAGTGAGGAATAAATTCACTGTGGTGAACTCAAAGTCTCAGAAGTCCTTTACAGAGTTTACTTTTCAAATATATCAATCAAATGATAACCTCAATTAAAACAAAATATAAGTGGTCCACTGAGCTAGAATGATAAGACGTAGAGCTATCTTAGCATTAGAAAGAATGTAGCAGTAGTCTACAGAGTTTCAGGATATTATCAAGAAAACTAGCTTGATGATGTTCTAAAGCAATATTATGTGAATATTCCAAGACTAAGGAATAAATGTGAGCAATAAAGCTGGGATCCACTACTTTCCTCTTTAGACAGATGAGTTAAGATCTCTTGAATTGTACTTTTGTCCCATATTTTAGGAGACATTAAAAAGCAGTTTACTTGAGAAATACATATTCTTGGGACTGGCCCCATGGCTGAGTGGTTAAGTTCGCACGCTCCACTGTGGCAGCCCAGGGCTTTGCTGGTTTGGATCCTGGGCGCGGACATGACACCACTCATCAGGCCACAATGAGGTGGCATCCCACGTGCCATAACTAGAAGGACCCACAACTAAAATATACAACCACGTACTGGGGAGATTTGGGGAGAAAAAGCAGAAAAGAAAAAGAAACAAAAGAAATACATATTCTTTACCCCAGTGGAAATATGGCAAAGGATATACACAGGCCAGTCACAAGGGATGTACATTAGGAATATATACTGAACCTCAGTAGTAATCAAGTAAACACCAATTAAAATAAGATACGAATTTTAATATTTTGAAGTTGCAATGATTTAAAGAGATGAGTATATATGCACTCACATGCATTATTTATGGGAATGTAAATTAGTACATTTCTAATTTGGTTATCTATCAAAAGTCTTAAAATATTCATATTGTTTTTGAGAGCAATTCTTCACCTAGAAACTTATCTTAAGAAAGTATTCTGAGCTAGGTTCTAAAATATTTATTGCAGCAATATCCGTAAAGGTGAAAAATTAGAAACAGATTGAGAATACATGGTAGGTGATTGGTTAAATAAATTATGACATATTTATATGATGTGATTTCTCTGCATGTTTTTGAAGACTATTTAATAACATGGATAAGTGTTCATTGTATACTATGAGAAAAAAGCGGGTTATAGAACACTGTACACATTATGATATTAATTATGTATGCATGCACATACATATACACACATATATACATAGAAAAAACATGAAGCAACTTCTACCAAGGCATTTACAATGATTTCCTTTGGGTGGTGAAATAGAGGTGATTTTTAAATTCTCCAAATTATCTTTTGCATTTTCTAAAATTTCTACAATATTCATGTATTACTCTTATATTTAAAATTTAAAAATTTATGAATAGGAGAGAGATATTCCTGGACACTTTTGTTTTCCTTGTAATACCATATTATTATGAAATTTGTCCTCCTATTTGCCATTATTGGACATTCGTGGTTTAGAACCAAATAACCTAATTTTGTGACTCATATACAAAGGGTTCTTTTTGTTTTCTTTTAACTTAATATTGTGAAAGTGGTCCTGCCTGCTACTTAATGACAGCTATATATCCTTATGCTATCTTATATTACAGTCATAAAATATATCATAAGAAGAAAGTGCAATACGGAAGTAACTGCTAGATAGCAGAGCTGAATTAGAGATTCTGAATCTTGGCATTGTATAAATGCTAAACAGTAAAGGACTGAGCAAATACGTTGAATCTATTATTATTTTATTTTTGCTATAAAGGTTCTCATCTGATAGTGCATTGTTATGCCAGAATATTTCTTAGGCCAGAAATTTCAATTCTTTAAACTCTCAACTTCAATCTGGAAATTGTAGTGATAGGGACAGCCCCAATTCCTGGCTAACAATGTAAATGATGTGAACGTCCTTTCCTTTAATGAATAGAAACCATTTGGGGGAAGTAATGTGAAAAATATTATAAAATTCGTTATGGATAATGATAAGGGTGATGAGCTATATAGAAAAGCTCAAACTTCTACAGTAAATATACGTATCCATGTGCGTGTGTGTGTTTTAGTATATGACTTGGACAAGATGAGATTTTTAAGTTTATAAATGGCATGTATGCAAAAGGACATTAAGTATGCTTTTCAAGACAGGCTATTTCTGGCTTAGAATAGCTGTACAGTGACTCAGAAAAAAATAATATGCCAAAGTGTTAAAGTAATTGAGGCAACTTTATATGTAATTCTGGCAAAAAGAGAACTTTTCCCAAATTGCCTCTAACATGTTATGTTTCCCCTGAATGGCCCAGATAATTTCCATAATTAATTTCCATAATTTAAGCCTGTGGAGACCTGACTCTTACATTTTGTTTTCTATGTAGAACACATAAGCCGCTTCCTTTGTGGAATTTACCAATGAAATTGAAAAGGGAATAACTCACCCAAAAGTTGTAGGGTAAACCAAAGACTTTCACTTCTGTCAAAGGCCTCTGGAAGAAGAATTTAAACACATTGGAGGCAGGTTTTACTTTTTCCCTACTTAGTGCCAAACTAACTATTTCCAGCAATTTTGGTGAAAGTAATCTGATGAAAGCATTATTTTTTAATTATACAAAAAGCAAAATATCTTTGCAAGCTTATAAATGAGTTTTGACACCTTCCTATTTTTAGAAGTTGCATTGCCAGGTCACCCTGATATTTCAGAATTTACTTCTCAAACGTGAAAAAAGAATTTGAACCACACTATTGGTATGATTTCAGAATGTTTTAGTGACCGTGGTTAGGGAAGAGTTACAAACTCTTTAAGGAGCGTGCACGTTGGTAGCCTGCCCTTTGAGGTGGGCTTGGTGGTATGTACTTAATAAAGTTTATTGCTAACGTGGAGTCTTTCAAGACACACACGAGTATTTTTTGGCTGTTGTCAGAGTGAAATACTTGAATTACCCCTATCTGGTCTCTAATTGTTTACAATCTGCTCTTGAGGTTGCAGTATGCTTCAATCATACTTGAAACACATAATCTCCCTTCAAAGGTAGCTTGGGAATCTGAAGTGCAGCTAGGGAATTTTAAATGGAAAGGATAAATGAGGCCTGTTGAGTCTTCTCAAATGTAGGTATTGTAGTTTGTTTAAATTATAGCATAATCTAGACGAAAGAATGAAATCTCTAAGACAATTTAGTTAAAAGCAAAAGGACAGGCACTTGTGAAAATAAACACGTAATCACCAAAGACCCTTATTTATTTGGGACTACCTTGAGGATGTAGCTTGGGGGCCAGTGATTTGCAATTCCACCTCAGTCTTCAGAAACCAACAAACCAACCAAATCACAGATAGACACTTGACTTCTTAATCACACTGGCTAATTGGAA
Source organism: Equus caballus (assembly GCF_041296265.1). Lineage (NCBI taxonomy): Eukaryota > Metazoa > Chordata > Mammalia > Perissodactyla > Equidae > Equus > Equus caballus. Next base: position 68,159,892 of record NC_091685.1, on the reverse strand, counting down.
TTTCTTAGGTGGCTCCAACTTGGACAAAAGCAAAATTTGTGAGGTTAATGAAAGATTCTCTGCCTTGATTCATCCTCCAAATGCTTGAATTCCAACAGTTTTAAGTATTCATTCATGTTCTCTTTATTTCCCTAATTTATCATTTATATCACAAAACTGCACATTTGGCAGTTTCTATCACAAATTATAATTCTAAACTAAAACTTGCAATAAGTCAAACTGAGTTGAGTCCCATATATCTTCTGTTTGGCAGGTACTATTCTAGTGCTTAATGAAGGCTGCTTTGGCTGATCCCTTAATGCTTTAATTTGTCTGGCCACAGTGGCTGGTTTCTGTCTTCTCCAGGAAATGGCTCTGTAGCCAGTGTTTTTTATTTATGTTGCTTCATAGCCATTGCATGCTTCATTTTATTTGGAAGCTTATTTTCTTTTGGCTTTCCCTGCCAGCAGATCGTTTCCCACTTTGTGACTTCATAAGCTTTATTGTAACAATTTGGGGAGAAGAATGTATCTACATACCATGATCAAAACCCTTCTTTTGATATTTGGATTAATGTCAAGACTTGCAATAGATATCTGAAAATGAAGCTAATACTTGAAAGAGCCTTTCACACAGTTGATACCAACGTAATCTTTCCTGTGAATTAAGTGTGTTATACTGGGTGATATAGTTTAATTAACATCCGCACATCCATGTCAAAAAACTCTCTCACTCATTGTCTAAACTTTTCATAAGTCCTTATTTCCTCAGAATCAGCGACATCCTTGCACTCAAGGGATAATTGCACCAACCATTGATTCTGGCTTATTTTTAGCTATGAATGGCAAATAGTGATGGTGTTGATGCTACTATTCTCAGCTTATTGATTTGACAAAAGGTAGTTGTCCCTTGAAGAGATATGTGGGAGGATATTAACTGGCTGTTGAATTTAAGTGAAGACTATAATACAAAAACGGATAACCAGTACACCGTTTATCTTCTTTTTCCCCCCTAACTTTGAAAACACTTTATCTGATGTATCTGGAGTATAATTTGGAGGTGAAAAGTTACAAGAATTAGTAGAGAAATGCATTCTTACATAAGGGAAAACTTTAAGAGGACATATGTAGGAAGAATGTAGGTGGGGACAGGACAGGACAACTGGAGAAAATTTGTAAAGGAAATGAGCTGCTGGTATGAGCTGCTGGTATGAGTTTTTCTCATCCTGAGGTTTCTAACATGTAGGGGGCACTCCATGAGCATAGCCCTCCTGGCTTCTCTCTGCCCCCTCACTCACTCTGCAACAAGGAGAGTTGGAGTGACTTCTCACGGTGAGGTTGGAAGGAAAAGCCCAGTGCTATCCCTTCTCCCTTCCTCTTGGTGGTGAGCTTCCCATAGAGAGCTTTCTCCTTTGTATCTCTGTGTCATAAATTTAACAGAGGCAGATCCCAGGCAGGGCATGTGTCTAGAATGGAGAAGTCTTTTTAATTTGGGGGTTCAGTATTATGAAGTTCACTTGTCTACCTTCTCTAATAACAGCTTTGTAAGGAATAAAGGTATTATTTTGGCAGCTATATGGCAATATTTTTGCCTTATTTCTCAGTTGATTAAGTATCTTGGAAGATACCCTCTAAAATCTCAACAAAGATTACTCAAACAAATGCTCTAAGCCTGCCATTCTGGTCACAATAGCATGGTTGGAGCCAGACTTTCTCTTCTGTATAAATAACCAGAAAACTGGACAAAAATATATGGGAAAACTCTTCCAGACACTGGAGAAAAGGGAGCATGATTTGTGATTCCTGAGAGAAGGAAGAAAATACGGTGAGTCATATGATTTGACTGGCTATCTGTGTGGAGGCACTTTCTGAACCTCAGTGCAGGGAGGGGAGATTAGATAGAGCACAGAGATTTTGCTGAAGTGAGGAGAGAGATATCAATATTTGGGGAGACGGAAGTGCCTTAAATTTGTAGGGCAGAGATGAAGAGTTATGCAGACAAAAAAGCCCAAAAAACAAAAAACACCTCCAGAGATCTCCCAAGGGATCTTCTTGAGTTTTTGGCTAAGTACTAAACTGTGCTTTCATAGTGTGAAACTCCATGAGGCCAGACAAAGAATAAATACTGGGAAATTTAAGCGAAACAATTCTTAGAGCTCACAGATACCTGGGAGAAATTTGACTTTCAACCAGCTAGAATGGACAGGCCTTGTTGAACACCCAAGGCATTCACTAGAGCCCAAGTGAGGTTGGACACATCTAAATCTAAAGTAAAAGCTACTCTAGACTCACCATAACAAATCTTAAAAATAACCCTTAACACTATTAAACTGATTCTAAAGGAGTTTATCTACCCAAACAAAACACAATACTTTTTAAACAAAAACAACAAAATCCAGACACAACGCATTATCCAGTGTTCTCCAGAGAAATAGAACTAATAGGATGTGTGTGTGTATATATATATGTATATATATATATATATATATATATATAGAAAGAGATATATTATAAGGAATCAACTCATGCAATTATGGAGACTGGAAAGTAGAAAATCTGCAGAACTGATGTCCTAGTTTGAGTTCAAAGATTGAAAGCTGCTGTAGAACCAGGAAAAGCTGATGCTCCAGTTTGAGAACTATTAGCAAGGAGAATTCTTTCTTATGTGGGAGAGGGTCAGCCTTTCATTTCTTTCCAAATGATTGGATTGGGTCCACTCACGTTATGGAGGGCAATCTGCTTTACTCAGTTGGTAACTTAAATATTAATCCCATCAAAACCATCACCGCAGAAACACTCAGAAAAACGTTTGTCCAAATATCTGGGCACCTCGTGGCCCAGTCAAACTGACACATAAAATTAACCATCAAGCTCAGGAATGTAACATTTACAATGTTCACCTGCAATGAAAAAAATTCCTATACATAAGAATGAGGAAACAGGAAAATAAGACCCATAACCAGGGAAAGAAGTCAACAGAAACAGAACCAGAAATGACAAAAATAATAGAAATAAAAGACAAGGACTTTAACATAGTTATTATAAATATGCCCAAAACTTTAAAGGAAAACATGAATGTAGTGAGGAAATAAATGGAAGCTATAAAAAAGAATCAACTGGAACGTCTAGGGCTAAAAATGATAAGATCTGGAATTAAAAATACCATGGCTAGATTTAACAGCAGATTAGACATGTAGAAAAAAAGATCAATGGACTTGAAAACACAGTAATAGAAAATAAAATAAAACAAAATATGAAAATAAAATAAACAGAGAAACAAGCCTGGAAAAAAAATGACTAGAACTTCCATGATTCCAGGGAAAATGTTAAGTGTTCTAATATAGAATCCCAGAAAAGGAGGTTCACAACAAATATTTGAAGAATAATGCCTAAAACTCATCCAGATTTGATGAAAACTATAAATCCACAGATTCATCACATCATAATCAATTACTGAAAATGTAATAATAAGAACATCTTAAAGGAAAGTGGGCATGGAGAAGATGCATTAAATACAAAAGAATAAAGATAAGAATTACTATTGACTTCTCGTCAGAAACCATAAAAGTTATCTTTAAAATGCCAAAAACAAATAAATAAACAAACTCGTCAACCTAGAACCTATATTTAATGAAAATATCCTTTAAAAACTAAGCAAAGTAAAAATATTTTCTGACAAACAAAATCCAAAAGAATTTGTCACAGGGAGATCTGCCTGTGCCATCAGAAATTGCAAAGAGTGTTTTTTATGATGAAGGAAATGGAAAACACATGGAAACTCTGACCTACTCAAAGAAATGAAGAGCACTGGAAGTGGTAGATATCTGGGTAAATATAAAAATATTTTTTCTTGTTTAAAATTTTTTTAAATGATTGAAAAATTAAAAATGGTGTACTTTGAGTTTATAACAAATGTAGCAGTAAAGTGAATGACAACAATAGCATAATGGATGGAAGGGACATGTGGAATTATATTATTTAATTTAAAGTTCTCATACTATACTTGAAGTCATATAATATTGTTTGAAGCTAGACTGTGATTAGTTAAGTTGTATAAACCCTAGAGCAATCACTAAAAAAGAGAGATATGTCAGTTAATAGAAGACACAAAATAGAAAGCTAGAAAATATTCAATCAAAAGGAAAAGAGAAAAAAACAACAAAGAACAGATGAGAAAAATAGAAAAGAAATAGTAAGCTATACCAATAATAAAGTTAAACAAATTTTCTAAACATTCCAATCAAAAGCCTGAGATTGTCAAAGTGTATATAAGAAAAAAATCAAGACCAAATATATGTTACTTAGAAGAAAAGCACTGTAAGTATAAGGATAGATAAGTTAAAAGTAAAAAAATGTACCCCAAAAATCCTAATCAAGAGAGAGCTGGAGTAACTATATTAGTATTACACAGAGGGGCCTGTAAGACAAGGAATATAACTGGAGGTAAGAAGAGACATTTCATAATTATAAAAGAGTCAATTCACCTAGAAGACAAAACAAACCGAACGTGTATGTACCTAATAACAGAGCTTTAATATATAGTAAGCAAAACTGGCAGAACTAAAAGCAGAAATAGACAAATACAATTATAGTTGGAGATTTCAACACTTCTTAGTAATTGACAGAACAAGTAGAGAGGAAATCAGTAAGGATATGGGAGCCTTGAACGTTACCATCAACCTACTTGACTTACTTCCCATTTATAAAAGACTACACCAACAGTGACAGAATACATATTTCTTTCAAGTGCATGCAGAACATCCATGAAGTTAGGCAGATACTGGGTCATAAAACAAGTGTTAGTAAACTTTGAGAGACTGAAATCATACAGAGTATATGATCATAACAGAACTAAATTAGAAATCAATTACAGAAAGATATCTGGAAAATATGAAAATATATGGAAATTAAACAATATACTTCTGAATAATCCATGAGACAAAGAGGAAATCTCAAAGGAAAGCAGAATTCTTTTTCAGTTTAATGACAATGAAAATATAAATAAAAATTTGTGAGATGCAGCTAAAACAGTGCTTGAGGGAAATTTATAGCACTAAATTCTTGTGCTAGAAAAAAATACAGCTATAAATCAATAATATGTTTCACTTTAAGAAATGAAACAAAGAAGTGAAAATGAAACCCACAGCATTTTGCATACAATTTCAGGCGATCCTAGAACCTTTGAAACTCCTTATGAACTTCAGGTTAAAAATCCCTGATCCTTAATGATTAATCTTAATTTTGGATCCAATCCTAGCCTTCTTTCTTGAGCCCCAGAATTTCATGTATAACTGCTTTCAGGACGTCTACAGTTAAGTAGTTCACAGCACCTGAAAATCAAAACTTACAAAAGGTGGTGCATTAACTCCTCCTCCCTCCCCCTTTCTTCCTTCCCTCTCTCTCTTTCCTTTCCCTGTCTCTCCTCTTCCATTTTCCTTTTCTAAACCTAAACCAATGAGCAGTGCCACCATCCACTCAGCTGCTCGTATATCAAAATCTTGGATATCTTTCCTCTCCCTCACTCATACATATAATCAATCACTAAATCCTGCTTATTCCAACACCCAAAACTTTCTTACATCCATCCATTTTTCTCCATTCCTCTTGAAACTGTTCTGGAGTAGGTTATCAACATTTCCCAGGTAGATTATGTAATAACTTCTTAACTTGTCTCCAAAGTCTGTCCTACATATTCACTTTCCCTAGGTAGTCAGTGTGATATTTCAAAAAGGCTAATGTGATCTTGTCACACTCCTGTTTATAAACTTTCTCTAGCTTTGCTGTGACCTTGGGGTTAACTCCAGTGCCTTTGACATGGCTTATAAAACCTTTCATGATTGGAACCCTGTTTATCTCATGGACCTTTCTCTCTCCTTATGTTCTGCTCCTAATTTTATGTTCCACCTATAATGAACTTCTTCCTCTTTCTCTTGGTTTCATGCTTTCTCTTTCTTCCAAGCCTTCACAGATGCTATTCATTTTGTCTGGAATATTTTTCTAATCCTTTTCCCTTGGCACCCTCATGCTTTATGCCCCCCCACATTTTATTGGATCATTCCTATTCATCCTTTGGATCTTGTTTAGCTGCTATTTCTCGGTCCAGGACTTCCCAGATCTTCCTTCTGCTACTTGCCTGTCTTCAACTTTAATGGATTAGTGTTCCTGCTAAGAATCTCATTACGTCTTATCATTCTGAATTGTAATTTCTTACTTCCGTATCTTCCCTTCTAGACTGTACTATAATATTTATCCTTGAGAATAAAATGATGGTGCCTTCTTTCTGATAACCTGTGGCAATGTAAGAAGGATTCAGGAATTCTTAATTACCTGGGAAAATATATGACAAAAATAATGTAAATATACAGTAAGACCTGGTAGATAGTCAATAAATATTTGTGTAACTAATAGACTTTGTGATTATATATTATCGTATGTCACTATCATAACCTATGCTCTTATAGATTTTTTCTCTATTCTACTGACAAGGAAAATATAACTGTTTTGTTAATAAGTGCTGGTGATGTGTTGAATAGATTATGAAGAAAAATTAAATGTTACAGTTTTTCAATTTTCTATGTATTTTATTATATTTTTCTTTCACAGAGAGGAATTCTGAGCATAGAATTATGGATATTTGCTTGAGAATCTATGATGTAAAGATCTCAGCATCCCAACTGAATGCAAAATTGATGGGCTTTCCACTGTGCTAAGTCATCTTGCCTGCTTTTCATTTTTGTATTATTAAGTTGTAATTGCCCATTCTCTCCTGCCCCTTTACTATGAACATTCAAGTAGTTAGTACTAAAATTATACCATGCCATCACCAAAATCCAGCACCAGAGCCTTATTAGACTAATAACAGATCCGTTAGAGATTAGAAGGGGTCAGTATGCCCTTTTGGCGTGGTTCTCGCACACTGTACTCTACTTTGGTGGAAAAACAAAATCATTAAAATAACATTATGCATGCATAGTCATTAAACCATGTTATAAACATTTGGCTCATTTAACTACGTCTGGGGTTGGGTGTATTTGTCAAGTCATGCTGATAAAAGTCGCAAAGAATTTTGGAATATTTAAAAATAATCTATAGTCATGTGCTCATAATATTGATTTTCTTTATCATATACTAGGAAGGAAATCAACAGTAAAGTAAATGTGGTCAAGCAGAGCTGAGCTATACTTCTGTCAGCCCTAAACACAAATATAAAACATTTAGAAGTGTTCTGCTCTTCCATAACCTTTGAGCTATAAGGAGGAAAAGAAATATCAATCACATGGAAAACAACTTGGATCCAGGCATAGTGATGTTTTACAAGTATTTAATGTCCTATAACTGTATTTATTCTAATAAGAGATTATTACCAACAGATTAAAGCTTTTATTTTAACAGATTTGAGTATTTTAATCTGATGTTGACTTTTTTTGTTGTTCCTTTTTGCTCATCCCAGTCAATGATCATTTTATTAATGTTATTGAGTCATTCATTTATTCATCAAACTTTTATTCATTTAGCATATGTCAGGGACTGTGCTGTTGAGGCTCCAGAGACGAATAACACACAATGTATGACACTAAAGGGTAGAGCTATGGGTAGAGGCTGTGGATACTCTCTGCACCTATGTGTATCTATGAGGCTTCCTTCCCTCTGAGGAACCTTGGGTCATGCTCCCTGGCCTCCATTGGAGGAGGGCCTTTGTCTTCTCTTTTGTGTCTCTCTCTGGAGCCCTGTGGACGTGGTTGGGGAATGCCAAGGCAACTCTGGCTGCTCCAATTTGTATGCTTTCCCTTTAAAATATTCTGAGGACTCCATGTGTCACTCTGGATTATCATTTGTCCTCAAATGAATATGCTAATAACATTTAGGTTTCTATTGATCTTTTACTTAATTTAGAAAGAAGCTTCACTGATGCATTACATTCGTTGCTATGCAATGTCAAGGAATACTATCATTATGATTAGTACCATCTGCAACAAATGAGAGGAAGCAACACACAACAGAGCTGAAGATTCAGAGCCTCTCTCCCAGCTGACTTGGGTGTGTACTAGTACACTGCCTCTAGATTTTTACAACCGCATGCATACAATCCACAGGGTAGGTAGATTTCTCTGGCCTTTTAAGATTTTGTTTTGTTTTGTGACTTAAAAGTTTTTTTTTCCTTTTTCCTTCTGGGAATAGAAATATGTTTATTTCCATTTTACAGGCAAACCACTTCAATAGAACATGGCTGGCAGCCATATGGTCACATATGAATCCAACAGTTAATTTAGCAAAGAAAACTGCTTGTAACAAGTTTTGAATATGTTATCCCAGGTAGTACTTTGTTGACAAATGAGATGATTGCCCAGAAAATGATAGTAACATTTGTAAAAAGGTATGTACCCTTTAGCCATTTAATGATAGTCAAATTATTAGCCACCATCTATTTGAAGTGCAGTCTGTGGCACTTGTAGGAGGTACTTAACACTTTTTATATACAATTTTATAGCAAAAATATGGTGTTAATTTTCAAGCAGCTTACAATCTAGTAAACTTTTGAATGAGTGCTTGTATTACCCTTATCTGGAACTTCTAGGTCTAGACTTTTGGCTGGCATGGCTTCCAGAACTGGCTGTATGACTGTATTTTAGAACCAGTGTTTTTAGCCAAAACTAATAAATGTGGAGTGGCTCAAGGATGGAAAAACAAAACAAAACAAAACTCTAACTAAACACATTAGAATTTCATAAAGGGTTATTAGGCATTTTGGGGAAACAACTCATACCAGTTTTTGTTTTATCTCACAGATTGTCACCTCCCCGGATGGTTCCTTCAGCTCTAACATTTGTAGGATCAAAGCTGTAACCATCCAGTCATCACTCTTCACATGCAGAGCACACACATGGTGTGTGGTTAGGATTCTGTCCCTTTATAATTCTTTGGCATCAGGCGTGGATACAAGGGAAAGCAAAAGTATCTGGGTGTTTTGTGAATTTTGTTTATATTTTACTGAAGATAGTTGTTTAAACTCTGGGGAAATTAAATCTTCTACAGCCATTCATAGACGTGAGAAGTGCACAGTTTTAGTTAAATGAACACTATGGTAAAGATTTCCTCAGAAGAAATCCATAACAGTTTTAGTCTAATTTTATCAGTTATTTTTTCAGTAATGGTACGACTTAAACATTTGGATATTTATTACATGTACCACAAAAATAAAATTTGTTGAATTTCTGAACTGAACTTGTGGTCAGTGCCAAAATTATAACACAACATTAGTAAGATATTAAAAATATGATGACAGTGGAAGAACTATCCACAATATACCAACAGGTCTGACTTCCGGAAGGAGATATAAACACTTCCTCAAAATATTTTAAAAGCAGAGATAAAAGGGAGTCCCCACCCTCCCCTTCATTAAATGAAAATGGATTAACAAATAAGATTCTTAAAAATCACTAAAATGTATATAGAATGCCACTACGTGCTTCCATATATGAAGCATGACAGCCAAGCGCAACTAGTAAAGTTGTAAATCACCAAGTCAAAGAGCAAAGAGCTGAAATGTGTCTCAGTGTCGTTTCTTTCTGAGAGATCTTTCATATGCACATTGGAACGCTCATGGGGACAGTGCTGCAAAAGGGTTAATAATGAGACTACCGTTCCTCCAAAGCTGTTCTCCATGAATCTCTTGACTTTCAAACAGTTTGGCATGGTGTGACTCTTTCAATATGTAGAAGTCATGACATGATCCAGGAAGTTTACCAAAACGTTTGTACTGTTTTATTTAGCCTGGCATCCAGTATTTTAGGGCATTTACAAAACAGTGTGAATGAGAGAATACCAAAAATGAACTATTTACATCAAAAGAGAGAAATTTAGGGAAATTTTAGAAAAGAATTAAAAGATGAAGTAAATATTAATTTCTCTGCAAAAATCTGTTTTACACTAGTTATTTCATCTAACTTTGATTTTGAATTCAGATTCAGGGGCAAATAGTCAGAGTTTATATTTCAAAACATAATTACTTTTTATGGCTACAGGAGAGTGAGCATTGTAATGGGAAGAATTTCTGATATGGAAGAAAATCACCCACCATTGTATAGTCTTATTTGGTTTTAAGAGATACCCAAATCTAGGCTCTGTTCTTGACTTATATTTGGTTTAAACTCTTTAAGTCTTTTCTGGCTATTTATCTTCATGTACAAAATAGAAAAAATAATAATTACAACCTGCCTTTCGGGGGTCTGGTAAAAATCAATAAAATGAAAATAGAAAAATCAATCTTGGTTAGTAATTCTTTTGAGAAGCTGGATAGAACAAAATGTGATACCAACACTGTGTCTAATTGCAGCCCCAATTCTTCGGAAGGCAGTAGCTAATTTTCAGTGAGCCTTCTGGACTTACCACATCTACTAGGAATTCATATTGAAATGGATTAGAAGTCTAAACTTTAAAAGAATGGAGAAACATTATCCTTCACATGCCGTTGGAGTGATCTATCTAAAAAGCAAAATTTACTTTACTTCAGTGTTAAAAATTCCTCAATGATTTCATCATATTCAAGACAAACATATCATACACGCTTTTGCATGATGCAACTTTGATTATCCTTTTTTGGCTTAGACTACCATCATCCCAATGCGTACCCTGTACTTCACTTGTAAGCTTCATAGAGTTCCCTGAATGCACTAAGCTCTCCCAAGCTTTCTTGCCTCATATATGTTGTTTCCTCTGCATGACATGCCATATTCTCACTATCTTCCATCATTCCACCAGCAACCTAGTGAATTTCTTTTCACTCCTCAAAACTCAGCTTATATCACCTCCTCCATGTACCTTTTCCTGACATTCCAGTTGCCTGAAAGAATGCTATATTTGTTTTATGTCTGTCTCCTGAACACATCATGGGATCCTGAGTTGTAGTTCCCTATTCTATGTACCTTTGTATTTCCAGAGCCTAGCTCAGTGTTGGTGATTGAACAAATAAATAAATGGATGAACCTCTGGTATGAATTATGCAGTGTCTCTCTGGAAGCATCTGGAGTTAAGTACTAATAATAAATTAAACCACTCCACCCATCTAGGGTTTGGAACCAATTGAGAGATGCAGCCAAGAATCAAGCACTTGAAGATCAAAGTGATGGCTTTGTAACTGACAAAGCCTGGGTTGGAGAACACAGCTTAGGTATGTGGCAATAGTGGGTTTCCTAAGAGAACCCGAGAATTAGACACAATACTTTCTCAGTGAAGGCAGTTCTGGAAAACCACAGGCCACCTTCATGTTTAGGTACAGACTCTTAACCACTAAGTTTATGGCATGGCCAAGAATAGACCAGAACACATGCGTATGATCAAGTCCCAAAGAGGAAGAGGGAAAGAGCTGATCCAAGCCTCCCTACTTTTTATCCCAAATCCATCAATCAGTTAAATCAAACTTTCTCCTTGGGAAAGAATTTTTGCAGGGGCAGAGAGGCCAGAAGCATTACTTGAATGGATGTCTTTCTACATGAGAAAATGAAATCAGGGGAAAGTTAGCTCCCCTTATTTACCTTCTTATAGAACTACAAACGGTTGCCTTTCCACATGTCCTTTCTCTGTCAATGGCATTACTCTTCCTCCAGCTATCCAAGTATAATCAGAGACACACTATTCTGGTTTATAACTCATTTCCCTCAAAGAACAATTGGCAATGGTCCTCCAGCCTGTGGTCTCAGGTCTATAACTAATTGTTGATATTTTTAAATTTTTTTAAATATAAAAGTAATACCTGATTATTTTGAAAATTACAATTGATTCAGATATATAAAAATAAGCCTCCCTAAAAATATCCTTGTCTTCCAGCATTTTTCACTGTCTGGAGATAACTATCGTTCATGTATCTATTCCAGACTTATTTTTTAGGCATTTATACATGTTTAGACATAAAGATTTTTAAGGAACACAAATACTTAATAAAAACTGATAGACATTTTCCTATGTCATATTTTACGTGTTTACCTAACTCTTTTTAACACTCCATAGAATGAATGATTTGTAATTTCTTTCAGCATTCCCCTATTTCTTTCAGCATTCCCCTACATTTAGGTTGTTTCCAATGTCTTACTACTACAAAGAATAAAAATTCTATATACCTATCTCTCTTACTATTTTTGCAAGAGAGATTCCTGTAAGTAAAACTGTTGAGTCAAGTAACTTGTACCTTATAATTTTGATAGATTTTCCTACATAGTGCTTTAAAAAAGCCTATGCTAACAATAAATCAAGTTTCCATTTCCCAAACCTTACGGACCCTGGATATTATAAATCTTTCAAGTTCTTACTAATTGAGTGAGCAAAACACATATTATTGTTTTAATTCCATTTTTTTTATTACTTATGATATTGAACATGCTTTTGCATGGTTATTAGTCTTTGGCACTTCCTCTTCTGCCAGTTCATAATTTTTGCCCATTTTTATTTGATAATTTAACTTTTACATATGTTTTGAATTTTAATTCTGTATCTGCTAAGTATGTTGCAAATATTTTCTCACAGAAGTGGCTTTCTTTTCACTTTGTTGAACAGTTAAACTTTACTCACAGATTTTGCTGCCAATATTTTCATAGACTAAATTCCCATATAAGCATCACTCTCTTTTAGGGTTTCTATTCTGCTCCATTGATCTATTTATCTACTCTTCATACTACTTTAATCCTATAATAGCAGTCTTTAATAACAATAATTGCTAATATTTTTTGAACCTCTAATATGTGCCTGTCACCATTCTATTAATTTCACAACTATTTTATGCAGTAATCAACATTATTATCACCATTTTACATACTAGGAAACTGCTTTCCAAAGAGCTTAAGTAACTTGCTCAGGGTTACTGAGCTGGTAAACTGCTGAGCTGGGATGGAACCCCAATATTCTGATCCAAGGTGGTTGCTGTTAAGAACTATATCATGAGCATTTTCCACAGGTTTATAGAACGCTTTGACATTTGGTATAGCAAGTTGTCCCTCAAAGCTGCTTTATTTCACAATTTTCTTACACATTTATAAGTAAATTTTATAAGCATCTCACCATGTTTCAGAAAAAGTTCTGTTCAATGATAATTGTTTTGAAATTTTAGATTATTTTGAGAAAGAAACATCATTGTTATGGGCTGAGTTATGCTCCCCTCAAACGTCCCCAAATTCGAATGTTAAAGTCCTAACTCCTAGTATCTCATATTGTGATTGTATTTGGAGCTAGTTTCTTTAAAGAGATAATTAAGTTACAATGAGATCATTGTGGGGGGGCACTAATCCAATATGACTGGTGGTGTCATAAGAAGAGGAAATTTGGAACAGATTCAGAGGGAAGACCACATGAAGACATAGGGAAAGATAGCCATCTAAGGAGAGAGGCTCAGAAGAAACTAACCTTGCTGAAACCTCGATCTTGGACTTCTAGCCTGCATTACTGTAAGAAAATACATTTCTGTTTAAATGACCCATCTGCAGTACTTTGTTATGGCGGCCCTAGTAAACTAATACAGTCATTGTCATAATTTACTGTCTTCTCACCTACGAAAATGTTATGACTTGTAGTTTATTTCTTTAGGTTCTTCAGGTAGGTATAAGTGTTTTCTTCAAGTACACATTAATATTTCTTGTTAGTCTTGTCCCTATTCATTTTATTCTTTCTGTTACTTCTATGAATTGGATATTTTTTCTATTATATTTATAATTGGTATTAATTTTTATATATTTGTATTTTATCTGACTATCTTACCAGACTCTTATTAGTTTTAATAGTTTTGCAGTTGTCTTGGAGTTTTCAGGCAGGCAAATATATAACATGCAAATAAGGGCAATTTTGTTTTGTTTCTTTATTTCTAATATATACATTTCACTTTTCTTGTTTTATTGCGTTGGTTAGAAAATTTCAGAATAAGCTTGAATAATAGTGGTGATAATGAGCATCCTTGCCTAACTCCTGACTTTTTGTGTGTGTGGTCTTTTTTTGCTGAGGAAGATTCACCCTGAGGTAGCATCCACTGCCACACTTCCTCTTTTTGTATGTGAGCTGCCACCACAGTATGGCCACTGACAGACAAGCGGTGTAGACCCATGTCTGGGAACCAGACCTGGGCCACTGAAGTGGAGTGCACTGAACTTAACCACTAGGCCACTGGGGCTGGCCCCTAGCTTCTGACATTATTTGTCAATCTTTAAGTATGATATTTATCATAGGGTTTTATATAATTTTCAAGTTATTACAAATTTTCTAGGAGTCCTTTATTCTCTCTCTTTATCAGCATAATGAATTATAGGAATTGCTTTACCAGGAGCTTTCAAAATAATCCTATAGGTTTTCTGTTTTCGTATGTTAAATATAGTGAATTGCAAGGATAGATTTCTAAATTTAAACCATCTTTAGATTCTAAGAATAAGCCTGTTTGTTTATTGTGCATACTTCTTATAATTCACTGCTGGGTTTGAATTACTAATATTTTATTCATGAATTTTTCAGCAAGTGCATGAGTGGGGTAAACTTTCCAAGTCATTGCATGACTGAAGATTAATTTTGCCTATACATTTGAATAATAATTTAGTTTGGATTAGAATTCTAGGTTCAAAATAATTTTGAAGACATTGGTCCATTATATTCTGGGATCCAGTCTTGTAGCTGAGAAATTAGAGGCCAGTTTAATCCTCTCAGGTCAGAACTATTAAGAAAAGGCTCATGATTTGATGTGAATCACAGCAAAAATGGATTAGAGTGGAAGTTTTTGGATTCTATATGAACTATTTTGTTATGCCTCGCTTTTACATGTTTATACTCTATAGTTTTCACTATAATACATCCCTGCTAGGTAGGATGAAGTAGGAAAATTAACATGTTTCATCTTTTCATTCCATCAGCATAATCTAATGAAAGAGGACTACACTTAGAAGTTAAGAATAAGTAATTCTTACTAGTGAATAGGAAGCAGGTTAAAGGTTATTCCACTTTGTCAATGCAGAAGTGAGACCAGAACCCAGGTCTCTTAATTATGAGATGTATGAGATTCTTGTTAGGAAAGGGTTTGCTGAAGCAAGAAAAAACTTGAACTTTTGCTCAAATGATAAAGGAGCCTTGGCGACTGCCAACCATCTGGGGGCAGAGCCACCCTGAAATGCAGAGGTCCATTGGCATTTGCTTGTTCTGACTCTTGCTCTGTTAGACTTGGAACTTTCAGCCATTAAAAATATTAACCCCCCTTTTTACTCATTATCTACACATGTTTGAACAATATTTGTATATAGACAACTCTGGAACCTCTATTAGTTTCTAAGGATATTTAAAGTACTAATTTACACTCAAAACTCAATTTTTCCATATTTATTTTATCAATCTGGGAGTTATCTGTCAGGTATACATTTACTAAATTTGAGACTGAGAGTATGCCCAAAGAGAACTTTTGTTGGTGAATTAATTGCCTCCTGGATTTGTCAAATAAAGCATGAGCCTGATGGTTATGCTACAACTTGCCCTGCAGGTCTTCATGAAAAAGAAATGTACTGATTTAAATAAATAATGCCTGTTTAATTAAATTAGTCATTTCAAAACCATATCCCTAATTTGCTGTCTGGTTTTAGCTGTTATTTTGTTAAAAAATCTTGCTTTTCCACTTGAGAGCCTTGCACGTAAGAAACAATTCCAAATAAGATAGAGAACATTCATCATTAGTTTCTTAAGAAAGTTAAAGTGACTACCCTAAATGATAGAAATGCATACTTATAGAGGAAAAGATCTTGCTTTAACACTTTAGTATAATTAGTAACAGAATGTATAGCATCAGATAAAAATAAAGATGTAAAGTGGC
Source organism: Equus caballus (assembly GCF_041296265.1). Taxonomy (NCBI): domain Eukaryota; kingdom Metazoa; phylum Chordata; class Mammalia; order Perissodactyla; family Equidae; genus Equus; species Equus caballus. The sequence goes on along the minus strand of NC_091685.1, from coordinate 68,144,097 downwards.
ATATGTTTTACTATGTATTAAATATATTTATTCAGTAATCTAGACCTCTATTCTGGTTGACTCACATGTATACTGGATGGGGTCCTTTAGGAATAAGATGAACTGCCATTTTTGATTTTTTTAAAACCAGTTTCCATTTGAAGAAGATATTTTTAGAATTCATTTAAGTAAATTACAGATCTGCTATTACTGGGCCATCAAATGCAATTTGGCACAGCATGATGTTTCAACAGTTGCTCGAAGTTAACAGTGACTATAGAACCCTGTGTGATCAGCTAAGGTTATTTTTAAACCTGATTCTAGATAACTCAGGGAAGAGCTGTTCTGTTTTCTACATGATAATTGCAGCAACATTTGTCATTGAAGACGTTGCATGCCAATATGTGGGATTCGTTGTAAACCCCTTTCACCATTAAACCACTGAAAACAGAACCTCAAAGCAAAGGGAGAGCCATGCTTTTTTAACTAGAAAGATGACACCTTATTCATTTAGGAATTCTCTGTTGCTTGGCATAATTTGTTTGCTTACTTGTTTGTGAAGGGAAACATCTTTGCATCCATGAAGCTTTGATGTAATTAACCACTTCCATCGCGTATGTTGGGTTCTGTCCTCGATGAAACCATGCTATGTGTGAGTTTCTGGGACATTCCTGGGAGAACTCTGTATTCATTTAACTTGATGACAAAACAGCAACATGCTAAATAATGTGATTAAAGTTGTTAAAAGCCAAAATAAACACTTATAATTATCTCAAGAAAAATGGTGTCAGGCAAGTGCGGTCTCTATAAAGTGGGACTCCGCGTGCGTCTTTCAGGTCCTGCTGCACAATAGATCATAGTTAAAGGTCTGTTAACAGACCTCTGACGGCTGAGCTGGGTAGCTTGTGGTTTCCTTCGAAATCTATTGGCATAATGTGAATTTATGTGTGAGGTGCAAATTGGAAGTTGCCTTCTATTGGTGCCCTTGGCAGAACAGAAATCATACTGTAGGGCTAGCAGCAGGAAGTACATTGCTTTGAAATTACCCAGCAGGGTTTCTGCTTGCTGCTCTTGTTGCTTCTGAGACGGGGGCCTTATATTGTCTGGCCATGATTAAAATCAAAGTGTAGGCTTCTTTGCTGGGTGCCAGTAAACTTAGGTGAAAAACAGAAACAATCTGGAGTTTTAATTATTTTAAAATGCAATGTAGGCAAGAAACAAAGATGAAAGCATTTTTGACTAATCTATCCCAATTATTTCACATAAACGGATTTGCTAAAAAAGAGACCCATAGAGAGAGAGAGAGATTGCCTTTACAAGGGACTTCGTAACATATCTTACAGCCATAAAATATATCTAAGCCATGTATGCCGTTCTTATGAAACTTATAGAGAAAAGTGTCCAAACATTATACTTTTGGGTGAGTAGGGAAAACCAGATGTGCCCTTACCTAATTCCAAATACAGGATGCTATGTATATATGAAGTCAGCTTACAAAGCATGGAATAGAATTTACAGGTTAATTACTTATTAACTTAAAATAGTCCATCTGTAAGGGAGTATCTCTGTGCTATGATTAAGACTGGTCTAATTCCACAGTAGGCTGGCCAGATAATTCCCATTATGTCTGTAGTTCCCAGAACTGGCAGGCTCTGGATTTCTTCTTTTCAGGTTCTTTTTCCATGAGGAGTATAAAAGCACAAGTCATAGGTTCAGACTTTGCTGTCTCTAATAATCCACTGGGAGAAAATTTAACTCAATTTTGAATAAAATATAGGGAATGCAAACTTGCTATCACATTGCACCAACCAGCTGTCAGATAAACAGTAGTAGAAATCAAGAGTTATGGTGTTGGTTCTTTGGAGAATGTGCTACCATACCCATGCATAAGTACTGGGAGTTCATGCATTAAGTTAACAAATATTTATTGAGTACCTGCTATGTGGTAGGAACTGCCATAAGGACTGGGGATATAGATTTTCAAGGGAAGCTAGAGAATTAAATAATTATTTACATCTGTTACTCTGAAAACTGACCGCCAAGCTAAGGAAGCACAGTGTGCCAAGGTGCTACATAGCAGGGACCCCCTAACCCACAGCTGGTACTTTACTACAAAGATGTGGATATTACGTTTCCACTACAATAGTCACATATTTTTTCAAGATACATAAGAAGAGGAAAAACATATCATTTTGATTGCAAGTTTAGAAATGGCTTTAGGAAAACCGGATATGAAGGTCCATGCCTTTCCTTTAAAAATTCCCCTCATCCAATTCCAATCTATCAGAATACTTCACATCATGTAGCCACAACAAAGAGCAGGTGTGTAGAACCCCTACAAATCCTCCAGCCCAAATGCTAAAGGCCTCTGTCTTATCTGATGACAGTGCTCAAGGTCAAGGCTCTTGAGCTATCAAACCTGCTCAGACAAGGGTGAAATGCAGATTTTATATCTTCTTCCACTTGAATTTCAATGCATGAAAGAGTGCAATCGTAATAAGATACAGTTATATTAAAGAGCATTCATGAGTATCTTTTGCACCTATCTAAATTTTGGACCTGGCAGTTATAACTTTGTTTTGTTTCGTTTGACAGATAAAGCACAGAAGATTCAAGCTGCCTCCGGTCTTAAGAAGTTAACATGGAATTTGGCTGTTTCAAAAATTAAAATCTGCTTACAAAAATTAGTCTCCACTGGTGGAAATATCTTTCTTTTCAGTATGAGAAGTTGTTTGAAGCTTTTGTCTCTCTCCAGTGCTCATCCTGATCAGATTTTAATACTGTTCTCAAACCAACCTTTAATTTAATAAGCATGGTAATTTTGTTGGGGAAAAATTTCCGTGACATGTGTTGAATCAAGTGTACGTATTCAGTATTCCATCCCAGCAGCACCACCTATTGTTGCTCTTGTACGAAACTTCCCAAGTATCTAACCTGTTTATTTCTCTGGGTGTCTCTGTGAGTTATCCAATATACTACACATTTTACAGGTTGTAGCGCTAAGCGTTAAGACTGTGGTGATATTCCTAGAGTTATAAATCTGTTCTGTAAATAAAGCGTATTTTTGTAGTACTTCAGACTTTCACTTTAATTCATGAAAAGAAACTGAATGAGAGACTATATACTTATAAAAATATTTATGGAAATTAAAATAAGATTTGGCAAATAAGACCCCAACTGGATCTGCATGTTTTGAAAGTTAGTACTATCATAGGTTCTTTACCAAATATAAGTGGCATTTTTTTCCAGTACGGTTTAAAAGCACCAGTAAAAAACAAATCTTATTTGCATTTACAGGTAGGAACGCAAACTCAGGAAACGTCAAGTGGAAAGTACTATGGAATTTTTCAGCATTATTCCCGGAAGAGAGAAAGATAAGATTGAACATTTTAGATAGTCTTTATTTGATATTTACATGCACATATATGAAAGTGAGTAATAAACTACATTTTCTGAAAGCCATGTTTATTTAAACCTGGTAAACCATAAAAAAGATTTTAGAAGGAAAATAATAAGTCACATACAAACTATTTTCATACATATTATACCACTTAATCTTCCCCATAGCTGTCTGGGGTAGGCGAGAAGGCTTTGAGTCCTTGGCCCTTTTCTTTGCTCACTATATATACCCTTTTTGAGATTTCATCCATTCCTATAGGTTCAATTACCATCTATACACTGATAATTTCAAAATTTGCATTTATGTCCTTTACATCTCTCACAACTTCTAGAAAAAATGTGTATATTTGGAAGTCCCACAAGTATCTAAAACTCAATACAAACTTACCATCTTTCTTGCCAAAGCTACTTGTCTTCCTGTATTCCTTATCATACTTAATGCCCTACCATCTATCTCATTGCTCAAGCCAGAAACCTGGAAGTTATCTTAGACTCCTCCTTTTTGCTCATCTTCTTCACTCAATCAGTCATGACAATTACATTTCCTCAGTCTTTCCGAATTCCATCTTATTTAGATTAGGCCCTTATTATTTCTCATCTGGCTCATTACAGTAAGTCTACTGCTTCTAATTTGACTTTCTCTGCTACCAGACAGATCTTCCTAAAATTCAGCACTTTTAATAAAAAGCCTCATGAATGGTTTCTTATTGATTTTAGGATGAATTCCAAGTTCTTTATACAAATAATTTGATGCCAGTTAAAATATATGACCCAGGGCCAGCCTGGTGGCATAGTGGTTAAGTTGGTATGCTGCACTCGGGTGTCCCAGGGTTCGTGGGTTCAGATTCTGGGAGCAGACCTACACACCACTCATCAAGCCATGCTGTGGTGGCATCCCACATACAAAAATAGAGGAAGATTGTCACGGATATTAGCTCAGCGACAGTCTCCCTTAAGCTAAAAGAGGAAGATTAGCAATGGATGTTAGCTCAGAGCCAATCTTCCTCACCAGAAGAAAAAAATATATATATATATGACCCATGATTAAGTTTCCAGTGTTTTGTGCTACCATTGTTTGATCAGACGTTTCTACCACACAAGATGTTCAATACTCACAACAGGCCAGCCCTAACGGTGGCTTCCTATTTGGAATTTCATTAATACCATTCATCACATTATTAGAACTAAGCATCAAAATCATATAATCACTTACATAGATGCTTAAATGACATCTAAAAACTTCAACACCCATTCATGTTAAAAAATGATATATTAGAAAAAGAAAGGTATTCTAATATGATAGTATGTATAGACCCACACCAAAGTGACCATCTTAACTAATAAAGAACATGCTCAGAAGCATTCTTACTGAAGTCAAGACCAAGAAAAGACACTGAGTATCTCAACTACTATTTAACTTTAAATTGCAAGTATCAGCCAATGTCATTAGATAAGAGAAACTGGAGGCATAAGAACTAGAAACGAGGAGGTTAAACAGTCTCTGTTACAGATCTCTATCACTAATTTGGAATGATAACCAGAATTTATTTTTAAATGAAACAAATAAGGTGTAGAACAACATGCAGAGTGACCTATTCTTTGTTTAAGAAAGGGTGAGGGAGTATTAAGACTATAAATCATTTTCTTCTATTTTCAAAAGAAGTAATGAAAAAATAAACCAAAAAGCCAATAAAAGTGGTTACCTATGGAGTGAGGGAAGAGAATAGGGTGGAAATGACTTCGGAGCTATGTAAATATTTTACAGAATTGAAGAATCAAAATGAAATCATAAGGGAGAAATAACCTGGAGTCTTAGAGAAGGAGTGCTGTGGAGTGGAGACGATTCTGAGGAGCAGGCACTGCTTGGCCGGGCTGTACCTCTGAGGGTGCAATGAGGCTGGGTCTGGGGATGCTGGAGAAAGAGCTGGAGACTGGATCAGATGCCAGGGTGAAGGGTTATTACTGAGGTGACAAATGGGAGACAGATGTAAAGAGGAACAAGTCTCTTCTCTGTTCTTTCTCTTCTTTCTTCTCTTTTTTCTCATCTTTCTCTCTCGCCCCCTATCGGTGGAATCGTAAGAAAGTCTGTGGCAAAGCAGAAATTTAATCTGCTGGGTCGCAGCCCCAGCATCACAAAACAGAAGAGAGGTTTTGGGGGTTAAGGACAATGCTTTAGTAATTGATATAATTGGAAAAATTGGGACCAAGAGTTTCCTTGTGATTGGGAGAATTTACAGACACTTTAGGACCTAAATGACTGTAGTAGCAGGTTGTTTGCCTACCAATAAGGGCTGACACATCAGGCCAAAACTGATTTTAAATGAGATAATGCAGGTGACATGGCTAAGCATTATAAAGTGCCACGCAAATATACAAGATTTGTGTTGTTGTTGGTACTATAATTTCACTCTTAACATTTGATAAAGCAAAGTTTATAAAGTCCAAGGTAATCACAAGACAAATTATGAAAAGATGTTTAGCAGTTTTAGCAACATAGAAATAATCACTTGTTATTACTTTTCTTTAATTGAGTCAATTTTATTTTAATTTGGGAGTTAAGTGAGTTACAAGTTTTCAAAGAGGCACACATTTTTGTTAGCTTTTCTGTAATAACCTACACAGAGTTTTGTGGATCTTTAAAAAACCTGAATTAAATTTTTTAAAATGACATGTCTATATTGTTACACATTGACTACAGAAGGGCACTGAATTACTGTATTATAATTACATGACTGATCATATTAATGTGTATCTCTGTAGTGCAATAATTTTTGCATTTATTCATTCATCAAGGATAACCAAGACTAATGCAATTATAGCTTCATTTTACTCATTATTCGTGGTCATCAACTTAGAGATAAGAATGGAATTACGTTGATAAGTTTATAAACTGATGGCTGGAGGCCAATCAGATTGCTTCATGCTCTTAAATTGTTTTATGATGATGTTACTTATGGTGAACATGTTGATTTGAAACAAAGATTTTGCTTAAAGAGCTGTAAGTCATTTTTCATTTTGGGTGTCATAGATACAGAAAAGGCACATAAAAACTATTTCATGAGTTTAATTAATACCATTATAGATATTGTAAATACTTGTAAACAGAGAGGAGTACTTTGTAATAAGAAGAAAATATTTCTGATGCTTTATGCAAAAAATGTCATAACTAAATTTAGCAAAGAACTTAAGTCATAATTGATAAACTAGAATATTAGAAAAAAAATTGAGGGGAACATTTATTTGTTTGGAGAACCAAACAAATGGAAACATTTGTTTATTTGGGGAACCAAAATAGTTGTAACTGGGTCAGATGACATACATACAGGTTTCCAAGAGAAATAAACTTATTCTGAATAAAAAGTTGCAAATGGTCAGCAGTATTAAAATAAAAGAAAAAAAGTAGTGAAATGATCCAAGCACAAGGTAAGGATTGGCATAGGAAAACTGTTTCTAAATCAGATATAAGTAATATGCAAAAGAATGGATCATTTTTAATTGAAAGCTAAAATTAATTGGAAGTTGAAATAATTTTAATTGAAAACTCACCATAGATCTGTATCGCTGCTTTTCTACATGTAGAATGTAGTCACAACCCACAATTCGTTCAACCTAGTAAATATTTATTGAGCACATATTTAATGTGCAAGACTGTGCTGGGCACCAAGGAGAGGTGAAGGTTAGCAAGATCTTGTCGAGGGGTTTGTAATCTGGGTAAGAGAAATATGCACATATTTTGAAAGCAAAGCACAAAGTGTCGAGTGCTGTGAGAACCGTACAAACGCAATGGTTTAGAAGATCGATGCAGGGAAAGAGTGTATCCAGTTGGAAAGATCAGGTAAAGCTTCATGAAGGAGCGAACATGTGAGAGGAATCAGGAAGAATAAAAAGAACTTTCACAAGCTGGGTAATAGAGGTAAATAAAAATAACGCACGTGATATTTATTTTACGGAAGGCACTGTCTTAAGCATTTTATATGTATTATGTCATTTAACCCTTAAAACCACCACAGGAACAGTACTCATCACCAATCTGCAAATGAGAAAAGTGAAGGTGTTAATTTGGCCCAGTTCTCATAGTAAGTGGTGAATTCAGAATTTAGACTCAGATCTGTCTGGTTCCGGAACTTAAACCTTAGTCATTATACTATACTGCCTCGTAAAGAGGAGTTGTTTGTGAAGGTGAAAACTGAGAAACCTACATCCTCCTAACATTTGTATTTTAGTAAAATTATGTTTTAAAAGTTGACATTGACTGGTAGGCATGTGATAAAAATTTATATTATCATATTCAGTTTAAAAAGCAAGTATAAATTTGTGCACCTGCTTTGTTTAAAACAATGTCAGCCTATAGAAGATTCAGTAAATTCTTGTTGAATGAATTAACAGATAATGTAGAAAATATGTATGTCTATGCACAGAGATCAGGAGACCGATATGTAAAAATGATTAATTGTAATAGCATTGTCTCCTTTTCCTCTCTCAGTGTCATCTTTAATTTGTATATTGTCAGACTTGCCAGGTTTGAGTAGAAGCCAGTTGTTTATTTCCTTTTCAAATAACAAAGACTAATGAAATCAATCCTAAAGGATAAATGCATCAATCTGTGATATCAATAATCAATAGAAAATTCTTTTTCAGAATATCTGTTAACATACACAATCTTTCTGAATAGTTTTGATTTTTCCATCTTTTAAATTTTTTTTTGGTAATGATGACTATAAATCCAGATAAAATGATGCATATATCATAACTTAGGCATGCACGATTGAGACCAGATGAGGCAACAACAGTTTGCATGCTAACTTATTTCTTTAATTTCCCCAAATTGTAGTCTTATTAATCATTTGCTAGTTCCACACAATGGGACATTCTTCAAACAATGCCTAATGATAGAAACAAGAGAAATGATAAATGAAAATGGTCAAAGTATTCAATAACATGTTGCTCATGTAGTAAGATTTTAAAATAGAATTTACTGTATTGTGGGATTTTGCCTTTAAGTGGACTAAAATATACTATGTTGACTTAGAAGGAACTATTAAATACCATATACAAATTGCTTTATACTTATTTGATTAGAAAACAACATTTATATACATACATGTACACATGCATATATATTTAACAATGAAGTTGATTAGCTCTTAAGTCTGAAGCACCATTTTCTTTTTTTTCACTTAAGAAAGAGGCTTCTGGTGGCAACATAAACTGCATTTGAATGTGCTCAGATGACCTATTTACCGTGAAACTGTCTGTTTTGAGTAGGACCCAGAGCAGCTGGTCCAAGCTGAAGTGCAAGATACTCTGCTACTTGGGCTTTGTGTGTGGGCAGATCCAGCAACATCCAAATGTCTATGGCAAACAGAGATGTTGTATGCAGCTTCTGGCAACTCCCAATAGAAGACTCCTAGGGTTCTGGAAACAAATTCTCTCCCTCTTTGAGAAACAGCTCTTTCTCCCTACTTGCTACTAGTCCCTGATAGACAGTGAATCTCAGGGTAAGATGCACTAACTGAACGTTTAACCTGAACTGTCTTTTTTATCCAAAACATTATAAAGTTGGGTTTGCTCAGAAGCATTCCATCAAGCGATCGTGATGTATAAGAGATGAGTCAAAAAAGTTCCTGAAGGTACGCATATGTTGTGCCTCCCGTTATCTTGGCATCCACTTCTGCTGTTCTAATCTTTTAGTCTCAATCCATACCTGGTCTCATGGGGAGTTCTCTTTGATTAGTCAGCTGAGAAGGCAAAATTCCAAGTGTGGCTTATAGGTGGTTTTGCACAACATGCCAGCACTAGCCAGAATTGGACTGCTGAAGCATTACAGTCCCCATCAGAGGTGGCTTGGAACGACTTTGGGGAAGGAAAATTCTTCCAATAGGAAAAATTGGGAGCAATGCATCTGATTATTTACTTTGCTTAGAAGGAGAAAGAGCCAGAGATATGGATCTAAGGGAATTAGTGAGTAGTGGTTAACAACTTGGCCAGAAGTTCAGGAGGGATGTCGGAGCACTGATGAAATATAGATCTGGGTAGGATTTGTGGGTAGGCTCCTTAGAATAGTGAAGAATGTGAGGATCCTCCATTACAGAAGAGGAGTTCAATGATCAATGGAAAGGGTGATACAATATCAGTCAGCCCCTCCTCACTGACCCCGGAGCTGGCTTACTTGGCTTATAAACAAAATGGCAGCAATGAAACTTCCATAATTTCAATAACATGGGTTTCCCCTCACCACCAGTGATCTGATTACTGCCAATTTAGGGATTCAACTTTGTCATCTTATTAAGATCCAATTAAGATCATCCTAAGAGAGAGACAGCTATTGAAGGAACTCTGGGGAGACAGTGAGTCCTGTACTGCTAAGCCCTTAGTATAGGACCATTCCCCAGAGGCACTAGTCAGCTACCCACGGGGAAGTTGATAACTTTGGACCCCTTCCATCCTGGAAGGGGCAGTGATTTATTATCACCAGAATTGAATTTTACTCTGTACGTGGATTTGCTTTCTTTGCCCATGATTCTGCAAGCACTACCATCCGTAAACTTTCTGTCTCAATCGTTGTCAAGTATCCTATATAACCTTCTTTATAGTTAAGAAACTCATTGTCTGGTGAATGAAGTGTAGCAATGCGCTTGTGCCTAAACTATTCACTGGTTTTAAGCTGAATTTCCTTACCCTTGGCCTATTGAATGCCCTCCAAAACAAGTGGAGTGGAGGTTTCTGGGGTCCTTGCCCTGTTAGACGTACAGCTTTGTTATCCAAAGGAGTAATGGTGGAGGTATATAATTTGATCTTCATTATTTAGTGGTATGACTAGTTACTAAGTAGTTATTTCCATTTCCATTTGCCTCATTATTTTTCTCTTATAGTTATGCTCTTAAAATAAGATATAAAAATCCAGCCTTAACTGAGTCAGTGTTTATTATTATTTTAAGGATTGTTTTAATGTGGTGTTCAACATGAAAATATTATATAAACTAGCATCAAGTGATTTTCAACTGACATTTATGAATGAGGTTAGTACTTTAATCAAATAAGGATATTAAGAGCTGGACTTAAAATCCCATTTAGATTCTGATTTTGTTTAGTATAATTTTTCAGACCAAAAGGCTTCATGTGTTTTTAAGGATTCTAAATCAACAACCACATATTAAAGTCGGAAACTTTTTCAAATGTCTTGTCAAAAGTCTTTAAGATTATTTATGGAAACATTTAGTGATGTAATTTTAGGACTTTGGTAAATTTTGCATTGCTTTGATTATATTTAAAAAAGACTTAGTGTCAAAACATAACTAGCTAAAAATTTAAGCTAAAGCATACTTTGAGTAAGAGAGGGAACTCATATTATAATAACTGAAAATTTTTTATGAGATGTCTAATGTAAAAACACATAGATCACTAGAGGAAAATGTCAGCAAGATAAAGACATACTATTAATATAAACAGTTAAATGTTCTGATCTAAATATGGTACACTCAGGATAAAATTAGAACCAAAAGTTAAACAAAATATAGCCAAGTAACTTAAAAACTATGTAACCTAGAGGTTAACATAAGCTATTCTGAAATAAGCATACGAAATGTACAGAATGCATAGAGCTAAAGGTGAGTGTTACAGGCATTTAAAAAATTTACTTTGCTTCTCTCAAAGGAAAAAAAATGTAGTTCAGTATAATCTTTTCCATAATAGGAAATAAAGCTTTAAGGGCAAAAGTGTAAGTGCCTCTGACGCAGAAAACTTACACCTGCGTCTTTTCATCATCTGAGTTAACAATATATAGCCCAGCAAAATGCAGCTTCAGCTTTGTCGGAGACCAAATCAGGACATTTTTTCCTGTGGTGAAAAACATTATAACGAATGCCAAATAACCTTGGGCACTCCTGGAACTGGGAGCCAGGAGAATTTGACTCCAGTCTCAGTTCTGCCACAGATTATGTGACTCTGAGTAAATAGTTCACCTTCCTGAGCCTTACTTCCTTGTATGTGGATCGGGGATGACGATGTGCCCTGTCTGACACCCTGAGTTATGAGAATCAGATGAAAAATCTGGCAAACATCGGTGAAATGAGTAAATGAATGAAGATCTGTAAAGGCATTTTGGATGTTATAAAGCCCTCAATGCAAGTGAATTATTAATTGTTCTATCCCAAGCGTACAATCTGATCTGAGAAATTTTTTTTTCTTTTTGGCTTAAAGAAGAATGCTTGGTTAAAATATTTTGCTGTGTTTGTGTGCAAGCTGTTTTATATATAAATGAACGCAACAGCAGTGAGTTAGGATGGTTGTCACCTATTGGATGTCATTTGATGAGTGTAGTACAGTTTCTCTTTCCTAAAATTTGTCCCACCTTATGACCAAAGCTTCAAGATTGAGTAGGCACTGCTGTGGGTTAAAAAGTACCTGTTTTAAATGGTACTTTAAAAAAAAGATGAATCTAGCTCTTTGAGAATCAATAAAGAAATACTTTAGTTCAGGGATTGTCGGCGTGGTATTACATGCATGTATACATCCGTATGACATGGGCCCCGCCATGAGGAGAGAAGTGTGGCATAGCTGGACTAGAGACCTGGGCGCTCCCTGCCATGCCACGCATTTACTCTTTAATTGCCAGATTATGGGGGAGTCTTGAAGGGTCCCGGGTGAGAGATGGGGCCATCAGGATGGCATTCAAAGGGCTTGGGGTGGTGGATGTGACTTTTAAAAACTACTTTAATCATACTGGTGTGTACTGGCTAAATATCAGCCCTGGGGATAGCAAACTCAAAAGCCTGAAGAGTTAAGATCTCAAGTACCTGAGAAGTAAATCTGGTGAATTTTGTGGTAAACTGGAGACATATGCTCTGTGGACATATAGCTGCTAATCTTCACCAGCCAATGGTCAGGAGGAAATGCAAGTCTGTATTTCTGACATCAAGAGATGTTTGAAGCCTGGATTTCAATATGAAAACTTCTGAATTTGGAATGTTAGCAACACATTCAATTTTTTTTAAAGATCCTCTGTGGATCTTTTGTTCTTGTAATAAATATATTCAAGGAGTATGTCACAAAATCATTAGAATATCCCTAAAGGGGAGAGAATTTATTAAATCTTAAAAAAAAATATGAAATGTTTTGATATTCCTTCAGGATTAAGAATTTGCTTTCAGCTCTTATCATAGGAAATTCATGTTACTTTGTACCAATATGATGAGATATTGTTTAGAATTTGGTGGGTGCATTTCCAATGGAATTAAAATTGTCTGTTATGAAATGTGAATGAATTACTCTAAGGTCTGGCTTAAAATACATGCTGAGCTGTGGGCTTGTTTGCCAATCCAATTCAAAGAAAGGAACAAATATCATTCTTTAATGTAATGATGTCCTGCACAGATCCATGTGTCTTTGTGGGGGGAGGGAAGGAAAAGGAGAAAGAAAAAAAATATCTTCCACACCAAGCAATGCTGCACTCAAGTATGATCGCATGTGTCCAAATGGAGGAGCAGCTTGGGGTTGACGCGGAAAAAGGCTAAGAGAACAAGAGAACATGCGTAGCCTGTGACAAACCAGCTCTGTCTTCGTTTTGCCCAGCTCTCTGCAATCTTCACTCTTTCACTCCCCCATTGCCCAATTTTAATGTGAGCTTAGCAAATTAACAGTGTTAACAATACTGCAAGATAAAATTAGTTGGATTTTAGAATATAAATAATACAGAATTGGATCGCTTCTATATTAGTTAACATTATCCTTTTTATAAGCAGATACTCAGGAAAAATGACTTATTTTATCATATGTATTTGAAAGCAATAAAACTGAATTTCTTTTAAAAAGATTCTTTGGGTGTTGCACGATCTGGACTTCACTCAGACTAAAGTAGTGAAGTGATAAAGTGAGAGTTAAAGATCCCAATTTCTTGGATTGGCTTTTCTGTTGAGTAGATATGTGGCCTCGAAGGAGCCACTACAACACACTGGATTTTAGTTCCCTTCTTGGTAAAGTACGGGCATAATATAATGCCTGTCCTTCCCATCTTATAGCTGTCTAACATGTATGGGGGCTTTTGAGGAAAGAAAGGACCACACATAATTTTGGTGAGCATGGAGGTAGAATCTGCACAGGCTCTAGGGTTTGGCAACCTGGGGAGCTTGAGATAATTCAAGAGCAGAGACACACGGCTGGGAGATGATTGGAGGGTCACCAGTGTAAGTTGTAGCGAAGCATGGCAGTTAATGGGAATACTCGAAGGTGGCAGATTGGAGCGGAGGGGAAAGAGCAGGAGTCTGGGGTAATATAAGCACCAATATTCAGCTCCAACAGGTAGATATGCAAATACATTTTGTTAACTCTTGCTGAATTATTCTGATGAAGCAAAGCAGCCCCTTCTCTTGGGATAGAAGTATTTTAGGAGTTCAGTAAAATTTGATGCAGGCAGGGAAGAGTTAAGGAGGACCCCTGCTCTTTCTGGGCTCCAGCCCAAGGAAATAATCTAACGGTCCTGCCATTTCAGTTGAAGCACAAATGGGCCCTAAGGCGAGAGAAATCCCCAGAATTCCTGGTGTGGGGAAAGGGGGTCCGAGTTCCCCAGAATAGGATACCCAGTATGACAGGACTGGAGGCTGCGGAGAGGGGAGGGTTTAATAAGGATTCCAATTATATCTTAAAAGTGGGAGAGTTTGGTAGTCGATATCAGAAATGATTCTAACTGTGCAAGGATGGGTACGTGTTTCTAGTGCCTCTCCCTTTAAAATTGAAAGGAAAGAGAATTTAAGCCAATTAACAGACAATATTTCTGTCGCCCTGCAAACATACACTTGGAGTCTAGAATTAAAATAAAGCAAAACCTTTAGATTCTAGCTGAGCCTTCCAATCAACACAGACCCAATGGGTCAGGGGCATTTGGAATGAGTTCTTTTTCTACTGGATTCCAACTCTGACTCCTCAACAGACTTGAGGCCTCTCAAGACCCCATGTGGTAACTTCTGATCTGCTCTGTAGGGGAATTTATCCTCTTTGGACTTTCCCTCTCTTCATTTTCTCCTTCATTAAAGAGGTTTGCTGTTGTTAGCACTCTCAGTTTGATTTGAACTCCTAGTGACCCTGTGTAGAGCAGAGGAGAACCCTGCCTGGGTTTTTTGTGCCATCCTCTCACCTTCCAGGGCTGTATGGACAATGCTCTGCTGCTATTCATTCGGTTTTTGTGGCCAATTTTTTGGAATTAGGTGACCAGGTCCTTCTTCCTAGTCTGATTTAATCTGGAAGCTCCACTGAAACCCATCCACCATGGGTGGCCCTGCTGGCATTTGAACTACTAGTGGCATAGCTTTAAGTATGGCAGCAACATGGTGAGGTTCCCTGACCAGGAATCGAACCTAGGCCATGGGAATGAGAGTGTGCGAATTTTAACCACTAGACCACTAGGGCTGGTTTAAAGAGCTTTAGGCTCTTGAAATCTTTATTTCCTCACTTATCCTTCCTGGATCCTCTGTCATTTGCTCAGCTGGCTTCCACTTTTGTCTTTGGCCAGTAGGTTCTGTTTGGCATCACTGCTGCAAGGGATGGGGGTGAAGTGGGTGACCAACTGTTCCAGTTTTCCCAGCAGTGATGGGCTCCTGGGAGGTGATATTTTCAGTTTTAAAACCAGGAAAATCCCAGGCAAACTGGGACCAGTTGGTCACCCTAGGAGGAGGAGAAAGAGGAAATGCAGTATTCCAAACTCAGTGTGGAATATTTACACAAAACCAACGCTTTTACACTAAAAAGATTAACCTTCTTTTAGCATATTTCCTAAGACCTTAAAAGAAACTCTCTCTGTTTGTCTTGAGAAATATGTGTCTTAAAACTCTGTAATAAATCCCTTTCAGCTTTAACTAACTAGATTTTATTGTCTACAACTGCACCCTACCTGACTCAGCGCCACATGTTATATTTACACCGAAGAGAGGACTGTAACAAAGCTAATAATCATTTTTAGAGAGTTTGTGTCTGGGAGTTTTGTGGGTTTTTTCCTGGCTAGCAATCACCTCCCCCCACCCCCCAACTTTAGGTAGCAATATCCTGATTTCCTGACTTCCCTTTGGAGAATCACCCTTTCCCCACTCTTAGTCTGGGTGGGGCTGACCCTACACTCGGGCCTGGAGGCAAAGAACTTTCTTTCTCTAGCCATAGTGATGGTTGAGGCATTGGTGCCTGACCCAGTTGGGCTAATGAAGATTATCTCTTGGGAATTTTGCTTGAGCTACTGAGAAAGAAGTTTGTTTGTTTTTGTTATGTATCTGACCGTAGGGACAACTTAAGACTTGCCAGTGGACACAAATCTTACTTGATAATGAAACCAGCAAAGAAGAAGGCAGAATGGCAGGGGAGAAAAAGGACTGCAGGCAATCACCTTGTTGGAAACTTCTGAATCTGGTCATGCCTGAAGTGGTTTTGGAATTACAAGCATCAATAATATTCTCTATTTTGCTTAAATGGATTGGAGTTGTGTTTCTGTCACTAGATACCTATGGAGTACTGAAGAACTCAACATGATACAATGAAATTTAAATTTATAAACAGGTAAATTTGGGGTGTTATTGCATAAAATGATTCAATGAGTCACTTGATTAAATACTTAGTTTGACTGCATTTAATGTATAATTTAATTTAATTTTAATTTTAATTTTTTTATTGAGTTCACATTGGTTTATAACATTATATAAATTTCAGAGAGACATCATTATATTTTGATTTCCGTATAGACTGCATCGTGTTCACCACCAAAAGTCTAGTTGCCATCTGCCACTGAACACATGTGCTACTTTACGCCTTTTGCCCTCCCCCTATTCTCTTCCCTTCTGCTAACCACCAATCTGTTCTCCTTATCTGTCTTTGTTCATCTTCTACATATGAGTGAAGTCATATGATAATTGTTTTTCTTGGTCTGACATTTCGCTTAGCATAATATCTTCGGGGTCCGTCCATGTTGTCACAAATGGCATGATTTTGTCTTTTTTGATGCCTAAGTAGTACTCCATTGTATGTATATGTACCACATCTTCCTTATTTTTTCAACTGTTGATGGGCACTTAGGTTGCTTCCAAATCTTGGCTATTATGAATAATGCTACAATGAACATAAGGGTGCATATATCTTTTTGAATTAGTGTTATCATGTTCTTTGGATAAATACCCAGAAGTGGAATAGCTGGATCATATGGTGTTTTATTTTTAATTTTTCGAGAAATTTCCATACTGTTTTTCACAGTGGCTGCACCAATTTACATTCCTACTTGCAATGTGTGAGGGTTGCTTTTTTTCCATATCCTCTCCAGCAGTTGTTATTTCTTGTCTTTTTAATAATAGCTGTTCTGACAGGTGTAAAGTGATATCTCATTGTAGTTTTGATTTGTACTTCCCTAATAATTAGTGATGTTGAGCATCTTTTCATGTGCCTGTTGGCCATCTGTATATCTCCTTTGGAAAAATGTCTGTTCATATCCTCTGCCCACTTTTTTATTATAATTCCATTTTAAATATTTAATTGACATATATACTTTCAGGAACATACAGAATGCTTAAAGTGAAGGAAATTTCTTAGAGGTCTTTCTCTCAGCCCTGCTCTATTACTCACTAGTATGGTGCCTTGGGCAAGTTATTTAACCTCTCTGTGATTCATTTGCCTCATCTAATAAACAGAGATAATGACAGCAACTACCTCATATAGCTATTGTGTGTAGAGGGTGAAGCAGCTGGAAGGTGGTCTAGCACCCGAATTAGTGTTAGCTCTTAGTGATAAGAAATGAACTGCTGTTAGCTTGTTATTTTTTCTATCACATTTAAAAGTAATTTAACGTAATAGTTTTTAGGCGGCTTAGATAAGAACACGTAGCATCACAAATATGTAAGCAAATATAGAAAACACTTAAGCAAAATAAGTTAGAAGCAGTTATGTAAATAATAAGTAGACAGGAGAAAGGCTGAAGAGTTGTAATATGTGAAAGATAAATCATTATTTATACATTTTGTCCAGATTATGGTTAATTTTTGCTCATTTAAAAATTTTATTTACTACATTGATTTTCCATAGAAAGTTATATTTTTAAAGTCAATTTTTAAAAAAGTCTTTTTTAGAGTAAATATCGCCGCTTGATAATAATAAACAACTCATAACAAACAGTCCCATAAACAGCATAATACTTCACTACCTTTGCTTTCTAAAAGGAAGCAAAAGACTAGAATTGGGTCGTATATCCAACGTGAAATATAGAGTATTTCAATTAAGATTCAAGTTGACTTTTTAAAGTATTGTTCAAGTCAAATGCTACCCTATGTCAATTGCTTCCAGCTGCTGAATGAGTTTGTAAAGTTATAGGGCATTACAACAACATCGTCTGTAACACTTCTTAATTTCATTTTCAGAACATAGAAGATAAATCACCAAGTGCATAAAAGTGTATCAAAATAATAAAGTGATAAATAAACAAAGAATAACAATAATAAATAATATATAATCTCCGTTCCCGTTGTAGAAATATGTGCCGAGCAAAGGCTAAAAGGCGTGTGTAAACCTTAAAGGCAAGTTATCAATTACTTCCAATGTTAATCTTATCTTAACACCTTTCCACTTTTTTTAGTAGACAATTTTCAATGTTCCGTATGTATAGTACAAGTGTTGACTGCTTTTTTTTTTTACGATAGGTCATTTTCCTGGAAAAATAATGGTGACATTGTTGCATTTCAAAACCCAGAAACACTGTGACAGTTTAATTCATGCTGTTGCCATTTTAGTGGAATCTCATTGAATCTTATGTATACGGAATAGGAAAAAAAGTGCAAACTTTTGGTGGTCAAGCATTACCCACACTGCCTCACTCTGTAAAATCTTCAGGTCAAAATGAAAACTAAATGGTATTTTGAAACAAGTGTACACATATGAAAGTATCTTCCAGCATCCAGTGGTCTCAGATGGGGTTGAAAAGACAGAAGGTTCATTGCTGGGCAGGGGCTTATTCCCCATTTTTCATTTCTGTTTGTAATTCCTGTCATCTTTGTTTCTTATGCTTTGGCTAAAAAGGGCGAGTCATATTTATTGGAACTAGGTTTCAATAAACATTATGCATTATGGTGAACTAAAGAGTGATTTATTGATAATTTGTCACTTATATTTATGAAAATGTAGACCCCAGAGTTCCAAGCTGGTAAATCACATTCTACAGCTTGAACGTGTTGGTCCCCCCTCACCCCCCATTTACTGCCAAAAGCACACCATACAGGCTGACTGCCCCATACAACTCAGGTCCTGGTCATCATGCGCTTGCTAATACAAAACAAGAAAAAAGAACAACTGTTAGAGATTTATTTTTTGTTTCAATATGCTTTCAATTTAATTCTCAAATTGCAGAAATAGTAAATTGATAAAATGTAATTAGATGTGAGATTACAATTTAATGAGGCCAGAGAAGGGGCAAGAATGTAAACGGAACAGTAGATTGTGTGGAATTTTTTTTTAGTTTGTTTATTATGTTACAGCTGTAAAGAACTTTCACAGTTTCCAGATGCAGGCAGCTGTTAGTCCTTCGCTATTAAGGAAACAAAGGTTCAGAGTTCATTTTGATCCACTTGTTCTAGACTAGTGATGTTTAAGATGACACTTCACTGAGTTGCAGCCTCCAGTCATATACAAGGTTGTCAAGATGGGCATCATATGTTCACTTGGCTTTGTCATTTATCTCATCTGGCGACCTCTCCAACGACTGGCTGCCCCAGTCTTCGTAATATGTTTATTTCCCATGGTGATGTCAGCAGGACTCAGCAAATCTAATATTCATGCTCAACCAGATTGGCTGTGCTCTTTCTTTATAAGAATAAGCCCTGTATCACTCTTGCAGCTGCTTCCTCTAGATATGTGAACTGGCCTTTGTGGTTTATGTCCCTTTAGACAAGACTTGGGCCCTGAACAAAGCACATACCTATCTGGCTGCAACCTATTTTTCTGAGTTTTTTTGTTTGTTTGTTTTGTATTCACAAAAATCTAATTCCAATGTGTTTTTTTCCACGGATGTGACTATGACCATTTTTTTTTTTCCATTAGATCAAATCTTTTGGACATAAAATATTTATGGTGGTAAAATAATGCATATTTTTCTTTTTCAGAGGAATAATTGAAAGAAATAAATAGGATTTTTAAATGCAATTTAAGCAGAAGAATATTCTTAAGTGTAATGCTTTAGGTCTAAGGAATTTAATTTTATGAAAAATGTATATATGTTCTACATAGAAGTCTATAATATCATGTTATATGTACTGTTATTCTATAATCTCAAGTTTTAATTATACAGTAATTTATCTCTGATTTTCAAGGTTAAAGTGCTTTTTATGATTTGGTGGCAATTATATAATGGAAAGATGGAGAAACAAATATAATTAGCTGTTGTTGCAAGTTTCTTTTACACTGTTTATAATGCAAATCTTTATTTCTTTAATGAAGAAATACTGATTGAATTTAAAATCTGCAACTACTTGAGTCAAGACAGTTGGAAGCTTACTAAGTGAAAGATGTGGAACTTATTTTTCATCATGAATTTAAAGTAATTTATTCCCACACTCCATCATTTATATATGAGCCTGTCAAATTTTTTCTAAATGAGGCTCAATTACGTTTATTTTTAAAGCAGGACAGTGTTATAGCAACCTTAGGGGCTATCTTTGATATATAACTAAGCTACACATAATGTCATATAACTTTCTAATTTTAAACAGTGGAACACCATATATTTGTGTTACATCACAAGATTGCTTATTTTTATAACTTTTGAGAAGCATAATAATAAATGTTGATAGATAATGATTAAAGTTCTAATTCTGCACCCAAAGCACTATATCTTTTTCAAAGCCATCATCAACTATGCTTCTTGTGCTAGATTTGCAAAGTATGGTCTCAAATTGTCTTGTCATTTTTAAGGTTATTTAAAGACAAGACCCTTTTAGTTTGTATTAAGGACTATCTGAAAATGTGGTATGGATGTTATAAGCATTTGTTTTTTCGTTTTTGATTTGTACTTTTCTCCCTCCCCAAAGTCCCAGTGCATGGTTGTTATGGTTGTTTATCCTAGTTGTAAGTCCTTCTAATTCTTCTATGTGAGCCACCACCACACTATGGCCAATGACAGACAGGTGACGTGGTTCTGAGATCCAGAAATAAACCCGGGCCACTGAAGTGATGAGAGTGTCAAACTTTAACCACTAGGCCTTCACGGCTGGCTCACCAGCATTTGCTTTTTAGTAGTTTGAGTAAGAGCTTAATTGTATGCTGACCTTACAGGCGCAGATCTCACAGTGTAAGTTCTCACATAATTTGACATTGGCCCTATCAAATTCCTAGTGTCCTCATTTTGTGGATTTATGAATTGATATTTGGAGATTTAATATAAACTGACCAGGGCCACATTGCAGCCACAGATGTTAGTAGTTTCATGCCAATTATTTTTTATATAAATTTATATGATATAAATAAAAAAGTTAAATTTAAGACTACTAACTTTTTAAAATTTCATGCTTTATGTAATAATGAAGGAAAATATTTTTTAAAATCTTCTGGTTTTATATTCTATGTGATTAGAATTTACAAAAATAAGAGTTAAAAAATATAACCTCAAATAGATACCTTTATTTGCTTCTGATTTTGTACTTTATTAGCTTTCTTTTCCACTGTGTTCATTGTGGAAATCTTCCGGTTAAGACGAATTGATGTGATAGCCCCTTTGACTTGAGGAAGAATCCTCATTTGCAGAGATGTTAAAGTGGTTACTTTTCTTCCTTCTTGAGAATATCAGAATGAAATGCATTATTTTCGCTTTGCAGTTCCTATATTCAGTTTTCTGAGTTCAGGTATTTTTAAGGGTGCTTAATTTTTTAAAAATACTGTACTTGTTGGTTTTCTTACCTTTATATGGTAAACAGGTCCTCTCCTTTCGTTACTTAGGGCCAGTCAAACAAACTCTATAATAGCAGGACTAGATTATAGAAACATAAAGATATAGGAACTGTCACTTTATTCCTTCGTTTCTAACCACTCAAGTTAGATATGGGTATACATACACATTTATACGTCTTGTATTTTTACCTTTCATTAGGGCGTGTGAGGGGGCTGGAATTCATAACCACATTCTCTGATCAGTTCTCTGATGGGGTAAATGGATGCCCTTGGATCATGTAATTCATTCTCTGAAACCAACTTTCCTCATTGTACTTGGGTCCAAATTGATATCTAGTGCAGAGGCCTATCTAGTTTGTGGTTTTTTTTCACTACACCCTGAAAACTATTTACTTTCTGCATTCTGTTCCCCTGAAGGTGCAAGAAAGTCTTGGAGAATCTCTTGAGAAAGAGGGAGTCACAGTGATTACCCTTGGTGTTTATAAAGCTCCGAGAATCATGGTAGAAGCAGCTCCTCAGAAAGGAATCCCCAAAGCTTCTACTATTTCAAGTGGAAAGTGGTATAAAAGTAGGTTTAGAGCCCAGGGTCCCAGCTTCGAAGTACTCTTGAACTTTTAGAATGGTCAGATCAAAACACCAGACTGACCAGCCTTCCATCTTCACTCCCCTAAAAAGTCATGAAAACAGCTGAGTTGTTTTCACTTAGTCCATATTGTCATCTGAGGGACCCTGCAATGGGGGCCCTTTAGTATTTGTGTTGTTAAGACAACTTTTATTTTCAGGTCACGTTAACTTTTACCATAAGTTAACAGTAGCAATAACAGCAAATTCTCATTGTGCTGATTTGACCCAAAGACACTGAACTGGGCAATATACATTTAGTACACCAATAATCTTCTGATGTGAGTGTTATCATCCCCATTCTATAGATGAGGAAACAAGCAGAGAGACATTAAAAATCTTGCCCAAGTCCACACAATTTTCTAGTAGGCAGATGCTAAGATGACCCCCAAGTTTCCCTTTCTGAGATGCTTACTCTGCATAATGCCCTCCCTTTCTGTGTGAGCAGGAGTTGTGATTGTGATGGGCTGTCACTTCCACAATGATGATAAGTTGTGTGGCAAGAGGGATTTTGCAGAGACATTAGGGTCCCTAATCAACTAACTTCAAATAAATCAGAAAGGATGTTATGATGTGTGGACCTGACGAGTCAGATGAGCTTTCAGAAGGGGTTAGAAGGAAGGGGATGGAACTGAGGGAGGGCCTTAAAGGAGGCAGCCACATAGCAAGGACTTGGTGATGGCCTCTAGGTGCTGAGAGCATTTCCAGTCAACGGCTGTCAAGAAAACAAGAACTTCAGTCAAACTAGCCACAAGGAACAGAATACTGCCAATGACTGAATGAGCCTGGACGAGGACTCTGAGCTCTAGATGAGGACCCAGCACTGGCTGACGCCTTGACTCCAGCCTTGTGAGACCCTGAGCAGAGGACCCAGTCATACCATGCTCAGATGTCTGACCTACAGAACTGTGAGCTAATAAGCGACTATTTCAGGCTGCTACGTTTGTGTAATTTGTTATGCAGTGATGGAAAATGAATATAGCTATTAAACTGTAAAGCCAAGATTCTAACTTGGGTCTGTTCAACACTAGAACCTCTGCTCTTTTCCACATGGGCACTTACTATTTTACTCTATTACACACTTATTCTCTGCATAGTCCCTGTTCTAAATCTTCTTCTTTGACTCTGGGTTCAAGATTAAAGGTAGACAAAATACCATTCAAAGCTGATTTGTTAGGCTTTGAGCTCCTGGTGGTAACCTAAGGAAATAAGAGCAGGTGTCAGCACTTAGCTGGTCCAGGGTGATGCAAGGAAGAGCAAGACTGGAGAATTTGTGGACACCCCCATCCCTGGTGTCAACTTTATGATGCTAATATCAGTGTTAACATCTTATGTTAAAGTCACTATATTTGTAGAATCATGTGCAAACCATAGCTAATGTGAGCATCAGCTTTGATTTGTCATTGAATAACATATTCAGCTTTGTAAACCTGTGTTTCTTTATAAAACATATGATTAGTCAAACCTAATTTTATCGCTTCCTGACCAAATAAAAATTCTATTGGAGAGAAAGAATTGGAATGTAAGCAAGAAAGCTGAGGTTTTAAAGGGCTCCACCAGGACTCAGTTGTGTGTGGCCAGGGGATAAAAATCTAGTATGGGTTTAAAGACTCTGAAAGCAGAGGGGAACTGTGCTTTGCCTAACTGATGGTAGCAAGATAAATTCTCTGATCAATATGGCAGAGGAGCAGGAGAACAGGCATGGCTGCATCAAGGTGTCCAGACAGAGGAGTCAGATGCACATTTCTACATGCCCCAGTGAGATGTGAGAAGAGCCTCATGTTCCTTGCATACATAAGAGAAGCACAGACATCCCTGAGACAGATCTCTGGTGATATTTGGAGGGTGAGTTGTGACCTGTGTGAACCAGGAACTAGAAGCAAGAGGAAAATGATGTGCCTCTGCAGGTATCAGCTTGGTCAGATGAGCTCCAGACACTCTGTGCCCCTCTCCCATAGAGGACACACCCTCTGGTATTCTGGAGGCCCCTGGAGCTCAGACACAATTCTAGCTATTGGATGACAGGGAGAGACCCTAAAATAATTATATATACATATAGTTATATTTATATATCCTATTTATATTACAGCTTTATAATAATAACAACTATATTTTAAGGTTATATGTAACCATATATTTTCTTCCATCCAGTGGGACAGGAGCTCAAAATAGAAATTATGTTTTGTGGTACAATAATAAAGAAAATTATACTTCCTAAAAAACCTGTGTTTGGGGCCTATATGTGTAACTATCCAATTTGATTCATAACAATGAATTGATATCAGATTGCCATATTAATCACCATCAGCACCATACATATTGGAAACTAGGACCCACGAAGGCTGTGATCTGTCCAAGATCATGTAATAAGTTAGTGGCTAACACCACTCTAGACTCTAGACTTTTAACTGGTCTTTATAATAGCTGTGTTAGAATAATATTTACCTCTAATATCCGGAAAACTGAAGGCTCAGCTTCATTTTAACTCAGGTTTCCAGAAGGTTATTCCTGGTTTATGCTTCTCCTGGTGCCACTCAACCAAGGGAAAACAGCGGCTCAAGAGTAACGGATGAACAATCAGAATTGCAAAACCTTGAGTGGTGGTGTTCTGAAAATAAATGCCTAAGACCTAATGTTTATAAAAATTGGTGGACCCTAAGCAGTGTCCAGAAGAATCTTGAGGAAAGATGGCTGAAATATGTTTAACTTTAGTAGAACAGCCAGTCTGCAAAAATATACTAGTTCCTGAAGTCTTAAGCATTTCATGACTGGCTGGGAGCACACGTTTCAGCATCTCTCTCCCAGAGCCTGGGATGTTGAAATACCATTTAGATCCTTGAAGTAAGCTGATATTTTCACCTCGTAAAAATACCTCTGCATGTTCACCTGAGAAGAAAAAAAAAGTGACATTTTCTGGTGACTTTAATGAAGAATCCCAGTACTCTTTTTCAAAAGGAAGAAATGGAAAAGTCTTCATTTCCAGATGCTTGGAGATGGGAGGAGGTAGGAAATTAGTATCTGTAATTCTTCTAACAGTGCTCTATTTTCAGAAAAGTGTAAACTACTATGTGTGTACATATGTACATGTGAACAGACATGTCAACATTCTTCAGCAATAACCCAAGTCGTGTTTTTTTCTTTGATTCCTGTTCTGTCTGAAGTAGATCCGAACGCAGAGATGGCAGCAGGAGATGCATTCATTCTTGGATATCAGTTAACTACCTTGAACTTCCTATATGTCAGTTCTCTGACCTTTAAATCCAATGAAAGATGCCAGCTTTTAAGAGTGTGTATGGGACATCCCTATTTTGTCACTGCTGGAGTTAGAAAAGCCCTGCCACCTAATTTGCTGTTCTCTCTCCTCTATTGAAATTCATATTTGAAACTTAAAGGCCCAACATTAGCACTGAATATTTTAAACATTTTATAGCCCTTCAGCTGTTCTGTAGTGCCAGTTTGTTTTCCATTCCCCTTGACATCTCACAATGCTAAGTGCCCAGTGACAGCCTGTAGAGGTTTCACCATAATCCACCTTTATCCATTAACAGACACTCAATCACTAAAGTGCTTACTAGACTAAACATATTTATCCAACCAAATCACACTTTACAATGCAAATCTGCCAATCAGACCCCAGCTATTAACAAGAAACTGCTTGAAGGGGATTTTGGTGTTTGTGCTGTGAAGAGCCTGCTTACCTCCAACAAACCACTAACCCAAATTAACAGAGCTGTATCCTCATAAAAGAAACCAGATATCCTGTTGTGAAAATAGAGAGCTTGGTGGGACAGGCCTCCTTTGATGGCTAACAGTGTGGCAGACAGGGCTTCAGCCTTCAAATCTGGCTACCACAAAGTCATTACGAACCTCCAGCATCAGGCTCTTGATAACTTTAAAAGCAAAATAAAAATGTAGCGTTGGGGTAACTCGGTAAGTCGTCAACGTCCTCAGTTACCATTATAATTGCAGTAAGTGCTGTAATTGTTGGATAAGGCTCCTTAATTCTAATTGCTCCTTCAACCAAGATCATGTTGTAAAAGTACTTGCATTAGCCAAAAATAAAATCCAAGAGACACAAATGTGGTAGTAATAATAATTCTTTTTATTGGCCTGGCAGAGAGGAAGAGAACAAAGCTTTAAAAACTTCAAAGTTCGGACAGAAAAAAAAAAAATCAGAATTGGGAAACTCATATACTCTTTGCCTCTTTATTAGACCAATCCTTACTAAGTGCCATCACCACAAGTTAAGCTTTTGACAGCACTTTTTTTTCTAGTCTGCGAGAAAGTTACGCCATCCACGTTGCCATACTAATTTAAGATTTCTGTCAAAAACTACATAACACAGTTCTGTATATCCTCACTCAGAACTCTTAATCACCTCAGACTTATTGGTATTATACCTCCTTTAAATACCAATATTTTAAGGCAGCTTTGACACTTTGTAGGGTTTGAGGTAATTTTTTTCCTCCACTTAGCTAGCAAGAGAAGAAAGGTAGAATTTACTCAAAGTTAAGCTACAGACACAAAGTAAATAGTAATTCGTAAAATAATAGGCCATTATACTGCACAGAAAAAGAACGCTACTGTATCTCAACTCCACACTTCTGGTACTAAAATGAAATATGAATTTCCAGTCTTTACTGTTTATCAAAAATAATGAGCACTTTCTTATTTTAGTAGACTTTATAGGTACTTCTGGGGAAAATATTATGTGCGGCTTAAACAAGCTTCGTCTTGGAGGCCACTCTTCACTCTGGAATAATTTCCAAAGTGAATAAACCACAATTTGCATTTTCCCAAAGATCAGCCGAGCAAAACTGCAAGCCAAAGTAGAAATTAAATTGTCGTGCATCAAAATGTGAGTAGTTTGCTAAAAATATTTTAGAAATATGGGTATGTTTCTGAAATAGGAATAAGAAATACAAATTCTTGTTTCTATACATGTTTAATCTTGTTTCTATACTTCTCTCACTTCTCATGATATAGGAATGAGTTATGAAAGAGTTGCTAGATGAATTATGACATATTTTTGGGGTCAGATTTTTGCTATAAAATGTGTGTAAAAATAATTTTGATGGCCTACTTAGCTAAGAAAATGAAATAAGAACAAACACTAGTGTTTCTGTACACGTGTTAAGAAGAGTAATTTGTTTCACATTTAAAGTAATAGTATGAATATCCTATAGTTATGTAAATATCCCATTTATATTAATGTGCACTAACTAATGTTCTTGTAAAATAACCTGCATTATGTTTATGACGATAATCTGGGATTTAAATCTGAGCATGATAAATATATTTCATGACAAGCATGGAGCAGAGAAAATACTTAGTAAAATCATATTGAATAACAATGATGGAAGTTTAACTTTTTTCCTTAAAAGCTTTTTTCTAATTAAGCTATCATAGAGGACAGCATTTATAAACATAATTACAATGTTTCTATTTTTTCTTGCATGATGGCTTTTTTAATTTCTTTTTTTGATAGGAATACTAACTATTCAGTATTTCATGTTGGATTTTTTGTTTTGTTTTGTTTTTGTTTTTTTGCAAGGGGAGTGTTCCCTTTAGGATTTTTTTTTTTTTTTGGTGAAGAATATTGGCCCTGAGCTAACATCCATGCCAATCTTCCTCTATTTTGTATGTGGGACACCACCACAGCATGGCTTGATGAGCGGTGTGAAGGTCCACGCCCAGGATCCGAACCCACAAACCCCAGGCTGCCAAAGCAGTTGCGTGAACTCAACCACTGTACCACGGGGCTGGCCCCATCATGTTGGATTTTGAAACTGCATTTTTCTAGCAACACTATGTATCTATCATCCAATCAAAGTATGGATAATGCAATTAGTAATAACATTTATTGATATGGACACTGTATTGGAGAGACAGAGGAAGCAGGAAACATATTCCATCTCAGAGGTGCTCTTGATACAGAATTATGAAGAATTTTATAAGATATTTACAAGAAATATATGAACATCCTGTCTGCAGGGTTACTGAAAAGGAAAGAGAGAGGAGATAAATAGAGAAGGTTTCCAGCACTGAATTGTAGATTCTTCCTGAGAATGAGAATGACTGTCATTTTCATTTGTTAGTATTATTAGTGCCAGGCATTGTGCGAGATCAATAAAAGTGTTGTCTAAATGAATAAAAGAATTCCTGGAGAAGAAGTTGACAATAGATTTTGAGGGAAGGAGACTCATGGAACAAGAATGTAGATGTTTTCCCCCCACGCCACTGAAAGGTAAAGGCCACAGCGGGAGCTGCGGACAGAAGAGACATGGGGATGAGGGGCACAATTTGAATACTACGCATCCTCCCAGGCTTTTCCCCAAGGCATGGCAGACAAATAGCCCATTTTTAAAAAGCCAAATTTTAGAATAGGTGAATGTTTTGAAAATGTCAAGGACTGTTCACTAGTGTTCCTTTGTATTATAGAAAGCAGGACCACCTCTTTAAATCTGAACATAGTTTTCATTTAGCTCACTTCCCAGTTGGCATAGGAGTTTCTTCTGCAGCATCTCCGCCATGGATCTACTGAGAAAATTACTTGTTACTGTGGAAGAACTTTCAGATATAATGCCTTGTTTTATTATCTCACAATCCGGGAAAATGGGTACCTTGGAAGATGCTCAGGATCTGAGATGGAATCTTGTTGGGGAAATTACTCACCATTGCCACCATTTGTACTTGGCCTCCCCAGTTCTATTTGTCTAAGTAGAACATTATCAATTGTTGTCATTCCAACCCTCCGCAAATGGAAATATCTGTAGTAGAATTATTTTTATTAACCAATTGTTTGTTCTGTCTCCTAGTAGTTCAGAAGATT
Organism: Equus caballus; assembly: GCF_041296265.1. NCBI lineage: Eukaryota > Metazoa > Chordata > Mammalia > Perissodactyla > Equidae > Equus > Equus caballus. Next base: position 68,115,377 of record NC_091685.1, on the reverse strand, counting down.
ATTTCCATCTTTACCCATTCCCATTTGGTACTCCCTCAAACCCAAATATACATAACTAGATCATTAGTGTTCATGGTCTCAGGGATGTGACAGAGAAAAAATCTTTCAGACTTTAGTTTTTAAAAGCCTGAGCCATAAGAGAAGAGAGAAGGTTTGAAGTGTAGTCAAAAGTTTAAATTTGAGATATGAGGGATTTTGCTCTCAAACCAAAAACACTTCTCTGTGCTGGAGTGTGGGAGGAGAGAAGGAAGGGAGTGTTGTGAGAAGAGACCTTGGTGGGTCCTGGGGAAAGGAGCCCTGTGCCCCAGATATAGTTAAATCCATAGGGCTTTATAAAAACTCCAGATAGCTTTCTGGGCTTTGAGAGGAAAGGGGACTCGTAGAGTTCCTGGAGGTGGCAGGACCCCAGAGAAGGACAGGCTGCTGAGCGGGTTTGGTAGAGACATACAGATCTATAAATAGTCTCACAGAGATTCCCAAGGGGCAGGCCAAGCAACATGGCAGCAAGTGGTGAAGGGACCCCAGGGGCTGAGAGGCCATGTGGCCAGGGCACCTCAGTGCCTGAGTGTACTGATGAATGAGGCCAAACTAGGACAATGACCACTATGGAACATGCCTCTGTGGACAATTGACATCAAAGAGCAAATGGTGCCCCCTTACCAGGCCTTGGCACTGTGAACTCACCAGTTCTCAACTCTGGAAAATGATTGACTGAAATTTGGTTTATGCCACCCAGATAGAGTGGGGAAGCAGAATATAAATTGTGCAGAATTATGAAATGGAAAACATTCAGAATGTTATACTGCTTGTCAACTGTGAATTTGTAGACTGTAATTGACACCATCTAGATATTATTAGTGTTTCTGCAACTGTGAAGCTGGTATGTGCATCTGGCAAAACAGAAAAAAATACTCCACTCCCACCAAAAAACCCCAAACAAATCTACAAATGCCAAAGTGAATGAAGCATAACGTGAATGTTCTCTGTTTCCTCTTCCCTCACTGACTGACATGTGAATAGCAGCTCTGCTCCACACAGATGAGAACGGTTGATGAGTAGTTTTCAACCTTTTAGAGGTCAGTAGATAATAACAGGCATCCTCATTTGAGGTTGAAAAAACAGAAGAAAAGAAAGTTCCACTTTCACCAGGTTAATTTTCATATTAAGATTTTATTCTTCTCTTAAACAAACTATGAAACCTACCAAGTTCTCCCATTATGACCTGCTTCAGTAATAAGAAGATGTCTTTGCAGAACCCTAACTAGGAGCTATGTGGAACTTTTGGTTTAACATTACCCAAGTAGCTTCGATGACACATGAAGTTACAGAAATCTCAGGGGAGGGGGAAACCCCTACTAATGCACAAGTTATGTTCATTCATCAAGGGGCCATTCAGTGTTGTTCGATGACTGAGAAATTATGTTAAGGCGAAATAAACCTTGGGTTCCAGTTCAAAAGACAGTCAAAAGTAAACTGTAATCACAGCAAGAGAGATAGTTCCTTCCAGCTGCCTAGATTTTATCTTTTCCTGGAAGAACTTACTGCACTTTTAATCCTTGGATTGTGGTGGAGTTTGAAAATGAGGAAAAGATAACATGAGACTATAAATTGATTCCGTTTATAGTTACAGCAAGTGAAGAATTTTTCATTCATTTTCCTTTGAAGAAATAATACTCCTACGAGTGTAGACATCTATTTTGAAGGAATTTTGCAAATATATGGCAGGTAAATTACTTGTAATATATTTCACAATTATTAATAATAATGATAATTTTAGTGTATGAATTGAGAATTTTGAAAAGGGTTGGATCACTGAAAATGGAGGATTCTTGCCTTCATTATAGGCTTTATCTGCTATCATCATCCGAGGCATTAAAATGAAATAAAATTGAAATTCAATTCTTTAGTTGCACTAGACACATTTCAAGTGCTCAATAGCCGTGTGTGGCTAGAAGTTATTGTTTGGATAATGCAGATAGAGAAGATTTCCACCATTGCAGAAAGTCCTATTGTATAGTGCTGCTGTACAGCCATGGCAATATATCAGGAGGGGAGAAAATCTGAAATACTACTGCCACAGTTTCGTTCTTAATATACTGTGTAAACACAAAACTTTTCTGTTAAGAGCATGTTTATAGTAAAACCATGGCCAATATCTTACTCATTTTCCACTTCTCACTGACTGGCTGACTGACCAACTGAATGAATTTTTTTTCTGATTTTAGTGTAATATGAAAAATGGACAACTAAAATAAAATAATGATTTATTCTAGTGATTTGAAGTTAATGAGTGTTTTTATATGAAAATTAAAATGATGATTACATGATCATTCTTATCTTAATCTTTTCCTACAGATCCAAAACACATTTCTAAGGAAGAAAATGCAGTTAATTCTGCACCAAAATATTTGGTTTTTTGTTTGTTTTAGCATTTATTTCCTCTGTACTTAAAAAGAATTTGTGAAGACACCATCATAAATATTTATATATATTCAATGTGCTTAAAATATCTTCTTATATTTTATAATTAACTAATCCTAAAGGTCCCAGGGTGCTCATGTAAGAAACTCTGAGCTCAAATTTATTTGGAGTTTTCACATTGAGTCAGATGAGGGAGTCAGTTCAGTTTAAAGACTAATCTTTATGTCTGTAATCTCTACCTTTTCCTGTGTTTATTTTTGAAATCCTGTTTTACTGAAAGTTGTGGAATAATGACTTACACTAAGGAAGTGAGTCAGTGTCTCCATGAAATAAAGGGATTAAACTCTGAGTATAGTAATGCCCATTTGGGTTCTAAGTTATAGAACGGTGTGGTGAAGGCAGAGAAACAAAATGGGCTGTTCTGGCCAAACCCATGTGGATCCTGAGAATCCAAATATATTCAAATTGAAGATGACTCCTTGAAAATGGGTCAAAAAAAATTAGATGTACTTTTTGAGTGACATGAGAATCCGTACTTAAGATGATCCCAATGTACATCTCTCTACTTAAAGTGAATAGAGGCACTCTTATTTATAAAGATTTGTTAAGTTTAGTGTGTATTTCTAAGTCAGACATTTTTGAAAGGAACTGCGGTGCTGTTTGTTTGAATGAGTGAGGAATGAAGTTTCCTCTTTATCTTTTTGATTAAATGCACTTTCATCATTTTGGTTTTTTAACATGTGTATTTAAAATATAGTAAGCAGCATACAAATTGGTACCATTGTTCACCAGTTGCTCTATATACACAAAAAAAGTCCAGGCACATTTCCCTCTAGTGTGCCTTTCAACACACACTTCTTGTGTCTGCTGTTCTCCCTCTTGGAGGGCCAAGGGGGTAAAGTGAGGATTTGGCAAAAGTGAAGTATGGTCAAGGTTTTCTCTCAAACATAGAGTTTTATGCTAGTAAAAGAAAAGCAGCGGGGCTGGCTCCGTGGCCGAGTGGTTAAGTTGGCACGCTCCACTGCGGCGGCCCAGGGTTCTGATCCTGGGCGTGGACATGGCACCGCTCGTCAGGCCACGTTGAGGCGGCGTCCCACATCCCACAACTAGAAGGACATGCAACTAAGATATACAACTGTGTACAGGGGGAGTTTGGGGAGATAAAGCAGAAGAAAAAGATTGGCAACAGTTGTTAGCCCAGGTGCCAATCTTAAAAAAAAAAAGAAAAGCAGCAATCATTATATTTATGATTTGGCTTGCTGATTTTATGAGTGAAATGATTTTATTATTCTGCAGTAGCAGTTCTGTTTTGTATTCCAGCTGTAACATATATTTTAGTATGTGACTACAATATTCAAATTTATTTTTAAAAGTTTTCTAGATTGACTATTCAAAAGCAGTATGAGAAAATTACCTTATATTTCCTTTTGAAATACACTTAAAAATCTAGAATCACAATAATACTTCATAAGAAGACTTAATACTTTATTCAGTGTTAAGTATATGCCCCCTGAAAATTCTTAATAGCATTTTAATAAGGAAAATTATGCATATTCTTAATAAACAGATACTTCGTGAACAGCTTTTTTCTAAAGCAATGTTTCTATGTATATTTGCTCTTATGATCAAACCACTATGCCTTAAGCAATGCACTTATGGAAGATATAACAGTAAAAATTATGCATTTGGAACTCCACTGATCCTTAGAAATAGGTATATTATTTTAATTATTTTGCTTTATTAATCTCTACTCCTGTGCCTGATACTTGAGAAAGAAATGAAACGTATATTTATTGAACATAGTACTTAGTACATAACCTATTTATCAGGTGCCCTTACAAATCATTTTATGGATACTATCTCATTTCTCATACAAGCTTTACTATTATTAGCCCATTTTACAGGCAAATTGAGGGTTGAAGAGGTTATGGTTTGCCCAAGGGTCCACAGCTATAAAGTGCCCATGATGAGAGACAAACTCAGTGTCTGATTCTAGAGCCTTTGCTCTTAACCACTATATTATTGATGTCAGTAGTACCTCATTATACAAGGAAAGAAAAAGAGACTTAGAAAAATTAAGCTACTTGTTGAAAATAGGGTACATGATGGAAGAAGGATTTCAACTGAGTCAATCTAATTCCAAATCTGGGTTGTTTTGCTATAACACACTTGTATTGGCAAATTAGATTTAACAGAGAAAAGGTTCCAGACCATCAGAAGTGAATAAGAATGGGAACAGGGTAGGCAAAAGCCTGCCTGGAGGGCCTATGTTTGTTTAAGTACACGCAAACCTGCCACACAGGCTTGGAAGTCAGTTCATATCTATGGTGCTTTTCTTTATAGTGATACTGAGAACATTCCAAAAGCAAGGATCCTTTATGCTCCTCCATAAGCTTATACTTTCATTTAAGTAGAAAATCATCAGGTCCAGAAGGATGTTTGGGGGCCCATAACTGCTGTTGTGATATTTGCTTGAATGAATATGGAGTCTTGTCTTCTTTTTGCGCATGCAGGAATTTTTGGAGGCAGCCTCGGCTTGGTGATATCCTAAGAGAGTTTAACATGTCTCTGAGGATATCTAGTGCCATCCTTAATCAGGAGGCTGAATCTGCTGTAGGAAATACAAACTTCTAGAAATTGTGTGACAATAAACAAAGGAAAACAGATTTGAAAGGAAGATTGTACTTTTTCTTGGAGACCATGTACCTGTGATTCTGTAATCTGTGGGAAATTTAAAGAAGGGTACTTTAATTGTTCAATAGTTAAAGATGAAAAGTGAAGATAACACACATAAAATTTTCCAGTAAATGATGATGAACAGTACTTTGCAGATGAAAGAGATTTGTCGTGACTTTTTTTACATGTTGTACAATGACTAATGATGTCTATCTCTGACTAGTACGTTTTACAACAATTTGGACAGCTGTTCTCATATTTTTATTTCTTGGAGGAGAAAGAACAGAGGAATGCATCATAGAGGCAGAGGAGAAGTTCCTGGGAAGTGGAAAAAGTATGGACCAGTAGTAGCAGAAAGAGAAAAGGACAGAGTTTTGCAGGGGATAAGACGTATAGACCTAGTTCCAGAAAACATGAAAGGAAAATTTAGATAGTCCACATGGAATACATACCCATTGGCTTTGCTAATTTTTAATCATTCTTCAGTAATAGAGACTGAGGCAAAAAAGAGTGGTGTTCCAAAAAATGGAGGTTTGCAAATCAGTGGTGAGGGAAAACTCTCAAACATGAAGCAATTGGAGGAATGAGTAATGCAAGACAGTATATTTTAATGGTATAGACATTAAACATTATGAAGTCTAGAGGAAAGGGCGAGTACCTTGGAGGAAATGGAACTGAAGCTAGATCTTGATGGATGGATGAGGTCTTTGGAGGAAGATGGGCGATGGAGAGGTCTTTGAGGCAGAGGAACAACAGATGGAGTCTTGGAGTCCTGAGGGTGCATGCTATGTTCATAGGCAGCAGAGGGCTGGGTCTTAGTGTGGCTGGGAGAAAATAGTGGACAGGGAGGGCCTGAGGTTTTATAATGAGAGTGTGGCTCCCCTAATGGTCCCTATTACAGTCAAGGATTGTGTATGAGTCCCTTGAGGGACCACGAAAACTACAAGTTATCCAGACAGCCATTACAGAACAAGAGAAGGTCTCTTTTCATTTGGAGCACTCATCTAAGCTAATTTTTCATCAATAAAGAAGTGAGTAGTCAATCCTTCAACACTTCCTTTACCTAAAGGTGATTGAATTTCCTTTATTAGTCCACAATCCATGTTTAAATGAGACATATTGTTTTGAAATTTTTACTTATAGTTTAAAAATTTCTCAGCGGTTTGGAAACTTGGGTAGTTCTAGATTTCTCTCAGATTTTTCCCCTTTATTAGTTTGTATAAATATTGATTCACCCTAGAAATGAATTATAGGTAGGAGGGATTTTTTTTTGTACTATAGGACAGAGCATTCCAGAAAAACCTCATTTCTGTTGATGAATGGCTATTGGCATCCAGGAATCTGGCATGTGGTTGAGGAGAAGGGATACAGCTGACATGAGAAAAGCTTGAGAAGGAAACCATAATCCCCCTTCAAATTCACTGCTTATTAGAGGAGCTAAAATGATTAAGCAGCTGGAGGTTTTGATGTATGAGGAAAGATTAAAAGAATTACATGTGTGTAGGTTGGCTGAAGAGCTAAGGAGTGTATGTGCCTGTGTGTAGGATGGGGGCCTGATAGCCATTTGTAGATAATTGAAAGTATAAGCTCCAAAGAAGGAGAGGGATTGTGGAGGTGGTCTTTAGGGGATTATCTAGGGGTAATGAATGAACTGAAGAAAAGAAAAAAAATAGTTTCATCAGGAAGACTTCCATAATGGGTGAGACTTAAGAGGCCATAAAAGAGTCTCCCATGAGAGGTGGTGAAATTCCCATCCCTTGAGTCATTTAGAGGAGGCCTATAAAGTTTTGGAAGCGCATGATGCTACCCTGCAGGGGAACAGATTTGGTAAGCAAGACTATCCTCTGTCTTGATGTTTTATAGCTCAATTTCTAAGATGAATCAATTGGTAAACAATAAATTTGGAAAGTCCCCAGGAACTGAGTCTGTCTCATCTCACCGATAATTTTCTTCAAGTAATAGAGACATATTCCACACCTCTTCCTCTTCTGATTTCCACACATTGTCCTTGACATTATATCATTTCTTAAGGGACATAAAAATCCAATGGTAGAGGAATTGCAAGATTGAAAGCATAGGCAGCGTGTAATTCAGCAAATGGCAATATTAACGCACTCTCCCTACACTGCAATCTCTTTTCCAAACATGCCTGCTATCTGTTATATTAGGAGGACAATTTGTATTGTGCTCCTCACAGTCCTTTCGCATTAATTAGTGTTTGGACCATGACTCTCTTGGAAATGAATTGGCCACAGCTAGCCTTTCTCCAGTATCACGACTAGTCAGAAATTCTTTCTGGTGACTTTTGATAATAAGGATGACAGTCGGTTTATTTTTACAATTTGCAAATACTAAAAGAGATGGGTTCTCAGATCACTTCATTTTAATGCAAACGGAACAAAAAAAGAAATCTCATGACTTTGTAGGATCATATCCTTCAATCTCATAGTTTTTCTCTTATGTTTTTCCCCTGCGGGAGGAATAATAAATGATTCTTACACAAAGATTTACTTCACGTGTTATTTAAACAATTAAATTAATAACTAGAAATAGCCTAAATATCGATAGTAGGTTAAAAAATTTTATGTCTTTATAGTGGATTGTCACAGCCACAAAATTCATGTTTTTGAAGAATATATAATTACATGAGAAAATCCACATGATAATGTTGGAAGAAGTAAGCAAGATATACAAACACAGTAGCATCCTAAATGTATTTAGATAAGAAGATAGATGGATAAACAGATTTATATTAGCCTTATTATCTCTGAACAGTGGGATTCTGAGTAACGTTAATTTTCTTCTTCACACTCCTTTATATGTTCTGCAATTATTATTTATCATTTATCATACTGTGATTTAAATAGATTTTACCTTTGAAAGTAAAAAAAAATTTTAAAAACGTGGATGTTTGGACGTGAGTATTTTTCACTAAGCAATAGACTACATATGTGGAGCTCAGAGTGGACTTATCTGCATAAAAAAATAAATTAGGTGGAAACCATTGTGGTGCTTCTGCATAACTAGGAAAATAAAAAATAAATTTCTGTATTTTTATCTAAAATATTTTTATAAGCTGAAACTCGAAGAAAGTTGAGGATTGGTTTTATTTTACAAGCTGTTCCCAAGTACTCTCGTGTACCAAAATATTTTATCTTTCCTTCCGAAAAGCTTTCATTAGGGTACAGTATTAGGCATTTTAATTAGTACTGACAAAGATAAACAGATTTTTATTCTTCTTGAGTTACTACAATCTTTAATATGGTGACGTGTATTTTTGAGTCTTCAAAAAAGGGATATTAAAACATCGTGTTTGACAGTAAATTAATAGAGGAATTACTATGAATGCAAGATAAAACAAAGTTTTCTATTATTACCTTTATTATTAACCTTTTTCTTATTGTCTTTATTGTTTAGCATTGTTGTAGAGATTAGAATAATGAAAAAGAAATAAAATTATGAGAATTGGAAAGAAATTATCAAATGAAAGCAATTATACTTTTGGAAATCACAAATAAAATATAAACTTTATTTATTCATTCTACAAATATTTATTGTGTGCCTATAATGGCCCTGGTACTCTTCTAGAGTCTGGGGCTATATCAATGAATAAAAAAGGATAAAAAATCCTATTACTGAGAAGACTTTGCTATGCAAAGTTTAACTCTTCTATAACATACTAAGTCTCTGTATGTCAACACTAAATATTGTAAAAGCAATCATTACATAAAGCTTCACATTTGTTTGTTTTCCACTAGAAGTAGAAGCATTGAACTAAAAAAAGTTATAAACACTTTAAAGATACCTGACACATGTTGTTAAAGTGATCTAAATTGATTTGACTTTTTCTCTACTAATGCAAATAATTGTCTTAGCATCTTTTATTAATTTTTCTTTAATTTCTTTATCAGTTTGATAGGCCACATTCAATGGCATGTAAAATATATTATGTATACACATATGTGTATATATTCTATTTTATACATCTGCCTATTCTGCTTTCCATATGAGGAAGCAGGGGGCAGATATATTAATTAACTTTCCAAAGATTAGAACAAAAATAGGAATTGTCTAAATTATTTGAAGAAACATATTCAAAACAAAATAAATAAAGCAGACCATATAGCAAAAAAAGAAAGCAATGAAATTTAAAGCATAACAGGACATGTAATGGAAGAAATAAGTCCAAAATAATGTATTGATAAACATGAATGGGCTAAATGAACCCACAAAAAGAAAAGATTCTGATTGAATTACAAAGCAAAACACAATTAGCAATTGCTACACGAGACACATTTTTAAAAATTAATTTAGAAATGTTGAAACTAAAAAGATATTAAAAGTCATAGCAAGAAAATACAAACAAAAAGTGAAAGGGTCATTATCTTAACTTCAGACCCGAGTGAAATCAGATAAAAACAGATTAAATGAAATAATGCAGGATAATCTATAAATATCTACACACCAAGTTATTTTAACTTGGGAAAATTAATATTTCTGTCCCTCTGCTAGGTAGATTAACAAAATAAGCTGAATAGCCAGGACTGAGACCAAGCAGTCTAGCTTCTGAGAACCACCCCTTACCTGTACTGAATGCCTTGCTTGGATTTTCCCTACTTCTCTGACTCAAGAATGTACGTACCGCAGACTGCCGAAGGTTTAACGCCATTGAACACAGTAGCTGCGATCACTTACAGTTGAACCATAGATAAAAATTTCGTGTCCCTCCTCATAGGGACAAAGCTCACCACCTTTCTTGTCTTCTTGTTCTTTCTTTTCTTTTTCAGGCTGACCAGAGACCTTGAAAATTATCCTCTCTGTATTGATGAGGTACTTGGTTCTCTTTTTCTCACTTTCAACCCAGACTGGTCATGCTCTGAGGGCTCATCTCCTACAACCAGAAAGGCTGATATGGTGCCTTTTTCAATAGAGGACATTTTCTTCCCTAGAAGGGATTCTGCTGTCAGTTGTTGTTACCCTTTCCTTTTCTTCTCCCTTTTCTTGCCTATTTTCTTTTTCCATAGTCAAGGTTTTTTTCTTAGCTTTGTTGAGGTATATTTGACAAATAAAATTGTAGGTATTTAAAGTGTGCAACGTGATGATTTGATATATGTGTACGTTGTGAAATGATCACCACAATCAAGTTAATTAACACATCTATCACCTAACGTAGTTACCATTGTTTTGTGTGTGATGAGAATGCTTAAGATTTACTATCTTAGCAAATTTCTAGTATACAGTACAGCATTAACTACAACCACCATGCTGTACATTAGATCGCTAGAATTTATTCATCTTATAACTGAAGTTTTACCCTTTGACCAGCCTCTCTTCATTTTCCCCATCCCTTAACTCCTGGCAACCACTTTTCTATTTTCTGTTTCTATGAGCTTGACTTTTTTTTTCTTTTTAAATTCCACATATAAGTGAGGTCATATAGTATTTATCTTTCTTTGTCTGACTTATTTCACTCAGCATAATGTCCTCCAGCTTCATCCATGTTGTTGCAAATGGCAGAATTTCCTTCTTTTCAAAAGTTGAGTAATATTCCATTGTGCATAACTCTTTGTTTGTTTGTTTGTTTGTTTCTTTCTATCTGTCATCTATCATTTATCTATGTATTCCTCACATTTTCTTTATCCATTCATCTGCCAATGGAAACAGAGTATGGCTACTGTAATAACGCTATAATGAACATGAGAGAGCCAATATGCCTTCGAGATCCTGATTTAGTTTCCTTTGCATATATACTTAGAAGTGGAATTCCTGGGTTATATGGTAGTTCTACTCTTAACTTTTTGAGAAAAATTAAAATTATACTTGAGATTTTTTGATGGATCACTATAAATTATGCCAAATAATTTCTTTCTCTCTTTTGCTTTTTAGCTCACATCCATTAGCTGATCATGTCTCTATTTAAAATTTTTATATTTTATTCACCATAAATTTTTGCATTCATTTTGATTTCTAAAAAAATACTACAAATAAATATTATTTACCTTATTTACTGAGTCTTTTGGCACCCTCCTCAATTTTGTGGTCAAGACAACTGCCTCGGGGCCGGCCCCGTGGCCAAATGGTTAAGTTCACGAGCTCCGCTTCGGTGGTTCAGGGTTTTGCTGGGTCAGATCCTGGGCCTGGACATGGCACAGCTTGTCAGGCCATGTTGAGGTGGCATCTCACATAGCACAACCAGAAGGACCTAGAACTAGAATATACAACTATGTACTGGGGAGCTTTGGGGAGAAGAAGAAAAAAAGAGAAGATTGGCAACAGACGTTAGCTCAGGTGCCAATCTTTTTATTTAAAAAAAAAAAAAAAGACAACTGCCTCACTTGCCTAATCCCAGTCTTGGCCCTGTCCATCCATCAGAACTAGCTATTGGGCAATTCCAAAAGAAAGCAAAATCATAGTACAGGGTTAGCAAGTCTTTTCAGATAGATACAATTTAATTTTTAAAGAAATTTTCCCCTCATGGAGCTAAAATAGCTTGCCAGTTTTTTTATTATCTTCAGATCATTTTCAAGTCATCTTAGATAACCGTTGGAGTAGAGTCCACTTCTTGATTTATTTATCCATTTGTTAGGGAAACTAGCAACACTTGTTGACCAACAAAATGGATTTCTGCTTATTTTTTAAGTCTCTGTCTGTTGCAGTATATTTGACAAATTTTCTGGAATTTGGGAAGACCACATTATTCTGAAAAGATCTAAATGTTAGTGCAGAATCTATTTGTAAATCTTCAAATGACAAAACCCTTAGACATTTTTATGTTTTTAGAAATTATCCTTCCTAGAAAAATGCTCTCCTATTTTATGTAAAAGAAGAAAGGATACCTCTTGAGAGATTATTATAGAAGAGTTCTGGATATCTGCAGATATTGAGTCATTTAGTGTAGAGGGTAGACAAGAGAGGAAGGCAGTTGTGAACGGTTTTTTTGGGGGCGGTGCAGTCCATTGGCCTGTCATTTAAAAATTATTTATATTTACATATATTATTCTGGATTTGAAGAGAAAATTCTTATACAAATATTGTAATTAAGCTTTCGGAGGCATTAGGGCTTGAGATCTAAGTGAAAGACAGAATCGGAGCAACAGAGCTAAAGTCCAGTTTGAGGTCCAAATGTAGGACATTTAGGAGCTCCATTTTCTATATATGAGTCATATATTTAAAGGAAAGAAGGGAGGCTTTTAGTACAACAGGTCAAGACAAAATATTTTTGTTGAGTCTCTGTACCCAGTAATAGCAGGAGATGACCAGTATGGCAGGCAGCCTAGCTTCACTCAAGCGAGTCCTTGGGTCACCTCCAAGTGACCATTGGTGAAAAGGGTGTCCTCACTGTGTAATTAATTAACCCTGGCAGACCTTCAACATTTTCATTACCTTGGCAGAAAGTGGGCTTTTCCCTCAGAGTGCTGTGCTAACCTCTGAGACTGTACTTATCTCCATGCCAGCACACCACTGAAGTCATTAAAGCCATCACATTTAACCCTGATGTTAACTGCTGATGTTGCAATTGTCTTGGAAACAGTGAAGTGTCATCCAGGTGTCATTTGTAGTCTTTAAAAAACGCTACAGAAAGTCCAGTGTCTACTTTCTGTTCTAAAATAATTATCAGAGTTCCTTGTTTCAGTTGATCAAATTTATTTGGGAATAGAAAAACCAAAAAATAATGTACAAAGATATCTGCCTTGTTAATTAACTGAAGAAATTAGACTTGTGACCTATAGTTAAGAAAGGGGCAAAGAGTGAGAATCACAGCATGTTAGAATTGTATGGCCCAACCCCCATTTATACACACGATCTTTTCTGTAACATCCCCAGACATCTTCTCATTCAAGCTCTGTCTGAATCTTTTTATTAACAGAGATCTTAATTACTTTTCTTGTTTTATTTTTTTTTGAGGAAGATTAGCCCTGAGATAACATCTGCCGCCAATCCTCCTCTTTTTGCTGAGGAAGACTGGCCCTGAGCTAACATCTGTGCCCATCTTCCTCTACTTTATATGTGGGATGTCTGCCACAGCGTGGCTTGACAAGTGGTGCGTAGGTCCGCCCCCGGGATCAGAACTGGTGAACCTCAGGCTGCAGAAGCAGAACATGTGAACTTAACTGCTGTGCCACCAGGCCGGCCCCCCTTAATTACTTTTTAATATAGCCAATTTCATGTTTTGGAAAGCCATAGGGATCAAAGACAAAACAGAAGGTTTTGAGTCGTATAATTAAATCTGAAACTTGGTGTCAATATTAAGGAACAATATTGTATTTGGGTAAGGGACTTAGCTTCTCAAAACCTCAGTTTCTCATCTATGAAACAAGATTTAAATATCTAGTTCAAAGGGTTGTGATGATAAATAGCTACTGGAAAATAGTGTACAGTATGTGTAATTCCAGTCTAGCAGGAGTTAATGAGACTGAGGTCACATTCTTCTTATACGTACAAATTGTAATAGTTTGAGATATACTTCCACCTCAAAGTAGGCAGTTGGTCTTATATCATGTTATCCCATGTTCTTACCATGAACATTTTGGGGAATCCAGTAGGTTTGGACGTTCCACAGACTCATTCTAAGTGTGGTTTTCTGGAGTTCTGCTTTGTTCTTCCCTTGAGCCATTGCAAGGGCTCGCAGTATCTTCCCTCTGGCTGCTGTTGCTTTCCCTTGTACGGCATCACTACCAGCACAGGATACAAAGGCTGCTCTCAACCATCCATGACAAAGGCAGAATGTAGTTACAACTTTTTTTTATTTAAGCGTGCTTTTCTTGGTGAGGAAGATTGACCCTCATCTAACACCTGTTGCCAATCTTCCTCCGTTTCTTCTCCCCAAAGCCCCAGTACATAGTTGTATATCCTAGTTGTGGGTCCTTCTAGTTCTTCTGTGTAGGACACCACCTCAGCATGGCCTGATGAGCAGTGCTAGGTCTGCGCCCAGGATCTGAACCAGTAAACGCCAGGCTGCCAAAGTGGAGCCCCCAAACTTAACCACTACGCCGCTGGGCAGCCTTTGTAGTTACAATTTTTAATGAGACGCTATTGGAGGCTTGAGGAAATGGATGGACATTCTAGTAATAAAAAATCTGAAACTAACTACTGAAAATGATTGTTCTCAAATATATGAACAAAACTGAGTCCCATTACAGGGCTTTCCTAGTGGAGGTCTTTTGACTAAGCTCCTAGCTTGCCTCACTGGGGCAGACTTCAAGCTCCCCCCTTCTTTCCTGACCTGTTGCCATATCAAAAGGGCCATCTTACCACTCCCAGACGGGCAGCTCTACAGTAATCTCACCTACTTCAAATTCAGTCCCCTAATCCTTTGCGGTCAGGAAAACATTTTCTTTCTACCTCACTTCCAAGTTTTCAATTCCTTCTGAAATTTAACTGTATCCAGGAAGATGGGCCATAGAAACTCCCACCATATCTAAGGGAAAATTTCTTATGTTCCCCCTGACACATTCAATATGGCATACAGTCTAACCATAAGATTTCTCACAGAATATAGTAATCTAATGTCAGTATTTTTCCCAAAGTCAGTTTTTCCCTTTCTTCCAGCTCAAGGTGAACACCAGGCCTATATTTTTTCTTGCTAATTTTATTGTACACACACACATACAGGCATAAATACAAATATATTGCTATGGGCTGAATTTTTATGTCTCCTCAAAATTCATATGTTGCAACCTAATCCCCAATGTGATGGTATTAGGAAGTGGGGCCTCTGGGAGGGGCTTAGGTCACAAGGATGGAGTCCTCGTGAATGGGATTAGTGCCTTTATAGAAGAGACCCCAGAGAGCTCCCTTGCCTCTTCTTCCATGAAAGGACACAGTGAGAAGACGGCTGACTCTGAGTCAGGAAGCAGGCTCTCACCAGACACCAAATCTGCTGGCATCTTGATCTTGGATCACCTAGTCTCCAGAGCTGTGAGAAATAAATTTCTGTTGCTTATAAACCACCTAACCTATGGTGTTCTGTTATAGCAGCCTGAACAGACTAAGAAATGTGTACACATACACATATACAAATACATACATATGTGTAAATATACATATATATATGAGTAAAGGGAATCCTAAATTGATGCTAAGGAAATAAACATTTCTTTAAAATAATAATGATCTGAATTTAAGGGGAACACTATACTGTGACCATAGGTTTTTTTCTTTCTGCTTACAGAAGAATTAGCAACCACTAAGAAAATAGCCAACTTCCCCCTGTTACACAGTGTATTTTAGCTTCTTAGGTAATGTATTGTCCTAAATCTTTTTTCCCCATAAGATAATTTTTACCTAGCTTTTACATATATAAAACTCATTGGGTTGATTTACTTAGGAAAGGGAACAATTTTATTCTAATATTTAACATAAAATCTGTTTTTCACTGCAAAGAATGCTGCTTGAAACTTATAATTGAGTTTTTCTATTCTCTTTTCATCAACTTTTCAGAACCCTTTAGTGACCCAAGAATCAACTTGTCGTATGTTTAAACTTCTTGACACACACTGGGTGCTCAAGAATATCAGTTTCCCTTTCCAATCTTTAAAAACTTTTCCTTCAGCTGTGCCAAATTTATTTCTCTAAAATTCTCATTCTTAGATCGTATTTCTGTGCCTTAGGTAGCTGTACTATTTCATACCCTTTAAATTGCAGCTCTGCCCAATATTTGGGTTTTTACAGCTGGAAAAGGGCAGCACAGATTTAACCGTGTGTCTCAGTGAGTGCCAAGGCACAAAATGTGCCAGAGGAAATCACACACACACACATAAACACGGACACACACACACACGTACTTACTTTCTGGGCATGAAATAAAGAACAGGGCTTTTTTATATGCCTGTTTTCCTTGGATTGGAAAGAGAAACAAGGAATTTTGATAGTCAAGTGCTGCTGACTATTTTTTTTGGAAAGGGAAGATCTGTAATTCATCATTAAATCTTTATTTAGTGCATAAGCTATTACACATTTTATCATTCAGAAAATTGGACCAATCTAAAGCAAAATGATTTTCATTATTTCTCTGACTTTTCTCTTGGTAGTTTCTTTCTCTGCCAATATTTGTCAGACTGAAGGAGGACCTCATGCAGTAGGCTGTCCCCAGGTGTCAATTTAGGCTGAGGGTGGAATATTATCTCTGGCATCTCATCACTTTGCTTAAGAAAATACCACCCCCTTAGAGTTCTATTAGTCATCCATCCATCCATCCGTTGATTATTCAGGATCTGGACAACTCTTTGAATGTCTTAGTGATTTACTCTATTATTCCTCTTAAAAAAGACTCTGCGTGTGTGTGTGTGTGGTATAGATCTGGAACTGGTCTCTACAAGGATTCTCCTTTACCATACTCCACTAACACTTCCCTGTTCACTTTCAAAAATTTCTGAATAAGGACATAGAGAACCAATTGTCAAATTTTGGAACAACTGTAAGCTATGAGAAATAGCAAATACAATAGATGTTATTTTCATTATTTAAAATAATTTCCACAAGTTGGAATTAATAGATTAATACAAACGAGATAAAATTTAATATGAGTCTGCATGAAAAAATGTAGACATATTTATGCTTATAGGGTCAATTGCACAGGTACAAGTTAGGGCAATATGACTAAACAGCAGAACCTATAAAAGAGATTTCAGAATTTTTGTTCATGTGTTTAATTCTACAATTATCCTTCAAAAAATTATGCCATTTCAGTCTGCATTACTAGAAACGTTGCTATCTGCAGTAAAGGAGGTTATAATATGCTTCTATATTCCCCCTAGATGAGACTTGGAGCATTGTGCTCCCTTCTGGGTAGTTTACTTTGCTGGGATATTGACAAACTGGATTTGCCTGGAGCAGAGTGGATAGAATGGTATAATCATGGAAACGCTGACATAGGAGACATGGTGGAAGGAACTGGATGCATTTAGCTGGGAAAAGAGTGGACTTACAGAGATATGTTCATTATTTTAAATATGTAAATGCTGTTTTCTGAATACAGCAATATAATGGAAATCTTAGCCTCTTCAAATCTGGGTTTGAAGTACAGCTTTGCTATTTAGTAATATGCTATCAGGCAAGTTACCCCTTTTAATCTAGAAAGTATGGGGATGATGAAAGTTAAGTACTTCTCAGGTTAGTTGTGAAGATTAAATGAGGAAATCTATGTGAAATGCCTATTGTCATTTCTGGCACATAATCAGACCTCAATAAGTGGTAATGATTGTTCTTGTTAGTATTTTCAGAAGGCAGAAATAATAGCCAAAGGAGGAAATTACAAGGAGATTGACCTTAATAAATGTAAGAATACAAAAATGAACTTAAAAAATGCATATAGGAAAGAGGTTTCTAATAAGTTGAGCTAATAATAAATAGAGAGCTCTCTATTACTGGGAGTGTGGAGGAGAAGATTGGATGACTACTTTATCAATAATAAGTAATAATTGGACTATTTGAAGTCTCTGGTCCTTTCAGCTATGAGTTTCTTTTAACTTCTTAGAAGCAAGATATTTAAAACAGGAGAAATTATGATTTGTGCACAATAATAAGAATGAACTTCCCAAATGATATTATTTGACAAAGTTACCACTTAATTTCTTCTGCTCCAAGTCCAATTTGGCTTTGGCATTTTCAGAGTACATGGCTTCGGCAAAGTCTTACTTACTTGGGTATGAATTTTGTAGTTGTTCTATGTGATGATATTAAGCAAATATTTAGGATACTTCAAGAAAAGTCTTTTGGTTGAGGAAAATCTAAATTTGAAAAAGTTACACACTTTTCAAACCAATCCTTATTCTATCAAAATAAATATACATTGTTGAATTTCTAGAAAGGAAAGACTGAAGTCAACTTCATTGACTTCAGGATTCTGTTGGCATGAACGTTGACACACTAGAGACACACAGACATTGGCAATGAAAGCAAATGCAAAGTTGCATCGTTTTTCTTTTCTCTGACATTTTCTAATGACATAATCAAAGACAGTTGTGATTATTACAAAGAAGGGTATAATAAAAAATATGGCAACAACAATGATATGTCTTATCATCTTATAATTGGTTAGGTGAAACATTTTTGAATTTAAGAATAAAGTTTTAAATAAAATGCGTTATCAATGTAATAGGCAATTAATAAAAAAATTTTGTGTGTTTCAAAGTTCACCTCTTTAATAACAGAAGAACTACTGTCAAGACCTGTTGATTGTGGATCATCTCTTCACATCACGTGATCACAGAAACTCTGTGCCATGGATATGTAAAACAAGTTTTAGAAAGCTACCCTTGCTAATGTAACTTTAGGTAAATTTAAAGTTTCTGCCATTCCTGGTTTGATTTCTTTCAAAGTTTATTTTACAATTTTTCAGGAAAGACATTTATGGTAGAAAATTCAACAAAATTAACAAAGACAGGAATATAATTTACTAAGTTACTTTAATTACCAAATAAAGAACTACAATCTACGCCAAATTTCAGAAGTCCTTTATAGGGAAACACTAAAATTATTATCAAAGTTCAAAGTAAGATATTAATCTTGTTTCTTCTTAATGAATATATGAGACATATGCCTTCAAGATCATCCTAAAGGAAACAAGAGTGTAAGTGTATAAAGGTAGATTGAGAAGACTTTTTCCAAGCTCAATGATCTGCTCCCTAGGAACATTTTGGTTATTTTCCCACACACTCTTCTTGGTCACAAACAAAAGAGCACAATAGAAGAAACCATTTGAATTTTGTGATTAGATAAAGACTTTTCCTGAAGGGTTGCTCCTGAAAAAAATGTTGTAATGATTATGATAACTTGTGAATAGTCAACTGTACGTTTCCTTCCATCAGACCTCATCTCTAGAGACTTGCCTAGTTTATAGCGGAACCTGACTGAACTTGCAGATATGTTGCAACTAGAAATTTTCTCTCACACTTGTATCATTTGCACCAAGAAAACATAAGAAACTAGAACTTTTCCTGCTTCCAACTCATTACATTTAAAATTCACTTGGTCTTCAGTGTAAAGGGAGTGTTAAATTCATATTTTCACATGTATGCATTCTAAAAGCATATTTAAGGATATATATTTGATATATTGCTGCTGCTTTTATACAAACATAAGATTCGATTACCTCATATATCATATTGTGTTATATTTACCAACCCTTGAATCCTTCCTCTAGTAGTTTTAAACTACTCTACTCATCCCCTAAGTCTAGTACTATTTTATCATGTCAGATAGACAATGATAAAATAAAACCAGCATCCACATACTAATGCAAATTCCTTTCTCTAGTTTTCTTCCTATGTGGCATTAAATTTCAAAGCACATGGTGAATACTTTTAAATTTATATAATTTACTTGGTTATTTAAAAAAGTTGAACATAATGAACAAGTGAAAATGTCAAAGTAAATACCAGCCCTAAACACTCTCACTAGAGCAGACTAATTACACTTACATATATAAAAACTTTATTGCATCATGCTCCCAAAATATTTAGCAAGTAGAATAGAAGAGTTCAAGTAAAGCCTTCCAGATACCTTATTTACATCAGCTCCTATGATTTCTTATTTTGCTTAATTCAAGTTGTTGAGTTACACACTAAGATTCATAGACTCACAGGACCTTATATTAAAAATAAGGTTGTCCTAATCAAGTGATTTTATTCCTAAAAATATACTCAAAAGAAATGACTTTGTATGTCCACCAAAAGACATGGCAGCTTTATTCATAACAGACAAAAATTGAAAATAAACCAATGCACATCAATGGTAGAGTGGATAATTGCAATATATTTATTAAATAGAATATGAAACATCAGTAAAAATAATGAGCTGCTGTTACAAACAGCAACATGCATAAATGTCAGGAGACATAGTGATGAGCAAAGAAATTAGAAAGAAAAGAGTACATACTAAAGAAAAAAACCACAAGTGAATGAAATTAGAAAATACTTTGAGATGAATGAAAGCAAAAACACAGCATACCAAACTTTATGGGATGTAGCTAAAGCAGTGCTTATAGGGAAATTTATAACTGTGAACATTTATGTTAAAAAAGAAATAAATCTATAACCTAAACTTTCATCTTAAGGAAGTAGAAAAAGATAAGAAACCTAAACCCAAAGCAAGCCGAAGGAAAGAAACACTAAAGGTTAGAGTAGAAACAAATGAAAGAGTAGAAAAACAATAGAAAAAGTCAATGAAACCAAAAGTTGTTTCTTTGAAAAGATCAACAAGTTTGACAAAACTTTAGCTAGATTGACCAAGGAAAAAATGAGAAGACACAAATGACTAAAATCAAGAGAGAAGGAGGGGACGTCACCACTGATCTTACAAAAATAAAAAAAGATTATAAGAAAGTACTGTGAACAATTGTCTGCCAACATGTTATATAATCTAGGTGAAATGGAAGAATCCCTAGAAAGACACAAACAGCTGAGACTGACTCACAAAGAAATGGAAAATTGGAATAGATCTATAACTTGTAAAGATTTTGAATCAGTAATTTATAAATTACCCAAAAAAGAAAGCCCAAGCCTAGGTGGCTTTGCTGGTGAAGTCTACCAAATATTTAAAGAAGGATCAACAATAATCCTTCAAAAACTCTTCCAAACAATAGAAGAGAGTATTTAACCAATTCATTCTGATACCAAAGTCAGAAAAAGATGTTACAAAGAAAGAAAACTAGAGACCAATATACTTTATGAATATAAAAACAAAAATCCTCAACAAAAAACTAGCAAACTGAATCCAGAAACATGTAAAAAGGAATATATACCATGAACAAGTGAGATTTATCCCAGGAACGTAAGGTTGGTTCAACATATGAAAATCAATCAATGTAATACATCATGTTAATAGAATAAAGGACAAAACCACGTGATAATCTCAGTATGCAGAAAAAGCATTTGGCAAAAATCCAATACCATTTCATGATACTCAACAAAGTAGGAATAGGAGAGAATTATCTCAACCTGATAAAGGCCATCTATGAAAATCTCACAGCTAACACTATGTTTAAGAGTTAAAAACTGGATGCTTTCCCACTAAAATCAGGACCCAGACAAGAATGTCTGCTTTCATCACTTTATTCAATATTGTCCTGGAAGGTCTGGGCAGGAAATTAGGAAAGAAAAAGAAAGGCATCCAGATGGAAAGTTAGCATAAACTATTTCTATTTGTAGATAATGTGACGTTTTATCCAGGAAATCCTAAGGAAGCAACTAAAAAACCTATTCAAAGTAATAAACCAGGTTAGTAAAGTTGCAGGATATAAGATCGATATACACAAATTAATTGTATTTCTATGCACTAGCAATAAACAATTCAAAAACGAAATTGGGAAAATGATTCCATTTATAATAGCATCAAAAAGAGTAAATTTTTTAGGAATAACTTTAACAAAAGAAGTAAAAGACTTGTAGACTGAAATGTGAAACATCATCAAAGGAAATTAAAGAAGATCTAAATAAATAGAAAGCATTCATGTTCATGGACTAGAAGGTAATATTTGTCAAGATGGCAATACTTGCCAAATTGATCTACACATTCAGTGTGATCCCTATCAAAATTCCAGTTGTTGTTTTTTTCTGCAGAAATTGATGTTAATTTCATATAGAGATGCAAGGTACCCCAAATTGGCAAAAACTATCTTGAAAAAGAAGATAAAATTTGGAAGATTTACACTTTCAGATTTCAAAATTTACTGCAAAGGTACAGTAATTAAAGGAGTATGGTGCTGACATAAGGACAAACATATAGATCAAAGGAATAGGAGAGTTCAGAAATTTATCCTTATATTTATGGTCAAATGATTTTCAATGAGTCGGGTAAGATAATTAAGGGGGGAAAATTGAGTAACCTTTTCAACAAAAGGTTCTGGGACAACTATATCTATATATGCAAAAGAATGTAATTAGAAACCTACTTTGTACCATGTACATGAATTAACCCCAAATGGATCATAGACCAAAATGTAAGAGCTAAAACCATAAAATTCATAGAAGAAAACATAGGAGTAATTCTTCATGACCTCAGGTAGGCAAATAAAAGTGGACAAAGGATTTGGATAGATATATCTCAAAGGAAGATGTACAAATGATTAATAAGCACATGAACAGGTGTTCAACATCACCAGTTATTGGGAAAATGAAAATCAAAACCACAATGAGATACCACTTCACACTCACTAGTTGGCTGTAATAAAAATGACAGACAATAACAAATGTGGAGAGGTTGGGGACAAACCGAAACCCTCAAGACATTGCTGGTGGGAATATGAAATGGGGCAGTCACTTTGGAAAAAATTTGCAGTACCTCAAAAAGAAAATACAGACTTACTATATGAACTAGCAATTCTTCTCCCAGGTAGTCTACCAAAGAGAGACTTGAAAACATATGTCCACATGAAGACTTGGACACAATATTCATAGCAGCATTATTCACAATAGCTAAAAAAGTGTAAACAACCCAAATGCCCATCAACTGATCAATGGATGAAGAAAATATGGTATGTCCATACAATGAAATGTTATTTGGCCATAAAAAGGAGTGAAGTACCGATACGTTCTATGAAGTGAATGAACCTTGAAAACATTATGTAAAGTCAAAGAAGCCAGACATGAAAGGCTATATATTGTATGATACTGTTTACATGAAATATTCAGAATTGGCGAAGGGGGAGTGACTGGTAATGGGTACAGAACTCTTTTAGAGGTGATAAAAATGTTCTGGAATAGGATAGTAGTGATGGTTGTACAAATTTGGGAATATATTAAAAACCACCGAATTGTGGTTATATTTTAAAAAATAAAAAATAAATTGTCAAAAGACTACATACTATATGATTCCATTTATATTAAGTACAATAATAAGCGATACTAATTAGTGGTGATAAAAATCAGAATTATGGTTCCTTTTGGGGGTTATCGATCTTGAGAGTCATGAGTTACCTTCCAGGATATTGGAAATGGTTTCTTGCTTTATCTGAGAAGTGGTAAAGATACATATCTTTATATATTGCTATTTATATCTGAGTTGTAAATGTAAAATCTTCATATAAATGTAAAAATCATTGTTTTACATTTAAGATTTATGTACTGTAGCATATTAATTTAATAATATCTAAATTCATAAGATGATTCAAAGGTTTCATGGTGACAGAGAAATAAAATATTTATTGTAAAGGCCAAATTTTTAGGTCTTAGAAAAAGTAAAATTACAAACGGATACAAAAGTAATGCTTTATCTTGTGATTCATAATTTATTTTTCAAACAGAACAGATTTGTCTCTAGCACATAGTGAATGCTTAATTCAAGACAATCTCCTCTTCTTTGCTCCTTTTATATGTATTTATTTTTATACTGGAGAAAAATTTAATAATGCAAACCTGTTATCATTATAGATAAATTATTTCACTTTCCATTTCAAGATTCTCTTTACAAATGACAAAAAAAGATCTTCTAATTGATAATACTGCTTCCCAATATTTCAATGAATGAAAAGTGAATGTATAAGTATCAGTACAAAAAGTAACCTCATAAATAATGAAATGTGCTGGTCTCTGCATATTTAAGAACATCTAGAAAGTATAAACTGTTTCTACTTATCACAAGTACTACTTATTAATTATATTATTTTATATGTATAGAAAGAGCGATAGGCTTGCCAATCACTATAAATACAAGTAATCTGTATAGGAGTAGAATAGTCCTTAATTATTTATAAAGACAAAATCTATATGATTGATTAGGTTTTACTTATCATTAAGTATTCTTTTAAATTAACATTTGGCTTCAGTTTCTCAATGATTCAACTGAAACTATTAATATTGGTTAACTTTTTTTTTTTTAAAGATTGGCACCTGAGCTAACAACTGTTGCCAATCGTTTTTTTTTCTCCTCAAATCCCCCAGTACATAGTTGTATATCTTAGTTGTGGGTCCTTCTAGTTGTGGCATGTGGGATCCCACCTCAAAGTGGCCTAAAGAGCGGTGACCTGTCTATGACCAGGATCTGAACCAGTGAAACCCTGGGCCGCCGAAGTGGAGCACGTGATCTTAACCACTCGGCCATGGGGCCGGCCCCCAATATTGGTTAATTTTGATTTAAATGTGCCAGGAAACCTCGTGTTGTTAATAGCCACGATAACAGAGAGGAGTTCTTTTGTTTCTTTTCTATTTTTTTTTATTTTTCAGCTTAGCTTAAAATATCACTTCATACTGGTGTTTTGTCTAAATACTACTGCCAAAACACAAAATTTCTATGTAATCTTGATAATTTTTAAAAGTATAAGATTCTTAAAATGGCATACTGTGACAATTTATTTGTAAACAACAAATATAATTATTCTATTTACAAATAATTAAATCATACTATGATATCACATATGCTGACATAAAATGCTATTTTGATTCATACTGTTTTGTTTAACTGTGTCAAAGTTTAGAATTTCTAATAGTGAAAAATATTCGCCAGTCAAGTCTTTAGTTAATAAGACTTCAGAGACCACTTCAGCTTATGGAATTGAAGAACCAAACTTAGAATTGACTTACTGGACTTCTTTTTTGAATAGGAGTGTAGTATTATGGTTTAAAATAGCAGGCATCCAAAATGAAAAATCTTTTCCTGTTTCACTTTGAGGAATTTTATATAATTTTATATACATATTGCCTTTTCTTTGCTCACATGTATAAATGTTAGGAGAAAAGGATGCTGAATATATGTGTATATGTATATAATGACATTGTTTTAGCCTCTACAGAGTATTTTTAAATATATAATAAAAGAATAGTCAAATATGTGGAATTTTAATGAATCATATATAAATATAGAAAACTATAAGCTTCTTCGCCTTTCTGAGGCAATGTCTACATGGAGCCTATGAAGTGAGTGTTGGAGAATCAGTTTCCTTTCTCTCTCTTTCCTTCCCTCTCTCTCTGTTTTCCTTCCTTCCTTCCTCTTCCCTTTCTGCCTTCCTTCCTGCTTGTTTCTTTTCTTTCTTTCTTTTCTCTTTTTTCTCCACCCCCACACTCCCCACCACAACTGCATCTTGTAATTGTTGATATATCTGGCCATGTACTAGACCTAATTTATAAATTTAGATAATCCCAAACACTTATTTAGTTATTTTCAATTTAATTTTCTTCCATAGATAGAAACAAAGTTATTTTCTTATGTATAAAACAGGAATCAAAGCTACAAATACCTCTTGGTTTCCAGTTATGTTTTTTCATTCTACTGGCCATTAGAAAAATCAGTTAACTCTAGTCAAAGTCTTTGAGATCCGTGTGTAAAATATGTAGTCTCAAACTGTTGGCCCTTTACTAATTAAGAAAATATTTTGGTCTCTGGTCTTTTTTAAGAATGAAAGTACAAAGTCAAAAAGAGATAAGGTAGTTAAATTTAGATAATGTTATCAATGTAGGCCATTGAATTAAATTATTCTGGGAAAAAATACAGGAGTCCGTGTTGGCTACTGTACAATTGCCTGACGCCATGTCCTACACTGCTCACACGCTGTGGGCACGTGGATTTTAACACGTTTCTACCTTCCTCAGGAATTAGTCAGACTTTTAATTTTAGTAACATTTAAAAGCCACAATTTTATTTAATTATTTAGCAACAGATCTCAGGATTTAGTAACATTACTAAGAATGATTTATTAATTTTTTTCAGATGATTGAAATAATTTTAATTGAAATCAAAGTAATCTAGGTTAAAGGCAGGGAGCTTTTTCTGAGCGAGGTAAGACCACTGGAAATAGCAAGACCTTGTAGGTCTTATTGAGGCTGTGTTAAGCCATCGCAAAGGTTTTCCTTGGCTTCAAATGTAAAATGCTATGTGGTCTACAAAAAAAGTAGCAAGAACTTCCTTAAATTTTCTGCTTGTTACGTGGGCATACTCATAACATACCCACTTCAAAGCAATATTCTGAGTACCAAGGGATAAAACTAGTTTTGTTAAAAGTTTTCTTTTTTTTTATGATTCTGAGGTTAAAATCAAAAAGAAAAGCTGTGTCCAATATTAATTTTTCTCTTTTACCAAACAATGTGATTATGCTGGAATATTTTCATTGTTTCCACAATTTCAGGGAAATGACAAGCGGGGATTTCAGAAGTCTTGATGATATATTTTGATATTTTAATAGGCCCATTGCCAGGTATGATTAGACACTCAATAAATAATTGAATTGAATTGTTTGGGTATTTTCATAGGGGAGAACATAATATTGATTTCTTTTTGTGTTTACTTTAGAAAATTCCTGGAAAGTCTTCATTAACTAGAAAACAAAACAAACCATAAGACTCACAAGGAATAAATAACAAAATCGACTTTGGGGCTATGGAGTTTGACTTAGCAGCTTGTACTCCATCCTTTATAACAAAACCTCTCCGCTAATGTGAAGCAGCTGTGGTAATTTCACAAAATGGCCTAAACTGTTGAAAAGCCATTAAGAGTCTGATGTATGTAGAATAAAAAGGTTCATTCAGTTTTTTAAAAGGTTTCCCAATATGGAGTGTTATTTTATTTTATAACCACGTCTTAGTCATATTAAGTTTAAATGCCATAGAAAATTTTAATGACCATGTGGCTGGCTTTTTTTGTGAAATAGCAAGAATTCTTCAACATGCCTAAAATTCTTTTAGAAAAAAATCGGTGCAAATCTATTAGGTACACTGTGCAAGTTCCCACTAGTGAATGCATAGTTAGAAAATTGAGCAACAAACACATACAAAATGATTTATCATTTATGTTTGTAGGGGCACCTAAATAAATTAGAATCAATTTCTTTAATCCTAAGACACATAGAAGCTTTTGGATAATGAAAGCCACTTGGTTTCCCAGCTCTTTCATAGGTCTGAGCCTCAAGTATTAACTGTATGTTTTTGAATTTATTCTTTATATTGTATGATTTTTTAAAACAAGTTTTGAATCTTTCCCTAAGGATATATGAGGGACTATACCTCTACTTCCCTTCCCTTTTTTTTCCTCTGAAGGTGATAGCTATATGATATTTTTTGTGCATTCACCTGCTTTACTTCTTTTGACTTTTAGAAAGTCTGTCTTTGTGCCTTTCAAATGATTTCTAAGAGAGATGAAGCATATCGTGGTCAGTATTCTACCTGATATGAGGTATTTTCAGCAGACTTATAATTGCACATCTACAAGAACTGTAAATATGTTCCTTAGAAATCCATTGTGAATTTGCTTGTGTTCTTCTGATGTACGCACTGATATACAGACTCTTAAGATGCTTTAAGCTGGACCATAGTGATCAAACCCAGAAAACTCATGTGAGAACTGAGGCCCACACACGAGAGACAGGGCAGTTCCAACCTGCTGAACACCATCACTCTTCTATGTTCATCTAAAATCAGTCACAATAGACACCCAGATTCACAGGAAATAGGACTGGCCATCTTCCATGACCATAAGTAAGCCCAAGAATTGGAAGCCCAGGATTTGGTCAGTTTACAAGAACATTAGTGGACTTTGTCTGTAGACTCAATCAGCACCTCTCTGTACAAGGCATTTTGCTAGATGTTGTGAGGGAGATAGCAATGATATAAGATGGTCCATAACTTCAAAGGCCTTACATCCGGGTGGAAAGATCAGATGTATGCATTTTTCTTTTTGATTATAAGGCAGTGCTGTCCTATTCACAGCAGTGTACTCCTGGTGCATGGCACTGGTGGTCAGCTATATGAGAGTAGGGCCCATAGGCGACAATGGTTTTCCAAATGCCTTGCTGGGCAGGCTAGATTTGAGTGAGGCTGATGGTGGGACATGGCACTAGATGGATGTGGCATATTTCAAGACTGACTAGTAGAGAAGAGTAACAAAAACTAGGGGACTTTGGGTTGGGAATAGTGAAAGGAAAGGTTGGAAAAGTCAGTGGAAGTCACACGCTAATCTCTCAATAAATATTCATTGCCAAACAATAAGAACAATCCAGATAAGCTACAAAATCATTGCATATCTATTTGTCAAAACTCACCAGAGAGCTGAGAATACAAAGAAATGGAAATGAACTAAAGTCCAGGGAGTCATGTGACCCTTCTAAGAGAGAAGAGACTCATAGTTGTTTTTATTCCCGGGGGCACTATGAATAAGAAGCAAATATACCATAGACTGTGATAAGTAGAAATCAGCCCAATGTTTAATGAACTTTTAATAGCCACTGATGGGCTGATAATGATGGATTAGACCTCCAAGGAGCCTTATCATAAAGTAAGTCTGTACCCACCTGCCATCTCTTTCCCACAGGGCTTGTCTATGGCTAGTGAGTCAAAGACTGGGACATGGCAGGAGGCTGAAAGAGGTGCCCTACTGGTCCCCATCTGGTGCACCAAACTTTCCACAGGGCTTATCAGCAAACTGTCCCTAAGTACATAGGAACAACTCACTGAAGGCTATAGACAGCGCTGCAGGATGGAGATCAACCTCACAAAGTTTGGAAAGCTGAGGACTGAACTATAAAACACGTAGAGGTTTCAGTGTCTCGCTGGTGCTCAGTGCTCAGATACTAAGCCCTGCTGAAGAAATAAAACCAATGGTGAACTGGATCTGACTAAAGCTATCACAAAGTCCAGAATCATCTCAACAACAGATTAGATCGACTTGGTGCTCCCTCCCCTCATCCCATGGTTAAGGCCTGAAAAAAAAAGGGACATGCCATTTTCTGGGGTAAAGATTATTTATTTACATCAGTCTTCTTTTTTCTTATATATGTAATGTCCAGCATAAATTAAAATATGAGTCATCTGAAGAAGCAAGAAAACATGGCCCATAATCAAGAGAAAAAATACCCAACAGAAACTAACCCACACATAGTCCAGATGTTGGAATCAAAAAATGAAGATTTTTCAAGAGGAGAGTGTAGGAAGATCCTGAAGTTACCTCTTCCCATGGACATAACAAATCTACAGCTACATATGGAACGATTACCTCCGAAAAAGACCTGAAAAATAGCTGAACAGTTCTTCCACAGCAAAGGATAAAAGGGCTATACTGTGGTGGGTAGGAAAGGCACAGATACAGTCGTGCCAAAAACTCCACCCCCGGTGCAGTGACCTACAATTGGGAGAGGTCTCAAAAAAGCAGAGCTTATCCCCAAGGAGTGAGGGGTTTGTGCTCCACATCAAGCACTGTACCCCAACCCTTGGGACCTGCACTGGAGAGACAAGCCCCCAAAACATCTGGCTTTGAAAACCAGCAGGCTTATGTCCAAGAGAACCATAGAGCTGTAGAGAACAGAGATTCCACTCTTAAAGGGCTGGCACACAGCCTCATTTGCCCAGGGACTGGGCACAAATGCAGCAGTTTGAAAAGCACCAAGACCAGAGGTGAAGGAGATTCATTTGCTAATATTAAAGCATCTGCCAGAGGGGTAGAAGCCTATCAGAACTCTCTCTGGGAATGGAGGTGCTGGTGGTGGCTATTTGTGCACTCTCCTTCTAACCTGCTAGAGCCAGTGGGCATGTCCCACCTCTGTGCCATTCCTGAGGCCCTGCCAAACCTGGTGGTAGAATGCAGCCCCCACAGAGAAAGACTGCTTGAGGAGCTGGCTCTGGTGGCCAGGGAGAATTGTGTTTCTGGGGCCCAGAGTTCTGAAACAATTGAAGAGACAGTTCTTGGCAGGCTACCACCCTGAGGGCACTGTACAGATAGCAAACTGAAATACACTATCAGTCTTCCTGTGAAAAAGTCATATTTACTTATCCTGGAGGTTCAGCCTGGGGGAAAGGCTTTAGGTTTATCACACATCTAACAGTGATGGAAGTGCTCTCAGGGAATGTAGGTCAGGGGATGTCATCTTTGCGCTCTCCCTTGGCCTCATTACAGCTCCCAGAAAGGAATTCATACACTTGTCCAGAGCCTCAATTTCTGCACCTGTTGCCTAGGGGACACCTCCAGATCACCTGGTCTGGAAGGTGGCAGGGTTTACAATTCTGGTCACACAGGACTGTATATACTTACATATCTTCAGTGCTGCTACTTGAAGGTCTAGCTTCTGATCAGCCTGAAACTAGGTGTTAACTGAGATCCCTCCCTTTGGAACATTCACAGGTATTAGCACACCCTCTAAAACTGGGATCCATCAAGAATAAATCAAGCTACTTAGATAATCACAAAGGTTTGAAAGACAACCAAGATCTTGGGCAAGGTTAAATGATGTTTCCTCCCCTACATAAGGCCATTCCTTCAGACTGGAAGTGAGAGCTTTTTTGTCTGATACATAGAAACAAACACAGAGAATCAAATAAAATGAAAAAACAAAGGAATATGTTTCAAATGAAAGAACAAGATAAAAATCCAAGGAAAAGAACATAATGAAATGGAGATAAATAATTTACCTGATAAGAAATTCAAAGTAATGGTCATAAACATGCTCACTGAACTCAGGAGAAGAATAGATGAACACAGTGAGAACTTCAACAAAGAGATAGAAAATATAAGAAAGTACCGAACAGAAGTCACAGAGCTGAAGAATACAATAGCTGAACTGAAAAATACACTAGAGGTGTTTGAAAGTAGGTGAGAATGAAACAGAAGAAAGGATCAGTGACTTGGAAGACAGGGCAGTGGAATTCACACAAACAGAATAGCAAAAAGAATTTTAGAAAAGTGTAGATAGCTTAAGCTACCTATGTGATAACATTAAGTGAAAAAAAATTCACCTTATAGGGGTCCCAGAAGAAGAAGAGAGAGAGAAAGCAGCAGAAAACCAATTTGAAGAAATAATGGCTGAAAACTTCCCTAACCTGGGGAAGGAAACAGGCATCCATGTACAGGAAGCACAGAGAGTTCCAAATGGGATGAACCTAAAGACACATTATAATGAAAATGTTAAAAGTTAAAGACAGGAGAGGATCTTAAAAACAGCAAGAGAAAAATAACTTGCTATATACAAGGGAACCCCCATAAGACCATCAGTTGATTTTTCATAGAAACTTTTCAAGCCAGAAGGGAGTGGCATGACATATTCAAAGTGCTGAAAGGAGAAAACTTCCAACTAAGAATACCCTACCCAGCAAGGTTAAAAGTCAGAATTGAAGGAGAGATAGTTTTCCAGACAAGCGAAAGCTAAAGGGGTTCATCACCAATAAACAGGCCTTATAAGAAATGTTAAAGAGACTTCTTTAAGCTTAAAAGAAAAGTCACTAACTAGTAATAGAAAACATATAAAAGTTAAAATCTCACTGGTAAAGGCAAACATACAGTAAAGTAAAAATATACAGTAAAAAAGTATACACTTATAAAGGTTAAAAGACAAAAGTAATAAAATTAAGTATAACTACAATAATTAGTTAAGAGATAAACAAGCCAAAAACATGTAAAGTATGATATCAAAAACACAAAATGTAGGGGGGAGTAAAAATATAGAGCTTTTAGAATGCACTTAAACTTAAGTTACTATCAACCTAAAATAGACTGTTATATATATAGACTGTTATATGTGAACCTTAGGGCAACCACAAAGCAAAAACATAGTAGACACACAAAAGATATTGAGAAAAGAATCCAAACGTAACACTAAAGAAAGTCATTAAACCACAAGGGAAGAGAGCAAGAGAAGAAGAAAGAAATAGAGAAGAACTACAAAACCATCCAGAAAGCAAATAACAAAATAGCAATAAGTATATACCTATCAATAATTACTTTAAATGTAAATGGAGTAAATTCTCCAATTAAAATACATGGAATGGTTGAATGGATGAAAAAAACAAGATCCATCTATATGTTGCCTACAAGAGACTTACTTCAGATCTACGGACACAAATAGACTTAAAGTGAAGGGATAGAAAAAGATATTTCATTCAAATGGAAATGAAAAGAAAGCTGGCATGACTATACTCATAACAGACAAAATAGACTTTAAAATGAAGTCTACATTAAAAGACAAAGAACAGCATTACATAATGATAAAGTGGTCAATCCAACAAAAGGATATAAAATTTGTAAATATTTATGCACCCAACATAGGAGCGCCTAAATATATAAAGTAAATATTAACTGACCTAAAGGGAAAAATTGATAGCAATACAATAACAGTAAGAGACTTTAATACCACACTTGCATCAATGGATAGAACATTCAGACAGAAAATCAATAAGGAAACATGGGCCTTAAATGATACATTAGACCAGTTGGACTTAATAGGTATGTACAGAACATTCCATCCAAAAGCAGCAGAATACACATTCTTCTCAGGTGCACATGGAACATTCTCCAGGACAGATCACATGTTAGGCCACAAAAAAGTCTCAATAAATTTAAAAAGATTGAAATCATACCAGGCATCTTTTCTGGTATGAAATTAGAAGTCAATTACAGGAAGAAAACTGGAAAAATCACAAATATGTGGAGATTAAACAACATGCTACTGGACAACCAATGAGTCACTGAAGAAATCAAAGGAGAAATAAAAAAAACCTTGAGACTGGGACTGGTCCCGGTGGCCTGGTGGTTAAGTTCAGCATGCTCTGCTTCAGCAGCCCATGTTTGGTTCCCAGGCATGGACCTACCTCACTTGTCTGTCAGTGGCCATGCTGAGTTGGCGACCCACATACAAAAAATAGAGGAAGATTGGCAACAGATGTTAGCTTAGGGGCAAATCTTGCTCAGCAAAACAAAACAAAAAACCTTGAGACAAATGAAAATGGAAATACAACAGTCCAAAATCTATGGGGCGTAGCAAAAGCAGTCCTAAGAGGGAAGCTTATAACGATAGAGGACTAACTCAATAAACGATCTAACTTTACACCTAAAAAAACTAGGAAAAGGAGAACAAAAATAGCCCAAAGTTAGTAGAAGGAAGGAAACAATGATCAGAGCAGAAATAAATAAAATAGAAACAAAAAACTGTAGAAAAAATCAATGAAGCTAAGAACTGATCTTTTGAAAAGATAAACAAAGTTGACAATCCTTTAGCTAGACTCACCAAGAAGAAAAGGGAGAAAACCAAATCAACAAAATCAGAAATGAAAGAGCAGAAGTTACAAATGACACAAGAATTATAGAAAGGATCATAAGAGACTACTATGAACAATTATATGCCAACAAATTGGACAACCTAGAAGAAATTCCTAGAAACATCTAACCTTCTAAGATTGAATCATGAAGAAATAGAAAGTCTGAATAGAACAATTTCTGTTAAGGAGATTGAATCAGTGATCAAAAAGCACTCAACAAACAAAAGTCCAGGACCAGTTGACTTCATTCAGGAATTCTATGAAACATTCAAAGATTTAATACCTATCCTTCTCAAACTCTTCCAAAATATTCAAGAGGAGGGAAGGCTCCAAATTCATTTTACAAGTCCAGCATTACCTTGATACTGAAACCAGACAAGGACACCAAGAAAATAGCCACAGCAATTAGGCAAGAAAAAGAAATAAAAAATTATGCAATAAAAAGAAATAAAAGGCACTTGAATTGGAAAGGAAGTAGTAAAAATGTCACTATTTGCAGGTGACATGATATTATATGTAGAAAGTCCTAAAAACACCACTAAAAAACTGTTAAAATTAATAAATAAATTCAGTAAAGCTGCAGAATACAAAACCAATATACAGAAATATGTTGCATTTCTATACATTAATCACTAATAACAAACTATCAGAAAGAGAAGTTAAGAAAACAACTCTATTTACCCTTGCATCAAAAAGAATAAAATACCTGGGAATAAATTTAATCAAGGAAGTGAAAGACCTGTACACTGAAAACTGTAACACATTGATAAAAGAGACTGAAGAAGACACAAATAAATGGAAAGATAGTTTATGTTCACGGATTGAAAGAATTAACATTATTAAAATGTCCATACTACTCAAAGCAATCTAGAGATTCAATGAAATCCCTATCAAAATTTCAATGGCATTTTTCACAGAACTAGAATAAAAAATTCTAGAATTTGTATGGAACCACAAAAGACTCCAAATAGCCAAGGCAATCTTGAGAAAGAAGAACAAAGCTGGAGGTATCATGCTACCTGATTTCAAACTATACTACAAAGCTATAGTAATCAAAACAGTATGGTATTGGCATAAAAACTGATGCATAGATATATGGAATAGAATAGAGAGCCCAGAAATAAACCTACACATATATAGTCAATTCATTTATGACACAGGAGCCAAGAATATACAATGGGGAAAGGACAGTCTCTTTAATAAGGGGTGTTGAAGAAGCTGGACAACTACACGCCAAAGAATAAAACCAGACTACTGTCTTACACCATACACAAAAATTAACTCAAAATGGATTAAAGACTTCAATGTAAGACTGGAAACCATAAAACTCCTAGAAGAAAAACTTAGGTGGTAAGCTTCTTGACATCAGCCTTGGCACTGAATTTTTGGATCAGCAAAGGCAACAAAAGCAAAAACTAACAAACAGGACTACATCAAACCAAAAAGCTTCTGCACAGCAAAGGAAACCTTCAACAATATAAAAAGGCAACCTACTGAATGGGAGAAAATATTTGCAAATCACATAACTGATAAGGGGTTAGTATCCAAAATATATAAAGAACTCAAAAAAAACTTTGATTAAAAAATAGAGGATATAAACAGACATTTTTCCAAAGAAGACATACAGATGGCCAACAGGCACATGAGAAGATATTCTACATCACTAATTATCAGGGAACTGCAAACCAAACCCAAATGAGGTATCACCTTACACCTGTCAGAATAGCTATCACTAGAAGGACAAGGGATAACAAGTGTTGGAGAGGATGCAGAGAAAAGGTAACTCTCATACACTGTTGGTGGGAATGTAAATTTGTGCAGCCACTATGGAAAACAGTATAGGAGTTCCTCAAAAAATTAAACATTGGCCTACTATATGATCCAGCTATTCCACTTCTGGGCATTTTTCTGACAAAAATGAAAACACTAATTTGAAAAGATATATGCACTCCCATATTCATTGCAGCATTATGTATAATAGCTAAAATATGGAACCAACCTAATTGTCCATTGATGAATGAATGGATAGAGAAGATGTGGTACATATATATACAATGGAATAATAACCATAAAAAAGAAGGAAATCTTGCCATTTGTGACAACTTGGATGAACTTTGAGGGTATTATGCTGAGTAATGTAAGTCAAAGAAAGACAAATACCATATGATTTAACTTATATGTGCAATCTAAAAAACAAAACAAATGCGCAAAACTCACAGATACAGAGAGCAGGTTGGTGGCTATCTGTAGGAGAAGGAGGGTGGGGGATGGGAGAAATGGGTGAAGGAGGTCGATTGTATGGTGACGGATGGGAACCAGACTTACCGAGGTGGTCACTTTGTAGTGCATACAAAGACTGAATTATTCTGTTGTACACCTGAAATTAAAATAATGTTATATACCAATTTTACCTCAATTAAAAAAATGAAGGCTTTAAAATAGCTATGAAAAATACATTAAAGGATCTGGTGGAAAGGTGGACAAAAATGACAAGATAGAATGGTATGCAGGAAGGAATAAAATTTGCTAACAAGTAAGAAATAATTGAAAATTAGTTTGTTGAAAAAAATTCAGACTTGGAGAATTTGGATAAACTTGTATACAGCTTCCAGAGTTGAGACAGAATGCTGGGACTTTTTAATTCCAAAGTCTATGTTTGTTTTTGCCCCAGTTTACCATATTCTAACTGTCTTGAACAGTTTTGATCATATATTCTCCTCCTTTTTTCCTTTTATTATTACTATTTTAGATTCAAGTAATAGTAAGAAAAAATACAAATTAGGCTGCAAAATGAAGTCAATGAGATTCATAATTTTTCTCCCTATAGGCAATCTTTCAGTCTGAGAAAAATAATGATACCATCTATAGCTATTAATCAAAGTTTTACGCATACTTCTAATTATTTGGTCTGAGATACTACCTTCCAATTAGTCTCTGGTTCATTTAAAAAATTCATCTTCAATAATTATTTGATTTCATCTTTGCTTACTAATAACTGCATTAAAAGTTCTATTTTTATCAGATTAAACATTAATTTTTAAAATAAAAAATGATCACTGAATAAAGAGGAAGACTTTAGGCTGTGACTGGGGGTTTCTTTTTAACAGAGTCACACTTTTTTAGGAGGTTTAATATGCCACTATTTTATGAATGGATGGGAGTGGGAAGATTAGTCAGATTATTTGTACAATTGGCCAGGCCACAGGTGCTATAATTTTGATCATAGTGGTTGATATGGGAATGAAAATGAGGGGGATATTTTTGGAAAAAGGAATAATAGACTACATAACTGAAGCTAGGCTTAGATGGGGAAAAGTCAAAGATAATCTTAAGGAGACTCAAAAAATAATAGTAACTACGGGGACAATGAACAATGACCATAGTGGAGAAACCAAGGCAAATACAATTTTGAGTCACAAAAAAAGGGGAAGAATATGTATTTAAAAGAAAATATCAGAGAACCTCATAATTCAGAGAAATTGTTTTTGTGAAATGAAAAATCCAGTACAAGTTGCACTGATGAGAGAGAGCACAGACAAATATTCAAATAACGTGTGGTAGCTTCAACTTGGTCTTTTTTCCTGCCATATTCTGCTTTTTGAGGAAATCATTGATTTAAAAAGCAGGAAGATTAAGATGAGATATTTTTGGTTTATACTACACTTTTTAATTTGCTACAGTGTTATTTGTTTTCTTTTATCCAGATCCTTTCACACACACACACACACACACACACACACACTGAAATTAGGGAATATTTGGTAATCCACTGTATTCCACAGCATCCAGTATCATCAGAAGGTAAGTGGCAAAATTAATTAATTCAGCCATTCAATTGTTTGTAGCCTTATTTCTAGCTGCTACTGAAAATGACAAAGATGAGTAAGACATCACACTGCCTTCAAGTTACTCATGATCTTCTAATTTATTGATTGACATTTGTCACAGGTGGAGAACAAAGAAATTATTTTTTCACAATGTTGTGGCATTTTTCTTCTTAAGCTCGTGTGATTTTTCGTTGATTACATTAAATAAGATAATGCAGGTGAAGTAGTTAGCATAGTACTTGGCACACAGTAATCCCTCAATAACTATTAGTTACTATATTATTTTTATCATTATCTTTATTATAAAAATAAAATATAGAGATGATCTGAAGTTCTTTGACAAATACTTACAGTGTCATTTTCATCACTCTCTAAAATGGCAAGTGAGGGGCCCTGAAACTTAAGCTTCATTGGATTCAGGATAAATTGGATTCTGCTCCATCAATATTTAAAAGTGTTTCAGAAATAAGACAACCAAAATTTTTTTGCTCTATCAAAAATGTACCCTTGTTTTAGTGCCACTCCCCTGCCTTTTCCATCACCCCATCTTATGAGATGAGAAATAGAGCTTCTATTGGTTATAAATACTTTAGGTCCTTTGGAAACAAGGGTAGAATAAATGAAATAGAAAATAACATATCTTAAATTACTTTTAGGATAGTTATATAATTTCTACAGGTCTATCATCAGATCTCCTTTCAGTTTGTCTCCTTTACAAAGTTCTGTTGAGGGGTTGGCCTGGTGGCGCAGCAGTTAAGTGTGCATGTTCTACTTCGGCAGCCCAGGGTTCGCTGGTTTGGATCCCAGGTGCAGACATGGCACCACTTGGCAAGCCATGCTGTGGCAGTCACCCCACATATAAAGTAGAGGAAGATGGGCACAGATGTTAGCTCAGGGCCAGTCTTCCTCAGCAAAAAGAGAAGGATTGGCGGCAGATGTTAGCGCAGGGCTAATCTTCCTCAAAAAAAAAAAAAGTTCTGTTGATCAATTCAAGTACCTGTTTTCTTGGCTGCCTCTCCACATGTACAGGTATAATACAGTCTGAGTTATTTCTATCATAACTCTTGTGCAATACCATCAATATTTTACATATGATGGAAATGGGGCCATACAGGTTATAAGTGACTTGATCGTAGTCTTAAGAAAATTCCACGGAATTTTAAATCCCACAATATATATTTAAACAACTACTAAATGTTAGGCACTATGTCTTGCTGATTCTCTAAGCTAGCTGTCACTTCCTTCTGTTCTCCTACCTTCTATTACCTTCTCCACATCTTTCACTCTCTTTCATGCCCCCTTCTGTTTGTCTTTAACATGGCCCCCCATGGACTCCCGGTAGTGTTAGCTTTTCACCTATGGTACACTAGTTTCTAGGTGATAAGTTGAGCATTGAATTGTTAAACATCTAAAGATAGCTTTAATTGATTTAACCACTTGACTTTAAGCCATGGTTCAATTTTCAACTGAGACAATGGCACCTTTTATAAGGGAAGAAAATACGAGACCTATAAGTCAAATGGGAGATAGGGTAAGTGCTCCTATCTGACATCTTGATTAATATGAATTAAGTCAGCTTGGTTTGGTAGTTCATAGGTTCATGTCAGCAATGATAACAGTAGCCATTAGTGATGACACCGAAAATGTTGAGCCTTTAACTAGGATTTTCTTTGAAGTTCAAGGGACCTAGCTACCAAAGTTCAATTCTAAGATAGAATGGGAAATAGAAACCTGAAAATATCAAGTGGATATAATTTACTTCTTCACCATCATGCTTCCTAAAGCTCTCAGGTCATTTTCATTAGTTACGGAATTATGATACAGTGTGAATAATATTTATTCACAATTTAACTTCAGAGAAGAGATCATAGTATATTTTGAAAAGATAGTTCTTAGGCAGAAGCAAAGAGGATAATTCATTTTTCCTGGAACAGAGTATACAGCAATTTCCATGTGGCTGCTTTGTCCGGTTTCCTAATGATTGTGGAAGGACTACAAAGAGGAACATTAGAGTCTAATCATCAGACTCTAACGTGTCCAGGGCATAGCTGTTTTTCCACTAATCAGCAGTGTTTCTCATGTGATGGTCTTGGATCGTCTGTTATTAGGACCACTTGGGGAAATTATTAAACATTGACATTCCTGGGCCCCACTCCAGATCCACTGAATCAGAATCTCTGGAGATGGGCCCTGGGGTACTGCTCTTAATACTAGCTCTCCAGGTATGTTATACACACTAAGGTCTGAGGCTCGGTGCCTTCTAACTGCCCAGTTTTTAAATGAAGGATTTACGAAACTTACTTTCTCACTCTTTTAAACTCAGAGAAAAACTGGGATTTTTATGTTTAAGTGAAGGAGATACTACTGAAGGTAAACCTTGATAGACCTACCCTTTCCAA
The DNA here is from genome assembly GCF_041296265.1 of Equus caballus. Taxonomy (NCBI): domain Eukaryota; kingdom Metazoa; phylum Chordata; class Mammalia; order Perissodactyla; family Equidae; genus Equus; species Equus caballus. The sequence continues at coordinate 68,076,113 of NC_091685.1, read as the reverse complement.
CGAAATGCTCAGCATGGTCATGATGATGTTAAATCACAAGGAAGAGGGGTTATATAATTGCTCCTTTCTTCCCTCAAACTCAGTCAGTTATGAGACTGTCTGGTGTATTGCTTGTATCATAACATAAATTAGGTAATTAGAAATGGCATTCTGAGCTCTGATATCCACAATGCTCACAATGGGAGCAGGTTTGGTGGCAAATTGCATGGTCAGAAGCCTACATAGAATATAATAAACCTCTCATTGGACAGATGGTGGTGCTTACACATGCCTGTATATACTAAGTTATTTGACTATGCCAATCCAATGTAAAATGTGTCCAAATAGGAAAGTAACTGGGTGCCTGATCATAACTTGGTCAAGAGATGCTCGTCACTATTGAGAGATTTGGAAGGAGGCTAAATTTGGAGGTTAGTAACATGTCAGCCTGAGTCAATGTCCCTATTTTTATAATCTCCATTTAAACGCCTCAAGATCGTGCTTGGGCATTCCACTTATTTGCGCATCTATTTTTATCTCATATCAACTTGGTGGTAACTCTCTTGTGCTCCTCTCACACTAGGGACTGGAGTATGATTCCAAGCTCAGACTGTTTATTAATCCAGCTTCTTCCTCACGGACCCTGTCCAAATGTTCCTATGGATGCAGCGGAGATCCCCACACTGTAGTTTTTACAGCATACAAGACCGATTTTCTAGTCCTGTCTCAGCAATCCGCCTTACGGTGCAGTGTCTTTCCTTTGTTGAGGTCTGAGGCTCAGATTAGCTGTTAGTACTGTCTCTTTACCTTTGCCCAGAAATATCAGAGATGGTAGAGATTCACATTAGAATCTAGAAGGTATTTAACCCTTTTATTCACATTGGTCGCTTTTAACTATTTTTAAAAATCATTTTACGCTATTTAAATGAGAATAAGGGAATGGGAATCAAGGGTTCCTCTCCTCACTCAGTCTTCCTCTTGCAAGTTTTAGTATTTATTTTTTAAAACAATTAAACTTTTTAATTTTTTTAATTAAAAAAACTTTTTTGAGGAAGATTGGCGCTGAGCTAACATCTGTTGCCAATCTTTCTCTTTCCTTTTTCTCCCCAAACCTAGTACGTAGTTATATATCCTAGTTGTAAATCTTTCTAGTTTTTCTATGTGGGATGCCTCCACAGCATGGCTTGATGAGCAGTGTGTAGGTCTGCACTCAAGATCTGAACCAGCAAACCCTGAGCTGCTGAAGTGGACTTAACCACTTGGCCACAGGGCAGGCCCCAAAGCAATTAAACTTTTAAAATGCCAGTTGTTCACCTCATTGTCCTGGTGTTCCAGAGAGTTTTATCATTATATTCATGTAGCTCCATAACACTTTGACATTTTCCATCCCTGCAATATACAATATTCATTTCTCATTGGTTCCATACCAAAAAAGAATCCTTGTATTTGTATATGGAAAAATTCCTATGATGTTCACTTTTCACATATTATCTTCATATATTGAGGGAGTCTTTAAAATGTTTTTGCACTTTTCTAAATAAATAAGCCAGAAAAACCCTTTAAAACACCTTCTCCTTCTCAAACATTATTCTCTTTCTCTTTTATTCAAGGTTCTCTCATAAAAACAAAAATAAATCTTTCACTAGTGTATTATTTCTAGCCAATTTTGTGTCAGTGTAGGCCTCATTGTAGGTACCAGATCCTGCTTTCTGTGGCCCCCAAGGCAACCTCCAATTTCAGTTAATAGGATATCTAAGGATGTTAGGTCAAATTGAGACCCCCATTGAATTCGATTCTAGAATTTCTTTGCCTTGTAATTTAAAGTCATTTGTTTGATTACAGGCAGGTTGATGTTTGAGGACCAAAGTTGGATGTGGTCCCAGACATATGGGTCTGCTCCATGGTGAACCTGGTTAAGACCGTCTTCCCAACCTTATATGCGTACAGAGGAGGAAGGTTCTATTGTGAGAGATTCCATGAAGTGAATGGTCACAGTAAACAAGTGATGAATTATGGAGTAGAGTTCTGGGTCTTTGGTCAGCCAACCTGGACTCTTTCGGGAGATGATGTGTATGATGGTTCGGAGTTGGAAGTCTGATAAACCTTATTTCAAAGCCCAATTTTCACAGCAGTGCAATTGTGGCCAATTTATTTTACCTTTCTTTCTTCTTTTCTTCTTCTTCCCAAAGCCCCTAAATATACAGTTATATATTCTAGCTGCAAGTGCCTCTGGTTGTGCTTATTTTACCTTTCAAAGTTCTCATTTCCTTGTCTTAAAAACACTGCTGTTTTTATGATTAAATAAAATAAGTTTGTTTATTGTTAAGCATAGTAGCCTACACATGGTAACTGAAGGCAAATATTATATTAACGTAATTTCTACCTCATGACGTGACCTGTCCTATGTGCTTTTTTTTTTTTTTTTGAGGAAGATTAACCCTGAGCTAACTACTGCAAATCCTCCTCTTTTTGCTGAAGACTGGCCCTGAGCTAACATCTGTGCCCGTCTTCCTCAACTTTATAGTGGGACGCCTACCACAGCATGGCTTTTGCCAAGCAGTGCCATGTGTGCACCCGGGATCCGAACCAGTGAACCCCAGGCTGCCGAGAAGCAGAACATGCGAACTTAACCACTGTGCCACCAGGCCGGCCCCCCTGTCCTATATGTTTTTAATTTAAAATTTCAATAATAAACTTAATTTATAAATTATAAGCCTGGTAATCTATAAAATATGACAATGTATTTATTTCATTCACAGGATTATTTATCTCAGGGGTACAGATTCAGTTTTGATTAGTTATTAAAGTTCTTATTACTAGTTCTCAATGATTATGAATAACAGGGTATGTAGGAGAGGTGCCAGCCTTGAAATCACACAGACTGGCTGCAAATCCTGGCTCTTGCACTTCCTGGTTGCATAACTAAATTTCTCACCCTCTCCAAGTTCAGATTACCATCTCTAAAGTGAGGACAACAGTAACTACTTTGTAGGCTTATCAAGAAAATTTACTTAGGTAAAGTAATAAACTACCAGACTAGTACCCTGCAACTAACTGCTCAATAAATGTTAGTTATTTTCTCTTTTCTCCCATTTAAAACAATCCGGAAGTATGTACTAATTTGCAAAGTGTTTGCTCTTGGACTGAAATATCTTTGGGTTCATTATATTTTTTTCACCTTCCTGAAATTACCTCAGCCACTGTAGCTGTTAACTGGCACATCAAAGATAAGCATATACCATCTCTCCATCCTGAAAACCCACTAAAATGATCAAAAAGGTATGTAACATGACATACACTCAAAAGACAATAAAATGGAGCTGGTGGGATAAGTGGAAACTAAAAGAACAGATCCTGGACGGGTGAAACCTGAGCCGTAATGTGGGAAATGTGGACACTTATTGCTTCCCACCACAGAATCCTAAAATGACTCAGGAATTTGCGGGAACAAATATTGACAATGATGTAAAGGTGGAGTAGATAAAAGAAGGATTTGTTAGAAGTCTGTTGAAGAAGTAATTAAACCACTTTTTGCAGCTGGACAATAGTTCCCCACCACACACACACACATGCACACACATGCACACTTGAGGTGGAAGGAGCAGCGGGCACAGCTGAAGGTGGGAATACCATACCAAGGTCAATGGGTACATATTGAACTAAGATATCCAGTTTTATTTTTCCAGTCAGCTTTCAGGACAATGGGAATAAGGCTAACACCTATGACGAAGAAGTTTTAAAGGTTTGTTTAATGAAATATCAGACTAGACCATGAGAAAAGATCTAAAGATATTAACAGGAAGGATCACAGCCAGATTGCCTTTAGCAAAGCCCCCTAGTCCACATATACGTCTCTTTATTCAGCTCTTTAGGGTCCCATTCTTAAATAAAACTGGACAGCCAAATATTTAGATGTTCAAGAAAAGTCTCTAAACTGAAAAACAGAGGCAGGTAAAGAAAACAAGGGAAAAAAAGGAACTTGAAAGAAATATTGTTACTGGAGGGAGAAGAAAAATCTCGAAAATGAACAAATTCCTAACATTCATATTTAGGCGAGAAAAAAGAAAACATTGCATTCACAAAACAAGAATAAGAAAAAAGATACATTCAGATAACAAAAAAAAGCTCTTGGAAGTTAAAAATTGTGATAGCTGAAATGAAAATTCAGTAGAAGGACAGTTGAAGCAAGATCCCCAAAATTAGTAGAGAAAGACAACAAAATGAGAAATAGGAAAAAAGGGATAAGAAAGTTAGAGGAAAAACACAAGAGGTGCAAAATTTGAACAAAAATGCTTCTAGAGAGACAGAAAAGAGAATATAGAAAGAAGCAAATTATCAAAAAAATAATTTTAAAATGTTCTGGAATTGAAAGATACAAGTTTTGAAATTAAAGGAGCTCAACAATTGCCTAACACAACGAATGAAGAAAGATCTATGCTAAGGCATGTGAAATTTCAGACCACTTGAGAAAAGGAGAAACTTATAAATGCTTCCAGAGAGAAAGAGAGAGAAGCAAAAAAATAGATGACAAATAGTAAAGGATCACGTATCAGAATGGTAGATGACTTCTAACAGCAAAATTGCATAGTGAAGCAACAGCTTCAAAATTCTGAAGGAAGATTTCAACCTATGATTCAAGCTAGCAATCAAGTACAAAGGAATAGAAGAGACAATATCAAATATGAAAGCTTCAAAAATTAATCAACCTCATTTCAGAGACTGGGAAACCACAAGATAGATAATGAAGGGAGACACTGAGACAACAGCTGTGCAGATGTCTAGAGAGTAAGTGGTCCAGATGTGAGCTGAATAGATGGCTTCAGTTAGGCTGTCTTTAAGAGATTGAAACACATGAAATACCTGATGTGTTTGAACTTGTTGAGGGGATATTTATGATTCTGGAAAAGATGAGCAAAATTAAGACTGAATTATTATTGGCTGAAGGAAAAAATAAAGGTTGTACAAGAGAAACAAATAATTACATAAAGCTACATGACTTAGCTCATGAATAATCTTTATATGCTCATAATATGAAAAGTGAACACTGATATAACTAAGAATGATGATATAACTAAATCAGGAAGTTGAAGAAATTGAAGGCAGGTATGCACGTGTGAGTGGGGAACCTGGGAGAGTATATAAGATAAAATTTCACTTCCACAATAGAAAGTCAATAGATATCTAAAATTCAAAAATCAAGAAATAGAATTATAAGTATGTTATTTAAGAATATAAGATAAAGATCAAAATAAAAGGCTAAGCTAATTGAAATTTGTCACTTCTGGGGAACAGGAATTGGAGGTGGTAGCAGAGAGTGAGGTGGCATAGCAATGCTTTTTTTCATGTTGAGCCTTAACAAAACTTTTGACCTTGCGTACTATAACTATGTTGTAGGGGAGGAAGACAAATGCTCTATACTTTAGGTCTTTCTGGCTGGGCTATGAATTAAACTGACGTGAGACAGAATAACAGGAGAAAACCAAACAGAGCTTTATGACATGTACACATGGGAGACACTCAGGAAAGTTGAGGAACTCACCAAAATGGCAGAGGCTCTCGTCTTAAATACCATCTTCAGCTAAAGACAAAGGAGGATGTTGGGGGTTGGGGGAGTCAGTTATGGGAGATTACCAGAAAAGCACAGCAAACAAGAGTAAGGTTATTATGCAGATTTAAGTCCTTGCTTTCCTATTCATAAGGGTTTCCAGAGATAAGGTCATCCCCTCTTCTTCCTGGTACAGAGAGGGAGACACATTTACACATGGAGATTCCCCTTACAAACGTAAATGTCTCTTACAAAGGGTAAATTCTACTTTTGAGAGCTTCTTCCATGTCTGCAATTTCTTAAAAGTAACCAGCCCAAGATAATCCTCATGCCAAAGGTACACATTTTGGGGTGGCCAATTCTGATCCCCTACAATGTACATCTTGAATAAAAATAAAAATCATGCAAATGTTGTCATAAGAACTCCCTCTTCAACATAGACCCTCTCTCCCTCTTCCTGCTGATGAGCAGGTTTAGATCAAGAGTAACACACATCTCTTTCTAACCAGTTAATCTGTTTACATTAAAATCTGGCAAAAGGCACCAGCTTTTATTGATGTCAGCTTCTTTTGAATCAGTTTCTAAAAATAGTGCTAGAGTATTTCAATTCAGCAGTTCTCAAACTTACCATGGCTGAGGACAGCGTATATTCCTGGTCTCCACGGACATTAGAGTTTGAAATATTTGTTAGCTTTTATTGATATTTTATTTTTCCATTTTATTTTTTAAATTGTTCAAAAGCTGCAAATGAGACCAACCATTAATGTGAGCTACCACTGTCATCAAAATGAATCGACTTCACACTGCCCCGAAGAAATGTAATGATGTTTTCAGTTTTAAAATGATTTATAAACCTCTCTTACTAACTTAAATAAGTCTAAGAGAGGAAGTTTCCAACAAACAAGTAGGTATGAAATGTCAGATAGCAGAAGGTATTTTGCAGGAATTAGAACAGGGTGGCCTAGGGACAGGGGCCCCATTAGATTGGATGGTCAGTCAAGGCCTCTTTAAGAAGGTGGCTTTTAAACTGAACCAGACTGACAAAGATAGGCCAGTCCTCGGAGGTTTAGAGAGGGGGTCCCAGACAGAGGGATCCGCTAATGCAAAGGCCCTGCAGCAGGAACAAGCTTATCCTGTTTGAAGGACAGCAAGAAGGTCAGTGCAACTGGAGTCAAGCCAACAAGAGGAGAGGGGCATGAGATAAAGCTAGAGATGTAGGCAGGGACCAGGTCATGAGATTGTGGGCAAATAATTTGCATTTATGTTCTAAGAACAATTGAGAAACTGTTGAAGAGCTTTAAGAATTTAGAGTAACTTACATCTTGGCAGGAGTACCTCACACCTTGATGTAGCATAAGAAGTGAATTTTTTCCCTTCACCTTTCATTTTCTTTTCTCCCACTTTCTCTTTTTATATTAATAATATAGAAGTCATATAGAAATAAAATAGAAATATTAATAATATGGTCATGTAGGGGAGCAGAATTTGCCACCTCAAGCCACCTCATGCCTGTTTGGCATGAGGATTATTTTGGGCTGGTTACTTTTAAGAAACTGCAGGTATGGGAGAAGTCCTGAAAACTAAGTATAAGTTGCCCTTTGTAAGAGACATTTCCATTTGTAAGGGAAATCTCCATTTGTAAAGGCATCTCCCTCTCTGTACCAGGAAGATGGAGAATGACCTTATCTCTAGAAACTCTTATCTATGCAGAAGGCAAGGATTTAATTCTGCATAATGACTTTACTCTTGTTTACTGTGCTTTTTCTGGTAATCTCCCATAACTGACTCCTCCCACCCCCAACATCCTCCTTTGTCTTTAGCTAAAGATGGTATTTAAGGTGGTGACCACAGCCATTCTGGTGAGTTGCTCAGTTTTCCTGGGTTTCTCCCATGTATTCATGTTATAAAGCTTTGTTTGATTTTCTCCTTTATTCTGTTTCATGTCAATTTAATTCATAGACCAGCCAGAAGGACCTAGAGGGTAGAGGGATTGTCTTCCTTCCCTACAGTCATTATCTACTCCATGATCACCTTCTCTTTTCACCATCCTTCAACCTATTCTTGGTCTCAATCTCCAGACATCTTCTCATCTATTAAGCGAATACCTTTTCACCTTTGGAAATTCATCTTGATGTCACTTTGGTTAAGCTTTCCCTGGTCTTTTTAAGTATAAATAAAATCCCTTATACATGCACTTATCATGGCACTTATCATACTATTTTATTACTGTTGTTTTGCTGGCATCTTTTTCACAGGTCATGAGATCTTCTTCCCCCGAATAACATGAATTTATACTTTATAAGGATATGTATCATTTCCTTAGGTTCCATGAATATAACACAATCCCTGGCACATAGGAAGCATATAGTGTGTTTGTTGGATGAGTGTTGAGAGTTCAGTTGACTTGCAAGTGAGCTGCAGAGCTGGGAGTAGAACCAAAGTCTTGATCTACAGAGAGAATTCCTGGACAAAAGCATTGGGTCTTCCAGTTATTGAAAATCTGTCATTCCTATGGACATTGCACATGTGCTAGCTCATGAGGGCTTATATCAAAGCTTCACAACTGATGAGACAGAAATAGATTACAGGTGGATCAAGAGAAAAAGTCCTCAGATTAGTAGCCATCTCTGAGGTAGTTTGATCTCTATCCTAGTGTGATGTATATATACTGTCATTTTCAACATGAGTCATGAGGTGAAAAACAGTTGACAGCACTACCTATAGTCTGAAGGGGGACATACTGAACAATAATGAAAAGAGTTAGAAAGTTGATTGCAAGTGTGAGTTGGTAAAATTTTGCAATCTCCATTTAGGTAAAAAGCATAGTGCATATGAATAATAGATATTTCTGTTTGTTAAGGCCTGTGGAGGAGGAAAATAAAACTTTTCCCTCTACCCATCCTAGGTTCTCCAGCTGGGACCCTGTAAATTAGAATAGCAAAAGACAGATTATCAAGAGAAAAACCAACAGAAGTTTATTAGCCTGTGCATCACTCACATATACATGGAAGCACCCAGCGATGGGTAATCCAAAGGGGTGGTTTGAATTTGGGCTTATATACCATTTTAAGCTAAACAAAGGAAAAGGGGTTTTGGGCTTCTGGGTATCAGAGACAAATTATGGGAAGGTGACCAGGAAAAGTAGGGTAAATAATTGTTTAGTAAGCTTTGCTATGCAGATTTAAGTTCTTGCCTCCTCCATTGAAAGTCCTCTTCTTCCTGGTATAGAAGAGGAAGACACTTCTACAAATAGAAATTTCTTTTATAAATGTAAATTTCCTTTACAAAAGGAAAACTCGTGACCTGTTTTTAGAGCTTTTCCTATATCTGCTGTTTCTCAATGGACTTTAACTCAAAATAATCTATATGCCAAAGGGGCATATTTTGGGGTGGCATAAAGTAGTCTTTAGGCTTATATACAGGATCAAAATTTTCCTTTAGGCAAATGACTAAACCAGTTTTTTTTCCTTAAAGTAAAAATTGATTTACAGTCATTGAAAATCATTCAAAACGTCAATTAGATTAAAAACATTACAGTTATCTGTGATTTATGATGAACAGGCTAAAGAAGAATTCTGTTAAGCTTTGAGAATTTTGTCCTGATTACACGAAAGCAGGAAGATAGAGCAAAATTAACTAGCTTCTATTTGGTTAGGAGTGAGCTAGTTCACTTTATCAGGGTCTTCTGAGCCCTCTTTTCTACCAGGCCTCCACCATGGCCCCACCCTTGTGGGCTTGCATAGCCTAGTTTACCTTCTAAGTCAGTTTGGAGAGAATTTCCCACCCCTGATATCTGATCACCCTGGCTCTGCCTTCAGCAAGAATTGTGTTCAGTCGGTTTAGCAAGAATTTCCCCTATATGTGATGTCACCTTTTAATAATTTTCCATCTACCCACCCCCCAACCTGCTCCTTGACTGTAAATCCCCACTTGCTCTTGTATTTAGAATTAAGTTCAGGGGCCGGCTCTGTGGCCGAGTGGTTAAGTTTGCGTGCTCTGCTGCGGGGGCCCAGGGTTCGGATCCTGGGCGTGGACATGGCACTGCCCGTCAGGCCACATTGAGGCAGCGTTCCACATCCCACAACTAGAAGGACGTGCAACTAAGATATACAACTGTGTACAGAGGGAGTTTGGGGAGATAAAGCAGAAAAAGAAAAAAAAGATTGGCAACAGTTTTTAGCCCAGGTGCCAATCTTTGAAAAAAAAAAAAAAAGAATTAAGTTTTACACTGAGCTTTTCCCCTATTGCAATAGTTCTTGAATAAAATCTGTTTTCCCCACTTTAATTACCTTCTGGTCCTGGTTTTCAGTGTGTGTGTGTGTACTTACTGAGGAGTCTCATTAATTTATGCCAATTCCGTGCAAAGGAGTCTACACTAAAAAAAGAAATCTCACAAAGTGTTTTGCTGGTAAAAGTCCTTGTAAGAATTATTTTAACGATTAGATAGGGCTGTAATATATTCTTTTTTGTAAAGTTTCTTCCAGAAACCTTGCTTCTCTAATCAACTGGCAAAAGCTGTGAAGGTCTAGCTAAGTGAGGGTAAACTTCAGCAAAGTGCCTGTTGAAATTCTTCTGCGAATATGATATAATCAACATATAGTTTTGGGTGAGGAGCTTTCTTTCTAGAGGAGATTATGGTATGCACCAGAACTTTACATTCAATCTGCTCAGGGCTATTAATTGAGAGCAAGTGGTGAAGACATCGTTCTTACTCTCAAGAATATAGTTTTATGGGTGAAAAATTAAAAACACTTTTTTTAGTTAGTACTGCTTTATAATCCAAAGTCAGCCTTTCTTAGTCACTCACTTCTTAGGAACTTGATATTAATCTTGCTTTTCTTAAATTCATTTCCTAAATCACATTTGCTTTTAATATAATTTAAAATATTCAATATTATTATAAACATGGTTTCTCTAATTTGTAAGTCAAAATGAGAAAATAAGCTTCTAGGTTTTAATTTTTAAGCAGAACTTAGTGAGATTTTAGCTGAATCATCTTAAATAACAATCAAATGCTTACTTCTGGGAAAAAATGCTGAGGATAATTTAGATGATTTATTTAATTTAAGGTAAGTGAAGAAGCCAACTTCACTTTTATATAATACTTAAATATTTTCTTGGTGGAGTTCTCTGGAGAAAAGCCCGTTTTAATACTTATGTATAATTGATATTTGTGATTTAAACTAAAAATTAAAAGTTGATGCATTTTATCTTCAGATAACTCACTTAATTAGAAGAATACAGTTTATTATTTTTTTATTTGATGATTTTTAGTCTTAAAAAGATAATTCTAAACAATGACGATAAAATGATTCTTTTCATGAAGGTTTTTTTTTTTTAAAAGGGGACTTTTGTAGGGAAAAATCACACACTTCCTTGTGTTATACAGCAAGCATCCTGTGTGTTATTTAGAGATCCTTTATCATGGAGGGTGGTCCAGTGGTAATTTACCAGGGAAAAAAAGGAGTGTACAGAAATTTAATTATTATTTGACCTCAAATAATTATATGCCACTAAACTAATTAAAGAGCAAATTAACAATGTACCACTAATGGGTAGTCTGCTCCTTGCATGACTCACTCATCTTTCACAAAGAATAAGTGATTTGTATTAGAAAAGAGTTGTTAAGGATGTTTTTGGGGATAACTATCGCTGTCATTGCTATGTTAAATCACAGGCCCAACCTCTGGATAAAAAGAGACAGGCTTATCATGAGCCAGGAAAACAGCAGCCCTAGCCTGATAGCTCTGACTCAAGGCCTTGTTTAAAAGCTATGACTCAGTGCCCGGCAACCCAGCAGCCCTGTGCTTCTCAGTTCCTTGCAAACCAGCCATTCAGCCTCTAATGTTCAGCTTGCGTGCCTCATGCTGATTATTTCTGTGAAGTCCATCAGAGTCAGCCTTATTTTCTTGCAAGCATTCATCTTCATTTCCAAGGGAATGAAGGGGTATTTCAGTGGTAGTGCTGTCCGCTGGTAGCAGAGCTAACAGTTCAATCAAAACAACAGCTGAGAAACTGCTGCAAGAATGTGAATTCTAACATAGAACCTTTTAATATAGGAACGTGGAGTGTATGTCTGTTTGCAGTGAGTGTGTTTGTGTAGCTATGCAGTTTATTTTTATGGTGAGAATCAAAATATCCCTAAGTGTAAACAGGGGTCCTCTAACTTACGTGAGTTATTATCGAGCGAATATTTCTATGTTCATTCTTTCCCTTCTTATAACTTCTTGTGACTTTTTTTATTTACTCCATTGCTTCTTACCACTAAACTACAAGACTTATTTTTTATTGTTTCTTTATTCAGCTACGTATAGTTTAATATCATTGGTTGATCAAGAGGCAACAACTTAGAGATCCAGTATAAGCAATATTATGCTTCTGTCAACAACAGCACAAATGTGATAATAAACTGCAATTGCCAGTGTGCACACACACAGGGATTGTGGCTCAATGGAAAAACCACAGCCCTGGGGGCAACCTTGATACTCAGGGCCAGTCTATCACTACCAGGCTTACAAAGAGGCTAAGTTGGATATCCAGATTTTTATGTGAATTCAATTGACTTTTAAAAGTTGGCAACTAATTTAAAAAATTTTAACACTGTGCAGGCCAACAGCCAGCTTGCAAGCTGTTTCTGGCTCATGGGCTGCCAATGTGCAACCTCTGATTTCAACTCTAAAGTTCTAACAGTATCTCTTATTTCACTTTGACTTACTGAGAAATGACCCTCATTTTCTGATACCTCCCTGCCAATAGGAAGTATTGAAACTTGGGTCAAGTAATTATAAGTAATTTGGCATAAACTAATGATTGTCACTATTTTATATGTGAGAAAAGAAATGCTAAGAGAAATTACATGTTTTGCCCCATTACCACAAAGCTGATAGAACTTTTACCTTCTAAATACAAGTCTTGTGTTCTTTCCAATCACTCTGTTATGGATTGAATTGTGTCCCCTCCCCCCACCCCAATTCATATGCTGATGCTGTAACCCCCTGCTCCCATATGACTGTTTTTGGAGATAGGGCCTTTAAAGAGGTAAACAAGGTTAAATGAGGTCATATGGGTCATATGGATGGGGCTCTAATCCAACAGAACTAGTGTTCCTACAGGAAGAGGAAGCGACATCAGGGGCACATGTGCTTGGAGAAAAGGCCATGTGAGGAGACACAGTGAGAAGGCAGCTGTCTGCCAGCCCAGGAGAGAGGCCTCAGGAGAAACCAACTCTGGAGGCACCTTGATCTTGGACTTTTAGCCTCCAGAACTTTGAGAAAATAAATTTCTGTTTTTAAGTTGAAAAAAAACCATGAAGGGTCAACAACCACACCTCCTCCACTCACATGGCCGGACACTGATTGCTCCATATTTTCTGCAATCCGAGCACACTTCTACTGCCCATTATGTTAAGTCCAAAATATTTGGATGAAAAGAAATTGATTCCATTAAGATCTGGATGTCTGATCTCCTATACCACGTAATGGAGACATAGTTGATTTGTTGAATGGGTGAATGCTGCTAAATACTTTAATGTTTGCAAATGTCAGTATAATTAAAATATCTCCCGTTCATTTTGAATGACAAACATTGAGTTGATATGGATATAAAGGTTGAAATCTTCAAAAAGTCACAAGAAAAATGCAATATTTTTCTTAAAAAATAATGATTTGTTGATATACAACCTCCATTTTTTCCTACTTAATTTGGAGAAGAAACATTTTTATTTAGACTTAGTACTGTATTAAATTTCACCCAAAGATTATACTTTTTTCATTGTTATATGTATTATTTCATTATAAATTATTTGGAAAAGTAGCTAGCTAACATGCTCCAAGGTATGAAACACAAAATCCAAAATAATATATATTATTTAGAATGAATATTCAGGAAAAGCTTATGTTGGTTAGAAATTGAATTCTAATAATGAATGTCTTCCAAATTTTTCAGAATGAGGAAACTGAGTATCACAGTTGAAAAATTATCCTATTTGAAAAAAATGTTAAGTCATGGACCTGAGTGAAATGATTGTATTAGCCTCTACCGTGAGGAAAAAATGAGGTTTAAGAAGTTGAAATATGTCCTTAAATTAATACTCTTAAGTAGAAATGGAGTATTTTCAAATATTAAAATAATCAGTTATTTAGGAGAGTAAAAATGCGTATTTGTTACCTTAGAATTAAAATTCCTATAAAACTATATTTAATAATTAATAAGGGACATTCATTCTCATGACATCCAAATATAGGCTATGCTTACTGTACGTATATAAATGACATAGAAAAACTGGAAAGGGGAAAAAAAGGAAGAAAATGCTTTAATTTATAACAGGTGTTTAAATGCACCTTGGGATACATTCATTATGGACATACACAATTAATCCTTCAGTGACTGCTGCCCACACCATGCTTTCCTTACCTGTTCATTGGTTTACACCTGCACATTAGGATTGCACCTGGTTGAAATGTGAGTGACTCTCAACATCAGCTTGTTAAATCTTTTTCTATAAATTTTCCTCTTTAAAATGTAGCAAAATAAATTCAGAAACAAAGAAACACACCTACATAAACAAGGAGATCCCTGAAAAGCATAAGCAGCCACTGGACTCAACCAGAAAGCACAGGTGGAAAGAGAGTTTAAAGGACCTTAGAGCGCTATGAATGTTTTTCACAGTGTCACGATTACAGAAACACCTGGTTCTGCAAACGGCTGATTCACTGGGAAAATTTTCCACAGTGTTCAATGGGCCTCAGAGCAGCTTTAATACATCGAATGCTGCATAGAAGATTATGTAGATTTCAGCTACATGCTGAAATAGAGTTAAAAATATCTGGGATCTCTGGCCAAAGACCTTTATGGTAACTGTTGTTCTGTCTACCAAATACTCTTTTACCAAATACCAAATTCGTCTTTACCAAGCATTTTTACTGCACCTATTAGGAGCAAAACTTACAACATAAAACTTGCCTGATTTGGAAAACATTTTGGGATTTAAATCAACTGGTTCTAAGTTGATATGAGGACCTAAGACATCATTAGGTGCAATAGTACACCAAGTTGCTCTCTGGAAAGGGAGTTGTAATTTCTCTTCCTCTCTATTTAAGCTACCAAGCTTAGAGTAACAACTTTATTGTGAAAACAGAGTGGCGGAAATCAGATGTCGTATGTTACCCTGGTGACATGTCGGTCAGTTCCTTATCATCCTTATTTCAATTCTTGCTGTAAGGTCAGGATAAGATAAACATCTACTCTGCTTAACTGTATCTTCATAACTACAATCACGAAAGAGTTTCTGTTTAGTTTGGTAGAGTACTAGAAGGCTAGAAATTTATAAAACGAAAACAATGTTTCTACGCATAAGAACACATAAAAAATAAAGAGAGAGAATTGCTTTTTTGAAAGTTTCATACTTTCCATCAGCTGAGAAGTGATATTATCTAATCCTAGCAAGTATAGAAAAGTTATTTAATGTTCTGTCTTCAGACCAAAGTCTTCACAGGATGGCCATAATATTTGGTTTTGATATTGTGACCTCTCAAACCACGAGGCTCACACTTGTTCGGATGTAAGTACAAAATCACAAGTATAATTCTCAATAAAAAAGAAACAGTTCTAGGTTTATTCTGTTACTCTTTCCTTTGTTGATAAGGAAAGTAACGTTTTCGGAATAGCTTCCTATTGCTATGGAAATAAGGGAGTAACAGATACTTACTGACAAGAGTAAAATGGCTTCCGCAAGTAAATTCTGGGAGAGTGGCAGGGGGAGGATGAGGTATTGCTCCTCAAAGTCATCAAAAAAGTTGGATTACATCTGACAGGTTTGTTGTGATGTCAGAAGAGTAATAGGGAGCACAAATGAGGTAGGGTCTTAAAAGTCACAGTAACTCCTTCAGCTAGTACTCTGAGAGGGCAGGACGTGGAGGTTTATAGCAATCTAGTGACGTGGTTTGCTTTAGGTTTTCAAGGATAACTGGCTACTATTTCAAGAGAAGTGGACAAGGCGGAAGCAGGAAGACCGGGTGGGAGACTACTGCAATAATTGAGGAGGGACCAATGGTGGCTTAGATTAGAGTGGTAACAGAAGAAATAGTAAGAAGAGGTCAGATCCACTATATTTTGAAGGGACGTCAATTTTGGAATAACAGGTGAAATTTCAAATCAGAGAGAAAAAAGAGTCAAGGATGTCTCCAGGTTTTATAGCCTGAAAAATTGGAAGATAAATTTAATTTTAATTGATGTGAGCCCATGCTGTGAAATAATATTTGGCAATACTATTTTTATTAATTATATAACATTATGTGGTAATGTAACAGTGCCTCAACTATGGAACATTAGAATTATTTCTATTTCTCCACTATTATAAATAAAGCTGTGGTTAATATCCTTGGACACAAATATCCAAGGACATATCTATTATTTCTTTGATGTATTACATTGACATGAACATTTAACACTATTAGTACGTATTACCAAGCTGCTTTTCAGAAATTTTGCAAACACAACCAGTATGTTAAAGTAAGAATATATCATATAATTTTACCTAGCCTTTCATTGTTATGAATAAATAAATTTAATGTATTGATAATTTAATAATACCATGTAGGATGCTGAGCATTGTGCATACGTCATCTTATTTCATCCTCATGGCAGGATATGGTATAGATATTATTTTATGGTATAGATGCTATCTTATCAGGAAACAATCTCAGAGAAGGTAACCTGTCCAAAGTCAAGTAGTTGGTAGTCTCATAATTCAAATAACTGTCTAAATCCGTCTTTTATTGTTAATGATAATGCCATACTGCCTCCTTATTGTAAAACTTCTGTGTGTCTGTTTTTCAGTGTGTGTATAAGATACCTCTAGTTGGATTTTTAAAAACTCTAGGTGAAGCCTATATTTTAATTGGGATATTTAACTCATTAATATTTATTATAATTGATATTTGATTTTACTTCTGTTCCTTAATTAATTCCATTTGCTGTTTTGTTTTTGTTTTTTGCCTCCTTAGATCTATTTTACCTACCTTTGTTGACTTCAAAGTTTGGATGGTATATATTCTACTTTGAATTTTGCAAATGAGTAATTTAATTCTTCAAAGCCACAGTTCAACTTGTATTTTTCTTAATCCTTAATTTGATAGCTTTCATTCACTTAATCCTTAAAATCTTTTCGTGAACGTTAAGAAATTAATGTGTTTGTTGCAGATTGTATTTTTCAATAATGGCCACAACAATATGTCTCAGTTATCCTCCTAGAACAGGTTCACCAGATATTTTCTGTGAAGAGACAGCTAGTAAATATTTAACCTTAGTGGGCCATGTGGTGCCTGTTGCAACGCAACTCTGCTGCTATAGTACAAAAGCAGCCATGCACAATACAGAAATGTCTGAGTGAAACATGTTTGTGGTCCAACAAAGCTTTATTTACAATACTAGGCAGCAGGCCAGATTTGGCCCACAAGCTGTAGTTTCCCAACCCTTGTTCTAGAATCTTTACACTTCTCCATCAAGAGATGGAGACCAATTCTTTTCCACCCAATTCTGGGAGGATCTCTACCTTATTTTTAACCTACAGGATGTGGCAGATGTGACCTGTAAGGCTAGGTCAGAAATGGCAATGAAACTGTTGCCTTGCTTGCTGAAAGACTAATGTTGGAATCTTGAGCTACCACGTAAGCAGTACTCAGGCCTTGAGGCCACCATGATGTTAGGAAGTTCAAACTACATGGGGAAGACTTGAGATTACATAGAGGGGTGGACAAGCTTTAACCATGTTGTCTCTCTAATGAAAGACCCTGGGTGGGAACCACACAAATGAGCCCTTATCAAATTCTTGACCCACAGAACCCTTCAGAGATGATACAATGATTGTTGCTGTTTCAGGCCACTAAGTTTTGGAGTGGTTTATCATGTAGCAATAGTAACTGGGACAAAATTTAACACCCTTGGATGGCGGGGCTGTTGTAACAAAAACCTAAAATGTGATGCGTTAGTTTTGGTACTGCATGGAGGTGCAAGCTAGATCTCAAAACTAGTTTCAGTGAAAATGGGAGGGCCTTCCAGAAGAGTGTTAGCAGAAGCCTAAAGGGACTCAGGAAGCAGCTAGTGAGGGTCTAAAGGGATGTGAAAGAAAGGTTATGGAAGCTGGAGAAAGTGAGATTTCTCTTATTGAATGGTGGAAAACTTAGCAGAACTGTTCTTTTTAGAATTGCTCATGAAAAGAAAGAAATGAACCTAGTGATCTCCACGATCCAGCTAAGGTTTCCAGGCACAGTGTTGAGGGTACCTCAAGAAAAGAGAGAGAGGAAGTAAAAAGCAAATTATTCAGTTTTTAAATGGAATTTGGAGGAAATGTAAAGGGTGAAGAACAGTCATTTTTGCCAGGAAAGTGTTCTCAAGTTAAGACAGGGCCTCAGAGCAAAGAACAGATCAAATTTGCATTTTTTGTTAAGATCTCAAAAAGATCTAAGGGGGTGCCTCATAAAACCTTACAGACAGATGAAAGTACTTCTAAGGATCCTAAGGCATGCCCATAAGTAAAATAGCTTCCAAGAATCTTAAAGTATTATCTCAAAGAGATTGTGCTTGTGTATAATAGAATGAACCTCAAGAAGATTTGTAGAAAACTCATGAAGTTTTATAGAGAATTTCCTTTTCCATTAGCAATGTATTTTCATTAAAGTTTATTTTGTTGGACAGGAGCGTAGCTACTCCAAATTACTTTTTCTTTTTTAATCTTTTTATTATTGTGGTAAAATATACATAATGAAATTTACCATATTAACCATTTTTAAGTGTCCAGTTCAGTGGTGGTGAATACATTCACGCTGTTGTGCAGCCATCACCACCATCGATCCCCATGACCCTTTTCATCTCGTAAAACTGAAACTCTATACCTATTAAACAGTGACTCCCTGTTCTCCCCTCCTTACAGCCCCTGGCAACCACCATTATATGTTCTGTCGTTATGATTGTGACTACTCTAAGTACATCATATAAAGCAGAATCATACAGTATTTGTCTTTTGGGGATTAGCTTATTTCACTTAGTGTAATGTCCACAAGGTTCATCTGTGTTGCAATATATTGCAGAATTTCCTTCTTTTTTTATGGCCTAACAATATTCCATTGTATATATATATATATGGCACATTTTGCTTATCCACTCACCTTTGGTTGGGCGCTTGGGTTGTTTCCATGTTTTAGCTGTGGTGAATAATGCTTCTATAAACGTGAGTATACAAATATCGCTTAGAGGCCCTGCTTTTAATTCTTTTGGGTACATACCCAGAAGCGGAATTGCTTCCACTGGATCATATGGTAATTCTATTTTTAATTTTTTTAGAAATGTCATACTGTTTTCCACAGCAGCTCCACCATTTTACATTCTTACCAACAGTGCACGAGGGTTCCAGTTTCTCTGCATCCTTGCCAACACTTGCTTTTTTCTTTTTTTTCGATAGTAGCCATCCTGATGGGTGTGAGGTGGTATCTTATTGTAGTTTTGATTTGAATTTCCCTAATGATTGGTGATGTTGAGCATCTTTTCATGTGCTTATTGGCCATTCATACATCATCTTTTTTTTTTAAAGATTGGCACCTGAGCTAACAGCTGTTGCCATTCTTCTCTCTTTTTTTTCCCTTTTCTGCTTTTTTCCCCAAATACCCCCGGTACATAGGTGTATATCTTAGTTGTGCGTCCTTCTAGTTGTGGCATGTGGGATGCTGCCTCAACGTGGCACGACAAGCGGTGCCATGTCGGCACCCAGGATCCGAACCAGTGAAACCTTGGGCTGCCGCAGCGGAGCATGCGAACTTAACCACTCCACCACAGGGCCGGACCCCATATATCTTCTTTTGAGAAATATCTATTCAAATTCTTTGCTCATTTTTGAATCAGGGTGTTTGTTTTTTTGCTATTGCATTTCAAATTCTCTCTGTATTCTGGATATTAACCCCTCGTAAGATATATGATTTGCAAATATTTTCTCCCATTCTGTGGCCTGTCTTTAGATGAACAAAATTTTTTAATTTCTGTAAAGTCCAGTTTGTCTATTTTTTCTTTTGTTACCTGTGCCTTTGGTGTGATATTCAAGAAATTAGTGTCAAAGCCAATATTGTGAAGATTTTCCCCTATATTTTCCCCTAAGAGTTTTATTGTTTTAAGTCTTAACACTTAGATCTTGGCCCATTCTGGGTTAATTTTTGTGTATAGTGTTAGGTAAGTGTCCAACGTCATTCTTTTTGCATGTGGATATCCAGTTTTCTCGACACCATTTGTTGAGAAAAACTGTCCTTTCCCCATTGAATGATCTCGGCACCCTTATCACAAATTATTCACCAAATATGTGAGGATTTATTTCTGAGTTCTCTATCCTATTCCATTGGCCCATATGTCTGTTTTTATGCCAGTACCACACTGGTTTGTTTACTGTAACTTTGCAGTAAGTTTTGAAATCAGGAAATGTGAGTCCTCCAGTTTTGTTCTTTTTCATGATTGCTTTGCTATTAAGGGTCCCTTGAGGTTTCATATGAATTTTAGGACGGGGTTTTCTATTTGTGGAAAAATCATCATTGGGCTTTTGATAAGGATTGCATTGAATTTGTAGATAGCTTTGCGTAGTATTGACATTTTAACAATATTAAGTTTTCCAACCTATAAACATGTAATGTTCTTCCATTTATTGTCTTCTTTAATTTTTTCCATAAATGTTTTGTAGTTTTTATTGTACAACTCTTTTACCTCTAATTCCTAAGTATTTTATTCTTTTTGATGCTATTGTAAATGGAATTGCTTTTGTAATTTCCTTTTGAGATTGTTCATTGTATATAGAAATGTAATTAATTTTTGTGTTTTGATTTTGTATCCTGCTACTTTGCTGAATTCACTAGTTCTGATAGCTTTTCTGTGAAGTCCTCAGGAGTTTCTACATATAAGATCACAGCTGCAACACAGAGATAGTTTATTTCTTCTTTTCCGATTTGGATGTCTTTTATTTCTTTTACTTGCCTAATTGTTCTGTCTAGAACTTCCAGTACTATGTTGAATAGAAATGGTGAGAGTGAGCATCCTAGCCTTGTTCCAGATCTTAGAGGACAGGCTTTAGGTATTTCACCATTGCGTGTAATGTTTGCTGTGGGTTCAAATTGCATTTGTCAGAGTTTGTGGTTTGTCTTTTTTGTTTCTTTAGTTTCAGCCATTTTGTTTCTGAATGGCCTGACTCTTCCAAACATCACGTAGCTGGATATTTTTTTTTAATCAAAATCTTTTAAGTAGTGTATAGTCTGATTACTTTATTAGAGTAATTAAAATATTTACATTTGCTTATAATAAAATTTTATTATTATTTATCTTGCTTTACTTTTCCTTTTCTCTGTAGTCTATTTAGTTTAATAATCTTTCTTTAGTCTGCCTTCTCCTCTCTACCAGGTTGAAAGTTCCTTATTTTATTTCAGTGGTTATATCTTACACGTCTGGCATGAATACTTGGCTTACAAAAGTCTAATATTGATTGCTACTTTTATCTTCTTTAAAAATATGGAAGAGCTTCACAATGTTTTAGTTCCCCCTCTATCATCTCCTTCTATCTTACGTGTTGTTGCTTTACAGTATTTTAGTTCCACCCTATTTTTATAACCAGTAAATTTGTCATTAAGATAATTATTGTTTCATAAAATCCATGCTTACTTAGATTTACACACAAATTTAACAACTACCCTGTGTATCTTTGTTTGGTGCAGTCCAACTTTCTTCTGAATTCACTTTCTTTCTTAAGTATGAACTTGTTTTCAGTGAGGGCTTGTATAGAAAAAACTCAGGTTGTGTTTGATAGAAAATGAGTTTCCTTCTTTGTTACTCTTGAGTAATAGTTTAGCATATAGCTTACAATAGTTTTGCATATCCTTGCATGTCAGCTATTTTATCAGATTACTCCATTGTCTTCTGGCCTTATTATTACTTTTGAAAATCTGTTATTATAGGCAATTTATCTTTTCTCTTTGATTACACTTAATAGTTTCTTCTTGTCTTAAATGTTCTGTAGTTTTTCTCTCATATATGAAGTTTTGGTGTTTTTTGTTTTTGATGAGGAAGATTGGCCCTCAGCTAACATCTGTGCCAATCTTCCTCCAATTTGCATGTGGGACACTGCCACAGCATGGCTTGATGAGTGGCGTGTAGGTCCACACCCAGGATCCGAACCTGCGAACCCCAGGAACTTGAAGTGGAGTGCTAGAACTTAACCACTACACAACCAGGCCAGGTCCTGGTCTTTTGTTTTTGTTTTTCTTTAAATTCTGATTAGGACTCATTGTGCTTTTGAAATTTCTGCTCTGGAATATTCTGAGCCATTATCCCTCAAATAGTAGCATTCCCTAGTTCTATTCTCCCTATCTGGTACTCTAATTATACATTTGTTGGATTACCTCATTCTATGCAACATATTCTGTCATATTTCCCATGCTTTTTTGCTTCTGTCTTCATTCAGTGTAGTTTCCTCAGATTGATTGTCTAGATTACAGATTCTCTCTTTAGATGTGTCTAATCTGCTATGTAATCTATTGTGTTTCTATTTGCATTAATCATATTTTTCATTTTTAGGAGTTCAGAAGGATTCTACATCTGTCTGTTCTTTAAAACTAATAGTCTGTTTTTATGTTTTCTATTCCGTCTTTTAGTCATTTTAATTGTACTTATTTAATAGCCTCCATTAGATTGTTCTATTATTTGAGGTTTCTGAGAATCTAATTTGGTTGTTTGATTTTCTACTGATTCTCATTCATGGTGATTGTTTCCTATGTGTTTCAAAGTTTGGTTTGTGAACTCCTGTTGAAAAGTTTTTGTCTGTGCATCCTAGATTTAAGATGTTTCCTTCCATAGCCAATTTTTAAAAAGTTCATGGTAAGTTTCCTGTGGGTATTGTTGGCTCAGGAACAATTTCTATATTAATTTATGAGCTTGAGTGCTCTAGGATTATGCTGAAAGTAAATTCAAAACCCAAATGTTCATGAGGTATGGACTATGGTTACACATTTTTGAGAGAAACATTTTTTTCCCACTCAGGCCACAGGTAGAGATAACCGATCTTCTTTATCTTCCTATCTGGAACAGACTGTTTTGCTAGTCTCATGGAGGGTGTAGTCTTTCTAAGCATTCCAATTCAATGAAGGAATCGCAGTTCACACACCCTACTGCATCTACTTTGTCTCCTTTCCTCAGATTGTCATATTAGCATAGGTGCCTAATTTATGGGACACACAACCATTTCAGGGAAATTCTGGTTTTTAAACCCTTTGTGTATCTGACACTAGGATACTTTTTTATGGTCATAAAACTCCTTAAAGAATGTTTATTTTATTCTACTCAATTGCTTTTAGGTATTGGTGGTAGAATAGTTTTATGTCTCCATATAGCTCAAACCTGGAGTTGAGAACTAATTTTCAAACATTCTTTTTTGGTAGGAAAATCTTTTTAAACTCAAAATATTATTCAAAATTGCAATGTATAAAACAGAAGAAAAGAGAAAGAGCTTAGGTTAAAGTGGGTATGGAGTAGAACATCTGCCTTTTCACCCTTTTGTGACTCATGGGGTATCTCAGAGGGACATTAGGGCTTCAAGAAGCACACTTTGAAAATTTCTATACTGGAATAAACTTATTTTCATAGCCTCTTGACATAAGCCTGGTGTCGCAAAAATTACAGTGGAATTTGAATTGGGTCACCTTGATTAAAGTCTCATCTTTGCTATTAATTAGCAATATGACATTGTACAAACCATTCAACATCTCTGGGATTCAGTTTCCTCATTTTTAAAAACAGAGACTGTTGGACTAAATGATCTCTGTGCTCCTTTTCTGTTGAAATATACTAAGATTGTAATGCTCAACCAAAACTCCTCCTAGCATAATATTCTGGAGATGCTAAGACTAAGAATGCCATTATAGAACTAAATTAATTGAACACAATTCTCTACTATTTATACTCTTAGGATTATTTAGCAAGTCATTTATTTTATGTAGCTTGCCCACAAGATATATTTTAAAATATGAGTTTTTAAATTTAGACTTTGGCCAAGCATTCACAAATTAAATTCAACCTATAGCTATATTCAAAGATTTATGACTAAAAATAGCTTAAATGATAAAAAAATTCTGCACAGTGAACTCTAAGTCTAATGTAGGTGGAAAAGGAATAATTAGTAAGGATGGGTTTTGAAAAGATGTTTATAAAAGAAATTCCTCATCAATCTTATTCTTCTTTCAGCCACCACTACACTTGGTCACAGTAGTTAACATCTAAGAAATAGTCTCCAAAACATAAATTTCTCTTTAGTAACTATGACAACATTCAAAACAAAGAGTTTTAAGAGAGCTTCATTTTTCTCCCTTTTTACTTTTTGGCAGTAATCATTTCTGCTTCTGAAATAAGTTCATCTAAATTTATTACACTAGTCTACACTGAGGTTAGTACATACCACAAATTAGCTCTGTTTTAGCTTATTTAGGATACAGCTAACAACAGTAGAAAGAGAATTGAAAGTGTTGGTATGACATGGTGTTAAATCATACTTTACAAGCGTTAGCTTAAAGTGTTAGTTACATTATTATATAGTTTTCTTTCCATTACACTTTAAAGCTTCATTTTAATGATCAAATATGGGATAAAACATATCCTTTGTAAAATGGATCAGACTTGGACTTGAAGTTGATGACCTAATTGTATAAAAAATTGAATTTAAAACATTATTAATATGGTAGGTTATACTAGAGAGGTACATACTGAGAAAATACATTTTTTCCCCAAATTTTGGAAGTAATTTCTTATCCTTTTCTTGTGATTTGATTTTCAAATTGAATTTAGATTTGCAAATTTTTAATTATAATATTTTATCCCATACTGGAACTTTTATTTACAAGCAACTCATTTAAGACAGTGTTTATCAGCAAAAGAAACAATCAACAAACTGAAAATGCAACCTACGGATTGGGAGAAAATATTCACAAACCGTCTATCTGATAAGGGATTGACATCCAAAATATATAAAGAACTCATACAAGTCAATAGCAGAAACCCCAACAATCCAATTAAAAAGTGGGCAAAGGACCCGAATAGACATTTTTCAAAGGAAGACATACAGATAGCCAACAGGTATATGAAAAGGTGTTCAACATCACTGATCATCAGGGAAATGCAACTCAAAACCACAATGAGATATCACCTCACACCTGTCGGAATGACTATTATCAAACAGAGTGTTATAAAAAGTGTTGGTGAGGATGTGGAAAAAAGGGAACACTTTTGTATTGTTGGTGGCAATGTCAATTGGTGCAGCCACTATGGAAAACAATATACAGGTTCTTAAAAAAGTTAAAAATAGAGCAACCATATGATCCAACAATCCAGCTTCTAGGTACATATCTAAAGGAAATGAAATCAAGATCTCAGAGAGATATCTACACCCTCATATTCATTGCAGCATTTCCATTGCAGCATTATTCACAATAGCCAAGATATGAAAACAACCTAATTGTCTGTCTAGGGGATGAATGGGTAAAGAAGATGTGGTGTATATATACACAGTGGAATATTATTCATCCACGAGAAAGAAGGAAATCCTGCCATTTGCAACATGTGAGGATCTTGAGGGCATTATGCTAAGTGAAACAAGTCAGACAGACAAAGACAAATATTGTATGATATCACTTCTATGTGGAATCTAAAACAGCTGAACTCGTAGAAACAGAGAGTAGAATGGTGGTTATCAGGGATTGGGGAATAGGGGAAATGGGGAGATGCTGGTCAAAGGGCACAAACTTCTAGTTATAAGTTGAGTCACTTCTGGGGATGTAATGTACAACGTGGTGACTGGAGTTAACCATACTGTATTATACACTTGGAAATTGCTAGAGAGTAAATCTTAAATGTTCTCACCAAATACATACAAAAAAGGTTATTACATGAGGTGATAGAGGCATTAACTAACCCTCTTGTGGTAATCATTTTGTAATACATAAGTGTATCAAATCATCATGTTGTTCACTTTAAACTTAGACAATATTATATGTCAATTATATCTCAATAAAGCTGGGGGAAAAAAGTGCTCTTCGCTCACTTAGATGAGAAAAAATAGATGTTTGAAATTCACTTAGGTCATGATTAAACATTCATATTTTTATCATTTACTAAATCAGAAGGGAAAATAACCCTATATTCACATGTAAAAATTTAAGATGGTGGGTAAGGCCTCTTTTATAGATCAGGAAATAATGTTTTCATGCAGTCTACTGTATTCTCAGGGGAAAGTAGAATAAATAGACCCTCCCTAGGAGTTAACACCTTTCAGGCAGAAAGGATTAGCCATTTTCAGGGTCAAATTTTTAATCCTAGAGAACATTCAGTCAACAAGCAATAGGTACTTGTCCCCCACCCCTCGTCTGTATTATTAACAATGCATAGGATAAAAAGTACAATAGCTGTAATAAAGCACTTCATGGTTTTGCTCATATTTGTTATAAAAGAGATCGAATTAAAATTCTCATAACATTTTTTACGTACACATATAAATGAGCAAATGACAGTTGCTTTATATAACTCTTTGAAATACTCTAATTTTTAAATAGTTTTTTGAAGAAAAATAACATAAAGACTTATGTGGCAATCTCTTTAAACAGGTTCTGAATCACTTTATAAAGATAAGTTGCTTTTTTTAATGGGATTTTTCAGTTTTTAGCAGCAGATATTTTTATCGGATGGTATTAAGTAGTTGCATTTAGATACACATCATGCTTCTGGTATTCAATAGAAACTAGAATCTTTAAAAATGTTAGACAACAGAAAAATACTCCGTAGTGAAGCCGATTAGACCTGTTACAAATCAGAAATGTCTTATGAGTTTCTTTAAGTGTTATTCTTTCAGCCAACACCGTTTTAATAGAAATAACTGAGTGATTAAATTAAATCTTTTCAGTTGTTGCGGTGGCATAAACCTGAAGAGAATCTCTTCAGTCAGCTTATCTTATATTCATTCTTTGCTATTGTTACAGGACATAACTTTCCTTTTAGGGACAGAATTTTATAAGAAATTCTCAGTGGTATTACTCATAATAAATATACTTCATGTGCGTGAATAATGTTTAGAATCTGTCAAACACTACTAAGAAATTTTAAACCTAAATCTCCCATAAGGCCAAAGAGAGGTGCCTCTATGACAATGCAGGTTAAATTCTTGGTCTACAAAGTCACTTAGTCTCAAATATCCTTTTAAGTGAAAGTAGTTTCAGAGGCAAATGACTTCATTAAAACGCAGCAGTACGAGTGCCCTTGACGGGTTTTCTATCTTCTCTGGTTCGGAATTATTTCGTTTCACACCAGGGTTCACCCTGGGGGGAAGCATCTTACACAGTGACTGACTACATGGGTCAGGACTGGTTTTGATAGGTGCTTCCACTTACCAGGATTTGACAATAGGAAACTGCCATTTTTGTAAGTTAAAAAATTGTGGAATATCAGAAAATTCATATTGCTCAACCTACGACTTGTATGACCATGGGCAAGTTGTTTAATTTCTTTAGGGCTGAATATCCTCACTTATAACATGGGGAAGATAGAGGTTACCTCTTAAAAATCATTACAAGAATTAAATGTAATGATGTACATACAGTAATTTGCACAGTGTTTAGCCTATAGTAGTTCTTTCAATCACTATTTTTCTAGCAACCCTACTGCTATCATGGCTGAATGCAGGAGTTCGACAAACACTGTTGTTACAAAAAAGTCAGTGTCAGTGAGGGTTCCCTTAGGAAACAACCTGAAGTACCCACATTTCCTTCAGTGCATGATACCCGAGTTTCTAGATTTTCTTGAGAAGCGTATGGCTAAATTCACGCTTGTTGACTTAGCAGAACTCTTCCCCAGTTCCCTGCAGGAGTTTCTGCTGGGGTCACATTCACTGTCTTTTGTGCTACCCTGGGAGAGTTCAAGATATTGATATGAAGATAACTAACCTGGGAATCTTATCATCTGTGTTTTTGCTTTAAATTCTTATTCATCTCATATTCATTTAATTCTTTTATTTTACAGGTTCCTCTCAGGACTTTAGATGCACCTGAAGTTATCAGACTAATACTTTCTCTTGAAAGATTCTCCATTTGGCAAAATGATTTGATCACACATTTCTCATCCTCACACCTCCTGACTGTCCTCCTCAGGGGAAGTGCCTCCCCACTTCTTCTCGGCATGAGTGTCTATCAGGAACCTTCCGGAGGAGCGCTTGGTATTGTAGAATGACATCTTGTTACTGATCAACAATTCCGGCTTCTATTTCTCCAGACGGAGTATGGGAGTACCAGTTGTATCTCACAAAGTCAAGAAATGTAATACTGATAACTCTTTACATAAATATCAGGTGTAGGCAGTTTCCAAAGGGAAACAGAAGTGCCCAGCACATAATAGATATTTTAGCTATTTTTATCATTTTTATGCTAGCCATTTTCCTCCTCTACCAGAAGGAAACCAGAGTTTGGGGATTTTAAGTAATTTGTCTAATATGTCACAGATAAATGCAAAACCAGTTTTCGAACCCAAGTCTATTCTTACATCAAAGCCTTGTTTGGGTTACATTTTCTCTCTACATTCTCCTATAAAGCTTAGCATTCATCACTTTGTATAATAATGATCTGTGTACTTGTCTGTCTTTTTCAAACTGAGGGCAACTTGAAGGTAAGGAATGTATTTTTGTCATATTTTTTAAGTCCAATACCAGGAATGTGCTTGATGAATAAATGAAAGATAAACTTTTGCCATATTCCTGTCACTTGATATCTTGAGGGAGCTTCAATTTTCCTGATTTGTGCTTTCTCCCTGGCTACAGATTTTGGCAAGTTTTAATTAAAATCTCAGCATCTCCCAAAGATCTGGTATTACTGATCTCCCCCCTCACTGGTGCTGTTATCTCTTAGATATTGGCTGGAGCTTCCCCCTGACTGAGAAGCCTCAAGTTTCCATTGGCTTGATCTTGGTTGTGCCAGGAGTGAAAAGGAACAGAAAATGGAAAGAAAACACAAATAATCTGCTATAGCAGAGAAATATCAGCAGACACAGAGACAAAAGGGTAATGCCTAAAAAGAGAGAGCTCAATGCTTTCACTTTCTCCTATGGGAGATGAAACAAAGCCTTCTTCTCAAAGCCTCAGCAGAATTTCATCCCGAGACGTAAGACAAATGAAGTGTCGGCTAGGTTCAAGTTTACTCTGATGTTTAATACTTGTAGGAGATACATAGGTTTTTCCCTCGTTCAAATTAATTTACCAAGTTTTAAAATAATTGTACTCCTTTAGGCTTAAAGTTTAGCAAGTTGGTGTAGCTCATTTTAGTTCTGTTTTCTGCTTCTACAGAAGTCCTTGTTTGCTATTGGGTGAAGAGTTATGGCTGTTATGTTGAAGATACCATGTCTTCATATTCCTGTCTTTCTTACTATTGCTATATAGGAAATCCAGGTGCCAAACAGATCTTTCTTATCATCATCATTTACTCAAGAAGTGTTTATTGAGTGCCTACTATTGGCCAACTGATGGAGAAGACATACAATAAGCAAATAAATGTGTAGTATGTTGGGGGCGATAAGTGCTATGAAAAATAAAGCAGAGCAAGGTGATAGGGTGTGAGGTAGTAGGAGGTTGTAGCTATTTTATATGGGATGATGTGAATTGGCTTCTTTTGGTGAGAACACATTTGAGAAGAGACCTAAAGAAAGTAAGGAAGTAAGCCATGTGGTCATCTGGAGGAAGACTATTTCAGGCAGAGAGAATAGTAACTGCAAAGGCCCTGAGGGAGAACACTCAACGTGTGTGAGGAGTAGCAATGTGGCTGAAGGAGAATGAGCCAGAGGCCAAGTGGTAGGAGATGATGTCAGAGAGAAGATGGGGACCATATTAAAGTCTTTGATTTTTGCTTAGAATGGTGGAGGAGTGACATGACCTGCTCAAAAGGAGAATGGAAAGAAAAGGGGTGGAAGCAGGAAGACAAGGTCAGCGGCTACTGAAAATGACCCAGGTGGGAGACAGCAGTGGCTTAGGTCATAGTGGAAGCAGCAAAGCCGGTAAGGAAGTAGTCAGACTCAGGATATATTCAGAAAGTAGAGCCAACAGGGCTGACTGACGTATGGAGGGGGAGTCAAGGATGATTCCACACCCTTGGGCCTGAGTAATTGGAAGAATAGAGTTGCTATTGACTGAGATGGGGAACATTGTATGAGGGGAGGTTTCATGGTGAGTAGGGGGTCAGCAACATAAAAAATGTAATGCATTTTTCATTTTAAAATTTAAACAAATCTAGCTGGCTTTAATTTTGGCACGAAAGTCTTACATTAATCTGCCGAGAATTTTTTTTGGAAGACAGATCTCCTCTTTAAGGCAATGAGTAAGATTTTTATTCATCATAACTTAAAGGGACAATAAACTGAAGTTGGTCATGATAAAACACAAAATCTCTACAGTCAGTCTGTGTATACAACTGTCTTGTGGATTTCACCTCCTTGAATAACAAGGGTGATTTTGTGATGTGTGAAGTCAGAGAACATATGGTTAATGTAAATATTGAACTAGCTATCTGGGATTTTAAAAGTCTGGGCTTAGATTAAATTAGTGGGAAGTATTTACCGAGAATCCAAGTACTAACTTGTGGGTGACTTAGATTAGAGACTGCAGAGTGGCCTATATGCCCACTGAGAGAGGTGGGTCCTGGCTCTGTGGTGGCTCAGGAATATTTTGGTGACTTTCCTGTTCACGTAAAGAGGAGGACGTGCATGGGTGGTTGAGAAATCCCTGCTTCAAGTGCACAGAGATATTTATTAAGTATGAATGGCCACCTTTTTTCCTATGTATGTGCAATTGAGAACTGTTGAGTTTGGATTTACTTTTTGTATATTGATTTGAAATCTAGTTTCTCTAACAAATTGTCTTTCTTATTCAATCAAAACGATCATAAACTTGAATTTATCATAATGTTTACTCAGGGTAGTAAATGATAAATCCCCGCAATTAATATTCCTCTAGGGAGTAGCCATAGTGGCCTCTTCAGGCACGTGCACAAGAGTTCCTGGCCTGGTGTGTGCCTGACAAATGCCCGTTCATCAACCAAACACCACAAGGGCCTAAATTAGGAAACAGAGCCCTAGGAATAACAGACTTCTCTAAAGAGGTGAGACTCTCTGACCAGCAGCCTCAACAGAGCAATCTTGTTTCTAAACATAGAAGCAATTTTCAGGCCTCTTTCAGGCCAGGGAGACAATTATTGCTGAAACAAATGAGGCAGTGTCTCTCTAGCTCAGGCACTGAGTGAATGCTGTCTGGGCCAGGACTGTAGCAGGCACAGCAGCGCATCAGTTTGGCTGGACCGTGCTAGGCTAAGAACCTCTCTTGATAGTCTTTGAACAGTTTAAGTGTGTCTCCTTAATTGATGGATTAGCTAACTAAAGCAGAATGTGAGACACAGGAGGATTGCTATGCACTTCACACCCATTTGCCTAACAACAAAAATGTACTGTACTCACTAGAGATGGGAGACTTCAATCAAGAAGGTTAATAACATTTGAAACTTCAGGATTTAATTTCCAAGTTGTCTCAAAATTCTGATTATGCCCTGAAACTACCCCTCCAATTTATCTGAGTGTCAAGGCAGGAATGTGATAGATTAATGTTCTTCTCTCCAATTAAGTTAGAATTCTATGAACTGAATACACGCGGGTTTCCACAAATAGTTTCATGGAGCTTCCAGATTGTGGCTCATTAATGACCACTTATGGGCATTCTTTTGGACTCCACGCCATCTACCTGCCCCAGTGTGTTTTCTCAGGATTCCATCCCCCGACTCCCACCCCGTGATTTAACTCCAAGACTGTGTTCTTCATCTCTGTCCATCCATAGCAACTTCCACTTATGAGTTTTAAGAATACTCAAAGTCGTTTTGGTCTCAAAATTCTTTTATCTTCTTGACCTTTGCCCTTTTCCTGTTTTCATCTTGATGTCTCTCAACTCTGGATAGCCTCAGTTTTCTTTCTTCTCTGCTTTTGCTCCTGGACTCCAAGGCAAATCACAATGATTATTTCAGACTGTTTTGTGCATCCTCGAGGTCTTAGCCTCACTTCCACCCTCACATTTAGCCACTGACTTCACTTTCTACTTTGATGAGAATGAGATCATTTCATGGGAATTCTCTCCACTTCACTTCTCCTGTCTCCTTAATCACCCTGTCCTCTTTTGTTCACTCTCTTTTTCTTGCCTGGCACATAATAGGAATTCAATAAATATTTGTTGAATAGATAAATAATCACTTTTTGATCCCAGTTCCTCATACAAATGGTAATAAATTGCCCTGCTTCCCTTCTCCTGCAGCCTGCCCTCTGCTTGAAAACAAGATTAATTTTCTCTAACTTATTGTTTTCTCTTTAAAAAAGACACTCTCTTTTGATTATGCTTATTGTACAAGGGAAAAATACAGAAAAACTATAAAAAATAAAATAAAAATTACTTCCATGGAAATAAAATTACTGATAACATTCAGGAGTACTTTTTCCTATGTTTTTATTTATTCAAACTAAATCACTCCTTATTTGTTTAAAAGCCTTCCTTTTGAGCCTCCAGTTTCTTTTACTTGTCACAATACTTCTTAACTGAGTCGCTTGGAACAAGTCAATTTCTTCAAGCTTAAGTTTATGCATCTGTGAAACTAATAATAAGATAAATGAGAAGTGGTTTTCATATAATAATAAGAACCACTCCATATGTGATGGAGAGTAAAGGTAATCTTACACACAAGAATTTAGTATACAGCTTGGCACATAGTAACTGCTCAGTAAACATTAACTCTTGCCATTTTCTCTCTCCTTTCAGTTTTAAACTTCTTTGAAAATTTATCTTCTTTCATTACCTCATCTTTATCAACCATTCATTTATTTCTTTTGTATCATTTCACATATCCAAGGGAATGTATGTAACACAGAGATTTAAGTTATAAAACCCAATATTAATATGAGCACTTGTGAATCCCTAACCATCAAAGGAACTACAACATTACCAATATCTCCACCCAGTTTTGTACTTGATGCCTTTACATGTACTATTATCTCCTTCTGGAAAGTCCTCTATTTCTACCTGCAGAAATTCTTCTCATTCTCCTATGTCCAGATTAAATATTTCCTACTCCTTGATATTTTATTTTGATCCCAGGGTGCATGTTACCTTTCAGTTCTCTGAAACTTTATCATGGTTCTTTCATAACATCATTTTTTGCTTTGTAATATAATTATTTGTGTCTAATAAATATAGAATATATATTCTATTGGTTGTTGGAAAGTCTTGGTGGTGGAAATTGTGTCATTCATTTTTACTTCCTTTTTTTTTTTTTTTTTTTTTGAGGAAGATTAGCCCTGAGCTAAGTACTACCAGTCCTCTTTTTTGCTGAGGAAGCCTGGCCCTGAGCTAACATCCATGCCCATCTTCCTCTACTTTATATATGGGACACCTACCACAGCATGGCATGTCAAGCGGTGCCATGTCCACACCTGGGATCCGAACCAGCGAACCCTGGGCTGCTGAGAAGCAGAACATGCGAACTTAACCTCTGCGCCACCGAGCCGGCCCCCATTTTTACTTCCCTAAGCAAAGTGTATTCTCAATAAATATTTATTGATTGAAAAATTAACCTCACAAAAGAATCTATGATATTCTCATGAAAAAGGAAATCATACTATGATGCTTCTAAACCCTCAGAAGAAGTTAGATTCTAACACAAAGGACATGGTAACAGGAAATGGTTAACTGATATGACTGGTTTCGAAATGAGAAAATTTAGATAGCTGCCTATGAAGAGTCATTTTCAGGATATTTAAAGCCCCTTTGCTGTCTCCTTCACAAGCTCCTGCTTCGATGATCCTGGCCTCCAAATTTCACATCCATCAGGTTCTTTAGAGGAGACTCAAATTTCTTCCATTAGAGCCACTCAGAAGTTCAAGTAGCTGTAGAAAAGCACCATGAAATGTGTTCATATTAAATTAGGACAGATACAATATCAACAAGCAATGGTACAACTAGGATATGCCTATCCCCACGAAGCAGGGGCTTAAGAGACAGGAGAGGAAAAAAGGTAATGTTTTTATAAAGACGAAATCATGAAACACCTTAGATTGGTTTATCTGGAAAACAATCAGAATTTGGACACTATTTTGGTAACCCAGGAGAGGGCCACTACATGAAGGTGGTGAATTTCACCTTTGATAAGGAGCAAAGACAGAAGAATAGAATAAGTGCAAGTAAATTGTGATAGGGTTAAGGCTTTGCTTACTTTACAGAGTCTTTTCTTACCTCAAAAAATTTTATAAAATATTAGTTTTATTATCTGAAAGTTCTATAAAACTCAGATAATGCTTTTAGGAATCTAAGAACTTGAGAAATACTTTATATAAATAATAGCACCAAGTGAAAATCAATCTTGCATAATTTAGAATTTTATGGTCTACTTGTTATTTTTACTGCACCAAAAGTTTTACTCAGCACCCCTATGTTCATTGAAGCATTATTCACAATAGCCAAGACTTGGAAGTAACCCAAGTGCCCATCAATGAATGAATGGATAAAGAAGATGTATATATAAATGGAATGCTATTCAGTCACAAAACAAGATGAAATCGTGCCATTTACAACAACATGGATGGACCTTAAGGGTATTACGCTAAGTGAAATAAATCAGATGGAGAAAGAGAATTACCATATGACTTCACTCATATGTGTAAGATAAACAAACAAACAAATAGATATGGAAAACAGACTGGTGGTTACCAGAAGGGAAAGGTGTAGGGGGAAGGCAAAAGGGGTAAAGGGGCACATGTGTATGGTGAAGAATGAAAACTAGACTTTTGGTGGTGAACACGATGTGGTCTCTAAAGAAGTTCGAATATAATGATGTACACTTGAAATTTACATAATGTGACTTCAATAAAATAAAATGAGACATAAAAACACAAACAAAACAAAACAAAAAAAGTTTTACTTAGGCACTTTCTAGCCACAGTGGGGTAACTAGTGCTGGACCAGCCCTCCTCCTGTAGACATCTATTACACTGCACAAAATCTTTTCAGGCATTGGACAATAGGGAGTGATTCCCCTGAGAATGGAAAGTCATGAAGTGAGCCTCATGATCCTTAGATTCTTTCTAGGAACAATTTCCAAATAATAGTCTAGAGAGGTGGAGTCTGAGCAGAGCACAGTGGTTTTGCTGAGATGAGGAGGCAGACATCAGGTTTTAGGGTGGATGAAGTGGCTAGAATCTGTGGTGTGGTCATTGCAGAGAAGGAAGCTGTGCAAAGAAGGCACTATAGTGTTACATACCAGGGCTTGCTATAAATCTCTGGCTGAGGGCTGGGCTGCACATGAGCAAGGCAAGAACGTCTGAGACTCACTAGAGAATGGCTACTGTGGAGCTGGGAGGAGAAGAGAGAAACTACTGATGCAGCAGTTCTGTGAGAAGATTAGTGCCAGGGAACATTAGAATTCTGGCCCTACCAGCATGGAAATATCTTATTAATATTTCCTAAATACCCTTGGGATTTAATACAAGAAGACAGTGCACATCTTAAATAAGCATAAGTAAGGATTATGACCTAGAAGAAGATCTATTCTAGACCCTCCCAAGCAAAGATTAAACTCTATCAGAAAACCACAGGGAAAGAGAGTTTGGAGTTTGAGTCCTGTCAAATTAGAAGGACTTGGGAAACACTTGAGTCTTTCCATAGTTCTGTACTAACAAAATAACAAACCAAAGACAACATAAATTCAAGGTGACAAGTGAGAAATTGAATTGCATGATAGAACAAGCATTCAAATTCTTCAGAGGAGGATACTGGAATTCAGAATCTCTTTAATGCATTATCCATGACATGAGATCCAAAAGAAATAGGAAAAATGTGCTTCATTGATAGGAAAAAAAAAAGCCAGTGATATAGAACATTCAAGGAACAATTAATACTAATCTTATGCAAACTCTTTCAGGGGATAGAATAGGAGGAAACACTTCCAACTTGTTCTATGAGGCCAGGATAACCTTGATAACCAACCTCAGAAAGACATTTTTTTTAAAAAGAACATTACAGACCAACATAGCTCACAAACATAAACACAAAAATCTGTAAAATATTATCAAGTGAATCAAGCAAAGGTGATTTTTTTCCCCAGGAATGCAAGGTTGGTTCAACATTTGAAAATCAATTGGTGTAATTTACCACAAAGAAGAAAAATCATATTATCATCTTAAAAATGCAGAAAATTCATTTGATAAAACTTAACATTCATTCATAATAAATATTCTAGAAAAAATAGGAAAAGAAGACAACTTTTCCAATCTGATAGAAAGAGATCTACAAAAATCTATAGCTAACATCATTCTCAATAGTGGAAGATTGAATGCTTTCTCTCTAAGTTTAGGAATGAATTTAATAGGTTCACTCTCACACTTTCTATTCAATACTGTATTGGAAGATTAGGAATTCAAAGAAGGTTGGGGTTACTGAGAGATGAAATATTTGAGTATGGCTATGATATCTTGACACTATGAAGTATGCATAGGTAGGGAGAAAGCAGGAACAGTTTGATCAAAGGTTCACAGATAAAAATAAACCTAGTATAATGGTAATAAGTTAGAATCACAAATTACATATAAGTAAAAATGCAACTTCCTGTTCTTATAATTTAAATCAATTTTCTTTACAGGTGCTGTATTAGTTTTCTATGTTACGTAACAAATTGCCACAAATTTGGCAGCTTAAAACCACAGGCATTTATTATCTCACAGATTCTGTGGCTCAGGACTCTGGGCACAGGTTAACTGGGTTTTCTCCAGGACTACAATTAAGGTACAGGCCATGACAGTTTCTCATCTGGAGGCTCGACTGGAGAAGAGTCTACTTCCAAGTTCATTCTGGTTCTTGGCAGAATTAAATTTCTTGTGGTTATGGGATTCATGACATCTTGGTTCTTCAAAGCCAACAATGAAGAGAAAGAGACACTAAAGAACATTTACTAGCAAGATAGAGTCATATACTAGAATATAATCACAGGTGTGACATCTCATCATCTTTGTCATATTCTCTTGTTTATAGGCAAGTCACAGGTAACACATACACTCAAGCGGAGGAGATTATAAAGGGCATGACACCAGGAAGCAAGGATCATGAGGGGCTGCCTTAAAGACTGTCTACTACAAGCCTCCATTTCTGCTCATCCATAGAAATTATAAATATAGATGCTTCTGGGTATTTTAATCACTTCTGGTTTAAAACAATCTCCTTTGAGTAAACTCATGCAGTCTAGAGTATTGTTATCTGTTTTTAGTCGCTTATCAGAGTTTTGTCTCATTGTCAGAGCCTGTCCCAATCCTTCATCTTGGTTTTATGACTAATTTAACAGGCTCCACGTGAGAATAATCCAGATGTGACCCAAAGCAGAGAGAAGACAGGGGTGAGGGTGAGGTAGACAAAACATGTGCCTGTGAGGCCAGGTGCAGGTCAGAGGAAAAAGCAGAGCTGTCTACTTCTAAGTCGGCCTGCACTTCAGCGTGGTGTTGGCACCACTGTATTAGTGTTCTTAGGCTGCCATAACAAAATATCATAGATTGGATGGCTTAAACAATAGGAATTTATTTCTCACAGTTTCAGAGGCTGGAAAGTCCAAAATTAAGGTACTGGCTGATTTGGTTCCGTGGTGAGGGCTCTCTTCCTGGTTTGTAGATGGCCACCTTTTCACTGCGTCCTCACATGGCAAGGAGGGAGGGAGGCAGCGAGAGAGAGAGAGAAAGAAAGCTGTCTGGCATCTCCTCTTACAAGGTCATTAATCCCACCCTGAGGACCCCATCCTTATGAATTTATCTAAATCTAATTGCTTCTCAAAGATCACATCTCCAAATATCAACACATTGGGGATTAGGGCTTAGCATATGAATTTAGGGGGAGGCATAATTCAGTTTGTAGCAGCTGATGATGTCCAACTGGCTCTTTCCTTGTGGATGATGTGTGATTTGGGTTCATTTATTTACCACATTAAATATTCTTGGGGAACCTAGATGGCCACCATCCCCACACCACCCCATGGCTTCTGTGGTCAATAATTATGGGGGTACAGCAGGTTCCTTTCTTTTTTTTTATGCATTGTTTTTTGAGGAAGATTAGCCCTGAGATAACATCTGCCACCAATCCTCCTGTTTGCTGTGGAAGACTGACCCTGAGCTAACATCCATGCCCATCTTCCTTCACTTTACATATGGGACGCCTACTACAGCATGGCTTGCCAAGTGGTGCCATGTCTGCACCCGGGATCCGAGCCAGCGAAGCCCGGGCCACCGAAGCGGAACCTGTGAACTTAACGCTGCACCACTGGGCCAGCCCCAGCAGTTTCTTTCTAATGCGGGATCCATCTCACCTCCCACAGACTATACTGGTGGGATAACTTTACCCTGAAGTATTGTATTCTTGGGGAGTTGAATGCTGGTAGACCCAGTTTATTCCTCCTATTATCTTCTATGGCCTTCTCTAGGCCCACAAGAAACCTAGGAATTACCACCATGCCAAACAGGGCACCCAGAAAACCAAAGGTGATCTCTATTCTCTCTCATCTTGCTATGTTATATGGCATCTCTCTGGAGTCTTTTTTCCACACACTGGCAATGCTGGGTAAACTCAGCCTAATAAAAGAGACAAGAAGCAGGGATTACTCCCTTGAGTGGATTCAATTCATTACTTGGTCTCTGCTTTTAATGATAGTCCTGCCCATCATTGCTTCCAATATTTTAAAATTTGTAATGGTGTAGGGATGAAACTAAGCATTTTAGGAAAAAAACTTGAGTAGAGACTCAATTTAGATTTGAGGGGCTTAGAAGTAAATTTTTAAAAATTGAGACATAGAACACCAAGAGTTGATAGTCTGTTTTCTTAGTCTTCTTTCCTTTCCTTTAAAAAAAATCATATATATTTTTTTAACTTAGTCCTCTATCATAATTTTTCTTCGTACTTTCTGCATTTATTTCTTATGGACTTACTCTTAAGAATGAAATTCATGGGCAAAACTCTAGCTTCATTTGGGACCTAAAGGATGCGTTCTGATTTTGATATGGGCAAGTGTGTTGGAAGCATGTACCGATTTGTGTACCTTCAACCCAATGGAAAACTAGAATAAGATGTCACACCATACTTCAACCCCACGGAGAGCTAGGACAAGGTTTCATCTAAGGAATTTCCTTCTGGAGATGATGAGAATCCTCTGGTTACAGAGCAGTGATTTGGGGAATTTAGTGATCACATGGACACAGTGATGGCTCAAAAAAAAGTCCTCAATACATGGTAACTATCACTTATTACTGACTATAGAATAAGAAGAAGATCAAAGAAACAGGTTTTATAGGCATTCTTTTGTTCAAATAATGCTTAATCTAAAAGTCTGGAATTTTAAATGATATAAGGGAAATTAAAATAATCCCCCACTATTTTCAGTTAAATATTATTGTAGCAATACTATAAAATGCTTGTTTTTTTTTGAAATATAGAGAAATCGGAAACATCCTATCTGTCTCAATGTAGTCTATTGATTAAATAAATTACATATACCATGTAATGTAAAGTATGTCGTCATTAAAAATGACAAATCTGAAAAGTAAGTGATATGTGAAAATATACTTATGTAAGGAAAAAAGTTTCTAAATTAGTATGTATATTATAATTTTATTTTGGAGAAAAAATTGAAAAGCCTCTGGAATTATATAGCCAATATATTCACATCAGTTATTTTAGGGTGGTGGAATTATGAATTATTTTTTATTTTATTATGTTTGCTTGTATATTTTCTAATGTCTCCTACAATGAACACGTATTACCTGTGTATTTTAAAAAGTTGAGTTTTTAAAAATTTCTT
The DNA here is from genome assembly GCF_041296265.1 of Equus caballus. NCBI lineage: Eukaryota > Metazoa > Chordata > Mammalia > Perissodactyla > Equidae > Equus > Equus caballus. The sequence goes on along the minus strand of NC_091685.1, from coordinate 68,036,651 downwards.
TAACCAAAAGAAAAATGGTACAGTTGCTTCAGAATCCGTGATACTAGAAATGACATCAGTTGAAATATGCTTTTCTTTCATAGGATCTTGTAACAATAAGCTGTTGCCTTTGTATAAGGTTTATAGGTTTTTAAACCAGTGTTCATTCAGAAAATTTTTCAGTTTTATGTAAAACCAGATTTTTCCCTTGACATAGATTAGTCTGTCTTGAAAGAAATTAAATGTCATCAGTGTGGGTTCTACATTATGCATGTGTTTTCTGGAGCTAGATTTTGCCTAATCTTTAATCTGTAAATACATTTAAAGACTTCTTGGGACCTGGCTACAAATTCTTTCCTTACCCTATTGATGATATCAACAGTGGTCTCCATTTAATGTCAAGAACAGAGCATCTGTTTCTCTTTTAAAATGAGAGAAAGTGTCTGTGATATTTAGAAACTGTAGGTTGACTCCCTAGGCCTCGGGTTAGCAATGTTTCATGTGAACAACTTCAGGGTGTTTCATATGGGGATTTCAAAAACTTAAATTTTATTTGTAAAACAAACGATTCTAGGCTTCTGGTTTTGAACCAATAAAAGGATTTGGATGTTACTGAAATATTGCACTGATAACATTCCTGTAGCCAATACCATTCATTGGGATTGAAGAGAATATTGAATATGAGGTGGAAAATATATAAAATTATAGATTAACTACACCTACAATATTGTATGTAGCTTTAAATCATTTAATATCAAGAAAAGGCTCAATAAAAAAAAGAAAACTAATTATACGCTTGGAGTGGCATCCGTACGGGGAGAGGCTTGAAGCACTAGATACTAACATTTGGAAAGGTAAAAATGGATGAGAAAGATGATTATAATATAAAAGTAATAATAAAAAGTTACCCCCATTAATTAAACACTTACTAAAAGCCAGATGCTGTCCTAGCTGCTTTACACATGTGAGATTTCTTTAATCCTCAGCAAAACAAAAACAAAAACACCCGACAGGTTAAGTATTATTCTTCCCATTTTGCAGAGAAGGAAAAATGGTGTTTGAGCTGAAGGCAGACTTGCTTTGCAGATGGTGAAATATAAGAATAATTTGATAAGTTATGTTTGGGGATAGAGAAAAGGAAGTACCACACCAATAGTAGTAATACATTTATGGAACTTATTGCCTCCATGGTTGATATTGGAAGGGAATCTAAATCAATTGAAAAGCGATTAGAACAATTTACAAACGAACCTTGTGAGAGAAGCTGTGCATGCTTAGCTTCTAAGGTTAATGACAAAGAATCTCCATTTGTGGCACATTACCTGAGACTGGCAATAAATTTGGGCTGGACAAAATATGAGTTCAGTCTCAAAGGGTAATTTCTCTGCTTCATAAGTGTTTTATTGATTAAAATTAATCAACTACATTAAATGAATAGAAATTTTCTTAATCACTTTAATTTAATGTTTTAAAATTTATTAATTATAATAACAAAATACTATAGCTCATAAAAATGGCAATAAAGAAGAAAAATTGTTTCCCCATAATACCTACCCCAAGGTTGGTATTTTATTTTTTCTTCTTCCCTAGGTATATTTCTTCTTTAGCTGTAGTCATTGTATATATAATAATTTTATAATATAATTTTATCATATATATAAAACGTACGATAAAAATGTATGTGTGCATGCACGTATGTGTGTGTATTTTGTATTCTAATTTTCAATTTATTCCTTCATAAACAGTTTTTCATGATATCTCATAGTTTTAAAAAGAGTGGTTTTTAATGGCTGTATAATACTTCACTGAAAATGGAAATATAATTCCCTGTTGTTGGTGTTGGATAGCTAGATTGCTTGAATTTGTGTATAATTGTAAATAACGCCATAATGAACATCTTTGTATGTACAGATTAGGATATATTTTGTATTATTTACTTAATATAGATCCTCAGAAGTGAAAGTACTGTAAGAGTTTGTACCAATTTATAGCACCAACGAAATGTATGAGTACTAGTTTCAGCACATCTCTACCTTTATTTTCTAATTTAACACTAGGTCTTTTAGCACCTATGGATCCCTCATTCTTCTTTAAGATTTTCATGAGTTCTTCATTTTATTGTAAATTCTCTTCATTATTCAGCTATAATGTCTTGTGAGATATAACATGATTCTTATCACATGTTGTGGGTATGCTATTTCAGACCACAAACTCAGGTATATAAAACATCAAGTTTTGCTTTTCCCCAATACAGCTTCACACTCCACCTATTTAACCTCGTGGTAGAAACTAAATCTTAATTAACTCAAAGCAATTCAATGAATTCTGGATTGTTTTCTCCCCCAAGTAAGTTCAGCTCAGATTCTTGAGTCCATCCTACCCTGCTCTCCAAGGCTGTGTCTGCAGCACAGTGTCAAGTCTTCTTGGCCCAAGCGCATCGTGTCACCACTGCTTTCACGGGATCATGAGTGTGGATTTGGTAGTTCTTACAACTTGAGTCATGCCCCTTCTCTTGACTTCTCCTAGGAAGTTAAGCACAAGTCTCCTCTACTCTCAGATGGCTCAAACCTTCTCAGGGTCACCACCAGCATCTTACTGTTTTATTTCCAAGTGAAGTTCTCATCAACCTCACGCAGGGAATTTCCCTCTCCTAAGGCAGGGGGAAAAATCTAGCTTAGTAAATAATCCTTTAAATCCCAGGGTTTCCATAAAGTCTAGAAACTTAGGCAATTTATGCATAATATCATCAAAGACATTTTTAATCTGCAAAAATATAGTATTATCTATATTTCCAGACGTGTGGGCTCTCTGTATTATATGTGATAAGATCTCAGCTTTTGAAGTTCAAAAGTAAAGAATCAACGTGCTTTATTCTTTTTATTCTACTGGAGTCTCTCCCTTAAGCTACCAAAGTGAAATGCTCTAGTCTTCTGGATTGGGGTGGGGTGGGGGTGTTGGGAGAACACACAAGTTAATACTTACTTCCCACTATTATTCTGTTAACCACATTCATTCTTTACCCATGTTCTTGAGAAATAGCCAACAAACCAAGTTCAAAATATTCCTTTTCTAATGAACACATAAGATAGAGGAAGCTAACTAGTCTAAGATGTTGACAAGAAATCTGTAGGTAATTCCTTCTAGTTCTTGCTCCAATTCCACAGTCAGTCTATTTGAAATACAGTGTGGGTAGTTTTGTATTTTTGGTGGCCAGGACAGTGGCTGCCACCTAATACATGCTCAATAAATACTTGATAAAGAAGTAAATGGTAGGAATGCCACAGTGGGCACTATTAGGCAAGTGGGGGCCCCCAGGCAGCGGTAAATCTAAAGTCTGTTTGCAGACATGATCTAAGTAAGCATAGTTGTGATGCAGACCAGATTTATATTCCAAAAAGCCAAGATCATGGCTATGGAAACTATGGCAATGGCCATACACAAGAGCCAGATGGCAATAAAAATTTGAGACTGACCAGATGGCAGAACACAACCAAACCTGGTTTAAAACTGGGGCTGTGAGTGGTCAGTATGCGTATCCCCTTTTTGTGTGTAGGTGGGTGTTGAGGGCAGCTTAAGGGAGCCATGCCAGACCTGACATATTCTATCATTTTCTGAAACAGCGTGTGCTGTTTTGGATCCACTACATAGCTATTCTCACAGATTTACCACATCGTTTCTGCTATGTCCCCTTAGCTCACCTGACAATGCAGAAGAATAAAGCAACAATTAAGTGACTCTCCCATAATTTCTCATAAGTGCAACAAAGGGTGGAGCAAATGGAAGGAAATTTAGCTAAATGGTGTTATGTTTGAATTCTTTGAATCTTGTATTCTTTCAAGTCAAGTGATAGTATATTCAACTTTTTTCTTTCTCCTTTCATAAGTAAATAAAATTCATTTTCATTTCACATATCATTTGTTATATAAACAGCCAATGGGAAGGTGATTTTTGAAGTTAGAAGTTTGTTTGCTTTTATGCTAGTATTGGTTAAATATTCCTTTCCCAGTTTTGTTTATTATTTTATTAGAAATTTACTTAGAAAACTTCACTTTTGTGCGTTTCACAAGCTTTGGCTCAGCCTATGAATATGCATTCACTGACTTAAAAAGATTCTGATCTTTTTACCAAGGCTCACAAAAATTATTTGTTTATAATTTGTCTCTACTCTCATGTCCCTGTCAACTCTTCTCTACTTAAATCTGAAGGCACTTTGACTTTAGCATAGCAAGACCAATTTTGTCTGATCTGATATATACTATTTCCAAATTATAAAATACTCAGAAATTTATTTTTTGAGACAATGTTTTTCTTAAACTGGCATTTACATTAAACACATTTGTTCCTTCTGTTTCATGTGAACTAAATGATTCTACATTAAGATATGTACAAAATCTTACTCAAAATATATAACATTTCAGAAGATTTAGTCACAGTTTACTGAAAGTGTATTGATTTAACCTATTCCATTGTCTGCTTTTCTTATCAAGATTTATGCTAAATATAATGTTAAAGTTTCCTATGTCAGCAAGAAAGTAGTCAACTTCAAGGAAAATATAATCTCTAACCATGTCAAGGGGACAATTGAAAAAAGCAAAAAGAAACATATGTTGAGTGATATTCTGGGGACGTCACCAGGCACGTCTTTAGCCTAACTTCCGAAATGACCTTCCTTTTTTATAATTTAAAGTTAGCTTTTCAAGTAAATTGTCAAGTGAATAAATTTAAATTAAAAACGAAATAAATCAAAACAAACCAAAAAATGAGTTTAACTTCATCTTCCGTACTCGTTGATGTAGACTGTGGTTGAAAAAAAACGTTTATGAGAAGACTGCTTAATTTTATCAATATAGACACTGCTCTAATGCTATCAGTATTGATGAAAACATTCTGATGTAATAGCTGTTAAGAGTCTAATCACATTACATACTTCTGTGTAATTCTAAATGGCCATAAATTTGTGTACTTCAGCTAGTACACAATAATAAATTTCTTTCCGGAACTGTGTTTCTGTCTATTGTCCTTTTTGTGATTTTGATCTCTACGTATTATAGGGAAATGTCTGGGATATGAGTGAGAGACAGATTTGGAGGAGATATTTGCATTTCAGCTTCTGATTTCTTGATTACTATGCTTGATAGGATCCTGGTTTCCTTACTTTCCATCTCTGCTTTCTGGTTTAGAAAACTTGTCTGGTTTTGGCACTGGCCTTTTATCTTCCTTGGTTAATTTAATTTTAACAATATCTGTAATTCCTCTTCTATCAATAAGTGGACCTTGTCATCTCTTAGTCTCTTGTCTGCTTCTGACCTTTGAAATATTTTCCATGGGCTATTTACTCATCTATTCAATTTTTGCTATTTTCATCATCTTTATGTCAATTTCATTCTGATTAATGAATATTAACCTAATCTAATATTTTCCATATGTCCCTGGCTACTTGTTTACTTCACCTATAAACAGATTTTAAAAATATTTTATTGGGGCCAGCCACGTGGTTGAGTGGTTAAAGTTTCACATTCTCCGCTTCCGTGGTCTGGGTTCATGGGTTCGGATCCCCAGGCACAGACCTACTCCACTCGTCGGCCATATTGTGACAGGTGTCCCACATACAAAGTAGAGGAAGATGGGCACAGATGTTAGCTCAGGACGAGTCTTCCTTATCAAAAAAATATATATTTTATTTATTTTTTGAGCCTAGTAATAAATGCAGGTAGCAAAATAAGCATACACATGATAAATGTCACTTTGTCTTCATTCATCTACATATTATAAAGAGAACATAAAAAATTTAGAGACAGCTTTGGGGAAGATAGGGTATGGCCCTGAGTTGGGAGTAAAGTAGGAAGCAGTATTAAGTTTTTAATATTTTATTGAAAATGCCAAGTTTTTTTTAATATTCCATTCTCATTTTATTCAAGTTGATTTCATTTTTATCAAAAGTAAAGCTGAGATAGGTACTAATTGAGTGCTCGAAGATGCTAAAGCAACACATATCTAAAGAATGTGTGTCCCTCAGAGGTAGAGAGCTGACTGCTAGGATTCCTTGGTGACTGACTCTTAGGGCGGGCATGGTCCCTGCTCAGAGCAAAGGAAGAAAGAAAGGGTCAGGACAGAAGCAGGGGATGATGCCCGATGGAGCTGGGTGTGTTCAAGACCCTCAGAGAAGAGATCTTCATCCAGTCTCTCACGGAGTCCCTGGTGGTGTCTCATTTGAGGAGGCAAAGGAATTTTTTAAAACTCCCAAGTAGGGAAGAAAAATTCACTGAGAGATAAAACACCCTTAAAGAAAAATAGACAAACTTTTTGGAAACTCTAGTATTTTTAGGGTAAGTATCAGATATCATCCTTTGAGCCTGTCAACTTACTCTTCAACCAAACATTTTATTGAGCATGTGTTATGTATCAAACAACGTGATAAGAGTTCACAAGAGCTTGCATTACTGGAATAAACCAGACAGGCAGACTCGAGGTAAGAATGAAGAGCAGGAGAGGTTGGGCAGTGTTGCTTTACTCCTTGAAACCACAGCTACTCCTGAGACATCTAACAGAGTGCCTATACATAAAAGGTGGTAAAGAAATATCATTAAATGAATAAATTGGTGCATATTTATCAGTAAACACGATTCAGAGGATCTCTCTGTCTCTCTCCTTCTTTCTTTTTGAAAATTTTAACAGTATTTTCTAGTGCTTTCAGAGTCTGCTGAGTTTTTCCTTTCGGCTTTTGTTGAATGGGGTTCGCCATGCACATGTGTGGGGTACTTGTATAGTCTTGGTACGGAAGTGCTTCCTCAGCTGGGTGTCCATCCCTCTACATCTTTGGTTTGAGGCCTTTCACTTTTATATTTTTATGCTCTCTTAAATCAATTTCTAGAGTATGTGGATTAACTTTAAATTTCATTCATTTTTGATAGATTTAGTAAATATTTATTAGGTGCTTCCTCTGAGCCAGATTCTATGCGAGATTCTCGGGGAACAACAGTGAGGACAGCCCTGACGTTATCCCTGGCAGCATGCAGGGGAACTTACTGTCTAGTCAAGAGGCGGATGCAAATCAAATGAAGGATGAGAACTTTGAAAGCAGGAGCGTTCTTTGTTTTCTTCACTGCCATGTTCTGGGTGCATAGAAGGGTATCATTCAGCTAATTAATGGCTGTACAGTATCCCTTTGTTGAATCAATAAAGGAAGACAAAGAAAAGAATAAGGTTATATTAGAATACATTTAAAGGAAAAAGACGAAGAGGAGGAGGAGAAAGAGCACAACTTGACCTAGGAAGTTTTTTTTTACCTAAGGGTTTAGAAAAGGCTTCCTTGAACAAGTGAAACTTGAGCTGAGATCTGAAATACAGATAAGGGATGTTGGAGGTGGGGAAGAAGAGCGCTCCAAACAGAGGGGATAGCATGTTTAAAGGCCCTGTGGCTGGAAGGAGCCTCCAACTGAATGGAGGCTGATATGGTTCTGTTACTGAAACCAAAGTGGGTTCCCTCCTGGCGAGTTAAATAAGACTCTCCACCAGAAGTAGTTGTCTCACAAAGTAAGGTATATTTGCAGCAAATAGGAGACCATGAGGAATCATTTCCAGAATCATGGCATCCTCAAACAAAGGGAAGCAGGGACATTTATTTTGGATGGGGAATGAACATTCAAAAGGGAGAGGTAGGTATTCACTTGCGCAGGCTCAGTTGGAAAACATGCTTCCACATACACTTCAGGTTATGGCAATAAGGTCTAAGCTCCTCCTGGGGAGATCTTAGCATTGAAAATAAGGCACAGGTCATAGGCATAACTCTCGTGGTGAGGCTTGCTCTAGTTCAGGGTGGTCGGTGATTGCATCTCCTTAACATAACAAAAGGAAAAAGACCAATTTGCAAAGAGAATTAAATGCTTCCAACCCACCCTTGAGTTCCTTGGGGCAACTAGCTGGTGACAGTTCGCTGCAAGGGGTTGGGGTGAAATGGTGCTTGATTGGGGTAGAGACTGGCAAGGGCCAGGACATGTCAGACCTCCCTGGCTGTGCACAAGAATTTAATTTTTATCCTAAAAGCAATGAAAATAAGACCAAGTTACTGGGGTATAACATATTGTTTATATATTTACTAATTTACTCACATATACTAAAGATTATGAGCACTGGTACCTGCTATTAACACTTCAGCTTATAGAAAATTTTCCTCATTGTCAAGTATTTGAGAAAACAGATATTGTCATAAAAGAAACTCATAAAAGACCATAGAATCTAAACACTTTTACTATTAACATCATTTGCCTTTCAGTCTACTTTAAACAATATTTATTAGCATCTAATAGAAAAACATAAGAAGTCTGAATTCCTCTGCTATGGACTGAATGTTTGTGTCCTCTCAAAGTTCATTCGATGAAACCTTAATCCCCAGTGTGATGGTATTTGGAGCTAGGGCCTTCGGGAGGTAAGCAGATCGTGTGGGTGGAGCCCTCAGGAGAGGATCAGTGTCCTTATAAGGAGAGAGGAAAGAGCTTGCTTCCTTTCTCTCCACCCGCTGCCATGTGAGGATACCATGAGAAGACAGCTATTTGCAAATCAGGAAGACTGCTCTCACCAAGAACGAAATTGGTTGGCACCTTGACTTTGGACTTTCCAGCCACCAGAATCTGAGAAATCAGTTTCTGTTGTTTAGGCTATCCAGTCTACGGTAATTTGCCATAGCAGTCAGAACTACCAAGACACCTCTTCCACATATTTTTTAAATTGCCATGTATATTACACAGAGAGAGACTCTTTCACGATGATAGGTATATGTTTTTGGAATGTTGCAAATTCTGGAATGTGAAGAGAACTGCATTTTTCAGATCCCATTTTTCGCTTCAACCATCATTCCAAAGGCCTCGATAAAAACATGATGAGCCTTGCAGAGGCCCTGTGCTTTCATAGTTACAGCTCCCAAATCTGTTTGATACAACCTGTTACGCAGGCTCTAACTGTGCCTGTACTGTCCTTGGCACATTTCTTGGCCAACCACACGTCTTCCCTCCAGGCAGCCTCCTACCGAACTGGAAGTTCCCCTTTGGCGTTACTCTTCTGCACCTAAAATGTCCCTATCTCCCACTCATAAAGCAACTAAAGTGGTGCATTCCTCTTTCTCTTTCCTGACCTTCCTACTGATCTGTAGGGCCCTGAAGGGCAGAGAAGCCCAGACCTCTGTTCCATCACTTACCTCTGTGATTTGGGGCAAGTTTTAAAAACTCTTCTAGCCTCTGTTTTATTATCTGTAATATAATACAACAACAACAAAAATGTTTCTATACAACATCTACCTGCCAGCCATTATATCTCTTTCTCATAACATCCCTACCAGGTAAGTGCTAATATCATTTCCACTTTCAAGATGGGAAAAATCGATTACTTTACACTGTAAATTAATTTGCATTAATTTACTCTGAGAGCTAAATTAATCTGCCCAAGGCTAAATAGCTAATAAATAGTGGAGGTAAGTGAGGCAGCTCACTGGGGACGCTATCCTGTGCTCATAAGAATCCTTCCTTATTGATTTCTGTGAGTTAAATGAGATGATTTTTGTGAAAAGCAGAGTTAGATGAGATGATTTTTGCGAAAAGCTGAACACAGTGCCAGGCAGATAATCAACTCTCAATAGCTATTATTTATATTTAATTTTCAATAAAATTTAGTTTCTCTTATGTTCAGATGAAGAAAATAGAGAATTTATAAAATGTTTTCTTTGTCTGATCTGTGCCTTTTGTTCTTGTTTCAGTCTTTTAACTTTAATACAGTTAATAAATGGAACCCTACATCCAGAATTACTGTTTTGTCTTGTTTTTCTACACTATTTCTATGACTGAAAACTACATTCTGTGTATATCTAACTTTCCTTTTGAATGGATTACAACAAGTGGAACTGACTTTTCCAATTACCTACTCAATTGACCTGGTACAAAGAAGGTTAAAGTTCCCACCCAATATATGATCGTTAAAGCTTTTCATGTAGCTTTTCAGACAAGGCAGTCTGGGAAAACCCTGAGACAACAGCATTTTTGGTGCCAGACTGATAAAGCATTTAGCATTTGTCAGTCACGGGAGAAAGAGTGGTTGATATATTAATTAGATGTAATACCTCCCTTTGGACAAAATGGAAAGAATTTCTTTTTTTTTTTAAAGAAACGTGTCAGATAATTAAAGGTAAATACAGGGTAGCTTAGATAATGTAAAGAATCCTTTAAATGATACCAGAGCTTTGAAATCTGTAATATATGTATATGGATATGTCTTTGGGAAGCATGCACTGAACAATATTTTTCATCATCACGTGTTCATTTTATGGTTGATAATTTCACTGAGGATGATTTCCAATGCCTGGTACCAGCTAAGGTAAATTAAGGAAAGAAGTTTTGGGGAAAAAACATCACTTATCTAGAAAATCAGCTTCTCAGCCGCCACACACCTCTTCGACTTTGTAAACATTTCTTTTTTTGTGCCAATTTCCGAAATGTTGCAAAAACAAACAGTGAGTAAATCCAATAATTGTCCTCCGAGATTTTAGTCTTAGTTGAAATCAATCATGTAGGCCATTTATCTCCTCTTTTTTCTTCCCTCCCCACAACCCCAGACAGTGTGGGCTGGTTACTGAATGGCGTTCACCCACATGTGTTTCAGTTTGGGGATCCTTAACCATAATTGATGAAGGATTATTTTTCTTTTTCTTTAAGAACAGATACACACCATGCTTTAGGAACTAGGGGCCACCACAATTTTTGTGAAAAGGACTCTAAATTTCATCTTTTAAATAATTTACACATTTTTAGACCATTGAGTTCTATGTGTCACTATTCAGAGAGAAAAAATGTCAGCATTGCATATTTCAGATAGGCACATTACTACAATATTCTAGTGCACTAATTCATTTTTTATCTGATTTAGAGAACTAGCTACTTGTTGTAAAAATAACATATCATATTATATTATTTATGTTAAAACACTTAGGAAGGTTTTATATTCCTTATGTTGACTTACACTTTGGTGTTAACCAAACTGGATTTGGTTTCTTAATGTATTTCTTTTTATGGAAATAAAAAATAAATTTGTTTTTGTCTATGTGTCTGGTTTTTGCTACAGAGTATCTGATTTCAGTATATATTGATGGTGGAAAATTAGGTTTAATTCCAACAATGCACATTAGCTATTGTTAATCTCTTTCTCTCTCTCTCTCTCTCTCTCACTCCCTCTCCTCTTTCTCTCTCTCTCAAAGAGGAAACTGAGGCACAGAACATTTAGGAAAGCATCTAAGAGTATATGTTCAAAACCAGTAGTCAGGATAAAACCCATATTTTCTACCTTTGGTAAATGCTTGTTTTAATTATATTCTAAATAATTTGAACTTATGAAGAAAATACAGATCATGGCATTTTCATTGTATTTTAAAGTCTTCATTGAAAACGTCATTTTTGGTGCCTTTGTCAGTTATAGGAGGTAGGTAGATGTTTGTATTAGTTACACGTAATATTTAATTATATCACAGAATACACCATTATTTCTCTTTGTTTTGAAGGACAATATCTCTTAGGAATAGTCCTTGGAAATGAGGGACAAAATACCCTGGAATATTACCTTTAACTTTCATTAAATTTTGCAGACCTCAGGGTATTGCATGCCATACTGCTATGAAATATTTTATGAAAAAGTCTCATAATATGTATGTATATGTTAATATCAGCTTTGTATTTGTTGGTTAGCATTACAGAGTGCAAATAATTGGAGGAACTGCCTGTGTGCTAAACTAGCTGTGAGTCATGAATCCTCCCAACTCTTGATCTCATCTGGACTTGCCTTATCATAAACCAGTGGGGAGCAGAGACTGTAAGGCCCCTCCCACAGGCGTTTAGTTACACAGCGCCAGCTCTCTTGGCACTGCTGATGCCTAAGATAAGTGCTGTGGGTGAAAGCTTGTGGCTATACTGTGCTTTCCGGAGAAAAACGCTGCAACGTATTACCCTCAACATCTACTTCTAGTGATGTCAAGATACTCAGCTTGGGTTATCAACAAACTGTTACTAGTGCAGCTTAGATTTGGGCAAGAGTCTTAATCATATTATGTTCTTATTCTAAGAAGATTTTAATTCTAATGTTCTAATTCTTAGAACACAAAGGGAATTTTGAGGCAACGCAAATGACTCAGGACTCTCTCTTTAATGTCACAAGGTACCACATTTCCAATTGTTTCAGTATTGAGTTGACACCCAGGCTTAGACTTTGAGAATTGTTACCCAGAAATGTTAAATTATTACCTCTTTGTAAACAGTGCTGAAATAGATCTTTAGCTTTATTGTATGTGTTTACAATGTTTTTCTTTTGTCAATTGGAGGAGACACCAGAGCTTAATATAGACTCATGCACAGGTTTTATAGGATGTCAGACAAAATGATTTTTTATTGAGGAAGGGTCAAACAAGTTGTGTTTTTTGTTGTGTCACACTATACAATATGAGGGCTATGTTATAAATTTCAGGGCTCCCACAAGAAGGCAAAGGCTAAGAATGGTGATTTAAGACTACATTATCCTGTTTCTAATTCCTTCTCTTTCTTCCTGCGGAAATGTAATTGCAGAAGCTGGGAGAAGGGATTGGAGCATGGGCTTCTATATCTGCCTTGAAGAGAGTCGTAAAGTCTGTTTTATGAGACTCTCTCTAGCCTCGTTCTACTTTTCCAAATTAAAGGAGACAATATGACAATCTCACAGAGCTCTGATCTTCCATCTTAATTTGCAAACTCAGCAGCCACATCAGTATCTGGTTTAAGTGACTCAGAGAAAATAGTGTTGAAATTAATGGCTTATCTACAGAAATTCAGTAAAACAGCCTCTGCATTGAAGATGAAGCCAATTTTTTTTGAAAAAAGAATCTCTTAATCACTGACATTATTACTTCTTAAAATCGGTGTGCTCTGTGTCAGTTTCTTAGTTTTGACAACGTACCATGGCGATGTAAGATGTTAACAATGGGAGGAACTGTGTGAAAGGAACTCTCTGTAGTATCTTTACAACTTTTCTGTAAATCTAAAATTATTCAAAAATAAATTGATGTGCTATCTACAAAGCCATTCTTCTTGTCCTAACACATTTGTGATGTGGCAGCCTGAAGACCGGAAAGCAAATATGAAGTGCAATATTTCTGCTTCAGATTTAACTAGAGTTTCCATGGTGTGGGCTGTTGCCTATTGCTGAGATTTTAAAAACTAAGCGTGTTTTGTTTCTTAGCATATGTCATGTAAAAGGACTATGTGAACTTGTCTGAAGCATTTTCACCAACTGTTTGTTTATAGTCAGACCAAACAGAGCCTTTGCATAGTACGGGAAGTCCCTTCACCTGCACAGGCTTTGTCACAGAGCTGAAACGAAAGTTTGACCAACAGTGTCTCTTGATTATGGCTTCCAAGGACCACCCACTTCTGGGGGTGAGAGGCTAATTCTGAGTCCTTGTCAGGCTCATTTTAGACTCTAGGAAAACAAGCATTTCATTTAAGCCTTCCCAAACTGGACAGAGCTTTTTAGAAGCTATGCTTCTAGCATTTGGAACAGAGTCAAGATCGAACTTTAGTACTATTTAAACAGAAGAAAGATTAGAGTTTACAGTGTATCTCACTGGAAAAAGCTTCAGTGAGAAAAAAAATGCGTGTGAGCTTTAAGTACGATTCTGTGTGAAAGGAGATGCCACTGATCATCTGGGGAGAAAAGTAATATCTTTTGACATATCAATCTGCATACAGTGCTTCCGGAATCTAAATCGGCTCCTTTGCTGCAGTGAAACATTACTAATGAAAACCAAAAAATGCGTTAACGTGCAAAAAGAAAATAAATGTATTGACAAGACTTTGCAAATCACAGTTAATTGAGTCACAAACAGAACTTCAAATAAAGGAAATAATGTGGTAATTGGGCCCCATGTCCTATATAATACGCTTGTTGGCATACATTATGGGTTTGCTATCTTCTAAGAGTATTAAATCATTGTACAAGAACATTGCCAAAAAACTCTTCATTTCCTTTTAGTGACTTCTTACTGCCCTCAGTAGAAGTTTAATAGAAAAGGAAGGACATGATGTAGTTTTAATGACAGGAAACCCGTGGCCTTCCAAATGAATAAATTCCATCACTGGCTGCCACAAAGTGTGCTAATTATTTCCTTTGATAAATTAAAAGCTGTAAACATCTAAAGTATATAAGCATGTGGGTTACAGTTATAATCAACCTGTCTGCATTATTGAAAGTTCATATTATCCTCATTATTTAATAAGCATTACATTTTTTTAATTCCAGTAAATTATATTGAAAACATATGTTAAACTTTTATTGATTTGACAGACAACTGCATAAACTAACTCACCCCCACGTTTCTGACCTGCCACATGCTAAAATCAAGTACTAATCTATTCCCCTAATACCAAACTTTAAGGATGAAGACAGTTGTATTTATGAAAAGGTGAAACAAACAAAATCAAGTGAAAGCCAATTATGTTAAGAATGTGCAGAGGAATTAGAATATTATCCGTGATTTCACTATTTTATTTTAAATATCAGCTAAGTCATTTGGGAGGGCAATAAAGCAATTCTTTCATTCAATGAAATTTATTATGTCTCTCTGCATGCTCTGTATTAATTAATTTATTAATTCCACAAATGTTTAACACCTATAATGTTTTCTGAGGATACAATAGTAGCTAATATAGACTCTCATCCTTGTCTTCATGGAGCTTGCAATATAGTGGGAGAGCCATTAATGTAATGATTATACAATTGTAAACCTGGAAATGTGATAAAGAAGTTGCAGTTTGATGAAAGCCTACTGACCATAGGAAGAACTGTCTATGTCATAGAGGTTATAATTTCCTGGTGGAAGGGGTATCAAATTGAAATATGAACAATGAGCTGAAGAGGACAGGGAGACTTCCGGGCCAAGGTACAGCATACACAAAGGCTCTGTGGTGGGCCTGAGAGAAGGCCTATGCAACATCGGGGCAGGAAACGAGGCAAGTCAGAGTCTAGCTTGCCCACCCATGTTTTCGTGTACTGTTTTCTCGAGGTGGATGCAGACTGTATCAGGGCACATGGATTGTTGAGTGAAGTGTGGACTGAATTTTAGCCCCCATCACTTCCTGGCTGAACATCCAAATGCAAAGCTTGAGCTGCACGACACATATGGGAGCCCTGGGGAATTGGAGTGAGATAATGCAATATGGGAGGTAGGTGGAAGTCAAGTGATGCAAGATGACAAAGACTAAATGTCTGTGTCCCCCCCCCCGCCCCCACAAATTCATATGTTGAAATCTAATCTCTAATGTAATGGTATTTGGAGATGGGGCCTTTGGGAAGTGATAAGGTCATGAGGGTGGAGCCCTCATAAGTGAGGTTCATGCTCTTATACAAGACACCTCAGAGAGCTCTCTTGCCCCTTCCACCATGTGAGGATGCAGCAAGAAGAGAAGGTGGGCCATCTCTGAACCAGGAAGCAGGCTCTCATAAGACACTCAAATCTGCCAGTGACTTGAGCTTGGACTTTCCAGTTTCCAGGGCTGTGAGAAATAAATTTCTGTTGTTTATAAACCACTCAGTCTATAATATTCTGTTATAGCAGCCTGAGCAGACTAAGACACAAGACCTCGCACCTTTGTAGCAAATAAAAAAGAATGGCTACTACTAAATGTATTCATATTAAATGAACCAATTTTACAACCTTAATTTTGCACAATTTCCAACATTTCTCTAGTTCTAAGTAGCTCTTCAACTAAGGTGAACAAAACATTTGCTATACTCATCCTGGTTTTTGCTTTGTCTTGTCTTTGCATTCAAGAATGGTATCTATCATGTTCTCAATCCTTTATTCTAATTTACCCTATTCAGACTGGCTAAAATAAAAGACATTTAATGTAATTTGGCAGGCATATGTGTGCAGTTCAGTCAAGGTTTCATAATACCTTGCATGAAGACACTGTGGTTCAGCTAGAATTTAAAGGATACTATAATAAAGTCTTACAAAAGAGCTATGAGGTAAATAAATGATGGTTTCATTCATTCACTCATCCTTCCTTTTTTTTAATTCTTAAAAGTTTGTCCTAGGTTCACTTTTACCAGGAGCTGTAAGAGGCTAAAGACCCAAAAAATGAGTCCTAGGCTCTGTCCTCAAGGTGCTCACTCATATTGGGGAGATGGTCACCTAAACAGGCAATTAAGAGACAGAGACTTATGAGCAATAGAATTCTGACAGAACCTTCACTCAGGGGGTGAGGAAAAACCTTCTGGACAGAGACTGTAGGGAGCGAGCCTGGCAAAGAAAGGGGGAGGAGTGTTCCAGACTGAGAGGCCAACAGGAACAAGAGCAGAGGATGAGAAAAACATGTTGCTGGAGCATAAATGTAAGGAAGAGAGAAGCCAAGAGCTGAGACCAGAGTGGTAGGAAGGGCCAGATCAAGGGGAGGCTTTACATTAAGGAGCTTAGATTAGTTTTGTTAGGGATGAGGAGCCTTTGAAGGATTTTGCTTCTTTCCTTGAGATCCGTCCAAGGAGTACATATCTGAGTTTAAGTCTTCAAACCAGATATAATTCTTTATGACTGTGCCATGCATTCAGTAGATGTCTCATAAGTGTTTTTCAGAATGACACAATCTGGCATACGGTGGGAAGACTGTTTAGTAACTCAGTTTACTAGCTCAGATTTACATTTCCGATAGATCACTAGGATGTGCAGATAGAAGAAAAGTTTGAGAGGCCCCTAACTCTAAGCACATGTGTCAGTTAGGAAACGGTGGCAATTGTTCAGGTGCGAGCCAGTGAGAACCTCAAGATTCTCTTGGTACTGAGGAAGAGAAGACAAAAACTTAAGAGGAATGTGGGAGATGATAAAAAAAACAAGCTTCCTGTTTACTGCTTAATTGAATGTTTGGAGGAAGGTGAGAGGAAGAAATCAAGGATGACCCCTAGGCTTCCAGCTTGGATAACAGAATAGAGTGTGGAAAAACCAGAAACAGTAAAGATATTGAAAGCACCAAAGCATTCATAAATTGAATTGGGAAAAAATTAGGTGCAACAAGAAATTTCAACAAATGTAGACTTCATTGTTATCCACATGGAAAGGCATTTACCGACACATAATTGTCCATGACACTATTAACAAGAATTCTTTCTTTGGCAAGACGATGCTTTTCTAACAATGCTCTAACAGGCAGCTTCTTGGTATTGTCCAAGACAAACCCTTTCTGTGGCAGATTCAGTGCATTTCCCCTTATTCTATCTATACATTCTTTCTTGTCGTTTCAGATACTTATTAATCACACCTAGCCTCCACATCTCTGCTTTCTCTTCTCAAGTCTAAATAAACCTAATCCTTTAAACTTCTGCCCAGAGAATTTATTTTGCAAACTGTGAATCATTTTGCTTCTTCTCTTGGGATCCCATCCAGGGAGTCCATTTCTCATTTTTAAGGCCTCAAACCAGACACATTTTTCTACATTTCCATGACTTGCATCCAATAGGTGTTTGATAAGTCTTTTTCAAAACGGTAAAATCCTGAGGATGGTGGGAAGACTGTCTAGTAACTCCTACATACTACAATCCTATTTATTTCAGTTTTATTGTCAACACATTTTAAACATTAACATGGCATTGATGACTCTATATGATCCTCTATAATCCTGTCTTTTGTTTATGCTGTATTTACCTGTAACCAGGTCTTTATCATCATTTCTGTACAGTGTGTTTTCCCCTTTTTACTTGTTGTGATTAAATTTTTATTCTCATTATTTCTGTTTATTTTTCAAGGTCATTTGAAATTATAAATATCTTCTCCAAGTTGCTAAGCTTCCCACTCAACTTGGTGCCACTAGTAATTTAATGAGCTCCTCCCAAATTCATCTGTGCCATTAAAGATGTTATTAAACATTTCTGGCCCAGGGTGATTCCTTTGAAAAAACATTCATATCCTCTAGGGTGATATTGCATTGTTAATAACTGACTTTTCTTGAATATTTTTCAAACAAGTTTATGCTCTCATTTAGTCGCAAAAATGTTTAAATAATAGCTAATAAAATAAAATAAGACTGTATAGTATTACACTTTACAGAGTTCCCCCCACACATGGATTACTTAATTTGATGGTTAAATAACACCATGAAACAGGAAGAAGAAGGGTTATATTCATTCCTATTCAAAAGCATAGAAGCTGAGATTCAGGTTAAGTGACTTGAATAAGGTCACTCAGCCAAAAATTGGTAGAATCAGCTCTAAATGCATATTTTCTGACTTCAAGGTCAATGTCCTTGCTACTCTACCGTGCTGAACCACTCAGTTTATATATTATGTATTAATATGTGGCTTAATACTAAATTAAGAACTCTTATTAAAAAATTCTGACAACTCCATCCCGAAATTGATCTTCTCATTCTTTTAGTGCTGAAGGCATAATTGGTCTGCACAACACAATTCAATTCAACATCTACTGATCGTTTACTGAACGCACAAAGTACTGACTTAAACACTGAAGAGTACAAAAAATGACTGTTATCACATTCCTGAAGAAGGAGCTATCTTAGTAGATATCAAGAGGATAGGTGGTCTAATATGACACCAAGAATCACAACGGTAGAAAAAAGTTATAGGGTGCTATGTAGCATCTATTTATGTGCTGTTCCAAATTTTTCTGCTTATTGTTTTAAGAGAAATGGTCCACTCCTTGAGGACAGAATCTGCATTCTATACTTGCATTCTCAACCATACCTAGTAAGTTCTGGGAAAACAGTATGGATTTTAAAAATACTGTTGACTTACCTTGCTGGTTGGGTTCCAGATTACTGAACTCCTGCTGAGTCCGGTGCTGTACTAGTTATAACATGGAAGGCGTAACTTTGTCTCTTGCAAAGGGAACACTAACGGGCATATTTGGTGGATACTTAGGGCGTTCCTTGACTAGACTAGACTCTTGACTCTTGCCTAGAGTCCAGGCTTTGCGATGAGGAGGAGGAGGAGGAAGAAGTAAGCTTGGAAAGATCAGGGCTGCCCATATTACAGAAGATCTCGAAAATCAGACAAAAAGGGCTAAACTTGATGTGGTAAACAGGAAATATGATTTCAATATCAAATAAATCCATTACCAAGAATGAGAAGAAATGTTAAGATTGTCATAAATTGGTAATATAAATATTCCAGTTCATATTATTTGAAAACTAGAAAAGAAAGAAGCTCTTCTTACCTCCTTGAAGTGACGTATTTGTTTTCCCACCTGTCTAGACACTCTTAATCCAGCACATTAATGGCATCCTTTGTCTTTTCCTCAAATCTCAGTCCTAATTCTTTTGCTTCTTTCTCCCCACATTTATCCTTTCTGGAGTTAATAAGCTGTGTCACTCATCATTTGTGTTTGTAAATGGTTATTAAAACCATCATGTTTTGGTCCAAGTGATTTAACTTCTAATAATGCTACTCGTTTCGTCCTCTAATCAATTGACTCATCCATTTATCCAACAGGAATGTAGAGGGAAAACTACATGGAAGGAATCTGAGTTGTGTAGGCAATGTAAAGAATAAACAGAGTTAGTTGAGGGCCCTGAGAAGCTTATAAGTTAGTAATGCAAGCTTTTCATACATCCCCAAATTTAAGAATACCACCGGAGTAAAAGTTATTTTACTCCACAAAATAAACTATAATTTAAAATATTTCAGCATCTCATTACTGTATTCATGATAAGAGATAGAGTTATAGCTACTTTTTTCATGATCTTGAGCACAGCCATCTATGTGGATGCTGGGAGATTGGCTAGGTTCACTCAATGGTAAATATGTTGTTCTCAAACAGTTTTCTTACTTTAAAGATTTTGCCTCAACAACTGACAAATGACCATATGCCACTGAACTTTTATTATCACTACCTATAGTCAAACCTATAAAGGTTGAATTTAAGAATGTTTAGGACTACTGAAGTAAGAAATAAGTTATACTTGTAGAAAGTGGCCCAATTAAAAAGGGCTCTAAAATGCAGACCACGAAATTTGTATATGATAGGTTAGGTAATTGGGAGCTACTGTTTGAGCAGGAATAGAACATAATCAATATGTCTGGCAATGGCAGGCTAAATGTTATTAATCAGAGATCAGAGGCAGGAAGAGCAGGAAGAAGACAATTACAGTGGTTCAGGTATGATGTGGTTAGCACAGCTGCTAGAATGGTAGCAATGAAAACAGAAATGCAAAGATGAAAGAGTTTCGGTGCTGGTCCTCAGGGGCTTACAGGCCAGTGGGAGAGACAGACACGTAAACAAACCAGTACAACAGCAAAAGAGGTGGTGGATCAGAGACATGAACCAGGGCCTGTGGGAGCACAGAGAACAGCTGAACCTGGAAGAAGGGCCTTCCAGGGCATCAAAGCAGGGCATGGTGCAGTTGCCAGAGGGAGAACAGTCTGAGCAGAAGGTGCTAGTGGAATGATAGCACACTAGGCTAAAGCCAGGTTCTCATGGGACAGGAGCTTTCTGTTAAGGTGCTTGTCCTATAAATCAAACTGTTTCAAATATTAGAGTGATATACTCCTATTTGTAATTTTAAAGGCCACTCTGGAAGTGGTTTGGAGCATAGATGGAAGAAGAGTCGGCGTGTCTAGAGGTAAGTAGACCAGTGTGAAGAGAATAGCCTAGTTATTGTTTGGATTAAATTAATGTTGCTACACAAAGAGCTCTGAGAACAGCCTCTGATATAGAGTAAACTCTTAATAAATTTAGCTTCTAGAATTATTACTACTAGCTTTATTATTATTTGTATTATTGCAATGCCAGCCCTAGTGGTCTTGTGATTAAGATTCAGTGTTCTCATGGTCAAAGGCTGGGTTCTTTCTTGATCAAGGAACCACACTACCCTTCTGTCGGTTGTCATACTGTGGTGGCTGCATGTTGCTGTGATGCTGAAAGCTATGCCATAGGTATTTCAAATACTAGCAGGGTCACCCATGGACAGGTTTCAGTGGCATTTCCAGATTAAGGCAGACTAGGAAGAAGGACTTCGCTACCCACTTGCAAAAGAAAAAATAATTGGCCATGAAAATCCTATGAATAGTAGAGGTGCATTGTCTGATATATTGCCCAAAGGTGAGAGGATGTTGCAAAAAGACCAGGTAGTGTTCCACTCTGCTGTACACAGGGTTGCTAGGAGTCGGAATCCACTTGAAGGCACCAACAACAAAACAAATTATTGCAATAGTCCCAGTAAGAAATGAGAAATGATTAGAACACGTACTGGAGTTCCAGAGATGGAGATGGGGAGGAAAGCCCAGATTTTCAAAATATCAGCAGGGAGCATTGTGGAGAGACTAGAACTAGGGAAATTCTGTTCAGATGATGGGGTAAGGTAGAGGGAAAGGTCTAGAATGTGCTTTGAGACTTTGGATCATGGCCCATTAGTAGATTGTGAAATCAATCTAGAGGGTTATGACTGGCAATTTTAAAAACCAAAATAGAATAGAATTAAAAAGTTCACACAGAGTGTCACACATATAAGTTTGCAAAACTCTTATGTGGATGGAATATGTGAGAACGTTTTTGGTGGGTCTGTAGTGTATCCAGGCACATCTAGTAAGCACAGGTCTGAATGAGTCTGGATGAATACACTCCTCCAGTTGCAGGGCAGATGATCCAGAGCAGACCAGTGCGCTGGTTCCCCGCAGTCATACTGATTCCAACGTGAGGAAAGGGGCTCAGAAACTGAGAGAAAGCATGTTTATCTCTTTCTTTTGAAGCTGCATATTAGATAAGAGATTAATCCTCTTTATACTTTAGAGATGTAAAGATAGGACAGAAAAGATATTTTCCTAGGAAACTCATCCATATGGGAGTAACAGGAATTAGGAGGATGTGTTCCCATCTACTAGATTATTTATCTTCCTGCAATTTTTTTTCTGTTCGTGCATTTTATTTTACCTTATTATTTTATTGAGGTCATATTCGCTTTTAATATTGTGTAAATTTCAGGTATACATTATTATATTTCAGTTTCTGTCTAGACTGCCTCGTGCTCACCACCGATAGTCTAGTTTTAATCCATCATCATACATATGTGCCCCTTTACCCCTTTTGCCCTCTCCCGACCCTCTTTTCCTCTGGTAACCACTAATCTGTCCTCCTTATCTATGTGTTTGTCTGTTTATCTTCCACATATGAGTGAAATCATACAGTATTTGTCTTTCTCTGTCTCACTTATTTTGCTTAGCATAACATCCTCAAGGTCCATCCATGTTGTCACAACTGGCATGATATTGTCTTTTTTTGTGGCTGAGTAGTATTCCATTGTGTATATATACCACATCTTCTCTATCCTTTCATCCATTGATGGGCATTTGGGTTACTTCCACATCTTGGCTATTGTGAATGATGCTGCAATGAACATAGTGGTGCATACATCTTTTTGAATTGTTGATTTCATATTCTTTGGGTAAATATCCAGTAGTGGAATAGCAGGGTCATATGGTATATCTATTTTTAATTTTTTGGGAAATCTCCATACTATTTTCCCTAGTGGCTGCGCAAGTTTGCGTTTTCACCAGCAGCATATGAGGGTTCCCTTATCTCTGCATCCTCTCCCACACTTATTTCTTGTCTTTTAATTATAGCCATTCTGATGGGTGTGAGGTAATATCTCATTGTAGTTTTGATTTGCGTTTCCCTAATAATTAGTGATGTTGAACATCTTTTCATGTGCCTGTTGGCCATCTGTATATCTTCTTTGGAAGAACATCTGTTCATATCCTCTGCTCATTTTCTTATCATGTCATTCATTTTTTTTGTTGTTGAGTTGTATGAGTTCTCTACATATTTTGGAAATTAACCCTTTGTCAGACATATGATTTGCAAATATTTTCCCCCAGTTGGTGGGTCATCTTTTTGTTTTGTCATGGTTTCCTTTGCCTTGCAGAAGCTTTTTAGTTTGATATAGTCAATTTGTTTATTTTTTCTTCTGTTTCCCTTGTCTAAGTAGACATAGTATTTGAAAATATTCTCTAAGACAAGTGTCAAAGAGTGTACTGACTATCTTTTCTTCTAATAATTTTATGGTTTCAGGTCTTATATTCATGTCTTTAGTCCACTTTGCGTTAATTTTTCTGTATAGTGTAAGATAATGGCCTAGTCTCATTCTTTTGAGTGTAGTTGTCCAGTGTTCCCAGCACCATTTGTTGAGACTTTCTTTTCTCCGTTGTATGTCCTTAGCTCCTTTGTTAAAGATTAGCTGTCCATAAATGTGTGGTTTTATATATGGGTTCTCAATTCTGTTCGACTGATCTGTGTGTCTGTTTTTGTGAAAGTACCATACGGTTTTTACTACTATAGCTTTGTAGTATAATTTGAATTCAGGGAGTGTGGTACTTCCAAATTTGTTCTTTTTTCTCAGGATTGTTTTGGCTATTCAGAATCTTTTGTTGTTCCTTGTCAATTTTAGAATTGTCTATCCTAATTCTCTGAAGAATGTCATTAGGATTCTGATTGGGATTGCATTGACTCTGTAGATTGCTTTAGGTAATATGGAAATTTTAACTATGATCATGGAATATCTTTTCATTTCTTTATGTCTTCTTGGATTTCTTTCAATAATGTCTTATAGTTTTCAGTGTATAGATCTTTCACTTCTTTGGTTAAATTTATTCCTAGGTGTTTTAATATTTTTGTTGCAATTGTAAATGGAAGAAGAACCACTTAGTTTCATTGATCTTTTCTAATATTTTTTAGTCTCTATTTCATTTATTTCTGCTCTGATTTTATTATTTCCTTCTTTCTATGACTTTGGGATTTGTTCCTTTTTTTTTAGTTCTTTTAGATATAGGGTAAACTTGTTTATTTGAGACTTTTCTTGTTTGTTGAAGTAGGCCTGTATTGATATAAATTTCTCTCTTAGTACCACTTTTGCTGCATCCCATAAGTTTTGGTATGCTGTGTTTTCATTTTCATTTGTCTCTAGGTATTTTTTTATTTATCCTTTGATTTCTTCATTGACCTAACAGTGTTCAGAAGCATGTTGCTTACTCTCCACATATTTGTGACTTTCTCAGCTTTGTTCTTATAGTT
Organism: Equus caballus; assembly: GCF_041296265.1. Lineage (NCBI taxonomy): Eukaryota > Metazoa > Chordata > Mammalia > Perissodactyla > Equidae > Equus > Equus caballus. The sequence goes on along the minus strand of NC_091685.1, from coordinate 68,012,605 downwards.
GATTTCTAGTTTTATTCCATTTTGTTCAGAAAAAGTGCTTGATATGATTTCAATCTTCTTAAATTTATTGAGGCTTGCTTTGTTTCCCAACATAGGGTCTATCTTTAAGAATGTTCCATGTACACTTGAAAAGAATGTGTATTCTGCTATTTTGGATTGAATGTCCTATATATGCCTATGAAGTCCATCTGATTTAGTGTTTCATTTAAGCCACTATTTCCTTGTTGACTTTCTGTCTGGATGATCTATTCATTGACATAAGTAGAGTGTTAAGGTCCCCTACTACTGTTGTGTAACTGCCAATTCCTCCCTGTAGGTCTGTTAATATTTGCTTTATATACTTTTGTGCTCCTGTGTTAGGTGCATATATATTAATAAGTGTTATGTCTTCTTGGTGGAAGTTCTCTTTTATCATTATATAATGGCTATGTTTGTCTCTCTCTCTTTTTTTTATCTTTATAGCTTTGTTTGCTATAAGTATAGCTACACCCTCTTTCTTTTGTTTGCCATTTGCCTGGAGTATCATCTTTCATCCTTTCACTCTAAGCCTATGTTTGTCTTTAAAGTGGAGATGTGTTTTCTGGAGGCAGTATATTGTTGGGTCTTTTTTTTTAATCCATCTAGCCACCTTGTTTCTTTTGATTGGTGAATTAAATGCATTTACATTTAGAGTGATTATTGGTATATGAGGGCTTAATGCTGTGACTTTATTTCTTGTTTTCTGGTTGTTCTATATTTCCATTTTTTCTTTTTCCTTGTATTTCTGACTGCTATTTCAGTTTGGTGGTTTACTATGATGGCTTTTTCAGTTTTCTCTTTATTTGTGATTTGCAGCTCTGCTCTGATTTTTTGTTTTGTGGTTACCGTGAGGTTTGTATAAAATATCTCATAGATGAGACAGTCCATTTGCTGATAGCCTCTTATCTCCCTTAGCCTATGCAGTTTCCTTCCCTTTCTTTGTTTTTGTTGTCACAAATTATTCTTTTTTGCATTATGAGTTTTTGACTAAATTGAAGTGGTTATAGTTATTTTTGATACTTTCTTTCCCTTTATCCTTTATTTTATAACTGTTTGCTAACCTATTCTGATATAGAGCTGCAATTTTCTGTTTTTGTCTAACTATTTATCTCCTTGTTCCAATCTTTGTAAACCTCTGCCTTTTTATTTCAGGTAGAAGAGATCCCTTCATCATTTCTTATGAGGCAGTTTTTGTGGTGATGAACTCTGTCAGCTATTGTTTGTCTGGAAAAACTTTTATTTCTCTGTCATACCTGAAGGATAATTTCACTGGATATAGTATTCTTGACTGATGGTTTTTGTCTTTTGGTATTTTGAATATATCATTCTACTCCTAGCCTGTGAGATTTCTGCTGAGAAATCTGCTGAAAGACTGATAAGGGTTCTTTTGTAGATTATTTTCTTCTCTCTTTATACCCTTAATATTTTTTCTTTGTCATTGACTTTTGACAGTTTTAATATTATATGCCTTGGAGAAGGTCTTTTTGCATTGATGTAATTAGGCATTAGCTTTATGTACTTGCATGTCTAGATCTTTCCCCAGGTTTGGGAAGTTCCCAGCTATTATTTCTTTGAATAAGCTCTCTGCTCCTTTCTCCCACTCTTGTCCCTCAGGAATACCTATAATCCTTATGTTACTTTTCATAATTGAATTGGATAGTTCTCAAAGAATTTCTTCATTTTTTAAAATCTTAGTTCTCTCTCTTCTTCCACTTGGATCATTTCTAGGTTTCTATCTTTGAGCTCACTGATTCTGTCATCTCTAAGGGTTGCTTTACTTTTTTATGCTTTCTACATTATTTCTTATCTCATTAATTATGTTCATACTATCAAGAATTTCTTTTTGATTCTGTTTTAGAGCTTGAATCTCCTTGGTAAAGTATTCCTTGCATCCATTAATTTTATTCTTAAGCTCATTGAACTGTCTTTCTGAGTTTTCTTGTACCTCATTGAGTTTCTTCATGACAGCTATCTTGAATTCTCTGCCAGTCAGATTGTAATCTTCTGTGACTTCAAGTTTGGTTTCTCGAGTGCTGTTGTTCTCTTTCTATTCTGCTGTGTTACTGTAGTTCTTTGTGGTGTTTGATAAATTGATCCTCTGCCTACGCATTTATGGTAGAAACCACCTTTCTTGTTTGGATACCACTTTGGTTACTTTGGTTCTGAACTGATTCCAGTTGAGAACCTGCACTTTCCACTCTCCACTGCCCTTGCTAGAGGTGTCATGACTGCCGTCCTTTTGCTTCTTCTGCCTAAGAGATTGCTGGTACATTGTCACTGCAGTCTCAGATGTTGCCACTGGAATCGCCAGACTTCAAGCACTTCTGCTGCTTTCAGAGTTGCCTAAGTCTCATATTTCCCCATTTGCTCTCCATGGGATCTCCACAGGGTCAGGTTCTGCTGCCCTGTGCAACTGTGCTGCTGCCCCTGGGTTATCTGGGGGTGCTAACAGCATACTGCCAGGGTCACTGAATTCACAGGTGTTGCTGTTGCTGTCAGAGGCCCAGGTTCTTGTATGCAGCCCCTGCTGCTGGTGTCAGGGGTGCCACCACTGGGGGGTGGGTCTCAGGTTCTGCTGTAGTTCCTGAAGACTCAGATCACAGATGCCATCTGCCACTGCTGGGGAGAAGGGTAGGGGCTAATCCACAAGTGTTGTTACTGGCCCTGCAGTCTCTGGTTACTGGTGCCTGCCTGTGTGCTTTTTGAGAACTCAGGTCAAGGCACCCTCCTCCTGCCAGTGAAATCCGTGTTTTGGTTGCAGTCCTCACTGCTGGAGAGACCAGCACCAATGCTGGAGGAGGGAGAGGGGGCGGGGGCTAGGTCACCGGCTTGGCTCTGTGTCCTAAAGCCTCAGTAATTGTGAGCCATCCACCACTATTGGGAGCGGCAGGGGCCACATCTGGTTTCCGGTGCTGGCATGCATGCACTGATGGTCTTCTCTGAAACCTCAGATCAGGGGATCCCATCCTTTCCAGGGAAATTCATGCCTTGGATGTAGTCCCCATTGCTGGAAAGACCTGCATTACTGCTGGCTTTCGTCCAATTCTTGATGAGGTTATTATTATATTTTCATTTTCATATAGATTCGTAAAATTGACTTAAAATTTATGAATTCAGAAATTGAACTCAACATCACTATTCTAAGATCTCTGAAGAATTTTTGCTTCCATGGGGAAATGGTATTTCGCTTAAGTGTAAGAATATAGCATATGCATCTCTTGGCTTTCCTATTGCTAAAGATATTGGTTAGAACAGCATTTTACTGTTCTGAAGCTAAAGACTATTTTAAGACTCAGAGGATGAAAACTGGACCTAATTTAATTCTTAAGATAATTTGTAACTGTATATTGTGAATGCATCTCCATGTTAATAATATTAACTCGCAACATGAACCTAGATTCTAACTGAGGATAGTCCAAACCTCTAGGTGAATAGAGCCACTAGAAGTGGAGAAAGGAGGGAGAGAGTGTGAAACTGATCAGCTAGTGTAGAAGATTTCCAGTTTGCTAAGTTGTGCATAGCTCTAGGACTCTTTTTTGGCTCCTTCCTCCTACTAACCCCCAAATACAATCACTTTGTAAAAGGTATTAATTTTTTTTGAAATGTCTCTTGATTTTGTCTCATTCTTCCTGTTCATGATACCATGAGGTGTGGGCATGAATTCCCTAAGCCTACATCGTTATTCTCTGCTTCAATGCTCTGCCTTCTCCACATGTCCTCCCCTAGACCCATGGACTCATATTCTCAAGGGGCTGCTACAATGAGACGGCTTGCCTTGCTCAAAATTCCTTGAGGAATTTTCATTGTCCACATCTCAAACTCTAAGTTCTGTCTTCCACAAGCTCTCCCCTCACAAGGCTTACTTCCAGTCACTTTTCCTGAGACCCCAATCATTATAGTCAAACTTACTATCTCTCAAGCAAACCTTGTCTTTTCCTCCCTGAAAGCTTTTAAAAGCTGATACATACACTACAGCTCCCTGAAATACCTCCCTGGTAGCAACCACTGATACACCATAAATCCCCTCTGGTATGAGGGAGGACATGCATTTATTCACTTATTTTTAAAAGCCTCACGATCCTTCTAGTATTCCTTCTTTATGTCACATTTTTCCCTTCTCTGTTCATCTCATTTCCCTCAACCAGACATTTATACTCTCTGAGGTCAGACAGCAAGTCTTCCTTCTTTTAAAATCTGTACATTTTTCTAGGTTGTACTTTATATAGAGTAGATATTTTTTGATTGTTGACAGTGCAAAAAGATTGCCTTTTCTAGACATTTTCTTGGTAAAAATGAGATCATGACAATGGTCTGAAGTAGTGGCCTTCAGCTCATTTATTTGAAAACATATTTTCCTAAAATAAAATTTATTTGTTTTTTTCCTTAATCAGTGTTGTCCACATCCATCTCCACTTTCCCTTCCCACGTCAAAAAATTCATACAACGCTGTTGATCCCATCTCTAAGTATTGTTTGGATATATCTTGGATCTCAATTCCCAACTCCTCTCCATCCTCATCACCACTGCCTAGATTTGGATCCTCATAAATTCTACCTGGAACTTCCAGTACAGTCTGTCTTGATGCTGCGCTGTCTTCCTCATGCAATGAGAATGGATTCTCGCACATTCCAGGCTTGGCTTCCAGGTTAAAGCATAAGGTGCTCCAGCGAGGGAGCAGCACAGTGGTCCAGCTTTGCACATTTACAGCCCTGTGCTCGAATCCTGGCTACGTCACTTATACTTGAGCAGGAATAGGAAGAAAAGAAGACAAAGATGAACATAAAAAGCGTCCAATAAAATAACTACATATGGACAGCAAGAGAGGAAAAATAATCAGTGATGGCTTTGGATTGTTGAGTTTGAAAATGGTGTACACGACTAGACAAAAACAGGAAATTTATAATAATGAATGAACAAGTAGTTCTACTCGTTCAATGAACGTTAATCTGATACATTTGATCCTTAAAATAGTCTCACTAAACTGATACCATTTTATAGAATTGTTTAACATTATTTTGGGCAAGTTATCTGGCTGTGCCTCAGTTTCCTCATCTGTAAAATGTGGATAATAGCGCCTGTCCCATAGGGTTATGATAGGCATTAAATAAGTGGAGAATTTATAATCTTAGAACCATAGCTGACACATAGTTTGGGATCAGAAAATGTCAGTTATTATGGAGCTAATGGTAGTGGCCTACAAAACGTTTGACCATCTGGCTCCCTGTTCCAAATATGCAAAATTAATTACACTCCTTAAACATATCTCTTGCCCAGGGGTGTTCTCACCATCCCCTTTCTGCAAATAAAAAGTAAGCATTCTTCTCACTCTTTAGAATCAATTCTAAATTCTCCCTCATATTTCCTTATTATTCCATTCAATGTGAATGATTTCCACTTCCAGGGTCCCAAAGGTTTTTTTTTTCCAGGGTCCCGAAGATCATTCCTGAAGTGCCTATAATATTGTAATGATATTATTATGCTATTTTGTGTTATGATATTTAACACAAGGAATTTCTTGATTGCAGGGAAAACACCTATTAGAAAATAGGACTTATTGTTTTATTTTCTGACTATAAAATATGCTGATTGTAAAAAAGTTTGGGAAAAAGCTAAAAATTGAAAAAATCAATTGTAATGTGATCACCTAAAGATAACTATCATTTTTAATTTATATCTTTACCTAGGGTGTCTTAAAGCATTTTTTAAACTACACTGAGGTTGTCTTACATGTGCAGTTTTGATTTCTGGGTTTTTCTTGTTTTGCTTTTTGCCTTAAGATTGTATCTTTTAAGGGCATGCGCCTTAGTCATTTTGAGTAAACCACACTATCAAAGCCTATATCAGTCATAAAATCTCATGTGCTCTCTTCTCATTCTCATTTAAAGAAAGACTCAAGGATGCTACATTAAATAAATGTTAGTTTCATGAATTAAAGTTTATTTAGTCATCATGGTGTTAGATGCTACACTTTCTTTTCTAAGAGATGAAACAATTCATTTTCCTCACTAATCAATAATTCAAATTTTACCTTGATATCATTTATGAATTTTGCTTCAAAGGTCTGAAAATAGTTAAGACATGGGCATGGTGATGTCTACATGTGCTAGCTCTGGTCATCATTCTTTGTTGTTGGTAAGAATAATTAGAGTAATACAGAGATGGAAAAAGTGCAGCACATTTGTTCTTGAGCATAGGACAAATTTACATCTAGAAATTGCCTTTTAAAACAGATGCACTTAATGCAATCTATGTCCTAGCAGAGTTGAATTCAAAGAGAATCTCACTTTTGTAAAATTTCCTTTAACTATCAGCTCTTCTTGGGAGGTTAGGCATATTTTTGAGATGTGTTTTGACAAGCATTTTCTCATCTTTCTTCTGGATGAGAAGAGAAGAGCACCAAGATTTTTTTTTTAATATTCATAAAAGTAAGGGTACTCTTCTTGGATCCATTTAACAAGCTTGTTTCTAGGCTTCTGGTTAGTGAAAGAAAGATCTGGAGGACACAAGAAAAATCATGGAGGTAGGTTTTATTAAAAAAATTGTTTAGAGAGAGAAAAAACCCAATACAAATATTATTATTAAATTATGAGGTGTACTTTTTTCTTTGGTATGTATGTGTTTTAGCAACCCATAGGCATCACTTGCATTTTTTAAATGTCTGGGAATATTTTCCTTTTGGCTAACTGAATGGTAGGAATGATTTATGCAACATTTTCTAATTTCCTAGTGTCACAACCGAGGTAAACTGTGAAGAGTTGTCAATGTAACAGCTTCTGAAAGAATGTCCCTTGTGTAGGATCTGCTCAGTTAGAGAGGCCTCTCTGGGACAGAACAATTATCCACACTTATCTGAAAGTTGGCACGATCATGAATGAGAGGCATAATAATATTATGTTAAGATATGTTTCCCTTTTCAGTTAATGTGGGGACAAAGGAATGGAACAGAGATGAAACAGTTTCCCTGTGGCTCTTGGAGTTAACTAAATCACAGCCCTTAAATTAGTGTTTATTGCAGCGGTGTTCATGCTACTTGGTTAAGGATCGCAACATTTTTATAATCAAATTTCCCTCCGAAAGCTTATGAATAGTTTTAGAAAATTAACTGTGCTCTGAAAATTGGTAAATAGTACCTCAGTGTAAGCATAGATCATTTCATGGGGAGAAGGAAAGAATCAGACATATGGGTCTACAAAAGAGTTAATTCTCCTTTAAGAACTCTCTCTCTTTTTGTTCATGGAGGATTTTGCCATTAAAACAAAACAGGGCAAGTGTTAGAACATAAGACTTGCATGTACTAATCATGAAATAATGTGAACACTGTAAAATTTAACCAGTGTTTGTCTGTTATGGGCCAAATTGAATTAGTTTATTTGAAGAAAATACTGTTACAGTGATTTTACTAACTGACTCCTAATTCTTTGCAAAAAGGATGTACCTAGAGAAATTTTAAAAGACCAGAGGAAATATAAACAAATGATAAATTCAGGGCAAGACCTTTGCTCTGGACATCTCGTTTTGTTGCGACTGGGTTTCATTTCTGTTTTACTGCATTTTTAAGAGAAGAGTGTTTGACTGCTGGTTAGAGGTTTACACTCCCCCCCTTCAGGGAGAAACAGGCAAAGGAATTATGATGTGTGCCATATTGTAAAAGGAAACATTTGCTTAGAAACTTGTAGCTGACATTTTTATGCAAGATCTTGTGCTTTCAAGGCAATGAAAACCTGGAAAATGTTTTCTTTTTGTAGTGTGAGGAGGATCTCACATTAAAATGGACCATACTTACTGGTCTCTGATTAAAAATGCCATGGTTTGTTGTTTGTCCCACTAGGTGCTGGTTGGCCACAAGTATCTTATGATTAACACTGTTGAAGAGCTGGACTCATCTGAATATACTGTGGCATTTGGACATATAGGTTTTCTCCTTTTCCTAGAACTTTGGTAAAATGAAGTGGTTAAGTTCTTAGACAGTTCTGTTAATTTAGTTTCATTAGCTCATCACTCATTTGAGTTTGACATTTGTTGTTAGTGTTGTCAGTCGATTCTGACTCCTAGTGACCTGTGGACAGCGGAGTGGAAGCCTGCATGCTCTTCCTGCACCATCCTCTCACCTTCCGGCACTGCATCCGACAGTGCTCCGCTGCTATTCGTGGGATTTTCATGGCAAATTTCTCCTAAGTGGGTGCTCAAATCCTTCTTCCTTGTCCGTCTCAGTCTGGAAGCTCCACTGAAACCTGTCCATCATGGGTGACCCTGCTAGTATTTGAAATACCAGTGGCTGAGCTCTCAGCATCACAGCAACACACAGCTGCCACAGTACGACAACCGACAGATGGGTGGTATGGTTCCCCGATCAGGAAACAAACCCTGGCCATGGTGGTGACAGTACAGAATCTCAACCACTAAACCCCCAGGGAAATTCCCATATCTAGTCTTTAAATATTTTGTAATTTTCTTGTTTACTACAGAATCACATTTTTCTCGACAAGTCCAACAGTTCATGTGAGGACCTTTCTGGAACTAGCTTCAAGTTCATGGAACTTGCCCCTGCCAGCAAAGGGTTCTGTAGATAAGTATGACCCTTTTTGCTTCTCCTCACTCTGGCTTTTCAGAGGCTGGATGAGCAAAGGGCACAAAAACATCGGGCCCTCAGCTGGGGCTCACTCCTGTTCATTTGAAGAATGTCTTTTGATGTTGGGCTCAATCACCTATGTGGAGCATTTGGGAACAAAATTGCAAATCACATTTTACACAAACTGTTTAAAATTTGCATGAATTTATAAGCTTTAAAATAGTAAAAATTGCATAGATTCTGATGTAATCAGTAATGACCATTAATAAAATGAACAAATGAATATTATAAGTTTTCATGACATTTAAGATTGTTAAAAAAGCCCCCATTTTCTCATTCACAAAGCATCAAGTACTCTAGGTAATAAGAGCTCTTTCATTGAATGCTAACTCCAAAAAAGTGGGGATTATTTTCTGTTTTGTTCACTGAAGTGTCCTCAATGCCTAACATTCATTCATTTAGTCACTCATTCAAAAAGCATTTACTGAGTACCTAGTATGGAGCAAACCTGCCAAGCACTTGGAGTAAAACATGAGTGACTCCTGTTTTCATGGGTGTATAGTTTAGTGGGATAGACAAGTATTAAAGAAATTACCAAAAGTGGAATAACAAGCATATAAACACTAAGAAGGAAAAAATGTACAAGAGATTCTAAAGGACATAGTAATCTAGTTGAGGAGTGACGGAGGGTCAGGGAAGGCTTCTCTATGATGACGACATTTAATTGAGACCTAGATGATTACTAGCATTGGCCAGAGAGAAGCCAGAACTACAGTGAGTAGAAGGAGAGGAACTCCAGGTGTGCCTGGATGGGTGGTTGGGTAGGAATTGGGAATTTATTCTAAGTACTAAGAAATATCATTAAAGATTTTTGAGCAAGGAGTGATCCGTATTACATTTTAAGAAGATCACCTGGTTGCTCCTGGAAACTGAATATGGGGGGAGAACGAGTAGAATGGGGGAGAAAAATTAAGGCACTATCACAATACTTCCGGGAAGAAATTGATGGCTTATTCCTGGGAGGGTGGACGGGAAGATGTGAAAGACGAGAGTGGATGGGTTCATATGGTTTGGAGGTCTGATCCATGCATCTTGGTTATGGTTTGGATGTAGGAGTTAAAGATGAGAGATAATCGCTACCAGGTTTTTGGTTGAGCAATTAGGTGGATTTTAGGGTCATGTAAAGAGAGAAGGAAGACTGAAAGAAGAGGAAATATTGAGTGAATGATCAAGAGATCAGTTTTAGACATGTTAAATTTAGGATGCCTGTAAGACATCTAAGTGATGATGTCAAGTAGGAAGACATATAAGAGATGTCTAGATTGGATCATAAATTTAGATATCACCCGCATATCAATGGTATTTAAAACCAGAGGGATGGGTAAGATAGCCTAGAGCAGTAGTTTCCAAACTCGTTAGAACATAGAAAGCCCTGAGCAATTATTTAAAATGCACATTCATAGTTCTACCCCAGATCTACTGAGTAAGAATTTCTAGTATTGGTTAAGAAGTAACCTGTGTTTTTAATAGGCACTCTAATTGCTTCTTAGGATCAGGTAGCTTTGGGAAACACTGAGCAAGACAAAGCATATAGACTGGGGTCAGAAAACTTCCAGTATTTGAAGGTATGGTGAGGAGAGAGGTGGGGGGTGTGGGTATCAAGAAGGAGGGTGGGCGAACACAGGGGACATTATAAATTGTGGTGCCTGAATCCAAATTTGATGCTCTCAATCCCTCTGCTGCAAGCTTAACAAAGAGGATCACTAAAGAGCCTTATTTTATATTCTCACATTTCATATTACTTCTGAAAACATCAATATCTTTATTCAACATGAATTTATGTACACAAGCCTTTTCTATACATTTTGCCAAATCATAAGGCAGCAGGTAATCAGAATTACCTTTACTCTTTCTGTATTGTGTCTCCCTAGAGTAAAACAGTGCCCTATGAGCCAAATAAGTACATTCTGACCAATTTTAGAAGCTAGGGATAAAAATCCTGGCCTCATAAATAGAAGCAGCTCCAGAACACTCTGTACTGTATGGTGCTTGGCCATCAGAATATGATCATTTAAAATCGTAAACAGCAAGCAAACTGAAGTATCAAGATTGCATATGAAGTGTGACATTCTTTATTTGTGAATTTCATAATTGTATTTTGATTATATTGCGGTTTACTTCATTCACAACAGCACAATTAGGAAAACCAAGAGTCTGATTTAAAGCTCTTGCTCTTTGCTAAGGCCAGGCCACTGACAGGGTGGAGAAAGTGCAACCCTGCATTTCAATGTCATAGCCTTACACCCTAAATTCAAGTCAGATTACATTTGTCAAGATCAAAGGAATTTCTGTAGTTATTTGTTTGCAAATTTAAAGTTTAAAGAAAAAAATTAAATAGTATGAACATATACACTGCACTTCCCATCTATGCGAGTGTTTGAAATTGGCTGAGTTTATTCTATAAGGTTTGATGGTTCTATTTTCTGCCTTTACTATCTAGTGTTTAAGTGAAGGTAGGTTTAGCTGATCTGTTTTATGTCTATGTGACATGCATCCTCCTTCTTTTTTGGCTCTATTCTCCCTTTTGGGTCTTGACTTCTATCACTATTTTGGAAAGTTAGGAAGTTAGCCAGAATAAAATGAAGTCTAACAGATTTTTTATAGCATTTATTTAGGACAGTAATTCCGGTGGCAGCAAGTCTGCCATCAGCAAGGATATACTGACTACTTTTATTACGTAGGTCTGAATTCCTTGTCTGTCATGCCACACATAAACCCAGAAGAAAACAGCTAGCAGATTTATGATTTGTACTGTCTCTGAGATGTTACTCTAAATACCTGATTCATAATTCTCTGGAAGGAAATATCACCCCCTGGGAGGGTGGGAGATCAAGGGGCCAGGATGACATCAGAAGCAGAGTTGGGCTTCTGTGCATTGCAAAGTTCAGTTTATTTCTCTACCTAAGGCTAGAGTTTTAAGTCTCAAAAATATAGTCAAAATTCCTGTCTTCTTGTTTTTGCCCACTTTTAATTGCCAATCAAGGCAATGATTTCACAAAAATTGACATTTGGACTTGACAATGTATTGAAGGTATACTTCTGAGCAATTCATGGTATAAATATGGACTATCTGATTCAGAAACATGTTGATGATGCTTACACTGACAAAATCTGAATATAATGAAATATGGGAGTCTATCATCATAAGCTTTGGGGAAGAGTTAGTTATGAAAAGGCATCTGGATTTCATGGCAACACTGTCCTTGTTTAACCTTTAGGGATAATGACTAACACTGTTTATCTCCAAGCATTTCAATTATATCGTTCACTTTAGAAGAACATATGTTGTTCCTACAAATCAAATGGCATTTGTTTGATGAATGAGAAAGCAAAAGAGGTAAGGGAGAATACTGGGAGAGCTAAGAGAGGTCTTGCATCCTAATATTGGCCTCATTTGGCTTCCTTTGAAATGTGTGTCTTCAGGTTGTGATGGAAAGGATAGATGAAAACGACGACAGAAGTAGGCCTAAATTAAATTACACAATCATAAGTTCTAGTCATGCCACTTATCTTCTCTGAAACTTAGTTTCTGCATCTATAAAACTGAAATAATCATACCTCTTCTACTGATTCCAACGGGGTTTTTTTGTAAAGATCAAGTGAGGTAGTTGGGAAAAGTCCTATACAACTCTAAGATTTTATACAAATTTAGAAGTATTTTTATTGAGATAGCGAAGGGAACAACGTTTTAGAGAAATTAAGTTCAAATATAAGTGGTGATATCAGTAGCTGTAGTAGAGATTGTAGTGGTAGAAGTAGCAGTAGCAGCGACCATTTGTTGAGCATCTAACATATGCCAAGAGCTGTTCTAAGTGTAAGATTCCTCATGTACATTGCTCTACTAGTCACAATAACTTTGTAAAGTAGATTTTTTAAAAACTCAGTGTAACTGAAGAAACTACATTTTAGAGAGAAGTGAAGTAATTTGCCCAAAGTCATTCAGCAAATAAGTACAGAACAGTGTTCATCCCCAATAGGTGATATTGCATGTATCTGAGCAGAGCAAAAGTATACAGGTTGGACCCATTTCCAGTATTGCTTTTCTTCCTGCTTGAAGTTGTTATTACAACATTCTTAATTTCATATTTCCATCTTTTGCATTAGGGTCCAAGAGACTACAGATGGACAGGGCCCTCATTTCTCTTTGATTTTTTTGGAAACTGGCATGACTGGAAGAGATTCTCTTCAAGAAGAGAAATCACCAAGATCTTTATGTGCAACTCAGCCTAAAAAGCGAACAGAATCACGGTAATAAGCATACTGTGTATGTTGTGTGCTTCTGTAAGTTTCCAAAATAACCTGATGGAGACTTTGACAATGCTTCTACTCGGGGCTGGCCAGGTAGTGTGGTGGTTAAGGTGGTACACCTCGCTCCGGTGGCCTGGGGTTCACAGGTTTGGATCCTGGGCATAGACCCACATGGCTCATCAAGTAAACAATATCCTGTGAAGGATGTCAGCATACTTGATGACTGTGGAGGCATCCCACACAGAAGAACTAGAAGGACTTAACTAGGATAGACAACTATGTACTGGGGCCTTGGGGAGGAAAAGAAAAGAGGAAGATGGGCAACAGATGTTAGCTGTGGGTCAATCTTCCTCACCAAAAAGAGAAAAAAAAAGCATACCTTTAAAAAAAAGAAAGAAAATGCTTCCACCTAAGTAAATGCATTCATGAGACTAATGTCAGAGAAAAACAAGAAGGTAACTTTACAAAATACGTTACTAACTGGAAAATATCAAGGAAATTGCGAGATCTTTTTCTCCAGGCGAATGCGACTGAAATAAATCCTAAAATGACTCAGCTTTGGAAAGATTAAGCTGAATAGTTATGACAAATATAGCAAAATAACTTAATAAGCATACTTAAATGATGCCGCATCTTTCAGGCCACTAAAACCGTGTTCTTAAAAAATATAAATATGTAATACGGAAAAAATACTCCATGTAATCAATCATGCCATCCATTGTAAGATATTACTAAGAGGAAAAGAACCATTATTGTAATATAAATTCAGCTAAAAGTAAGCTTAAAGAAGTTACTCGTTTCAATAAAAGAGAAAATCACTAATACGTAATTCGCAGAAAAACTTCTAACAGCCAATAAACATATGAAAAAAAAGTCCTTGCAAATTGTTATCAAAACATGCAAATTAAAAGGCGATAAAATATTTTGCCTATCAAAAGGCCAAAGGCTTAAAAAATTTAAATCTGGTAAGGCTTTCTTTGACTGGCAGTCTTACTGGCTGTTAACAGAAGGAAAGGTGATATAATCTTTAAGAAAAGACGTTAAGAAAGATTATCAAGAAACTTCAAAAATTTCCTACTTTTTGACCCAGTGAATTCTATTTCTAAGCAAATAGAGATGAAACAGAGGTTAAGTGTGAGTGGTCATTTAACTGTTATTTTTCATAGTCACAAGGTAGAAAAATAGAGAAATACTTTAGTGAGGATGCTTTTGTATGGCAGTGTATTATACAGATATTAAAAATAATATACTTTAGAATATTATCTAATATAGTGGCTTATAATTAGGTAGAAAAATATATAAAAATGCATACTGTGTATACATACAATTTTGTTTAAAAATACATAGCAGAGGGGCAAGCCCCATGGTGCAGCGGTTAAGTGCCCACGTTCCACTTCTCAGCGGTCTGGGCAAAAGCCCTGCTGTAGTAGCCGTCCCATGTATAAAGTAGAAGATGGGCACAGATGTTAGCTCAGGGCCAGTCTTCCTCAGCAAAAAGAGGAGGATTGGCAATAGTTAGCTCAGGGCTAATCTTCCTCAAAGAAAAGAAAAAATACATAGCAGAGAAAAAAATAGAAAAATATACACTAAATTTGACTGGAGGCATAAAATTTAATTTTTCTTTATAAGCTTTTATATTTCCAAGTTTTATACAGTGAACATACAATGAAAAGCTCATATGAAATTATTTACAAGCATATTATATAAAGTTCAAATAAACTGAGTAATGCTGAGCAATAAACCTATTTTGACTATTAATCAATGAAGTAATTAACTCCAATAGGCCATCAATTCATTTATAAGAATAAAATATTTATAATTTTCCAAAGGCCTTTTACAGGACGTTTTGTTTGGCTTTAGGTGGACTCTCAGATTGTCAGACATTAAATCCTTCAATTGTTTAAAATGAATGCATCATTACAACTACTTTCTTTTCCTGGAAGTGGAATGTGTGCTTTTTCCTATTTCTTTGTTATGTTTTCTTTGTTGTTCAAATAGTCTTTACTCAGAGAGATAATATTTTGGCAATTCATGCTGGCTATTTCTTTCTTCATAGTCACTTAAAAAGTAAATCCTTCAGGAGAACATTTCTTTAGCTTACTTTTTCATTATTTCCAGAGGCAAAAACTGGCAGGGCAATTTATAATTCAATTTTTGCTAAATCCATGACACCCAATATATATGTCAGGCATTTCAACGGCAGGGTACTTTGGGGATAGGTGATAAATTGTACTGATTATAAGTGCAAGCTGTTCTTCTAAAACATCATATCAAAAAGAAGGTAGGTATTATTAGGAAAATGTAATGTATCTTTAGATTGTCCAGAAACATCAGAGAGAATCACTTTATGTGAATATATTCCCCTTAGTGTTATACAGCAAGATATTACAGCTCTTGCCATGTTTCTGATAGCACTCATCTGGAGTAAGGGGAAAAAAAGACCCTATCGGTTCACAAGCCTATCCTGGGCTAGTATAGTAGTCTTTCAGCAGCCACGCAGCTCTTAGTGCTGCAATAACTCATACCTGCCAGAAATGACTCACTCTGAAACCCGAAACACGGCCCTAATCATTTTAGGACTGTGTTGGTATATATGAGTAGTATAAATATTATTTTATAATATAATCTACTCTGATCTTTTTAAACATCCTTTCAGTGTTCCAGATATTTCCCTGTGTGATATGTACGGCTTAAGCAAAGCCGTGGGATCCCCCAGGTTATCTCCAAAAATGCTCAAAAGAGTGGACAATTGAAATATAAAAATCTGCTCTGTGGTACACATGTACACACACACACACATGCATGCATACACACAGGCTGTAGTTACGTTTGGCATTCCATTAATGAGTGAGGTAATTAAGCAAAGCAAACTGGCGGGTTAGTCCAGGTCTACGAATGCGGAATGGGCTCTGGGGCCTTTCACCTCTGGGTCAATGGTTTCTGTTTAATCGGGCTGTTAATGACTAAAAGTCATTGTTTCCATGTGAGAGCTGTTTGGTCTCAATGTGAAGTAAGTTGGTGGTCTGCTATCAGTTTCTCATGTGCAAATGTATGGCTCAGGAGACCCACTACCGCTTGTTGCTATGCTGTTGGACAACTCAGTAAAAAACATGCTGTTCGAAGGAAATGACAAAACAACTCGATCTCAGAGCCTACCCCAAGAAGGAAATGCATTCCTAAAGAGAAAAAGTTTGACATGAAATTGTTGACATGAAATAATAGAGGATTTGTAAATTCTCCTTTGCTACCTATAGCAGGCTTTTTATTCGTATAGTTGCTTTCACAAACATTTATTTATTTGGACCTCAGAATTAATGTATGTGATATAGACCATGCTGATAATAACATTTTGAAGTTTCAGAAACCAAAACTCAAAGAGGGCAGGGCTTGCCTAAGATCACGCAAGTAATAAGTAGTTACATCAGTCCATCACCAGGAGGATTTGGGTAGAACGGAAAAGTAAACAATATCCTGTGAAGGATGTCAGCATGAGGAAAATAGAAAAGGTAAAATTGGCACAGTGTGTTCGTAGTAGAATACATTACGTACTTTTTGTATTATGTGTTCACACAGGAATACACTAAAATAGATTTAACATACACACACAGCAACATTAATGAACACCTGTATGTTCACACAGACTAAGATTATGTCAGAAATAATGAATTGTTAGTGGTGTTCTTTCCACAGGAAAAAGTAGTGTTAAAGATCAATTCAGAACAAAACATTTTATCTACTTATGAGAAAGCAGATGTGAAACTGATGCTGGAAATAGACAAGAAGTATACAAGCCTCTTTTGTGAGATATGAGCAGTGGCTGGAAGATAAAGCCTATTATGATTCTAATAGTAAGCTAATCATACATCTTGATTAGAGAAGAAAGGCTTGTGGTAACCCCACAGCTAAAAGACGTTATTGAGGGACTTTTCAGTCAAGAAAACTCCCAAAGTCCATACAGCGTCCTGTCCTGCTAGAGTCATTAGAGCAAAGTCAACCCAGGGATCAGCGTTTCTCACCCGGGAGACGCACTCTCCCACATGGAGGGTTTGGAAAACAGTGGTTAGGGCCACTAATGGGCAAGGTCAGAGACACTCAGCTTCAGTCCCACCCTGTGAAACCTCGTCCTGTCCCCAGTGCCAGTAGTACCCCAACCATGAAACACTGCTAACATTTTTCTCACCACAATTTCTCTGTAGACCCAAGGCTGTAATTCCAAGACTGACAAAGCAAGAAAATCAATGCTCATTATCTCAACATTTTTATATTTTTTTTGAGGAAGACTAGCCCTGAGCTAACTACTGCCAATCCTCCTCTTTTTGCTGAGGAAGACTAGCCCTGAGCTAACATCCATGCCCATCTTCCTCTACTTTATACATGGGACACCTACCACAGCATGGCTTTTACCAAGTGGTGCCATGTCTGTACCCGGGATCCGAACTGGTGAACCCTGGGCCACCGACAAGGGGGAACGTGCGAACTTAACCACTGCGCCACTGGGCCGGCCCTAACATTTTTATCTTTATTTCTCCTTCACCTACTTAAATTTTGCCTCCGCTTTTTAAAATGATATTCCTACTAAGATTATCACTAAACTAAATGCCTAATCTGGTGGGTACTTTTCGGTTATCGTCTTTCTTAGACACTTTCTTTTTTTTGGAAACTCTCTTCTGTCTTAACTTCCACAAGATCATTCTCTTCGACCTTTCAGAGCACTCCTCAGTCATCTCTGTATCTTTTTCTGACTTCATCAACTCCTTAATACCAATCTTGTCTAGGATATAATTCTTAGCTCCCTTTTCTTATCTTTTTTTTTTTCCCTTACACCTATGCCCTTGACTACCACCACTTATGATTCCCAAATCTCTATCTCCAGCATCAGTCAATCTCTTGAACACAAGACCAATAACGTCGAGGCAAGGCCAATTGTCTACTGTAAATTTTCACTTTCATATCACACAGGCAGATTTGGGTTTTCAGAAGTGTCAAAATTATGCGACTACACCCTTCTTTTTATCTTCATTCAAGTGACACATTTTTATTAAGTGGAGCTAAAATTAAAAACGTAAGTAGGGCATGGAATCTGCCTTCTAGGTCAGTGGAAGAGATGAACATAGGTGATTACAAAGATGTATTCACAACTCTATGGGAGACAGAGAGGAAGGGCTTACCTCTGAAAAGGAGATAGAAGAAAGAGTGAGTATTAATTAGAGTTCAGGCTGCATCTTAGAGTAAATTACACTTAGGTTAGGAGTTCCCCCAGAGGATGGGAGGCATTCTGAACAAAAGAAGTAATGTGTGCATGTAGTTGAGAAAGGTTAGGGCATATTCTTGCACCTTTCGGTAATTTGGTGTGACAGCAAAGTGCACAGGAGGAGGGAAGGAGAAATGTAGGCAAAGAGAAGCAACAACAAGATCATAAAGGTGTTTTATTTCCATGCAAATTAATTTGGACTTTATCCTGTAGGTAACTTAATTAAATAAGTTTAACTAGAAGTTGCATGACAACATCAGTTTTGTTTTTCAAATGATTATTCTCAGTATGGTAAAGAGGATGAGGGGGGATATAGAGTATTGCATAATAAAGACAAGGACAACATAGGAGCATTTTTAACAGTCAGTTTAGAAATCTTGAGACCCTGATTTATGATGTCAGAATTGGAACACAAAGTAGGAAGTGAAGTTCATATCTACTCTTCTTGGAAAGTAAAATCAACAGGCTGTGGTGACCACTGAACTTGGAAAGTGAAGGAGAGGATAGAGAATTGAGGATGATCACCAAATGTCTTTGTCATTGTAGGGCATGATGCCACTGAAAATGATGTCGACTCTAGGAGGAAAAGAAAGTGAGAAAATTTTTATTTCACCATAGGCTTAAAAAGACAGCCTTGAGAGCAAAGCTGAACAATAACCTCTTTACTGTAGGATCTGTCCTATACCAATGTTTTTCCTTATAGGACAATAAACTTTGGGCTTACCCTTAATAGTAGAATGGGTATAGCTAAAAAAGAGAGTGTATTGGAAAATATTTCAAAAATATCATACTTTTTATATTAAAATGCAATGTGTGATCTTGGACACATTACTTAACCTAGTTTGATTGCCTTGTCTGCTAAAAGGGCAAAATGATACCTATCTCACAGTGATGCTGTGTAAAAAAAATAAAATAAAATAAAAGGGCCCATCCTAAGGTACCCAGACGCATTCTTTACACTCAGAAGTATCTCTAGAAATTGAGTCTGTATTTTCCTTCCCACAGTCTGGTTTTCAAATAGCTTCAAAAATCTGCAAAGTGTTTCCCAAACATTTGTTTTCTTTTAAAGATAAAATCATGCTTCTTATTGAACATCTACATTTTAGCACTTTTACAGAGAATAAATAGCTTATTGGCATTGTTCTCAGCCTGCTTAACGTAAGTAGAGATTCAGCAGTCTGAGCTTACCTAATTGTGATGGTTTGTGTCAACTACATTTAAAAAACAAATAGCTTAGGGGGCTGAACCTGTGGCCGAGTGGTTAAGTTCGTGTGCTCCACTGCAGGCGGCCCAGTGTTTCGTTGGTTCGAATCCTGGGCGTGGACATGGCACTGCTCATCAAACCACGCTGAGGCAGCGTCCCACATACCACAACTAGAAGGACCCACAACTAAGAATATACAACTATGTACCGGGGGGCTTTGGAGAGAAAAAGGGACAAAATAAAATCTTAAAAAAAAAAAAAAGCTTAGAAGAAACTAGCCACCTTTTAAGGGACAAGGTTTAAGAATTCCAACAGTTCTTATGAAAGTTACCATGAAAAAGAACCAAAGGGCTGTAGAAGTTGGAATCTGAAAATGGAATTTTCCTCACTGTGGGAGTGGAATGGTGTAAGCAGAGACGGACAAATCCTAACTGTAGATTTGGTAGGTCCAACTGATGAAACACGTTAAAATTGATGGCTAGGAGTGGAATTGGATGCAATGGAGTCCCAGAAAACCTGATAACCAAGAAATGATCATTTATAAAAGCAAGATTGAGGAAAACTTTCGGTATAAGATAAACCAGACCTAACGAGTTAAATTTCTCTGGAATTATTCCAGCCACTAGGCCCCTTATTATAATCTTTATAATTTTGTTTGGTTGATGTAGCTGCATGGGTGATTTATGCTGCAGATAATAGAAGCTTATAAGTTTCTTGAAGGGAAGTATGGGTCTTTGTAGTAGACTGTGTTTTAATTCACTTATACAACTAGTTTCCTCTAGCAGCAGCTTAAGTCTTTTATATAAATCAGAAGGGCCTGCCCTTTCCAAACTCTTGTATATACCTTTGTATAGCCATAAAAACGCGTCAGGATGCAACGTAATTGGCAGAATGTTGGATCTAATCCACTTTCTCCCTATCTAATTCTATGTTCTGGCTCATAGATCCACAGAGAAGATGGATGAAGCATTTTAATTTTTCGGCAGTTGTTTTCAACTAGATATTTATAGCAATATGAAAAGGAGAAAAGAAAAATCATGTGCCTGTATAAATTGAAATACAATACGGAAATAAATATTGATGGACTTTTATATATGCACAAAAGTGGTGAACTTATTGATAGAGGAAAGAAAGAATAAGGCAAGAAGTCCTAGATCTGAGCCTTGAGGGACTCCATACATTTAAAAGCAAGATGGAGTATGATGGGCCATCAAAGTTGACTGAGCACGAGGTGGTACTGAGGAAGAAAGACTATGACAGCTTGTTTTTACCTAGGAACCGAGAGAGGAGAAAGTTTGGTTTTGAAGGGAAGGTGAGAAACAATATCTGGAAGAAAAGGTGGGGTTATGGGTATTTTAGGACTTGAGCATATTTAAATCCTGATAGAAAGGATCCAGGGGCCAGTCCAATGGCGTAGTGGTTAAGTTTGCCCTCTCTGCTCCGGCAGCCCAGGGTTCACGGGTTCGGATCCCTGGCATGGAGCTGCACATAGCTTGTCAAGCCATGCTGTGGAGGTGTCTTACGTAAGACAGAAGAAGATTGGCAAGATGTTAGCTCAGCGACAATCTTCCTCAAGCAAAAAGAGGAAGATTGGCAACAGATGTTAGCTCAGGGCCAATATTCCTCACAAAAGACAAACAAACAAAAAGGATCTGGTAGACATAACATGGACAAGGAAAGAAGGAATCCCAAAGAGGTCTTGTTTATGTCGATTATATCTATTAATACTTACTGCATGAGAAATTAAAACTGAGAAATTATTAAAATACTCATTTACTAATTCATTTAAATTAGCCATAACAGACCCATTACATATTAATATAAGTGACATGTTTTTATTTAAAAGGCTGTATTTTATAAAATAAAATTAAATTAGTGATAAGAGTAGCACTGCTTTACATTTTCTCAATTCTCTTCAATATCATGTTCAATAGAAGACAGCTGGATTCTCATATCTGCTCTGCATTGAATCTATTGCCTTATACTGTTTTGGTTGATGTATATTAAGAAAATCTGGCCTCATACAGATTCACAGTTGGATAAGAGAAGAAACATCAGTATGCTTCTTTGATACTGAATTAGAACTCACTTTGTGATAGCTTCTCAAAGATTAGCTGCAATGTGAAGTTTGAAACCTTATCAATGAAATTTTTGCACTCTACAATCCATTTGCCTGTCTTGTATTTTGGAGTGAGTTATGTGGATCTTGTAAATGCTGATCGATTTTATGACACAATGCCAAAAAACCCCCACATTTATTAATATTATCACTGATCTCATCAGAAATACCTTTAAGTATTGGGAAGCTGTCAAGATTACAATGTTAAATACAAGTTTCCCCAAATTCAATACTCACTTGAAAGTTCAAATCTTATCTTTGGCAAAAAATACTTAAGTTGTTTTCCTTGAAGTGACAAATTCACTTAGCTCATTTCCAAGAAAAATGTCTACCAGATACCTAAGTCTGAATGACAATTGTTGGCTGTCAGTCATTCTTGCAAGTAAAACGGTGTTCATGAAAAAAGCTCTCAATTCAAACAATCGCACAAGTGTTTTCCCTCAAGACAGCTATCATTTTTCACTATGCAGTAGAAGTGTTTTATGTGTTCTTCCTATTATGTCACACAGAATATTAAAATGATGTGTAGACAAGGTTTGAGGTTTAATAAAATTAATAACTTTATTGCTTCATGAAAGTTATTCTTAAACGAAGTTGCTTTTTGTTTTTGAGTACAAGTGTGTGGAGGTGAAGAATGTAATGAAGAATATAATGCTAGTGGACCATGTGGTAAAGCTGCCTTGATTGATGCTAAGGCATCTGCAATTCCACCTGCCTTTGACTTTGCTTCATCAGTGCAAATGCTAAGAGAGTGAAACAGTCACACAATGTCTTAGTATCATTATGGAAAGAGTTTTGACCTTGTGGAGCCCACAAAAGATTCTAAGGAAACTCTGGGGTCCATGAAACACAGTTTGGGAGTTGCTACTATAAGAATTTCCTATATGAAGACAGAACTTAAATTAGTCTGAAAAATATTATTAAATAAATATTGCTGGGACCATGAGAAATTTATTTGGAGAGGAAAAAGTTATATCCTTACCCTATATCATACAAATAAAACTTTAATAAATTACATTGTTACACATTCATGGTTTTATTATCTAAAGCTATTGGAAAATATAGGTGGATATGTTTCTAATTTAGGGATGAGAAAGACTTTTCTCTGCATAAATACAAGAGAAGAAACCATAAAAGGAAACATGAACAGATTTTTTTAACAACAAATTGAAATAGTTTTTTTTCTGATGAGGAAGATTGGCCCTGAGCTAACATCTGTTCCACTCTTCCTCTATTTTGTATGTGGGATACTGCCACAGCATGGCTTGATGAGCAGTGTGTAGGTCCACACCTGGGATCTGAACCCGCAAACCAAGGGCTGCTGAAGCAGAGGGTGTGAACTTAACCACTATCCCACTAGTCTGGTCCCATGAAGTGCTTTGTTATATCAAACAACTTCAGTGTCTAGAGAAATATAAAAAAAATGGAAAACTGAGAAAAGAGTATCTGCAACATATATGATGGTTAAAGAGTTGTATCTTTAATACATATGAATTGATAAGGAAAACATTATGACAGATAATTCTCAACAAGAGAACTACAAATGACTGATGAACAAATGAAAAACAATGTTTAATCTTTCTATAGATACAGGCATTCAAATGAAAATTTTTGAGGATGGGGAAAATGGTCATATTAGTTATCTATTACTATTGACCAACTTATGCTGAAACTCAGCAGCTTAAAATAATGAACTGTTTCTCACAGTTTCTGTGGGTCAAGAATCTGAAGGCAGCCTAACTGAATGGTTCTACCTCAACCTTTCTCATGAAGTTGTAGTCTTCTCAAGACTTGACTGAGGCTGACGGATCCTCTTTCAAACTCATGCCACATCTGCCGCTCCATTGGGCTTCCAACAACATGGCAGCTTGCTCCCCCCAGTGCAACTGATGAGAGAGAGAGAAAAAGACATGAGCAGTCCTTTTATAACCCAATCTCTGAAGTGACATCCCATCACTTCTACTATATTCTATTCAATCGAAGCATGGCATTATGTGCAGCTCCCACTGAAGGGGAGAGAATCACAGGGGACTATCTTAGAGGCTGCCTAACACAATGATAATCTCCAACACAGCTAGGAGCTATGAAACAGGTGGAAGAAGGTACTATTTCTATCTCTCTGGAGGGCACTTAGGCAATATATATCAAAACTTTAAACATCTCTTGCATGGCAATTCTGTTTCTAAAAATTAATAAATACAAAGAATATGCAAAAAATATTCACAGTGACAAATTATAAAAGCAAAAAATTGGAAGAAAACTAAATGCCTAATAATATAAAAATAGTTAAGTTATTATACATTCTACGAGTATAAAATTTGCAGCTGTTAAAGACATTTTTGAAAACTTTTAATAACGAAGGCTATTATGATTTATAGTTTATTGGGCTTGTATATGCTATATGATGATCCATTTTGTAAATCGTAACTCACGCTTTATGTATTGAAACTCTATTTGTAAGGATAAAATTCTGAATGTTGGTGACAGCCCCATTTCCAAGTGGCTAAAGTTTGCATGCTCCCCTTTAGCGGCCTGGGCTCGCGGGTTTGGATCCTGGGTGCGGACCTACTCCACTCATCAGCCATGCTGTGGAGGCATCCCACATACAAAATAGAGGAAGATTGGTGCAGATGTTAGCTCAGGGCAAATCTTCCTCATTAAAAAAAACAATCTAAATGTGAACAGTGATTTCTTTCATGTGGCAGTGTTGAGGGAACTTCTTGTTTTCATCTCTATTTTTCTTATATTCTCTAATTTGTCTGTACTGAGCCTTTATTACACAATTAGAAAATATACTCTAGAGAATAACTATGGAAAATAAAGAAGTAACGAATTGATTCTTTTAAAATCAACAGAAAAGGAACTTTGATAGAAGCAATTTTGAGACCAGCTGCTAAAACACTATGTGAAAGTATAGAAATTATGCTTTATGCTGTTATAATTATGATTCTTTTCCTATACTCAGTATAATAAAACATAAGCTGAATGGTATCACTGTTTTAAATATGCAGTTCTAAATAAGATTTGAGCTAATGGGGGTGGGGATTTAAATAAAGTTACGAGCAGTCTGAAAGTTTATCATTGAAAAGTAAGTTATCATCTTTTCCTAGATTCCTGAAAAAAGCAGACAAATTCCAGGTTCTTCATTAAACGACTGCCCTGGTTCAGAAGGACATGAATTATGTAATTTAAGAAGTTGCTTCCAGTCTAAATACAGTGGTTTTGACCAATCTGATTGGAATTCCATCGAAAAGTTTTGTTTTTAAGAAAGAATGTTAGTTCAAGACACATTGGCACAATTTAAAGTGGAAGACACCCGTACGCCTCTTTCCTGTGTCAGTGGTACTGCTACGCCTGGCCCAAGTGAAGCATGCCTCTTGGTGATGCTCATAATACTTTCTAAAGGTTCTTTATAACATCTTATTACTGAGTACATGCCATTTATGAGTGAGAAATTCTGAAACAGGATATTTTTGAGACCGTCTGATATCATAAAAAAGTATGTTAATTTGGATTTTAACTGAGTAGCTGCAAGCAAGTAAAAAAAGAAGAAAAAAGTAGACTAATGCATTCTTTAGTAGGTATTGTGGAAATCCCCTTAGGACGTTCCATTCTATAATATGTTCTCATATAATATACTCAAAGTTTAGATTTTATTTGGAACTTCACAATTGCCCTGTTATGATGGTTTTTAGTAGCTGGCCCATTGTAATATATCTTTGGAGAGTGTTTACTATATTTTAAAATTTGGGTCTGAGTCCATCCCCAAGCTTAATGCTGACATTCACAAGGGCTTGATTGGCTCTATCTCAGGCTGGAGAAAGCTCTTATTGTGGTCAACTTAACTGAGCCAACTATTAATAATGTCAGAATACCATTCTGCAAAGCAGGGCGATACTTAGTCAAAGTGATTCATACTTGCTGAGCATGAGCAAAGCAATCTCAACAGGCTATTTCAGAATCCTGGACTGCCATTGAAGCCATTGCTCTTGTGAACACAGTGGAAAGAATCAGGGTTCATGCTCCTGGCTGTTCAGACTTCT
Organism: Equus caballus; assembly: GCF_041296265.1. Classification (NCBI taxonomy): domain Eukaryota; kingdom Metazoa; phylum Chordata; class Mammalia; order Perissodactyla; family Equidae; genus Equus; species Equus caballus. The sequence continues at coordinate 67,987,093 of NC_091685.1, read as the reverse complement.
TAGTAAATGTTTCACTGTGTCCCAAGGAGAAGACAGAGTGTTTTAATGTGGGAAATGGAACCTTCTGTGCTGTCTGTTCTGCAGAAAAGAATGTGGTTTCTAAAATATTACTTTTTGAACTTCCTGTACTGTATTTATACAGTTCTGACTCTTTAAAAGGCTAAATTGTGTTATGACTAAACCAGTCACTGATAGACCCAATTTGCTCCATGAGAAAAGTGTTCTTCACCATCTATGTGAGGTTTCCTTTGTGTGGTGCATTCTTTCCCTAATCTGTACCCCTCTGCATTCAGCAAACCTTTGACAGGGAAGCACTAGCCATGGGAGCCATTTCTTCACTTACCAAGCTGCATAATGGTGTTCCACCCGAGATCGCGTCATGGTTTAGTGGTGAAAAGCAAGAGTGTAGAGTGCGACCAAAGTGGATCGCACAGTGCCCTGTAATTAGTAGTTGCTCAACAAATTATAGTTTTTGGCCAGACAACCAGAATATTTGATTTCATTTGGGCGTGGAAAATGTGTTCAGTTGATGAAAATGCATTAGCAAATTTTTGAACACGAGCATATGCTCAAGATCATCTTTATATACACGTCATGAACTCAAAAATAGAAAACGATGTCAGAATAGGAAGAACAGATAAAGTAAGCAATGTTTTTTATTTCTTAAAAAATTGCGACCCACAGTAAGAAATATATTCTACATTGTGACCTAGTCTACAATACATAGATACGCTATACATGTAACTGAAATGAAAGTTTAATGAAATAATACTCTTCTAAATGTGATATACTGTGACATTTTCTCTCTTTTTTCTTTTCTTTTCTGGTTAGAATCAACTAAGTTGATTTCATATGCACTAATGGTGTGTAAACAGCAACTTGAAAAACATTGACTCAACAGAGAATAAATTAATTTATTACACAAATTTAGTTTAGTATTGATTATTGTGTCACTTAATTTTACAATTTTTGATTGTATTAATGAATGTTAGCTTCTAGGAAAGGGGGAGAAAACTGGTAATTGCTAAGTATGTACTGTGCCAGATATTATCTATGCTGTTTGGCATATGTCTTCTCTTTTGTTACAAGAATCTCACTATTACCCCCATTTTACAGATAAGGAAACCAAAATTGCAAGAGATAAAATATCTTACCCAAGAATTCAAACCCATTGATTTTCCATTTTCTCTAAATGCAAGAGGCTAAGCAACTTACACTGACACATCTGTAAGCTTTTATCTCTGGGCTATTGTACCATATATTTTTTCATTTAAATTAAATTATGCATCCTTGGCTGCTTAGGAATAGAATTTAGGTTTAATTTATAACACAAAAACATGGAGAAGGGTCACATATTAAATTTACTTTGTATAATCTTAATAAAAAGTACGTCTCAGCAAGAAGCATTCTGAAGTGGTAGGATAATTAGGCTAATTTATTATTTCTTTGTGAAACAGAACTTGCTGGCGTGTGACTATTTTGTCCTGTGATTCTAAATACAACAGTTTTAAAATTTTTTCCCCTTAAAAAATACTTTTAGAAGAGATAATGCAGGAATCTGTATTCTCTTTTAGTTAAAAATAAACCCAACTTTGATACTATAATCATAAACCTAGAAGGATTCTAGTTTGATTCAGTGTTTGAAAGGATGATCAAACTCCAAGTTTATTTTTTCATAGTTTTTTTTCTCTCCTGCAGATTCTTCCCCACGGTGGATTAACAACAGACATTTGAAGTTGTACTGTTTAAATATCTTTGAATTATTTTTGTTTAAAAATGTCAATGGGTACGATAGGAAAAGTACATTTTTTTCCCTGTAACTTCAAAACAACTGAGCAGAACTTTTGGACTGAAACCAAGAATTGGATGTTTTAGCTTTAAGAAGATTTTCTTTTCTGAAAAGTAATGAATGAGTCTCTTTGCAAGTTTAACTATTTCAGGTTTCAATTCTCTGACTTCCAGCATTTATGATATTTTAAAAAAATAATGTTTCATGAGTAAATATAGTTTTTCTCTCTCAGTTGTCTCTCGTATTGGAAACTATGCAAACTTCATATACACATAAAACTTCTGTGCAGATGAAATGTTTTTAAAAATGTAAAAAGTAGTGGTCCATATTGTTAGTGGCTACCTCTCTCAAGTTTGCTTTAGTGAATGACAACCCTTGAGGACAGAGTGCCGTGGCCAGTGGAACGGGAAAGATAAAATTTTCTACTTGCTCTCCTTGGAATTTGCAAAAAGGTCCATCATTGTGATCCTCCTTGAGGGGGCACAAAAATGTTCAGTAACTTTATTTTAGTAGATTACAAAAAAATATGTGCAGGCTGAGGGACACATTGGAGAATGACCATGATCTACAGTTTCTGAGACATTTGTGTTGGGACAGTTAACTCCTGGGCTCTGCCTTCAGACACAGCAAGGAATGCGAAGCAGACGGGTTAATGTGGACCTTCCGCTTTAGGAGTGAGAACTCACAGGGACACCTGTGGGGCTCTGCCATGGCTTCCAGGATTCCAGGGCTTTCAAAAGACATCAAAGCTTGCACCTGTTACAGAGCAGCACAAGTCACTGAAGTGTACACATTCCCACGGTGCCTCAGCTGAAGCCTTCTCAAATCTTCATTTGTCACTAAGATGAGTCAGGGGAAGATATGAAATTTATGAGGGCAAATTTTAAGTTACAATGACTTTATAAAATCATTCTTAAAATTTTTAAATGTGTACTGGCTCATTGTTTTGTCAAAATGTTTCCTTGTTGATGTAGTCAATATCTTTAGATGTTATATAAGAACACAATACACCCCTTTCGTATTTTCATTCAAAACTAGTTGTATCTATGAGGCAAACGGACTCTTTTTTTTGTGAAGGAAATTTGTTGAGATAAGATGAATGGTAAGAGTTAAATGGTGACTCAGTTGATAGGTGAAGGTTATCAGAAGGAAAATATGGAATGATAGATTAGCGAACCTGTTGATGGACTCACTTTGTTTTCTTATTTTCTGAAGTGCTCTTTGTACCCTCTGATAAAACCAAATTTGTGACAAAGTGCTGTAATATGAAAAATATGTAATATTAACTTGATGGGAAAGAAAATACATTCTACTTATTTATTTCATAGTCTTCTAAGTGATTCTAATGAATGTATATAATATATAAAATGAGGTGAAAAATAGACTTTTTCATTATAAGAATTTGTAATTTTTGTCGATCATAATTGAATACTTTATGATTACATGGAAATAAAGGAGCAGGGTGTTTAGAATTGTACTTCAGAATGACTAATCTGGCATAATCTGTGCCAATAAGAGGGAGTCACTTTACCCTGCTGAAGTTCAACTTTCTGAGCTATAAAGTAAGAATTAAATCATCTGTCTCCTCTTTTAAACTTCTAGAAGCCACTATTTCACCAAAAACAAAGTGCCTTGGAACTTCACAGATGCAACAAGCTTCTATGCTTCGCAGCACCGAGGCTCCCCTCCATAACCCGAGGAGTCTGGAGCACCCACTCCCAAGCAGGCCATTCTCCAAGGTGTGACCTTGTGTGTCATCAACTCTCCCTCTCTACTCCCTCTCCCTGAACTCAGTGCTTCAGCCCTTCTATACTGGTGACTGTTCCATGAAAATATCATGCCCTCTTCCTTCTCTGGGTCATTTTCTCTCTCCACATCAATCTCTGTATTCCTACGGTAGCTACCGCCCCTATTCTTGGATAATGTTTTTATTCTTCAGTCTCAATTTAATCTGTGAAGGTGCTATAAGACACCAGGAGTCAGAGTACCTAGGTTCAAATTCCGAGTCTATCACTTTTAATAACAGGTGACTTTGGGCAAGCTACTAAGTCTCTGTTTCTTCATCTGTAAAATGGAAGTAAGGACTTACCCCTTAGAGTGGTTATGAGTTTAAATGAGATATTACATGTAAAATGCTGGCTTTATGCCCACCACGTAGTAAAGACTCTTGAAGGTTTAACAATATTATGAACCGCAGAGCTGTCTGTGTCTATCTGTGTAATAGCGTTTGTCTCCTTGTTTTGGAACTGCCTATTTAGTTAGTTGTCTCTCTATACACCCAGTGCTGCCTCCATATCCCAGTTAGACCAGATGGTCCCTGAGAACAGAAACTAGGTCTTGTTCACTGCTGTATCCTCAATGCCTGAAAATTAGCCTGTTTTATAGTGGAGGCCAAATAAATATTGAGTGAATACATGGTTATTCCTCCTTACAAACTAATAGAGGGAAGAATTGGATAGCAATTCTAATCCAGAAATTAGATTTGGCCAAAATAAGTGAGAAAATACTCTGTTATCTATTTTCTAAAATCTAAGAAGTAATTCAAGAAGGCAACCTGTGGGAAATTCCATAATGAAACATGATTTTTTTTTCTATTAAAATAAAGACAGAAGCATATACAGATTCATGTATGGGGTGCCAAGGTTTCCAATTGAATATAATCATTTTCACTTTGTGGAATAAAAAATAAGAGAAATTAGAAGTGATTTGTTTTGTTATTAGGGATTTTCACCCAGATTTCTTGTATACCATTATCTTCTTTATTAACATAAACTTTTGCCCAAAACTGCTCTCTTCATGTATTGTCCATCAGGCGAATGTTATCACATTTCCTTGGTCATGTGAGAATTTGGAGCAATTCTCACCTCTCCATCTTCTTTCCACTCTCCATCTTCTTCTGGACCCTACTGTTGGTCACCAGATAGCTTGAAGAATCCCCTCTCTTCAACTCAAGTGCCATTACCAAAAGTAACAACTTGGAGGCCACTTATGGATGGGTGTTACTGAAGTTAGGACAAATCTGTAGTAAGTTTATTTCCCCTAAGATGTCTACCCTGACAGACAAAACTCAGTTGGATTCAGGTGGTCAAAACTTATAAGTAGACATTCTATATGTGTGCGCAAAACAACCAAAAACTTATCATGAGGAGAAAATAGTCTTAAAATTTAGGACTTAAAACAGTATCAAGGAAAGGAGAAAAAATATAAATACATAATTTGCTTTAAAAATTATGACTATTGGAGTGTGTAGTTTTTCAAATGAGTCACTGATGAGAAAATAATTATAAATCTATAAAATATATGAAGACATTCTATAATTCGAAGCAATGTTTATATTTTCTAGCCATATAGTGATTTAAAAATAGCGCAGATCACCACCTACCCTGGTTCTTTAAATAAGCATTCTCTTGCTTCAGTGATTGTGGCTTAGTCAGATGATGCTGGAGTTCTTTCTATGATTTCGTCAGTGATGTTGAACAGGCTGTAAAGCGAGAAAAGAAGGGAAACTGTAAAGTAAATAAACCTAACAAAGCAGAAGATCCACGTACCCAGAGAGTTCAACAATTTAGAAGACTTGTCTGAGTTTTTTTAAGTCCAAAAGTAATCTGTGTTGATTATAACAGGAAACTAGTCTTCCAAGTTCGAGAATGTATGTGTGTGTGGTCAAAACTCTCTTTTAAAAAAAATGCAATGAAAACTGTAAAAGGTCCTTTGAGGAAATCGAAACTTCCTGTATTGTCTCTCTTCATTAAGTCTCTGAAAATATTTTAGTTAATTCATACACATAAACACACAGGCCTTAAAAACGGGTGTGTGTGTAAAATGTACACTGAGACCCAACTACAACACAGTTTTGTAAACAGCAAAATTGTGTACGTGGTCACCATTAATGAAACATGCTAACAATTTTTATTTTGGACCTCACTGACAAACATAACATAAATTAATAACCAGTTTTTCATTTGGCCAAAATGTCCAAGAAAATACCCTGTTGTCCATTTTCTAAATGCTAAAAAAGTCACAAAATAGTTAAAAGACCTCAATATGACAATGCCATCATTCCTCCAGTCAGTGTTTTAGTGGTGCCAAATGTATGGTGACAGCTTGCAGATGACATGAAAACAATCTATATTACCATGGAGTCTGAGATCCTAAACTTATAATAATTTTTCAGTGAATGTAGCAAAACTAAATTTTTTCGGGGGGTGGTGCTGGGATAGAGTGGGAGATGGGAGTGATGTTAAGAGAGAGAAAGGGAGAAAAAGAATGCAAACTGGCAACTAGGTAATTAAAATAATAATGATGTCAGTCTTTTTACATTGGAAATATGTACTCCATCGTGCTCAAGTCAGGGGAGTGCAGATCTAGCGATAAGACTAAGGGACTGTAGTTGAGGTTAGATGAATGCTTACCATGTGTGACCAAGTGGGAGGAAACTGTGGTGAGACAGGGATGGAGAGAAATAATTCACTTCATGTCTGGCATGATGTTGAATCTCTTTAGCAATGATTTCTGTGTTATGTATGGGTTATGGGAGTTTAATCTTGCTTTATGCCTGCTGCAAAGAAATGCCTTTTGGCTCAGATTAAGTTGTGATCACTTCAGCTTGGCACCTCTTCACGGGTTCATTCCTTCTCAGCCATGGCTGCAGTAAGTCTCTGAGATCTCAAGAGCCACAGAATGCAAACCTAGGTTGTAGTCTGGCATTTAGGAGGTTTGCCAAATTCCATAAGGTAGTGACAGTGAAGTCATAAGGCAGCACTTGACTCTCTGCCCATGACCCAGTTTATTACACTGTCACTGGCGGCTCTTACAAGTTCATTGGGTTCATTACAGCAGAAAAAGAATCAGGAACATGGGAGAAAATAATTTCACCAAAATTTTATAGGTTATTTAAGTTGGAGGAAGGGGTTCTTGGCTTTTCCCCAGACACTAAAGAGAAAAGAGACAGACAGTAGAGGTAGGAATTCTTATACACTATGCAGCTTATCATGATTGAAACCTCCTAAGTAAACTGTGCTGCTGGGTATCCTTTATATTTTGTCTTTTTGAAATCCCAAATGCTTTTAAAATTTGAAAACTCAAACTACTGGCCTACAAAATCCTAGAGAACCAACAGACCAGAAAAGGAAACCTGGCATAACAAGAATAAACAATGATTCTGCTTAAGATGGATGTGAATTGTCAAAAGAAAGGTACAATGCAGACAAATTTCAATCTCTCCAGACCCCTTCAAATTCTCTGCTTTTCTTTTTTCCCTTTGACAGCTCCCTAGAGTTTTCTGATGTCTTTCTTGAACAATTCTGGTAGCCAAGCTCCCTTAATCAGTACTTCTTAAGGCCCATTGATGTGTCTTTGCATTATCTTTGTCTTCCCATGAGATTTTCATTAACATTCTTACCTGTGATAAGAATAATTAGACTGTTTTCTTTAAAATCTATAAAAGTCCTAAATACATGCTTTTAAATTGTTTGGGTTTTTTTTTTTTTTTTTTGCTTTCCTTTATTTCTTTCTGTTATTTTTAAGGGAGGCAAAGAATTTCATGCTGTATTACTGTTTTTTGACCTAAAAGCAGTGACCCAAGCATTGGCTTTGAAGACAGGCGGGGATAACGTCACCAGCTTTGTGGCTCTGGCTTCCACTTTCTCATTTGCAAGGTAGGAATATTCATATTGCATGGTCATGTAATGATTGAATTACATAATGTCTAATACATATTAACTGTTCAATAAATCTTAAAACCGTTTTTTCTTATAAAGAAGAAGGAACTGAAAGAAGTGATCTTTTAAAAGTCTAGAATTCTCTACCCTAAGCCTTATTTGTCACCAATATGACATAAGACCAGACAAAAAAGATGCGTTTGATCTAGTTCTCTCCATCAGCCTACACCCTGCAACTCAGAATTCCTCAGCTTTGGCTATTCCCCAAGCTGCACTTGCAATTCACATTTCAGTTTGTATCTATAGGTGAAAGACATCAATTACTTAAACAAAAATAATCTATTAACCTTGCTGCCTTCTATTCACACTGCTTGCTGTTTTCCTTAGTTTCCCCTGAGGAAGTATCTCTCCAGCCAAAATGTGCCTCTTCACAAGGCCCAGACCTGACTAATATTCTTTTTAAATGATTCCTTTCATTCACTAAATGCAAATTAATCTCTTCATTTACAACCCACGGTTTGTGATAATTTGCAGTACTGGATTATTTAACCTTTTATATTATTCTATAATCACTTTGTTTTTTTAAGTCTGACCTATGAATTCTAGGGGTTGATCCAAGGGTTCTGATGAAAGTTTTTCCTGAAACCAAAGGTTTTCCACAGTGGTAATTGTTTTCCTGGTCTAAGGTGGTGCACCTAATCACTATGAAAGATGTAAGAATTGAATCTTAAATATTAAACCACAAAAAAGTTACACCACCGTGATTCCTTGGTTCTTTGAAACCAACATGGCTCAAATCTCTTAGAATAGTTATTTTAATCCCAACTCTCTTCTACAGTGGTCTCCAAAGTGCGGTACACAAAACAATGCATTAGGTTGCAATAAAAATATTAGAATTTCTCTTCATACTTATTTTTTTGTCTAAAAAAAAGAAAGAACTTAGCTTTATTATACTTAAATTGTCACTGATTCATTCTCACCTCAGCATAGGTCCTGTATATCAGAAGATTGCATGTCATGCCCTCTATGCAAAGTAAACTGAGATAAGAGTGCTGTCTTTACTGTGAGGAGGTGGTGTCTTCATTAGATCATTTGATCATCTCTGCATATTGCAACATAGTACAGTTTTTGTATGTTTCTGGTTATGTAGCTTTATGATTATCGCTAAAACACCCCCCACATGATTAACATCTAGCTTAAAAATGTTCTTTCTGATAAATTGCCACTTAAAACAACATTATTAATGCAAACCCAAGGGACCAAAAAGAAAATAGCATAGTCAATATGTATTCTACTATTAATAAATATTCTGCCAGCCATAAAGCATGATGAAAACATTGACAGTCTGATACTATGTGTTAAGTGGTCAGCCAAAAGAAAAAATTATCGAAAAAGATTTATATCCACCGGCTTTAACTTGAACATTTTGTTAAGTACATATTGTGTGGTGAGATGTTAACTAATGATAATATGAAGCCATCATGTTTATTTCAAAATATGATTTCCTTTTTATCTGTCATTATCAAAGAATTTATATTTCTGTATACTTTCTGATATATGTAATTAGCATGGAAGTACACATATTTATAGATAAATGAACAAAAATGAAGGGTGCATACACAAAATTTCTTTAAAGATAGGTGTGAAAGATCAAAATGTAGACACCAGCACTCCACTAGAATATAAATTCCTTACTAGACAGTAAGAGTCTTGAAGGCAGAGGTCTTAAATTATGGCCTGGATTTCCTTCAGTGAGTGAATGAACAGAGGAGTGAATGAATGAATGAAGATTCCAGTGACTCACTTTCCTTGACTTCAGGGCACTTCAGTACCTGCAGTGTTCTAGGCAGCATTCAATATGAAGACAATGTCTACACGTAGGCTTCCCTGGATTTGTGGCAACAACAGAATGACAAAAATCAGATTTGATGACTGACCTCATCAGATAATGAAAACATTGTGTCTTCTTTTTGATAAAAGTTCCATCTCTATCCTTACATTATGCTGCTTTTTGTCTGTTAGAAGTGCCATATTTATAAAAATACAAATCAATTTTCCTTGCTTTTGAAATTCTCTCTATATCCGTGGTTACTTCTAGACATGTATAATTTACCTCTTTTCTAAGACTCCTAGTTATTCATAGATTAATAACACAATATGAAGAGGTGCACATGTGGTAATTTATGACCAAACTTCCACGACATTAGAATTACGTGCTTCATTAAAGTCAATCCCATATTTATTCACTTCCTCCTACTCTGAGTTCAAGACTGTGTTCTCTTGTGAGATATGGAAACAAATCCTTGTCTTCAATGAATCTGTAGTCATTTTAATTCGGTAAGCTTTAAATTATATATTTATGTATCTATGCATTCACATGTATGTATATGTATTATGTATACACACATGTATACTTATATATTTATGTGTGTAGATAAACTTTTTATGTATATGAAGTTTCTTTTTGGAGCCAGACATAAAATACAATTAGAACTCAGGTTTGTAATCCTAAAGATATCCTTCCGAAACCATAGACACAGTTTTCTTATGAAAATATAGATAGCGTAGAAGGATGAAGACGTGAAGTCTTAGAGACTTGGAGCCGTAAGATTCCATCATGTGCTTCCTCCAGAGAAAAAGCCTGTTTCATAACAGCTGAATCAAAGGCATGAGATGAGCATGGACTGTCAAGATGATGAGGAGACATGGCTGGTAGAGAGCTGTGGAGCTAATGTCATTCCAGGGTCCCAGTGTGGGGCATAGGTCTAGAAACAATCTTCTCTTTAAGGTTGAGAAATTGTTTGCTTCATTAAGGAGCAACTAAGAGAAACTGCTGTTGCCAGTGACACCCCAGTATTCTCTGGCAGGTCAGATTTTCTTCACCTTTCCCTTCACTATCCTCCCTACCACACACTGCAAACACAAACACACAAACACACACACGCAAACTCCTCCCAAGAAACATCTGGCACAACTCCTCTTCAATTCTTTAGATTTACAGAAGGCACTAAGAGGTTACTGATTCCTGTGTTAGACTGAGTCTTGTATAGAACATAGAGACATTCAGTTGTTCATTTAATCGTTCATTCATTAATTAAGGAATTAACATTGGCTGAGCACCTACTATGTCAGAAACTGCTTAATTGTCCCACAGTATCCAATCTCCCCTTCTTCATATTTGTACTAGAACCCTTTGGGTTTTCCACAAGACACAAGCCTCCTAGGTGGACCTTCATTGTTGGCTATTGTGTGCAACATTTGGGTCACTTCCTTAGAAATGAAGCTTCTTGCCTCCCACCTTTTTCTCTCCCTCTAGGTATAGGAACAAGGACGTGGTTCCAGTGAGCTAGTGTCAACCTTTTGGATGAGGGCAATCCCGAGTCTAGCAGGTCAATAGGGTAGAAGGAGCCTGGGTCCCTGTATGACCTTGTGGAGCACAGATGCCTACCTGCCCTGGACAGCCAACTCACACTGAAGTTCCTCTATGAGAGAGAACCAAACTTCCATCTTGTTCGAGCAACTGTTCTTTTGGGAATCTCTTAGTGTGTATCCTAATGACTAGACCAACTTTGATATTTGATATGACAGTATGAAAATTTGTGTAAATATTTTAAAAATACTTTCTTAGGTATGAAATAATTCTGCCTTGCACTTTTACAGCATTGCTTTTATCATGTCCTTTTCCCTCCCTGCAATATCCTTTATCTATAAAGAGAAATTCTATGTTCCTGTTAAGGGTTTGCTCAAATACTACCTGCTAAGTAGCTCTTGCCAATTTTGCATCTCCTCCTGAGCTGACCTTGTGCCTTATATACTGTTCCAGGTAAGATTAATCTCTTTGCACTTCTATCACAGCATATGCTTTTTGTCTAATATAATAACTATCTATATCCACTAGAGGCTCCAGAAACAAAGACTATCACCTTACTAATTTTTCTATCTCCCTGGCATCTAGAGCAATGCCTTCAATAATCCAATAAATGTTTGTGGGATATTCATTGAATATAAGCTTTACTATTTGTGTATTTATCAGGCTAAAATAGTAGATGATTTTCATATTTAATCTGAAGAAAATGTTCCTATTTACTCCTTTCCTATTTATCAAATGGAAAAGTAATTGTTATTTCAAAAATTGCAAGAGAAGGATATCTTCTTTTTCTTCCACTTAGAAAGTACTAGCCTGCTTGAAAACCCGTGCCAGAAAAGCTGACTATTGTTAGGATAAGATAATTATGATCGTAATAACCTGTTTAAACGAAATGTCAGCTGCTCCTGTTTTATTTTTCACATAATAGCGCTGTGGCCTGTTTCAGTATGATGTTTTCAGGACTCAGTATATATTTTTATTTCCCTACATGAATCTTTCATCCTTTTACTGACATTTATTCTTTTCATGCAATTATCCTAAAAGGAGAGCTCTGGCCAGGCAAATGGGTTGTTGTCTGCCTCTAAAGAGACAGTCATATCTCGTTGCTCCGCTTTCAAGTTCTGTGATCAGGAACCCTGAGGCCCATTTTTAAGGAGGTTTCAGGCTAGTTGAGCTTCACTGTCTCCCAAAATGTCCAAAATGAGATTACGTGATGGGCAAGATCAATTTACTGAAGGTACTTAAGCAATAAATCTGGAGCTTTTTGTCCAGTCACTGTTTCTTTCAAGCTTCGTGGCAGAAAATTAAGCCACAAGAGCTTTGACAAATTAGATATTACTGCATCTAATTGTGTATGTTTAAGCTTATCGCACTGAATCGCAGCATTGTAACTGACTATTATGCCAAAAAGGCCTTCGTTTAATCAGCACGGTGCCATTTAACAGCGATTAATCACCCAACTAAAATGTCATATTAAGGTCACAGAAACTTGAAGGCTAAAAAGAGAGAACATTAAAGTCAGCTGATAAATAGAGGGAAAGGGTATGTTGTGCCAAGCGAAGTCCTGAGCGCTTTGCTTTGTTAGAAGCTGGTAGAACATCTAATGAGAACTTGAGCTTAACTTTCAACTGAGACGAGAAACAATTTAATTCCCCAGGTGCAGGAGGGAGTCATTCTGTCAGCTCTTAAGTGAGCTTCCGTCTGTCAATAGGCAACTCCTGCCCACAGAACACTTGAAATTGGTGGTTCATTTAACAGATGTTTGTATCTCCACGGATTCTACTTTATGATTTTTATTTCAACTATTCTTTGGGGTTTTTTTGGTATTTTTTTCTTTGCTGTTTCTTTTAAGAGGAAAGAGATCATATATAATATGGTACTCAAGACAAGATGAAATATCACTCTTTTACACAGTTAATTACAAAGTATTTATGAAAAGGAAAAATGTGAAAAATTTGATTTAATTGTTTCCAAGGGAGTTTATTTCCTAGAAAACTTTTGCCAAATTGAATCTTACAGGACAAAAGAAAAAACGACTCAGGATATTTTTTCTTTTTTCTTCTTAATACCCAAGAGGATACTGGGTGAGCGAGTAGTCTGCTAAGCCCATGTAAGCCCCTCACAAGACAAAACCTGTGAAAAGTAGAAATAATGTTACTTGAGTGGATCTAGAATAGAGGTTCCTTGAAGACCAGAACTCCGTGTCCCTCATGGCTTGTCCCTAGTGCTTTAACAATGCCTCGCCCTAATAAATATTGCTGGACTGGCTGATGAACCCTAGAAATAGAGCTGCGCTAAATGGTAAATGCACAAGAAAAGGCACACCTAATGTCTCTTTGCATTAAGGAGTATTAGGTAATTACCATTAAGCTTGTAGACTTGATGTAGAATTTTTGAATACTTTGAAATGTGATAAAACTGACTATAACGACCACCGTTCAGACTTGGAATAAATAGCACGGAGACCGAGAACAAGGACCACCTCTAGTAGGGAGAATGGATTCAGCTTTCCTACCCGCTGAGCCTATCCACGGGGAAGATGTTCACATTTTAAGCAAACGTCACTGAGACTGCCCTCTAGTTTTATGGAGGCCTGCGTGGTCCAATACAGTCCCCACCAGCTACACGTGGCTATTGAACACGCGAATGTGACTAGTCTAAATTGAGATGTGCTGCAAGTGTAAAATACATACTAGGTTTCAAAGATACCATGAAAAAATGTAAACTATCTCAATTTTGTTTATTGATTACAGGTTTAAATGATAATATTTTGGGTATGCTGAGTTAAATGAAATATATTATTAGTTGCACCTGTTTCTTTTCACTTTTTTTAATGTGACTACGAGAAAATTAAAAATTACATATATGACTTGCATTATATTTCTATTGGACAGTGCTGGTGTAGACAAATGAAGAGTCCCCTATGCTGGTATCATGATTGCCTGGACCAGATGTGATCCAATAATCTAGAGGTGAAATACTTCCTGACCATCTCTAATCCACTAAACCAGGCTATCTCCCAGAGCTTTTAGTTCTTGATCAAAGCAGTGGAGTTGTTATAATACCAAATGGAAAATAAATCTAATAATATCAACAGTATACTTGAAAATTAAAAGACTACCTCTGAAAAAAACAGGAATTGGCATTATTCAGCTTGAAAGAGAGAATGGCAAAACACAACTTAATAAGCATCTTTGGGGACACAGTGAGACAAGGGAAGATTGCAGCATGAAGGTTGGAGGTTAACTCAAATGATTTCTTAAAAGTCAGGGTTGTTTAACACTTGAGACAGGTTGGGACTCCTTTTTTTCTGAGGGCAATGATAATAAGGTAAGGTCTTCTCTGAAGTCCTAGATAAGTATAAGGTTGTAGAAGACAATTTAAGATAGCGACCCCAATATCAGTACTTATTCAGATATTTGGAGTGCTTCTGAAAGTTGGTGACAAGACAGGACAAGATTACTAGCCTTTCAAATACAGTCAGCTTCTAACTGGAGCCATCTTTAATTTCTCTCCTTAGATATTAATGAAATTTACTTTAAAATACATTATTTTGTGACATCTCATCATTCTCATAAAATTTGCATGCAAATTTATCAAAATATTATATCTGGAACTGGATTGAAAGCTCCTCAAGATCTGAAACAGTGTATTGTAATATCTTTTTGTTTAATTATATGCCCTTGTGTACATAGTATATTGTATTGATTATATAATTAAATGTGTATATATGCTATAGGACATAGTAGCCATGCAAAAATATTTGATGAAAAAACAATGAGTAGATATATGAGTAATAATAATAAAAAACCAGAAAGTCTGCACTTCCACAGCTTAGGTGGAGAAAGCAGTTAAAATGTGGCAGAAATCCCCACGTCCCCAATTCTGGTCCAATACCTTTACACAGCAAAATGTTGATCAGCAAATGCTGCACTTAAGTCTAACAAAGGTTGGATTTTTTGCCAGTGAGATATAGTGTTAGATCAGCCTTCTGTTTTAGTAAGTTATCAATAATTTCTCTAAAAATATTAATGTTTTAAAATCTTTTGCAAGATAAGTTCTTCTGGTAGTATGGCTTAAAATTACCAGGTGAAGAAATAGTCACTACCTATATCAACATGAGAAAACCAAATGGAAGCACAAAAGCTCTAAGAAAACACATTCTATTTAAATAGAAATCCCTGATCAAGTGAAAAACGTGGTTTATAACCTGTGATGCATTACCTGAAATCTACATCCAAAATAGCTTTTTGAGTGGAAGCCTTTGGCGTTATTTTAGACAAATGTTTCTGGCCTCCATTTTCATAGTGTTTAGTAAACTCATATGCTGATATCTTTGGTAAGTCACAGGTTTATTTTCTCTATATTTATATTCATGCATCAGTTTTTCAGTGGAAACATCTGAGTTTTCAGCGGCTATGAATCAACCTTGAGTGAGGAAGTAGTATTCACTATTCGCACAATACATGGTAGAATATCTGGGTGTGGTCAAAATAATGCACATCTATATGCATCTCAAGTTTCTGCCACAGAAGGAAGTTAATAGCAGATTTCATCACTTATTGGAATATATTTAGGCTTACTCTTACTCTGTTACTGAGGATAAGTAATTTTAATTTGGTCTTCCTATAAAGAATTTATTGTTTATACTTCTTCCTAAACTATTAACTTCATATCCAAACATTTTGAACAATGCCAAAATTACTTCCCAGACATTTATTCTACCTTTGGCTGGACACATCATTTTAATTTCAGTGCCAGCACACAACTATTTGGCCTTTTATAAAGGTCACATATTTTCCTTCTAAGTAGAGTTGCCCTAGCTATGTGAGAAAACATGTTTATCAACTCTCCCAAATGAGAGACTCATATTCTCACTGATGATGATCCTAGAGTGAGCCACCCAAGCTGTTGTTACTTTTTTGGAGGTGGGGGGAGGGGTACTAGTGTCTGTATAAAAGATGACAACTTTTTCCGAGTATCAATAAATCGCTTTGCCAGAGTAGCAATATTGGATTGGGTTGTGAAATTTGCATCTACGCCTAGAAAATCGTGTTGTTCCTGTAAGCATATGAAAAGATAAAAAAAATAACAAATTTTGACATCTCTTCAATAGGCTCATGGAATTGTTCCTTTAGATATTAGGCAAACATACTTTTCAGCTAGTACGGTACTTAGTGGAAATTAAAGTGATTGTGATGGGCTTTTTTGGAGGACTCCAATGATATTTCTAAATGTCTTTAAAAAAAAAACTCCTGCCTCTTTGCCCCAATCTCTACCTTCCTTTGAATAAGTAGCCATAGGCATTGTTGGCCCAAGCAATTTAATTCTTAGTACTTTTATCAGCATGAGAGGTCCCAGCCTAAAGCAGGGAACTTGGCTTTTTTCTTTTTATTTGTTTTCTTTTCAAGATATCGATGCTATGCCCCTATCAAATGTACAGTTTAGTGAGATGGATGACACTTCGCTAACTGGCAGCTCAAGGAAGTCTTACCCTGGCTTGTTTACATGAACACGTTTTAGAACAGCCATTTAGCTTCCAGCCGGCTCTGTCCCACTGGCCAGCACTAAGGGGGAAAGCAGTCAGTGGGCCTATAGGTCGCTGATAAACGAACCCCCCATTTGGCAAGCAAGGAAGCAGAATGATAAGGGCTCTGATTTACGTTTTATCTGTCACTAAGTTTTCAGTCAAGTTGGGCAGCCAGCCTGAAACGACTCGGCTCTGTTATCACCTTAGATGCCACAGGTTTCTTAAGTGAGGCAGATTCTTTGGTGACTTTTTAGAAGAACTTCATTTTACCTCTTGGAGAAGCTTAGCGATGCTTTTTTAAAACACCAGCATCTGGCTCAGTAAACTTTGAGCCTGTAAATCAGCCTGCGGGGCTCCATGCCAGGGCTAATTCTTAACTACCTCTATCACCTGCATAGCACTGTGGCGCTGTTTTGGAAACACAAAACTCGTCTTGATAAAATAATTACAGGAATGCTTGAGGTTTTAAGAAATTTAGATATCTAAAAATATGTGTGAATGTGAAGATGGCATGCTTGTTTCTATTACAACTTACCAAAAGAAAACTTTCTACAAATTGCATTCAGATTTGGAATAAAATATAGATTGACTTCAGATAATGAAAAGCAATTTGAAGGAGAAGATGATCTATCTTCAGGGGGAAAAAGAGTGTCAGTGGATACAATCAGAAAGCAAAAAAACTCCTGTTTACTTTGTGATGGATGCTCCAGTACGGCCTTGGGGGTCAATGGGAGATTAGCCCACATAAAAGCAAGGGAGTGTGTCTTATCTAGTAAACTAACACAAGTCAGTAAATGAAAGCCCTCCGGACCCTTCCCCAACCTGTTTCAAGTTGTTTCCCCCCAAGTTTAAATTGGCTTGTCGTTTTACAAGGATGGATGGGTATTATTTTTAAGCTTTTGTTTTACAGCAGAAGAATGTGAGTCTTTCACAAGTGAAATTTTCCCATGGAGAAGGGAATAGCAATGAATCATAAACAGTGTAAACACTCCCAAGCTTCTTACATATATAAGGCTATGTCCTAACATCTTCTCTCCCAGTTGTGTTTTCTTTCCAAACATCATAAGTGGGCGGAGGAAGGCCATTGGAAGCTATCTTTTGAAAACAATGGTAGTCTGTCTCCTATATTCTCAATTGTATAATCTTTTCACCATCTGATGTAGGCTCAGAGAAACCATGTACTTCCCCAGAGGAATATCCTTCAGGAGACCCATCCTCCTACCTTTCTTCAAGAGAAAATCCAAAATTCTTAGCATGAAATCTAGACCTTTCGGATCTGCTACTGTTTACCACCTGGTCACATCCACAAATGCCTTTTCTACACGTCACACTAAAGCACCTGAAGTTCCCTGAATAGTCCATCCTTTTACCCCTTATTGATTTTACCCTTTTCTATGAGAGCAAGAATTTAAAAAAAAATATCAGTTTTGATCACTACTGTTTCCCCCAATGCCTAAAACTATTCCTAGAACTTACTCAATAAGTGTCAAATAACTATTTGTTAATTGAATAATGTGTATGTACTGCTCTCTTAGGCTGGAAAACCCTTCTCCTTTCTTCCCCTGGCTGAATTTTACTTACATTTCAAAATTTGGGTCTGTTAGGGGAAGTCGTCTATCTCCATCTCCACATCTAGGAACGATGTCCCTCTCGCAGCCTCTGATAGCACCCACCGCATCCCTGCCACACTTTCTACACCGCATTCTAATTGTTTCATCCACTAGCAGGCAGAGAGTTCCTTGGGGAGTGAGCAGTTGTGTGCCCTGTCTCTAGTCGAGAATATGACGTGTTTAATTACTGCCCAACTCCTCTCCAAAGACCGAAATGATCTGCTCCCTAATTAACTTTTCAGATCTCTTCTACTCCTCCCCACTCTCCCTCCCTTATCTAGTCAAGCTGGCATCCTTGCTTTTCCTCTTCTCACACTGCATGTCTGAACCCCTTCACACTCTGTTCCTTCTGCCTGGATTGCCCTTCATTCAGATCTTGCTCTGCTTATAAAGTCCTCAGTTTTTGCACAGATGGTCGCCTGCTCAATGAGGTCTACTCTGCCCACCCTGCCTAAAACTGCAACCCCTACCTAGCCCCGTTCCTAATCCCCTCCAATCTTATTAACTTCTAACGTACGATAGAATATAGCGATTTGCAGGGTCATTGTTTATTGTGTGTCTCTCCACTTGAATGTAAGTTTCACAAAAGCAAGGTTCTTTGATTGTCTTATTCATTGAAGTATCTTAAGCACCTAGAATGATGCCTGGAACACAGTAGGCCATCTATAAATATTTGTTGAATAAATAAATGCTTATTATATACATATATACATTTATATATACACATAAATATTTGTTGTTTTAACCTATATGTATATTCAATTACATAGTTGAATAGAAGTATCTACCTTAACACATGTCCTTTCTTTCCCTTAATAAAAGCTACAAAAGTTTTCACTGCTTCTTTGAAAGGCTGACATACAACCTAAAGGAAGTCACAGTCCAGTTCTTTTATTTTTATTGAGTTCATAATAGTTTACATCAATATGAGATTTCAGTTGTATATTATTTCTTGACTGTCACCACATAAATGCTGCCCTTCACCCCCTGTGCCCACTGTGACCCCCCTTCCTCTGGTAACCACTGAACTGTTTTCTTTGTCCATGTGTTTGTTTATATTCTACATATGAATGAAATCATCTGGTTTTTGTCTTTATCAGTCTGGCTTATTTTGCTTAGCATAATTCCCTCCAGGTTCTTCCATGTTGTTGCAAATGGGATGAATTTGTCTTTTTTATGGCTGAGTAGTATTCCATTGTGTATATATATATATATATATATATATACCACATCTTCTTTATCCAATCATCAGTTGATGGGCACTTGGATTGTTTCCATGTCTTGGCTATTGTGAATAGTGCTGCAATGAACATAGGGAACGTATGTTACTTTGGATTGTTGATTTCAAGTTGTTTGGGTAGATACCCAGTAATGGGATAGCTGGGTCTATTTTTAGTTTTTTGAGGAATCTCCATGCTGTTGTCCATAGTGGCTACACTAGTTTGCATTCCCACCAGCAGTATATGAAGGTTCCTTTTTCTCCACACCCTCTCCAACATTAGCTATTTTTAGTCTTAGTGATTATAGCCATTTTAACTTGCGTAAGGTGGTATCTTAGTGTAGTTTTGATTTGCATTTCCCTAATGATTAGTGATGTTGAACATCTTTGCATGTGTTTATTGGTCATCTGTATATCTTCTTTGGAAAAATGTCTGTTCATATCCTCTGCCCATTTTTTGATCAGGCTGTTTGTTTCTTTGTTGTTCAGTTTGTGAGTTCCTTATATATTGTGGAGATTAATCCCTTGTCCAATATATGATTCGCAAATATTTTCCCCTAATTGGTGGGTTGTCTCTTTGTTTTGATCCTAGTTTCTTTTGCCTTGCAGAAGCTCTTTAGTCTGATGAACTCCCATTTGTTTATTTTTTCTTTTGTTTCCCTTGTCTGAGAAGACATGGTATTCGAAAAGATCCTTTTAAGTTCGATGTCAAAGAGTGTACTACCTATATTATCTCCCAGGAGTTTTATGGTTTCAGGACTTATCTTCAAGTCATTGATCCATTTTGAGTTTATTTTTGTGTATGGCATGAGATAATGGTCTACTGTCATTCTTTTGCATGTGGCTGTCCAGTTTTCCCAACACCATTTATTGAAGAGACTATCTTTTCTCCATTGTCTGTTCTTAACACCTTTGTTGAAGATTAGCTGCCCGTAGGTGTGCGGTTTTATTTCTTGGCTTTCAGTTCTGTTCCATGGATCTGTGTGCCTGTTTTTGTACCAGTACCATGCTGTTTTGATCACCACGGCTTTGTAGTACATTTTGAAGTCAGGGATTGTGATGCCTCCAGCTTTGTTCTTTTTTCTCAGGATTGCCTTAGCAATTCGGGGTCTTTGGTTGCCCCACATGAATTTTAAGATTCTTTCTTCTATTTCCATGAAGAATGTCTTTGGGATTCTGATTGGAATTGCACTGAAGCTGTAGATGGCTTTGAGTAGTAAGTCACAGTCCAGTTCTTAATGTGACATTTAAATTTTCCTTTTAAGTCAGATTATTGTCTTTGTAAAGAATATTTTCTTTGGCTCAAATTTTTCACAAACTTACAATCTTAAGCCACAGTTTTCAGCCCCTGTTTAAAATCATGGTTGATTTTAAACTGGTCTTCTCCACTTTTGATTACATCAATAAAAATCATATTGTAAATTCTTAAATTCCTGAGCGTATTTTCACTCCACATTGGTCAAGTGAGGGAAGGTCGTTGGAGCTGGATTGGTTTCCTGAACCTCGGCTTCTGAAGCTTCCTCTTGTTGTACCATTGACTATAAAGGAGTTTGTATTTCCTATAGAAGTATTTTCACTTTATTTATTTGTCTACTTTTTACCACATTTTTTTTATAACCACTAACAAGCACAACAGAAAAATATTTGTACTCACTTTCTCATCCCTATGCTGGCAGATTACCATTGGCATGGGGCATGGAAAAGAGATGTCACATTCATTTGATCATTCTCTGCATAGTCCTATCATTAGAGAACAGAGAGATCCAAACTTTACTGAAACATGGCAATTTGATATTTCTCTTGAGTGAACATTAGATTTAGGAAATAAGATCTTCATTTTGCTTTCGTTGTTTTTGGTTTTTTTCCTTTTCTTTATGTCTTGCTGTGCCTTTTCTAATTTATTTCTTTCTTCCTACTTTTTTGCAGGGATCTTTTGGGGGGGGGCAGTTATTTAACTAGGTTATCTCAGATTAGATTCCTCATTTTGTATTTACTTTGTATCTATTTACATTTGTATTAGTATAATTAGGATAATCCTGTGACCCAGTTCCTTTTTCCTCACTGAAAGATATCACATCCTGTGGGATTATCTTAGGTATAAATGCGGGCTTCAGAATTCGTGTTTACTTGGTAACAAACGAGTCAGTTGGCATGGACTTACTCCATGTTAGTTATAACATGTATAGCTATTATGTACAAATGGTATACATAGTTGGTTTATATCTTTAAATCACTATTTACAATTTATAGTAAAAGTTTTGCATGTACTCTGTTAAAGAGAGTTTTTCAAAAAAGTGTCTTAATTCTTCTGAAAATATTTTCCATGTCTTAAATGTACTCTCCCCAGAAATAGGATATCTGGCGCTTATATAAATAGAACAATAGTTCATTAGGATGGGACATTGCCAAATGCAGGCTCAATCACATGATATCATTACTTTCAACGTTAACTGAATATCATCTGTGCATAATAGGCAAAGGCTTAGTATTGACTTTATATTTGAACAGCATTTGTGGTGTGCTACGCATTAAATTTAATCTCCACAACCCAGTGAAGTTAAGTATCTTTTTTGAAAACAACTATTTAAAGTAACTTTATTCAAAGTCACTCATTTTGTTTAGTGAAAGAGTTATAACATTTTGTGCTATACTAATTCATTCGCATTTATGAATTTAGTAATGAACTCAATATCACCCAGCTGATAATAATACATTCCTGGAGGCAAAACTAGTACGTTTTTAGAGGGATGTATTGAAAACCTTATAAACTGAGGTGCATCTAGAATGGCCAAGCCCAGGAGATAGCTGTGATGAAAGACTGTGGGTAAGCTGGACCTTGAGGACTGGGTAGAGACTGAAGAATGAGAGTATGCAAAAGCCTCAAAAAAGGAATTTCTACTTCACCAGGTGGGACTGTAACAGTCCAAAAACTTTATAGTGGGAAGTATTCTGGTTTTTTTTTGAGGAAGATTAGCCCTGAGCTAACATCCACTGCCAATCCTCCTCTTTTTTTTTTTTTTTCTGCTGAGGAAGATTGGCCCTGAGCTAACATCTGTGCCCATCTTCCTCTATTTTATAAGTGGGATGCCTGTCACAGCATGGCTTGATAAGCAGTGCATAGGTCTGTGCCTGGGATCCCAACTGGTGAACCCCAGGCTGCCATGAAACAGAGCACATGAACTTAACCACTATGCCACCAGGCTGGCCCCAAGTATTCTGTTTTTATAATAAAATTTATGTGGGGTAATATGTTAAGCTGTCCCCTAGGTTGATCTTCAATGTATGTAGACCTTGGGGTCCTTTTCTCCATTCAGCTGGACTTGACTTTACCCAATACCTCAATGGAAGGAAATCAGAGACCAAGCCTTAGGCCATGTATAAGAGGGCAAAGATTTACAAGAAATGGGTTAGAGTTTTTTGTATTACTAGACTCTTTGTCTCAGGAAGGGATTTGGAGAGGTACCAGGTAGGTGGAAGCTGGTTGGACCATCGAGCTCAGCCTGAGTAAGCAATCAGGCAGCCTTTGTCACCAGCACCCAGAAGCCCCAGGCGAGCTCAGACACCATCCAAGCTCCTTTCTGGTACACAGTGGACATCACCTATTCCTCGTAGAGTGACAGCTATCTTCTCTGTTTGTTACTCCTCTTTGAACTTTGATCAGATGGTTTAGCTCAAACATTACAAGGGAAAAGTGACCCATCATAGACACAAAGACCTTCTCTTCTCTTAGAAAACTCATATCCACTGACAGTTATGCCTAAGCAAGTGGCTGTCAAAGGCACAAAGTGAATTGGAGGTTAAAAATTATCCTGTATCTTTAAGAGAGTTAGCTAGTCCAGTAGATACATAATGTGAAACATACATTCATTTCCATTTATTCTTGAATTGTTTTGGTGTTTCACAACAAAGCAGGATTTTTACTTCAGTCATTTGGATAAGCTAAAGCTTGGTAATTCTAGTATAATCCCTAAATATGAATAATGAAGGTTCTAAAGAGGATCTCTAAGTTTAAAGAATATAACGTTAAATGTACTATACCGTATTCTCTTCTATACATATATATGGCAAATGGTACGGCTTGCCATCTATTTAGTTTGTCTCAGGTGTATACTAATAAATCCCAGAATACTGAAGTGAAACATTTATTCATTTTTAGGATTTGAGGCCTGAAGCAGCCACCAAATAAAGATAATATCCTAATGCAAGTGTCAAAATGATAAACGATATCAGTATTGTAATATGTGCAGACACCAACCATCACTGGTGTTGACAAGCTTGTGACTACTTCACTAACAGACTATGTCTTTCTGGGGATATGGTTAGACACTGGGAGCTAGCCCTTCTTTTGGATTACAGCTTTCCAGCTGTCATCTTGGAGAACCCCAGAGCATCAAACAGCTGCTGTTTTAGTAGAAAATGTAACAAACAATTCCTCCTGCCGTATTTGTGAGCCTGACATGGGAAGTTATGTTTTCACATCCTCATTTCTGAGTTTTGACTAAGAATGTCACAGCTTCTGACCCTGGGTTTGGGAGAAAGGTTTTGAAATGTGTTGTTACATATTTATATGCCACCCCAGAATGCCTCATCAAGAGCCTAACACTTTTTCCATCAACTGTATTTTTAAAGGAAATGGTTTAGAAATAGCCATGTGTTCAGTCGTTGCCAAGGATATTAGTGAGAAAACACCTAAAATATGTACAGCTATGTCATACCATTGCCTAATAAATTAGTACCAAAAAAACACAAAACCTCAAGAATACTTAATGATGACGGGATATTTTATCACGCTGCAGCAGTGTAAAAATAGTCTGGAAATCTTGCCAGAAAATTTTAGGGACAAACTTCAACAGTCCGTTTCACATATTCTGCAGTATGATGGGCGTCCAGATGTGGAAAACCTACTCAGATATCTGGACCGGAAACACTCAGGGTCGTCATGGAGACACTGTTTACCAATTTTTAAAACAAATTTCAAGTATACACAAAGGTACAAAAAAATCCTACAATGTGCCCCATGTACCGCTCACTGAGTTTCAATAGTGACCAACATTTTGCAACACTTTTTTTTCCTTTAAACACCTCTCCCAACATTTTTTTCAAGAATATTAAAAAAAATCCCAGACATCATGTCATTTCACTGGTATATATTGTCAGCATACAACTTTATATTCTAAGGACTTTTTAGAAGTTAACCACCATGCCCCCACGCCAACAAAATTAACAATTGCTAAATATCATCTATATTTGTATTTCCAGTTTGTAGCCAAAATACCATGATTGTTTTGAAAATATCTTTCTATAGCTCGTTGGCTCTAACAAGGATCCAAATAAGATCAATAAAGACAAATACTACATGGTGTCACTTATATGTGGAATCTTAAAAAAAAAGTCAAACTCACCTAAACAGAGAGAGACAAGTGGTTGCCAGGGGCTGGGGCGGGGGGGTGGGGGGGGTGAGGAAAATAGGGAGAGGTTGGTAAAAGGGTACAAACTTTCAGCCACAAGATGAATAAGTTCTGAGGATCTAATGTATAACATAGTGACCGTTGACAACACTGTACTGTATACTTGAAATTTGCTAAGAGAGTAGAACTTAAGTATTCTCACTGAAATAAATAAACAAATAAAGAAATATACTTAGTGATGGATGTGTTAACTAACTAGATGGGAGGAATTCTTTCATAATGTATACGTATATCAAATCATCACAATGTACACTTCAAATATCTTAAAATTTTATTTGTTAATTATACCTCAATAAAACCGAACAAAAATCCAAATAAGATAATACTCTGCACTTTTTTTTTTAAAGATTTTATTTTTTTCCTTTTTCTCCCCAAAGCCCCCTGGTACATAGTTGTATATTCTTCGTTGTGGGTCCTTCTAGTTGTGGTATGTGGGACGCTGCCTCAGCGTGGTTTGATGAGCAGCGCCATGTCCGTGCCCAGGATTCGAACCAACGAAACACTGGGCTGCCTGCAGCGGACCGCGCGAACTCAACCACTCGGCCACGGGGCCAGCCCCACTCTGCACTTTTTTTGCTAGCCTCTTACACCTCTCATTCTGTAGCAGTCCTCCTCTACCCAACCCGCCTTGTGCCCTTGATTGGGTAGAGGGAGGAGAATATCCCGTGTTCTGGATTTGGCCAGTCGCTTCCTCTTGCTGTTCTCTTCGTTCTTTGGACTTTTCCTATAAACCTATATTTAGATGTAGAGGCTTGGTCATATTCAGATTCAATTATTCATAGGTGGTGCTGAGTGTTTACTGCAACCAGTCATGGGGGACCTGTCTGGTCCCGCTGCTCTTAGATGGCTAAGATTGATCAGTGGGGTCAGATGGGGTCAGCCGCATTCTCCATTGTAATGACCCCCATTACTTCACTTAATTTTCTTTAGCATTTGTTGAGGATTGTTGTATAGATCCATTATTTCACTGAGGTTGCAAAACAATGATTTCCTAATTTTGTCATTTCTGTAATTCCTTTATTAAAGGAATTCTACTTTATCGATTATTGTTCTGAAATACAGTGTATACAAGAGAGTCAAGACTCTTTCCCTTTATTTATTGAAGGTCAGGATAATCTGTTATTGCACTAGTTGTGAAGGTACCCAAAATGGGGCTCTTTTTGGTGTGATTATAAAGGCATATATATGTATGGTGTTTTAATCCATTGCGGTTATTATTTTATACTAAAACTAGCCCATCTTAGGCCAGTGGGAGCCGCTTCAAGTTGTCTCCTATGTCCTTTTGACACGATTCAATTCCTCTTTGAGAGATTTCTAGCTTGCTGGCACACTACCACCTCCCAGGCTCGTCTTACACATTCGCTGGACCTAGCATCAGTCATTCCTCTAAGAACCCTTGGTTCTTCTCAGTGGGAAATCTGACCACCAAAATTTAACTTTTATGAGAAATATTGCTCTTGCGTCATGGGTACAAACATTGTACATAATATCTTTCATTTTCTCAAAATTTCCAAAGTATCTGGAAAAGCTAGACGTTACAGAACCTTAAGGAGGACTTTTCAAGTTTCAGCAAGCCAATTTGTTACTTCTGTAACAATGGAAAATTCTTACGTAAACTTATAGATAGCATGCGTGGTTTCATTTCATGCCTTTACAAATTTTATTTTTGAGATATATTTCAGTTTTCTGAAACAGAAAACATGTACACTAGAGTTCATTTACCAATCTCAAAATGTAAGCAGAATATCGTTTAAGGGACAATATTCTTTAACCACAAAATTATTTTTCCTTATTTTTAATGATTTAAAACAATTATTTGTGAATCTGCTTTTCTTAAGCTGGTGTGTCTATAATGGAAGATTTGGTGCTAAGATCTGAAATGTAAGTTTTCTGAAGTAGGTTTTTAGCTATAATTTAGATAAACCAAATCCATTTCTGTAAAAAGGAATTGAAATCCAGGTTTACTACTTGTAATTAGAAACACAGCAGACGGACGCAGCTCCCACTTCTCTGCTATTACTTATGCGTCTTCATTCACTTGGAAGAGGGCCCCCATGGGATGCAGAAAGGAGAATGACACAGGGGAAAGACTATTTCGTCTGTTGTCTGGACTTCTTTGTTGGTTCTGTGCTCCGGCTAAGACCTGAAAGATAAGACTTTTATACCAAAGAGAGTTTCTTAGCTCAGTTTTCTTTAGAAAATCTCTGAACCTGGCATGTGAAGAGCTCTACTTTGTTCAGATGTCTTTCAAAACAGTGCAATTCCTTAGTCAAATAGCACTGAAAACTTCAATATGTTTAGAATCTTCTTACATTTCCAAGTTCTATTCATTGTCCAAGGTGCAAAATTCTCCATGTAACCACAAGCCTTTTTTTTTTGCCTTACTTATTTTGATTGCTTGAGTCCCAATAGGCATATTCCAAGAGTTAATGCTACTTAGGCCCTTAGGCACCTGGGGCCAGTGGAGTGCTAATCAATATGTTGGGATAGAGGTTCCAAAGCATCTCATGAGCATGCTCAGCACTGGAGGAGACAGATGAGTGAAAACTGAGGAGAAGAGAGAGGAGACAAATCTTCTCTGGTTCTCTCTCCACTTAATTTCATCTCTGAGGTGCTGGCTGTGCCAATACAGCAGTCCTGAAATTGGCCTAACTGAATATGGGTCTCTCTCTCTCTCTCTTTTTTACTGCCCTTTGAAAATAACTCACATAAGTCATTCATTTTTAGATTTTATGTTTAATACTTTTCAATATCAAATAGAGCTCTTGTGGCCTTCTGGAAATACTCGTCAAATTAGAGGAGGTTTGTTTTTGTTTTTCTCTTGTAAAATAGTAGCAAACCTTTACACAATACTTGCTCTGTGTACCAGGCACAGTCTTAAGCATTTTATATAGATCAACTCACAACAGCCTTGTAATAAGGATTCTGTTATCAGTCCCACTTTACAGATAAGAAAATTGAGATACTTAGAGGAGATTAAGTAACTTGCCCAGCATCACACAAACAATTAAGGGCCAGGTTGTGACTTGAATGCAGACAATGTGGCTTCCAGTAGTCTTGGAGCCACTCAAGGCTAGTTTGATGTATAATTAGCTTCTGTAAGCTGGAGTCACAAGAGGTTAGAAAGACTGCGGTCCCTGTCTTCTAATGGTCTGCAGTTAATCTCAGAACTGTGATAATAGTAAAAAGCCATTCTCAGTTACTATAATGGAGTAAATTTCTTTCTAAAGTAAACAAAGCAACAAGGATGTACATCTCTGATTAATAAAATGGATACTTTAGGTTGTCCTTGAAGGCAAGTAAAGTGGAAAGTTAAGTATTATCATTACAGCCACTGGATTCTGCTTCAGTTGAAGTTTCTGGGATATAATTTGGGAGAACATCAAAATAAAGATAGAAAGGTATGAATCAAAGGAATGATAGTCATATCAGAAAGGATGGATTAGAATCTGGACTAATCGAAACACATAAAGAAATATTCTAAATCAAAACCAGAAATCCGAGAGTACCAAGACCTATGCAAAAAAGTTGATCTGTGATCCCCACCAGCACCTAGCCTTCTACAAATTATTTTCTACTGGAAATGGAACTGGAAGTCACTGAAGTCAAAACAGAAAGTCTGTTAGATCTAAAACAACGATGATGCAGGAAAGTGATGTGTAGTTTCCCACAATCCTATGTCTACACATCTTGCTGCCGATTCCTCCTTGGGATCAATGTAATGTTGCTCCCAAATGCCACATGGTTATGTGGCATTGAAAAATACCTGGTATTGACTGGGCAGAGACCACCAACCTCTAGACGGGCTTGGAACTCAGGTCTGCAAAGGTGAAAGGTTACAGCCTCACCTCACAACACCGCCTTGGGTCTGTTTCTTATTACCAAATAATTTCCAGAAGGAGTCCAGACTTAGCTGCGATTTTCCAGTAGCAGCACAGAGGGAAAGGAGAGTTTGAGAAGGAGAAGTGGTATTCTCTGTGCAGTGGCTTTTTAGTGACTGACAGTGAGAGCAGCAGTGGTGTCAGGAGGAAGGCAGCCGTCTCCCAGTCCCAGACGTAGGACAAGTGTGGCTGTTGGAGGGACCTGGGGGATCCTCGGAGGACAGATGCTTGTTATGAGGGGATAAGAGGAAATGAAGGAAAGCCAACAGAAGGGCCAGCAAACTCTCAGAACCCCATTCGATAGAGTCTTCAGCAGGCACAGTCCCCAAAGAGGAGAAGTGAAAACCACATTCGTGTACCTGAGGTGAAGGACCACCATTAAAAGCAAATAAGAAACTCCAAACGTGTAAATCCGATATAAGCCAAACCATATGGTATAAAATGAAAACATTTTCTCCCTATACCTTTGGTAAAATTGTGTCTTACTAGATTTTGTATACAGGAAAGTATTAGCACACCTTTTGCCATGTAGTTTCTTCCCTGATATATGGCACTGATAATATCAGTAGTTCAATGATATTTCGACCATCGGTGTAGCTCTCTATATAAAAAGAATGCGGTACATAGAGGAGAAGTGCTAAAATCCTGGGGTAACACCTCATACGTTAGTGGCGTTCCACAGTGAACAAAGTCATTTTTCAGGCAAGTCATAAAGTAACCTAAAAAACAAGTGTTTCAGTGTTTGCTCCAAATGAGGCAGTGTCCCGGGGACTGCCGTTCATCTGACATCATTTCTGACACAGTCACTACTGGTTTGGTATCTGATTAGGGCTCCCCGCCACAGTGGTGCCAGACTTACTCTTTAAGTGAGGTGGCTGAGGGAAATTAATGTGTCAGAGTTACCAGAAGGTGAGAGCGTCTGCTTCAAGTTTCCTTTGGTGAGCTTCGGCTGGAATCGCCTTTGATTCTTTCCAAGAGAATCTTTTGAAGCTCTTTATGGAGCTTGGTAATAGGTAAAGATGAGTTTCCAACAGGAAACTTAGCGAGCATCAAAACTGAAGGTGCCCTGAGGATGCAGATCTGCAGTGATATTTATATACAAATGTGGTAAATAGCTGACTTGTTTAAAGGATACATTGGGGTCTCCTGGGAAGCCAAAGCAACTCTATCCCTTTATCCCTAAAGGCTGAAATTTCAACTTGGCTGAGCCACTGACGCACTGCCTGGTTCTGGAGAATCACATCACTTCTCTCTGTGTCAATTTATTTACCTCAAACAATAAGGAAAATGCTATATACTTCATTGCCACATGGGAAAATTGGGTAGAAAATACCAAAATGTGCTTTGAGATTTTTTGATGAAAGGATGATATATACAGAAAGGTATTACTTCTTTAACATGTTCCTTTTCTTCCCTTTCTCCCCCACTCCCCCCCTCCCTCTTCTCTCCTGGCAGGTGTTACATACATAAAACTTATCCCAACCTCCAAACCTCTTCATTTCCACTTTTTGGGCAAATGTCTGGATCTGTAGATGGAAGATTCTGTGCACCTTTTCTTTATTCAATTGAGGCAATGCACACAAAAAAATTTTGCGGAAGTCAAACAGAAATATGTTACTTCTTTTCTTTTTTTTAATTGAGAAAATATAGTATAAGAGTGCATGCTCTGCATCAGACAAATCTGGACTTGGATCCTGGTTTTACCACTTACACATACGTACAACTCATTCATGCACACATGCATTCACACATGCACATGTGTGAGCAAATACACAATCACACACAGGTACACACATACACAGATGCTCTCACTCATGCATGGACACACATACACACATGCAAACACACAAACTCACAGGCAGTCATATATACTTGAAGCTTATACACACTAAGCCTATTCCTTGCAAAAGTTCTGGGGCTAGAGCAGCAGTTACATTGATTGGCTGTTCTGCTGCTATACGTGAGCATGCAACTACACTTCCCAGGAAGAATATTTTATTTTACATCTTTTATGTAGCACAGAAAGCCTTTTCTCTTAGTGTAGTGTCCAACGGCATCAACATGGGACCAGAAGACTGAATTTGAATCCTCTTCCACTGCATAGCAGCCGTGTGACCTTGGATAAATCACTAAGCATTTGTGTCTCAGTCTCCTCATTTGTAAACCAGGAGTAATAATAGTACCTATCTCACAACTTTATAGGGTTATTGTAAGGATTAAATTAATACGCTACTCAGAGCTGTGCTTGGCATGTGGTAAGTGTTATATAGTTATTTGCTATTAAGATTAAGAAGAGAAACTCAGCACAGCTAGAGGAAGATTTTGTTCCCAGCACGGCCTTTAATGCAATATTCCATGTATAAAGGAGAGAATGAAACACATCTTATGTGAGTTAATAAAACTTTTAATGGATCAGGTTATCTTAATACCGCACATGGAAACGATGTGTTGTTTTCATAGCAAATTTCAGGCTTTTCTGGTTTACCCATTGGGAGGGTCAGGTCTGTGCTCCAGTGGCTTTTGGGAGAAATGAGAGAACACAGCCCGGCTAACAGCCATAAGTGCCTCAAGATTTGTTTCAAGCTATTCTCCTGAGTTTAATGGTAGACAATTATCTGCCTTCTCAGAAGCTGGAGGATTGGGTAGGGCCAGTAAACATGAAAAAAAAATAGGCCTCATGGTTTAATATCTATTTTCTTGAGTGATGTAATGTACACGGTCATCATACTTGTTAGCGCTCTATTTCTCTCACACTGAAAACCCTTACTTATGGCCATATCGTTTTGTATCATATTTAGAATTGCTTTAGGTTCATAAGAACTGCTTAAAATGTTTATTGTTTCTCAGATTGTCTCTCTATAAATACGATGTACTTTGGATAGAGAATCATTGCCTTGATTTTGGACTTGCTGGCTAAACAATCAGCCCCATGGAGGTACAAAAAGAAGAGTGAAGAATGTGTGTTAAACAGTGTAACTAACCAAGATTTAAAGAAATATTAACTCCTAAATTAACAATCTTGGTTACTAATTCTAAATTATCCTTCATCATGGACTATTCTAACCTTGATTTCCAACATGATTGAAGAGAAATATTCCATCAACTCATAGTGAAACTTCTTATTTGTAAAAAACATGCTCCTTTGGCATATGATACTCTTGGTCTACATGACAGTTTAACATGTAAATCTTTGCAGCTTTGATTTCTAAATGGAAATTAATTTCCATATCTTCTCTTTTCTAGAACCTACTATTAAAGATGTTCCTTAAGCATTCATACCATTTTCCTCTGACTTATGGAGACAGGGTACGCTTGCGCGTGAGTTGGGTGTCTGCCTTTCCCTCAGCTATAAGTTTTCAGTTGCATTATCAACTCATTGCTGCTTCTCAGTTCTATTAAGAAGTATGAGCTGCTTGAAGTTTTTAGGTAAATATAATAAATACTTATATTTACCCAATGAACCATTTATTTCTTCAAGATACCCTCCACCAAAAAAGTTTGATATAAATTGTTTTCAGAAAAAGTTTGGAGTTATGCTAGATTGTAGCTTAAACAGCCATATTCAAACAAGATTTAACAAAGAATAGGGGGCTGAGTGGTTAAGTTTGCATGCTTTGCTTCGATGACCCAGAGTTTCACCAGTTTGTATCATGGGTGCGAGCCTAGCACCGCTCATCAAGCCATGCTGAGGCGGTGTCCCACATTCCACAACTAGAAGGACCCACAACTAAAAATATACAACTATGTACTGGGGGGCTTTGGGGAGAAGAAGGGAAAATAAAATCTTTAAAAAAAATTAACAAAGTATATAATGATGGAAAAGGAATTAATTTTTTGACACCCAATCATGTCACAGGCGCTATTCTTCATTTGAATTATTTTACTTAATCCCCATAACAAGCCTGTGAAATATTAAATTTTGAGGATAAGGAAATGAAGGGATTGTCAAAATCAAGGAAATTGTAGTCATTATATGTGCATGAGATGAGATTTTATCCTAGATATAAGCAACTAAATATTTTGCTTTTCTAATATAGAAGTACTTTGTGAATATTCATTTTTAGTGTCATCATTTTTTCAGTCAACAAGATTTATTAAGGACTTAGTATGTACAGTGCATTATGATAAGCCCTGGGAAAATGAAAATCTGATCCCCACCTTCAAAAATGGGAATTTGCTTGGAAGGAGAAAACAAACAACCCACATGCCCAATAATCATGTCACTCAATAGAACAGAAGATGAGACAAACAAATAGGAGTAAAGAAAACTAGGTCAGTATGCATTCCTGGAAAACCTCCTGGAGGAGGGGCAATTAAACTAGACCCTCAAGGATGGGCAAGAACGTATTGGGAGAAGGCAGAATCTTTCACTGAGTTGGAGGTAGAGTTCAGTATAGTACATTCAAGTGACAGTAGGAAGGTTCTCCACACTAGAAATGTGCTCAAATCAGAGTAGTGGGAAGGTGGAGAGTATGGCAAGTTTGACCAGGACTGAAATGCTAGGTGGAAAGTTTGGACTTAGTGGTGTGACCAAAGAAGAATTAGAATTTTATGGGCACGAAAGTATTGGAAGTATTTTAAAATATTGGGGGACCAAAAGGGACTGTAAATAATGATAGTTTGAAAGATAATTAGGACAATTTAGGCCTGAGGTACTACCCTCTGGTTCAAGAAGATACAGGGGGAGAACTGGAATCTGACGATCCAGGAGGTATGTGAGGTCTAATGGAAAGTTTCAGTGATAATTGTTTGATTTGGAAAAATGATTTTGCAATTTATTTGATTTTACGTGGGAAGCCGTCTTGTCTGATAGACTTGGTGTTGGTGTTTGGTTGCGTAACAGAGTCAGTTAAAGAGAGGGATCATTAAGAAAATAACCTACTGAGCTATTTATGTAGTTTAAACATTTTAGTTACATTGAAAACAATAAATGTTCATGAATTTACAACATTTCATGCAACTCCAAGCCTTTTCTTTGATGGATAGGTTCATTGAAGTTCTAAATCATCTTTCTTGTGTAAATCACATCCTTAGGCATTATTATAATTTCAGGTTCATCTTTTTCCCCAGTGACTTGAAAACATTTACAAAATAATATGACCAAAAAATTCATCTACATTTTGGTTTTTCCCCCAATCTCTCAAAGTTGTCTTACCTACACCGCATTCCACCACATTCAACAGCAATCATTTCAGTGACTAGTTTTATTAAATCTTTCCAAAGCATTCCCTTTAGTTTTCTTAGAAAGATATCTTTCTTTTTGTACTAATATTTCATTGACTTGTATAAAAATCTAACTAAATTACATGCACATAATAACAAGTACTACTGGCATAAACAGGGTTAGAAAAAATACAGCTGACTCTTGGTTCACAGATGGCTCAACTGGTGGCCATAGGACCCTATAGCAAAAGCTTCCAAGTGGAGTGGGAGAGTCGGTGGGTCAAGCAGCTGTTGCTGTGTTGTTTTCAAAGCATGGAGGCATTAGTTAATCCAGGGAGTCAGCAAAGTAGAGGTTGGCGAAGAGCTTGCATTGTTCTACACAGAACACATTCTTCCAAAAGCTCAATGGTAACTGATACTTATCGTGGTTACTGTGAGCATTAAAATGGAACCTGACATGAAGTGTTCCTCATTCCATAATAAGAGCGTAGATGGACTTTAAACATATAGACGTTCTATAATTTGTGGGGGGGGGGGAATTGTCAGTTCAAAAATGAATGAATGTCATCTAGTAATTTTTAAATTTTCAGCAAAACCAAGACAGCAAAAAGATTAAAAATGAGATAGAACTTGATATTATAACACAAAAGTCTAAAAAATGTATTTAAGCTACAATTTTATTTATTTTCCGCATTCTTTAGAGGTTAATCTAAATGAATACTTATTTATTTTTGAAAACTCTAGAGGTTAATCCAAATGAGCATATTTATTTTTAAAATACTGTTTTTTCAAACATTAATAAAACAAGAAATATTTATCTTCAAGAACCACTTTAGGAATTTTTTTTACAACTTTTAAAAACACAAAATAAATGAATCATTCTAGTTTCCTAAATAAATGAAGTTAAGCCCAAAAATTTTCAAGTATTTCCTTGAAGTCACCTGGCAGGTCTACGAAAGCCGGGGCTGTAATGAAGCATAAGGCTTACCCCAAGGTTTACCATTTGACATGATGCCCCTATGTCTCTTATCCCATCTCACTGTGTTTCAAATATAGGACTTTCATGGGTATGTCTGAATGGCAGAGTCTTGGTCACATGCCAGCTCCCTAATGGCATGGCAGGCTGGTTAAGTTAGTTCCTGGCTTCTACCTTGGCATCCCAGGTCTATAAATTAGAAAGCACTTAAACATAAGGTGTTAAAGTTACAGATTATGACAACGGTACATTAGAGCTAGTAATCAAATGATGCTATCAATGCCAAAATGAATCTTTCTTAAGGGTAAAGAACATAAATGTGAATATCTCAACTCCTTATTTTAAAATATAATCAAATTTAAGAGTAAATTATCTAAAAACAATAATCAACAGAAAGAACCTCAGATATGTTAATCATTGAAGATTATCTCCACCATACTTCATTTTTTTTAAGCCCCTATATGTGATAATCATGTCGCATCTAGTCTATTACAAATTGAGTGACTCTCAAAAATCCATTTTGGTGGGTATATTTCATTTAGCGAGTATTTGTATAGCCATTAACAGCTTCTGGGTCTCTCAGGGATGTTTAATTATGACAGGATGGGTAGGCATGCAATGTAACACCAAAAAACAGCAATACATTACTAAGATGACTTTGTACTTAAGAAGCAGGGGAGTTCGGAGCTGAGCACTTTAGCTGATAAAGCACTCATTTTTCACCTAGCAGACCTCAGTTCCAGTTGTCTCTGATTCCTTAAGTAAAATTAATTTTGTTATGTCAACTATGCTACCATTAGTTGATAATCCAGGAGGCAATAGATGCCATACATATTTCATCCTTCATTAGCTTCATGGTGTTTCTGAACATGGGCTCAATATAAAAAGGAGACATTTCAGAGGTGCTTTGGGACCCACTAACTTTAGCTTAGAAATTGCAAAAGTTTGGTAAAATGTTGACAGTTTTGAGCAGGACTTGTGAGACACTTGGGATGACTGTTCCAACTTCTGCAAGAAAAACAAATATTGGCAGATTTAACTAGTGTCCCATGTTCACTGGATTAAGAGTTTATGTGTGTTTCTAACATTAACTCTGTGAGGATATGAATTACTTTGGGAGTGCTACTGGTCTGCTTTTGCCTCCCATTTGGGTCTATGCAGTCCCTCAGGTTAAGGCTGAAATCCCAAATGTCCAGTGCAGTGCTTAGCATATAGTGTGTGCTTAAAATATGGGGGGCTTAAATATGTGCTTAAAATGAGCAGCAAGAGTCTTATTTTTATGAGGACCAAATGAACCCACCAGGAATATTATCAAAGAGGATTTGGGAATTGATTATCAGACCTCAGGATACAGAAATTAAGACCCTGGAAAGATGATGGAAGAAGCTTTCCAGGAGTACGTCAGATAGACAGGAAACTCATGCAGAAATTAGAAATAGTCAGATGTCTTGAGTTTTATCTGACGCTGCTGATTGAGCTGAAGGCAGAGAGTGCACTCCACTTTTAGGTGAGTGCTTTTAGGTCCTACTCAAATGTCTTCCAACTCAGCCTCGGGAAAATTTATAGCACATTCCTTGAGTGAGGGACATTAGGAAACTGAAAGAATTAGATCACTCTTCTGGGAGTCTTGAAGAACCAGTTGCACCATAATCAAGAAGGGAGAACTCAACTGTGAAGCATTTGGGGACTGCAATAACAAGTTGTAAGGGCAGAAGAAAGCCCCCTGATCCACCCCAGCTACAGGGCTAGCCTGGAGGGGTAGTATGGCATTCCCAGTCACAGTCCCCACACTTGTGCTTGATATGGAGATAGTGTCACTCACCAAGAGGGTCTAGACTCCTTGATTGGTAACATTAGCAACTTGTGGTGGCTGACAGTGGTTGAGTGAAGCACTGTGGCCTCAGCATGCGCAAGTTCATTGCCTCCACCAAGAATGTGCGAGCCACTTAGATTCAAAGGGATGGGGAGAGCCTTTGTGGGAAAGTTCAATGATGCTTCTGGTCTCCGACCCAAAGACGGGCTATATTACTATCATAGTGGATTTATTCACACTACAATTTTACACAAATTTACCCACACTAAAATTTAGATGTACAGAAAATAAATGCAGTTACTTTATTGTGTCTATAACTGGCCTCTCAAGAGTCCTTAAAGAGAATTAAGGCGTAAAGAAAAGGTATTTTTTGCTGTTTCCCATCCAACTTTCTGGAGAGAGATTGCTCTTTAGACTGCCCTGAGCCACTCTGAAACAAGACCACGTCAAAATAGATTTGGCACTTTCTTATCGGTCAGACAGAACACAGCCTGGAATGTTCAGCTTCCTTGGGCTGCTCTAGGTTTTACCTAAGAAATGTCCCAAATGGCACCCAGAAGTCCCCACAGGTCCCTGGTAGGGATGGAAGGTGGATGATTTGACAACTAATGTATCTGTTACCAGACTTGCTTAGGGTGAAGGTGAAGTGATTCCACAGAAGTCAAGAGGGAAGCACCTAGCAGGGAACTAGATGGGGAATGTAGCATGTATCTGGCTTTTTTATGTGCTACTAGATTTTCCTGTACTCACTCATCTCCTTGCCTTTTTGCTCCTTGCACATGGAAGGGACCAGCTGCTGTCATCTTGTCACCTTAGCTGCTGCGCCTTATATCTCATTAGAAAGGAGATAGACTTGTCCTTTAGTGTGATTCAGCAACATTTAAGCAATCTTATTATGATAATATATAATGAACATAATGAATGTTATCTCTGAAGAGTCCCCAAAATAAGATACTTCTTTGATAATTGAAATTTTGAAATGAGAAAATTATGCTTGCGTTGGGGCCAAAATATTGATTCTTCTGTTTGTCTTCTCTGCGTTTAAAAGAAATCTCAGCCTACTTGTAATACAAGCATATGCATTATGAAAGTTGCTCTTTACACATGACTCAAGTAGTGAAGAGTCATGGTAAGAATATAATATGACCTTTTTCATCTAAACTAAAGTTCCCATAAAAATCTTGGAGGATAAGCTTTGCTCAAATATTCAAGTCTGCTTTCTTCAACTTATCCGATTAAAAGTGAGGAGGCGTTATTAAGGATAACATGATGATACAACAGTGTTTTAGAATTTAAAAATATAACAGTATTAGTAAGTCTCATCACTTTGTGTCTTAAAATACGGACAGTTTTATGGTTAGGGACAAAAGTAGCATCTGGTTATCAGCAGGGAAGGGACTAGGGTGAAGTGAGTGAGGCATCCTGGTCCTGGCCCTGGTTATCAAGAGGTTAGGTAAATGAGCTAAGCTGGGAACAGACTAGTCACTCCTAAATTCTTCAGGTAACTATTGTCAAATCCAGTTAACTGAAAAATACAAAGACAGGAGATACAGGTTTTAAAGAGAAGAGTATTGTGACCAAAACAGAGAACATTATGTTTTGAATCGATTGTAGGAGGTAATTTTTGGGAAGTTGGAGAGAAGAAATGAAAAAAGGATGTTTAATTCTTGAAAACTTGTCTCTGTCATATTTGAGGCCATGAATATTTCTTATCAAAAGAAAAGAGATTAGTAAGCATCATTCTACTAAAGAGTGTAATTCCCCTAAATCACGGCATCTATATTTTGAAATCTTTTTAGCACACTGTTCACTGTTCAAATAATGAATAACCTGGAAACTGTGACAGACTGTGGACTCTGAAAACAGAAAAGCCCTATATAAATTCTCAAGCATTTCTCTGTATATTGTTTACATTATTTTTCCTATCTACTCACCCCTGTTGACTTGACTTAGGTGGCAAAAGGATATTTGATTATGTTAGATTTCTGCCCTAAGGTTAATGAGTAATGTTTGTCATCTGAAACAGGTATATTACGTTGATAGTGTCAGGAATGCCCCCTGCTGTGCAAAAAAGGTGTCAAAATGCCAATAACCAAGTGTGTGGTGAAGGTCATAGGGACTATATCTGACCACTTGGTGGGCAGATCATAAACTCTTAATAAGTGGCACTTGGGCTGGGAAAGCCTCATAATTTGTCCACACGTCTTTTCTTCTGTACCACCACACCCCATCAATTCACAGCCCACGGTTTTAACATTTTCATTAGCAAGTCTCAAGGTATTTCTTTCTAAATCCTCTGTAAATAGATGGTAAAGAGAGGCATCTCCTTTGCTGTCCAAAGTCTAATTATTTTAGACTTCCAATGCACCTCATCCATTTTCATCTTTTTAAACATAAGTTACTCATATAAATTGAGTATCTTTAAAATGATATACCTTCTGGATTATCTGCATCGTGAGGCTGAATTAAAATCTCCTGTTTGCCAAGGATGAAGCTCCTAATTGAGATGGCCTTCAGAACCAGCTGATGGAATTTGTAATCCAATTATCCTGTTGACAGCTACAAAGACTGCCTGCTTGACTTGTCTGGTTTTACAGTGGATTTTAAAATTTTGTATGTCTTTTTCCAAATTAATATTCATGATAATTTACAAGAATATTTCTGTCTTTCTTTCACTCAATATTTATTGAATGCCTACAATATGCCAGGCAGAATTCTAGGATTTAGGATGTTAGTGAAGAAAACAGACATGTTTATGAACCTTGTTTTTGCGTAACTTTCTATTCGGTTTTAGTTCGTTTTACGTGTGGACTACTTCTATATCACTGGAATGCAGTGCGATCAAGAGCATTTACAGTTACGCTCTGATCTTTACATGAGGCGAGAGTCACAATAAATTAATTGCACTATTCTTGTACAGCAATTATGCACAGTGTTTCTTTACTCATCAGAGTCGAAGGGAACAGTCCTTCCTTCTTTTCCTCTACTCTGTTATCTGCCAGTCAAAAGAGCAGTCTGCCCACCATGTCTTGAAGACCTACGATTTAGAACCTCCGAAATTCACATCCAGGACAATGTTCGGGGGAAAAAAATTTCATATAAAGGCAGATCTTTGTAACCTCCCAGTGTTCTACTTTTTCTGTCTCTGGCTTCCTTTTTTGCTTCCATCAATGCTGTCATTAGCCCGACTTTCAATTCACTGGGGAGGAAAATAAAAGGTAAAAGGCCACATATATGTTGTGGCGTGTGGTACTTCATTTTTAGGTGGAGACTCTTCCGATTGCCCTGTTGAACTCACGTTATGAATAACTCTTACTGGGAGAGTACCGCTATGGAATGTGTTAGGTTTCCATGCGGGATGCTTTGCAGTCCTATCAATATTCCTCATTGTTGGAATTATGTTTGTATTATAAGATGTGAAAGATTTGAGTCTAGGTTAGAGGGCATTTATACTCAAGTCTTCTCCTTGCTGTGACTGAAGAACTTTTATTTTCACAGTCATAATTTTTGATGAATAATAATGCACTTTCCACAGAAATGTGATGCTATATCTTGGATTTAAATTCTCACACATACGTTACAAAAGAGTTTGAATCATATTCCTCCTCTTTCCCTTCGAAGAGTGTCAAGGGAGTTGTTAATCTTTTAATGTAAATCTATGGTAAATGGGATTCCTTTAAAAGCAACAAAATTATGAGAAATGTAATTTTGCTTTTTTTTAAAGGAAATTTGAACAGTTATATCTATAAATAATAATTCTTCAACTTTTTAGAAAGAAGTTTAATCTTTCTTCAAAAAAGATCATGTATATATAAAATGCTAAGGCATTATTAGAGAAATATAGTCCGAGTGAAAGATTTTTGACGGCCTTAATATCTTTTGTTTAGTTTTGGTAAAACTTACTAGATATAAAACAATTTCAAGGAAGGTCATGAAATTACCTAAAGAACTAGAAGAAAGCATAGGTTAAATATAATGCCTTTGTTACTGTATGAATTAAAATCCAATAATTAGCTACTGAAATCACATA
Source organism: Equus caballus (assembly GCF_041296265.1). Classification (NCBI taxonomy): domain Eukaryota; kingdom Metazoa; phylum Chordata; class Mammalia; order Perissodactyla; family Equidae; genus Equus; species Equus caballus. The sequence continues at coordinate 67,946,587 of NC_091685.1, read as the reverse complement.
ATCAGGGGTGTATTTAATGAGTGAATATTTTATTTGGGCGTTTCGGTGGCTTATCAAGGAGATTTAGTAGTTGTAATAGCTTTTTCACAAACACATAAATCCAGTATAAAATGTATAATATATTCTTTCAGAGGATATTCGTAGACGTAAAGGCCACAGTTTGTTTTCTTTTCTATTTCTGATTTTCACTCTTCAGTTTTCAGCTTGACTGTAATTTCAAATTAGCTATCTCAGTGGAAATAAAATCCCATGTCTGTTGAAATCCATGTATTCACAACGTAGGAAGCTGAGATACTGATGCGGTAAAAAAGGGTGACATCATTTAAAAAAAAAAAGTGGCACATCGTTTATTTCCCTAGTACAGTTTCTGTCTCTCAGAGGAATGATGACTCAACGCTGTGGTCTGGTTAACTAAAACAGATTACTAAGTTAGCATAAACTCAATCAGTAGGAAACCGGGCAAGCAGTGCAGTTATTTATGATGTGCCAAATGCAAAATCATGTTCCTACTTTGAAGTTTTGCTAAGAAGGTACATTGCTAATTCTTGGGGGAAAAATATTCTTCTAAAGGATTTGGACATGAAAATAACTTTACAGTGGTATTTGTGAAAAGGTTTCATGGCTTGTATAAGATATGTTGATAAAGGATTATTTGGCAAACAATTTTAAAAATTAAATAATCGTATATTGTAACTGAAAAACAAAACAATTGAGAAAGGGCCATCATTGAATCATAAGAAACAAATTTTTAAATATTATTTATAAAGCATTTAGTAATTAATAAATTCTTGCCTAAATTATTTTTCTTATCTATAATTATCTTAAAATTGTTTCTCTTTCCTTTTTTGCACTTTGTGCTCAATCTATGTTTCCTTTACTGAATTGTGGAAATATTTCTATTATACTACCCAATTAATGAGACCATCAGGCTTCTGTTTAAAGCCAGATTGTTAAAGTCAGTTTTGTTGATTAGACAGCAATGAAAAATGTGAATTCATGCTGCCTTTGAGTGCATTTAAAATAGGAGAGGATCTTTATAAACAGGTATATATTGTCATAAAAATATTTTATCACACTGCGTTATTCTGTTCAGGTGGTCTCTATGCCTAAGTTTCATTATCATGTCAATAACATTTATTTTCAAAACTAGACTGATTTTAACTGTTATAACTGGGGATTTAAATGCGTAAATTAGAAACACTATAAAATATCTCTATGAATATCATTCCTACTCTAAAATATGTGTAGGTACTGCACTCTTGATGTAAAAGAAGTAGCAAAGAAAAAGTGTACATTCAATTCAATTTGACAAGTATTATTATGTCCCTACTGTGCATCAAGAACTATTCTAAATGTAGAATGCAAAAAAAGCCTAACAAGCGGCACCTGTAATCAACCACCTTAGAACTTGTTAAATAGGTAAGTTACGCTCCCGTCAAGGTTTATTTATGACAATACAATGTTGAATGCACTTGAGAGGATGGTGTATTGAAACTTTAGAGAAGAGAACTACAGGTGTACCTCATTTTATTGTTTTATTTTATTGCACTTTGCTGATGTGTTTTTTACAAATTGAAGATCTGTGACAACCCTGCATCAAGCAAATCTACGGTGCTATTTTTCCAACAGCATTTGTTCACTGCGTGTTTCTGTGTCACATCTTTGTAATTCCTGCAACATTTCATTATTATTGTATTTGTTATGGTGATCTGTGATCAGTGATCTTTTATGTTACTACTGTAATTTGGGGTGCCACAAACTGTTCCCATATAAGACAGTGAACTTTGTTTTTTACGGAGGTCACGTCAGTTTATAGCATTGTGTAAATTTCAGGTAAACATCATTATATTTCAGCTTTGGTATAGACTGCATCATATTCACCACCAAAAGTCTAGTTTCCATCCATCACCATACATATGAGCCCGTTTACCCCTTTTGCTCTCCCCTCACACTCTTCCCCTCTGGTAACCACAAATGTGTTCTCCGTATCTATGTGTTTGTTCTTTTATCTTCTACATATGAGTAAAATCACACAATATTTGTCTTTATCTGACTTATTTCATTTAGCATAATACCCTCAAGTTCCATCCATGTTGTCACAAAAGGCACAATTTCGTCTTTTTTTAATGGCTGAGTAGTATTTAATTTTGTATATATATATATATACTGCATTTTCTTTATCCATTCATTGATTCATGGGCATTTACACTACTTCCAACTCTTGGCTATTATGAATAATGCTGCAATGAACAGAGGAGTACATAAATCTCTTTGTACTGTAGGTTTCATGTCCTTTGGATAAATACTCAGAAGTGGAATAGCTGGATCATATGGTAGTTCTATTCTTAAATTTTTAGAAATCTCCACACTGTTTTCCATAGTGGCTGCTTCAGTTTTCATTCTCACCAGCAGTATATGAGGGTTGCCTTATCTCTGCATCCTCTCCAACACTTGTTGTTTCTTGGCTTGTTACTTAAAGCCATTTTGATGGGTGTGGGGTGATAGCTCATTATAGTTTTGATTTACATTTCTCTAATAATTAGTGATGTTGAACATCATTTCATGTGCCTTTGGCCATCTGTATATCTTCTTTGGAAAAGCATTCATATCCTCTGCTCATTTTTTAATTGGATTATTTTTGTTTAGTTGTTCAGCTGTATGAGTTACTTGTATATTTTGGAAATTAACCCCTTATCAGATATATGATTTGCAATTACTTTCTCCCAGTTGGTGGGTTGTTTTTTCATTTTGTCGATGATTTCCTTTGCCTTGCAGAAGCTTTTTAGTTTGATGAGTCTCATTTATTTATTTTTTCTTTTGCTTCTCTTGCCTGAAGAGATATAGTATTCAAAAAGATACTGCTAAGACTGCTGTCAAAGAGTGTACTGCCTACGTTTTCTTCTAGAATTTTTATGGTTTCGGGTCTTACATTCAAATCTTTAATCCATTTTGAGTTAATTTTTGTGAATAGTGTAAGATAATGGTCTACTTTAATTCTTCTGCATGTGGCTACCCAGTTTGCCTAACACCATTTATTGAAGAGACTTTCCCTTCTCCGTTGTGTATTCTTGGTACCTTCATTGAAAATAGCTGTCCATAGATCTATGGTTTTATTTCTTGGCTTCAATTCTGTTTCACTGATCTTTGTGCCTGTTTTTTTGCAGTACCATGCTGTTTTGATTATTATAGCTCTGTGGCATATTTTGAATTCAGAGAGTGTGATACCTCCAGCTTTGTTAATTTTTCTCAGTGTTGCTTTGGCTATTCAGAGTCTTTTATTGTTCTATAAATTTTAGGATTCTTTGTTCTGTTTCCATGAAAAAATGTCATTGGGATTCTGACTGGGATTGCATTGAATCTTTAGGTTGCTTAAGGTAATATGGACATTTTAACTATGTTTATTCTTCCAATCCATGAGAATGGAATGTCTTTCCATTGTGTTCTTGGATTTCTTTCAATGTCTTATAGTTTTCAGTGTATAGGTCTTTCACCTCCTTGGTTAAATATATTCCTTAGTGTTTTATTCTCTTTTTGTGTTTGTAAGTACAATTTTATTCTTGATTTCTCTTTCTGGTAGTTCATTGTTAGTATATAGAAATGGGACTGGTTTTTGTATATTGATTTTGTACCCTGCAACTTTACTGCATTTGTTTATTATTTCTAATAGTTTGTTGGTGGATTGTTTAGGTTTTCATATCATCCACAAATAGTGAGAGTTTCACTTTTTCCTTCCAATTTGGATCTCTTTTATTTCCTTTTCTTCTCTAATTGCTGTGGCTAGGATTTCCAATACTATGTTGAATAAGAGTGGTGAGAGTGAGCATTCTTGTCTTATTCCTGTTCTTAGAGGGACAGCTTTCAGTTTTTCTTTTTTGAGTATGATGTTGGCTGTGGGTTAGTCATATATGGCCTTTATCATGTTGAGGTACTTTCCTTCTATACCCATTTTATTGAGAATTTTTATCTTAAATGGATGTTGAATCTTGTCAAATGCTTTCTCATATCTATTGAGATGATCATGTGATTTTTATTCTTCATTTTGTTAATGTGGTGTATCACAGTGTTTGATTTACAGATGTTGAACCATCCCTGTGTCCCTGGAATAAATCCTGCTTGATTGTGATGTATGATTCTTTTAATGTGTTGTATTTGATCTGCTAATGTTTTGTGGCGGATTTTTGTATTTATGTTCATCAGCAATATTGGCCTGAAATTTTCCTTTTTTGTGTTGTCTTTGTCTGGTTTTGGTATCGTGGTAATGTTGGCCTTGTAAAATGAATTAGGAAGTGTCTCATCCTCTTCAATTTTTCAGAGGAGTTTGAGAAGGCCAGGTATTAAATTTCCTTTGAATATTTGGTAGAATTCACCAGAAAAACCATCTGGTCCTGGACTTTTGTTCTTTTCAGAGATTTTGATTACTGTTTCAATCTCTTTACTTGTGACAGGTCTATTCAGATTCTCTATTTCTTCTTGATTCAGCTTTTGGAGGTTGTATGATTTTAAGAATTCATCAATTTCATCTAGGTTATCCAATTTGTTGGCATATAGCTTTTCATAGTATTCTCTCACAATCCTTTGTATTTCTGTGGTAAGACAGTGAATTTAATTGATAAATGTGTGTGGTCTGACTGCTTCACTGACCAGCTACTCCCCCATCTCTCTCCTCCTCCTTAGACCTCTCTATTCCCAGAGATGCAACAACATTAAAATTAGGCCAATTAATAACCCTAGAATGGTCTCTAGGTGTTCAAGTGAAAGGAATAGTAGCACATCTCTTGCTTTAAATCAAAATTTAGAAATTGTTAAGCAGTGAGGAAGACAAGCTAAAAGCCAAGATAGGCTGAAAGCTAGGCTTCTTGTGGGAAACAATTAGCCAAATTATGAGTGCAAAGGAAAAGTCCTTGAAGGAAATTAAAAGTGCTACTCTGGTGAATACATGAATGATAAGAAAACAAAACAGGCTTGTTGCTGATATGGTAAAAGTTTTAGTGGTCTGGATAGAAAATAAAACCAGCCACCAAAATCCCTTAAGCCAAAGCCTAATCCAGAGCAAGGCCCTTACTCTCTTCGATTTTATGATGGCTGAGAGAAGTAAGGAAGCTACAGAAGAAAAGTTGAAGCTAGCAGAGATTGGTTCATGTGGTTTAAGGACAAAACCGTCTCCGTAAGAAAAAACTGCAAGATGAAACAGAAAATACTATTATAGAAACTGCAGCAAGTTCTCCAGAAGATCTAGCTAAGATAATTGATGAAGATGGCCACACTAAATATCGGATTTTTAACGTAGATGAAACAACCTCATATTGGAAAAAGATGCCATCTAGGACTTTCATAACTACAAAGGAGAAGTTAATGTCTGGCTTCAAAGCTTCCAAGGACAGGTTGACTCTCTTGTTAGGGGCTAATGCAGCTGGTGACTTTAAGTTAAAGCCAGTGCTCATTTACCATTCTGAAATTCTTAGGGCCCTTAAGAATTATGCTAAATCTCTTCTGCATGTGCTCTATAAATGGAACAATAAAGCCTGGATGATAGCACATATGTTTGCAACATCGTTTATTAAATATTTTAGCCCACTGTTGAGACCTACTGCTCAGAAAAAAAATCCTTTTCAAAATATTACTGGTCATTGACAATGTACCTGGTCACCCAAGAGCACTGATGGAGATGTACAATAAGATGCACATTTTCTTCATGCCTGCTAACACAACATCCATTCTGCAGCCCATGGATCAAGGAGTAATTTCAACTTTAAAGTCTTATTATTTAAAAAATAGGTTTATAAGTCTATGGCTGCCTTAGATAGTGATTCTTCTGAGAGATCTGTGCAAAGTGAATTGAAAACCCTCTGGAAAGGATTCACCATTCTAGATGCTATTAAGAATATTGGTGATTTAATAGGAGTTTGGAAGAAGTTGATTCCAACTTTGAAAGGTTCAAGACTTCAGTGGAGGAAGTAACTGCAGATATGGTGGAAATAGCAAGAGAACAAGAATAAGAAGTAGAGGATGAAGACGTGATTGAATTGATGTGAAGTCATGGTAAAACTTTAAAGGATAAGGAGTTGCTTCTTTTGGATGAGCAAAGAAAACGGTTTCTTGAAATAAAATCTACTCCTGGGGAAGATGCTGTGAAGATTGCTGAAGTAACAGCAAAGAATTTAGAATATTACATAAACATAGTTGATAAAGCAGGGGCAGGGTTTGAAAGCATAGACTCAAATTTTGGAAAAAGTGCTACTGTGGGTTAAATGCTATCAAACAGCATCACATGCTATAGAGATATAATTCCTGAAAGGAAGGGTCATTCAATGCTGCAAACTTCATTTTTGTCTTATTTTAAGAAATTGCCACAGCTACCTCAACCTTCAGCACCCAGACCAGTCAGCAGCCATCAACATTGAGGCAAGACCCTCCACTAACAAAAAGATTATGACTTTCTGAAGATTCAGACGATAGTTAGCACTTTTTAGCAATAAAGTGTGTTTTAAGTAAGGTACGTACATTGCTTTTTTTGTCATAATACCTTTGCACACTTAATAGACTATAGTATAGTGTAAATACAACTCTTTTTTTCTTGGTGAGGAAGATATTGTTCCTGAGCTAACATCTGTGTCAATCTTCCTCTAGTTTGTATGTGGGACACTGCCACAGCATAGCTCGCTGAGCAGTGTGTAGGTCCACGCCCAGGATCCAAACCCATAAACCCCCAGCCGCTGAAGGAGAGCACACAAACTTAACCACTATGCCACCAGGCTAGCCCCTAAACATAACTTTTATATGCACTGGGAAACCAAAAACTTTGTGTGACTTGCTTTTTTTGTGATATTCGCTTTATTGCAATGGTATGAAATCAAACCTGCAATATCTCCAAGGTATGCCTGTAGTGTTTCTTTAGTGTTTAGGAAAGTCTTTATGGTTAAGGGGAGATTTAACTTGGAAGGAGTGAGAACATTTCAGGTGGTGGATTGAGGGAAGACGCCAAGACCGGAATAATAAGAACTTGTTTAGGGAGTTGATGTGAAGACCCTTTTGCTTGAGTAAGGAAGAAGTCTAGGAAAATTATGGGAAATAGGCATGGAAAGGAAATCCAGTTTTGATGAGGTTTGGAGGACTATCCGATAAGCCTTGGGAGACACTAAAAGACTAGAGTAATGCAGTGTTTTGGAAAGATTAATCCAACAGTACTATATAGGTTGTATTAGTGGGAAAGATAATAGGCAAGAAGACTAAAATAATGGACTCATGTAGTTACTACCAGGACATAAGTAGAAAGCAGTACAGTAGTGAAAAAGGGGTGGGTATTAGAGAGATGTTCAAGAAATATTAATCCTCCAATTCAGTAAGACAATGTTTTTCTAGTCCTCATGTAAAATTTTTCTTTTATTTTCTGTAGTTGTCATAGATTAAAGATGACAGCAAATTCTTTGCTGCACCTTTCATTGAAAAGTGGAGTTCAATTATCCTCCCCTTGAATTTTGACTGGGTTTAGTGAGACTTGTCTGAACAAAAAAATGCAGCACAGGTGATCATTTAAGACTTCTGGGACTAGGTTGTAAAGGACTTCTGCCCAGGTCCTCTTGGGACACTTGCTCTAGGAACTTGGCTATGGTAGGAGTGGCCAACATAGAGAGGAACCAGGGCCCCAGACAATAGCTCAGCTGAGCTTTCAACCATCAGCCAGCACAGTTGCCCAGCTACAGAAGTGAGCAATTTGGAAGTAGATTCTTGAGCCCTGTCAAACTGTCCCAGTTCACTTCATGAGGAGCAGAGATGAGCTACACACAGAATTGTGAACAGAATAACACTGCTTTAAGTCCCCAAGTTTGAGTGTATTTTCTTAAGCAGTAACAGATAATCAGGATTGGAGTAAATAATAGTATTTGAAGTCAACATAGAACCAATCAAGATCAAATTATAGGTGATATTTTATGTTTCTAATTATTATTATGATAAGAACATTAAATGTGTCCTGAGTAAGGGATCCAGATGAAATAGAAATAATAGGAAAAGTCTTAACTGTGTTATAAAGACCTTCGAGGAAGAGGACCCCTATAACATAAGATTCCAGAAACATGAAATAAGAATGTATTCAAAATTCCATGCCACTAAAATCCAAGAGTGTTCTTGCTTATTTCTTTTCTCACTGAAATTTATTATAAGATTATAGTTTCTGTATTCCCTACTGCAAATACTTAAGAGCTATTTTCTCCTTCTTTGATATATAGTATAGGTATAGTATGAGACTATTTAAAATTTGAATTTGGTCTGTTTACTTGATGACATTCAATCAGTTTGAAACTCTTATTTAAAAAACTTGCTTATGGGGTGCTGGCCCAGTGGCATAGTAATTAAGTTCATCTGCTCTGCTTCAGCGGCCCGGGATTTGCTAGTTTGGATGCTGGGTATGGACCTACACAACATTCATCAAGTCATGCTGTGGCAGCACCCCACTTAGAAGAACTAGAAGGGCTTACAACTAGGATATACAAGGATGTACTGGGGCTTTGGGGGGGCGGGAAGGAAGATTGGGAACAGATGTTAGCTCAGGGCCAATCTTCCTCACCAAAAAAAATAGCGTAAAAAACTTGCTTATAAGTTGCTGCCTTGTTAGAAACATAATTTAATTACTAAGTTTGTGAGTTTAAGTTTTTCTAGCAACTTGTTGTGGATTATCAGTTTATACAAAGTGAAAAGAGTTTATTTTATACTTTTATCATATACCTGATAATAAGGAAGACGAATTACGTTCTCTCAACATGGAAAATAAGACAAGGGGTAACAATCTTTGGAGAAATCAACTATGATTTTAATAAACATTTTCATGGGGAATTCATAAATATTTACTGGAATTAGTAAGGTACCTAATTATTTTGCTTCTGTTTCATATAAAATAAGAATGACAGAAATATTTGTGCAGAAAAATGCTGAAAAGGCAAATCAACACTTTCTCTTTTATATCGTTTGAAACTAATTAGGAAAAGGTAAAGGCAAAAGCAATAAGAATTAAGAGTTTTAACTTCAAGAAATGCTTTAAAACTTGAAAGCCAAATGTAAACCCATGTTCTCCAACATTAAAGCAGGGAGGGGAGAAACAAAATGCAGACATTTATCTCTTTAAGTCATCAGAAAACAAATATGAAATTTCAGAGTTAGCAAGAAAGACACTAATAACGCTTAAACAACTTATGCTTTCTTTTAACTTATTCTGTAGTGATCTATTCATTAACATGTCAAAGCTTCTACATGTAGCTCTTTAGATAGTTTGGAAAATACAGTTGAAGTGAGAAGCTGCTCTAACAAGAACCTGGGACAGGTTTGACTTTGGGACCAGGTGGCAGGCAGAAGCTAGAAGGGCATCAAGCAGACCGCTCAGGAAGCTCATGGGGCCTCAGGGAGAGTGGTAGGGCTTCAAGCAGGCTGTTGGGGAGGGTGTACAGAAATTAAGAAAAATGTGACTGGAAGCTGGAGGAAAGGGGCTCTAGTTTTGTATGTTTGGTGACACCGTCACCTGTGGTAATTTGGACGATAGGAAATGTACCTAATGAATTTGTAGATTTGTCTAAGGAGATTTCTGGCCAGTATGTTGAAGGTGCCACCCGGCCTCTCTGCCTATGACGAAATGTAAGAGGACAAAGTAAGCAATACAAAACACTGTTTCTAAAATTAGAGTAGGAAAAACTAGTCTCATAATGAAAATATTACCCCATGTGAAATGTTTTCACACTGAGCTGTACTCTTATAAGCCTTATTTTGAACATATTTATCCAGGAAGTTAAATACCACAAGCATCCAATAGGAGAATTGTTTTAAAAGATTTTCAATATTATTTCAAATATAAACTCGCTTTTCCAAGTGCACCATCATGATGTGTGACAGTGTGTGTCTGGGATGAAGGTTTGTAAGTTGGTGAATAATCAGAGGATGCACAGGCGAGATGGGGATGAATTGGAATGGCTCTTTTTGGATGACTGCTGTGACATTAGGAGCTCTGGCTGGTCATATAGAAGCTGGCACAGTTCTGGGTTCTTTACATGTGTACAATTGTTTTAAGCAGTAAATTGAAGAAAATGTATGTATGTATTGATTCTGATTTCTTTTTTTTCAGTATTTAGCATCTTTAGAAGATAAAATATTTAAACTTTAGAAATAACATTAATCATGACACAAACATTTCAGATAATCAATATTGAACAAAATTTACCCAAAACATTTGCTACCACTGTTTTGCATTCTGATTACGTTTGATTGCTAAATCAAATAAGAAGGAAAAGATAGGCCACATATACTGAGCTTGAAATGCTTATGCAGGCAGCTTACACAAGCAGCAACAGTTAGGGAAAATGCTTACTATGATGTAGGAATGAAGGCAATGGCTTAAATGTGTGGTCTTTTGAAACCTGGATGCTGTTGTTTTGTTCCCAAATCTAAGCTAATCATAAAAATGCCCGCACTCCAACCCTCACCAGCATGCCACGGAGTTCAGTCTGGGGAGAGGGAAGCCGTCCTGAGGGTGTTGCACAGCTGCATGTCCAAATGGAGAGTTCCAGGAGCCAGAAGCTGATAACATTTCATGCAAAAAAGAAAAGAGTCTGCTGCCTGGACGTGTTTTATGTAGCAATGAATGAAGTGATAAATAAAATTTGGCTTGAATATCTGATTCAGTCAGGACCAACTAAGTGTAGGCGCTGAGGAAAGCAAAATATGAATAAGCCCCGATGTGTGCCCACAAAGGGCTGCTGGGAGGCTCTCCACGATTCTCATACAAGTCAGTCTAAGCCAAGTGTAGTATTAAAAATACAATATAAAAATATAAATATTGTGCAAGAGCATAGAAAAGTACATAATTTAACGTGGGAGTGTGTCGCATTTAGAGTATCAGGGAAAGCTGAGAGGAGAAGGTGAAATTTGAGGTGGTTTTCAAAAACAGGTAGCATTTTGAGAAGAAAGGAAGAGAAAAGACATTCCAGATTATAGACCTGCATAAGCAAGGAAATGGAGGCATGAAAATACATGACAGATTCAAGAAATTATGAGCGTTCTGATATGGCTACATGAGGGATGAGTGTTGCCTTTGGAGGCAATTGCTAAGTACCCTAAATGCCATGCTAGTGAGTTTAAACTTTTACCTTGTAGGCAATGAAAAGTCACAGGAATATTTGAAGCGAGGATATGGCAAATCAGATCTATGTTTGAGAAAGAACAAACCGCACTCTCCAATATGGTAGTGACAAGCCACATGTGGCTATTTAAATTTGAACTTGAATTAATTAAAGTTAAACAACATAAAAAATTCAGGTCCTGAGTTGCAGTAGCTACATTTCAAGTGCCCAGTAGCCGCATATAGAGAATGCGAACAGAGAACATTCCCATCACTATAGTAGTTCTATTGGGCGGAGCTGGGATAGAGAATAGACTGATGACATCAAGCATTAGAGGTCAGGAAATCACTTCAGGGTCTATTTCCCCAGTCACTCAAAGAGAAAATTGGGGCATGATGTAGGGAGAGTGGCACTGAGTCTACACATTGAATGGATAGAGGCAAAATCAAGATATTACCTTAAAGGTGATAGGGAGCTAATTGTGGAATTTAACTCATATGCTCATCCTCTCTGAGAGGAACTATTTGAGGTACAACGGGGCCGGCCCCATGGCTGAGTGGTTAAGTTCATGTGCTACACTTTGGGGCCCAGGGTTTCACTGCCTCAGATCCTGGGCATGGACAGGGCATCGCTCATCAGGCCACGAGAGGCAGCATCCCACATAGCAAAACAAGAAGGACCTACAGCTAGGTTATACAACTATGTACTGCGGGGCTTTGGGGCGAAGAAGAAGAAGAAAAAAAGAAGATTGGCAACAGATGTTAGCTCGGGTGCCAATCTTTAAAGAAAAAAGAAACAGATATAAGCTTCAGAACCAAAATATTAGCTAAATTACCAAAATAGCAGAATTGGAGAATGTGACTTGAATCAGGGGCCACATACAGGTCTCTTAATACTTTTACCCTAAGTCTAGATTTTGGGGGCTCCATTCAGAAAGAATTTGTCCCACTAGGGGAGCGTGGTAGTCAACCTCTACAACGGTTCCCAGTGATTCTCACCTTCTGGTATCCACACTTGCTTAGTCCCCTCCACTTTAAATAGAGCTGATTTGTGTAACCAATAAAATAGTATGGAAATGACTGTGTAACTTCTAACTTGGCTAAGTCATAATGGACACTGAGGCATCCACTTTCCTCTCTCTTGGATTGACTATTCTGGAAGCCAGCCATACAGCAAGGACACTTAGCCCTCGGAGAAGTCTACATGGCAAGGAACTGAGGCTTCCACCAACAACCAGTACTAACTTGCCAGGCATGTGTAAACCTCCTTGGAAACAGATTCTTCAGACCAGTCAAGTCTTCAGAAGACTGCAGTTCTAGCTGACACCTTTACTGCAATCTATGAGAAACCCCGAAACAGGACATGAGCCAGACAGCTAATTAACCTCTCATTGGAATTCTGACCCCACAGAAACTGTGTGATATCATAAATATTTATTGCTTTAAAATGCTAAGTTTTGGGGTAATTTTTATGCACCAATAAATGTAGGGCATTGTTCTTTATACAATTAATCCTTTATTCAAGGATGTAAAGAAACAAGACACACATTGACATGATTTGTGAATTTATTCACTTCACTTGGTCAAGACATTTGGGCAAATGGACATCAGACTCTTACTACTCACACCTCTGAGATAAATCAACCCTCCTTTCATAAAAGCCTTGGGGGGAGAAGTTTTGCAAATATTATTCTAAAAGGAACCGCGTATGGATGCATGAGACCAGCTTCCCAAACATCAGTGACTAGTTGTAGAAGGTAAAGTAAAAGAATGAGGCTAAGATGACTTTGGACATAGCCTACACTTAGACAAAGATAGGCTTTATAATAGAATTTCTGTGGGTCCTACTTTTTCGTATTCAAGAAAAGAATGTGGAAGAGGTATGGTGGACAATTTAGGAACTTGGCTTCACAAGCTGACTCTACTCTTGATGGAGGGCAATTACTTCCACTTGCAAATTTGGTTATTAGCATTTCATATTTCTACCCATAGTGTCTGCTACAGACATATTATTTGCATTAATTCATTCAAAACATTTTAATTTAATGTTAGAAATGTTTGAGAAACATTGTCACCATTTCGCTTCCTCTTACCATAACAGATGCTTATTTTAATTAGTTTTTACTTTGATTATATAAATTTAATGCCAAAAGCAGATGAAAAGTTGACATATGTCATTAGAATAGAATAAAAGCAATAAAAAATTCACATCAATAAAAATTTCAAGTGAAGTATTATAAACCAAAGTGTTTAATAGCCATCACTCACTGAGCCTTTATGTTAGACATTTTTCCTCAAACTAGCATCATTGAATTCTCTGAAAGATAATTTAATTTTGTGTTTCTGTTTCAATGATAATCTAAAAAATTAATATGTGCATACACTGGATCATATAGATGACCATGTTGTTTAGATGTGGCCCCTCAACTTCAGTTCTCATGTCTTTGCATATGTTCACAATCCCATTTACACTAAGTAAAGGCCAAATAATGACACAATGTACTGTATGAATAAATTAACAGTATTTTGAATGTGGAGAAATAGAGAGAGAACTGAATAATTATTAATTATTTAATAATTATAATTGTAGAGTAGACAGCAAAATTAACAAGTCAAACTTTAACAAATAAACAAACAAAAAACCATATATTGTGGCGTTAGGTACCATTTGTGAACTACGAATGGACATATTGGGCAGATCCTGTTTGCCTAATTTGCAACAATTCATTGGCAGTCAGTATGATAAATGAAGAGTGAAAATGTTTCTGTCTAGGATCTAGAAATAATTGGTTTAGATATCCATTTAATGTTGATTTCAGTAACACTCAATTTCATCCTAACTTCAAGTAAACAATATAGTTTTACAGAGCTATCAAGACCTACCTTGTTAAAATTGAGACAATTCTTGGTCTCTACCTTTCATTTTGTGATTGTTTTTGTAAATGACAAACAGAATAACTATCATTTTATACACTGAATAACGTACCCAGAGAACTGGCTTTTTTAAAGGATTGAGTAATGGTATGCTCAAAACAGTAGGAAAAGATGAGAAAACACAACTTGTCTGTTTGTTAAATCTTATGATATATAAGTTGCTATATGTAAGTTTCCAAAATTAGTAAATTTTTCAATTTAGTAATTCTAATATTTTTCTTATATCTAAGCCTTTTGGCTTTTTCCCCTTTAAAACTCACACTTTAATGGGGTCAATTCTCCCAGCACAGGTTTTATAACCACGAGAAAGTTGCATATGTTATGTAATATGTCTGTTTATGGCATAATACGTCATTTCAATTTTCTGAGTTTCTCCCCACACCTATACCAGTACTAAAAATGCAATAGAGTAATCAGCAAATATACGACTTCATACCAACTAAAAGCACTTTACAGAGGAGGAGAGACTCCAAGCACAGATTTCCTACAGCAGCACTTTCCTAAGTGTACTGAGGTAATTAGCCTCAATAGGAGATAATTTTGGTTCACAGGGGTTGCTGTTGTTTTAAGTCTTTCTGGGAAATTTGGATTTTCCATTGATAGGAGTTTTAACATGTCACACTGGAGCCAGAGTGAATTAAAGTGAAGAGCTACACAGTCTAAACAAACATTCCTTCCCATTATCAGAAGCCTGACAACATAATAGCATAAACTATAGTCATGTGGTCACATTCACAAGTAATGCAGGAACAATTAAAAATCAAAGCAATGCTACATTTCCTAAACCAGACTTGAGTTGAGGTAAGCGTGTTTAAAATTACCGCTTTCTTCCCCTCCCCCATAACGTTTATATTGTGTTTTAAATTTTAAAAGTATAGAAATGTTTATTTGAATCCTTTTCATGATTAGTCTACCTCTATGTTTTGTAAAACTGGGGTAAACTGTGGTAATATTACAATACAATTTCAGGTATTTAAACCTTGAAAATACTATGTAATTTGGCATGATTAATTTTTATAATATTTGTCTATTTTACTAAAATTGCACAATTACTCAAACAAATTTGGAGCAGTAATTCTACTACGTTTTTACACTTCCCCAAGGATGTTAGTAGAATTTGGTTATATTTACTATGAAGACTTTTAAACACACAATGGGTAATAGAGTTTACATGTCAAAAGTGAAATATTTTTCTATATAATTTTCCTTGTTTTTAAATTATGAGATTTAAAAAAAAACTCATAAAAATTGATAGAATTATACTTCAGTGGGCTCTGAAGTGAAAATATTTTAGCAATAATTTTGGTATTCTAGTAATACTTTACTACTTTTAGATGAGAGTGATATAGATAGTAAAATTTTTCAAAATGCTTTAGCCTATAGAATGTGTGTGTTACAAAACAATAGACTTTTTATTTTTCTTTAAAGAAGGTTGTATTAATTACATTTCAAAAGATCTTCTAGATTTAGACTTTCTCTCTGCATGAGTGTTTGTGTGTGTGAGAGAGAAGATAAATTCGTCTGCACATGCTTTGAACCACACATTCTTCACTGCCTAAGATCCTCATTTTCAAATACTGTTTCCATAGGTATACTCAAATTTGCCCAACTTTATTATTTTTGTTGAGAAAAATAAATCAATTACCACAAGAATAAAACATCTTCAAGGGAAGCTTTGTGGTTTCTTCTGTAGACATTCTCCAAGTAGTGCTTTGACAAACAACTCACTTTACCCTCAAATTTATCCCGGTTTGGTGTCTCTGAAAACAACTGAATATTGTTCTGAAGTCAGGGGTGGAGTCAAGAAAATACCCAGGAAATACCAAGATGCACCAAAATGAATGACGGTACGAATTGAATTCAACTTATTTTTTAAATACCTACTGTATACTAAAAACTGTGCTAGGTGCTGAATGGGATATAATAATTAGTATTATATCCAACTCCATCCTCAGAGAACGTACAAGCAGTGGGTAGATAAGCTATAGAAAAAGAATTACTCCACAAGATACCTTGTGAAAATGTTAAAAGAGAAGAACAAAGTGCTAGGGAACAACAAAAAAGATAGAAATTCTTGAAAATATCCCTGGTTCAGTGATTCCCAAGCCAGTCATACATAAGAGACACTTGGAAGATCTTGATGAAAATCTGGATTAGTACTTTGCTGGACCCACTGAAGAAGAATTTTGGGGGGTAGAAATTGGGAATGCATACTTTAAAAAATCTCTCCAGATAATTTTGAAGCACAATCAAGTTGGGAAACACTAATCCACGCTATCAAGGTATAGAAAAAGTATAAAATTTTGTATAACTATATCTTAAGCCCTCCTAGTTTTTTCTATTTGGGGCTCATTCCCAGGGAACTGACTCTTCCAAATTAACTTCCACTTGCAAAATTCAAAACATCCCCCAAGTAGTCCCATCCAGCACCAATCACTTCATTTACTCAGAGAACATTTATAATTTCATACAAATATTTGTTGACATATGCTTCTATTTTTTAACGCATTCTTAGTGATCTGTTCATGATTTTATTTTGAGTACACTATGATTTAAGGTCACTGAGAGATTTTTTTCTTGTAGTTAAAAAATGTATATATATATACACACACACACATATATGCAAATCTATGTGTGTACAGTATGATCATACGTATATACATATTCATACATTTTCCCACATCACACTCGTCTTATGTTTTGTCTGTGGTGATGGTGATTGACTTATTGGTAGGACATTTTGGAAAACACTAACAAAATATTCTTCACAAGTGTGCTGCTGCTGAACATTTCAGCTATAATATTGTCCCCTCTCCCAAAACAGTTCTGGATACAAACGATTTACTGTAATTTACACTTGTTAAGCATTAGAGTTATTTCAACCAGACTCCTTGAAACGTTAATGGTCGAGGAGAGAGAGATCAACTCCCAACATTTTGCACAATACCTCTCAGAGATGGGAGAGGTAGGGAACACAATGACTGGAAAGAGGATAATAGAAAGGGAGAAGGGGTGGGGGAACACAAAAATTGAGAAAAGAGGACATGAGGCCACAATCATGAATTATTTAGGTTTCTCCCCTACTTAGCAGCCTGTAGACCTAACTTGTGAATTCTGTTTTTTCATCTTATTATGAGAGTTTTTAAATCTCTCATTTTACTCCAAGTTTATTTTCTTCTATTACAATATTTTTTAAAGAGCAAAGTTCATTTTTTAAAAAAAATTTGCTCAGAATATACTATCCTGCTAAACTGAGTAAACTTGTATAAATAATAATAAAAGAAGAAAGCAAAATTTCCAGGAAAATATAAGTATGAAAGGTCTTTTTTGTTCATAAATATGTATGACCAAAGCCCAATGCCAGCTCATAGAAAATGGCAACATTTCATATCTTTAAGATCATTAGACAAATGGATATAAAAGGGTCTAAAATGTTCCTGACAATATCACTGAGTTCAGCCAGCTGGATTGGAGCAGGCTAGAGAAACTTTAACCAAGAGCTCCCTGTGGGAAATAATAAATTTACCTCTTTCTTGGGTTAAAAACAATAAGAACAACAGTAACAGCAACAATAACAATCCTATGAGGCAGATGAATGGGGGAAGGGAAGAACAGAATGGAATTCTGGTGCTGTGTTCCTTCAAATGAGAACCGTTGTGCTGAGGCTATTAAATTCTTCCTGGCAAAAAGGACTTGAATTTAATCACACCATGCTTCCAGACCATGCAAATTTCTGATCCAAAACAATTTTATTCCCAGTCCATAACACAATTAAAAATACCTCCGAATCAAGGAACAGGAAAAATCACCCAAGATGCAGTGGGTATCACATTCTGTAAAAATTCCCCAGCAAAGGAAGATGCCAATGGAAAGCTGGAACATTAAAATAGTTCAAAAGGTGCATTGAGTGTTGCTGGAATATACAGTATAGCTCCGTTTCTGATGGTAATCAGAATCATCCCTGGAGTAAAGACATTAACAACCAAGTAAACAATGGTCTCAAGCTCATCTAATTGTATTTGAGCAGTCATTTTAGGTTTTACCCTAAATGCTGTGTACATGGGAAACGTTATGTTACTTTATATATTGACTGACTTTGTAAAAAAGTTACTTTTTTTTTGCTTTAGCCCACCATGAGAAATTTTCCCGGAAAATGTTGATCAGCTCAAGAAAAGTATTTACAGATTTAATAATATTCAACAAACATCTAACCAACAAGCATTTACTGAGCGTTGGCTACATCTTACTCTGGCTTAAAGTTTATAATATAATGCAAATTTGGAAGACATTGTCCCTGTCCTTGAGAAGTTTTCAGTCCCACTAAGAAGATACGTAGCATGAAAAAAATATATATGATAGAAGATTGCCTGGGGGTTAGGGCAAGTTGGTTGCTGCCTGCCCAGTGTGTTTTGGGGGTCATCTTAGAATAATGCCCCTCTACCAGCTGGTGTTGGTGAAATGGAAAGAACCTGAACTCCACCTAGCTTAAACCTCCATTTAACAGCATTTGTCTTGAAGCAAATCACTTAGCATTCTCGTAGTGTCTATTTACTCAGCAGCAAAATGAGACAATATCTTCCTTTGTTCATAAAACGCACTGAGTGATTAAAAAATGAGCTAATGCATGTAAAAACGATTTTTGTTTTTAAACATGTAGCTTAATTTGGAGCTCACTGAAATTCACTTACTACGTACAAGGCTTTGTGCCAAGTGCTTTGAGGGTGTTATGTCATTCATACTCAAGATCATCTTATGAATCTTGTATATTGCATAAATACCTTTGTGTTTCCTGTCTAACAGATGAATAAACTGGGACTTAAAGAAGTTTAGTGAAATGTGTGCTAAGGTTAGACTGTAGTAAGTGGATGTGTTAACATTTAGGTCTGTTTGAATCCATGGAGCATGCTCTTAACCTATATGCTACATTACCATCTTTTTTATGCTAAAGAAGCAATTACTTTCTAAAGTATTTTTATTAATTCCTTCTCTGAAATTCCTACATGTAGTCTTAGTCACCAATATCGTGGTGTTTCTGGAATATCATTGACAAAATGTTCACCCTAAGTGGTGGAAGAGAATAGGGCTGGCCTTCTAGCCTTCTCCTGTTAGGAGATTAGTTTATCAAATTGTATGATTTTCATATCAGAAGAAACAGGAAACATGGTAGTGAGGGGATGAAGTATGTGACCTAATTGTTCATAAGAAAGAGATGGAAAAAAGAGTTGGCACCCACAAACCCCAGAGACAGGCTCAAAACAACGTCCACTGGATTAGGGAGCAGACCTGGTTGATGGTCTTGGACTTTGAGAGAATCCTGCTTAGTGATGGAATGCAAGGAATGTACCTGAAGAAGATTGATAGACATAGAATGGAGGTGATTCTGTAGTCTCTGTGTTGCCTCCTAACGTCCAGCCTTGACTATGTTATTAATTGGGTGGGGTCAATTACAGAGAAGACAAAGATGGGAAATGTAGCAAACAGCAATATCACTTCTTTGTATTAGATTTGATACTATACAGAATAATTTTTGATTTAAAAAACATCCCTTCACACTCAGTTATATTAAAGCAAGGTCATGTGATTGTCTAAAATTGGCTCAGCATAAAGAAAGTGTCATATGTTTGATAAATACTTGTATTTTGAGATCATTCCAATCATAAAGGGATTCTAGCAGAATGATTCATATGAAGCAGGTTAGGTAGTAAAATCATTGCCATTAAAACTGAATGAGTTTCTTTCTAGAAATTCCTCATATGGGGTGTAATTTTGATCTTACTCTCTGCCCATTAAATGACTTCCACTAAACTGTGAACCCCTTGAGAGAGAAGAAATCTTTTAATATTGTACAATATTTAGTGTACTTAAGGAGTTTAGTTTTTAAAAAGTAACAGGCTAATGAAAAATTATTTGTAAAAGGTATATCTAACAGATATCTCCAACACACTATGCCTCAAATTATATTCTTGGTCTTCTTGCCAAACTTGTTTCTCCCATAGTTTGTTACATCTCAGTATATGGCAATTTCCTTCTGTCTGAGCTCAAGCCCAAATCTTTGGAGTCATCTTTGACTCCTCCCATTCTCTCACATCCACAACTGATCCATCAGCAAATCCTATGAGCTTCTGTTAGTTAGGGTAGAGGCTAAGCTGCTTTAAGATGGAAACCACAAAATATGGGCTTAAAGACATTGGAAGTTAGTTCTTTGTCTTCTAAGAGTTCAAGAAAGATAGTAATTATTCCGTGCTCCAGGGCAGCGGTAGATCTGCCTCCCTTAACACATTCCAAGGCGGTCCGGTCATCACCATTTCTAGAAAGAATGAAGGAAAGAGGAGAAGCAAATCCAGGTAAACCATCTTTAGGAAGAAGGCTAGGAGTTGACACATGGCGCTTCCACCTAACATCCCATTGGTGAGAACCTAGTCATATAGATACTTGAGGCAAAGAAAGCTTGGCAATGTAGTTTCTATCTAGGCATCCATAGGCCCAGTAAGAAGAAGAGAACAGATGTGGGAGGGCAGCCAGTAATCTCTGCCACAAGTTTATATTTTCAAAATATATTCGGTTTCCAATTGCTTATTATCTCCACTACAACACCACTACTGCACTACTAGAAGGCCCATCACCCACCACTTGCATCCGATGTTACTGCTTCTGCTCTTGCCTCTCTAACTCTATTCACAACATCTCAGTCAATGATGGTGTTAAAACTCACATCAGATCATGGCATGTTTTTGCTCTTGACCCTTCACTAACTTCCCATCTCACTCTGAGTAAAAGTACCCTGGGCTGGTCCTGCTATTTCTTGAGCTTAGTTGCTACTCATACAGTGGACCGACCACCTGGCTCTAAACATGCCCTGCCTGCTAGCACTCTCTCCCTCCAGCTCTCCCCGAGACTCACCCCTCACCTTCATCTTGATTCAAAAGGTCCCCCACTGGTGACGCCTTGCCTGGCCACCCTATTTCAAATTGCAGCTCTTCTACCACCTTGATGCTTTGTATCCTTCTTTCCTGTTTTATTTTTCCTCACCACCTTCTAACATACTACATATTTCACTTAATCTTGTTTGTTCTTGCCTGTCCCTTCCTTTTCCTCCCCAACCCCAGAAGGAAACCTCCAGGACAATAGACGCTTTTTGTCTGTTTTTCTCTCTGTACCCTGCATAGTGCCTGGCCCATAGTAAGTGCTCAATAAGTAATTTAGAGTGAATTAAAGGGAAAATAAATGTATAACCACAGGCATCTGACTTCCTATTTCAAGCATCACCTTGTTGTAAATACTTAGCAGGATATAAGGAACCAATCCTGTAATAACAATTAATGTTGTGAGCTCTCAGACTAGGAACCGAATATTGATTGAGCTATAGAAGGAAACAAAGACTTGAAATTGGGAGATTTTACATTTGTTGCCATTCTGAAACTAACCCATTCATGAAATTATACAACTAATTTCCTCTCTAGTTGCCTCAGTTTTCTCAGTTCAGTAAAACATAAATACCTACTTCAGGTTTATAGGGATTTGGAAACCTAAATATGTGAAAAAGGTAATGCAATATCTCAAAAGTATTTGCATATAATTTATCTTTACGTTTACAACTCTCATTAAAGTAAAAGAGTACCAGAGAATTCACTCTTTTCCAACAGTATATTTGGGTAGCTTGTATAGCTATCCCTAAGGTTGTAGTGAATCCCAAAGATGCCTTGAATGCGTTTAATAGAATAATCAGAGTAATAGCAATTGAGAGCTTCTGCATGTAATTTGAATATTTTCACATGTTATATTAAATCCTTATGAAAACCCAATGAGGTAGGTACATATAGAGACATGTAGGATATAATTATAGCTGACTCTAACAATTAAGATAATAATAAAATAAATTTAATTTGATAATTTTAAAACACTTCAATTTTGACACTAAATTACAATTAACAAAAAAGGGTGTACATATAAAATAAGTATATTTTTCTGAGACGAGTATTTACTTACATGGGACACTCCTTCATTTTTCTTCCACAATCTATTTCCTCAAGTTCAGCCAACAAAGAATGTCCAAATAGATTTAAAATGTAAAAAGCAACAGCCTTCAAAATAAGTTCCTCTTTTACACCATGATAAAGATGCAATGCATGGTAAGGTCACTAATTCAAAACTAATTGCTCCAGTTTTCTTTCTTAAATTAGAAAGAAAAAAAGAACATAAATTTTTCTACATATTAACTTCACATAGCCCCATAAATAAGTTTTTGTATGTAATTTTATAAGAGTGACAAACATAAAAAAATAAACAAATCATGAATAAAATAGCAGAGTTGGGAATTATCAAGGAAACAACCCAGATTCCTGCTAATTTAGTTTCAGAAGATGATAATAATGCTTTTTAATCTCAAACTTGGCTCAAACTTGGGGAAAAAATATTTCCTCAGGAAATTTTAGCCCAGCTGAAGCAATTGATTTTTACTGTATCCAGTATCCTCATTTCTCAATTTCCACTGCTCGATGCATGATTGCTCAGTCACACGCATTTGGACGGTTATTCAGATTCAAATCAACAACTTTGATAGAGTTAATCTCTCTGCTGGCCTTTCACAAAATGCCCTTGTTACTCCAGAAGATGGACGAGAACCAGAATAGACATCCCCAGTTTCCTAGCTACAGCAATTTAGACAATCAAAAACAGTGTTTGAGTATTTATTTACTGTTTCTTAAGACACCATGGAGGGAGCACGAATTTCAAAAGGAACATATTTCTAGTCTTCAGGGAATAGAATTTATTATATTATAAAAAATGTCTTTAAAAACTGGCATCTCAAACCTCCAATTATTTTACAGACAAGTCTGGATACACTCACAAAACTTGTTATTTCTACAAAATTCTCAACAGTGGTGGCCATAATAAAATTCTTGACAGTATTGCTCTTAACACAAACAATAGATAACTTCACATTCATTGAAATAAAAAAGTAAAAGCCTCCTAGATGTTAAAAAAAAATTTAATGGCTTTTTGCAAATCTTCTACTTAGATAAATTTCTTATTGATTATGGAAGTTTTAGTATCACCATTACTTTCATTATGTTTTATAATGGTAGCTAAGATAAGTATAGCTAAAAAAATTCCAGAGTGTTCTTGGGTTTAAAGGGTCACTTCCTTAATAGATTGGGGCTGTGTCAAATCTACTTTAAAATGAGATAGTACATATAAAAATACTTTGAAAAGTTAAAAGCATCATATAAATGCAGGACCTTTCTTAGATCGAGACTGTGTTTTGGAAGCACTTAACTATAATTACAAATGCTGATAAATGAAAAAATAGGGCACTGAAAATGCTTTCATTGCCTTTTTTCCCCAGTGCAAGTGCATTCACTGATGGAGGAGAAATCTATGCCATGCATTAACATGGCAAGTCCATTTAAACAGCAAACATGTAAGAAGTAGTCAAATCTGAAGTCTCCTTTCAACTAAGCCCCAGGATGAATGCTCCTCCCATTCCTTTTGGCCCTGCACAAATGTAAGTTTGTTTTAATAATATTTTTTAAATTATGGTAGTCTAATGAGCCTCATTTTAAATATTCTTTGCCTTTCAAAAATGATTCACTCTTCCAAAGCTACTTTGAAAACCAATAAGCTTCTCCTGACTCATGTTCTCCTCAAAGAGTAGGGATGGCTTTGTTTACTTTTTCACTTTTATAAGAAAATTAATGAACAAAATTTTATTATCGGTGGAGCATTAAGAATCAGTTTCATACAAAAAATTAGTCTGCCCTTAGGTTGCGCCCAGTAAAGCTGTGAGATAGCTCTATCTCCCTCTACTGGCTAAATCACCATCCCAGTTTCTGAGTTCTGTTGACCCAAAAATGGACACTCCCCCCAGAAACAAGGAGAGCTACTCTGGCCATGTGCTGGCCTTCCAGAGGCAGCCCTGTGCCAAACAAGCCTGGGAATTTTCTTTCCAACTAAAAAATAATAATAATAAGTAATTACCATGAATAAAGAGCCCTCAATGGAAGAAATGGAGCCATTGTCCTTAAAAGTTTTTGAAAAAGTACCAAGACGATTCTTGAAGATTGAAGTACAAACGCACAGTGCTCTGTGTGCATAGAGTATGACTTTTCCCAGGATAAATAAAGGACTAAGCAATCGGCAAAATACGGTCACACCAAATCTCATGGCTGAGAATGTGTGAACATTAAAAAAAGAAATCCAATATTTACTTTCTTGATAAATGGCTCATTAGGGCACTTCTACTAGAAGTCAGTGAAGGCAGAACCCGAGTTTAGGTATTTTAAGTGGCATTACATGTTTTCTTTAAGTTCAGAGGGTTAAACAGGTAAGTGGTTTCACATGTAGGTCCTTCCTAAAAAATGAGGACAAAAATGATGAGCTAGCCACTTTTTTAGAGGTGGAAAAAAATGAGTTAGAACACATGATCTCTGGAGACACAGCCCTGTGGTAAGTGGAACCTTCTGACGACAGAGGCCCTGCGAGTCAGCAGCTGGGTTCTGTCACCCTGACTGGGGCAGCCTTGTTAGTGTAGCGTGACCCCTGGAGCACTGGCACAGATAATACCGGCACCTCTCTCTACTCTAATCTCCTACCCGTCTGAGCAATTCAGCAGGAGATAGGGGCATTAAGGCCATATTATTCCAAACAACATTTAGCTGAATGGTAGCTGAAGATTGTGACAGCAAAAGACAAATTCTCCCGGTCAAATACTTTCCTTCCCAGAAAAGTTTCCTGTTTTAGTACTTTTGAGACACAAAAATGTCATTAAAATGAAACCCAAATGGAAATCCCACACCATCCTTAGCTGAACCCAGGAAAACTTAAATTTCAGACAGAATCTTCTGGGAGCTTCTTATGCTCGATGGGTTATGATGATCACTACCAAATTCTCAGACAGAGACTAAATCATTCATTCATGTATTTGCATATTTTGTTGACATTATGCCATATCTGCAGATATGCACAAGTGGCCTGCTTTGCAGTATGTATTCGAACACTTGGTGGCCCGTAGCCATTCTTCCTGGAATGAGACAGTATCATAAGCCCATAACCTGGTTTAAAACTCTAAATGCCAGTGGCCAAGTGCTGCTTTTCATGTTAGTAACACAACCTCCCCTATATTTTTAAAGATTTTATTTTTTTTTTCCTTTTTTTCCCCAAAGTCCCCTGGTACATAGTTGTATATTCTTCGTTCTGGGTCCTTCTAGTTGTGGCATGTGGGACGCTGCCTCAGCGTGGTTTGATGAGCAGTGCCATGTCCGTGCCCAGGATTCGAACCAACGAAACACTGGGCTGCCGCAGCGGAGCGCGCGAATTTAACCACTCGGCCACGGGGCCAGCCCCAACCTCCTCTACATTTTTATATCCTGTTGAATATGTCTATTCACAGCCCAAGAGTACAAAAGTAAAAACATTCTTAAATTTTTACAGCTAATTTTCAGGGCTGTAACTGTACCCTAACATCATTTTGTATTTCCAAGTGGGAATCTAAGCAAATCAATATTTAATGTATGTAAGGAGGATTAAGAGTGCTCCCTCTGGTTGCTTCTTAAAATTTCTGTTGTTTTTCAAAATATACAGCAACAGGATTTTGCTGTGATGTTCTAATAATCCAATTTGGGTTTTAAATTCTGGCAATGGGACTTATGGGAAAAAATAAACTATCTCTCCGGTAATCTGCAATGCCTGGTGCTCTGAAATAAGATCAGACAGTGATGGGAGATGATTCTTTCCTGTGACAGGGCACTGTGTTTTGGGAAAGGCTGATTATTCTTTTAGTTTTGCCCCCACAAAATGTGAACTGGCTTATACGCTAAAGTTTGGTTGAATGCTGCAGCCAGGAGCTCTCACACCTTTGAGGTTCACAATAGTTATTAATTATGAATAATGCTAATCATTTAAAAAAGCTCCTTTCAAAAATATGCATATTACACATTTCAGAGGAGGTTAATATATCAATAAAGAGTTGTTCTCTTATCATTCCTTTAAAAAATATTGACAGACTTGCTTAATAATAAGAACTAGATTTCCCTTATTGAATAGCTTATTATATAGCATCGAAATTCATACTCTTTCTGAGAAAAATATGTTTCCTGCATGACAACTGAAATGGGTTCATTTGATATGGTTGTGTTGATCAAAGAAAGTAAGCTCTGTGTGTGTGTGTGTGTGTGTGTCTGTGTAAGAGGTGGGGGAACGTTAGTGGGCAGTCGAGGTGCTTATTCACTCTTGTACACTAAAGTAATTCATTTGTTGAATCTGCCCTGTAAATCTTAACAGATTAAAAACATGGCCAATTAATCCATTCTCGTTAGAACGATTTGGCCAGTATATCTGTGTTCTTTTTGTCCTAAAAACAAAAGGAGAATTTTATTAATGATAAACATACTCACTATTTCAACCTAATTAGAAGCATATCACTTTACAACTGGAACTTGGTAATTTTTAAGTCAGTCCCTTTATTTTACTGATTCAGAAACAGACTCAAAGAGATTAAATAAATTTTGTTTTTGAGGAAGATTAGGCCAGAGCTAATATTCGCCACCAATCCTCCTCTTTTTGCTGTGGAAGATTAGCCCTGAGCTGACACCTGTGCCCATCTTCCTGTATTTCATATGTGGGACACCCTCCACAGCATGGCTTGATAAGCGGTGTTTATGTCCACTCGGGGATCAGAACCAGCAAACCCGGCCACTGAAGCCGAGCGTGTGAACTTAACCGCTGCAGTGCCAGCCAGCCCCGAAATGAATTTTTTAAGTTCCCTTAACTGGTTATCACCAGAGTTCCTATAGATCCAGGTCTTCTGAATAAGTCCGCCCTTTCCACTTCAACCTCCTGTACTTGACAATTTTTAAGCTATTTGTTGAAAGTTATTTAGTAAATAAGTGGAGGAATAGAAATACCTACATCATTCTATGGTTAAAACGTATCCAATCAGGATTATAAGAAGAGCCAGATTAAAAGATAGGCAAATTAGGCAATGTGTGCAGGCACTGAGCTATATAAATCTCTACAATAAATCAGGAGTATGATGCCAGGAAACTAGGGTTTCTGCAGAACACTTTGTACATAAATGATAAACTATAACTTGGTCTTGTTCTTGGTGAGAATAAAAGCATTCCTTGTCCACACCAACCTATCTCTGAGTATTTTGTCTTGGCTCTGATTCATAAGTTGGCAGAGAGTGACAGGGACAGTTAGCTAAAATTCAGAAATAAGTAATGCAAGGCTTTGCTGGAAAGGTGATTTATTATATTATTGAAATAATTATTTAAATTTTAAATTCTTTAATATACTTCCAGAGAAATTGTCTGTCCCAAAAATTGGAAATGTAAATTGAAGAATGAAAAATGCAGATCAATGAGAAGACTTTACAGACATGAAAGCCAGAAGAAAACATTTACATTATTTGTAACTAAACTTTGTAATTATTTCTATGCAAGCTATAGCTTCCTGTAGTAAGTGATGGAGAAACTTAAGTAAAAGACAATTTCCAGACTCTTCAAATGTTATCTTTTTAGTGGATAAGAAAACTCCATTTACGATAGCGATAGCAACAACAAAAAATGCTTCGAAATAAATTTAACAAGAAATATTCTAATCCTACATAAAGAAAACTATAAAATACTATTGAAAGCAAAATATTCTTGAAGATATGAAAGACATTTCTTGTTCTTGGATTGGCTGCCTCAATATTAAGATGGCAGTTCTCTATTAGTTAATTGATAAATTTAATGTGATCACAATAAAAATACCAATGACTTTTTTTTTAACAAAGCTAGTTGAATTTGTACCTACATTGATGAGAAACAATAAATATGGAAGACTAGCTAAACAAACCCTGAAAGGAGGAGGGGGAACCAGGCCTAAAAGCATCTGTAATTAACACAGTATGATATTGGCGCATGAATAGATAGATAGCCAATGGACTATAATATAAAATTCGGAAATAATCCTGCTATATACAGAAATCCTGTGTAGGTAAAGGTGATTCTGATTCTCTAGTCATTGGGGCAAAGGTTTGTTGTTTTATTTTGTTTTTAATAACCGCATTGGAACAACTGGTTAGCCAATTGGGAAAAGAGAAAATTAGATCCATTTTTTCCATCATATAAAAGAATAAACTCCGAATCCATCAAACATTTGGAAGTAAAGAAGAGAACGTGGATAAATTCTTCTCTAGCCTCAGTGAGAGATATTTCTAACCATGGACAAAAGTTCAGATGCAATAAAAAAGAATGACAAGTTAGATTACATAGAATAAAAAATTGTAAAGCAAAAAGACACAAAAAACAAAGCAGAATCCACCCACTATAAACAAGACTCAAAAGGCAAACGATAAACTAGGAAAAAACATTTGCAAAAATACTACAGGAAGGGTTAATTGCCCGCATATACAAAAAAGCTATAAACATTGGAGAAAAGAAGAACAAAAACCCTAGAGAAAAAAAATCAAATGACATAAACAGACAAGTAACAAAAAGAGATATAAATATAACCCTTAAACATGTGAAAAGATGCCCACCTTCATTCAAGTTAGAGAAATTCACATTAAATTACACAGAAATACTATTTCTCACTTGTTAGATTGGCAAAAAAATCAAAGTTTGACAATGTACTCTTCTGATGATAATATTGAGAGACTGACATTCTCATACATTGCTGGTGGGAATGCAAAATGGCACAATTCTTATAGAGTGGAATTTGCCAGTATCTAGCAAAACTACTCATTCATTTAAAATTCTAGGAATTTAACATAAAAATATACTCCTAAGCAAATGAATAAAAAAATATATATACATAAAATTATTCATTACAGCAATTGTAATTATGAAATATTGGAAATTATCTAAATGTCTAAGCACAGTAGTTGATTTAATTACCCATATTGCAAACACTCAAACGAGTATTATGAAGTTGTAAAAAATATCTTTGTGAATTTTTATGTAGTGATTTCTAGGAGACGTTATGAAGTGAAAAGATGAAAAATGCAAAATAGCATATATAGTATGCTATTTTTTATGCAAGAAAAAAGAAGTGAGAAAACATATATATTACTTTTCATTGAAAAAATTATACATACACAGGGAAGAGCAAACCAGCAAACAATGAAGTTGATTACTTATAAGATGTGGGGGGAAATGAGAGGGAAGGACCACAGAAAGGAGGGATATTTCTCTGAGTTTTTGTAAATTTTGACTTTCTGGAAACATCTTAATGTTGTTAGTAATCAAAAAGTAAAATTAAATTAGCAAGGAAGAGAAGGGCATTCCTAATATTAAAGCAAATAGAAATAAGTGAACTAGGATATATTTCAAATGAATAACATAGTGACACTGAAGGAGGGTACAAAACTAATCTAAGCTATTAACGAACATGGTATTTGACTACGTCCTCAGTCTTAGGCAGAGTGGAGGTGAGAGAGAGAACTGAAAACAAATTCTGAACTCCTTTAAGTAGGTTGGTTTGTTTTCAATGATATAAAAGAAACCGTTCTGAAACTTTGTTAGGTATATTATAAGACTGAGCAAATAAGCAAATGTATTTAGTATGTTGTTGGGAGCCAGATATCTCAAATGGTAGAAGGGATATGCCAACAAGAAGTAGGTGATGCCAACTCTGGAGGGACTCATGATTTCTAATATTTATATATGTGTGTGTATAGATGTGTGTAATATAGGAATGTGTATACACACATACACACACTTAGACAATACATACATATATGTGCTCATGCGTTTGGATATATGTATGTATGTTGCATATATGTATGTGTGTGTATGTATATATGTACACAAATGCATATATTTTCCAGTTTTCCTGGAAGCAAACACACCCAGAAGCATTAGGATACCAAGTATGAAGATCTTGGTGGCTAACGCTATTACCTTCTAAAAGGCAACAGAGCTCCCCTGAGAACTATCTCATTCTAGAACTGAGGCAGAGTGGGTAAGTGACAAACATGGAAAACCAAGTAATTCCAGAAAGAAAACACTCCAAAAAATGAGGAGGCATGCCATAAAAGCACAGGGTCCGGCTTGAAGAGGCTTCAAGTGGAAAAACCTGGAACTATTCAGGCAACAAAATAATTAAGGAACAGTAATAGATTATAGGCAATTGAAAAAATAAGAATCCATAAGTCCATGCCAATAATAAGTAGAAAATAAAATGGAAAGAAAGAAGGAAGGAAGGAAGGAAGTAGGGAAGGGAGGAAGGAAGGAAGGAAAAAGAGGGCTCCTGCTTATAATAGAATATTGAATGTCAACTGGTAAATGTGGAGGGAGTAACAGAGTTGGAAAATCATCATTTTGCAGCCAACATACAAAGACTGGTCCAGGCAAAAATCACCAATGGAAGCTAAAGCAAGAGAGGGATTTGATGAAGAGCAGGGTATTTTCATGGACTTGACAGTGTGCCCCACAGATTGCTATTACTTGCAAGGAAAAAAGTAATAACTATATAATGGTAAAATCAGACAACACCCTGAATGGATGATCAAAGCTAACACCACCAATGAAAGGCAGATGGACATGATGCCCTGAGAAGGATATTGCTTCTTCTAAGCCATATTTCAGCTGAGACTGCATACCTTCAATCTAATCATGAAGGAACATTAGGCAAATAAAAAGCAAGGAGGAGTCTATTTTTAAAAATGGGAGATTATGCTTCAAAAATGTCAGTGTCATTAAAAGACAAAGAAAATCTGTGGAAATGTTGCAGATCAAAGGAAGTTAAAGGAACATGATAACCAAATGCCATACCAGATCCTGGAGTGGATCCCTACTGGAGGGAAAATAATGTTATATGGGACTTTCTTAGGTAAATTGACAGAATTGGAATATAGATGAGGGATTAGACAAATTTTAAATGTATTAAAGTTAATAAATGTATGTGGTTACATAAATGAATATACTTATTCTTAAAAAAAGTGCATCCTGATGTATTAGGGGGAAAGAGCCATAACGTATCAAATTTACTCTCAAATGGTTCAGGAAAATATTATGTAAATAGGTGGATGGATAGATTATATTTAGATAATTGATGATGATGATGATAGATTAGATAGGTAGATAGATAGAAAGATAGATAGATAGATGATAGACTGATAGCAAATGATAAAGCAAATGAGGCCAAATGCTAAGAATAGGTGAATCTGGGTAAAGGCTACACAAGCCTTCTGTGTATGATTCTTTTTCTTGCAATTTTTCTTTGTTTGAAATTATTTCCAGATTAAAAAAAATTAAAGTAACATATAGCCAGCACATTTAATATTCAATTTTGAATATAAAACATGAGCATTTTAATTTATATAATTTATTCCGTCCCCCAAAAAATGTTGAACAAATATTTGGCAAATTTTAGTTTGAGGGATACCCAATATTGGTCTTCCTGGAGTCCATGTCTCAGTGTAGCCCTAGATATTAGTGAACTTGAGAGGTAAGTTAAGTTTCTCTTGATATCATTTGCATCTCCTGAAAATTAGAACACAAAACCAATATAAACCAACTTCTGCACTAATTCTTACCAATAAGAAAATCCTTGAAAAAAAGTAATAAGGGCATCTTAGAGGTCCTGATAGCCAGTGTGGTGAAAGTCGTGGTGATAGGTAAACTTGGATAGTTAGTGTGGTGATGGTTAGACTCAGTACCCAAAGTTTTAGAAGGGCAGAGTTCAAAAAAATTGAGAGAAAAAATAAATTTGACCCCAAAACATGAATTTCTGTAAGAGGGTCTAAAATATTTGAGAACCTATGAAGGTCCCATAAATGCAATTCTAGCAGATTAAGTATAAAAAGGGAGGTACAAGTAGGATAGAAATTACAATGTGCAATAATTTACGACCTCAGAAAAATTTAATATAAGCTTACCCATCCCTCCAAATACTAAAGAAGACAAAACATTTTCTGTTGCTATATTTGAAGCAAAAAAGAAAAGAATAGAGGACATGTTTCTCAGTCTGAGGGGTCATGGATGAGACATTTCCTGGGCTGAATTTTACAAGAAAAGTTTAAGAAATAAGAGAGCCAAGCAGGTTTTCTGTAAGGGACTGCCACAAGGCATGGAGTAGGCAAGGAGCCATAAGAGCTCTGCTGGGAGGGGAAGAGGATGAGGTCAGAACATCTGAGACAGACCCAGGTCATGAGGGTCTAACATATCACACCGTGGATTTTGGACTTTATGCTAAATTGTGGGAGATGGGGACCATTGAGTGTTTTGATATTAGCATTTACAATTACGTAGCTCATTTAAGCACTGCTTTAGTCACGTCTCACAAACGTTGATATGTTACATTTTCATTACCATTTTGTTCACAATAGTTTTTATTTACTTTGTGATGTCTTCTGTGACCCATGAATTATTTAGAAGTGTGCCACTTAATTTATAAATACTTTGAGTCTTTCTAGATATTGTATTGTTATTGCTCCCTAATTTAATTCCTCTGTGGTCAGAGAACATTCTCTGAAAATTTCCATCTTTTAAAATCAATTTGAGAATTATTTTTTGCCTAAGCTTTGATCTAATTTGGTGAATGTTCTATGTTCTCTTGAAAAAACTGTGTATTCTTTAGTTGTTAGGTGTAATGTACTATCACTGTCAATTTGGTTAAGGAGGTTGATAGGGTCATTTAGATAATTTATATTTTTACTAATTTTTTGTATAGTTCTATCAACTTCTAAGAGAAGGGTATTAAAATCTACAACTATAATTGTAGATTTGACTATTTCTCTCTTTAGTTCTGTGAGTTTCTGCTTCACGTATTTTGAAGATCCATTATACAATTATAATATTGTAGTAATATATTGACACTTTAATCATGAAATGTCTCCTTTTGAGACTAGTAATCTTCTTGTCTTGGAGTCTGAAAGAGCAGCAAACTCACAGATTCACCCGGTGTAGCTTGTCTTTCCAAGAGAGATTCCTCTCTCATTTCCGTCTGCTCTTTCCCAAGACCCCTGCAGAAATCCCCACACGTGAAGGGATTTGGGGAGGGTTTACGTTTAGATCCCGTGAGCCATCCATTCTGCAACTTCCTTATCTCTAAGAATTTCTCTCCCGAATTTTCAGCTGCTTTGTCAACCCTGAACTCTGTCTTTTTGCCAGGTAGGTGCTAGGATATGGCCTAGAGGGTCATAATAAGACATTAAGTGTTGTTCTAAATGTGATGGATGCACTGGAGACTTGGAAAGAGGGCTGTGATGTTCTGTGAATTTTATGGCAATAAGATTACTCCTATTGCTCTAGGGAGAGTATGTTCTGGAGTGGCAAGAATGAAAGTTGAGAGACTGGTTAGGGTGTGATTACAGTAGTGCAGACATGTACTTTAAGCTTCGTTGTCTACTGACTAGCTGCAGAAATAAACACACACTCTGAGAAATTGAAAATATCATTTTTCACAAGAAATCAATCGTTGTAAGTGCCTACATTTCCTGGTGTGTTAGGACCTGATTCACTGTATGTTTGCTTATGAATAGTAAGCAAATGAATAGTCCTTTTAATGAAGAAAGAAAACACTGAAATAATTATATTTCACTTGAATACTAATTGAGGGACTACCAAGTGTCAGGCAGGCTCTGATCTAAGGCTGGGAACATATTAGACAAGTCTCTAGCTTCAGAGAGGTTATAGTCGGGAGTGGGAGATGACAATAAAGAAATATGCCAGCAGACATAGATTTGGAAGATAGCGATAAGTGTGCTGAAAAACCAAAACAATGAGAGGAGTGACTAAAGAAACTGGGACATAACTTTGAGAACTCAAGAAAGTGCTTTCCAAGGAGGTCACAATGGAACAGTGACCTGAATAAAGGGAAAGAGGGAGCCATGTACAAATCCAGCAACAGCAGATGTCGAGATGGAAAGTGCTTTTGTGTCTGAGAACTGCAAGGAGGCCAATGTGCTGAAATTTGGAAAAATGATATCTGAGATGCAGCCAGGGCCAGATAATTTCAAGCCTTGTGGGCCACAGTAAGGAGTTTAGATTTATTCTTAAGCAGGACCAGTAGTCATTGAAGCAGTCATGGGAAGTGACGTGACCTGATTGATGTTTTCACCATATCACATTGTTTGCTACAACAATCCTTGATCAATTCTTTTTGGGGAGAGAATTTTCCATGACATTTACATTTTTCCATTTCCATGTACATTTCTGTACATCTTGCAAGCAGAAGAGCTCACTGCCTTTGTGGCAGATTATCTTCTAAGGATTTTTGGGTGGAGAACAGTCTTAGATGATAGAGATTGTGTCTTCCTCTGGAGCACATATTCCCTGAGCACAGATTCTTTCCCTCTAACACCACTGCATGTATCACCTGGCCCTCTTTGAGTCTCCTCAGGGGATCCTCTTTGTGGGATTTGGGGCTCAGGAAACCAGAGAAAACATTGATTTTCTGGCTACTGCTATTGCGGTGAGTAATAAAGTCCTTTGCCTCTGACTAAAGAAAATTGTGTATTTTTCCAGCATCCATGAAACTGTGGCAGGCTAACTTATTAGCTTGTGAGTAGGGTAACATCTCATGTTCTTCATAATTCTTGACAATTTGGGCAATAAGGATGGAAGGCTGACAGACATATCACTTTCTGGAAAAGGAGGAGGATTAACAGGAATGGAGCTAAATGTGGGATTCACTAGTGAACATGACCAAATGGTATGGTCAATGTGCCAAAACCACAAAGACTGTGAACTGAAATGCCTCTTAGAGTTTCTAGTAAGGGGCCAGTTAAATGCTGGGGCCATTTCTTAATTAGAGTTAAAAATTATAACTCTTGTTTTGAAAGAATTGATCCAGAGGTTTTCTTTCATAGAGTAATTTGCTAGCAGGGCCAGTTATCTTTTGAGGCTAGTCCTAGCTTATTATAATGTAACTATGTCATCCTTTTATTTTTCAGTACACTATAGTGGGTTGACAGCACATAGGAATTAATTCAGTGTTTACTCTTGATTTCTTTTCCCCTGAACCCTCCACTGAGGTAATTAACACATCTGTTGGCTAATAGGTAAGGAAGGAAGTCTGATCTAATGCTGGGGTCTGGAGCCTTTTGGTTCCTGTGATGTAGAAAAGGCAGGAGTACTTCGGGCGCTCCTTCAGCACCGCAGTTTGTAGAGTGGTCCATAGGAAAGCAGTGGCCTACCTCTTTGGTAAAGCCCAGGGTGAACGCAAGTAACCCAATAGATTTCTGAGGAGGTCTAGCTATTTTGAGCAATTCTTTTATTTTTTTATTTTTTTTTTCTGCTTTATCTCCCCAAATCCCCCCCCCCCCCCCGCCCTGCCCCGTACACAGTTGTATATCTTAGTTGCAGGTCCTTCTAGTTGTGGGATGTGGGACGCCGCCTCGACGTTGCCTGACAAGCGGTGCCATGTCCGCGCCCAGGATCCCAACCCTGGGCCACCGCAGCGGAGCGTGGGAACTTAACCATTTGGCCACGGATCCGGCCCCAATTTTGAGCAATTCTTAACAAATATTACTCCTGGTGTCTTGCTGCCTTGTATAGAGTCAAGAGAGAAATTTTCTAATGCCCCTGATGCTGACTTCTTTTGAATAACTCCTCCATATTGAACTAGACTATTTCACTCTTATAAAACCAGGAAGACAATTACCCTCTAAGATTGAAGTTCCCCAAGAATTGCTCCCTATATGCTGCCCTCCTAGTAAGAAACAGATTTTTAACTCACATTCCTCCACCTGCTCACCCTCCGCTACCAGACCTTCCTCCAGATGAAACTAACTAGGCTCAGAAGAAATAAATAACTACAGTGTTCATCATAGGCTTGGTGAGTACCAATGATAACCAGAAAATGAAAAATTACTAGATATTTAAGAGTAATCCAGTTTTAAGTATATAAATGAAGTTCAAATAATTAGAAGAGATAGATCCCATTGAAATAGGGAAATATTTTTGTTTTCCTATTTGTTATGAGGGAACAGGAAACAATTAAAAATAATTTAATGAGACCTGAGGGGAAAATTCTACAAAAAAGAGGAGAAATTTTAGAATAGTAAAAAACTTTTGCTTGTAAAAATTATAATGTTTTTAATTTAAAAATTCAATATAGGCAGTGAAAATAGAATGGATGCTGATGAAAACCTTATTAATAATATGATAAATAAACTGGAAATTATCCTAAAATAGAGAGTAAAAAAGACAAAGAGTGATAATTAGGAGAAAAAAGATAAGCTTAAGGGAAGATAGATCCAGGAGATCAAATATCTCAATATTAAGAGTTTTAGAAACAGATGCAGAAAGAGAAACAATCAAAGAAATAAGAGAATATTTCTCTGAGTTGAGTTTTCAGATCAAGGCTCTTGATTGTCGGGCCAGATTAACAGCAACGAAAGACATTCTATATAAGCTGAAAAAATTTCTGAACTCCAAGAATAAAGAGCAAATATTACAAGCTTCCAAAAAGAGAAGAGTTTACCAATAATGAATCAGAACAGGGAGAGGTTTGCCTTCTGCAGCTCAGGAAGCTGTAACAGAGTAAAACAATATCTATAATTTTGTAAAGCAAAAAGACTAGAATTCAAGGATCCTACAGACAGCCAAGATTTAACTCAGGGATGAGGGAGAGAATTTAAAGCTTATCTCATAGAAACTGAGTAATTAAGTAGACAAAAATACGTAAGCATATAAAGAATCTTAAGAATATAAATTGATGTAGGAGCTGTACAAACACTGAGTAGTAATTTTTTCTTATGCCTATGAAGTATTTTTAAAAATTGATATGTACTTGTTCACAGAGAATCTTAATATGTTCCAGCAATGCATATTTCATGGCCACATCTTTGAACTAAAATAAAATAAAACTAAAAATTAAAATTTCCGGTTATTTAGAGACTAATAAAAATCAGAAAATGATGCCACATCAAAACCTATAGGATGCAGCTAGAGGAAAACCCACAGCTCGAAAAGATTTCACTATTAAGTAAGAAAGATTTAAAACAAATGGAATAGCCATTCAATTTAAGAAAGAGGAAAAATACAGGAGCTGGAAATTAATAAGATAAAGCAGAAACTACTGATTTAGGAAGCAATAGTAATAGTTAACATTTACAGGGCATTTGCCATATACCAATTACTGAATAAGTGCTTTGTAAGCATTGTCTTATTTAATCTTCATAATAACTCTCTGAGATAATATTCATCATGAAAAATAACAGTCATGGATCTTTATGAGGCAAATAACTGCATCAGACTCTATAAAGAAAAATAGAATTAGAATTATTATAGATGTCTTTTAAAGAACTCTTTCAGCTTTTGATGAGTTTAGAAAATAAAAAGCCAGCACTCCCTGCAGAACTAAACAAAACAAAACCATAGCTCAGAGAATTTGAATAATAAAAGTTGGTATACACGTATATTTATATTTTTCTCATATAAACCTGGCGTATGCTTGGAATTAATCAATATAACTTATATAGTAAGATCCTAATGAAAATTAAATCTGAAAAGCCGAATCTTGTACAGGTCACTGTCTTTGTCTAGAATTTAATATATCAAGGAGTTAATAAGTATTTCTAAATAGAAAAATCTTGGAATTTGAAATGTATCCTCTTCTGAAATTACTTAATATTAGGAAAACAACAAATGAGGATTTTTTTCAAAATTTATAGGATGAGGCCAAATCTATAAATACAAGCAAATTAACAGCCTGAAATATTTTGAAAATTAGACAAGAAAGAATGAAAATAAATAAGATGATTATTCAACTCGAGAAGTTCTGATATGTAAAAACTAAGGAAAACTAACATGAAAGGATTTTTGAAAACAAAGTAAAACTGTTATTTTAAAATAGATTTCAAAAACTGTTAAAACTTTTTGCTCTTACTTTTTATTTCTTTTTTCTATTCTAATTCATTCTGAGTGAACTCAAGTTTGTATCCTAACTGCATTTTTTCTCAGTGTTGGTTCTGCTCTGAGCTGTTTCTAAAATTGATTTCAGTGATAGAATGTCTTTAGGTTCTTTCCCGGTCTCATTCAGCTACATTTTCAAGCATGCCTGCCTCCCATCTCAGTGTCCTTTCTTATCATCTATAGTGAATGCTTTCATATCATGGGTCCAGTATTCTTTTTCCATGAATTGCTTGCTCCTTCATGCTGTTGCATTAGGGGTTTGCTGGATTGCACGAGACCCAAGGTGAGAAAAATCAGTCTCTTTTCTCTTGAGAGAAAGATAGAGAGACATCAGTCAGGTTCTCTCTGGGTATGTGGATCTTTAAGATGTAAAGCATGATGCTTCTGGTAGCCTTTGATGACGCGTGGCCTGATCTGTGGTGAGAGAATAGAATGAAGTAAATGCACAGGGGGAGCAGAATTAAGAGGGAAAGGAAGCCTCTGCAGTGCTCATCCAGGTCGTTTTTGCTGCTCAGTTCCATCCCAGTCTGGAGTCAATGAGCTGTCCCAGCATCTCTCTCTCTATTAATTCCTGTTCACTTAGAACCAAGAGTCCTTGCTCAACACGTTGTCTTTGCTTGCATATCTTATTTCGTACTTCTAGCAATTATTTATCACTTACTCTATTGAGACTAAAGTAGAGTCTTTAAATATTCAGTTCTGCTTCCTTTAGGCAATCTTTTCTACAAGTGTGCTATTCCTTCCTGCCTCAAGTACTATATGCTCCATCTTTCTACTAATAATCTCCATGGAGGCGTCTTTTTATTTCTTTTGTAGTAATTCATTCTTGAAGAAGGATAAGTCCATCTAGTTGTGGGTGGATTCTCTTTGATTCTTTTTACTTCAGTGCCATTCAAGGCACGTTTCCCTTAGTCAACTATCTGAAGGGTTATAGCCCTTTCTCCATGTGACTCTGCCGGTGGGTGTAGGAATCTCTTGGACATCTTACTGTAAGTGGTAGAGTTCACTTCTGGTTATTCTGAAGCAGCCTTCTATCTTGTCTTGCCAGAATCAACAAAGCAAATGAAGAACCATAATCCCTACATGAGCCACTTTCAGCTCTTCCAGGCTCAGCTTGTTCCTGCAACTGATTTCATATCTTGGAATGTCAAGTGCCCCTCCCTATCCAGCCTGCCTCCTGCTTCAATGCGCTGCTGGCAGTTCTTTATCCTCCCTCTAGTCCTGGAGGATAAAGGTTCATGTCGGGCTGTGCTTGTTTGTCAGACGATGATATACTTGGCCAAAATCACTGATTCTATGTGTCAGAGACCACATATAATAAAACAGGCCGTTCCAAATATAAAGATGTAAAGATTGCACAGTATGGAAAATGTATAGCAGTAGAAAAGTATAGAATTTGCATAAAGAGAATAAATTACCCTGCAGAGCACTAATTTGTAGGTCCCTGAGTATCTCAGTGTTAGTATTTTCAGAGAAATAATCATAAAAGGAATTAGAAATCGACTGAGGAAACTGGATAGAACACTGTAGGGGGAACTGCTAAGGAAAAGGTCCTCCAGCCTCCTGAGTGTGGTGTGGCCTCTATGGCTCTCATCCTCTGTGGTTATGTTTTCTGTAGGTCATTACGAAATCCAAACATAAATCACAGCATTAGAGAAGCAAAAATTAAAATTTATTTATGGATAGTTAATGAAAAGTGAAATAAGAATCAAATAGGGTAATATTACATGATTTAACATTGGTTAAAGGAGTTGATACTAAACATAAGAGAATTTAACTACGACACAAAATGTGTTTTGAAAGATTAACAGGATAAAGATTGTTTCCATCACTATCTCAGCTTGAAACGAACAGCATTCTCAAAGGGTCTAACAGAAAGAAGGTTAAAGAAGGATCAATTTACAGAGGAGTGGCAACAGTTAAGAGAACCAAAAGGGACGAGTGAAAAGAGGGAAACGATTGCCACTTCTAGACTTGAAAGGGAAAAGGAGTCTTCAAAACGGTGGTACCAGAACCAGGGAGGGCCACAATCCCAAGGGAAGTGTCCTCCTCAGGTAAAGGAACAAGATGGCCAGGTAATGAGGGCCCTTTCCTCCCACCCTCCAATCTTCTTCTGGCACCTCTCAGGACACAAAACAGGACAGAAAAGAGCTGAGAACAAACCTGGAGAGGCAAACAGAGAAAAACGAACCTGAAGGAAAAGGAATTGAAGGCTAGAAAAAGATAACAACAATAAAAACATGAAGGTAAAGGGAGGAAATACTGATAAGTTTAAAATAGTAAAGTTCATTAAATAAAAACTAAAAAAATGTAATCTCAGTGGGATTATAGATTAAGAACAAGAATTAGGGGCTAGAAATCTGAGTAGAAATATGAAACACTAATCAAGAAAGTAAGTTTCGAAGCAAAATAATTTACTTTAGAAAATGAAACCAGGGAAGGGAGTTTAAATGTTAGAAAGAAATGATAAAATCAGAATGCAATAATACAAATAAAATCAGCATAAATCAAGGCAATAATACACACAAAAAAGCAACCTAATTATGAATAGTAGTAGAATTACTTTCATTATTTTTATTTTCATACTTTATATATCTTCAGATTTTTGAAATAATAAGTATGCTTTATTTTTCTAATCAAAAGAGGGAAAAGTATATAGAAAATAAGAAGCACATACAAACACAGTCCAGTTAGCCAGCTGATATTCACAGTGAGACATCAATTAAAAGAATATATTACAGATGAGAAAACCGCTCATAATTAAGCAATTGGCCTAAAACCACATCAGTAGTTAGTGAAGAAATAAAATTTTTCTACTGTGCTGTACTACTCCCTCTCAGCTACATTTTTTTTAATTAGGAAAGATTTTATTTCACGCAACTAGTGTATATGATAGTTCATAAATTCATCTGTTGCACAGTTGAACCTATGTATTAGTTTTCTAATGCTGTATAAAAAATGACTACACAGTGGCTGAAAATAACCCCCATTTATCTGCTCACAGTTCTGTAGGTAAAAGGTGCAGGCATGGTGGGGAGGGGATCTCTGATCAGTGTTTCACAAAGCTGTGTTTGCAGCTAGAGCTCCAGGTCCTCCTCCAAGCTCAGTTGCTTGAAGTTGTATGACTGAGGTCCCCATTTCCTGGCTCAGTGTCAGTGGGTTGCCACTCCCAGCTCCTGTGGCCACCACCCTCTTGACTACATTTTAAACTCAATCACAATACTTCCTCTCTCTCAAGGTTTCTGCCACAATTATTCTATCTCTTCCCCTCTCAAGTACAGAAGAGGCAAGTACCTCTCTCTCTTTTATTATATGCCATTTCAAATCATTTGGGGAAGCAGACACAGTACATTTGGTATCTAAACCCCTGATAGGAATATTCCAACATTCAAAAACATATATAAGAATGTAATTGTATTACTTTCCCAAGACAACCAATTTGTGATATAAGCACAAAAAGGGAAATATCATAGAGATCTGCATGTTCTTGCTTCACCATCAGTGTAGGCAGTACCTACAGCGGTGTTTCCCAGCCCCACAGGTGCCTCTGGTTAAGGTGGAAATTGCAAGGAGAAAAGGAAAGTCTTGCCCATAGTGGATTTTCCTGTCATTGTCACCTCCACCAAAGCCCTCAGGAGAATCCAGTCAGTGGCTTTTTGTGTATGGAAGCCAAGGCGATTTCCACCACTGTACTTGTGCTCTTGACATTTTACATTAAGAGAAAGTCCAGACATCAAACAGAAATCTAAGGGGAAACTGAAAGCTGAATATGGATAAATAAAGTCAGCCCTGAATAATGGGAGTAGTTGATGGTACTATAATTGGTCCTTGCAACTTTATGGAACAGATGGGATTCCTAAAAGATCTTAAGTAAAGATAACTGGAGGGTGGCATATATTATATAACTGTCATATTCTGAACTAAAAAAGAGTTCTGGGGGAAATAATTAAATTAGGAGCATGTAAAACAAATGTGTTTATTGTTATCTATTATTTATGGCCCTCTGGATAGCTGGTAGTTCATTTGACTATACTTCTGCCTAAACCAATTTAAATTAATCTAGCCGGTAAATTGAATAATGCTGTATCAACTGCTTTGCTGCAATCAAGATATATTGTATATACTCAACTCTCTTAATCTAGTAACCATATTTTCCAATGTTGATGGATAATTACCTTTAAGTGCATCCCTGCCCTCTTTGCTTTTAGGCCTGGTTGATAGCACCATTACTGGAAGTGATATGTTCCCAGAACCATTTTGAGAATGCAATTTGGCTTAACTCTCCCATCAGTAATATCAGTATAATCTGAGGGTTCTAAAGGCTATTAGCTTTCTCTAATGGTCTTTGACTCCCTTAAATAATGAACAAAAAGGGCCCAACAGACAAGAGGAAGTAAACTTCAACTTT
The DNA here is from genome assembly GCF_041296265.1 of Equus caballus. Lineage (NCBI taxonomy): Eukaryota > Metazoa > Chordata > Mammalia > Perissodactyla > Equidae > Equus > Equus caballus. The sequence goes on along the minus strand of NC_091685.1, from coordinate 67,904,298 downwards.
CAACTCCTTAATATCTTCTCCACTTCAATATGAATGTTCACCGTAGTTCATAAGCATATACTCCTGAAGGAAAAGAACACTTTCGTAAAGATTTGTGTGCTGTGTCAATGAACGCAGAGAACACAGCCTAATCAAACCTCTAATTCCCAAAGATAAATTTCTAACTGTAATGAATTTGTTTCCATTTATATTTTTCTTGGACATTTGTATCATGGCACATCAAGAGGCTCTAAAGAAACAGTGCTGGTAAAACTCTTGCTTTGTAGACCTGTATTAACTACTAAGCTAAAAACATTTCAGTAATGCATGAAATCCCAAGTCTCTTTCACCAATATGACAGACTCAGGATTACGAGCTGTCTGCACATCCTGGTTCTTTTTAAAAAGTTGGTAGATACTATGACTGGCTTTAAATTCTCAGCTTGCATGTGCCTCTATTCCAGCTAGGAAATCTTTTCTTTCAGTTTTTATCATTGTTTGCTTATTCCTTTAATGCTCAATGTTAAAGAGCTGTAATTTTGTGAACACAACTTAGATGTCTTCTTTACTTTTTATCATTAAGTTTCTGAGAACTCACCCGATCCCGATGGTTGCTAACTATAACGGTACACTTGAAGATCATCATCCCTCCACCGCAGGGTGTGCCCTGGAAGGTATTTTCCAGGTGTGGTTATGGCTAAGGGTGGGTCCACCTTCATTTGCTGTTCTCCCTTGTGATCAGTGAACCCAGATGTTGAAGTAGCATTTAGTTCTGGCAGTGTCATTCTAGATTAGAGAAGAGGGGTTGCCTGTCTTAGATCATAGAGAACCAGCTATTGCCAAAAATTGCAGTTCTTTCAAGCTGAAGAATAAAGGAGATTCACAAATCTTTGGGGGTTACACATAGGAAGATAATCTCTAAATGATCACACCTCAAACCCCTAGTGCCAAGGGAAAAACAAAACCGATAAAGAGACAAACAAAAAATAATAGGCTGTTTGTTATATCACACCAAATGAGAATATTAATGTATGAGTATATTCTATTTTATCTTGAGTTGACATGAATATGTACATCTAATACATACATATACAATACAAATATATTTATGTATGTTTGGACCAAAATCAAAATGAGATCATAGATGGGAAAGTACTTTATGCTTTACAATACATTTAAAATATAAGATTTATTATGTATAGATTTAGGTAGGCCTAAAAAGCAAGATGTTCCTTCGGCACTATCACATTGAATTATCCAATTGGAAGTATGTTATCTGATTTTTCACTGACATTTCCAAGTAATCATATGATTGTCATATAATTTCCCAACCCAAATCCTTCCATAAGTGGAAAACTGTAAATTATAAAATATTTACCAGAGGAACCAAGATGACTGTCTCAAATCTTCTCTGGTTTTCAGATACATGTGTCAGGCAATATTTCAAAAGGCATAAATATGTATAACTGCACTATGAAAATCCATGTTCATTATCCTCATATGTTAGCTAATTCTCTATCTTTATATATACATACATACATGCACACACCCACATATATAAACATATACATATATATGAGTTTTGAAAAGGTAAAATTAGATACAGACTCTGTACAGTGGCCAGTTTTTATATCTTGCCAAACAAGTCACTGCTCTTTTAAGAAACAAAGATGTTTTGCATTAACTTCTCTAAAAAGTATTTTAATGCACAATCATACATTTTAAACATATAAAATACAAATAAATTCCACTGTATGCTCCTTGAGGGGAGGGATTATGACTTTTGTCCCGTGCATAATTTTACCACAGATTTTAGGATATTGCTAAATCCAAAGTGGATATTTAATAAATGTTTATGGTGAATGGTTGTCTGAAAAACATTTCAAATATATGCCAAAATAGAATTCTTATGTTTGACTCAGATGTGTTCAGTTACCACAAATGATAATGAGAGATATATGCCTACAGCATACAGAACACTGGTCCAGAAAGAGCTTGATAAAAGGTTAAGTCAAGACATAAAACCAGCAAGAACCACCCAATCATCTATAACCTGAAGAAATTGGAATGATGGAGAATTACCTTCTCTTTTCCCAAGAGACATTTAGGTTATAAAGTGGTACCTGTTTATCCGGGTCATCCTTGTTTTATTTCAAACAGTGTGCAAGGGTAGCTCTTCTCCACTACTGCCAGACTATGAATAGCGTGTGGTAATGACAAATCAATTACACCAGCGTCTGAAGTAATGAGATGCTTTTGTCAAGTAGATCTTATGAGTTTGGAATGTTCCAAATTTGAGCATGGTATTAATCCAGCAAATGCTCTAGTTAGACTCAAGTCAGCAGATTTTTATAAAGTGACTCTTATGGACTTAGCATTTTGATAAAGACTCCTGAGGAGTTTACATCCCTGAGGATTTGCTCTTTTCAGGGAGGACAGAGTTATATATTTTTAAAAACTTACCAGAGAACAAAACAATTATTGTATGCCACAGATTCTAAGTGTTTGAAGACTACAGAAATCAGTGTGATCAGCTGTGTTCAGAGACGGATTTATGAAGGGAGCAGCTCTCAGGAAATGAGCAGGATTTGGACTGGTAGAAAGGATGGCAGAGACTTGAGAGAAGGGTATGGTTCATACAAACCCATAAATACTGATTGAACATCTGAGACTCAGTACTGCATAGTGATAAGAGGGAGGACTCGAGTCAGATTTCCTGGGTTCAACTCAAAGCCTGTCCCTGTGTTACCTAAACTGGCTTTATCTCAATTTTCTCAACTATAAAATGAGGAAAATAAGAGTATATATATATAGATAGATAGATAGCTAATTCAAATATAATTTTTTGGGTCCTAAATTTTCTTTCTCTGAAGACTTTAATTAGGTACACTTTTTAGAATACTCTCTCCTCCATTATATCTGTTTCCTGTAGGTTTATTTCATCGTTTGGCGTTTGCTCATTTCTTTAGGTCTTTCTTTTCCTTGTTGGAGACTTTCCTCAAATATTTGGTAATCCTGGGCTGCCTACATCTAAAATGAGATACTTAAAACTCATTTATTCAACACTCAGTAAATATTTATTGAACGTCTACTATGTGCCAGGCACTGTTCTAGGTGCTTGAAATTCATCAGTGAATAACTGACTGGAAATTCTGTGTGCTTAGCGGAAGAACAGAGAACTCCTGCCCCCTTAAACGTCTACGTGTCCTTCTTTGAGGACTGAGCAGTCTCTTCAGAAAAGAACTTGCCTGTCTCCTTCCTGGGTGAGGAAAGTTTGGTTATCTCTATTCTGGAAGTGAGGCAGGGCATTGGGATGGGGGAGTGTCACTTTTCAATCAAAAACTTTCATCCAATCCCAGCATTTACCCCCCACCCATTCTACCTGTTGTTTCCAAATCCTAAACATGTTCTTAATTTTTCCAGACAAAAGATTTCCTGTTTCCTGTCTGAGAGCAGAGAGTTCCTGTCCCCATGCAGAGGAGGAGGGGAACTGAGGTCTGACTGCTTTCTCTGTAGGTTTTCAAACCAATGACCCAGTTCTCAGCTCCTCCCTTCACCCCTCATTCTTCCTGGTCCTTGAAACCTCCAAGTCCAGAGCCTCAGGGGGCAGAGGAGGGCAGTGTTGGGTGGTTAGGCAATCTACTATTGGACTCCCACTAGGTTCCTATAGATAGCATCTCCCTGGCACCTGGGTTACCATGGTGACAAATGTTTGACCTGTTTTTCAGGAAGTAGGACCCCCTTGTCCAGTTCAGGCCAGTTGAGACCACCAAACCATCAACTAGGCCTGTGCAGATGCCCAAAACATGACCTTTGTTTTCCTGAGGAAGATTTTTCCCTGAAGTAATATCTGCTGCCAATCTTCCGCTTTTTGTATGTGGGTTGACACGTCAGCATGGCTGATGACAGACGAGTGGTATAGGTCTGCACCTGGGAGCTGAACATGGGCTGCTGAAGTGGAGTACATCAAACTTAACCACTAGGCCACTGGAGCTAGCCCTCAGTAAGTGACTTTTTGACATCAAGAGGCTAAAAACTCCACCCTCAGATAGTGCTAACGCTGCCATTTTGTGAACATGCATCCTATGAAGAGGCCTGAAGTCTGACTACACTTGCGCAGATTATCAATTACCTCACCTCCAGTCATCTATCTCCACACTTCAGACCACCTTACCCCTTACCCCATAAATATCCTTGAGTTCCCAATTTCTAGGGGACAGATTTGAGACTCTTTCTCCCGCTTTCTCACTTGGCTGCCTTGTGATTAAAACCTTCTCTGTTGCAATCGCGTTGTCTCAGCGATTGGTTTTCTGGGAAACAGGCAAAAAGGAAGCTGCTTTGGTAACAGTTTCAAGAGGAAGAGGGAGAGACACCCATTTATTTAAACCACGATCTTTAACTAGAAGGTTTGTGTCTTGAATTTAACATACTAATACTTTATGTCATTGTAGAGTGCTGCATTAAAGACCCCAAATTTGTTCCCTTCTTCTTGTGTGCACGTCCTTGAGCAGCTGCTCCCACATCGACTCTGGGCATGGCCATCTAACTTGTTTGGCCAGTGGAGCAACTGCAAATGAGACGTTAAAGAGATATGAGACTTGTTCGGACCACCACCTTGTGAATAAGACTGAGCTCGCCTGCTGTAGCATGAGCGACTGCGTGGAGAGAGGTTCAGTCATCACAGCTCTCCCTAGTGAGGCCATTCGCAAGCCACCCAACCTGACCCACCCAACCTACCACCTGATTGCAGATCCAGGAGTGAGCTCAAGTGAATTTAGCTTCACTGGCCCAGATGAGCCCAGCTCCTATTGCCAACCTGTAGAATCATGAACTAATTTTGGGAGCTAGATATGTAGCAGAAGCTAATCAACATAACTATTATAAATTGCTAATGTTTGTTTTCTTAACATTTACTGCATGCTAACAATGAGTGAGGCACTGTTTTAAGCAGTTGTCCTGCATTATTAACTCATTTAATTCTGACAAAAATCCTATAAGCTTTATATTATCCCCAATTGAAACATTATATATATGTACATATATATATGTGCATATTCTCCTGAAAATGAAAAGTAAAATTTTGGTATTAAAAACACAAAAGCCGAAGTTAAAAGGTCAATGGAAGCTTAAAATATAAAGTAAAGAAAATCTCCTCAAAGGAAAACAAAAGCAAAACAGAAGAAAACAGGAGATAGAAATGAGAGATTTAATGGATCAAACTAGCAGCTTGACACACAACAAATAGAAGTTCCAGAAAGAGAAAACAGAGAATCAAAGGAGAGAACATTGTCCAGAGCTGAAGGAAACCAGAAAGATCTTACCTAGTGTTTTGTACAATGAATAAATAAAGACTCAGACAAAGACACATCACTGTAAAATTTAAGAATATCAAAATAAAGGGAGGAAAAAATTTTCAGAGAGAAAAATCAGAACTATATAAAGAATGAGAAGTATATTAACATCAGACCTCTTGCCAACAATACTATTTATCAGAAGGCAATTGAGAAATGCCTTCAATAATTCTGAGGAAAATATATTTTCCAAGTTGTATCAACCAGCAGCCTGCCTGATGGTGCAGCGGTTAAGTGCTCATATTCTGCTTCATTGGCCTGGGGTTCGCTGGTTTGGATCCCGGGTGCGGACCTATCCACTACTTGTCAAGCCATGCTGTGGTAGGCGTCCCATATATAAAGTAGAGGAAGATGGGCACAATGTTAGCTCAGGGCCAGTCTTCCTCAGCAAAAAGAGGAGGATTGGCAACAGATGTTAGCTCAGGGCTAATCTTCCTAAAAAAATAAAAAAACAAACAAACAAACAAAGTTGTATCAACCAAACTGTCAATCAATAAGGAGGACCAAAAACCAAAAATGTTACCTCTCATGCTACTTGGTTGTACTTGATGAAGTAATCAAGAAGAAAGAAGACTTGACATCCAAAAAACAGGAGGTTCAAGTTGGAAGGGCAGCAAAGAGAAGAAGCAGGATGACAGTGGTTGAGCAGCCTGGAGGACAGCAGGAAACAATCACTCCAGGAGGACAGTTTCCAGAAAAAGGAGGCAAGTGGTAGATTCACTGATGCAATGGAACTTTGAGGGAAACTACTTTTAGGTATATGGAGAATTAAGGGAGCATTTGAGAGGGAAACGAAGGAAAAGGACATAGGAAACAATACAAATGAAAATGAAATGTTTATTGATTCAAGAAAAAATGAAAAATTGTACCAAAGAAAAGGAAATATAGTCAGAAAACACACTCTGCCTTGCCAAGAGGCAATATTCAACTATCAAATTAGTGGAAAATGCTGATTATTGCTTTAACTAAAAAAATGTGATTTATTATGTTGGGAGAATGAATGAGTCAAGGAAATGGGCAACGGAAAAGAGAGAGAAGTGTTCATCTACTATAACACAATGTCAAATACTAATATCTAAAATATTGTTTTAAAACACAACCATATTATTTAGAAAGTAAAGAGAAGTACAGAAGAAATAGCTAAGAGCATTCTTTTTAAATGATTACCTTTGGGGAATGGAACTGTAGGGGAGAAAGACATTTCCTCTTTCCAAATGGGGGTTCGTCTGGTCGGAGAACGAATTAAATTCACATGAGACAGAATAGCAAGAGAAAATTAAACAAAGCTTTATGAGGAACCATGGCCCGGGGCCTTTCTTCCCGAAGGAAGAAAGGGCACCGAAGAAGTGGGGTGCACAGAGTGGTTATATACCCCCAAACAGGGTGTTTCACATGTGATTAAAATGTCCCTTTTACAATAGTCACGAGGTTGCTCTGTCAGCACAGCTCTTGATGGAAACGGCAGATAGGTCTGCTGTCTCAGTGAGCGCCGCAGGGCAGCAGGTGTGTTGCCTCGGGCTGGGGGGTCACAGATGAGCGCGGCAATCAGTTCCCAGCCTAAAGAAAGATGCTTAATCTTTAAGGAGATGCCAACGTTGGGAGGGGGAGGGAAGTCAATTACAGGAGGTTACCAGACTAGCACAATAAAATGCAGATTTAAGTCTTTGCCTTTGGTATTGATTAAGAGTTTTTAGAGAGAGAAGGTCATCTCCTTTCTTCTTCCTGGTACAGAGAGGGAGGCACCTTTACAGATAGAGATTTACCTTACAAATGTAAATGTGTCCTAACAAAGGGCAAGTTCCATTCCTCAGAGTCTCTTTCCCTGTCCCAGTTTATCAAAAGCAATCAGCCTCAAATAATCCTGATGCCAAAGAGACGTATCTGGGGGTGGCCAATTCCAGGTCCCCACAGAACTGTGGGTGAGGAAGAAGGTGGAGTAGGAAGTAGTGCCATTTTTCACTATGAAATTCATTTCTTAACTATGTGCTTGTATGATTTTGATAAGTATAAAACAAAAATAGGAAGAAACATGAGTACAGATTGATCTTATGTTAGTCATATTTCAAAAGATATGGCTGGGACCAGGATTTACCAATCCTTGTCTCGTGTGGACTGATACAACAGCCACCACGGTTGGGTTCCAGGGTTGGTTTGTTGTTGTTGTTGTTGTTGTTGCATGTGTGTGTGCATGTATGTGCACACAGCTGCCCAGAACAGTGCTCATCCTTTACGACTAGTGAAGGCTTGACCCACAACCGTTGTGGGTCCCTCACCCTAATGTCCTGGCCTGGAGCAGTGTGAGACCCCAGAACCCCGCTTTCCCTCTAGCACAGCCTGTTCTTTGGGTTGCCCCTGTCTCCCTCTTGGCCTTCCTAATGGAAGGTCAGCACAGGTACCCATAGCTCCTCAGTCACAGAATGGGACCAAATAACAGAAAAGAAAGTAATGTAAGTGAGAAAATATCCTCATTTAGGATTATTTTCTCATCTCTACTTCCATTTAAAGCAAATAATGCAGTGCCCATCTGAATATCCTTGCGGAGTCCATTTTGTCCTTGACTCCAATCACGCCTCTTTCTTCTAGAAGTGGCAGAGATAGAAATGAGAGGGAGAGGCAGGTGAGCACAGAACACCTTGTAGAGTTTAGAGTATGTGATTATCATTTCCTATGTGCAAGGCCTTTTGTTATATTCTATGGGAGAAATCAGGAATGAGAAACAATTTTGATCCTGTTATAAGTGTATCTTGCTAATTACAAGCCAATAGTCCTTCCGGAATTGCAAGTCTCCCTTTCAAATTCAAACAACCCTAAGACATGTTGTACCTTCTTAAAATACTACTAGTTAACACCTTTTACTGCTGAACTCTGTGGAAATGGCTATAGAATAAGCATTTCTAGAGGATAAATGAGAATGAAAAAGGATGTTAAAAAGGAAAGTGAAAGGACATCAAAGATAATCTTGTTACTCCCTATTTTTCAAAGTGCCTGCAGTGAATAATGGTACCTTCCTCACCCAAAGGAAGGCAAGTAAACTTCTCCTTGGCCTTTTTGTTAAACTAAATAAATTAAATTTCACTCGTTATTATAATTCAAACTTTTACTCGCAAAGAAAAGCAAACAGTTTACCCTTTCATAATCCTAATATACACCAATGACTAATATATGTTTATAACTAATTAAAAGAATTATTTTCACATTCTCTAACTTTATATTTTTGCCTCCTTGCACAGTATATAGTTTCCTCCTATATATTATTTAGTAAAATCTTTGCAGAGTGACTAAAATGTCCAAGGCACCCATTTCCACACTACGTCAATATGTAAAATAGAAACAAATATTTTAAAACAATAACAACAAACATGGCCTATCTCCTTGAAGAGAGGAGGCAAAATTATGGTTGGGGAAATGGGGCCTAGAAAAACACCTAGTATAGTGTGACAGAAATGGTGCTGAAATTATTATAAGCCAGCAAAATGAGATGGGCCATGGCTGAGCAGGCAATAAGGGTTAGCAAATCTAAATTTATATTGTATGGTAATAAATCCTCTGTCTGTGGAGTCAGAAAGAGCAGCATCCTGACTCTGCTACTTATTAGCTCTGCGACCTTGGGTAACCTACGTAAACCAACATAAGCTCCAAGTACCTCACCCTTAAAATAGGTATCAGAATATTACCTAATTTATTCAGTAATATTTGAATGACTACCATATGCCAGGCTCTAGGGTTACAATGGTGATCAAGATAGTTACGGTCTCAGCTCTCTTTAAACAATAAGCAAGGAGTCAAAACGGTGGTAACTATTCTGAAAGGGAAATATGAGAATCCAACAAACAAAACTAAAAGAAAAACCTTTCTGAGGAATTGGTCTTTTAAAGGAGACCAAAGTGCTGTTTTTTATGTAGTCCATCCGAAGCCAGTAAGAAGAGTTGGAAGGCCTGTGGTGGGGGGAGGGGGCAGGGTCGGCGTCATCAAGGGAGGAACAGAAGCATGATGGCTGGAGCAGAGACAGGGACTGGGCAGGGCCAAAGAGGAAGCCAAGGACTTTGACAGGGGATTACAGAGGACTGGTGAGCCGTAATAAGGATTTTCAACTTTAACCTAAGAATGACTAGAACTTATTGAAGGGTATTAAGCCTACTTTGTTTAAAGAAGTGTTACAAAGATCACATGAAAATTACACGTAAAATTTCCTTTCTTCCTTCTTTCCTTCCTTCCTTCCTTTTTTTCTTCCTTCCATCCTCCATCCCTGCCTCCCTCTCTTCCCTCCTTCCTACCTACCTTCCTTCCATTTTTTTGCTTTTTATTTCTTTTATTTTTTCAAATCAAGGGCCCTTTCTACTTCAGGGGAAGTCATACGAATTTACATCTCACTCATTGCATAAGGAGCTATGTGTTAAGAATCTCAAGTTTCCAGTAACCTATTTCTAATTCCTTCTATGGTTGCTTAGCACGCCTTGTAGCAGCGTTTCTCAGCGAGTTGCCCAGATGATCCATCCCTTCATTCAATTCTGATGGGAATAATTGCGAAACATTATTTTAAAACAAATGTAATTTTTAAGGAAGATATAAGACATCCCCTACTCTCGCCCACCTTTGGAATTGTATTCATTCTTCTCTGATAAAAGGAAGACTTCGTGGAAAAATTTTACAAGCTCCAATGGTATAAGCTCTTAATAAAGGGCGATATTATTATTATTCGAAGGAAAGACAGGAGATTGAGAGAGGCCTTGAAGGCCCAGAGGAGAGTGAGCTAGACTTTTCAGGAGGGGTAAGATAGGTGAGTGGAGAGAAGAGAGATGTGTTCCAGGCAGAGGACATAGTGAAAGAAAATGCGCGGATCAGCCCACACCGGAAAATTGGAGGGATGAGCGGTGGAGCAGTCTGGATAGGACAGGGTTGGGGAGTGGGGTAGGTAGAGAACACAGTGAGATTCAGAGAGTGAAGTAGAACTATGCTACAGCGTGATGACTAACCCCAGGGCAAAAAAAAAAAAATTTTGATTCAACAATTTCTTCACTTTCCAAGTTACAAAATAATATTTTATTTAAATTATGTGTATGAAAAAGCTTCAGAGATGCAATAAAATCACTAAGTAGTATAAAAACATTCCCCCTCATATACGCTAATGAAGAAAACAGTTAACACAGATGAACACTACCGAGTGCTGAACAAGCTTCCGTTCAACCAAGTGGAGAAAACGAATTTGGAGTCAGATCACCGCAAATGAAAATACATGACTGTGAGGCTTCTTCATAAGCCAGGAAAGGAGAGACTACAGTTAGTAAATAATATGGTACATGGTACAGCATTGTATAGTGCATTAATTCACGTCATATGCAAGATAAATTGATCAACTATTCAGTGATTTGTTCATTTGCAGAGTAAGTCAGCCTGAAAGAGCCTCATATAGTCATACAATTGAAAGATGATACTATTAAAACTGCAAAACTTTTTAATACTTCTATTAAAGGAAAACTAACAGTGATCTATTAACAGAAAACTAGCTTAATAAGTTTAATCGACTTTACAAAAACTAGCTCAAAGCCAGTTCAGTATTAAAGTGCCATTTGCCCACTTTTATTCTAGCCTCAAATCTGAAATTAACAATGTTAATTTTTTAAAAACTTTGAAGAATTTTGATGTAACTATGTAAGATACTAGAGAAAATGTTTCCTGTATCGCCTCCAAAGTGCTAAAAAATGAGCTGCTACATCTTAGATAATTTATAACTGTCTTGGCTTATATACATCCTGATTTAGAGATCTTCTCCTATTTTTGATAAATGTGCTGAATTTTTGTATGTAAAGTTTCAGGAGAAAGCATTTGTCTCATACTATTCTTGGTTTATACATCTTAGGGAAAGCCAGTCAAAAGAAAGACAACAGAGCTATTTTTAGGAGGTTTTCCTACATTTTTATTGCCTTTTAATGAAAGAGATCCTTGGTTTTTGAGGAGAAGATGATAAATAGTAGGGAGTGTGAAGTTTAAAAGGACATATATCTTGGCTATAAATTCCATAATATGGATACAATCCCCTTTGTTTAGATCTCTTAATTTTTCTCCCAGCAAAGTATAGCCCATTTGGGAATCATTCACATATTTAAGCTGTGTTTACATATTAGAATCATGTTTTGGTGAAATGGTGATAAAGACATGGGAATCTTCCAGAATGTAAAAAGGAAAAATAATCAAATAAATAAGGATAAAAATATTCCAAGCCTTAAAAATATTTACTCATGGTCAGATTGAGAAAGCACACATGCTGAGCACATCCATCTTTGTGAAATTTTATAATTTCAAAAATAAAGAGAAAAATCCTATAGCCTCCTAAAAGAGAGAGAGAAACTCCAAATAAACAAGAATCAGACTGAATTAGATTTTTATGAGTCAGATGCTGGAAGACAATAGTACAACTTATTCAGATTTCCAAGGGAAACATTTTGAATCCAAAATTTTAAAATTATATATTCATATATACAAAATATGTATAGACATAGTGCATATATACATATATATGCAATTTTATTTTTGAAGAGGTGTCTTCACGTGGTTCAAAATCAAAACAATATAAAAATATATAATTTACAAAGAGAAAACTCTCACTTCTGTCCCCATCCTTTCCCCTACAGATGTCAATTTTATTCATTTTTTGCATATTCTTTTTAATATTTCTTTATAAATATATAAAAAATATGAATGTATATTTTTATCTTCCCCCTTTCTTACACAAAAGATAGCTTACTACGAATTTTGTTCTATTTTTTTGTTTTTTAATCACTTAATAAAAAATGTTAGAGATCTCACCATTTCAGTACCCAAATCCTTGTCACTCATTTTTATAGCTTCCTAGGACTGTGTGGTGTGGAGACACCACGGTTCATGTGACCCGTCTCCTATTGTTTAAGCAGTTTCCAGTTTGGGAGTGTATAAACACCTCTGCAATTAGTAATACCGTACATACGTTATTTCTTGACTGTCTGTGTGAATGTGTAGGGTTATTTCCCAGTAGTGGGAAGCCTAGAAAAGGTTAAATGCATTTAGGTAAATAACATCAAATTTCTTTCCTTCAAAGTTATTCCGTTTTAGAATCCTAAAGGCAACATATGGGAGTACTGGTTTTCCCACAGTTTTGCCAGAAGAATATGTCAACTTTTTGGATTTTTGACAACAACATTTGTAAAAAAATGATATCTCAAGGTAGATTAAACTTGCATTTCTCATATTACTGTTGAGGTGTTGCTCTTTTTCCTGTGTTTCCTGTGTTTGAGGGGCAATTATGTATTTATCTGTGAACAGTCTTACCACATTTCATTGGAACCCCAAAGAAACTGTTTTATCTTAGGTTTTTTGTTTGTTTGTTTGTTTTTTTGAGGAAGGTTAGCCCTGAGCTAACTGCTGCCAATCCTCCTCTTTTCACTGGGGAAGACTAGCCCTGAGCTAACATCCGTGCCCATCTTACTCTACATTATACATGGGACGCCTACCACAGCATGGCTTGCCAAGCGGTGCCATGTCCGCACCCAGGATCCGAACCAACAAACCCCTGGCCGCCGAAGCGGAACGTGTGCACTTCACCGCTGTGCCACCGGGCCGGCCCCCCTTATCTCAGTTTTTAAGAGCAATTTATATATTAGGAAATTGGCCTTTGTTGATGATATGAGTTACAATCCCCCCTTCAATAACTATCATCAATTTTTCACTTATCTTTTGAGTTTGTGTATGATGTATTTTTCATTCTACACAGAAATTCTTGATTTTTATCCAGTAGAAATCATTATTCTTGTCTTTAATGACTTCTGGGTTTTGTGTTATATTAAGAAAGTCCTTCTCTATTTCAAGGATATAAAAGAATTCACTGATGTTTTCTTGTAGCATTTATATGGTTTTATTTTCAAAATTTCAATCTTTGGTCGATTTGGAACTTGTCCTGGTGTAAGGTGTGCAGCATTAACTTACTCCAGATGACTAGCAATTGTTCTCACACCATTGATCAGAAGCTCATATTTTTTAATGAACAGAAATCACGGGTCAATTTTTGTTTATAACTTCAGATTGAGGAAGTCTTTCCTGACCGTAATACAAGACCCAGTAGCCATGAAAAGTTGAGACTGATACTTTGGAGCTTACAAAAATAGAAAACTTCATCTTTACTCATTGTTTTCTGATGACACGTTTCTTATCTATTAAATTCGTATATATATTTTTGTTTATGATCTTACTGTTCTGTTTTATGTGTCTGCTCATGCACAAGGGCCACACTATTTTACCTTTGGAGGTTTAGAGAATACTCCATACCTGTTAGAGCTAGTTTCCCCTCATTCTTCTTTTTCAGAGTTTACCTGGTTATACTTGCTTATTTTTTCATGGGAAATTCAGAATCATTTTATTTAATTTCAGTTGGTATCAAACTTAAGATCACATTAAATTAAAACAAACAAACAAGAGAACTCAGAGAAGATAGACACCATTGATAATGAATCTTCCTAGCTGAGATGATATATTTTTCTATTAATTTAAGTTTACGTTTATGTACTTCGGGAGTGGTTGAAGGATTTTTCATACCGATTTTGCACAGTTCTTGCTAAGTTTAGGCCTATGGTTTTATTTTTTATGTTGCTACTAAAAATGAGGTCTTCCATTGTATCTTTGAACTGGTTGTTTTACCTTTAGATAAATTCTATTTATTTACATATATTAATTTTATATTCCACCATGTGACTGTGTTATCTTATACTTGTACTGCTTTGTTTTCTTACTTAGTGTCTTAGGTTTTCCACTTATAACATTATGTCACCTGCAAACAGTAATAGTCATATCTCCTCCTTTCCAGTATTTTATAGCTCTGATTTTCTTCTCTTGTCTAATCTATAGGTTAATCTCCTTCAGCCAATGTGAAATTGTAGTCCTGATAATGGGCATTCGTTCTTGTCATTGACTTTAGTGAGAATGTCTACAGGATCTCCCCAGGAAGCACAACGCTGGCTTTCAGATATATATCTATATGTCTACATATAAATAGATAAGCAAGTTAAGAAAGTACAAAATGATTCCTATATTGTTGACTATTTTTAACAAAAACAATGTCCATTTTTTCAACTGCTTTCTCTGAATCCAGGTAGGTAATCACATAATCTATATGAATAGTTCGATAACATTGAACCAGAGGGTAAATGGGCTCTCTCTCTGTACTATATGTTCAATTTTCTGATTTAACTTATACAAAGGTACAAACACCTGATTATAGTCACAGAATATAAATGAATATAATAACCTTAACAATGTGAAAATTATAATGTAACAACAAAAACTGGAAAGTAGAGGCTGAAGAAAAAGGGAGAGAGAGAGTGAATGAGTTTTGAAATATCTTTTAAAATGGTGAGATACTGACTAAAGGTGATAAAGAAGTAGAAGATGTAGTGTATATTTCAATAACATAAAGCAACTTTAAGAATGAAAAACATACAACAAAATTTAAAAGTCAATAGAAAGGGGAGATGATATTTGATGTGTGTTAATTCCATGTTTTTTTATAGAGGAGAGTAAATAAATATTAACTAAAACTAGTCCGGAATCAGAAGTATAATAAGAATTTTAACAACTATAAATCTATCTAGAATAATTAAAATCAGAAACAGTTATTAGAAGTGACATCTCAAGTCGGGACTTGGGTAAGGAGGTGGTGAAGATGGGGCCGGCCCAGTGGCACAGCTGTTAAGTGCGCACGTTCCACTTCGGCGGCCCGGGGTTCGCCAGTTCAGATCCCGGCTGTGGACATGGCACTGCTCGGCACCCCTTGTGGTAGGCATCCCACATATAAAGTAGAGGAAGATGGGCATAGATGTTAGCTCGGGGCCAGTCTTCCTCAGTGAAAAGAGGAGGATTTGCAGCAGTTAGCTCAGGGCTAATCTTCCTCAAAAAAAAAAAAAAAAAAAGGAAGTGGTGAAGAATGAAAAAATTTATATTTTTTCTTTTATATGGACTACGTACTAATTTAAAAATTTAATTCATGTTCATACATTAATTCGGTAGCCATGTATGTACTAGAAGTAAGTAAGTACCTGTAAACTTCTTATGTAAGAAGTTTATTATATAATACTAAATTATTACCATATAATAGGCATAGTATGATTCCATTTTTGTAACCATTATATTTATTTGTGTATGTGTGTATCTATGCATAGAAAAGTCTACAAGGTTATGTACCAAACAATAAGGAGTATGGAATGAGGTTGAGGATCTTTTTACTTCTAAAATACTTGAAAAGTATTCTCTCTCTGTTTCTCTAAAGCGTATATATGTCATTTATTTTTCTTTCTACCTAAAAGCCCCAGTAAGTAGTTGTATATCCTAGTTGTAGGTCATTCTAGTTCTTCTATGTGGGATGCCAGCACAGCATGGCCTGATGAGAGGTGTGTAGGTCCATGCTGAGGATGCAAACCAGTGAACCCTGGCCCACTGAAGCGGAGCACACAAACTTAACCACTCAGCCATAAGGCCAGTCTATATGTCGCTTTTTATTTTTAAAAATTGCAAATCTAAAAAAGAAACAAAAAATCCCAAAGACTAGAAAATACAGATCTCCACAGGCCATTCACCATAGGCTCCTCATAGCCAGACTAAGAATCCTAATTGGCTACTTAGGGAAAACCAGCTCAATAAGAGCTATTCTGAAAGAATTATGCAGACACTGAAAGTTTCAGGACTACAGTGGTAAACTCATCAAAAGGAAAAAGGTAACAGAGAGAGAGAGATTTTCAAAAATATAATTACAAATTGATATTAGTTTGTTCAACAAGTATTTATTGATTGCTTTACCTGTAACAAGCACCATGCTTGGTACTGGACCTTGAGTACTCCATTGATTCTCTACAAGAGGAAGATACAATTCATTCAAGACATGATCATGGAAGGTAGATTAAGAATCATACACACAAGTAAGAAAAGGGTACATTTCTAGATCAACTCAATACATCCGAAGGTTTCAAGTAAAACAGAACAATTCTACTTCTCATACCTTGTTATGACTCTCCAGTTAACGATCTGCCTGATGTCCTCCCTGGTGTGGTTATCTGTGGTTTTGACCTATCCCTACTGAATCTTTGATACCTGGATCATGGTATGTAAACAGTAGTCTTGAATGAATGAAGACATGAAAAATGAATGAAGTAATTCTATGCTCAAATCTATTTCATTCCTAATTTGGGGAATTTAAGAATCCCAGAAGGTGGTATGGTGTGTCCCTGGACTGCCTTGTCGCTGCTGATCCTGTCTGAGTTTGTAATGGGGTTGTTGCAACTTGCTTTTATTCCACTTCTTATTTCCCTTGCATGGATCCCTCATTTGATCCTCAGTCCAGTTACTCTTTCCTTGGAATCTACCCATTTCTTGCCAGTTTTCCTGAACACAGGAATCCTACCCTGAAACTTCATTTCCTTTCCCTGGATTCCTGCTTTCTTCTCTCAGATCTGCCTGCCTATAACCCCTTGTGTCTCACCTGTCACAGACTCCTCTGATGTCATGTGTTACTAACCTACCAAGGCATCTATTTAAGGCACATCTTTTCTATTTTCTCAAATTCTTGTCTTGCCAGGAGTGTCTGATCAACTCCAAGTGAGCTCAAGGGTTCCACTGCCTGCGGTCTACCAAATGCACTCCCGGAGTCTGTAGATCCTCCTATCACTTGTGGACTTTAATGAAATGCCACACAGCAGAGCTTTCTGAGTGGCTGCCAAAGCATCTGGGATGACAGAACCAGAAGTGTGGGGGAGTTATCACACCATGGGGCAAATCTTAACCAATACAAAACAAGAGATAAGAGAGAGCTTAGATAATAAATTTTCTTTTTTCTCCCCAATGGAGTGTTCTAAGGCACAGATTTTCCTATAGCCTATTTGGAGCAGTCTCACATGGAAATTTCTGCTGAGATACCTGCTGGGTATCATCGCAACTCACAAGGAAGTAATGGCCAGAGCAGTAATACATCCCATTCACTTATTTCACATCCTTCAGACTCATGTCTCTTATTGTCTTCTATTGCTTCCCTGAGTTTTTACCTCCTAATAAAAACCTCAGCATTCGGTGCTTGCTATGGGCTGAACGTTTTTGCACCCTCAAAATTCATATGTTGAAGCCATAACCATCAATGTGATGGTATTTGGAGCTGGGCTCTTTGAGAGGTAATTAGATTAGATAAGGCCAGGAGGATGGGACTCACATGGTGGGATTAATATAATTATACAAAGATACACCAGAGAGGACACAGTGAGAAGGCAGTCATCTGCAAGCTAGGAAGAGACTTCTCACCAGAACCTGACCATGCTGATCCCCTGATCTTGAACTTCCAGCTTTTAGAACTATGAGAAAATGAAATTCTATTGTGTAAGCCACTCAAGATATGGCATTTTGTTATGTCAGTCTGAGTTGACTAATACAATGCTTTATGAATATTGGACATCCATATTACCTACCACCTATATACTTGAGTCACTGTCCATGCTCCCAGTTTTCTGCTCTGTCCAGTAGAGCTCCTCTTATTTCCATTATTGAAGGGAGCATCTTACATCTCATGGGTTGTTTTGCCATGTACATCAGTCTCTGGAATCCAGCTCTTGGGGTTTAACTCAGTTGAGCATCTTGAGTCCAATTCTGCCGGCCTAAGAAGAGAAAAACTAGCACAAACCTTGAGAAGGAGCTATATTAACTCATACTCAGGCCTCCAACACTTAGCAATCTGGCTGATCTGTAAAAAAGAGAGAATCATCTATAACAGGAAACACTTGCTTCTTTCTTTGTATATCTTTTGTCCTTTTGACTTTGGTTAGCATTCCTGAAGCCAGATCACACACAGTCTATCTTGTGAGTAAATACTATTACCTATTCCCAACATGCTATTCCCCATGTAGGTGCTGACCATTAAGTTCCTTGCACAGCCTTGATCATAAGCTGCATAAGTTTTGCCTATTTAGCACAAAGGCTATTAAATGGGACTCTTTCTCTCTCGATATTGGCTGAAATCCCAAAATCTGAGACTAATGGGGGCCAACTGCTCCCATATCCTAAAGCAAAGTGCAAAGCCATATAAGCTACACTTGCAAAGAACTACACTAGTTTTTCCAGCCTTTGCCTATTATTCAACTTCAGAGTATAAAATTTTGAGGTTGAAAATTCTGATAGTGTGAAGTGTTTTGAGAAGAGTGTCAATATTCTAAGCTTCCCAGGAGGGAAGAGGTCTTTAAGACAATCACTGTGGTCTTGGTTGGTGTAGGACTCTCGCCAGGAGAAATGTGAAGATGAGAGCCCAGCTGAAGTTAGGAGCACCAGAGAAAGGATTACACTGGGAAGTAACTGCCTTCAAACTGCAGTGGAACAAAGATATTTGTGTACCAGATGTGGATCCTGAAGCAATAAACTAGCCTGGGGATGCACTTAAAAATAGTTCCACTGAAGGCATTGTTGGTATATTCCTAAATGGCAAACAGCCCAAATGTGCATCAGTAGTAGAACAGATAAATAAAATGGGTTATATTTTTTATAATGAAATACTATTCAGAAATAAAAACAAGCTACAGCCACATTAAAAAATAAATACGAATCTTATAAACAATGAAAAATGCCTGACATAAAAGAGTACATTCTGTATGGTTTCATTTTAATAAAGTTCAAAAACAAGCAAAAAAATTATTCCACTCAAGAAGATCACTTTGGAAGACCAATGTGATCTAATAAATGGATGGGTCACAGGAATCCAAGAGGCAGAATGAAGTCTCATAGATAGATAGCCAGAGCGGAGACTAGGTGTAAGGAAGACTGCAGTAAGAGGTTCCCGGTAAGGATACCCTAAGAGAGTCAGTTCTAGATACTCTTTAGCGGCAAGGGGCACCTAGGCCTGATCACATCTGTACAAAGAGCAGTTAGCAAGTGGGGAAGGAAGAGAGTGAAGAAGAGGACAGATCACCCACGTCCTTTTTCCCCACTGCAATCTTCCCAGCTTGAGTCAGACCTGAGCTGCTGGAAAGGGGAAATTTAAATTGAGCAAGAGTTTAGAATTTTGATATTGCCCTGGACTGGACCAGTCTTTCTATTTTCAAAGAGTGTTCAGAAGTTAAGGAGTCAAGCCTGGCAGTCATCCATTGTAGGGAAAAATAAGCTGTGAAACTGATTTGAAAGAGTAATGCAAGAAAATAAAGTTGGTTTCTGGTTATCCCTCCCAAACCTAATTTGTTCAACAAATCAGTAACAAATATACACCCCTTTTAAAGGTCTTTTATATATCTACAATCCAGCAAAACTGGAAAAAGACCCCTCAGTGGTTAATGAAGAACCTACTGGCAAATTTTGTTCAGATTAATTCATCATTTGCAGGATTGGTTCATGCATCACAGAACTTTTAGCATTCTACATTCTTTCCCATTAAACATCTATCAAATTCCTTAGTAATTTTGATGAACATTTCCTAAGAGTCGTACCTCCACAAATTGAGAAACACTAACTCAGGGTAGATGAGTTAATGCTAACAACCTGGGTATCTTCAAATGACATGGCAATCCCCAGTAACATATAGCAAAAAGCAAACCTTGGATGGAAAAGTGCAGATTCTTTCCCCAAGTAAGATCTTACACATTTAATAATTTATATTTCAGTAGGACTAAAAGAAGAATCCATTAAACCTGATCAATTTCATTGGGATATACTGTAGCTTGAAGTGGAACCTAAAATCTAACTAAGAATCTAGAAAAAACGCCATTTGGAAAATTTATGGCTCTCCCTGAACTCCTACACGAAATAATATGCTACGAAAGTTTATGATCCCAAAGTGTCATTGCAATAACATGATGAAAATAAAATCCAAGATAGTTATAAAGTAAATAATTATATATCAGAGGTCATATTTGCTGCAAATATAATGAAAGAATTTTAAATCTATAAATAGAAGATAGTGTCAAAAATAGAGCTCTATATGACACTAAGGATTTATGATGAGACTTCTTACAACTGGGACCTTGAAAGATAGCAAGGTGAAAAAGTGGGATAAAATGTAAGAATTGAATAAGAAAATAAAAATAAAACACCCTGGTCTATGTCAGGAACATATATGTAACAAACCACAGTACACAAAGACACAACTAAAGAAAAGCAGTAGAGGAGGAGAAATAGTTGAAGGAAAAGGAAGAGAAAGAGAAGGATGAAGAACAGGGAGAGGAGGTTAAGTAAAAGGAGGCACAGAATGGGAGGTAGTACCAGTAATTATACATCAAAGAATTAGTTAACTCTCTCCCAGGGTCTTGAGAGAGAACTTGCCATCAGTTATCAAAGAGTGAGAATCTGAAAATAAAGAGGACAAGATCAGCACCGGCTATCTCAAAAATTAAAATGGATACAGCCTGAAGGGAGTAAAACTATAGGCAAAAGCATACTATGAAAGAGCTTCTTGAACCAAATCATTCAAAGGTTAATAGACAGCAAAGGCAGACATTGGAGGAGCTGGTCCAGTGGTATAGTGGTTAAGTTCACATGCTCTGCTTCAGCAGCCTGGGGTTCGCAGGTTCAGATCCTGGGCACAGACCTACACACCACTCATCAAGCCATGCTGAGATGGAGCCCCACATACAAAATAGAGGAAGATTGGCACAGATGTTAGCTGAGGGGCAATCTTCCTCAAGCAAAAAGAGGAAGATTGGCAACAGATGTTTACTCAGGGCCAATATTCATCACCAAAAAAAAACAAAACAAAGGCAGACATTGCAAAATACACACTGCCTCCAATGTTCCCTCAAAATAACAAGTTTATGACAGTCACTAGAATAAATAAATTGATACAACAAAAACTGTAAAATAAGTGGTCCAGGGGAAATAGCCCTGTAAACCTGAGCTTTGTCTATAATAAACAAACTGTGGTTGAATGTACAGAGATTCATTTTGCAAAGTACAGAGATGAACTAATTACATTAAATGCAACATTTAAGCTACTATTACATAAATAACATAACAATAAGAAAATTTTAATAAAATGTACCTTTTAAAGTTTCCATAGTTTATGGTTTATTACTTAGTAGAAGAGTATCATGAAACAGCCCTCACTAGACTTACCTTACTCTTCTCCTTTTACAAAAAACAACTCTGGAAAAATAACTGGGAAAACATGATTTTTAATTAAAATTTTAAATTATGAAATGAGCCTCCACTTTCTTTCCAAAATTGAAAGTGCAAGACTTAGCAGACTGGTGGAATCAAAAATGATGAAGAGGTATACATATTGGCCAGATGTTGATGCTTTTTGCTTGTTCTCTGTTTACTTCTCATGTGTGGCCCTTGGATTCTTCTCATTAGGCCTGTGAGGATGATTACAACAACGAGCTAAACCTCACTGAGACATCTTCAAGCAGGCTACTCACTCTAAAGAATTGCTAATGCTAATTAAGCACTTGCGAAACACTCAGAAGTCTAAGCACCTTATGGGTATTAATTTATTTAATTCTCATAATACTTGTATGAGATCGAGACTATTATTAGGCATATTTGACAAACGAAAGTTGAGAAAACTGAGCTACCAAGAGATTAAACAACTTGCCCAAGCATATGCAGTTAGAAATAGGAAGGAGAGCCAACTTTTGAAGCCATAATGCTCCTCCGCTCCCAAGAAAAACAACCAACTGGTAATTTGCTTGCATGACTAGAAAGAAGAGAAACATGTGGTCTCGTCAGTAAGTAAGAGTGAGCTTAGATGCTTGGCATTCATTAGGGAACGAAGACCCGCAGAGGGTGAAGAGGGCTGGCCTGGAGAAGAGAGATGCCACTTACAGACTAAGTGGGAGGCTCCTAGTTCTGTGGGAGGTGGTTGTGATGTCACTTCTCATCAGATAAGTAGGCTTCAACACTTACTTGCTTCTGGCCAGTAGGTGCAGCAGAGAGAAAAACAGTATTGAAAATGGAAGATAAATTTGGAGAAGATAGATGGTCATTTTGGGGCACAATATTATATACATTAATTAAAATAAATCTGGATCAGTTGGAAAAATAAAAGTTAAATAATACTCCAACATTTCTTACTAGAAATAAAGTTTTCAAAAACAAGAAGTCTGCCCTAAAACAATACCTTTATACTATACGTTTATGCAGTTGTGGCACACACAGCCCTTAATTATCTGCAAATTTTTTATCTCTGATAACTCTGGGTTACTAAAGGGTATAGTAATCATTCCTTTCTCATTTTACAGTTTTGTAAATTGCTCCCTAACTTATCTTATAAAATTATAATGATAAAAACATAATAGTTCTGTCTGCAACTGCATTAAATTAAAACCTTTGATTTTTTCCTGTTGACTCCTCAATTTTCAAATTTGTCAGATGTGACATTTCTTTTACATCAAGTTGCACTAAAGAAGAAATCTATGAGACCTGAAATTGTTTACCGACAGAAAAAATCAGTAGGTAAAACACTAGATCAATCAACCAATATTTTGTTGATCATTTGTTAAATGGGAAATATTTATTGAACATTTTCTATATGCTATATATAGGGGGGAATACAAGACTACAGAAGGCATGGTGGCCCGTGTTCTCCAGAAGACGTCTTTAATAACACAGTCATCATGAGAGGAGGTGTGTCAAATACCTCAGGAATGGTATACAACAGGTCAGAGACCAAGAGAGGAAGTCATTTGTGCTGATGGGCAAGAATAAATGAAGGCAATCTGGGGCAAAGGAAATAAAACTAAGAAACGGAGGAGGCGGGAGAGTAAATTTTCCAGATTTGCTGAACTATAGATGATTATTTAGGGAAAATGGAAGCATAAAGAAAAATGTAAGCTGGATCAAGGTGATGAAGGGCCTTGAAGGCCAGTCTAGAGCTATTTGTTATTACATAAATAAAACATCTGGATAACTGATCTTTTTATCCAGATATTTGGCATTATCCCAGCATTCAACTAGAAATTTTAAGATGATAAAAAAACATTCAAGAAAACATAATCCTTGGGTAAGGGTCAAGGAATATCTGAATTTGATTTTGTACTTTTTGCCAAGGGGAGAAGTCTTACTACAGTCCCTTGAGACTTAAAACAAAAAGAGACCAAGGTTAAGAAAATAAATTCTAACAAAATGTCGAAAATTCAGATGGCCTATAACATAAGATGGGTCTACTCCAAGTCTAATTTATATAATTTTATGAACATTAATATTTTAAATGGTCTCTAAAGTGGTATAGTACCCTCACCCACACACAGCCAAGACACGATGTCATTGCATTGGCTATTCCTGGATCAGAATTTTAAATGGTAACTGCACACTGATGTCCACTGAACTTACTTTGAGGTTTAAGAATCTTTATTTATTAGTGCGTGCACTTAAATCTGTAAGCTGGAAAGTCGTGAGTTCAATCGTAAATTTGGGAGTCATGAATTTGTAGGCAGTCTAGAGTTCGATCATAAATTTTGGCGTCATGAATTTGGCATTGGTTCCAGTCTTACCAAAATGTATCTTCCTAACTCTAATCCAGTGACATCACTATGGCCTTCAAACTTTAATCCTCGAGCAGGCGAAACTCCAACTATAAACACTGGGAGTTTTTCACATTTTAAACTGTAAACCCCATATAACCAAGAGTTTCGTTGTGACTTTACATGTATATAGAACTCAGCTTTTAATTCCTATGAGCAGAAAATAAAAATTCTTCAAGCACACATTTTAGCAAAAAAAAAAAAAAGAAAAGTGTTTTTCTCTTTCTTGAGTAGGGCATGAGTTAAGGATAATCTGTCACCATAACTTTGAACTACTTGATCTTAGTGTGCTTTTTGGGTCTAGTTTTAATGTTTCTTAAACCCAATTTCTCTTGTCTTCTTTAAAATGGACTAATCTCCAATCATCATGGAAATAAGTCAAGTAAATGAAAAATCATAAATTACACGGAGACTCACTAATTCAGTCAGTTTATTTGGAAACAAATGCCCGGGGCTTCAAAGAGAAGCAACTGCCTTAGCTCCAATTCACAGTAGACATTGGCCAATTTAACTTGCCAGGGAAATGATAGATGATTTAACAAAGTAAGTGGCCAATGCGACTTTCTGTTCCATCCACAGAAGTTTTCGTAGTGGGAACGAGGCAGGGGTTGGGAGAGGATAGAAAAAATCTGGAGTATTAATTCTAAATCATGGTTTTTATGAAACAGGAGGCAGCTACATCCACCCCCCACCCAGGAAATATCATAAAACAACCCTGACATTTTCAAAGGTAAATGCTTTCAATTCAATTCTCTTTTAATTATATATACTACAAAGCACTTTTAGGAAGTTATAAATCCCCAAGGACTATGAAATATAAAATTAGATATGGTCCAATCAGGAAATAATTGAAACTGTTTTACAGTTTGTTACATTATTGGAAATAAAAACTGTAGGATATCAACAAGAACAACAAGAAGAAAATGAATTCAAGATGTAAATGACATTTTATCTTACAGCCATATTGTGGTTTCTGGGTGTAAATTGCTTTTATCATATCCATATTACAACTTAGCCATGTGAAATATTAAAGGTAGATATTAATGTTCCCACTTATCAGAACAAAGAAAACTAAAGAATGGAAAGATTAAATGATATATTCAAGGCCACACAGCTAAGAAATAGAAGAAAATGGATATCCATAATTATTCCAACTTTCCACTATAATTCACTAACTATTGAAATGGAAGTGAAGAAAGGAGGTATAAAAATAGATTAAATATTTTGTAGAATCCAAGATAATATTCTTTCATTCCTTCATTTCAAAATGATTTCATATTTTCATCTGTCCCACACTTTATTATGAACTAGTGAATAAGATGAAACATAAAATATAGTTTTAGAAAAGAAACAGGTGGTCAAAAACAGAATTTTTAGAGTGGCACATAGTCAGATGAAATTCATATTTCCTCATGATTTTGCCCCCATACCATTTATAGAGATGACGAATTCTTCCTTGTTTATCCCTTTTTTAATTTTTCTTAAGATATCTGGGATAAAAACTCCAAACCAAAATTCCAAAGTTTCATTACAGGGGAATTTTCTACCAATTCTTATTTCAATATCAAGAGGTTCATTTGAAATATAGTAATGTATTATTGGGCCAAAATACTTTCTCAAAAATTAATAACTGCAGTATGGAGAATTGATAATAGTGGAATCAAGTTGGAATTTTAACTCTTTTTTTTAACTCTCAAATTTTGGGTAGATGTAGTATGGATTAGCAAGTGTAGACTGGGTCTAAGAAGTGATTTGGAGAAAGATTACTGAATTCTTGTATTGATATCCAGGAAGTAGAAAGCAAATGTCAAATAGAAATGTAAAACAGGACAGAATAAACTATTACAGCAGGCCACGAAAGTGGCTCAGTTCAAACGGGCTTGTCTGGGAATTTTGTGCTATCCAGATGGGTCAATTTGATACATGCACTTATATACATCCTACGAGAGTCAACTGAAGTCTCTTATAACTGGAATGTATCACAAGCTGACAGATTTTGAAATACCAAAGTATTGAAATACAAGCACGGTGTGATGGAAATTAGAATAACATACAAAAATCAAGTTTAATTACTTGTGCATTAATTGGAACCAAATTAGTTGTATACTCACAAGTAGAAGCATTTGGACGGATCTGCTAGATGTATAGGCAAAGGCAGAAAGATGATTTTATTTTCAGCAGCTTTAGGAAGGAAACAGAGAAAATATAGCAAATATGACAGGCTAATTAAATAAATTAGATATTTTCCATTACTGTACAGTGACTTAGCATGTTAACGAAAGAATTACCATAATATTTTGGGCAAAGTCATTGCAAACAAAACAGAAATTTTAAGGAATCATGAAGACAGTGTATTTTCTAAATGAATACATAAATCAGAGCCTTAGGAATGAAGATTTAAAAAATAAAGTGAAATAAACATAAAATAATCAGAGATTAAGATCTATACAATTTTATGTTTAAACAAAGGGGGAAAACCCTTCTCATTTGCTGGTAACAGTAGTTGTGTTAGTCCACATAAAATCAGAAAAATTGCTAAGAGGGATGGCCACCTTTAGCTAAGTTGTAAACAATTAAGTAAATTAAAGGGAAAACCTGCTGCTTCTCTGTCTCCTTGTTCCTTCCTGCCTATCAACTTCAGAAAAAATATAGAATTATAATAGCACATGCACCAGAACATTGTTCTATTAGTACTACTTTTGTGTTCCTCTATTTCTGATCATTGTACACTGAATTTACACCCTGACCCACAGAGCTGGATAGAATCCATTTTAAGTCCCTTCATGTTTAGGGATCCTAAATAAACTACCTTCAACAGACTATTCCTGTGCCTGTGTCCAGATTGAAAGCCATGTAACACCTGGACTTTGTGAGCTTAACCTGCTGTGACAAATAAAAATAAATAAGAAAGTTTCCCGTAGTTGACAACCCAGGTGGAAGTTTTACTACAATTTCCATCAGTCATGGGGGCAGGCTTCCAGTGAAATAAACTGTATTTACACACAAGTTTGTTCAGAAAGGTGTCTGTATTATAGCTTTATACAGCCTCTGAAACTTGCAAAAAGATCTATAGATATAAATAAGCTGTGAAAATAAATCCCCTTGTCCACTTGAAATTTTTATGTATCTGCTTACTGGCACTTTTTCTGTATCTAGACAACTTGGACCAAACGAGTTTTGCCCTGATACAGGGGGGAAAAACCTAGGCACTCTATATTGAATGACAAATGCCTTGGAGGAAAAAAGCCAAGTATTACGCATACGCTCTCAGATCTATATCTCACATTGATTTGATGATTTTAGCTTCCCTTTTATTCTGATTTACTGAACTGATGGGTTGCAGGAAGTGTGACAATTAAAATTTTTGAAAATACTGTATAAAGCCAAAAAAAAAAAAAAAAACCCTCCTGCCACTGCAGTCTAAGAGCATTGGATAAAGAAATCAAAAGTCTTGGGTTTGAACCAAAATCTCAAAAGTATTTTTTTAACTAAATTTTTCTTAAGCACATAGTGTGAAAGTCCAGGACAAGTAAAAAAGATTTATGAGAGGAGACTTGCAGTAAGATATAAACACGTGTTATAAAACTACTATATTAATAAAGTGTGGTATTGACACAAAAATGAACTAGGGTTCCAAGAAACATAAAAAACTAGAGACAATAAAAATATTGTATACAACAACAATGGCACTTAAAAGCTATTGAAAAAGGATGATTTAGCTGTTAAACAATGTATTTAGTTTTTTGGGAAAAAATGAAGTTATTCATCTACTTCTACCAAGCAGCAACATGGTTTAACCATCTAAACCATATAGATGGTTTAGCAAAGTTAATATTCAAGAAAGGAAAAAAAAGTAAAGACCAAGAAGAAAATATAGGTGGATACTTACCTGACTTTGTGGTGTGGAAGCACTTAAGCATGGAAGCTAAGGAAGATGCCACAAAGGCAAAAGCAGGATATTTTAACAACACAGAAAGTAGAAACATCTGAATCAGAAAAACAAAAACAGAAAGAACATTAAAAGGAAATGACAAATTAGAAAAGCATTACAACACACATGGCAGATTAGTGGACACAGTCCTAACTAATAAAGAACTACAAATAAATAAAAAGACAAACACACCATAAGATTATACACAAAAAACAGGAACAGACAACTTTAAAAAAGAAATATAAAGAGTCATTCAACATATCAAATAAGGTTCAATTCCATTTTAAATCTAAGAAATAGAAATTAAAATGAAATATCATTTCTCACTTTCTCTTAGACAAAAATCTAAAAAATAAATGATAATACTCAGTGTCGTTTGGATAAAGCAGACACTCTCATATGCTGCAGGCAGGAGTATAAATTAAAGCATCTTGAAAAGATAAGTTGCCAATATGAATCAAGATCCTTAAAAATGTCTATGCACCCAGGTTCAGCAATTCCATGTCTGAGGATTAATCATATGGAATTAATTTAGAGATCCACACTAAGATTTATGTATAAGGACAGTCATAACAGCTTTATTTATAATAGGAAAAATAACTTAAAAACTCAATAAAAAAGATGAGCTGAATAAATTACAATACATACATTAAATGCAATATCCTACAACCATTATAAATCATATCTTTAAAGAATATTTAATGACATGCAAAATACCCGTAAGAAAATCAGAACACAAAATGCATATATACTGGTTCAAATTTTGTTGGTATACACAGACACACAGACATACACAAACACAGAAAAATGCTATACTAGACTATATCAAAGTGATAACATGGGTTAAGCATCAATCTTGGATTTTAGTTAATTTAAATTTTCTTCTTTACCTGTTTCTGTATTTTCCAAAATACCCAGAATGAATGCATATTGCTTTTCTAATGTAATGACAATAATTTTACAAAATCCAGTGTTTGACTATAGCTTCACCAGCTATGTGAACCCAGTTAGGTCACTTTACCTACTTTTAAGGTCTTCATTTACAAATGGACCACCATCCTAGCTATACTTTTCAGAGGTAGGTATATAACGTGTTTAACAGTTTCGAAAAAGTAATGAAAGGATTACACATATTTAAAGTTGCTTTTGTTATTTTATAAAATAAGAGGGCATTTATTATTAGTCTCTGATGCCTTCCTGAAAATTAGGGTCAAAAGCTCAAAAGTGGTTTGGGCTTTATAGTCAATAGAATTATTGTGGAAGGCTTATCTAACCACAGTTCCACACTATGGATGCTGTTGGCAAAATGCTTACATCGCCCACCAACTAATATACTAAACCAAGCTGAAAGAAAACTAGAGTGTTGGCATGAAGAAGAAGTCTTTCTACAATGTTCTAGATATTTGTGTTAATACAAAATATGAGTACTGCTATTAAGGAAAAGTTCAAACAGGTTTCTGCATTGCTCGCATTGATGCTTTATTTCTGAATCCTTGGCTCATTTCTCAGTCTGGAATCAGGGTGTCCTAACGTCTAACAAGGATGGTTGGGATCGGTTTTGAATTTTGTAATCTCTCATTGCTCTTTGCCAATTCTAGCCAAATGAAGGTTAAATATCACGTTGATGATAAGAAAAGGGTGAGATAGGTGACTGGATGTATGGGAGGAATGTAATACATGGAAATAGAAAGAGCAAGGTGGGATTGCTGTGCTTCAGAATCCAAAGTTGCATTCAACTGGAATAATAATAACATTAACAACAATAAGAGCAAACAATATTTTTTACACTACTGAATTTCAGTCACCTGGACAATAAGTACTCATATGCTGAAAATTATAAAATGTATCTGTTATACTGTTCTAATGTTTTTTTAAATTTAATATTTAAGGGAAAATTTTTTAACATTTAAGGAAAAATATTAATCTTAGTGGTCATTTATAATCTACCAAAAATCCTCTCATACTTGAGCTCAGAGCATCTACCATTGGACAGAAAAAATCAAAATCATAGAAATTTCTGATATTTACATTTTTAGGTATGGATTTATACAAACTAGGTTTCTGAAGCCTTGAAGATTTATCAAGCTTAGATTTCACAGAGGATTTAGAAATGTTAGAAACTCATCTTTGTTGAATATCTGGTCACAGTCTATCATTAATAAAAATTGCTGAGATGTTTTGCATGTTGGAGGAAAGAAAAAGTCATTTCACTTTTATCATCTTAATGATAGTCTGTTTTTCAGCCGGTAACTTACAATAGCAGTGATTTCCAATGGCAGTAACTTACAGGGTAGTTACAAGCTTAATCCTACTTTCTTGCTCTGGTGCAAGTTGGTCATCTTTGTTTTTAAAAAGATTAAGCAAGCCATGCTTTATTATTATAACATCAACCTCAAGTGAATTTCTTTGATGAGCGTATTTGAAAAAGCAGGAAAAATTGTCACATTCTGTGGTTCTATAGAATAACCTTCCCTCCTTTAAATCACTATATTTCTTTATGTTTCTTGTGGAAGTTGAGAAAAAGCTCCCCCAGAGAGTGACCAAGGTGAGTAGAGTAGCAATGTATGTTTACCAACAGCAACAGAAAGTTCATGGAACTGCTCCTAGTCGGAAGCTCTCCTCTCAGCCGCTTCTCCCTCCACCTTAGTGAAGGAAAACAAGCTCTGTCAGGGTTACCATTGGCTGCTGCTTTCAGCCACAGGTTGGAGACTTAAGTTCAACACAGTTATTTGCACAGAGTTACACACAGTGTGGATAAAATTTCATGTTACTCATATACTCAGCTTTCTTTTCTGATAAGCATATTTATTCTACAGATATCTACACTTTTTCTTATGTGTGAAGATACAGGCTTGTAAGTGTGTCTACCATTTGTATTTGGACACACCTGAAGGCACTTGGTATTGCATGGTGGCAAGTTCAGAGCATATTTGCTAAGTAGTTAATCAATGTGATGGTAATGATATTCAATGATAATGAAAGGAGTTTTTATTACTTGTCATTATTGAGCTTAACTGTTGAGAGACAATCAGTAATGTTGGAAAGAATATGGACCTTGGAGCCAAGTAGTACCTCAATTTAAACTCTGCTCTAATTTACAGGCTGTGTAATAAGAAGCATATTATGTAACCACTCTAATCCACAGTGTCTTCATCAGTAAATAGTTATGTTTTGTGGGCAGGGATTAAATGTGATAAAGTATGATAGAGCGATGCATGCATAACACACACTCTATAAGTGGGAGTGGGTTTTTAAGTATTTGTTTAAAACACGCTAGAAATTATTTAACAGGCTATCCTTCCCGTCCATTGAAAATCTGTACCCTTCCTGTCAAAAATATTCAAAGCATGAGATGATTTTTAAGAAAAGTTTGAATGTTCAAGATCTAAATAATATTTAAAATATATAATTGATACTTCATTTCCTCATTTTTCTTATGTGTGGGCTGGAATCTAATTATTTCTCTCTTATTTCTTTAATCTCTCTCTTTGCCTCCGGACTGTAAGCTTCGTGAGGTTAGAGACCAGGTCTGTTCTGCTTCTTATTGCTTTCCCAGTGCCTACACAGAGTAGGCATTCAATAAATATGTGCTGATTGAATGAATGAAAACTAATGAACCTCCTTTAAGAGATAGTGAGTGATGAATGTGATGAAGGTACAGTCAGTCCCGCTTGCCTTACAGACTCACCAACAGCGCAGGAGAAAGGAATGGAGCTTACAAGCAGAACATAGTCCTCCATACCATTTGATCTCTCCCGTCCATGAAATCCCTATTATCATTGGTACAGACAATATAGTAAGTTAATTTCTTTTTGCTTTTATAAATGGCTTTGTTTCTTTATTCCAGAGTTGTGAAAAGAATAAGAAAATGTTCTTGTCTATAAAACAGGCATTGGAAAATGCCCAGTATCTACCCCTTTATTGTTTGGCTGCACTCAAGACCTCTGTAATGAGCCCATTTGCGGTATCAGTGGCGACCTGTGAAAGAACATGTCAGATCTGGCTGCTCTACCAAAATGTTAGGCAGCCCAGTGAGTGGGAAACCTGAGGAAGGGGTAGTTTAGCTTTATATTTTACTATCTGCCACTTCTTTTGAACAGCCTGGGTGGTGCGTGGGGCCTCTGGCACTGTTCCCAGAAGCACTGCCCCTGCCAAGCAGAATTTGCACCTTCACGAGTGCTGATTGCCCCTGATAGAAAGATACAGTCCTCTTTGGGAAGCAGCTTTCTGGGAAAGATATCACATCTCCAGTCTGGTTGTGGGGAGGACCCAAGGAAAGAGGAATATTTGGGAATAGGAGGGAGCAGATACTAATTTGATTCTTTTCTCATTACATCTGTTCAATCTACCACTTATTTTGAAGACTTAAGTTCCCTAGACACAGATCATAGAAAAATAATAAAATATGAAGGCAGCGAAGTTTCTCGTTTTCTTCTTCTTTCTCTCTCTCTTTTTTTCTTTTTTACAGAGTATTATAAAAAGTTCGGTTTTCTGGCTAACAGCAGCAAATGTACAAAGCTCTCTTCGTTAGGGTTTGCTATTTAAACCATCAGCTCATTCTGCGAGAACATCAAACATATGTCTACCAGATGCTGGGAACAGCGCGGTCCTAAGGACCTGACTCCAGTGAGCAATAATCTGCGGACAGCGGGTGTGAACCTGAGCTGGGCCAACACCTCATCAGACCGAATGGCTAATTGATTTCAAAATTAGACTTGGTATTTCTGAACAATAATCTTAAAAGGCAGCAATAAAATACATCAGGATCCTTTGAGCTAGCCAAGCTTTCATCCAAATGGCTTATTACAAAGAGCTGGCACACCTGAACTTTGGCACAGTCAAATAAATCCCCAAACAGCAAATGGAAACCACATTTGGCACTGGAGGTTTGTCAGGCGAAGTTTGTATTCACGAGGAAACATGATTTTTGATTTTGAAAATAATTTTTGTGTTAGTAGGCAGGAAGCAATTCATTGAATGTGCTTTACTTTGACACCTGTGATTTATGTAATAAAATATGCATAATAGGTACTTGAAGGCATTTGGGTGTCACATAATCTTTGGAACACCAGGAGCAGCCAGAGTGCAGCCAAGGTTAGAGTGGTTCCATTAGCGATAACTTAATCGCATGTGTAGGCCTACCCCTTTGAACTCTGAGTAGCTGTTTTGTGGCATCAGGGTCCAAAAGGGTTTAAATCTGACCGCACTGCAGTGACAATAAATTATACCAACTATTTTAGAAATGCTTGGAATCTTATCTTGCCTTCAGAGTGAGCAAACTAAGATTACAATCCCTGGTTTACAAGATGGCATAAATTCTGAGAACAAACACCTAAGATTTACCACGTCAATGGTGTATGTGTCTCGATACTCTTCCCATGCAGCCGTTCCTCAGCACTTCTAGAGACACAAACTGACCGCCCGTTTAACAAAAAAAGACGAGGCAAGAAATAAGGTATGTGTGAGTGGGTAAAATGAATTAAAGAAATGATTAATGAATAATCCGTGAAAAATGGAATTCTTGTTGTAATTTTCTGGCTATTTTAGGAGAATTGCTTTTGACATTTTCTTTATACTTCTTATCCAAATAATTGACTCAATTTTTTAAATTAAACTTTTGCAAAGGCGGTCTACTTAACTGGAAGGATTTAAGTCTTTTCACTTACTTGCTAGATTCTACCCAAAGATAAAAATATCTCATGGAAGGAGGAGGGAGTATAAAAAATTTTAAGGAAAGGAAACAGCATCATCAGCGTTGGTCTACCTCAGATCTCATACAGCAAAGGATTATCGCGAGAACAAGGAGGGAAGGGAGTGACCCTGGAAACTTTATCTCCAATTGAAAACATTTTTCCCTTCCTTGCTCTCTCCCTTTTCTAGGGCAATGTCTCTCTGATTGTTCAGAAAGAAAGCTGACAACCTAAACGCAACTGTGATTATGACTTTTTAATTAGGAAGTTACTCCCAGCCCATGGTCTGGGCTGAGCTCATTAGAGGTGACTGCCGCTGGGGAATTAGTGGTCAGAGAAAGTCAGATATGAGTTCTGTCCTCTGATAGACTCGGCTATTGGATACGTCCTCCTTTCTGGACTTCACTTTCCTCATTTTTGAATGATCAGAATTGGACTATATGATCTCTAAGGACTACTTCAGTTCTAAAATATTGTAAAGCTATAAAATAGTCCCTTCAAAGTTGAGATAAACAAGCTTGCTGCATGCGTTGCTTGAAAGAAAATAAATATTTAGGGTGTGATATTTAATGAACTGAGTTAGGACACATGCAATGGTTACAGAAATGTGGTTTATAACCACATTCTCCAGCATAATGAAATAGAGAAGTAATCGACAAAAACTTTGATGAGAAAATACTAGTTGAAGTGGAAATAATTTTTAGTTAGAACTAAGTAGAGGGAAAAATCACTCATTAACTTTACTAGTGCAGGGTAATAGCAAAATTCTCCAAAATAAAATTAGCTTCTGGGAGCGAATCCCTCAGATCACATTCTCCATTTATCTAGTTAGCCAGCATATTCTGAGTGTTTCTTTCATAAAGACAAATGAATGCCCAAGATATGCAAGTTCTCTAGAGAATTACTAATGCAGTGTTGAATTCTGGAGAGTTTTAGATGTTATGAAGATTAACTACTTGGTATTCTGTTTACATATTGTGTCAGTATAAAATAAAAGAGTAAAGCATATATTTAGTTTCAAAATGTTATTGACAAAAATTGAAATGTAAAATAGTGCTTAAATACTAAAACACTTTTATGTTCTACATTCAAGTCCAAAGTTCTTAGGGTTTTCCATTTCAATACATATTCAGTAATTAAAATTTATATTAAGATGACCCTGAATTATCTATACTGTTAAATAATTTTATCTGGAATCTTAACTAATGTATTTTAGAGGATACCTATTCTTATTTTATTGAATATGCTTTTTGTCTCATTTAAGTAATTTTCCAATTTTTGTGAAATGGCAATAATAATGACAAGAATATCTAAGAAATGTATTTTAATGTGCCAAGTGTTTTATTTTTATTTATTTATTTTTTTAAAGATTGGCACCTGGGCTAACAACTGTTGCCAATCTTCTTTTTTTTTTTTTTCTGCTTTATCTCCCCAACCCCCCCTGTATACAGTTGTATACCTTAGCTGCAGGTCCTTCTAGTTGTGGGATGTGGGACGCCACAGTGGAGCGCGAGAGCTTAACCACTCGGCCACGGAGCCGGCCCCAATGTGCTAAGTGATTTAAACGACATAACTGGGGGCCGCCCCGTGGCCAAGTAGTTAAGCTCACGTGCTGTGCTTCGTGGGCCCAGGGTTTCTCTGGTTCGGATCCTGGGCGTGGACATGGCACGGCTCATCAGGCCATGCTGAGGTGGTGTCCCACATGCCACAACTAGAAGGACCCACAACTAAAATATACAACCATGTACTCGGGAGAAAAAGCAAAAAAAAAAAGAGAGATTGGCAACAGTTGTTAGCTCAGGCGCCAATGTTTAAAAAAAAAAAGGAATAATAAAAAATGAAAAATAAATAAAAAAATAAACAAAATAACTCACATGTTTCACAATAAACTTATAAGGTAGGCACTGTTGCATCAATTTTACTGATGAAGAAAGCAAGTTTAAAGAAGTTAAGTGACTTGCCCTAGTTAACACAGTAACTGACCGTTACTTACTAGTTTCTGTTGTCTACAATAGTCACCATTAATACTGCAATGAGTACAATCAATTCGTTTCTTCATTCATTCTGCAAATATTTATTGATGGCCTACTAAATGGCAATCACTAGGCATGGAGGATAGGAGTGAATTTATTATAGGGTGGGAGATCAGAAAATAAATAAGTAAATATAAATAAACAAGATTATTTCAGTTAGAGGATCTGGGCATGCAAGTCGTGACTGAGTGTTGTTTAAGGCAAAGCAGAATGATGCCATGGAGAGCGACAGGGGGGTAATTTTAGATTAAGCAGACAGAGAGGGCTTCTTGGAGGAGGTGGCATTTGGGCTGAGATTTAAATGACAAAAAGCATCCAGCCTTGGGAAGATCTTGGGCAAGGGCACCAGGTAGGGCAAACAGCTAGTACACAAACTTTGAGGCAGGGACAAGTTTTCTGAGCATAAGAAATATAAAGAAAGCCAATGAGGTTACAACCCAGTGAACATGGGAGGGCAGGCAAGGTGAGTGTGGAGAGAAGGGGACTGGATCTTGTGTGGCCTTCCTGCCCATGGTAAGGAACATGAAATATATTACTGAAATACTAACATAAACCCACTTTTTAAACTATTGTCATTAATATCTGCTTTAGTGACGCAAAGCAGAAGTTTGCACACTTTTCTGACTCTTAGAATGCTTGGAGATTTTAGGGCGGAAAAAAAAAGCTATAGACCATCTTCCTGGAAAAATGCACATATGCAAAAAAATGTGCACACTATTTCAGGAATTAATTGGGTTCATGTTCCCCCAGGAGCTTATATATAGTCCCATGGATTTGGGGTTAAGAAAAATCACAAAAACTATTTAACAGTGAGCTAAATGAATTGTGGTCATTAAACCATAATTATAAGCCGCAGCTAAGTAGACAATTTTATCCCTAAAAATTATGTAATGCAGACCATAAGGTACTCTGCCCTACACAAGGCTAAGTTTCCAGTTTCAGCCTCAGAGTTGTGGGGGCTTTTTTTTTTGCAGATCCATAATCTCCTTTCTGCAAGTATGACATGCAAAAGCCATATTCTTAAAGCTGAAAAAAATAATTTAATAAATCAATTACCAGCAAAATTTGACCTTTACTGATGTGAGGTTATTTACAACTTACGTTAATTTGTACCACTCGTGTGTTTTGTGTCAGAGATAATAATGTGTTGGATTATGGAATGATGCCTCAGTTTCCACAGGTGATGTTAATAGATAGATAGATCCCTCCTTCCACAAAAACCAAAATTCTGAAACACATGAGGCCTTGAGGTTTGGGGGTGAGGAAACGTGGACCTGTATAACTTCTGAGAATTTTCTTGAATATTTTACACATCTGCTCTAAGTATTCAAGATACCAAGCATAAGTTGGCATACAGGGCTCTAACCACTTACATCCACCTGGTATTCTGGCAGGTTGTAGCTGACGGCCTAGCGTTTCCACAGTGCAGACCACCTCCGGAGTAGGAAGAGCACAGGACACCGTGAACGTTCTCCCTGAGCGAGGAAAAGCAACACCTGTACCAAATTAATTTGTGCTTATCCAGTGTGAAGTTCACAGGGTCCCTCAGCCTTTCTTACCTACGAAGGGTGGTCTATTGACTTCGCTGTTGTGCAAAACAAGCCCACAGAGGGGGCCCCAGCCTCTTGAGGGGCTTTTCCAGGAATTATTCCTAACGTGTTCCCTAGCTTGCTTCTTCCTTTGTTTTCTCCATTCTTACTTAACCTTTATTTATACTGTGTAGTTTTGCATTTTCAAGGCATTTTACCACCATTAAATTGCTAACACATCCCGCATTGTCTTAAAGTGGGCATCCTTCTCCCCGTACTGTGGAAAGACACAGAGATGCGTGAAGTAGTTTGCTCAAGGAATCCGAATGTGAGTCAGTGATTAGACCTCACTTAGAACTCAGAGTTTCGTACACAGTGTTCTCTTCTTAGGTCTCCAGGGCTCCATGTTATTATCTGGGAAACGTTCCCAAAGACCAAACTAATTATCCCTAGCTGTGATGTTTCTGCCTAACATATAAACACTTCTGGGGGTAGAAGAGAGGGGGAGAACTGCAAAGCAATAAATGTCCTAATTTTCCATAATGTATTAATGTATCGAATATAATAAACGTGTTAACTCTATTCAGTCTTTCTAAAATCATTTCCCCGTTATGTTCATGTATTTTAACAGGGCCATTGAAAACCTAAAACAATTGTTTTAAGAAATAAAATATTAGATTAAAACTATTAGATTTGAAATTTTGGTGGGGGACATTCGTTCATTTATTTTACTTTATTTATGTGCTCCATGGAAAAGTTAAGATTCATTTTGCAGGTAGTGGAAAACCAGAAAAAAATGTATCTTTTACAAAAGTTTCTAGTGGAGATCTGCCAAAATTCAAAGATTTCTTTTAATCCAAACCATATTTTTTCAAATATGAAAATTTGACATATGACTCAATAAGGAAAGGAGAGCAAATTCGGAGGAATTATTCTTCTCTAGCTGTCCCCAATTCTTTCTCCCTCCTACATTGTCTTGCGGACACCCCTTAATTAATTATTTTCTTCCCCTGCTCCTCTCTAGATCACTGTAACTGACCTGTTTCCATTCACGTGCAGGTTGCATCCAGGTTTTTCTCAACCTGTGCCTTAGCCCCTTGGGTTATTGTAGGATCTTCTATTGTGCACATAAATTTCCATCTGTATATATTCCACTACTCCAGAAGTCTGATTTGACAACTCAGTTCTGTATTACACTGCCTCACTTCTCCATCAATGCCAGGGACAACTTTCTTGAGTCTTTGGACCAACTCCATTTTTATATATCTTTAAGGAAAAGTAACCCATTTCTACTTATAAAATCTTACAGTGCTCACATTTCCTA
The DNA here is from genome assembly GCF_041296265.1 of Equus caballus. NCBI lineage: Eukaryota > Metazoa > Chordata > Mammalia > Perissodactyla > Equidae > Equus > Equus caballus. The sequence goes on along the minus strand of NC_091685.1, from coordinate 67,865,968 downwards.
CTCTTTTAGAAGCCCAGTAATAGCTCCTTCTCTCTGTGGGATTCCCCACATCACCACCAACGTAACTGCCCAGTGTTCATCATTCAGACAGCATCAACACCATTCCGAAAGGCCTTTCAATGGCTCTCAAGATTATAGCTCTCAAAAATGGGCTATATAAACCATTCTGTTCATTCCTCAAACACCACATTTATGTGTACCCTGAAAGAATTTAGGGTGTGCCTCTTTCTCCAATCATGGCCCAGTTTGTTGGTCTCTGGGGGCTTGGCAGAGTTCCCTCTGAACAGTCCCTAAATTTGCACTTACACGTGTAATAGCCTTTTCCATTCCATTCTACACATTGTAATTTTCTTTCTTTAATCTTGAACACTTCTCCTTCCATCGAGTCTTTCCTTATTAACATTACGTGCCCCAAATCTCTCCAATGACCAATTGTGTATTACTACTCTTTTCATACTTTGGCTTTTTAAATTCCCATGTGGAAAATTCTTCTTGTTATTCTCACATCTGTCTTTCCTTTTCTCAAAGAACACTGTCTTTATAGATTGGTACCTATTCAATCTCAAATAGGTAATGCCAATTCTATGCCATGATCTTAATTATCTGTTGTCTATTCAATATATTTTTTTAAAAAGAGATGTTTAAAAATTAGTGTCCCTTTTTCTACTAGAAAAAAACCTCAGTGTGCTATAGTGGAGGTGAGTAAAGTATAGTATTTCAAAAGGTGGATGCCAGAGCCAGACTGTCTTGGATATTATTCCAGTCCAAACCTTAATTATTAGCACTATGCACTCAGGTAAGTTAAAATCTCTGTGCCTCAGTTCCTCACTGATTACACTGAAACAATCATAGTACCTACCTCTTAAGAGGTACTATATGAGATTCTAATAAGAAAATATACTGAAAGAATTTAATATAGTCTGGTATGTACTAAGGACCCAATAAAATGTAACTTGCTTATTTAAAATTAGATTGAGTTTATTATCTGACTTTCAACATGCTGACTATTGGGGGAGGGGCTATAGAGAGCAGAGTGCAAAAGAACACACTATGAGCTTCAAAACAACTTGTAACATAAAATATTTAGTGTGGTTAGGTATTAAAGTTGTGACTTTAATTATAGTGTATCCTACTAAGAAATTTCATATTTTTAATCATTCAGGTAGTGTAGTATGCATTTATCTAGAGAAAATCTATGCACAGCAATAGAGGAATTTGCCTATGTGTTCTCAGTATTGAATAAATGTAAATGTGAATGTTCTTCCCTGAGCTGGTCCTCTTTACCAATCCAAATAGAAAGTCCTATATGATAGCATTCTCATCCTACTGTAACGTTAGCCCTAAAAGTTCATTCACAACAGTGTCGGTATCTGTCTCCCAGCAGCAGATATATGTCCAAATTTTTCCAAAATTTATAATCAATGGAATGATAATAAATGAACTCAGTAATATAGCTCCCTAGTACCACTCTTGCCCATGGCAAATCATCAAGTAATATTCAGTAAATTTAACTGAATAATGTTTTGCTATAATTATAAAATGAAAACCAACATAGCTTGGTTCAAATTTGTGAAAACGATAGTTATAGCAACTATAGATACGTTTACATAACTAAATAAAATAAGCCTTGCAAACATCTAATAAATGAGGAGTGATTTTACTAGTTTGAGAGCTGAGAGTTAAATATAAGCTATATTCTTAGTAAGAAGATCAGGAAAGGCTGCCCATCAAGCTTGCACAGTGGGTTCACACTCTGAAGCATCTCCTGCTCGCTGGAAACAGAGCAATAACAGAAAATATAGAAACTAAAATTAAAGGGACAAAGTAGGATTTAAAAGCAAGATGACCATTGATAATGGATTAAAAACAGAGCCAAAGCATAAAGTTATGAGTCAGGCTAAGGCATGGCCAGGCAGAGGCAGAAGTAGCTGGAAGAAGAAATGGTCTGAACTGTGCCTGAAAATGCGGTTTGGGTGTAGTTCTCACACCCTTGAGTGGAGGCTCCCCTAAGCTGCTCGGGGGCCAAGGCTGGTGGGAAGATGTGGAACGAGGGAGCCTTGAGAATGCAGGTGCTGCTGCTGACCAGGACAGGAACCAAGGCCTCCCTACCCCCCACCTTGGAAGTTTAGGGATATTATATGCCTAATATCACTAACAGTTGAGGGCACTAAACTCATAATATAAGGTAGGATTCTATACTCGGTAAAGGCAACTACATATCCACGAGAAAGGGAAAGCGAGAGAGAAAACACTGAAAATTTGCCTTCATTTTACAAATTCCAAAACACGTGAGGATACCTTATGTTTGGAGAGACAGCTGAAAAACAGAATATGGATTCACGTCACATGAAATTAAAATAATATAACATCCTGATAAATGTTTTAAGAATATTTAAGCTTCCTAAATAGATACATGAAAGTATAATACACATGAAAATTTGTCAAAGAAAAACAGGCAGAGAAAAAGAAGGATAGAAAAAAAGAAAGAAAAAAAGAAGGGGTTAAAAGGGTCAAATAGATTTAAAAATAAAACTCATAAAAATAAAAAATAGTAATTGAGATGACTCAAAAGAATAGACATGCTAGACCGGACACAGTAAAAGAATTAGAGAGGACTTAGATATTTTCAGAGAAATTGGTACAGAGAGATGGACAATATAAAAATGCAGAAATACACATTTAATCGAAAAGTTCAGTGATATGGAGACTAGATTGTGAGCTCCCATGGGTGCCTAGCAGAGGTTCTAAGAGTAGAATAGAGTGAGTTGTAGATAAGCAATATTTTAAGTGATGGCATCTGAAAATTTTCCAACGTGAAGACATGAAAGAAATAATGAATTGGCTGATTGAAAATGTACTTAAACTATGAGCATCATAAGTAAAAATAGTAATTATACTAAGACATATAATAGTGAAAATATAGAAACAAAAGATCCTAAAAAGCTACCAGAAAAAAACAGACTACATTAGAAGGAAAACAAAAAATAAAAACAAAAAGTATGCCAGCATTAATAGATCCCAGAAGGCAACAGAGTAATGTTTTTAAAGTACAGAGAGAAAAATAGGTCTTAAATTAAAAATGATTATCCTGTTGTCTATCCTCGAATAACAAACATAAAAAGACAATAAATAAATGAATAAAAGCAAAAAGACAACATAAAAATATTTTCAGAACTAGGATAAGGGAATTTGTCCTCCACAAAGCTCTTCCTTAAATGCAACAAACAGCAGAATAAAAAGTAAACATTGAAGGAAAGAACAAATACAAAATATTTTGGATTGTTTAACTTAAAAAAGTTTACTGGGGGCCAGCCTGGTGGCATAGTGTTTAAGTTCTCACACTCTGCTTTAGCAGCCCAGGGTTCATGGGTTTGGATCCTGGGCACAGACCTACGTACTGCTTATCAAACCATGCTGTGGTGGCAATCCACATACAAAATAGAGGAAGACAGACACAGACTATAGCTTAGGGCCACTCTTCCTCAAGAAAAAGAGGAAGATTGGCAACGGATATTAGCTCATGGTCAATCTTCCTCACCAAAAAAAAAAAAAACAAAGTTTATTGTTTTTGCATGCATTTTAGAAGGTAAGAATAAAAATACAATCAATATCTTCCAAACCAGGAAAAATAATTGTCTAACTCTATCAATCAAACATAAGGCAGGTGTTATAGGCTAAGTTTTATTCCTCCAAGATTCCTGTGTTGAAGTCCTAACCCCCAGTTCTTCAGAATCTTATTGTATTTGGAGATGGGGTCTTTAAAGAAGTGACAAAGTTAAAATGAAGCCACTAGGGTGGGCCCTAATCCAATCCGACTGGTATCATTATAAGAAGAGGAGATTTCAACACAAAGGATGCGCATCCACAGAGAAAAGACTATACGAGGCTAGAGGAAGAGTGCAGCCTTCTGTAAGCCAAGGAGAAAGGCCTCAGAAGAAACCAAACTGGCCTACTACTTGATCTTGAATTTCTAGCCTCGACAACTGTGGGAAATTAATGTTGTTTAAGCCACCCAGCCTGGTGTTTTTGTTATGGCACCCCTACCAAACTAATGTATCAGGAAGGCAGGGGGGAAAGAGGCAAATGAAATAATTGATAAACATAAATCAAGTTGATAATTTGATCTAAATTGATAAAATGAGTTGATTTAATGAAGTTAATATAAGAAATTTGCAATAATGTGGATATAAAGAAGTCTAAATATTTAAGTAATTCAAATAAATTAACCTGACCTACTAAAAGAGATTATGAGATGGATTTTTAAAATCCACCATATGATGTTTACAAGACACACACACTTACATACACACACAGACACACACAACTACACCTAAAAAAAAGCTACATAGAAAATTTGAAAATATGATGATGAAAAAATATAATACGCAAATATTAGCTAAACGAATTTAATGCAATATTAATATCAGACAAAATAAGCATAAAATGAAAAAACCTTTCCTATGATAAATAGTGGCACTTCATGATTCTAAAAGGAAAAAATTTGTCAAAAAGATATAATCATGAAAAGTATGTTTCTACTCAAGGTAAAAACTGAGAGAATTGCAAGAAGAAGTTGACAAACTCACAGTTATAGTGAAAAGTTTTAGCACACCTACATAATAATAGGTTTAACAACAAAGTTTTAAAAAGACTCTTGAAGACAATAGATAGATAAAGGATATTTATTTTCAGCAATTTGAAACATTTACAAAAGTGGGTCACATATGATTTCAAAAAGAAAGGCTCAACAAATTTCCAAGAATTAATATCACGCATAATAGATTTTTAGCCCAAAAAGTAATTAAATTAGAAATTAACCATAAAGCACTAGTTTAAAATTAAATTGTATGGTTGGAAGCTAAAAAGTAAACATAAATCATTAGTTGAAAAGAAAATTGTAATAAAATTTTGATTTATTTAGAACTTTATAACAAAAAAATTTACACAGCAAAATTTATGAAATGTAAGTAAAACAATAAGCAAATGTATTGCCTTAAATGCATTTGAGAAAAGCAAAAACTTGATTAAAATAGATGAATAAAATATTCAACTTGATATTAGAGGGAAAAACAAGACAGAAAACTAAAATGAAAAATAATAAAAAGTTTATTACTGGTAAGCTAATAACCATCAATAAATTCCAATAGGTAGCCAAATATATAATTCACCCCAAATGACACCAAGCCTAAACACCAAGTCAGTTTCACCAAAATTTCAAGGGATAGAAAAATCTCATCTCATATAACCTATTTCGGGAAAAGAAAAAGAGAAAGAGAACCAACCCGGCTTTTTATGAAACTAATATAACATGGATCCCCAAACCAGAGGAGAGCACAAGAAACAACATTACAGATCAATTTCACTTATAAATATAGATGCAAAAATGAATAAATTTTAGTAAATAAATTTCAATGGCACAATAAAAGGTATGATAACTAAAAAGGATTTATTCCAGAAATTTTAACTTATTTTCTACATCATAAAATCTACACATCTATCTGCCATCTATCTATCTATCTACTTCAATATGTACAAAGTAATTTGATAAAATTCAACATTTGCTAATAATTTTTTAAAGTTCCAAAGCAGAATAGAGGAGCAGTCACCTAACCTGACAAAGCCAATCTATCTAAAAACTATATCATAATTATTTCCAAAATGGTAGTGTGAGAAGTGTCCAAGCTAATTGAATAAGATAAGATAAGAAAAGGAAAAAGGAATGCAGATTGGGAAGTAAGAAATAAAACCGTCTTTGTTCACAGATGTCATGATTGTCTATGTAGAAAATCTAAAAGAATCAACCAAAAAACCCTCCTGGAACTAATAAGGAATTATAGTAAGATTGCAGGGTACGAAGTTAATATACAAAAGTCAATTGTTTTCCTATGTACCAACAATGAATAAGTGGAACTTAGAATTAAAAACACAATATAATTTATATTATTACGCCAAACAAAGACATACCTAAGTATAAATCTAACAAAATATATACATTATCTATATGAGGAAAAACTACAAACTCTGACGAACAAAATCAAAGAATTAAATAAATGGAGAGCTATTTCATGTTCATGGATAGGAAGACTCAATATTGTCAAGATAGCAGTTCTTTTCAACTACATCTATAGTTCAATGCAAAATCCCAATCAAAATTCCAGCAAGTTCTTTTGTGGATATCAACAAACTGACTGTAAACATTATCTGGAGAGGTAAAAGACCCAGGATAGCTAATATAATATTGAAGGGGAAGAACAAAGTTGGAGGACTGACAGTACTTGACTTCAAGCTAGAGTAATCAAGACAGTGTGGCACTGGTGAAAGAACAGAACAAATAGATCAATGGAACAGAATAGACCCACATAAATATAGTCAACAGATCTTTGACCAAGGAGCAAAGGTAGTACAATGGAGAGAGAGTCTTTTCAAGAAATGGTGCTGAAACAACTGGATGTTTACATGCAAAGAAAATGAAGCTAGACATAGACCTTAGATCCTTCACAAAAATTAACTCAAAATGGATCACAGAACTAAATGTAAAACACAAAACTATAAAATTAGAAGATAACATAAGAGAAAATCTTGATGACCTTGGGTATGATGATGGCTTTTTAGATCCAACACAAAGACACAATCCATGTAAGAAATAACTGATAAGCTGGACTTCATTAAAAATAAAAACTTCTGCTCTGTGAAAGACAATGTCAAGATGATGAAAAGAAAAGTCACAGACTGGGGGAAAATATTTGCAAAAAACATATCTGATAAAGGACTGTTATCCAAAACATATACAAAACTCAACCATAAGAAAACAAATAGCTCAATTGAAAAATGGGCCAAAGACCTTAACAGACACTTCACCAAAGAAGATATACAGATGGAAAATAAGCATATGAGAACATGCTCCACATCATATGTCATCAGGGAAATGCAAACTAAAATGAGATACCACTACACACCTGTTAGAATGGCCAAATCTGGAACGCTGACAACACCAAATTCTGGTGAGGATGTGGAGCAACAGGAACTCTCTCATTCATTGCTGGTGGAAGGCAAACTACTTTGAAAGATAATTTGACTGTTTCTTACCAACGAAATTCTATGAAGTCTGAGAGAAGTGAGAAAGCTGCAGAAGAAAAGTCTGAAGCTAGCAGAGGTTGGATCATGAGGTTTAAGGAAAGAAGCCATCTCCATAACATAAAAGTGCAGGATGAAGCAGTAAGTGCTGATGTAGAAACTGCAGCAAGTTATCCAGCAGATCTAGCTGAGATAATTAATGAAGGTGGCTACACTAAAAAATAGATTTTCGGTGTAGATGATACAGCCTTATATGGAAGAAGACGCCATCTAGGACTTTCATAGCTAGAGAGGAAAAGTCAATGCCTGGCTTCAAAGCTTCAAAGGACAGGCTGACTCCCTTATAAGGGGCTAATGCAGCTGGTGACTTTAAGTTGCAGCCAATGCTCATTTACCATTCTGAAAATCCTAGAGCCCTTAAGAATTATGCTAAATCTACTCTGCCTGTGCTCTAGAAATAGAACAACAAAGCCTGGATGATAGCACATCTGTTTACAACATGGTTTACTGAATATTTTAAGCCCACTGTTGAGAACTGCTGCTCAGAAAAAAAGATTTCCTTCAAAATATTACTGCTCATTGACATAGCACCTTGTCATCCAAGAGCTCTGAAGGAGATATACAACAAGATTAACGTTGTTTTCATGCCTGCTAACACAACAGCCATTCTGAAGCTCATGGATCAAGGAGTAATTTTGAATTTCAAGTCGTATTATTTAAGAAATACATTCCATAAGGCTATAGCTGCCATAGATAGTGATTATTCTGATGAATCTGGGTAAAGTCAATCGAAAACCTCCTGGAAAGGATTCACCATTCTAGGTGCCATTAAGAACATTTGTGATTCGTGTAAAGACGTCAAAATATCAACATCAACAGGAGTTTGCAAGAAGTTAATACCAACCCTCAGGGGTGACTGAGGGGTTCAAGACTTCAGTGGAGGAAGTAACTGCAGATATGGTGGAAACAGCAAGAGAACTGGACGTAGAAGTGGGGGCTGAAGATGTGATTGATTTGCTGCAATTTGATGATAAAACTTTAAAGGATAAAGAGTTGCTTCTTTTGGATGAGCAAAGAAAGTGATTTCTCGAAATGGAATCTACTCCCTGGGAATTTGCTGTGAACGCTGTTGAAATAACAACAAAGGATTTAGAATATTACATAAACTTAGTTGATAAAGCAGCAGCAGGGTTTGAGAGGACTGACTCCAATGTTTAAAGAAGTTTTACTGTAAGTAAAATACTATCAAACAGCATCACATGCTATAGAGAAATCGATTCTGAAAGGAAGAGTTAATCAATGTGGCAAACTTCATTGTTGTCTATTTCAAGAAATTGCCAACCTTCAGCAACCACCACCCTGATCTGTCAGCAACCATCAACACTGAGTCAGGACTCTCTACCGGCAGACAGATTAGGACTCGTTGAAGGCTCAGGTAAAGGTTGGCATTTTTTAGCAATATAGTATTTTTAAATTAAGGTATGTACCTTTTTTAAGATATAATGCTATTTTCTACTTAATAGACTACAGTATTGTGTAAACATAACTTTCATATGCACTGTTTTATTACTCATTTTATTGCAATATTCACTTTATTGTGGTGTTCTGGAACCCAACCTGCAACATCTTTGAGGTGTCCCTGAATTTACTGAAAGGAACTGAAAAGTTATATCCACACAAAAACCTGCACATGGATGTTTATAGCAGCTTTATTCATAATCACCAAAATTTGGAAGCAACCAAGATGCCCTTCAGTAGGTGAATGGATGAATAAACTGTGGTACCCCCAGACAATGGAATATTATTCAGTGTTGAAAAGAAATGAGCTATCAAGCCATGAAAAGGTATGGAAGAATTTTAAATGTATATTACTAAGTGAAAGAAACAGACCTGAAAGAACTACATACTGTATGATTCGAGCTATACGACATTCTGGAAATGGCAAAACTATGAACAAACAAAAAGCCCAGTGGTTTCCAGGAGTTGTGGGTTAGAGGTTTGTAGGCTTGAGGGTGTGGAGTTGATGAATAGGCAGAGCACAGAGAATTTTTAAGGCAGTGAAATGCTTTTGTGATACTATAAAGATGGATATGTGTCATTAAACATTTTTCCAAACTCATGGAATGTACAACACCAAGAATGAACCCTAAGTTTCTGAAAGATGACAGGATTGGATATAAAAATATCCATATTAAAATAGAACTGGAGCAGCCATTTCAGAAGAATTACCTTGCATGTCTTGATTTTTTAATCTTCTGAACTGGATCAGACTGTCAGCATTCCAAGAAGTCAACAAGGACAGGAATATCCCGTTTGTAAGGACAGATGAAATTGGACTTTGCTGATGACTGAATCAATGAAATACAAGTCTAGCCTTTTGCCTGATAACTAAATCTCAAGCCAATCTATGAAGCACAAAGCTAGTGTTACCTCATCTCGCACCTATAAACTCTTCTTTAGTACAACTTATCTCATTTTCCTCTCTTTCCCCATAAAAACCCTGAGTCCCTTTCCTGTAATCAGGACACTGAGTTTCTACCTGAATCTATTCTCCCTGAATTTCAATTCCTTGATTCCAAAATAAATGCCTCTCTGTCTCTCCTTTTGCCTCTTATTTTTATGTTGACAAAGTAGTCTATGGACTTTGGTTGATTATGATGCGTCAATGTGGGTTTATCAATTGTAACAAATGTACTACTCTGGTGGGAGATGTTGATAATAGGGAGGCTATGCATGTTTGGAGGCAGGGAGTATGAGGGAGCTCTCTGTACCTTCCTTTCAAATTTGCTGTGAACCTAAAACCGTTCTAAAAGAATTAAAACTTTAAATATATAAAGAAATAGGATTCATAAGATAATTTTGACGGAATAAGAATACTGGCAGTATTGATCAACCAGATATCATGTTTTATAATAAAGCTATTGTGATTAAGACAATATGGAATTTTTACAAAGATGGATAGGCGAATGTTACCGAATAGAGAGCCTATATACAGAAACATGCTACAAAAATGTCAGAAAGCAGTCTGGAAAAGACCAAAAGGGAAACTGTTAGATAATTTCTTATCTATACGGTAAAATAAGACAAAATTAGATCTTTACCTCATACCTTATATAAAAATCATTTCCAGATGGATTAAAGACCTAAATATGGAAAGCAAAGCAATAATACCTTGAGAAGAAAATTATTAGATAACATCTTCATGATGGCGTAAGAATTTTTTTAAATACACAAAAAAACCCATGAACAAAAAATGATAAATTTGACCAAATTAAGCTATAGAAGGTCTTTTTATAAACTGACACTAGACATAACAGTATAGGATTATATGTTTATGATTTTGGAATAGGAAGTGTGATATTGTGATGTAAAAAATATATATTTTGGTCTTTGTCCCCAGCTCCTGATCAGAGCTCCTAAAACTCTTGTAATTTACAAAATGATCAGAGCTATAGGAACATCTTTTGTAATAATATTTGGTTTTTCTTGCCAGTTCCTGAAGTAGCTCTAATGATAAAGGTGAAGGAATGCTTTTGTTGTTCCTAAGAAGCTGCTTTCAACTACACTTGAGCTTATGTTAATAAGGTGGCTTTTTGGAAATCCCCTAAGACTAGAGGGCTGGTTTTGGGGAGAACCAACCATGGGATTATAGTTGGAATTTTCAGCCCTACCCCTCTGAGGGAGGGGGGCTGGAGGTGGATGGAATCACGAGTGGCCAATGAATGATATAATCCATCATGCCTATGTAATGTAGTCTCCATATTCCTAACCAAAGGAATTCAGAGTCCGGGTTGGTAAATACATTGAGATGCTGAGAATGTGGCAAACCTGGAGAGGGCATGGAAGCTCTGCACCCATTCCCACATACTTTGCCCTGTACATCTTTTCCATTTGGCTCTTCCTGAATTGTATCCTTTATAATAAACTGGTAACGGTAAGTAAATCACTTTCCTGAATTCTGTGAACCATTCTAGCAAATTGTCGACCCAAGGAGGGAGTCATAGGAATACCTTATTTATAACCTGTAGGTCAGAAATACCAGAGGCCCAGACTTTCGATTGTCATCTGAAGTGCGGGGCAGTCTTGTGGGACAGACCTCTTAACCTGTGGAGTCTGTGCTAACCACAGTATAGTTAGTGTCAGAACTGAGTTGTAGAATATCCATTTGGTGTCTGGAGAGCTGGAGAACTGGTTGGTGTAGGAACTCCCTCCTACACACACATCTCATGCCAGAAGTGGCGTGTGAGTAGAGAAAAACAGTATTTTTCTCTTTAGGGAGAATTTCCAAACAAGACAAATAACCTCATACACAAAAAAAGAGGAACAATGGATATATCTGTCTCCATTGAAAGTTAAAACTCTTTTTAAACAAAACACCCTATAAAGTAAAATGACAATCAATTATGCAATACACATGCATAATGACGCATAACAAAGGAAGCATTAGTATCTAAAACATTAAAAGAACTCCCAGGATAAAAAGACAAAGATCTCAGCAGAAAAATATGGAAATGGTATGAACAATAGAACAATAGAAGTGGAAGCCCAAATGGATAACAATAACTCATATTAAACCTTTTTAGTAATGAGAGAAATACAAAGAACAACCATAATGACATAATGTTTCACATACCATCAGATTTGCAAAGTCTTGAAAAGTCTAAGCAAAGAAACTATTGACAAGAATATGAAGAAAAATACTCTCATTTGGAGAGGTATTTAGTGATATTTAGCAAAGTTAATAGTGGTATGTCCTATGGCCCAGTAGTTATATTTGTAGATATGTATATATCCCAGAGAAACACACATATATATGCATAATGAAACATATCCAAGTGTTTATTGCAAAACTGTTTATGATGGCAGCTTTTAGAAGCTTCTTCAATGTCCATCAGTATAGGCATACGGATAAGAAAATTTTGGTACATTTACCGAAGAAAAATTATACAGTAGATGAAACTTGAGCTTCAAGTATCAATATAACAAAATCTCAAAAACATAACGTTGAGGGAAAACGACAAATTCAATATACTATTCATAAAAATACACAAAACATTACCTTATTTGTAAACGTATGTGATAAAATTATATACTATAGCAGGGAATAATACCCAGCAAGCTCAAGATAGTGTTCAGTGCTAGGGAGCAGGAGGGAAAGAGGGAAGAGGCTGTAACTGGAGAAGTACAGAAGGAGCTTTTAATAGATCTGTGATATTTTATTTTCATTAAACATTTTTGAAGCAAATTTGGCAAAATGCTATGCAATTTCAGTGTTCAACAGTGAATTCATGGTATAGTTATATTATCCTCTATAATTTTCTTTATTTTTGAGGTATTTCATTATAAAGATATTCAAAATGAAATTCATTCAAGAAACACAGTAATAGTAGATATGTGCAATATCGTTTAGTGGAAAGAGAATGGACTTTGGGATCTGATGCACAAGCTGTGTGTCCTTGAGAGATTTTTTTAACCTCTCTGAACAGTGGATTCTTCTTTTATAAAATGACAGATAATAACATTTGCCTGCTGGTGTAGCTATGAAGATTAAGTGAACTGGCATAAGAACAGGTGCCTAATATCTAATAAGTGCACAATAAGTATTAATTATCTCGTCCCAGGAACAGATTTAGTACTTCAGTATAAACACATGTATAATCGCTTTTTATCATGTCTGGTAATATTACCAAAAACTTCCCTTCTGAGAGTACACCATACCAGTCTAGGATAGGTTTAGCTGCACAAAGAGTTTCACGTTTTTATGGAATGATGTGCTGACGCCACAATGTCTTCAAGGACCAGAATCCCGTCTGTCTTTCTGTCCAGCCATGTTTAGCATGTGACTTTGTCTCTCACATCCCTCACTTTTGATCACAGGATGACTACTCCACCCCTAGTATTATATTTTTTCTCCAGGTATGAAAACTGAGGAAGAGCAAAGTCAGTTGCTCTTTTTGAAATAATTTTCTGAAAAGCCCTACTCAAAGTTTCTGTTTCCTTCCCATTGTCTAGAACTGTGTCCCATGGCACCTATAATAGCACAGGAGGCCAGGGAAGGTGGTCTTGCATCTGGGCGTGCCCCGCTGAGCAAAAGCAGTCTTCTGCTAGTGCGGAGATGGGGGCAGTGAATAGAATTAAGTTGGGAACCAGCAAGGACCGATGCAGGGACTGTTTCACGCATTGCATGAGGACCTCCATTTTGCGTCTAGGTTTGCTATTCTAGCGTGACGGCTTCAGAATTCCTACCTGGAGATTATTTAGGGGTGACAATCTGACTGGAAAGTAATTTCTTTAAGTAATTTTAGTTAAGTCTGTGTGCATAACAAGTACACTGCTTTTATTTAAATGGCACGCATATTGGGGCATGGATGGGGGGTAGAGGAGTGGCTGATGGAGCCCATGGAAGAGGAGAGTTCTCAAGCCCCTACAGCCCTCAGTCGAACCATGGTTTCTAACACTTATGCTTTTAACATCTCCAGACACAAACACTTAAAATCATGTTTTCTTTGCTCATGGTAAATCAGTATGGTACAAAGATCACAACTCTTGTTAATACGATTTTTTCATGAGAGAAATTAACTAGATTTTGGCAGATTTGTGCTTTTCTTCTTTTAGCCTCTTTCTTTGTCTTCTCAATGCCTTGTAGGAAGAAACTATTAGAACTAATATTTTTTAAAGAGAAAACAATATTCTTCCCAAGAGGGATCTTGCCTGAAGCAGCCTCTTTTATACGGTGCTTCCTAAGGCAGTAAGCCCAGCCTTTTATAGACATAGTGCAGCACAGGTGTGTTGGAGCTGCACTAATGAGCAGCATACACTTTTAGTTACATTCTCATTTATAGTGTCATCAGGATCCAAGAAAGCAAGAATATTACAAATTTATGTCAGAAAAAGAACAAGGGAAAATCCTGAGGCTCTTTTCAAAGTTAAGTATTTTGGGAATCATGATTAGAATCATTATTTTGAACTATGATGGTGCACCCCCCCGAATAGCAAATCATTCACCAGTGAAATTACATGGAGAAAGAATGTTTTAAAGTCTATGGGAAAAGGGGGTAAATAAAACAAGTTTTCTGGTAATGTGAATCTGGGCCAACCTTGACCAACCTGCATTCTAGATTCAAAGTTTTATCCAGGATGCAGCCCCATGGCATAGTGATTAAGTTGGCATGCTCCACTTCAGTGTCCCAGGGTTCTCAGGTTTGGATCCCAGGTGTGGACCTATGCACTACTCATCAAGCCATGGTATGGTGGCATCCCACACACAAAATAGAGGAAGATTGGCACAGAGGTTAGTTCAGCAAGAATCTTCCTCAAGCAAAAAGAGGAAGATTGCCAAGAGATGTTAGCTCAGGGCGAATCTTCCTCACCAAAAACAAAACGAAAGAAAATTTGGCGCAATATTGATGTTTATATAAGTTCTGTTAACACTGATTTTTAAATAGGGTAAAAAATGAAACAGTTAATGACTTACCTCAAGTCTTAGCTTCACTGGACACTGCAAACCAAGCTTTGGGCTCCTTAAAACTCTAACTAGCTCATCTACAAAAGTCAGCCTCAAGTTGTGTCTTGGTCTCATTTAGAAGGATTACTCCTATTATGATCGAAGGTGGTTGTGAATGACTTTCCTTTGGGGAGTGATCTGAATCTTCAGACTCTCCTCACAACTACAGACAGTATCTGGGTTAATATGAACTGTCTTGGATAAGGACATATGCTTGAGCTCCTTAGGACTAACTCTAAGTCACATGGAATAATGAAGATATGCAATTCACAATCATAACCTTTTCTGTTGCACAAAAATTTGAAATTGTCATAGAGGCTAACATGTTCAAAAGTGTAAAAATGCTTCTACTTTGATTCTTAGCCCGCCACCATCTGGCAGTGAGGATGAGGGGAGTAAAAGCATAGTGATGAGCAAACCTAACCATTTTTTATGTCTAACGTAGTGTTTTGGGTATGAAAGAAGTGGGAGAAATGGAAGATTATATATACACTATTCTGGATTGTTTAGTAACTTCCAATGGAGACTGGTAACTCAGGAATTGCAAAGCCAGTCACTAGGAGGTGGGATGAGGTCAGATATTGCACCCCAAAGCCTACTATTTGGAGCAAAAGCAGAGTATGAGAGAGGCCAGTCACATAACAGTCAACAGGCAGAATTTACCAAACCCAAGCAGGGCAGGTGCAAGAATCACGGTCCTGGAGCACATTTAAGATTAGAGATGACTACAGTTGATGAGGAGGAGGGGAAACTGAGAAACACAACTCCATGTGAAAGGGCACAGCTCTTCTTTGTGGTGACTTCTTATGAAGGTATGTGCCCTCCTCTGCCCCCAAACATCATGCTGCCTCTGGTAGTCAAGGAGTAGCATTTGATAATATTTCATCAGGTTGTCATCTTCCCCCACACACACCTTTCTAATTTTGACACATTTCACGCTGTTGCCATACCCACTGTCCTCAGACAAGTCGGTGTGCTTCAGACAAACCAAACTGTGCTCATACTTATGTCTGTAACTGATAAGGAAGGAGGCATCTGGAAGACTTATGGCAGCTAAGACCAGAAAAGAACTCTGTTCCTTCTCCTTCTCTCCTTGGAAATTGATGCCCTTTCATCTTTCCATCTAAACACTTGTTCTTCCAAACTTTCTACTCTTGCCAAAGCAAAGATAATTCTTCCAGGTGTCCAATCTGTTATTTTTGACTCACCCCTACCCTTTATCTTCTACATGGAATCTCATCATGTCTGCCAATCTCTGCTTTTGAATAGCTTTTGAATTTATGTTTTTCTTTTCTCTCTCACAATCACCACTTAGACTAGACCTGATCACATCAAACTTGGATTGTTTTAGTAGTCTCCTAATTGGGTGAGCTGGTTCCAGCCTTTCCTCTCTCGCCTCTGTCTTCCACACATCAGTCCCAGCTCTGGGATCCCTGAGAGGTCTCATGACCTGAATACTAAGTCTAAACCCTTCCTGTAATGCTCAGTATCTGGCCACCTTCTCTACCCACTACATTCCCACTTCCCCCTTCTTACCATACATCTCGCTATTTCCAGCTTTGACGCATATTTTTCCCACTTCTTCTAGTCAATTTTCTTTGCTTGAAATGTCTCCTCCCTCCTCTCCAGCTGTCCAAATGCTACTGATCCTTCCAAGTTGATGTCAAATTATCTCCATTGTCTTCTCTCGAAAACTTGGTCCCTTTAAATTTCAGAGCCCTAACTGTCAATACCACACATTTGGGTGTCTAGAAGATATGTCTGGTTTGCATTATTTGATGCTTGTTTTATAAGTTCAGGTTTGCCTCCTTAAACTCCTTTGGAGAGCAGTGACTTTGTGATGCAGCTCTCCTATATTAAGCTTTGTCCCCTGCAGGGGCAGGCCATGGCACAACAGGCACACAATGGACGTTTAATATATATTTATAAAATTTGTCTGAGAACATGGATAAAAGAAAAAATATATTAAGAAAGACTCTTGGAAAGTCAGCTGGGGATTTGGAGTGGTTTAAACACTTTATACACAAGAATTAATTTAAAGACACTAGGAATGAAATATTCTGCTCCCTCTGAGCTTTGGGCAAGCAGCAGTGCTGGCACATTCTCCTCTATTTTTTGGCCCTTCTACCATAGTTTCTGGGCTGCTTAATTGGCCTGCATTCCAACTTCATTACTGGAATGTAAGACATCACCTACATATTTAAATACATAGTTAACTCTGACCTCTCGCTTTACCAACTGGAACAGTGGTTTCCAAAAAGGGGCCCCCGCAGCTCTGCCATATCTTTGCGACTTGGGGAAGGCTCTGTTGTTGCCTCCTCACATCTCTGTGTTGAGTGAACTTCCTCTTCCCCTGAAAATGACACTGAAGCAAGACAGCAGTAACATCAGAGCCCATGGGAAATGGAAGGATGAAGTAAATTTGATTTTAAACCGAGAAACAGTTTTCATTATAAATAACTAGCATACATGGTATCTTCAGTTAAACAAAATAACATTATTTTTATTAAGCACCAAAGAATCAGAGAGCCTGGGTGAAGTGTAGCTAGCTCTGGATCTGCTCAGCAGTTGGATGATCTGATTAGCAAACACTACTTCAAAGGTAGGAAATCTACCCAGAATGTGAACATTTACCAAAGAACATAGTGAACATCCTCCTCCATTAGATCTTTCACAGTCCATCTTCAAAGGGTGTAGCAAAATTGTTTAAAGCATAGAAACCATGTAAATTTTGTAAAATCATAAAGGAAAAAAATTGATTTCACACTATGTAAACAACACTGGGACTGAGATCATGGAAAACTGAATTGACGTGCGTTATCTACATGCAGAAGGAGAATCTGGGAATAATCAAACAATTAATTTTGAATAATAGCATCTTATTTTTATCATTCTTTCTTAAAACATGTGGTTTAGAAAGTCAGTAATCAAACCATAATGGGTTGGAAATACCAAGTTAGCTCACCAAATGTATGTGTGGACGAGATTAACATTCAATAATGTGCTGACTAATCTCTCTCACCCTAAACAAATTATTTTCAGATTTGATTTAAATAGCTAAATTACCACTTTATCTCTTTCTTTGTCCAAGCCAATCCCTTCCCTCCCTTCCTTTTACAGTACCATGTTTTCTTCTTGCTCAATATTATCAAACCAAGCCACAAATCTAATTAAGCTGTCTTGATGCCAAAATCTCTGCTCCTGGAGAAATGCATCATCCAGCACATCTAGGTAAGTGAATTAAAAAAGCATCCAGGCAGGTATCTGGTGAATGTCTCAGTTCATCCTTGCATAATAAACTATCTTCTCCTGCTCATTCATTTGTCAGTCACAGTAACTAAGGATTATTATTTGCTGAATGTACGTGACACCAGCAATTTGCAAAGTCTGTTGGCAAGAAAATCAGGTTAGAATGACAGAGTGAGAAATTAAGCAGAAGCCTGATGTAATTAGCTACAACAATCAGTGCTCTAATTTCTGATTTATTGTTTCCTGTTTTCCTGCTGCACTCCACTCTGTGTATACTGTATGTGCTTCATATAGGTCAAACAATTGCCTTATCAGTCCTGGCAACGCGAGAGGTCAGAGTTAACAATATTTATTTAAACATGCAGGATGCTTCCCGCTGCAATTAGGAAATAACTATTACTAATAGGTCCTTGGCACTACTTCCTCATTTATACGAATTTTTTGGGGGGAAAAAAAAAAGAAACAGAAGCAAGAAAGAATTGGGATTCATTTCTTACATCTGCACGAGTTGATTTAGCTCTCCCTCTGGGAAAATTTTTCTTACTCTATGATGTATGATTCTAAATGAGCCAAACAAATCATTATGGTTACAGTTGAATATTCATAAAAATATGGAAAAAGTATCCTTCTTCATAAATAGTGGAGTTTCATTTTCAAAGTTCTGTTAAAAGGTTATTGAAGATGCCTCTTACAAACTCTAGTCTATAGAGAATTTTCCTGCCTTCCATCATTCAATCACAAACATTAAATGGGGTTAGTCATTCTTTTCACATTTTAAGAAAGCATTCTTTAAAATTGCATGTAGGATCTATTATGAAGAGGAAAACTATGAAATTCTTAAATTCAGAAAGAAGTTTTTAAAAACTTCTGAAATAAAGCAATGAACTCCTATAAGATAAAAACACCACTGTACTTCACTGAAAATAAGTGCTAACATTTCTGAAAACATGAATATAACTCACTTCAGGGTAAATTCAAATGAAATTTGCATCACTGGCCATCTAAGGGAATATTTTATAGGTTTTTTTGAAAAACAAAGGAACTGAATATGATGAAATAAATGTTTTTGGTTTTACTTTTAATTTTGAAATCTTGCAGATCAAACTCTCACAGAGCACTGCAGCTCTATAATAAGGTGCCTTCCAAGGCCCCCAGGGCGTCCTCAGCATCTGGGCAGACTGCAGAGCAACACGAGAGTTAGAAGGCACTTAGATTGAGTGTCAGGAAGCCTGGATTTTTTTTCAGGCCATTTCTCTCCTTAAATTGTTGTCTTGAGCAAGTCATTTGACTTCTCAAGATCTCATTTTCCTCACAGACAGAATGAGAAGTTTGAATTTAATCTTTAACTCTTTTTAGTAATAAAAAGTAGTATATATCAAGCACTTTTACTCTGTGTAAGGAGCTATGCTAAATATTTTAGATGCTCCCTGTCCTTTGTTGTTGTTGTTTGCCGTTAATAAAATTAAATTCAAGATAAAAACATGAAAAGAGGGACATTATATACTGGGAAAACACATGAGGAAAAGGATAGTCTATTGTATTTGCCCATATTTCTGGTCTTTCCATTGTTCTTTCTTCCTGACGCTCCATGATTCTTTCATTTATCATTTCCTTTCATTTGAAGAACTTCCTTTAGCCATTCTTTAAGGTTAGGTCTGCTAGCAACACATTCTTTTAGTTTCCACTGATACGACAATGTCTAGATTTTCTCTTCTTCCTAAAGGATAGCTTCACTGGATATACAATTAGCTGTTAACAGTTCTTTTCTTTCAAGCTGACAGCTACTCTATGTCTCCTAATTCTCCCAATAGTCTATGAAATAGGAACTCATCATCTCTACTTTACAGATGAGGAAACTGAGGCTTGGAAATTCAGTAACTTGTCTGAGGTTATGCAGCTGGATCAAGACCCAGGGATCATCCTAAACCAGGTTAATCTCTGCCCATGACCCAAGTACTTAAGCTTTTTGTTCTACAGCCTTACCTCTTAAGATTTTAAAATATTAAGATTCTAGTGAAACATACACACAGATGAACATGACAGTATATCTTAAACCAAAATGTAGAAATCCACAAGGTCCTACTAAAATAGGGTGGAATACCTTACTGTGTGAGCATCCAATTGTATTTGGGTATAAGAAGAATTCCATGAAAATGTCAATAAGCAAATCCAAACAAACACCATGCTACCAATCACTGAGTAGCTGCTCAGCACCTACAATGTTCTCAATTCAGAATCTAAAATGTACCCTCTACTCTCAAGAGATTCATAATCCAGTTGGAGTTACAATCTGTGTTGTACATTCATTTGTGATAAAACTTTGAGATACAGACCAATGCAGAAGAAATCCACCTGAAAGATTTCAAATCTCAAAGCTAGAGCAGTCAGGAAACATTCCATAAATGAGTATAATTGAATTAATGGAAGAGGGAAAATAATCCTAATTCCTTGCTCCCATTCCTTGAATCATTGCTGTCATTCAGTTAGCATACATAAGCATACATAATATATACGATACATCCATAAGCATATTTTATCAAATACATTTTTGCTGCAAGAAAAAAATCATACGATCATCTCAACAGACACAGAAAAAGCACTTGACAAAATTCAACATCCTGATGATAAACACTTAACAAATTAGGCATAGAAGGAAGATAGCTCAAAATAATGAAGCCCACATATGACAAGTCCACAGCTAACATCATACTTAATGGCAAAAGGTTGAAAGCTTTTCCTCCAAGATCAGGAAGAAGAAAGGGGTGGCCATTCTCACCACTGCTATTTGATGTAGTACTGGAAGCCCTAGCTAGAGCTCTCAGGCAAGAAAATGAAATAAAAGATATCAGAATTAGAAAGGAAGAAGTAAAATTGTCTCTATCTTCAGATGACATGATTTTACATATAGTAAATTCTACAGGCTCAACCAAAAAACTGTTATAACTAATCAATGAGTTCAGCAAAGTTGCAAGATACAAAATTCACATACAAAAATAAATAGTGTTTCTACACACCAACATCTAATTTTCTGGTGGGAAAGGATGACTGGAGTGGTTGGAGTTGAATATTTCCCTTCTCCCAGCTAGAACTGACTGAAATTTAGTTTTCCCTTTCCCTAAGTCAGTTAGGCTCTGATAATACCTGCTTCCCATGGTAATTTTCACACATGAATATCTGCTCCGGTAAGCTGTGACCCCCTGTATTTTCCTGTCTGTCTGTCTAATTTTGAGGGCCTTGGTTTGCCTATGTCATCTCTCTTTTGGATCCTAAAAGAGCTGTTGATTTTCAGACTGTGTAGCTTTTTACTTGTTATTAGGATGGTGTGGCTCCTTCCAAGCTCTTTACATGTGGAACCAGAAATGAGAAGTTTCTAGTTTTTTTATGTGGGTGATTGGGTAAACATTGGTGTCACTTATAGAACAATATTTATTATTAGTGAAGTATTATTGAATTTTATATAGGAATTTCTGTGACATAAACCTGTACATGGTCCATACCAAGCTGTACTGTGAAAGACATGCACTCATTAATTCTTTCATTTATTCCACAAACATTTACTGAGTGCAAAATAGGTACTGTGCTAAGTGTTGAGAAAATGGTGGTGAACAAGTAACACAAATTTTTGTTCTCATGGCAGAGACACTGGAGCTCAAGATGTCTACCAAGAGGTGAAAGTCTCCCTGAATGATGGTTGGCTGAGGTTGAGCCACCTGGGCATCATCCTAAAAGATAGCAAGATGGGCAGAGTGGACAACATCAAGGCTGGAGAGCAGATGGAAGGCATTTAGTGCAGTGTAGCTCTGGGCCATAGATTTAAGCTTCTTACAAAGAATGTCCCTATCTACAACATGTTGTCTTATAAGAATCTGAATTTGAGAAACTCTTATTTCTTCAAAACTCACTATCGCAGGTCCTATGTGTGCAGGGCTGGAACTGGGGGGACAGCAAAGTTTGGTGGACTGCTCTCTTTCCTTGACATGACGACCAGCCGGTCTTTGAGATACCCCTCAGAAACATGTCCCAGTGCACCACAGGCAAGAATGAGGTGAGACTGGAATTCCACCACAATGTTGATGCCAAAGTCTCTCTCATGGAGGTGCACTTCTATGTGCCTCCCACCCTAGATGATGGTGTGGACCCAGTTGAGGCCTTTACTGAGTATACACTGTCAAAGATGGTCATAATCCAGGTACTAGAGACACATCATCTGGGAGCTGCAATGACTGATTTCTCATGGTAATTAGAACATTTGGATCTACACCACCCTTCTGCACCTGCACAGTGACAAATAAAAATGGCAAGCAATAGGATATATTGGAGAATATGAGGAAGCCATTTGGTATAAACCTAAATCGGCCTGACCTTGTCTTTCCAAAAGGGTCTGACCGAGGCCGCTGAACACGCATTGTATATCTGCTTTAAAGATTCCCTATGGCAAGAGCAAAGGCCCTTGAGATAAAGGTGCAACTTCTCTCCCCGTCCCAACGTTGGCATCTCTTTAAAGATTAAGCATCTTTCTTTAGGCTTGGAACCGATTGCAGTGCTCATCTGTGACTGCCCAGCCCGAGGCAACACACCTGCCACCCCGTGGCGTTCACTGAGACAGGAGACCTATCTGCCATTTCCATCAATCGCTGTGCTGACAGAGCAGCCTCGTGACTATTGTAAAAGGGACATTTCAATCATATGTGAAACATACTCTTTGAGGGTATATAACCACCCTGTGTACCCCCACTTCTTCAGCGCCCTTTCTTCCTTCGGGAAGAAAGGCCCCGGGCTATGGTCCTCAGATTACAGCTCAAAATAAACTCACCCAAATTTTCATTTATAGATTGGTTATGGATTATTTTCATCCATAGTTCTTGGTGTAGTCACGGCAGGATTTCAGAGAAACCCACCGGAGGCCACCTGGAATCTACACTGAACTGGCAGTCTGTACCAATAAGGGCCCATTGAGCCCCACCAGATCACTGCATTCTTCAGGTGACCCTGATGAGTTCTCCTGAAACCTGGACCTCCTTATTTTAAGTTGATGGTCCAAGAGTTTATATGAGCTGGGTAAGGTCTTAAGACTAGAGGTTTTTAAGCGGTACCAATACATACCCTAGGTAAGAGGAACCTAGGAGGAAGTTCATAGGCCAGAGGAGCCTAGAGGGAAGTTCCTAGGGTAGAAGAACCTAGAGGAACTTGGGAGTGAATGGGGAAGGCTGACGTTTTTAATTTGGCTTTAAATTGGAAAGAATTGTGTTTATAAAGTCTGAACAAACTGCTTGATAGAGAAATGAGAGACTGAACGTGTTCAGCTCCAAAGAAAAAGGACACTTGTTCCTCCCGGCCTTTACCAAAAAGGTGCCCTTAGGTGACTAAGGACCTCAGCGGGAGTGTCAGAGGATCAATCCTCGTGATGTGCAGCGGTCCCATAGGGAACTCCACTCTCATTCACGGTAATTAATTATAGGCTCATCCGGGGACGCGCACATAAGTGCTGGTCACCCCCACGCTCCAAGCTCCCATGGCGGTATTAGGTGGCCGGAGGGAAAAACCAAGGCACGTAAGAGAGTGTTTACGACCTTTCTATAGGGAGTAACACTCACAAGCAGCACACTTTCTGACCCACGACACTGTCCTTAGAAGTTGTTCAGACTTTATAACAAAACAATATTAAAAGAGAAGCGGGAAATTGAGCTTCTAAAACAGCTCGATCAGTTCCCGAATGGGCAGCCTTTCCTCCAGACTCCAGTTGGCTTCATGCTGTGATTGCAATTGCTTAACAAAGGGGGATCCCAAGCCAGATTGCTAAGGCCAAAAGAAAGAATAAGAAAGAGGAAAAAAAAAAAAAACTGGGAAAACAAGTTTTTTCACCATGGTCTGCTATGAGAACACCAAAGTCAAATCTAAGGAAAATGTTTGTCTATATGTCTGTCTGTCAGTGTGTGTCTATATATGTTACAAAAGTTTTTATATTTTACCTCCGGATAGTACAATTTCTAAAGAGCTCCATTCAATTGACTTAAAGTAAGCGCTTACAAGCAAGGCCTTTGACTACAAGATCTCCTACACTTCAGTACCTAATCTCTTTTTGTTGCGTCACAAGGACCATCACCAGATATTCTTTGTGATCAGGCTGTATCCCTCCATCAAGCAGGGCAAAACCTGGTACCGCTTCCTGATCCTCCTTTTCTCCAAGGACAAGGACATTTCCTTGACTTCCAACAAGAACAAGGAAGAAATGGAGAAGCACTTTGATAGGCAGTTCACTAAGAACATGTTGGGATCCCTCCAAGAGATGGTTGGCCAAGTCATGAAAGCATTGGTGAACCACAAGGTCACACTCCCAGGCAACTTCCAAGGACATTTAGGGGCCCAGTGTTTCACTTGCTCCTACAAGGTGAGCTCAGGACTGCTCTACCTGCTCAGTGGGGCTTCATCTAGGTTCACAAGCCACCCAGACAGATCTGCTTTGACAAAATCTCTTTCATCAACTTTGCCAATGGCACCACTGCCACTTGCTCCTTTGACTTTGAAATTGAGACCAAGCAGGCACTCAGTATACCTTCGGCAGCATTGAGAGGGAGGAGTATGAGAAACCATTTGATTTTGTCAATGCAAAAAAGCTCAACATCAAAAACCAAATATTAAAAGAGAAGATGAACCAAAACTACAATGAATAGGCCTCTAACTCTGATGAAGATGAGTGTGATGTCTTCATGGAACTGATAAAAGATGCCTGCTTAGAGAATGCCACCAAAAACTATAGTGACTCAGGAGAATAAACTGATAAGTCATTCTAGTCAGGTGGAGAAAAGCAGGAAATGGCAGAGAAGTTTAACAGTAACGCCTCTGCCAGCCAGCTCTTCCAGTAATGATGGTGACAGTGATTGGGATGAGACGAAGAGAAAACAGCTCAAAACAGCTGAAACAGTCAAGGATCACAATGGTCTCAAGAAGTCTGTGGAGGTGGAGAAGGGCAAAGTCCTCAATGCCCCCAAAAGGCACATGTCTGCATACATGCTGTGCTCAATGCTACTTGAGAGAAGATCAAGCCTGCCCATCTTGGATATTTCCAAAAAGGCATACAAGATCTGGAAGGGGATGCCCAAGGAGAAGAAAGAGGAGTGGGATTGCAAGGCTGAGGATACCAGAAGAGAATATTTGAAAAGCCATGAAAGAATATAAAGTGCGCCAGAGTGAATCTTCTAAGAGGGACAAGTCAAAGAAAAAAAAATAAAAGTAAAGATGGAACAGAAGCCAACACCCTCTAAGCTCTCACTATCCAAGTCTTTGACAAGGCAGCTAAGTGAGAGCTTCAAGAGGACAGTTTGTGTTAGGAAATTCATACTTCAGGAAAGACCAAGAGTGAAAAAGAAGAGATGGCAGAGTAAGGACTCTGAGGAAGAGAAACTAGCCAGTACTATCCAACTCAAATAACTGGGTGTCAGGATCCAATGAAGAGAGAGGAGAACATTTTTCTCTCCTTGCACTTGCCCTGTCCCCCAGGGCAAGAGGTCGTTGTCACTCTCCCAGTCTCCTCCTCCATGTTTTGGTACCAGTTTCTTCCATGTGAAATGTAGTCCTTGGATTCTGCACCTTTCAACCCAGCTCTCCTGGGGCTATGCATTTCCCTGGGGCAGCAGGAAAGGCGTCCTCCGCTGCTGCTTCACATGGTTGATGCCTTAGGGGAAGATTGGGTGGGAGGCAGGACAACATAGGTCCAAATCCTCTGACTTTCCCAATCTTAAGAATATAGCTGCTTCTTGTTCTGTTCGAGTTGTTGCAGCAGAGGTCATGCGAGGTGAGGCCTGTAGCTTCTAAATGGGGCCCATTTCTAGTTTTAGTTTGTATTTCTGGTCTGTGAAAATCAACATTTAATAAAGGGAACTGAATTTTAGGGGAGAGGAGTAGGAACGAGTGATCCATTTTGCCAAATGCTACTGACTGGTAGAGAAAGATGATGGCAAATAGAGGTTAATGTTGACCTTGACAAAAGCAGATTCATGCACTTTGAGGTAACACATCTGTGGATTTAAAATCAGGCTCCATCACTTAATAGCTTATGACTCTGGGCAAGAAACTTCAATCTTCTGAACCTCAAATTTTTCATCTTGGCTATTGGGTTATAATGCCTATAGCCAGACTGGTTGGATGATTAACTAACATATCAGAAAGATCTGGCATAACTCAATAAACAAGTAGTCTTTCTGTTCCTCTCTTCCCAAGTCACCTAAAAATTGAAAATATTGTTAATTAACCAGTTTTATTAAAGGCAAATAAGGTCCATGCATTGAAATTTAGAAAATAGATGCCAGAATTCTTGAAGCTACTCTTCCACTCACAAACTTATTCAAGACAGCAAAATTTAAACTTTGTAACAGGAATAAACATAAATTACTAAATAGTCACATAATAGCAAATAATTCTAATTAATATTTTAAATTTCTATCACAAAGGAAATAACTAAAACATGTTTCTTATACTAAGAAGTAATTTTTTCTCTGAAATGAAACACAATGAAAGAAGAGATCGTGACAATGGGAGTATTAATAAAGTTAAAGACATATTAACTTACATTAAAATGGTAATGATGTCCCAGTAGGAATAAATATATTCTTTTTAGACTGCAGCAAGAATTTCATGCAGAATCTCTGGCAAAAGAAATGCCAAGTTTGTAATGGAATCTATTATTTTGCAATTAAATGTTTTGGCTGGGTTAGGACTTAATTGCCTCACAAATATTCTGAAAGCAACATGAACTTCTATTGAGATATTGAAACAGCTAAAACATTTTGTCCCCTGGGAGTTACTGTAGTACTCTCATAATTGTGTCTTTAGATGAATGAAGTTGCTTAATTTTAATGTAGCCTTATTTGTCAATATTTTACTAAATGGTTAGTGCATTTTGTGTCCTATGAAAACCTTTTTCTTACCTGGGTATTCATTCATTTATTCAATAATATTACTTCAGTATCCCTCTGGGTCAAAGAGAGGATACAAAAATGAATCACAGATACAAGATAAGCCACAGTTCCTAAAGAACTCTTCACACAATGATGGGAAGGTGAGGAGGTGTGGAAAAGACACTTCACACAGACAAGTAAATAAACTTTGAAAAACCAATGTGATAAGTGTTATACCACAGACATACATGAAATGCTAGGGGAGCAAAAAAGAGTGATTAATTCACATTGCCAGAGACAGCACTTATTTCAGAATCTAAAAAATATATTTCCAAGGTACCTAAAGGTGGTGGAAATAGTGTGTTCAGGCTTATTGCTGGATGGACCTAACTTTAAGCCTGGTTGTATTAGCTATGTAAATTCAGGTAATTTTTAGCCAATCTGAGCTTTAGCTTACGCAACAATGAAATAAGCAGAATAATGCTTTCCTGATGGGATAAAGATTTAAATAGATAATTTATAAAAGGATTGACATATATCAGTCACTCAGTAAATGCTAATTCCCATCACCTCTATTTTATCTTAAATTATTAAAACCATCTCAGTTTAGATGAATTATCAATTGATACCAGAAAGCTAAATATATGTCCATAGACCCTCCAAAGCTTAAGATTATAGTTGTTGAGAAAATGTGAGTGTATCAGAGAATTCTAGTGTTCACCCTAACCCTTCTCACTTCAATTTTTATCTGCTTCTTCCTTAATAATTGAAAAAAATAACAACAAAAAGCTGGGCATATAGTCTGTGAAGATGAGGATTAAATCTCTCAGTCTCCCTTACAGTTATCAGATGTGGTCAGATGCTAAAGTTCTGGTCCATGGTGTGTGAAAGGAAGTGTTGTGGGCACTTCCTTCTCAGGAACCTTCCTGAATATGTCATTTTTGCCGATTGCTCCACTTCTGCATATGGTCCCATCCCTCTTGCCTTCTCCAGGACTTCATCCCAATAATTCTCCCCATCTTTCCTAAATCATCAATACTTTTCCTTTCTACTCAATCATTTCATCAGCATACAAACAGGATGGTATTTCATTAATGCCTTAAAAGAATCTTCTCTTGGGCCCACTTTCCTCGCCAGCTACCATCTTATTTTTTTCTCCCCTTTACAGAATAATTCTCAGAAAACATGTCAAAACTCATTATTTTTAAGGCTTCTCCACTTTATCAACACTACTCTTCTCAACTGCACTGCTGATTTCCATGTTGCTCAATCTGGTTAATTCTCTGTCCTTGTCTATACCAGTCAGTAGTGGTTGACTCAGTTCCTCTCTCCTTCTCCTATGATGCTCTTTTTTCACTCGTTCTTTTTGATTTTCATTCCACCTCATATAGAGTTCCTTCTCAATCTTCTTTGCTCTTTCCTCTTTCCCGTGTTATCTTATCATCAGCCTACCATGCCCAGGGATGATGGTGTAGTGAGAATAGTTCCCTTAGAATTTCATGGAGCAGAGATGTCATACTATCCATAGAATCCTTGCTTTGGGATACTAAGTTAAAGAGAAATAAATTTATTTTGAAGACACTGTTATTTTGGGCCTTGTTAAGTTCAACCAAATTGAATCCTAACTGATAAAAATTGGGGAATCACTGTTAATATTTTTTACATTGATCAGAACCTCTTATATAAAATTTTTTAAATGTTATAAATTTATAAAGTTTTTTGGTAGAAATTTTTTAAAACCTGAAGTGCCTAGAAAACATAAAAAGTAATATAAAGAAATCTTATTGTAGAACTATTCAGATTCCACTCTATATGAAAGCACATTAAATAGCTGAACAGTTATCTTCTTTACCCACTACATTTTCTCAAGAAGCCTAATGAGGAACAAATTACAACTGTTTAGACTGAGTCACAAAGACATGAATGTTCACAAGAAAGTGTGTTCTAAACAAATCCCATATTTGATAAGTGCCAGTGAATGGTGACTGCAAAGCCTATTTAAAAGCTTTTTAAATAGAAAACTGCCTCTTTAGCCTAATTGTAAATGCTGATATTTATTTTGACATGTTTGTCAAACAATAAATTAACATAACATTGGGAAATTCCAGTTCTGCAAAAATAATCCCCAACAAACTTTCATAGATATCCTCAAGGGAAAGGTATTATTGGGGATTATAAACTAAAAAAGCTTTAGGAGATTAGAGCTGTGAAAGACAGTTCAGCAGGCTCTGGAATTCTAATGGACATCTGTGTTTAGTCATTGCCTATATGTCGTATTAATAAGCAACACTGTTGGATAAAACATCTCAAGCCAAAATAAACTTTATTACCTGATAGAGTTATGTACTAAATGTTATCATGTTATACTTAAGCCACATTGGCTCCCATTGCTGCCCAAATGATCATACAGAGCATACATTTTATCAACATACCAAAAATTGTATGTTCTGGCTTTTTGTATAAATTATCATCAATTTGCTTATTCAGTAATTAATGCACCACCATCCAGTCAGCTGCCCAGGCCAAAATCTTTTTTTCCAGGCTTCCCCTCTATATCCTGTGGGGGAGTAAGTCCTACCTATTTAATATCTCCATCTCTGTGTCTCCCCATTACAACCAATCAGGTCAACTCTAGAATTATTATTTCCCATCCAGTTTCCATTAATCTCCTAAATGATCTCCATGCAATTATTGATGCCTTTATAATACATTCTGCTCCTTGCATCCAGAGGGATTTTCTAAAAGTGTAAATATATCATTCTTCAGCTGAAAACCATTTGGTGACCCACCAGATTCTTCAAGACCATTCATAATCTGGCAACACAATAGAGCCATCATGAACTTGGGCTTTGGAGCCAGACAATGTGGGTTCAAATTCTGGCTCTCCCACGTCCCAGCTGTGTGATTCGAGGAAATTATTCCATGTCTCTTGTTTTCCATTTCCCCTTCTGTAAAATAAGGAATATAATGGTACTGTCACATTAGTATTGTTATAGGGATTAAAAGAAATGACACTTAGGGCCAGCCCTGTGGCCTAGTGTTTAAGTTCAGAGCACTGTGCTTCAGCAGCCCAGATTTGGTTCCTGGGCTTAGACATACACCACTCATCAGTGGCCACACTGTGGTGATGACCCACATACAAAATAGAGGAAGACTGGCGCAGGTGTTAGCTCAGGGCAAATCTTACTCTGCAAAAATGAAAGAAAGGAAGAAAGAAAGGAAGGAAGGAAGGGCAAAGGATGAAAGAAAGGACGGAAGGAAGAAAGGACGGAAGGAAAGAAAGAAAGAAGGAA
Organism: Equus caballus; assembly: GCF_041296265.1. Classification (NCBI taxonomy): domain Eukaryota; kingdom Metazoa; phylum Chordata; class Mammalia; order Perissodactyla; family Equidae; genus Equus; species Equus caballus. The sequence goes on along the minus strand of NC_091685.1, from coordinate 67,835,954 downwards.
GGAAGGAAGTGGGGGGAGAAAGAAGGAAGGAAGGAAGAAAGGAAGAAATGATGTTTATAAAGCCCTTAGTCCAGTGGCTGGTACACAGAAAGCACTCCATAAAAATGAGCTGCGAATATGTCTCTAGTCCTGTGTACTCCACCGTTAGAAGAAACTGCTGGCAATTAGTTCTCTGAAGGTATTATTCTGTCTCTGGTTTCTGTTTTTACACATGCTGCCTCCTCTCACTGGAATCCAGAGTCTTCTCCCTACGACTTCTACACCACTTTCCCTCATTGATTCCCACTTTTATCCTTAACAAGTCAGGGAGATTGAATCTTCTGGAAGCTTTTTCTCACCCACCCCAATCTGGTTGGGGTCTGCGTGTGTGCTCACAGATTAGTTCATACTGCAGGACCTGATGTGCTTTGTCACAATTGCTTGCCTAGCTGTCTGTATCCCCACACAGATTATAACAACTGTAAGTACTCATCTCTGTGTCCCAGTTGCTTAATATGGAACTTGCATAATGAAGCTTTATGGCATGGTGACTGACTGAAGATACAACTGAAGGAGCAGGGGTGGGAATAAAGGTTCTGTAAAGTTAGATGAATCTGAGGGAAAAGAAATCATTAAAGGGTCCCAATTGTCAGGTGGATCATCATATGCAAATACTTAAGATTAGATCTTTTTCTCACAGAATAAACTCCAAACTAATCAAATCCAAATGTAGAATAAGAAACCATGCGAGTAATAGGAGAAAACATGAGCAAACTTCATTATAGCCTGAGAAGCAACAAAGGGAAAGGAACGATAATTTTGAACACCCACACGCAGGTTTTGCATGACAAAAATAAAAATAGAAGCAAAATCAAAAACATAATATGTTTTTTAAAATCCTACTTATCTCAGAGGCAAAGATTTGTTATTCCTAAGATACCAGTTTTAACAATTGATAATTAAAATGAAAGAATAGAGAACTTTTCCTGTCTGGAGGATTTTCGGACGAAAGGATATAATGTTTGAGATTTGATTTTTTTTTTTAAAACTCAAGCCTTCTCGTCCCACAAAAGTTGGGGGATAAATGAAATAAAATTGATAAAATAATAGCTATTGAAGCTATGTAATGGGTACATGGAGATTCATTCAACTATTCTCTCTGCTTCTGTTTTAAAAATTCTCACAATAAAAAAGCTTTTTGAAGTGCATTGGAAGAAAACAAATTCAGTCATTGAAAGTTTGGGCTAATTCAACTTCAAGATTTGTTTATCAGTATTACGATTTCTGAGAAGAATCTTTATCAATGTTCTAGTCTTCATTTTGGATTGAAATTACTAGATTCTATAACAGGCTAAGGAATTTTATCCATCATGTTTTGTTTCATGAAGGGTCAGCTGTGTTTGGGGAGGTATCATCTGAGTTGGGGACTGAGCTTCCTAAATCTCAGCCTATGTTAGAATGTATCAGAATGGTTCCCAACCATTTCACTCATATCAGGTTGGTCTTCTGGCAATGATTTAAACCAAGATGGTGGTAGACCCTCATAGGCCCAGGAGCACACCTTTGAGCTGCCGTGGAGCCAATGCTGCTTCCAAGATTGGGAATCAGTGGTGAGTTTCAAATCTTTTTTGCAGGCATTCAAATTGTTGTCTGCCCTTTTGCTAAAATAGCATTAAAATGTCTTCAAAAGCTTAGGGGTTTATTTAAAACCCCTAATAAAAGAAAGATAACTTGCCAAAGAGTAATATAAGACAATTAACAAATGATCCATTTTGTATAGATATAAATATAAATATACAATTATTTATATCTCTATCTTTTCATCTCCTTTATCCTTAAATGTAACTGAAGTTTTCTGGCCATTTCTCTACCTCCCACAGCTTCCCAATACAGTCTGCTCTGCACTTGACAGCAAAATTAATTTCTAAGACCTTTATCATCGTATTCTCTTCTTGAAAAACTTTTAATAGCTCCTCAATATCTGTAGATCAAAATTGACACCCAGGAATTCACTGTTGTCCACTCCAGGCAAACTGGGATGCTTAGGGTTCACCTCTGTGGCTATAAACCTCTCCCAAATGTCTTCTCCCTAGTCTACACTGTTCTCACTGCTAACCTCTAGTTTAAGTGCATCCTCTTCTGAACTCATAGTTGGGTGCATAGTATATAATACTTGAGCTTTATAAAGGTAAATGTTTTATGTCCCTCTAGATTTTTTAGATTTCCTCTAAGTATCCCTTGAGGTAGCATTATGATAAGGAGTGGGTGCTCAGTAATATCTACGGATTCTTAGAACTGAAGCTGTAGAATTTCATGGTGAGAAATATGATTGTTGGAGAACAATTCGATGAGTATATCATTCCAGGCTACTAAATGGTTCTTTAAGTAGCACAAAATGTGTGAGAGCATTTAGTCTATCAAAAGAACCAGTCTGTGAGTCATTGAACATGTATAATAATTTGTCTAGTCACCACTATAAATTTCAGGTTTTCATTTCTTCTTAAATGCTATTTTTAGACTTCAGAGTTATTCCTTCAGGTTTTCCTTTCAAGTGATTCATATTCATCTCTTGCATTTTATCCCAATTTTTCCATTGTCCTCATTCTCTAGTTAAGGTTCTCATCACTTCCTTCCTGAACTGGAATATTTAATTACTAATGGAAACCTCTTCTACCTTTATACCAATGATTTCAACAGCCAGCAAGGAGCACCCCATTCCCCAAGACAAATATCCTACCATGAACCACTGTTAACTGATCAGAGCGAGAAAATTCTTTAAATTCAGAAAAAAACTTCATTTTGAAATGACTGATCCAATCAACTTTCCCCCGTTTTCCCTAAAATGACTTTCTAAAATATCCCTGTGATCAAATTTCTCTCTGCTCATACACCTTCAATGGTGTATCATTCTCATAGAATAAACTGCAAGCTCCTTAGAATTTCACATTATCTGACACATCTACACATAACCTTTGCATTTTTCAAGTTAGTCTACCCTGATCCACAAAGCATTCCAACCTTCCCTGCCTCTGGGTCTTTTCTCACCTGACTCTTTAGCCAACAAGCCTTTTGGTGCATCGTAGATTATAACTTTCTTATTGATTTTTATGATTTTATTCTTTCTATCCCCACCTTGACACTAAACTTCTGCACAGTAGACACTACATCTTAAAGTTATTTTTCTCCCTCAGGGTTCTTAGCACAGTGTTATAATATGTAGTAAAAAATTAGATTCAAAAAAGACTTGCTCATTTGATTCAGCTTAGTACTTTACTTTATTCGGGTGCCAAAGATAAGGAGACTAAACAAGACTACCTGTCAGGTTTCCTATTCTGGATTTCCACACTCAGTCTCCCACAAGTCTGAGACTAGAGATAGAACTGTAGATCAAAGGAGCCCATTTGTTCATAAATGCATTTAAAAATCTCTGTGCAACCACTGAGCTCATTTCATAACTCATTTTCAAACAAGTTAAATTTTCATATTTGTGTAATTTCTCTGATAAGCTTAAAAAGCTATTTTATAAATAAACAAATCTAACAACTATTTTTTAGATGAGTCATAAGTTCATGATGGTATGAAATCTCTAGAATTTATGGGTATGTGCAAGAAAACTTTTACATAAAGTGGTAATTGCTTATTTCCCCTCTAATATCAGATGTGACCTTTGCTAGAAAGGCATAATAAAATTTGGTAAGCTAAGAGTCAATTCAAGTTAGCAAGCCCACTGCATTTTTCTCTTAAAATCTTGAAAAGTTTCTGATAGTGGTCATACCTTAAAAATCAATATCACTTAAAAAGATATGCTTTGGATGTATTTCTGAATCTATCCATCTGTCCCTCCATGCAATCTCTCCCTCTCCCTGCCCCCACCTCTCACCTGGGCTCATTACAGGAAAATATAACGCTGTGAATAAAAGTGTGGCTCAGTTTGAATTGCAAAGCAAAATTAAGTCTACTCTGATGCTGATCACCTAATATCTGCACCCAGTCATACACACAACAATAAAAACTAAACTCTACATCACAAATAAGTAAATAACCTGCTCTAATCATGATCTGCTAATGCCTGAGGGTTTGATTTTCTTAAACCTTAAAAATCTATATCCTATTAATAGCTACATTTATGGAAAGAAATCAAAGTGAAAGACACCCCTTCGCTTCTTTAAGTGTACCAAAATCCACATATTGTTGCCAAAATAGGCACGTGCTGATTTTTCCAGGGGTCATTTAAGAGGGCAGAGTAACTGCCAGACATTATCGCTAATTTGCTGCCGGTGAATGTGTGGTACAAACCAGAATTTCAGTTTGACCCTTGATTTTATAATTTAATACCAATATTACTTACATTATTAGTTTTACTGGTAAATCAGGAGCAAGTTGTTGGAGCCCAGCTGTGACCCCAGGGCAGGAACTTTTTGCCTGCTGTCACCTCCTGACGGTTTGGGCTGTTAATTACCTCAATCAACTAGAACACAAGCACCTCTCTGTCGGCCAGCTGGCAGACTCAGCTTCAGAAACTGGCAGCTCGGGAAGATTTAAAACCTGTAAAAAGGGCTGCTATGTAAACAGTTTATTGTATAATATTCAACGACCACAGTAGGCCCGCATCAGTAATCAAAGGTAGGGTCTGCTATTGTCCCTTGATAGGTTCGCAAAGAAGAAAGTTAAAAATAGCTTTTGTTTATATCTTCTTTATCCAGAAGAACGAAACTAGGGATTTCGGTCCTGGAGGTATTATGTTGGTGCCTTGGAGGAAAGTCAGTCATTTAGTTCTGCTGAAGTAACTGTGGACTCAAACAAAATGAAAGATAAGTAAGCAGTTTTGTTTACTTTGCAGAAATCACAAAATAGGTGGGAAAGCTTAAAGCTCTTTACTGGGTAAGGGTTTTGTACGCGCATTCACCCTAAAAGGAAATCTGTACCCACACGCATGTGTGTAAATTATGTAAGTGCTGTATGAGGTAGCTGATCATGCTTGCTATTCTATTCTGACCAAAACGACTTTCCTAACATTCAAAGACATTTAAAATACACTTTTCAAAACCATGCTGAAAATTTTGAGATTGTATCTGATAATTCACAGTCTCCTTTCTAAACTCCATAGAAAATTTCTTAAATGTTAATTTGATTAGACCATCAAATGATAAATGAAAATGCTAAATGATCCTTAATTCTATATATTTCATTTGAACATTAAAATTCAGAGATGTCTGGCTTTGTTGATTTAATAACTTCTTTCATAAGCCAAGTGGCTTAAGTTCAAATCATGACCAAAATCTAAATTATTTATTTGTTTGAAAGGAATAAAAACAAGCATAATACAATGTAATGAAATAACACTAAGTAATTTTAAGCAAAGAAATGAAACCAAATTAGCATGTATCTGCTTATGATTCATTCCTTTGTGACATTTCTTTATAAATCTTTCCAGAAGAAACAGCAGCCTTTCCTGAGAACTTCTTTTCGTATAAATTATCAGACCTATTTAGAATTAACTATTTTTATTTGGGCACAGACACGCACACACACACACACACACACACACACACACATACACACACAATCCAAACATTCTACAGGTAGAAATTATAAAGATGCCTATATTGCAAAAAGATCTGAAAACCCCACGTCCGAGTGAGAGTAGTTCCTATAGGTTTGTAACCTTTGCCTTGTCTTCCAGAGAAGCAAAACTTACATCCACTTCTTCCTCATTCTTTTCACCCTGCCTGAGGCATCCTTTACTACTGTTGGTAATACTAGATAATATTGGTTGCTTACTATAGCCACACAAAGTGAGAAGCACTTTAAGGGTATTATTTCTCATTTATTCTTTGCAACAGCTGTATTAGATAGGTTATCAGATTGCCTTCACTCTACAGATGGAGGTTATATAACTTGCTAACAGTCACGCAGCCTACGAATGTTGATGCAGAGATTCAGTAGGAAATCTTTCTGACTCCTGGCTCTAGACTGACTCTCTCTTCTACACCACCTCCCATCATCAGCGCTTTCTTGAAACTCTTGAAAAGCAATCGCTTCTTTGTGCTTTCTTGGCTCTCCTCCTTCCTTCTGCCAGAATGTTATCAGCTTTTCATTTTTTCTCTACCTAAATGGAGGATTTCCCCCATTCCCAGGGCTTCTTCCCATCCAATATTCTCACTTATTTCAGTGGTTTTGACTTCTACTACTATGCACATGGCTGCAAAATCTTCATTTTCTTGAGTCCCAGACCCCTCTATTTGGCTGTGGTTAAGTACCCCTCAGCTGCAAACCTGCCCTTTCACTTGTAATTGCATCTTAGTTAATGGCATTACTGTCCACCCAAACTCAGGATATCTTTTATCTCTTTATTCACCACCCATTCAGGTGAAAAAAATCTTAAGCATTCTATTTTTGAAAGAAATCTTTTTTCCCTCACGCCCATACCATGACTAGTTTGAGTCCCCATTCTCACTCAGTAAAGGAGTGTTGCAGTGGCCTGCTAACTGCTTTCATTGCTTCTTGTCTCCATCCTCTCTAATCAGTCCCACTGTGTGCCACCAGGAACATCCTTTAAAACACAGAACAATTCTTAGAATTCCCCTTCTCAAAAACTTTCAACGGCTTCCCAATGTATACAGACCAATCTCCAAGCTCCTCAGTACAGTAAAGCCCTTGACTTAGTTCTGGGTTATCTTAATCCAGCTTAATTTCTACTTCAGTACCCTAAGATGCACACTCTGCCATTCCCTAACCATGCCCTACCCTGTCTCCTCCTATGTTTGTGCTGTCCTTTCTTTGTGGGCTTCTTCTTCCTCTTTCATCTTAATCCCTTTTGATCCACCTCTGGTTTTCTTCTATGAAACTTCTCACGGTCCCACTAAAAGTTCATCCACTGCTTCTTTTATTTAAGAAATATTTATTGAATACTTACCATGTGCCTGACACTATACTAAGATCTGGAGTCTTAAAAATAAAAGGCAGCGTCCTTTCCCTCAAGGAGTCTTCAACAGTCTAATGCATAGGACAAACGAGTAAATGGGCATGTAAAATGACATGTGCTTTCATGAAAGACACAGACTAACAAAGCTCATTCAAGAAAAAATAACTTTAATAATGCTATCCTTATTTAAAAACAAAAATAAGAAGATTGCTTCACTAGTGAATTATGCTAAATATTAAAGAAGAAATGATACTAATTATATATAAACTTTTCCAGAAATCAAAGATTCCACCATTATACTGATATTAAAACCAGATAAAGACCTTACAAAAAAGAAAACCAAACACCAGCATCTCTCATTAATAAAGATGCAAAACCCTATATAACATTTTAGCAAATGAATTCAAGAAATATATAGAAAAGAATAGTATATCATGACAAAGTAGGGTTCATCCCAGAAATGTGAGGTTTGTTTCAACATTTCAAAATGAATAAATGTAATTTGCTATATTAGACTACAAAATAAAAACCATTTTCACATAGTAAGTGGAGAAAAATCATTTGACAAAATTCAAAGTCATTAATGCATGATAGACACTTCCAGGAAAGTACAAATAAAAGGAAACTTCCTCAACTTGATAAAGGGCATCAACAAAAATCCAACAGCTAATATCATATTTAATGGTAAAAGAACAAATGTTTTTCACCTGAATATCGGGATCAAGACAAGAATATCTAATCTCAGTATTTCTATTCACTATTGGACTCAGGATCTTAGCCAGCACAATAAGGTAAGAAAAATAAAATAAAAGGCATAAAAATCAGAAAGAAAGAAAGAATTCCATCCTTACTTGAAGAAGACATGATCATCAAGGTAGAAAATCCTAAGAAATCTACAAAAACAAGACTGGAAACAATAAATGACTTTAACAAAGTCACAAGATGTTGTAAGGTTAACATACAAAAATCTATTCATTTCTTTTTTTTCTTGAGGTAACATTGGTTATAACATTACATAAACCTCAGGTGAACATCATTATATTTCAATTTCTCTGTAGACTACATCATGTTCACCACCCAAAGACTAATTACCATCCATCACTGTACACATGGGCCCTTTTACTTCTTTCACCCTAGCCCTACCTCCTTCCCTCTGGGAACCACCAATCTAATCTCTATATCTATGTGTTTGTTTGTTGTTGTTGTTGTTTTTATCTTCCACATATGAGTGAAATCATAAGCATTTGGCTTTCTCTGTTTGACCTATTTTACTTAATACAGTATCCAAATGAGACTACATCAAACTAAAACGATTCTGCAGAGTGAAGGAAACCATCAACAAAACGAAAAGACAACCTAGCAACTGGAAGAAGATATTTGCAAATCATGTATCTGATAAGGGGTTAACACTCAAAATATATAAAGTCACACAACTCCACAGCACAAAAAAAAAAAAAAAACAACTCCATTAAAAAGTGGGCAAAGGATCTGGACAGACATTTTTCCAAAGAAGATATACAGATTGCCAACAGGCACATAAAAAGATGTTCAACATCACTAATTATTAAAGAAATGCAAGTCAAAACTATAGTGAGATATCACCTCACACCTGTCAGAATGGTTATAATTAAAAAGAAAAGAAATAACAAGTGTTGGAGAGGATGTGGGGAAAACCCTCATACACTGCCGGTGGGATGTAAACTGGTGCAGATGCTATTGGAAACAGTATGGAGAGTTCTCAAAAAGTTAAGGATAAAATTACCATATTGATTTCTGTATATTAGCAACTCAAAATTAGAAATTTCTATTTCAGTTTACAGCATCAAAAACCACAAAATATTTAGGGAGAAATTTAACTAAGGGCAAAATCTATGCATTGAAATTTCAAAACATTGTTGAGAGAAATTAAATAGGTAGAGAAATATACAATTTTCATGAATCAGAAAACTTGATATTATGAATACTTCAATTCTCTGCAAATTAATCTATAGATTCAATGTGATTTCAATCAAAATTCCAACAGGCTTTTACACAGAAATTGACAAGCTGACTAAAAATATATATGGACATACAAAGAAACCAGTTTTTTAAAACAATTTTTTAAAGTGCAACAAAATTCGACAACTTGCACTACCTGATTTCAAGAAATATTACAGAGCTGCAGTGTGGAATTAGTGAAGGATAGAGACATAATAAACTTCAGGTAATTTAACAGGGAATGAATAGTCTTTTCAACAAATGGTGCTGGAGCAAGTAGTACTTGTTTCTTTTATAGGGCCTCATGTTACTCCTGTATCCTCTGCATCTAGCTGGAAGATAAGCAGAGATAGAGCGTTGAGGATCACAAGGTTGGTTTTAGGTAGCAGGTCTGAAATTGTATATTGCTTTTGCCCGCATTCTATTGGCGAGAACTCAGTACGGTGGCCCCATCTAAAGGCAGGGAAGACTGGGAGATGTACTTGAGCTGTGTGCTCAGGAAAAAAAGGAAATACGTGGGCACGTACAGTTGTCTCTGCCACAGTGACCATGAGAAGAACACATCTGTAATCATTTTCCTTGGTATTTACATATACTTTAGTTGCCTCAAATTTTTTGGAGCAAAGTGAGGTATAAATTAATTGATTATACTTGTCATTAAATCATAACAATTTAATAACAGAGGAGTTTTCTGTGCTGAAAAGTTTCCATGGTACCTGTTATAATTATGGAAGGAGCTCATTAAACTTTTACCGTGATAATCAAAAAATGCTATAGAAGTGACTCAAAGAGTGAAATGAAACTTGAAACCTTTCTGTATTCACATCCATATGTATAAATGAGCTCATAGATATCTGCATTCATGTTTATAAATAAATTCAAATAGGCATGTCTACAATATGTCTAGTTTGGCATTTATTTTCTTTATTTCTACTTCTTACCTGGGACAAAAGAAGTACATGTTAACTGTCTCATTATATCATGCAGTGCTGGAAAGAGAAGTGGATTATGAAGCAGGAACCCCAGGTTCTAGCTCTGACTCCCCCAGTATCTATGGTCTTGATAAGCCAGTCATCTGTCTGGATCTTGTCAGTGAAGTGAAAGATGTGGACCAGATTATCTCCAAAGTACTATCCATTTCTAATGTTCTGAGAGTCTTTATGAGGCCATCAACTCAAAAGAGCTTATCATTCAAAGGCTGAATGTTGGTGGCAAAAACTCAATTGGAATGAAAAGAAGGAGGAAGGGAGACAGAGAGGAACCAAACTGAACCAAAATGCCTCTTTACCTTTGGAATTTGTAATGTACAATTAGCTCCACCCAGGGAAAATCACGATTATTTCTGTTCTTCCTACGAGAGGTTATTTTGGGCTCAGAAAATCAATAGTCATTGCCACAGATTATAATCTAATCAAATTTGCACTTACTGATTGTCAAACAGGTTCTAACAAACTATAGCTAAGCTATCAATAGCTAACAATAGCTAATGTTGCTATTGATAGCTAAGAATCAATAGCTAAGACAATCAAATGAATATTAAAAATACTGAAATTTCTTGATTTTTATTTAATTAATTTCTAAGGATTAGCCACAAATAAGATGACTTAGGTCTGAGAAGAGGCCATTAAGTAGTAGAAATAGCACAGAAATAGAAGCTTGAGAACCTGTGTTCTGTTCCCTGCTCTGCCCTGAATTATTATGTGATGCTGTCAAATCACTTAAGACCTTTAGATCCCAGTTCCTTTATTAAATAAGGAAGTGTTTGGGTTTGTTGGTCTTTAAGATGCCTGAACATCATGGAATTTCTTGAATCTATGAAAAATGAGATCCAAATTGAGAAATAAAAATAATCATATAATACTGGAAGCCTATCCCATATAAATCCAGTAGGAAGATCCACAAGCAGCATTTCCCTCAAGAACTGGCATTCTAGCTTATCTTGGATCTACCACCACTGTCATAAGTAAAAACAAAAGGGCAAGTTTCATATTCTGTTTAGAACTTAAAAGGATGAGTTAAGTTCATATGTCACAGATTTCAAAACCAGCAAAGTTTAAGGGTAGAATAATTGAAAAATAAGCAAACACGTAACTTAGATTAATGGAAAGGTGAGAAATTTGTCATATGTTTCTTACCACCAAATCAATGAAATGAGACATACAAATGCTCCTGGGAGAAATGAATTTCAGTTTCAAGCCTCAACTTAAAACCTGTCATGCTTCAGAAAATAGATTTCTTCTAAAGAAAGCAAGAAGAAAATATATACTGAAGACAGATTCAAAATAAAGTGAAATATATTTTCTAGCAAAAGTTGATACTACTTTTAGAACTTAAGATTCTAAAAAATTTTTAAGAGAATTCATTCTCAGAAATATTCTCATAGAAGGAACTTCTTCTCTAACCATAATAGAATATCTCCTGAATATTAGAGTAGTGATAACTTATTTTTTCTTTAAATTTATTTTGCTGTTGGATCTCACACACCAAACATCTTACCAAACAAGGTGGTTCCATTGTATAATTACAGTACTTTCATTCTTTTGATTATTACTTTAGATTATCTCTTTAGAACTATCAGATAACTCAGATTTTATCCTTGAGAGAACAACTCTGCTGTTAGGAAAACAAAGATTGTTGTTTAACTACTCAGGTCTTAGGACAATCATAAGAATTAAGATTCATAAAACCAAATAAACACAAGCGCATTTTGCCTTACTGACCACACGATGAGCACCAAGTTTCTCTTGCCTTAAACAAATATAGACTGTCGTTTTAAATTTCCTCCTACAATATGATGTAACAAAACATTTCACAAATAGCCAGAAAGAAAATCAGACTCTCGTGATGATTTTCAAGATAGTCCTTGTGGACGCTTGCACAAGCACATTCACTCACACACACACTCACACACACATACACACAACCTGTCTTGGAAATGAAGAGGAATACAGTCTATCAGTTTCTGCAGAAAATACCGTATTAACCTGTGGGCAAATTATCATAGGAACATGTAGGAGCTGGAATCTTGAGCAGGATGGGCCCTTTAAAACATTCATCATTATTATGTTAGAAACAGCTCCTACTTGTTCACGAGTTACCTGGAGTGTGTAAAGTAATAGAGTTCTGAGTACGTAAACAAATTAAAAATACTCCAAAAATAATGACTCATATTTTAACAATTCTTCTTCATAGAAAACATCTAAAATGATAATTTTTAAAATTCTGCTTTGCTTTCTCTGGTTTTCTTTGGTAACTTGTCATGAATCCTTATACATCTCTGAATCATCAATAACTCTGTTCTCATTTAAATTCTTCAATGAATGAAAAAATTTAAACACAAGAAAAGAGAGAAGCTAAGCGAGGAGAAAAAATGAAAGAAAAAAGGTACGAATTTAACATTTTTAAAATCATGATAAAATATCCCTTCTAAACTCTATCCCTGAAGATTTTTAAATTGACAGTGGCAACAGAAGCTTCTAAGGTTTGAGTAAGTATTTTGAAAAACTTCATGTACTCTTTAATTCACTAACTATACCCAGAAGGAAACAAAATTCAACAGGAATGTGAAAGCTGTCTTGGATGTCATGGACACCTCACATATTATGTGTGTTCCAGGAGGAAGGGAGTTTTCCAAAAATTTCCAGGATGAGGTGTTTGTCCAATCTGGGCAAATCATCCACTGACATTTGGAAGACTTTTAAATGTGCCATGATAGATTCTACCAGTAGCCTTTGTGGGACTTGCTTGTCTTCAACTAACTACACTAATACTTTATTTGGCAGTCGTAGGACAATCCTCAGCCTTGTAAAGGCAGATGGTAACTTTACAATTCACAGAGAATAAGCTGCAACATAAATAAGGCTTGCCTGTGCCTCCTGTCAGTGATGTGCTGGTACATGTTTAACAACAGGCTTTCCCTCGAAAAAATGTATATGTGTGTATGTTTACTATTTATTATAAATTTTACTGATACAAAGAATGTGTAGCATACAAATTACAATAGTAATAAAATACCTAAAACTATTTTTTTCAAATTTCATATAGTCAATTTATTCTCACAGAAGGTTTTTGTTGATTTTTTGCCAAACTCTTAAATCCATAATCGATCTCTGCTTACCACTGATGAATGAACATAGTTACAACGTGAACATTGGTTAATATCTTCATTTACCTTAACAAACAATGCTCAAAAACATTGAAAAAATATGTTGGAATCTCACTCATTATCAGTGACATGAACATTTCCTTTGCTGAATCTCATAATGGTTTGCAAATAATAGAATGACATGTCATTAAATTTTGTGCAATTCACAATGTAACAGCTGGAGATGAAACACACTTTTAAATTTGATCTACATTATTAACATTTCCTCCATCATTTTCTTAAGTCTAGGCCACCAAAAAAAACCAATAAATAAAGTCCTGATTCTTAGCGTTTGCGAATTTCTGTGGTTTAAGTACTCCCACTGTGATGGAATTCAAGCTACTAACATGCATGCCTGAAGGTGGAGTTAGGAAGAAATAGGTAATAGCACACCATTATATGGTATTTCCACCATATAGATATGACAGACATAAATTATCTCGAGCATAGATGATAATACAATGTAGTAAATTAGGAAGTAATGAATTTTGAGAATGTATTACCTTTGTTTTTAACATAGTTTATTTAATTGTAAGTTTATATAATCCAATTTTTAATAATGGCTATGTTTAACAACCAGCTCACAAAATTCCTCAATATTTAACAGTCTGCACTTGTGAGCCAGTGAGAACCAGCTCCAGCATTTGCATTATCACTGCTCCTGTTCAAAACCCACCAGGGCCTTGCATACTTGGCATTTTGTCATAGCTTCATGAATCTAAATTCTTGCCTAGGTTAAAGATTACTGGAATTACAAGAAGAGAACTTCTTTTAACTTCACCTAAGAATATATCATTTAGTAAATAAGTCCTAAATTTGTCAAATGCTTTTGAAAGTCAATTTGTTAACGCTATACACATCTTATACCAATGTATATTTACACACCATGTAAGAACAATAGAGGGTTTACATTTTACATAGGTTTAAAGGTTTTCTGTTTCTTTGTTTCCATAACAGATTACAGTGATCGGAACAGAAGTAGCAGGGAAATAGTCTGCTTATTCTCATTGGAACCATTCAGAGTAAAATTTATTTATAGTAAAGGACACCAGGGCCCATAAAATTATCAAAGCCCCATCTTCAAGAATGTAAGCAGGATACTTGGATTTGTAGACAGAGTTTGGCCAAAATTCCATTAAGTGATCTTGAACCCTGTCAGAAAGCTAAATTAAAAGATACTTACAAATAAGTCATATATCTAGTTGTGAATCAAACTGTACACCTGAAAAAGAGACAGTATGACATTGTAGAGAAGGAGCAAGAGAGTCAAAGAATTGGAGTGAAAAAGGATTTGGGTCTGGGCGCCACGTGGTTAAGTTCCCGTTCACCGCTTTGGCAGCTCAGGGTTGGCTGGTTCATATCCTGGGCATGGAAGTAGCACTGCCCATCAGGCCATGCTGAGGTGGCGTCCCACATAGCACAACCAGAAGGACCCACAACTGGAATATGCAGCTACGTACTGGGGGTCTTGGGGAGAGGAAGGAGAAGAGCAAAAAAAAAACAGATTGGCGACAGATGTTCGCTCAGGTGCCAATCTTAAAAAAAAAAAAAAAGAGTTTGGGTCTAAACTCCAATCAAGCCACTAAACTAACCATTTAACTTTGGGAAATTACTTAACCAGTCTAATCGTCAGTTTCCTCAAGAATAAACTAGAAACTATAATACTTAGTTTGCAATGCTACTAGCTTTACATAAGAGAAGACATGTACGGGGCTGGCCCCGTGGCTGAGTGGTTAAGTTCGCGCGCTCCGCTGCAGGTGGCCCAGTGTTTCGTTGGTTCGAATCCTGGGCGCGGAGATGGCACTGCTCATCAAACCACGCTGAGGCAGCGTCCCACATGCCACAACTAGAAGGACCCACAACGAAGAATATACAACTATGTATTGGAGGGCTTTGGGGAGAAAAAGGAAAAAATAAAATCTTTAAAAAAAAAAAAGAGAAGACATGTACATGACCTGGCACATAGTAGCAAATCATTTAGTGATGGTATTATGAAAATGTCACACAGAGAAGTCCCTACAGCATTTTCCATGTCTAACGCTTTTTCTACTTGCTTATAGGAACCAAGGCAGAACACTGCCAGACGGACAAACCGCAGAACCGGTCCAAACCAGAAAGGTCCAAGATGGCTAGGGTGCTGTGCACTGGAGGAAACTTGCGCAAAGACGCCGTGTGCAAGAAGGGAAGATCTGCGTATGCCCCAACTGCCCCGCCCCAAACGGTGAGTCGGCGACTCCTTCCACTTCATATCCAGGAAGAACTTTGCTCACCCTCCCTTCTGGGAGAAGGTGTTTTAGAGCAGAGCTCTGCCTCCTCCATTCATTAATCAATAAATAACGTTTCTGCTCTGCTGTTCCGAACCCACTCAGCGGCTCTCGGCCAAAGGACCCACTTGAAGGTCACCGGTCCCTTAGGGCTTGGTAACAAAAACATACCCCTTTCTGCCTAGCCAGCCTGGTAGAGACTAAGGTGGGAACCCATTAGAGAATAAATGTTCGTAAGGCACTTAAGTTTCTTTTTCTGGACAGACTTTATTTAAAACAAAGTAAGCAGAGATTTGCAGCGGCTCCAGAGGCTACCTCAGCCCCCAAACATCTAAAAGACATGATTGGACTTCTCCTTTGGGTTAAGGCAACACAAATTAAATCTGAGACTCTGAGCTACATTTGATCACCGTGAAGTACCACGAGATCTTCAGAAGTACTGCAAGTCCTCTAAAGCCTGTTACAATACTCTAGCAAAAAAACATATTATATATCTGCTATTTGCTACTGAGAGTCACATTGCATTCAAAAGGCACAATTTAGGAATGGCGATATTAGAAAATTCTAGCTCAAATGCATATTTTCCTTAAAATTGATTTCCTTAGCCCTCAGTACCCACTGATTCATTAACATGCATTAGTTTCTAATTTAGTTTTCCTGAGAGAAGATGGGACAAACAACAGGTGACTTATCTGGCTGGCAAGGGGGGAGGGGGCACTACTATTAGCTGGACAGTTAGTGCCGGGGAGGGCAGTCACGGCAGCCAGAGGCAGCGATGCCCGCGGGCAGACCGCTGCCGCTAGCTCGTGGCGTGGGGAAAGAAAAGAAGGGAGCTGCATACACAAAATTATTTTATTTTGCAGTTTCGTGTGAAAGTAGTACTGGTCACAGTCATAAAGTCACAATTTTTCTTGAGCCACAAAGAATATTTTCTTGGCTAGTCTCATTACTGTAGAAATATCAACAACTTTGTAAGTATTTTACTTGGGCTCTTTTTTTAAGGGCAGAAAGCCGTCTTCTGAGGTAGCTAGCTACGAGGAAGAAGTGCTTCAATTGACTTAAAGTATCTCTTCTTCATCCTTGTGTGTCTCTAGAAAAGATAGATGACACCAACAAAGTGCGATGAAATGTCCAGCTAGCTAAGAACCGCCCAGGAAAATACTTCAATAAAGGATCATTTGACAACCCCCCCAAAAAATATGTATATATGTATATATGAACCAGAATCTGAAATAGCAGATAAAGGAAACAGTAGCCAAATGGGAAGTTTAAGGCCAAAAGCAAAGCAGTGGCAGCTCCAGAATGTCCACATAGGAGCCCAGGGGTAGCCATCAGGTTGGAAGGGAAACTAGAGGATTTTCCTTGACTCAGTATTTGCTTAGCAAGCACGTGGTTTTTACTTAGAGAATATATTTATTTAGGGCAACTTAGTCCCAAGAGTTGGAGGGAGCCCTAATAGAGATTATAGGGGAGCTAAATCTCCTATAAAACAAAACAGAATGCCATACTTCTTTGCCCATACGCCTGCAATCACTAGAATGAAAAGAGAATAAAAATCTAAAGTTATACACTTAGCTGAAAAACTTTACCCAATAATTTTTTTTTTAAGATTTTTATTTTTTCCTTTTTCTCCCCAAAGCCCCCCAGTACATAGTTGTATATTCTTCATTGTGGGTCCTTCTAGTTGTGGTATGTGGGACGCTGCCTCAGCGTGGCTTGATGAGCAGTGCCATGTCCGCGCCCAGGATTCGAACCAACGAAACACTGGGCCGCCTGCAGCGGAGCGCACGAACTTAACCACTCGGCCACGGGGCCAGCCCCTTTACCCAATAATTTTTAATTAAAAGAAGCTAATTTAATCAACAACCAATATTTACTGATTGCCTACAATGTGCTTGGCATTGGGTAGGAATAAGCTATGTTCCCTGCCCTCTCATTGCATGAAGGCAAGAGGAACGATGGACGTTGGGGAAGGAAGTGATGTGATTAGTCTTAGGAAAGGGAGATGAGTGGAGATGAATAGAGATTCAACCTGGTCTGTAGGGCCAGGAAGTTTACCTGAGGAAGTGATGTCTCAAGGAAGAGTACCTCAGCAAAGGCTGGAAGGTAAGGGGCGAGGGATGTGGGATGGAGGGAGAACAGGACAGGAAGAATTCCTAGCAGAGAGAACTGAATGTGGAAAGTCAGGAAGAGAACCCTAAGTAGTCTGAGCAACTTGTGAAATCCAATCCGTCTGGAACAAAGAGAGTGTATCAGCCAGGGTGCAGAAGGAAACAGAAACTATACTGATTATTTTAACAAAGAGAACTGGGAATTGCTTCACAAACATTAGACAACAAGAGATAATAAGTGCAAGAAGCAGGGACCTCTATGACTGGGAGAACAAAGGGAAGAGGATAGGATAACAGAGACAAGAAGCTTTGAGGAGGGCCCAGAGCTGGAATCCAGATCTTGGAGGGAGGGACTCTGACCGGCAGATCCAGATTATATCTGAGAGGATGTAATGAGACTGGTTCTGGGAGTCTGGGGAAAATGGCAGAAGCTGGAACCCGTTGCTTCGAGGGTGAAGAGCTATTCATGCACGATTGGGAACAAACAAAAAGGAGCAGGTTTTCCTCTGTTTCCAACTCTCCAGGCTCTCCCTAGCACCTCTTATTGGCCCAAGTTAACTCTGAATCTGATGTTCTGAGTAAGAAAGATCTCCATGTGTCTATCCAACTGTATTTTGATATGGAATTGGTCACCCTTTTTATGTTAATACTTGATTTGCATCTATATTTTTATAATCAAAAATGACTATTTCATTAAAATATTATTATTTTATTCTCTATTATTTCATCTTTCATTTAATCCCTTCAGTTCCCATCCTGAGTTAGAAATATTTCACTTTGACCCAAGCCCATTGTAAATTGTGTTGCTTGACTAAGTGTGCTCTTTTTCAGCCATATTTTTAGAGGCACTACTCAGGGTACCCCAACCCTTCACAACTACTTTAGGGAGAAAAGTACGGGCTCTTCTCTCAATGAAAGCAAGCAAATACGAAGCTGAGTGTTTTGCTCTTCTGCTGTTTTTAAACGTGGACACTAGAAGAGGTTCAGTTTCTGTCTTCGATCTCCAAAGCAATTTAAATTGGAAGAGTAAATACAGAGGGCGAGATTTACCCTTTTTTCTTAATCTCAATTGACTGATCCTAAAGGAAGATGAGGCGATGAGATTTCTGCAATAGCTACACATGGGTGAAATAACAGATACAGTTTTATAACATTTTTAAGTATTGAAGTCTTTAAACACTTCTAGAATGAAATTCTAGTGAAGTAATTTGCAAGAAGTTTTGCTTGACCTTTGTGTTTTTTCTCCCCAAATCACCTTAGAAAATGTGAACTCCAATAATTTGTTAAATAGTGACAACCTCCAGAATCTCTTATTTTATTTTTCTTGGGCTCCTAAGTCTCTTTCATAGATACTACAGCAAGAGTTGGAAAAGGCGGCGGGGGTGGGGGAGGGGAGAAAGCAAGGCTTGCTTCATCGTTTTAAAACATCAGAACTAAAATATATTATGTACATAAATAGAAACCCAGAGTTTCCAAAATGGATATAATTTGCACAGCTCAATGTTTGATATCTAGATATATTTGTAACATCTCAAAGCACTCTGTGCTGATTTTTTTAGACAGATTTTACAGAACCCAGCTTAAGTTAACAGAAGTTGTAAATTATGTCTAAGTGGACTTTATAAACAAAAGTTAAAGTTGAGCATGCAAGGGAATATTGAAAAGTTTGCATAATGCTGTCAACATCTACAGTGCCAATGTTCATCCTTTCTTTTATTATTAGCTGAACTTTTTTCTATATACATGGATATATGTCTAACTAAGTATGTGTGTACAGATTTATGTTTTCAAATGAAACAAAGCTGTGCAGTTCTTATTGCAGGGGTCGACTAGCCTCTGCAAGCACGTGCTTCCTCGAGCCTGGAAAAGTACAGTACCGACGTTTCCCCCTCGTAGCTTTGTGAGTGTGATCCGACCTGAGCTTGTGTTTCTCAGAAAGCGCCTGGAGAATACCAATTTAATTTAGAAACTGCTCAGCGTAAGTGTTTGGTGGGGTTTGACAGCATTGCATCAGGTGATCAGATATATTTTCAGAGATATCACAAAGAAAGTTGGAAATGTCACCAAAAAGTTTACATTAAATGTATTTTTCCTACAAAGGAATTGATTTTAAACATCATTTAAATTCATAACATGTGCCAGATTCCAGTGTTTTGTTACATGGCAGAATTTAGATGCTGGTTCTCTCTTTTCCAGTTATCTTAGTACCTGTATGGGCTTTTTCTTGAATTGCAAACGTTCTTATTCTGCCGCACACTATTAAGTTAACGGCCAAAGTGGAAATTTTTATGTCATAGAGATGAACAACTATTTCTCCTGCTGGCTGAAATACTGCAATGTTGCTAAAACAATATTTGGGGACATTTTCTTTCACTTCTGTATGGACTTTTTCTTTCCTATTACACAGAGCTTTTAAAAAAAGTGTACAAAATTTTGTAGTTGGATTAGCCCTGTAATGTCCTTGCAAAAGAAAATTTAAAAGAAAAAAGTATCTTTCGCCACTTACCACCCTCATCCAAAAGGTACGGCTTCACTCAAATTTTATTGAACATACACAGTGTATCTTAAACGGTATTATATATTGTCCCTGAAATTAACAGGGGGGTGGGGAGTATTCTAGTCTAGGTGAAATCTGTTCATCAAAATATAAAGATAGTGTATTGCCAAGGATAACCAACTTTTTTTCATGATACTCTGGGGAGAGAAAAGTAGTTTAATTCAAAGATTGAACTGTTTCTTCTAAACTGGCCTATCAGCTTGCTTCTCTGTCTGTCTTTTTATTGAATCCATACTTCATATTTCAGTGGCCCGTTCACTTCTTCCTGCTTTTTAAAGTTTCTTTGAAAATATCTTGTGAATTCTGAAGGAAAAAAATTACTCTAACAGCCTTGAAAATCTCCTGTATTCTCTAAACAAGAAAGAGATGTCTTCAGGTTTTATTTTGTTCTGTTTGTTTTGTTTTGTTTTGTTTTTGAAGGAAGGGTAGAACATTAACACATGACGACAGTGAGATGACACAGATAGGTTTTTGAGTTCTTTTATCTGGTAAACATTCTAATGATCAACTTCAAAGGCAGGCAGGCAGGCAAGAAGCCCCCTTGTCTTCTACGCCAGAATGAGAGGCGAAGCCCCTTTACCACTCATATGGGAGATATGAGGAGCCTTTGAATGGATCATTGCTTTTTATGAGTAGTAATGAGGTGAGAAGTATTCTAGTGTGTGGCACAGACCTTCATTAAAAAGCGTGAAACAGAATGGCTTACGGTTAAAGGGGGTAATTTGTTCTAACATACTTGCTAAATTGTGCTGTAACCATGCCAGTTAACAGCACTATATTTTCCATAGGATTCCTGGATGCATTTGTGTGCAATTATTCTGCCCATACAAAGTTCAGGGATTTTTCCAATAGCTTATGTTAACTATTTGACAACGCTCTCTCCTTCAGTGGAAAGCGTATTGAGCCCCACAGTTAAAGAGGAGAGAAAGAATCCAGAGATGCTCTCATTCTCCTTCTAGAGCCAAAGGGTTCTTATAAAATCAAAAATTCGCAGAACCCAAATTTTAAAAAATACCATTTGCCTAAAAAGTAATATCAGAAGTAATAGCCAGTTTAATAACTACAAAGCTTAAAGTTTTAAAATGTGTTACAATAAATAGAGTCCATAAGAAAGAAAATCAGATTTGATAGTTTCAAGACCACCATTTAAAAAAGAAAGAAAAACTGAAAAGTAGGAGCAATAATTTTGCTACATTCGTGAGGAAATTCTGTCCATAAGAGAACTTGAAGTTCTATAACAAACCAAGAAGATTACTTGTTTAGGCTCTTACTGAGAACACGGGACCAAGATTTTATTCACTGGAAAAATCATTCTACTTAGAGAAACATAACATGATGCTTTTTGTCACATGACCAGCTATCAGAAGAGAAAATGTTGTAAGATAGAAACGTTAAGTTTTGGACATGACCTAGAATTTGGATATATCATATGGGAAAACAGTTTTCTAAGTGACAACTTTTAAAGACAGGTTTACTATTACACTGAAAATGTCATAACACTAGAGTTTGAGAGAGAAAAAAATTTTAAATTTCCAGAATTTTCTTAAAAAGCAATAATAAAAATAGTCATTATTTCATAAAATATTCCCCAGTTTTATAACTGGTGGTGCAATTTCATTGGAATCTCAACATATTAATTAAATACAATTGATATGCCACCATGGACCAAAATTGGAAACTTAAATTTAAGCACCGAAAGACTTTACAGTAAGACAGAAAGTGTCAGAGTCTGTCCGCTCAGTGGAATTTCTGAGGCTGAGCAGTGGGGAGAAGAAATTCGTTTTGTCACTTTCCACTCTTTTCATTGTTATTTAGTTTTTGCATATTAGATATTTGGGGGAAAATATTTACAACCACAGTTTGGCACATTATTGTACCTTCAAAAATAAATACTGTCAAACTTAATAGAAACCAGGCAGTGGGCCTACGATAAATGTAATAGGCTCAGCCTCGCCTTTCTATTTCTTTTTATTGGGTTTTCGGGAAAGTCTATGAAGCAAATTCTAATTGCAATTGCTCCTAGCAAAAGCTCAGTCAGGTTCTTTTAGCCTTGGGCTATGTAGCAGAATCAATGGTATTTTTTCAAGCTAAATTGAATATGTGAGCATAGTGAGTAACGATAATTACAAATTATGTTTCACAATGCTTAATCCTCATCTTTGTACCAAAAGAAGTCAAATCAGATAAGGGCTGTTACTGAATACAAAATAACATCTTATTCTATGCTAGATTCATTAACCTAGAACATTGCCAAGAGGAAAGAACCAATCTTTTTATCACTGTCTGAATAATTGCTCTCACTAATCAGAACTTCGCTTTTCCTCAATTTAACACAAATGTGGACACTGAGTTAATCAGTAACAACTGGAATAGAAAATTTGGAAATTAATATAGGAGAAAATGTGCATTAAAGAGACATTTACCATTCTTTAAACCTTCTTTTACATTGTGTCTCATTTGGATCTAACTGGAGAAACTAAAGCTTTTCAGACTGATAAAAAGATGCAATACAAGGGTTAGCTAAATACAGTGTGAAATGAATATATTTCATTGAAACTGTTCTGAGCTAAGCTTGTCTGATTGTCTTATGACATCATGGTTGCCCATGATTGGAAATTCCAATGGCTCCACGATGTCCAATGTCTCCATTTCCTTGCATCTATTCTCAAAATTTCCCTGAAATTAAAAAAAAATTTCATGAAGAGAACAACAAGTGTAAGGAGACTCAAAAGATAATAAATATTGAACAGAAAAATATTTATCCAATGATGATGAGACTAAACACCATCTAATAGAAACATGATTC
This sequence comes from Equus caballus, assembly GCF_041296265.1. Classification (NCBI taxonomy): domain Eukaryota; kingdom Metazoa; phylum Chordata; class Mammalia; order Perissodactyla; family Equidae; genus Equus; species Equus caballus. The sequence goes on along the minus strand of NC_091685.1, from coordinate 67,813,191 downwards.
TGGAGAGAAAAAATAATTACAATATTTCAAACAAAATAGAGACTTACATTGGAGAAAAGTTTTTATTGAGAGACTACTAGTGGTTGCATTTTCATAAGAAAGTGGAAGCCATTTAACAAAACTGTCACATGCTCCAAACCTCTGGCGGGTGTGACACTGACAGGTGTAAAGGAACACACGAAGCTCCTGGTCAGTGAGTAAGAACTACCTGGGCTCTTCAAAGATGTTACAGCTCCAGCACCTCTGCTTATGGTTGTCTCTACTGAGGTATAATAAATGCAGTACAATGGATAGGAAGATTTTGAAAAACACCTAATTGTAATCTATTTCATAGGACAGAGTGTCTGAAAATTGGGGGGTAGAAAGAAAGAAGGATAAATACACTTGAAACAACACTAGAATAAGCCAAAATTTTAAAGCAGACAATGTTGATCTTTTGATTCTTTCTTCGGTTATATCCACACACCTTTCCAAATCCTCCTCATGTGAGTCTCTGACGGATGCTAAGTAAACTGAAGTAAACTTCAAAATTTCTTTCATGACTTGGAACATTCAAGGTGATACCTTGGCTTCCCTCAAGTTTATCTCTGCCATATTAGTGGTTATCGTACTTGGAATTTTTCCTGTTACATCCATTCAATGAAAATCTCTGGACTCCCCATTCTTCCTTTATATGATAATCCAAGGCCCAACTCAAGTCATGTCCACACGTAAACTGGACTCATAAACTCCCACCCAGAAGCACTCCCTTGTCCTGACTACTATCTGTATTACACATATTTGAAATAATTACATTTAATTTCTCAATTTGTTATTAGTTTTCCTGAATTATTCATAGATTGTTTCAGGTGCATTGATTGTTTCATGATAAACTCCTTGAGGATACAAATAATGTATATTATAGCATTTTTGTTTCATCAAGAGCAGTATACAAATGAAAAATAATATACAAGTAAAATGACTGAAGAAGTCTACATAGACTCAATAGCTTCTTTCTCATCATGTATAAGTATATTTTTTAAAGTCATTCTCCTGCCCTTTTGCCTAATTTTTAATGAATCTAGTAGTGGAAATTACTGTGCATATAAGAAGCAAAGAGCTCAAATTGGCAAACAGCAAAAGAAGAATCTTTAGGGACAGCCGTGTGGTGTAGTGGTTAAGTTTGGCCCACTCTGCTTTGGTGCCCCAAGTTCACCGGTTAGGATCCCGGGCATGGACCTAAACCGCTTGTCAGCCATGCTGTCATGGTGAACCACACACAAAATAGAGGAAGATTGGTACAGATGCTCAGGGCTAATCTTCCTCAGCAAAAGAAGAGAAAAAAAGAGGAGTCTTTAGATGAGCATTCTTTGTGGTACTCCTTGAAATTTCTCCCTCTGTTACCATCTTTGCTTGGGCTTGTATAGAAAAAGAGAGAATAAAACGTGAAAGTAAAGATAACTCTGAAATTTAGGACATTTGGGAAAAAATGGGAGACTAATTCAAAGAAATAAAGGAGGCCAGAGACATGCTTGCATTTTTGAAAGTCATTTCCTGTAAGTTCTTCAAATGCTGAATATGCTAATTTAGCACATTGAACCACTGATTTGGTTTATCCTGTTCTGGATTTCTGTACTATAAAGAAATTATGACTTGTTTGAATATAGTGCTACATCTGCCCTCACTTATGTGCTCTTTATTCTTTTTTATTTGAAACACCTTATCAAATATATCTAAAAAGTGAGCTTGCTAAATTTTCAGGCCTAAGACAATTAAGGCCTGGACAGTGATTTCAAGAGCTCTTTTAAGCCAGCCCTTTTCTCTCTGCCAGAATCTTCTAAAAATCATCGCACTGACGTGATCAGAGGAACCGAATATGAACGTTAAAGTGGACGAGTTTCTAAAAGGAAACTTTGTTCTGGAGTTGGAAGCTGCGTATGTTATCACGCAGCCTTTTTGTACGTAAACTTCTATTCTGATGGATGGTCCTCGGGAGTTTGCCCAGGCTTTTTAATGATGACTGTCACCTCACCAACTTGTACACTTCTTTTCCTAAAATGAAGATTAAATGTTAAGGCCCACTGTTTTTTTACCTAATGCCACCTTTTGGATCTACTCTATAAAACCTACAGTTTCTTTGCCCCAGTCTGGAAAATGACTTAGAATGTTAGATGTGTGGGGATTTTGAGTTCACCCTAAGTAGTTGACATGAATAATTTATAATAACGTTGGAAACAATCAGTTTTGGAAGCAACATCTCACATCACTTTAGTTTTTGGAATAAAGAAGCCTAAGTAATTTTAAAAAGAAAATTATGACTATAGTGAATGCCTAAAAATAGCTAAATATAACCAATCATGTTTCTTATTCATTGAACAATACTAAATGAAAACAATGTTTGTCCTATTCATGACATCAAAATGGGTATAGGTATAATGATTTTACACCTCACTGAACAGAAAGCCTTTTATTCTTTTCATCAGAACAGCACCTTTCCAAATTATCGTACAAGTCTTAAAATCTCTTACAGTATGATTTCCCATATTTTAGGTTACTTGTCAAAACTCCTCTGAATTACTAGTCATAAATACGAACCTAAAATATTTATAATTAGGATCTCTGTGGTAACACTAATCCATTTAATTTTCTTGTTTATGCTACCTAAAGCTGAAGGAATTTAAAGAACTAATAAATATTGCCGCAATATTCTCTTTACTCAATTTCTAGGTAGAAATGATTGAGGTTTCATTCCAGTTGACAGAGAAGTGCCATATTTAGGGACACTTAGCAAGACATTCCAAGGCTATAAATAAAATTCTAACTTAATTCCCAGCAGTGTTCTGTACCTCAATAAGTAGAACCATAGAAAATAGCTGGCTGGCTGCCAAAAATTAAGGATTGGGATAGAAAGGGCTTCTCATACCCAAGTTAGTGAAATGAGACAATTAAAATGAATGCTCCTTAAGATGTGGAGAAATCTCCGTCATCCTGTCATCCTTACGCTAGCTCAAATCACTCCAGTTTTCAAGTTGATACCTCTAATTAAAATAGATAACTGTGAAATTGGTTAAATTTTTTGTCTAAATGCCTTCTGGCAGTGGGGAGAGGGCCATACAAAAAAGTTCCCCTATCTACTCTCCCCACAGCCTAGAATTAGCGTGGAAGTGTTAATTTCCCCTGTAATTTTCTTTCTCAATAATGACATGCTAAAATCCAGGTATTTCCCATTATATTAGTACAATTTTTAAAAATCGCTAGCTTATCTAATTCTGATCTGAAAACCCTTTCTCTAGATAGCGTCTTTGCAAAATTGAACACAGACAGATTTTAATCCTTCACTTACTGATTTTATTTTAATGCTATTACTCAGCATATGTTGGCTACATTAAACCATTACAGTAAAAATTAGAATGAAAGTCATATGATTTATCCCCCTTTAAAAGTGTTCAATCAGTCTAATAAAAGTTGAGTGCCAAATACCAGATGTCTGATTTAAAAGAAATTCTGAACAAAAAGGAAAAACCCTCCCATTATTCTCTCAAGATATTTGGTTGACAGTAATGCCATCCAAAGAAAAATAGCATTTATATGTAAATACAGTTGTATGGATATATTTAAGTAAGATGAAGAGAATAAAAATATATTGATATTACTCTTGACTGTTTTAAACCCCCATCTTGATAAATAAATTTGTACTGCTTTTACACACAATCATCGTGCCAATTTGATATTTTTAAAAAGAAAATGAGGGTAGTTGTTTCTCCTTAGAATGCAGAAGGTCAGAATGGGAGTACAAGATATAATCAAGTTTTTCTCATTACTTTTCCTTCAAACTTTAGTTCTTCCTCTCTATTTAATTATCAGCATAATTTCTAAGCAAATCCATTGTCTGGGACAATAATTTGATGTTCTCAGGTCTATAGAAAGATGTTTTCAAAAGAAAGAGCCAGATAAACTTTTTCAGTTTGTATTACACTTTAACTCAACTACTCCATATTCGCCACTCCCCCTGTTATTTTCTCCAACTCCTGATCTTTGCCCATATTACTTTCTTCTTCCAAGAACAGCTTTTCTCCTTCCAACAGTTAAGATCTACGTCTCAAGGATGATCTCACATAGCGTTCCTTTCTTACATTTTTTTCTGATTACCCCTCCCTCCCACCACCATGAACACAACACTGTTAGAGTAGTCACTGGCCAGCAGTTCCCAGAACTCATTTGCCTTTCCTCCTGAACACAGCAAGATTACATTCCCAGCCTCCATGTCAGTGAGTTACGGGCACGCAATGGTGACTGACCAATGGGCTGTCAGCAGAAGTCGTAGTATCCTTCTGTGTGAGCTGGGGCTCTCTTCTTCTGCTGGCTGGATTTGGTTCACAGTATTGTGATTATGGCAGAAACCGCCAGCTGGAGATGGCAGAGCTCGTGTTCCTGAGGACTGTGCAGTAAAGCCTGCTCTCCTTCCCATCCCCCACCCTCTGCGGTCGAATGATCTTTTCACAGCAGGAGATAAACTTCTCTTGTATTTATCCACTGAGATTTCTGGGTTTCTCCACAGCTGATATATCTTACTTAACACTACGAAACTTATGATCTCTCTATTGACTGAATATCCATAATACTTTGTGTGGTTCTTGTCACTGTCCATATTCCCCTTAGGCATTAATGATAACTCTTCTTGCCTTTCTCCAAAAGGTCAGCGTCTCCTTTCTTGTTCAGCTTCTATGCCTTGCAGTACAGTCTCTGGTACAAAATAGATCCTTAATAAGTTACCTGTACCCATCAATCTGAGTTTATTAGACTACCCCAAATTAATAATCTTTTGGTTCACTCATTCATTCTTTTACTCATTTGTCTATCCTAAATATCTATTGCATCCCTACCACGTTAGTGCAGTAGACACTTTTGGGGTATTTGCCCAGCTTATGTTGATTCTCCTTTATTGAGAACCCCCATCCATAAGGGGTGGACCTCCAGCCATAGTCACAAGACATAAGCTGACTTGACCAGAGTTTATGATGTCACTCAAGCTGGGCCACTAGATTCTGTCCCCAAGAAGGTTGGTAAGAAACAGGCAGTTAACCCTTTATCATGACTATAATCGTATCATATATACTTGGGAGCAGAGAGCTGCTATAAATGTCACATAGTCCCGAGGAGCCCAAAACCTAGTCTATGGAGCAAAGAAAAACAAAATAAGCATCCAGAAAGAAGCATCTAATCCTGAAAGTTCTTCAAGTCCTGTTTGCAATTCTTTCCTAGGGCCAGGCTGAATTCTACACTTCTGTTCTGTGGCCTTATACCTTATCTGATTTGTATAAGCTATCTCAGGATAGTTCTTATACTTGCAACTAATATAACTTTAATTAATAAAACAAAACATTTTGCTTCCCCCCAGGGATGCAATGAAGAACAAGAGATACATAGCCCTTTCCCTTACGTAAGACCAGTAGATGGTAATTCAGTAATATTGCCAGGGAAAAAAGGAGCTTATCTTTGCAATAGTCTTGGATGTTGATTTCCCTTCCTCTTGAAGAATGAGATTTGGAGGTGATTTTCTTTTATGTTACACATTTAACAAAAGTTTTTTATTACCCATGAGAATACCATTTTCTACTATCCTGACTTTTTCTTCTTGTTATTTTGCCATTCAAGAGTGCTACAAAAATTGTAAAATCAAACATCAGCCAAAAAAAAAAAAAGCGAAATACATCAGTGTTGGAAGGAGAGAATGGTGGTAAGCTCTGGATTGGGATGACGGTGTTGATGATGAGACAAGGTGGAAGAATATAACACGTCAGTGAGATGAAAGAAACAGAATTTAGGGCCTAATTACACAGAGTTACAGCAGAGGGAAGAGTAAAGGATGACTGAGTTTTGAGCATGAGTCACTAGGAAAACGGTGAAAGATCAAGATGCTGGTTTAAGGGAAACGTGATATGTGACATATTGCTGCATTTCAGAGTCTCAATCCTCACTGTGTATCAAGATATTCTAGAGCATTGTAAAAGATATAAATGCCCCATATTCAGCCCCAGAGATTACAACTCAATTGATCAGGAGTGAATTCTGTTCCTTAGTGTTTTTAAAAAACCTCCTCCTCCTCATGATTTTAATGTAAAGATGGGGTTGAGAACAAACTTTGTATCTGAACCTTCCACAAAAATGCTTGTTTGTTTATTTCTGAAAGATCTTTCTATTTAAAATAGTAAAACGTTGTACAGAAAACTTGAAAACTATGACTTTTAATAATATGGCGTTAAAAATTGAGGCAGAGGATTCAGGAAAGAATAAAAAAGAAATGAAGCAAAAAATCTAAGTAATACACAAGGTTGAAAGATAAATTTTAAAAGGATATATATTCTATAAGTCCTGCTCTTACAGTTTCTTTACCTTACATACTGAAGCTTCTGATGACTCAGAAAATCCAGAAGTTGGCAAGGCTGACTCTGTGAAGTAGTTGAAGTTCCACTTCAATCCTTTCTTCCTGCTGAATCCTCGGTCTTTCCAGTCCCTCTCAGACCATGCTCTGTGGATGCCCATTCTTTTCACTTAGATAGTCACGCCTGACACTGACCTCAACTTTTCAATGTTCTCTGGGATGGTAAAAAAGAATATTTTGAGCTAGGTAATTAGCTAAAGCATTATTAATAGATAATTACCTATTAAATAATTAGCTCCTAATAGGAATGAACGAATGAATAAGTGACCACTTAGAATCAGAACTTTGTCTCTTTTCTTCTCCCCAAAAGGCAAAAAGAGAAGAGACTTTGACCACCCTTTATTAAACTGAGTATAGACAAGAACCGAAACCAAACCTAGTTTCTCCTCCTATACAGAGTAGATAAAACAGACATATCTCAGTGCAGCAGAACCATTTATGTAATGGAAAAATTGGGAAGTGATGGGTTTAATTTTGATAGTAAGTATTTTACAAACAGATACCCCAAGTCAAGTTTCATAGCAGTGGAAATGACAGAAGTCCACAAAGAATGGATGGAGTGCTTGTGTGTGTGTGTGTGTGTGTGTGTGTGTGTGTATGTGTGTGTGTAGGGAGAGAGAGAGAGAGAGATTCCTTTTCAAAGGGAAGTGTCAGGAAAAAAAACAGATCATGCCACCTAGTGGTAGAAAATAAGCTGATTCCTTTCAATCACAAAGCAACTTTGCCTGTCCAGAAGAAAATCAAATGAATTCATTAGCATAGAGGAATTGTCATTTGGCAAATTACACAGTAGTTTAAATTTAAGTGTCATGGGTTTGTTTTGATTTTTCACCCACCAATGACATTCAGAAAGATGGTGAAATGTAAAGAGCCTTGGAGTCAGAGTTAGGATAACTCCCATTTCTCTTTCTAACCAGGTCGTTTAACCATCCTAGAGAGCAGTTTCTTCCATAAAGGGGCAGTTAGATGAACTCTAAGTTACTATCATGCTCTTAAATTCCATGTTTCAAAGTAAGCAATGGGCCACATAATAAAGGTCCCCTTATCTAATGCAGTCTCTTGTGACAAAGTCAAGCCACCATCTTTACTAACCAAATACTCGATTACGTAACATGCTTTCCACACCCTCAGTCCCATTCGGGTCACATTTTACAGACTCCACTCTTCATTCCAAGCCCTCTGCTGCTTCATATCATCGGATACCTACTGCGAATAGCCCCCAGACTACAATTCTTAACTTCTTTGAACCTCGGTAGTACATGCTTGTAATATATTTTTCTAAAAAATAAATGTCCATGTATTCCCCTTTTTCCTTTGAAATCAGGTAAACTATTCTTCAAAGAAGAAACGAAGTGGAGTTTGGGATTACAGAGCAATGTTACTCAGATATTGTAAAGTATAATTTCCCCCTGCTCTCACTAATAATACATATTCAAGGGTGATCCAGTTAATCAGAATTAGGAAAGGCATTAAAAACCAGAAGTCAATCTGAACTGTTTGGAGTAGTTAATCTAATAAGCAGTCCATTCTTGCAACTAAGACACAACAATATTGAGACTTTTTTTAAATTACAAAACAAGAAACATTTCTTAAAATAAATATTTTAATTATTCCAAACGTGATGGGAAGTCCGCAATATTTCTCCCAGGCAACTGTTTAAAAAGAGTCAGAGTTATCTGCAGCAAGTCTTTTCATTTGGAAATCAGACTTTCTCTGCACCAAAGCTTTGCCCCTCATCCCAGCCCCAACCAATAACAGTAACAGTAAATAGCTTTCTGAAGAGCATAACTGGTTAATCAAGGACAAGTTTATTTGCTCTAAGAAACTAGTCTTGAGATTATACTCCAGCCTCATTGTGTCGTCACTATTGACAACACAGGATGTCACAGATGAAATTATGCAACGAGGAAAATTCCTTCTCCAAACTAGAGAATAGAAAATAAACGGGACAAGCATAGGAAGGGGACAGTATATACATTAGCCCTCTGTAAGCACGTGGAGGACTAGCAATTAGATTCATGGTGAATGTTGCTGACATTTCGCTGATGCAAATTCATAATATAAGGTAAAAATAATTTTCTGGAACATACTTATCACTGTATTTATTTATTTCTTTGCTCAACTCCCTTCTTTATCTTTCCCAGACATCCTTCAAGCCTCCAACCCCCTCCACAGACATGCATACAAATACATCCAAGCCCTTTGCTTCTCCCTCAGCACTTTATAATGCGTCTATGTAAGCCTTCAGCTCCTTATATTATATGTTTACTTGCCTGTCTATCTCGCTAGATGGTCGATTATAGGAGGCAGGGATCTTACCTTTGTTAAACTTAGGACCTACTACTATGACTGACAAGTAATAAGCACTTAAAAAAACCTTTATTGAATTGAATAGACTGTGTTAACTTAAACTGGGTGTGTTATTAATCCTAGGACCATATGATTCTATCTGACTCTCTGCTTTTCATTGTTAAGGGGATGTGTATTCTCAAGAGCAGAGTTTCATAAATGAACTACTCTCCTATTCCATTTAGAACTGCTAGAAAATCCTGCGTTCTTTGTTGCTCTTTTCAGAGTATAGATGCAAAGTTCTCTACTGTTATTAAACACTTCTGACAGCTAGGAATGACCAGAAAGTCTTCTTCAGTGAGGTCAGAGGCAAGAGTCAGAGGAAGTTCTTCCCTCCATTTTCAGAATATTATGGGGTAGGATAAAATTTTAATTTTCCTTCAAACACCTCATTCCTTCCTCTCCTCACCCACAGTAAGAAGGTCTTTGGCCACAATAACACATGGCAGTTAAACCATTAGACTTGGTAAAATTTAGCCTGAGAAAAATGTTATTTTATTGTTGTTTTGCTGTACAAAGAGTTCATTCTGGAAAAATCTCAAAGAACAACCTAAGCTTGTTTCTAGAAAGGATCTATCAATTCATATAAATGGAGCCAAGAATAAAAATCTTAGAGGCTTTGATCTTGGCATGCTACTAAGTAGAAGCCCGGAGCTTGGAGCAAGGGATGGGATAAGGGCAGATGGGCAGAAAAAACAGGAAGGATGACCCCTAAACTTCTGTTTGGAGTGAACCCTGTCTGAATTAAAAGCTGCCAAGATGCAGAAACACTAGGCAGCATCCTCTAGATTTCATGCATCTTTATAATAGACTAACCATAAGATTATTTTCTAGTAAAATCATCTTTCTTGTTCTGGTCTATACCCACATCCTCCCAGACATTGGAGGAAGTAATGGAGTGGCTACAGTCACAATGTTCCTGGGTTTCTAGACATGAATGAAGAAACAGTAATCTGGTGTGTGCTCATCAAGGCATAAACAAGTTTATATCAAAGTGGGAGGAAGTGAGGAAGCCACCACATTCTTTTCTATCCAACCTAGTTTGTCTGATGTTAGTTTTCTCTCATGGATGTTTTGTGAAATCTTACTTGTTTAGTAGTAAGAGCATTTTTTGAGTCCTCAAGTGGATTGTTCACACCTTGAAGGCAATTGTGTTATTTCCTGTTTCCTCTTATCTCCTCCAATATTCCAGCCTTCCTACTGTCACCCACAAGTAGTAATTTCTCCTCAAAACAAATTCTACATGTGATGAAATCTTGAACTTATTGTGCATGGAACGACGCTAACACTTGAAGGAGCCAAGAACATACAATGGAGAAAGGAATGTCTCTCGAATAAATGGTGTTGGGAAAACTGGACAACCACATGCAAAAGAATGAAAGTAGACAATTATCTTGCACCATACACAAAAATTAACTCAAAATGGATTAAAGACTTGAATGTAAGCCCTGAAACCATAAAACTTTAGATGAAAATATAGGTAGTACACTATTTGGCATTGGTCTTAGCAGCATCTTTTCAAATGCCATGTCCACTCAGGCAAGGGAAACAAAAGAGAAAGTTAGCAAATGGGAATACATCAGACTAAAAAGCTTCTGCAAAGCAAAGGAAACCGTGAATAAAATGAAAAGACAACCCACCAACTGAGAGAAAATATTTGCAAATCATTTATCCGACAAGGGGTTGATCTCTAAGCTATATAAAGAACTCATACAACTCAACAATATAAAAAAAACAAACAGCCCAATCAGAAAATGGGCAGAGGATACGAACAGACATTTTTCCAGAGAAGATATAAAGATGGCCAACAAACACATGAAACGATGTTCAACATCACTAACTATTAGGGAAATGCAAATTAAAACTACAATGAGATATCACCTTACACCAGTCAGAATGGCTATAATAACCAAGACAAAAAACAGCAAAGGTTGAAGAGGATGTGGAGAAAAACGAACCTTCATACACTGCTGGTGGGAATGCAAACTGGTGCAGCCGCTATGGAAAACAGTATGGAGATTTCTCAAAAATTAAAAATAGAAATACCATATGATCCAGCTATCCCATTACTGGGTATTTATCCGAAGAACTTGAAATCAATGATCTGAAGAGATTTATGCACCTCTGTGTTCAGTGCAGCATTATTTACAATAGCCAAGACATGGAGCAACCCAAGTGTCCTTCTATGGATGAATGGATAAAGAAGATGTGTTATATATATATAATGGAATACTACTCTGCCATAAAAAGTGACAAAGTCATCCCATTTGCAACAACATGGATAGAACTTTAGGGTATGATGTTAAGCGAAAGAAGCCATACAGAGAAAGACAAATAGTGCATGATTTCACTCATACATGGAAGATAACAAATACATGGATAAAGAGAGCAGATTAGTGGTTACCAGAGGGGTAGGAGGTTGCAGCATGGGCAAAAGGGGTAAAGGGCCACATATTTATGGTGATGGACAAAAATTAGGCTACTGGTTGTGAACGTGATGAAGTCTATTCAGAAGCTGATAAATAATAATGTACACCTGAAATTACACAATGTTATAAACCATTATGATCTCAATAAAATTACTGGGAACTACATTTAGTTCTGTGGGTCTCACACGGAGGGTATACTGATTATTTATTATGAGCTATTATGTGCATTAAGCTCATTTCAGGAGATACAAAGGTGAACCAATACAGTCATTATACATTAATGAGACAAATATGTATTAAATGTGTGCTATGTGCCCGACACTACAAAGAGGGTCAATGAGACATGGTCCCAGTCCTCTTACCGATAGAAAATTCAAGGGCATCATTCATTAGGCTGCTGCGTGTTGGACAAGGGGTCCAAGCTACGTGTTACAGCTTCATAATAGTATTGACAAGAGTGTGTCTTTTGTATCTCTTGCTACATCTTTTTTGGCACCTAAAAAATTGAATGTAAGAGGTGCTCCAAAAATAACTGTTGGATTAGAAAAGTTAAAAGTCATGTATTTAATGGAAAAGTATGTTTTAAGACATATGAACTTTGCATGAGAGGTATTTAAAAATGAGGGGCATTTGTAGCAAATGAAAACAGAAGTTAGATTTTATATAATATATATATGCATAATTTCCTAAGTCTATTTTGACAAAATCAAAAGTATAGATTATGGTAACTTGCCGTGAAAAAATTGCCTAAAGTTGAAACCTTGTAAGGTGCTAAAAGTAAGTCATTTTTATCATTTAAATTTGCATTTTGAAGCCAGGATGTGGGTAATCTGTGGATAATTTCTTTATTATAGAATTCTGCCACTTCAACTGAACCCAAGTTTTACTTGCGGTGCGTTTGAAAGTGGCGTCACAGTCGAAATTTTCCCTTCTTCCTATTGTTTCTCAAATCATAAAGACTCTGACTTCAGGACCTTGAGTCGCCAACTGGATGACCTGAAGGAGCGTTACAGAGAACATGAACAATGACTATTAAATGTTCATGTAAAAAGGAGTTAAGGAGTAGTGAAATAACTTCTTGCAGGTTGGAGCCAAAAAATAAAAGCTCACACAAATCTGCTTGATCTTTATGTCACTAAATTTTGAGTATGTTTCCTTTAAATGAATGTAGAGCACTAATCTCTTTAAATTTCAAAGGGGAGATTTTAAGAAGGGCCATTAGTAAATGTGCTATTATAGTAAATATCCAAATAAACGATGGGTGGGAACTGAGTTGTTAGCATAAAAGCAGGAGATCCCTGTGGCCTCAGGTACTGGAATATTGCCTTGGGTTAATATAGCACACAGACCAAAGAAACGATCCAAAAAATGTTTTAAAATACTTCCAAGAATATGACAGCTCTCTCTCTATATATGTATATATGTGAGAATGTGTGGGCTACACTTCCATCTTAAAGCCTTCTACATCAAAAAGTTTTTAACCCAATCTGTTGGAAATTGCTTCTGCAATGGAAATATCCTTAATGGAAACCAAATAGAAAGTGTATTTACATTTCCAATATTTGCTTTACAATCATTTTTGCTAAAACACTTGTATTGTTTGAAGCAAGGACTACTCTGTTTCTTACAACTGTCTTTATCTCAATCAGTCTTTGAGACAACTCTAAAACAATTAAATTATTTATTAAAATGTGACAGAAAATAACACAAGTCTTCCAATTATATGACTTCCCATTGTTGGAACGTCTCAATTTTTAAAATTACGAATTAAAATGCTATCTTTATTTGGTAGATGTAGTGAAAACCCACTACTTGAAGCCTATTCTGTACATATCATCTTACTAACTAAATGATATCTTAAGGATAACCACTTACAATAGCTACAAAAACATTTTTGTTCTTAAATAGGTTATATAGGCATCAAATAATACATCAACTCATTTTTTTAAAAATCAATCCAATTAAAGAAGGTAATCCAAACCAATTGTTTTACGGTGGGAAAAACTTGTTGCTTATCCATTCCCCTGTGGTGTACAGACACAGCTCGATTTCAACAACAACAGAACAGGCTTAACAGTACTTGAAACGTACATGCAAATTATGTCAATTATTTGTTATTTCCCTCTTTTGGATAAAATTCTCACATGAATATATAACATTTTATTTGTTTCCATATAAAATTTCCCTACCAATAATAAAACAGCAAAGAACAACTCATAAAATAATTAAGACTCTTTGAGAAACCTTATATTTCAGGATAGCAAATAATAAAAATAACCAAAAAAGGTCAAAGTCAATTGAAGCAACATGACAAAGTTTTATTTGGTTAAGTAATACACACTATAAGTAAAATAATGAGATTAAATTGAAAAATCAAAGGTAGAGAGACACTCTTTTGTGTACCTACTAATAACAATTAAAACAGAATGGATAATATAATTTTCACGGAATTTTGTAGATCTTTACTGTTTAGTAAAAAGTGTTTCTTCATTACTTCAATTAATAACTCTCAAGATTGCAAATGATCTAAATAATTATTTTTAAAACATTTTTAAATGAGATCTTCCCCGAATATTTCACCCATAAGTGAGGAAGAAAAATATGTGTCTAATAAGAGGAGAACTTTACGTATACAATAAAAGATGGATATATTCTGTATCAGCGTTCAGAAAAAAAGCAAATGTTATTAAAGAAAACCTCAAAAATGTATTTATTTCCAAATCCTGTGTGTGTTTGTTTTTTAACATTCAAAGATCCCACTATGACTTTAATTCTAGTATTATACTTTTAGATTTTTTTTGTTATTTAGTTTAAGAAACAGCTCGTATCTTTAAAGCTCTGGAATGGTGTAAATCATTACAGTGGTTTCACATTTTCATGGGATCAAGGAAACAACAGTAAGCTCATAAAACAGATACCACTAATTATGCAGAGGAGAAGTCATAAAGTTACTGGGAGAAGCATGTTTTATATTCATGGACACATCATTAAAACTTTAAGACATGCTATCAAATTCTACATTTTAATACTATACCCAACAGCATTAAACCCTCCCAACAAGAAAATCAGATTGTTTAATGATCCTTTTTTGTCACACCGGTTTTATATGTCTGCAGTTGAAGCAGATGTGGAATGCGCATTGCTGAACTTTTTTCAAATCACTGGACAATTAAAAAATCATTTCATCCTCTATAGCTAGTTTTTTAAAAGTCTGAACCATCTTCTGACATACGTCTCTTAAATAAAGTGCATTTACTGAGGTAATAGGCCTTGATTCTGGATCACGTGTGGATTTTTAAAATAATGACTTGGGTTTTCTCTGGAACATATAAAAACATAAGGGGGTTTGATAAGCATGAAATAGCTTTCATTATAAATTAATTTCTAAAATTCAATTAAAGCTAAGAAATAAAATGAAGTCAAATTTCATGGGGTACATATGAAAACAGAAAAGTATGTCCTATCACTAAGGGAAATCACTGAGAAATTCAAGAATCATACAGTATTCATACGACAGACAGCAATTTTAAGACTTGTTTGTAACCGGAACATCACAAACGTTCACCAACACTGGAACACACATTTAAGATGTAGCCTTTTTCACTTGTCCACAAAGGGACTGAAGATGCTCTCATATCTTAATTGTGTACAATTCTAAAACACTTCCATTTGTACATAAGTAAATGCTATGCATTCCGTGATTTAAACACGTCTTATAGTCAGCTCTAGTATACCCAATATTTTGGATAATTAATGGAAATTTTACACGCTGATAGCTTCAAGCTTAATCTCAAAGTGAAAGTAAAATATAGTTATGGCAAATTCAGAGATGAGACCAAAAAGGCAGCAAATAGAAAAAAAAATAGAGTGATTAGTTGTCATGAATAAGAAATAAACCATGGGAAAAGCGAAGTCTTGAAAACACTTAAATCTACAGGAGAGATTTATGCACCAGATCACAGCCTGAAGTAAAGGAACCAATCAGTGCAAGGAATTTACTGAGGGTTTATTCCTGGAACTTGGAAGTCAGCATGTCGATGGATGTCCATGGGAAGACAGAGAGCCTGGGGTGCTCTCTCGTTGTCCAGTTGGGTAGTCTTATTTTGCTATAATTTCACTATCATTCAACAATTTATTTTTTATTTTTTCATACATTGTAGTGGGCTTCAAATGGTGAGAACGCGTGGATAAAATACTGAGAAAAAGTTCTCTAGCTTTGATTTTTGGACTCACCAGATCAGGACAGACACTGTTTTATAGTTTAAAGCCACAATATGTACATCAAACTGCACAGTAGCATGTTGCATAAACACAAGTTGATCAACATAGTGAACTACAATATGAACATTTCTTAAAACTAATTTTACTGAACTGAACTACAGAGAGAAAGACAGACAGCTAGAAAATGAAAGAGAAAAAGAGAGGTCATGATTATATGCCAAATTTATCTTTTGATGGAACTATATTAGATTTACACACACACACCAGCAATTACTAAGTGTCTGGCATTATTGTAAGCACTTTATATATATAAATTCATTTAGTCCTCTTGACAACTTAAAAGGTAGATACTAGTCTTGTCCCCATTTCATAATGAGGAGACTGGGGTAAAGTCTGCCCAAGGTCCCAGCGTTTATAAATGGAGGAAACTGGGTTTAAAAACTAGGTAATTCGTGAAAATTTCTCAGAATGTGATGTAATCTTGATCTATTTCACAAATCAGATAATACATACGTAAATTACAGAGCCTTTTAATTATCTATAGATATTCCTAACAATACAGACATTTACTTTATTAACACATAAAAGCTTGTATGTTTTACAGTCTCCGCTTGTGAGCAAGTCTTCATTGTTAGGCACCAAGGACAGGACGACTTTGGCACTACATCTATTTAACCTATAGACATGAAGAAATGCAGATTTGATCCTTTGAGGTTAACTGATACATAAATATTTTTAGTGAAACTACTGATATACCGACAAGCACAGAACTTTTCTAAGCCTTCAGGACTCAGCTTTTACAAATCTTGAGCTGGTTTTAATTTAAGCACTATAAGTGAAAGACAGAAAACTTAGACGAAAATCTGGGTACTCATTTGCATCTCCAATCTAATAACGCCTATAATTGTTGTTACCAAAGTTAGATCCAAATGCTTCTTCTCTGCCAAATGCAGCTGCTCGACCAACGAACACTGATTTGATTTTTCTGCAGGGTCCGTGTTCCCTCGCTGTTCTCATGATGAATAAATAATGCCATGATGCCGTGGAGCTGCGGACCTTGCCCTTCTTGTGAAAAGGGCCGCATCTGCTTATTCTCAGACATTCACGATCCTAAAGGAATAAGACACCAGAGGCCTGTGAATGAGAAGGCCTTTTCAGACGTACAAAGCCTTCGCTCCTGAATCCACCTTAACCAGTTTGGAGAAAAGAGCTTTTGGCACCAAGGCATCCTTCAGAGAAGACTGATAATGATCAGTAAAGACATACTAGAGGCTGCTGCCTCACTCACTTCAAAGGCTTTCTCTCTTAATCAACATTAAATCATCATTTTGCCAGGAATATAGGGACAGCTGTACACAATCTATTTGTTTTAAAACAGATTACAGCCAGGTCCCCCTGCCAAAGTATAAACTTCTTAATGTTGCATGTGCTTGAATATTTTTTAACTTGGAACATTTATTTCTAATTTAGTGTCCCAAATTAGCTTTTCTCTCTCAGCTTATGGATTGCATCTTCTCATAAAAGCTGAGCTGATAGTTCTATCAATTATCCAGATAATTGAGACAACCAAACAAAATAGACCCAAATAAAACTTTTAAAAATAAATCATCCAAATATTTCAGGCTGAGAAATACAAAGTCTCAACTCCCGACCTCATTTTGTGTGGCTACCGCAGCGTGTGATTGCCTTATTATTTGTATTAACCATCTGATACATATAGCCATTCCTCTTCTTTTTTTCTTCTCTAAAATGTAGATCCATATGCCCTATAGCTTTTACCTTAGTTTTGATCCCATGACATTGGCAACTCTAATCCTCCTTATCCCATGGTGGTCCTGATAAGTCAAGAATTATTAAATTATTACCCAATTTAAAAAAAGACTTTTTTTTAAGATAATGATTCTGGGCCCTAAATTTCAGCCCCAGTTGATCTCTCCAGTTTCATACAAAAGAATATTAAGCTAAAATATTTAAAGTCAATCAACAATAGTCACTTCCAAATTGTGTATATTAAGCAGATGCAATACATATTAAGTAACTTCTGCTACATTGAATTATAGTCAACTAATACAAAGTCCTTATTTAGTTAAATTTGGTTCAAAACAATATCATTAACAGTATAAATGATTATATAATTAAAGAATGTTCATATCATATAATGGTTTTATTGATTTTTGAGTAATTTATGTTTGTTGATAACCCATTATGAGTCATTGCCTCCAGTGGGCTGATTACCACATGGAACAATGGATATGTTTACTAAATTACTTTGCTACAGTAGTAGATGGAAATCAATAAATGTGTCTTTTGGTTTTATAGATCTAGCATCTCATGCTAGCAACATCTTTTAAAATCTTTTACATTTGTGTTAGAAAGGTAGAAAGGAAAAAAATAAATGTGGGTTAGAATTTTCTTTCTTAAGATATATAGCAGAAGATGTCGTTTTATGACTCCACAGAATCTTAGGTTAACAAAAGCCTTCTCCACTAGATTGACTTTTTCAATTATAATTTATATCATGTGGCACTAGTGGAGGAATTGAATGTTTATCAGAGAAGTAAATTTAATTTCTGTTGTTTTCTGTCATCGAGGGTTTTCTGACATCAAGTTTTATAAATGAAAAACAAAGAAGAAGTGAAGGCCCACAGAATAGAAGAAAGCAAAGACCTCAGCTGGATGATCATCTCTTTTCTTCGATTTGCATTAGAAAGAGTGCCAATAGCTAGTAAAGGGGGTGCCATTGAACCTCCCTCCAAGAGTCAATACGGTCTGGAACCCTGACCGCCTCCCAACCACGCGTCCCAAGCATGGAGAGACCCAGGACTGGAGACATTTAATCATAGCTGTGCTACCTTCACACCTTCCATGGCAGGAGGAAACTTCTGCCTCTGTCCATGTCTCAAGTGCTGACACATTTCCTAAGTGATTTAAGAGAAGTCCAAAAGGACTCCTGCATCAAGACCATTCTGGGACTGCTCATCAGTGAATGAACAGAAGTCTCGAACATAGTTCAGAAGATCTGGTAACTGCTTCTCATTTTCTCTTCTTGTGTTCTCTCCCTTCCTTCTCCCCAAGCCTCAGTCCTCCTGATAAAATTCCTAACCCTTCCTACTTAATTCTTGGGTCTTCAGCAGCCAGAAATGGTACAGTGATGAGGCAAAACGTGGTGATCAAAAGTATGGATGCTAGGGGTTGGTTCAATGGCATAGTGGTTAAGTTTATGTGCTCTGCTTTGGTGGCCTGGGGTTCACAGTTTCAGATCCCAGGCACAGACCTACACACTGCTCATCAAGCATCCCATATACAAAATAGAGGAGGATTGGCAATAGATGTTAGCTCAGGGCCAATCTTCCTCACCAAAAAAACAACGAAAAAAAGCATGGGTGCTAGAATTGCATGTGTTGCCTGAGTTCAAATCCTGGTCCTGCCACTGTCTGATGATGCACCATTGAAATGTTACTTAAATTCTCTGCTATATAATAGCATCAACCTGTATGATTGCTGTGAGAATTGAATGAGGAAATATACATAAAGTGCTTAGTATAGTACTTGGTATATAGTAAACGCTCAATAAATATTAGATATCATTATCATCTTATCATAAAAAGCATTCAGATCTTTGGGGACATAGCATAAAAGCTACACAATAAATATTATGATTAATTATAGGGTGATATTGTTCCATTATCACTATTTGCATAACACCGTAAAAGGACCCCAAGTACAGTTCTTCTTGCTTTCCCAAACAAAAATGAATATGACTCCAAAACCACAGATCACTATT
This sequence comes from Equus caballus, assembly GCF_041296265.1. Lineage (NCBI taxonomy): Eukaryota > Metazoa > Chordata > Mammalia > Perissodactyla > Equidae > Equus > Equus caballus. The sequence goes on along the minus strand of NC_091685.1, from coordinate 67,793,987 downwards.
AACAGCCATAATTGGGAAAGAGGAGGAATTTACTTTTTAGGTTGATTTATATGATGGTTGTGAGCAGCTGTCTTCAGAATTCCTGAAAGGACACCCAGCTCCCAAGTGAAGCAATGGAAAGCCTTTGATTGCTGCATTCCACAAGCCATCATCAAAGTGTTTATTTAGTCTAAACGCCCAACTGGTTCATCATCCCTAGAGGTTTTATAGCTAATGGTTTATCCTAAGTTCAAGAATTCATATCACCAGTGGAATTTTTTCCATCAGAGTGAGATATCTAGGTTTCAACACTGAGGAAACACATCCAAGCATTTCATGCCTGGACTTTCTAGAACTTCTTAAGACTGAAGTAAGAATTTTACTTCACATATTATGTGATGCAAACATTTATTTTTTATTTTTTCTTCATATTCTTAATCAAAACATTTCTCTTAGTTATTTGTCACTGCAATAATCTTTTACTAGCGTCTCATAACTTTCATTTCGTAGACTTCAAGTTTATCATTTTGTATATTTTCCTTGCCAAAGTTGCACAAAGTTGAAGGCATTTGTCCTTAAATATTGACATATCAGAGTCTTGGATATTGAGTGGAGAAAATTATGGATGACTGAAATATTAACAGAGGATTACTCAGAGCCCCTGAAACTCAAAAACTTCATATACGCTAGGGCAGGAAAATAATTGACTGAAAAAAATCTATTTAAAAGAAACCTGGAATAACCAGAATAGGAAAAGTCTTTCCAAAATAAGAGCATGTCAGAGCTGATTTGAAGAAATTAAACATACAATTAATCATATTTCCTGTCTTTTAAAGGGGAGTATTGATTAAAAGTATGGATAAAGGTTATATTCCACTCACAAATTATTCAGGTGGTATAACCAACATATATATTATAATAAGATTTAATTATATAAAAGATGTGTTAGGGGCATTTTTACTCCCTGAGCAACTTTATTTTAGATGCTTGAACCTGTTAAAGTAAGGCTGAGTTTCGATTCTTTGAGGCAGAGCCAGCTAAGAAGTTGGAAAACCTAGTACCTACCACTTCCTCTAATCACCCGTCTCCCTATTTTAGGTTATACTTCCCTGGTGTGTGGGGCCCCATATTGCCCCCTGCCACTCTGCAGTGTGTTGCTCTCCCTTGCTCCAAGCCTGTCTTCCGAGGGGAGCGCTCCCTCCACCAGCCCTTTGCCCGCTGTGAATCTTACTACTGTGGGCTATTCACAGCCACCTGGGAAAAGATCTAACAGTTGCATTCACAATTAATGTTACTAGCTAGTAAAGTGATTAAGGTAATATCTAGTTTAAATATTTTAGGTTGTAATAAACATGAAAGTCTATGTTTTAATGTGTTACTTTTTCCAAGAGTTAGGGGGTGATTCCTTAACAATTAATCATACCAAATGAATAATAAATGCTGAAATTTCTCGCATGTGAGAGTTTTCTGAAACTTCACATAGGAAATCGCCTACTTTACCCTCAAATATTGCTGTGCATTTGATCACCTGAGACGTGGTATTTGGCACACTACATCATTTTATTCAAAGTAGCACACACATTTTGCTCATCTCCTCAAAACTAAAGATGAGATTTTCTAACGTTTTTAAATGATATGTGAGGGAGGCATGTATTTAAGTAGAACTCAAAACTTTCCAAGCTTTTTATACATTATATTTTTAGTCCATATATGATAAAATATAATTAAAACTGTGTTAAATAATTTTATCAGCAACACAAATTGTGTGCATGCAAAGTGAAGAGTTAAACCAATTATCAAAAGAAGGGTCCTCCCAAAATTCTCAGTTTCATGGAATATCTACATAATTAAGACAAAACGACATCCTAGCTTGAACTGTGTGGATAATTGGCTCAATTCTCTGATTTATTTTGCAAATGTAGTCACCATCAGAATGATAAAATTATATCTATTATAAAGAGACCTCAAAAGGCTGAGCCATCCAGGTCAGAAAATTGAAAACAAAGCCAAATGTTTACTCAAAATCAAACCCAGAACTTCTTTTGAAATTCACTGAAGGAGCAATCATTTCCAATGTCTTTTCACCTTCTGGTATGAGATAGAAGTCAAACTGGAAATACTGAAACACTTTAAGAAAGGCAGTAAAACAAAAACAAGCCTTCTTGTAAGACTTCCAGATGAAAGAGTTTTGAATAAGCATTTAATCATGTGGATCCTGGTTCAAGCCAAGCTGAACCTCAAAGGTTTACCTGTGCTCATTATTTAGAATTCACAAAGAAATAGAAATGCATCGCATCTACAGGGAACATTGACGATGAAACGATTTTTTAGGGAAACCGAATGTTTACATTAAGCCCATAGTTGTCGTCCATCTGGCAAAAGGGTACAACAGAATGTTGCACTTCTGCCAGGCTGTTTGGAGGTAATTTTGTTTTCAAATTCCCCCGTGCTCTCACAATCTGAGTCTTTTTATGCTTGTACAGGATTTTAAGTCTAAATCAATGTGCAAGTTAATTTTCCTTGCCGATTTTAAATTTCTATAGATTTGTACCATGGAAGACTGTTTTGAAGAAAAACTGTTTTGGGGAAGATAGCTGTTCAGAATATGACAAGGGGTATTTATAAAATTAGATATTATTAGCTACCTATAAATTGTTCTCAAAGCACAAATTTGATGAAACACAATTTAAATTTAGTGTAGAGAGTGAATTGAGAATGCCAATCTTCAAAGATATTTTTGAACTTGTAGTATTTTGAATTGATTGTCCGCCACATTGGCAAATCAATCTAGTAAAACCCGTATTTTCTACTATGCCGTGAAGAAGCAACCAATAAATAAAAAGAATCAGGATTTTTCTGTAAGTAGAATTATCTTTCAGAACACCATGGTCAACTTTCCTGACATACTGTCTTAAGAATCACTGGAGATTGTAAATTGGCACTACCAAAACGTGGCCCTAACATAATTTGGCATAGTTCCAGAGCCGATTTTATTTCTTCTTCCCTTTGGAAGGTGACAGCATCTCTTCCCCAAGACAGGATATCCAAGCACACTGTATACACACTCCGAAAAACCATGCTTACAACTGTCACATGAAAGAATTTACAAAGTTCCATTTCCACACTGTTTTGGCTTCCTCCACATCCTGACAATAACCAGACTATATGTTTCACTGGTTCTGAAGCCATATATAAATAATAGAATGATATAAAGAATAAAACAAACTGCTTTCCAAAAACGGAGTCTGTAAATCACACAGTGCAGCAAATTTTGCTTCTAAAACATCTAAACTCTTCTTGGGTGCCAGTAATATCTAGCACAGAAGAGTCATTGAATTACTCTTGATAAGGACTGGCTAATCTTAGAAAAGGTAACTACTGAAAGAAGAAAAAAAATTAGAGATCCTGGGAATATTGCTTCAAGGAGTTTATCATTGATGGAGTTAATAGCACCACATGCAAAAAAAAATGGGGGGCTTTTAAACAAGCTATAAAAAAAGTACTCTTTTATTGAGAACCTAAACAATGGGGGTAATAAAATCAATGTTGATATTCTACTGACCACTGTGCACTGAGTCATCATTAGTAACTCTGTCTGGCAGAATTTGAAGGTCACGTGGTTTAGGTGTTTTTTAAAAATTAAACTCTTTTATGGAAGTATAACATACATACATAAAGCGCACAAATAGAAATTGTGCAGCTCCATGAATTTTTACAAAGTAAATATTCCTAAATTATCACACTCAACTCAAGAAATAGATCATTACCTGCATCTTAGAAGACCCCCTCATGGCCCCTCTAAGTCATTACCCCAGCCTCTTCAAACACCATAAATTGCCTGTTTTGGAAGCCTATATTAATGGAATCATGCAGCATATACTCTTTTGTGTCCGTCTTCTTTTGCTCAAATTATGTTTGTGACATTGGTATGGGATGCAGCACGGTGCAGCTCCTCATTCTTCCTCATTTCCGTATTCAATTATGTGAATATACCACAATATGCTTATCCGCTGTGTTGCTGATGGACATTTGGATCATTTACAGTTTTGTAGTAATACAAATAATGCTGTTCTAAATATAATCATGCTTGTCTTTGGTGCACATTTTTAGACATTTCTGTTGCAGATATACCTAGAAGTGAAACTTCTGGGATGCACATCTCCAACTTTAGTACATAATGCTGAACAGTTTCGAAGTGGTCCTGCCAAATGACACTCCACGAGTAGTTTATGAGAGCTCCAGTAACTCCATGTGTTTGATAATACTTGAATGATCTTTTCCACTTTAGCCATTTTAATCGGTATACAGTGGTATACTATGTGGTTTTCTTATGATTAATGTGGCTGAACAGCTCTTCATGTGGATATGGTCCATTTCGATATCCTCCTTTGTGAAGTACCTGTTCAAGTCTTTTCATGGTTCAGTTTTGCTTAAATTATTTCACTTTTCTGTCCTTAAAGGTGAGAAATTTATTTCATGGGAGACCAACTCAGAGCAGTCCTGTACCAAATCACATGGCTCACTCCATCCTCACAGTCCCATCAGGTAGGTCTCACTTAACCACCCCCCCCCACCGCCTTTTTTTTTTTAATCAATGAGAATACTGAGTCTCAAAGAGGGTAAGTAACTGATCAAGACAACACAGCTCATAATTACCAGAGCTAGGATTTAAATCCAGAGTATTCTTTAAGTTACTGGTCTTTCCACTTGGAGTATTGCATCTAGACAAAGTTGTCATAACCAAAGGAATAAACTCTAATACATAATGATGAATATTCAAAAGAAAATCCTTGAGAAGTATATTTGCATTTATTCTCAAATATCTTTGAAACAATTAATACCTTACTGAGGAGAGAAATTATTTATGATAGTAAAATCCCAGCCAAGCAACTCTTACAGAAACACAGAATAGAATTGCGGACTATCAGAAACAAGGAGACCTTAGCCATGTATATCTACAATGTTACTCACCCTTTCCACAGAGACTTGAGTGAATAATTACTACATTTGACAGATCTACAAATTGCTAAGTCAAAGCTTCAACTCCTATTTTACCTACAAAGTTCTCCTGGTGAAAATACATTGTACTATAAAGCATTCAACTGAATAGAGTTAACTTGTTCATCTAGGTTTCCTGGGCCTTTTAGTAAATTTCAAACACAGAAGACATTCTTTCAATTTAGATGATATTTAAATTGAGAAAGAGAGAAAAGGCAGAAAGGAAATCTGTCACACCATATGAGTGGAAACAGCTGACAGACCAAATATATGATGGCCTATTAAGAGATGACCTAGTTATAGAACTTTTATTGTTCATATTATGGTAATCATCATGCTATCTGTCTACTTTGAACATGGTTCAAACTGATTCCACAGCTCACTGTCAAAACAGATCAAAACAGTCCCATTTGTGGAGCCATCAGAGCATTCTGAATTCTGCAAGACGTAAAGAGACATGGTCTGTACCCTAGAGACAAATTATAAAAATCGGAGGCCAGAATTTTGAGTTACTTAATGCCTTTTCTGGCTTTTAAAAGTATACACAAAATTATGTATTAAACATTTTATGAGATTTATATTATGTAATTGGAACATTCTACTATCTATTTTAATGTAAACTAATCAAATGCTCACAGGAATGTGGAACTAATTGCCCTGAACCTGGAAAGGAGAAATGGCTTTTAGTCCTTGTGAGATTTTACCTCTCCCAGTTTCTGTGTCCTTCTCCATAACTGCGGAGGACAGACACTATATCTCTAACGTCCCTCCAGTTGAAAGCCCACCACCATTCCATAGTCCTCTTGTTTCCAATTGTAGGGAAACATGAGAGCATAAGTACCTGGGGGGAAAATGCCCCAAAAGCAAGACATCAAGTGTAATAGAGGAGAGTGACTTGCTTGGTTTGCTTTCTAATCATATGTGTCTGGGTACAAAATGCAGGCTCTGCCCCTTTCTAGCTGGTTGAGTATGGACAATTAACTCAACCACTAAAGGATCTTAATCAAAGGAGGAATAACCTTTGGGAGCTGGAGGAAATTCCGGGGAGAGAAATAAGAAAAATTCAAACAAAAAGAAAAGGAGACAGCCTCCACATTTGCACCTCTTCCCAAAATTCCCCAAGTAACATCTCTTGGCAAACCAGGACACACAGATAATGAAATAATATTAAATCCTATGTATGCGGTACTTACCATGTGCTAAGTGGTTTACATATTGAAGGATTTGACACATGCACACACACACACACACAAATACACAGTATGCCACCCAGTCTCCTCAGTTCCTCCTCTTTGTAGACATGTTTACAGTCCAAGTTTCTTTATAGGTTGATACTCATATTCAAATTTTAACCAGTATTTATGTGCTACCTCACTGACGCTTGCTTGCTTTTTTAAGCTACGATGTGTGTTTCCTAAAACAATAATTTCATGGCAGCATCTCTTGTGTGGGCACATGCAAATTGTATGCATCCATGTCCTCATCTGTAAAATGGGGATAACAATAGTATCTTTTTCATAGTGTTGTTAAAGACTTAAATGAGCTAAACTTTTAAAAGTACTTAGGACGTTGTCTGGCACATAATAAGAACAATGTAAATATTTTTTAAATAAAATAAATCTCTTTTGTTTTAATTTAAATTTTCATATTTTGATTTCTTTTCTCATTAAGTTTTCCTTAGGAGAAAAGACTATGCCATAGGTATTTGTGTTTCCTACAGGAAGGCAGGAAATCAGGCCAGAAGGAAGGAAAGAAAGAAAATGATCTTTTATTGAATAGCGCCAATGAACCAAGCACTGTACTAGATGTTTTTAAAATAACGTTTCCCATTTAATCTTCCAAAGAACACCATGAATTGGGTAAGATTCTCCATTTTAAAAATGAGAAAACAAGAAAAAAATGTTTCTTTCCAACTAGGCTTAGCAGTGGCTCAAAAAATAATTTTAAATAAAAGCAAAAATAAACAAGTGGGACTACATCAAACTAAAAAGCTTCTGCAGGGCAAAGGAAACCATCAACAAAACAAAAAGGCAACTTACTGAATGAGAGAAGATATTTGCAAATCGTATATCCGATAAGGGGTTAATATCCAAAATTTATATAGAACTCATACATCTCAACAACAAAGAAGCAAACAACCCGATTAAAAAGTGGGCAGAGGATCTGAACAGACATTTTTCCAAAGAAGACATACAGCTGGCCAACAGGCACATGAAAAATGTTCAACATCACTAATTATAAAGGAAATGCAAATCCAAACCACAATGAGACATCACCTCACACCTGTTAGAATGGCTATTATCAAAAAGAAAAGAAATAACAAGTGCTGGAAAGGATGTGGAGAAAAGAGAACACTCGTACACCGTTGGTGGGAATGTAAACCAGTGCAACCACTATGGAAAACAGTATGGAGATTCCTCAAAGAATTAAGACTAGACCTAACATATGATCCAGCTATTCCACTTTCAGATGTTTATCCAAAGAATATGAAAATTCTAATTCGAAAAGTATATGTACCCCTATGTTCACCACAGCATTATTTACTATAGCCAACATATGAAGAAAACCTACATGTCCATCAATGAATGAATGGATAAAGATGTGGTATATATGTACAATGGAATATGACTCAACCATAAAAAGTAGGAAGTCCTGCCATTTTTGACAACATGGATGGACCTACAGGGTATTACGCTAAGTGAAATAAATCAGGCAAAGACGAATACCATATGATTTCACTTATGTATGGAACCTAAAAAATAAAATAAAATAAACAAAATAAAAACAAACTCATAGACACAGAGAACAGATTGGTGAGTACTAGAGATGAAGGAGGTTGGGGCAGGGTGAAATGGGTGAAGTGGGTCAATTGCATGGTGATAGGTGGTAAGCAGACTTACAGTTATGATCACTATGTAATGTATACAAAGGTCAAATTACAATGTTGTACACTTGAAATATATATAATGTTGTATACCAATTTCATCACAAAAAAATAATTTTAAAATATTTTGCCTTTCACATGCTTTTGTTTATTTCTAAATCTGGCTTTTCAAAATTTCTAAGGCTGAAATGTACTGAAACTAGTGGTAGCAATGACAGCTGTGACACACTCAACTTAATGCACGTGATCTATTTATTTACCTCCTTACTGTCTATCCAACAACCTCATCTTCTTATCATCATTATTATACATTCTGTTATGCTTGTGTGAACCCACTGGCGCTTGTTAACCACAAGAAGTGGGATTTCTGAAACTGTGTGTTCAGTAAGATATTAACAGATGTTCTCTACTAATAAAATCAGTTCTGAGATAAAAAAAAGTTTGAGAAATACTAGATTAGACAAAATTAAAGGGGTTGCTTTGCTGCATAACTTCTCAGAACTTTGAATATCTCAATATTGCCATATATCTCTTAGGAGGTTATAGAGTATGTAACGGTGCCAAAGTATATTTTACTACAGGATTTTTTTTTTATTTTACCCTGTAACATCTCACATGCTACTGGTGTTCAACAGAACATGGTCTAGAAAATTCTGTCTTTTTTAAAAAGAAAAAGACCAGACACAATGAGGAAGCACATAAAAGTTAAGAATAAGTTAACACAAATATCAGACTATCAAGAGGAATCTGGAAGCCAAAGAAGAGTATTTTAATAGAGACACTTAAAAAAGTAGCTTTCACAGGCCAGTGGCTAGAAGCATGGGCAGTTCCTTGTTAAAACTCAGTGAATACATGTTGAATAATGAATGGATGAATATGAGTCAGTTATTCTGTTTAAAGAAAATGCATCACTATTTCTTTTCTTCATCCTATGTGGAATCAAAATTGCAGAAAGGAAGGGGAGGAAGTGACAAACATTTCAAAATGCCAGTGAATCTCTTGAAATTGTTACTTATGCAAAAATTTAAAAAAGATTGCCTATCGATTTATTTAATAAGTATTTGATGAAGGAATAAATACAGAGAAACTCAGAGAAAGAAGGAAGACTGTCTGTGTAGGGACACTGGTATGGGGCCAAGGAAACAGACTCTTGAGAATAAAGACTACACCACACATGAATGTGTGTGCATGTACACACACACACGTGCACACACCAATCTCAAGCATCCTTTAGAAAAATTTCCTTACTCTACAAAAGCAAACATTCAAATATTTTCACTATCTCTGTGAAACAGAAATTGCTGAAGGCAGAAGAACGTATGTCATGTGGGGAGCTTTTGATGTGGTTTTGAATTATTCAACCACAAATATGCCAAATTTATTTTAGACAACAAGATTGATAGAAGAGAAAAGGGAATGGGAAAAGACAATTGGTCATTTGTCTTGTGAATTATTTTTTTTTATCATGGCTCTTTCTTCATTCCTCCACAAACCTTTTATTCTCTGCTTCCTCCCCTATTTTCCTCCACGACATGCTTTGGCTATTTCACAGCTTGGCCTTTCTTTTGTTACTAAGATGCCTTTAAATGTGATGGTTAGAGTTTAAAAAAAAAAAAAGAAATATAGGAAAATGGATCAAAGATATTTCTGGCGAAAGAGATTTCCAGATGAACATTAGAAGTGAGAAACTATGTAGCATATAGTTACTCCCAGCAATATTCTTAAATTGTGAACTTTAAAAACTAATAGCAGTAAATGTTGTCTCCTTCCTAATTTCATAGGGTCATACATTTGGATGGGGTCCAGAATAGACTCTTGGTAGAGTATACAAACTAAAACCAATTCATTTGTTCGTACTCTTTGTGCATGCTTTTTTCTTTTTGCTTCATATACAGCAAGGACCCGGTATTCCAGCTCTTTCTTTTTGAGCTGCAATTCCCTGTGCTTTTTCAAACGGGGTGCCGGCCATGGTTACAACCATTACAGAGAGAAAAGAGGTTAAGAGGGAGTAAGAATGCGAGTTTAAATGCATGGGCAAAATATAAAAGACTTTCCCAACCGTCTTGAGCTGCTCCATATGTTCCTGTAGTTCAGCGGCAGCCCTCAATAGGAGCACCGTATCTTTTAGTCCCATGTATAAATTTGCTCTGCAAATTAAAATGTTGGCTTGTGCTCCCCTGGTGTTTAAGAAGGTGAGTGATGACCTGGGTGGGAGTATGCTTGTGTAGAAATGTGTCATAAAAGATGATGTCTTGGATCAAGAAATGCAGGGTCCAGATTTAGTCATTTGTTAAAAAAAAAAAAAAATACCAGAGTTAAACATAACTAACACATGAGGAGAGTAAGGCTTTTGCCAAATGTAACTTTCTTTTGAATCTGAAATGTCAGCTTTCACCCTGTGTTTTTAAGGAACATTTTTAGCATTTTCCTTTAAAGAGTTTCTCTGCTGATTTTGATCACTGTTTAAGTTACAAAACAAAGCAATAAGTGGTGTACATTTTTCATTGATTAAGATATTAAAATACTATCAATTTATACTATCAATTCCCCTCTTGCACATTTACTGGATAATTACGGATTCAGTTCAACGTGGCATTTATTTTCTGAAATGACTATGATTTGGCAGGTTTTATATATCCATATATACTCTCATTTTGAGGTTTAAAGATTAAAATATTGGTATTAGAAAGGAATTGTTATTTTAGCCATCTTCTTCCTATCATTTGTGTTACTGGTTTTCATTTTACACGTTAAGTAAAACAAGTAAGTTTATGCCACCCATCCACAGAGCTCTTTGGCAAATCACATTTTAGGGAAAGCCCCAAAGACAAATATGAAAATCACATTTTCATTCATTCATTTACATTGCTTCCCAGAAAGTGGTTCCCAGAATGTTCTGATAGTCTCACACTAGTTAACTTATTTTTTTAAAGCATAAATAAAATCCATATTTCAGGTTGACAAATCCTGCCACTTAGGATGATTAATTTAACATACATTGGGATGTCACATATGCCCATAATGTGTTATTTCAGAAGCATGCTATAGATGCAGACTTCATAAACCTAAAAGAAAAAATACTAATGATAATTACAGAAAATTATGAAAGCATTGTATGAACCGGAAATCTTCAACACAAATTTTCTAAACATTCAGCATAGGTCTTATCAACGGCTTAATGTCTCCAGGGGACACCTGAATTGATAAATATTTCACAGAGAAGGAAATGAAATATTATTATTTTCTGTAGGGACGGTGGAAAAATACTACTAAATTATTTGATAAGTGGCACTCAGCCTGTGCTTGTAAAGACGGAGTAAAATTCCTCATGATTTGAATCATGTATGCTAACATTGCAACACTGTATGTTAGTTTAGCCTAGTGGAACATGAACTCTAATGCAAAACTCAAATAAACATGTTCTGCTCAGATCAAAATTCATGTTCATGGGTTCAAAGTGATATCTAGAAAGTTCACTGGATTAAAGTCCAACGAGCTTGTTCCTAACTTTAGTGACCATATAAACACTGACTTCCTTCTCTGGGCCACTCCTTATCTATTAAGTGGGGATGCTTTTTCATTTACATTTACATAATACATTTTTAACTTACTCTCTTGATTGTCTCCTAATAAACTGAGGCACCACCTGTTTTATTTAGTCATAAATGCAGCTGTAAACTACAGCCATGAAGATAAAGTCATAATGTGAATGACATGTCATGCTTTCTTGGCACAAAACTGTCCTTTAAATATTTATTTTGTAGTAGACTTACATTAACACAAATCTGAGTCATCATGTCGGTTAAGAGTCTCTTCATTGAGTAATCATTTCATTTCTTTTCCCTCTTTTTTTTTTAAAGGATGTCAATCTTTTGTAGAACTTGCTTGTTTTTAAACTCTCTTGATACTTCAGTCAATGGTAAAGTTTAAGAACTTGGAGTGGAAATGAGAGTTGGCTTATTGCTCAAACATTAGAACAGGTAGACACCCAACTGATGCAGGTCTCTCCACGCACACAAGAGAATACATACTTGATCATTCATTCCAATTATTTTCTAAAGCATCTGTCAAGTTGCACATTATGGAAATGAATTCCATCCGTATGCGTGTGCTTGTTGCTCGGGGATGGTAAAGACACCACAGTTACTGCTGGCAGTCACGGACCCAAAGCATATGCAACATTCTCCATTACAGAGAAGGAAATTCTCTTGGAAGGATACAGAGACAAACAAAACAATTGCTTTTCTTTACCATAAAGATGAACAAATTAGATTTCTGTTAATGAATAGAGTGTTTTTTTCTCTCCCTCTCTAGGTACAAAATTAAAATTTAAAGACTATGAAAGTCATTTTATTTTAACAGCTGATTTTATTTTATTTATTTATTTATTTTTTTTGAGGAAGATTAGCCCTGAGCTAACTGCTGCCAGTCCTCCTCTTTTTGCTGAGGAAGACTGGCCCTGAGGTAACATCCGTGCCCATCTTCCTCTGCTTTATATGTGGGATGCCTGCCACAGCATGGCGTGCCAAGCGGTGCCGTGTCCGCACCCGGGATGCAAACCGGCAAAGCCCGGGCCACCAAAGCGGAATGTGCACATTTAACCACTGCACCACCGGGCCGGTCCCTAACAGCTGATTTTAATTGAATGTTTTGAGTTTGTTACAGGATGAACTGGAAAGCTGGACTTGAAACACAGTGTGCATAAAATGAAAAGATACTGTAAAAAAGATAAAGTGAATCTCTCCAAAAATGATAGGATAAAAAGTATGTGAGAAGTAAATCTGTGTACATATTACATATTAAATACAAGTAATACACATTAGATGCCACTGTTTTATTTTAATCCCATTTTCACTTAAAATTACATGTCAGAATTTTTGGGTTTGATTGTAAATGGTTCTAATGCAGAACTACAGAAGGCCCCTAGTATAATTAAAAGGGGAAAATACAGCGAAAATCTGAGTGACAGCTTTCTCTCACTTTCAGATGCTGATATAATGACTAATAAGGTAAGGCAAAGCATTAAAAAGCATGAGTGTTGAAATATTTTCTTCTCTTGGCCATTTCCTCCTTCACCCTGCAACCTCCATCTCTCCTATTTTTACGGTTTTTTAGAGTAAAGCTCATTTTTCAAAACTTCTTGAATCCTTTTTGATCAGGGGCTCATTCACTGGCAACAGCCCAGCTACTGCTTTCAATACAACTGCAAATAGGAGCTGTGGAGCTTTCCCCTTGTGTTTGAAGCCTAAACTGGCCCCTCAATGCACTCAATATTTCCTGAGTCAAAGGTGGAAGATAGAAATTGAGCTTGGCCATTCATTGAAAACGTCAGGGTTTTTTAATTCAGTTTTACTGAAGCATTCATTTTTCCCCTTTTAAAAAGATAAAATTGCCATTGGTTATGAGGTACAAGAACAGGAACCTAATGTCAGAAAATTAGATAATTGAATGTTCTATACTTTTTTAACAGCACTAGTTTGTGATAACTAGTAACATCTGGGCAGGAGTGGAGTGGGTTACTGGGACGATCTTGGAAAAAGAACAATTATACAAAAAGAAATGTAAAATAAATTCATAGAAAAATAGAGAGTGGAAAAGAAAGTAATTTAAATAATGATAAAAGAAAAATTTTCCTAATGCATATCTGAGGCACACCGCTCTTCAATGTACTTTTTCATCTTTTGAAAATGTGATTTTCTGTTTCTTCAATGTGAAGCATCAGAGTAAAACCTAAAACAAAATTTAAAAGATTTAATATAAAATAAAGTAATAAAGAAGATAAGAAGAAATGTCATAGGAAAAAGGAATTTCTGATTTCTTTCTCTGCAAAAAAACGATCTTCAAAATAATTAATGTGAAGAAAACCAAGGATCAAGATACTCTCAGAAGCAGCGCAGAGCTGTTGCCTTGGTTGCTCTCACATCTGTTTCTTCTCCACGTTCTAACAACCATCCAGGTGAGCAATTCTCAAGAAAGCCGCTACAGGATGCCGGCCTCCCAAGGGTGACACAGGTTTCCTACTGATAAAATACCAGCGGTCTTTTTCCATTTCTCAAGAAAGACGTATTGCTCACCGATAATATGTTTTCAATTTCAAATTTTATTCACATCAATTTTTCTTAAACTTCTAGAATATACAACTGTGTGTCTGCTAGCAACGGACAAAATAAATAACCAGCACAAAACAGTAGCTTAAAAACTTAGCCTCAGGATAATTGTTTCCATGGACTCATAAGTCAAGGCTATAATTATATACTTCATATCTAGTCAGATTTTCTGCTAGGAAAAAAAATTCCTACTTTGTCTGATGTAATATTTTATGGTGTTCTATAAAGAGTATCACAACTTTGGGGTAACTTCTCACTTCAAGGCTTGGAGAAGCACTAGAATGAAGACTAAAGCCATGTTCTTTAAAAAAAAAATAGCTATCTTACTGTCCATTTAATAGCAATGGCAGAAGAGGATTCTCTAATCAAGGAATAATTAGTCACATGAAACAAAGACCCAGTGATCTTTGACTAGATAATTTACATTTTCCTTGGTCAAAATTGAAAGGTAGGAGGGGCTTGATAGAAAGTTTTCTGTGTATTTTAACAGAAAAAGACTGGAATTTTGACTTGGCCAAAAATAATTATCATTTCTGATATTATGACATCTTAAATTTCCACCTTTTAGATCATTCCTGTGGTTTATAGTACTATGGTGCTAACTAAAACAGACATGTCTATTAAAATATTTTTGGACTTGATGAGGGGTCCGCACTGGCATTTAATATGGAAAATCTTTGGTCATGTAGAAGATTAAGGAAAAGTCAGATAGCTGCTTTACAAAACGTGTGCCCCGGGAGTCGTATGTGTGTACACAGTAAGTGCACACTAAGTGTTGACTGGCAGAAGGAACAAGGCTGGAAACAGGTGAGTGCAAAGTGAGAAAATGAATGCTAAAATGGACATCGCCATACTCAAACCACACTCCTCCACGCAGCACCTCAAGCTACAGTTTCCCCAGAGCCCCTTTCAGTTTTCTCATCTGCAATCACTCTGAGCCCGATGAGTAATTCAAAATGGAGAGTCTGAAAAGAGGGCGACCTTTTAATAAGCAAGTCAAACTCACTTCTTAAAGTCTTCCTTTTCTTTCATTTGCGCTCTAAGTGTAGGAAGTTGGCTCTTACTGGGAAGTAGAAAACTGGAGCATATGGGAGGGACAGTGCGGGCTGTGTGGAGATTCCCACGCCTGGGCTACACAAAACGGAAAAGAAACCCCTTTCTCAGCAGAATCCAGTCTTTCCTTGCATATCTCTACGCTTTCTATTGAACTGGGTTTTTAAGTTCGGAAAATAAATTCTGTGTTATCAAAACAGAGGGCAGAGCTGTATCTGGGTCTCCTAACAACTGAAATCGACCATCTTCTGCACAAAATCTTTAAGGACCAAGTGGCTCAGCCCCACATGGAAAGAAACGCCAGGAGGGTTCCAATGTGCTGCCCATCTTGTGCATGTGTCTTCGGTAAGGAGCGACACCTGTCCTCACTCTTGATTTCCTGGCAAACCTGGCAGGAAACAACAATTGGACCATGGGGATGATGGGAGGTGGGGGAAGTGGAAGGGGGGCGCTCTCTTGACCACTGAAGACAGCCTAAAATTGGCAAAAAGCAAACATTGCACTTCATCTAACACGTTGTTTCAAGATCCAGAAGTTGATTTAAGGATGGAAGAATCAAAAAATTAAGCTGCTCTCAATTGGTCTTGTCTTTTCATTTGGAAGGTAGAAATTATAACCTTCCCTCTTTGCTTAACAAACAGCTAACCATAAAATAGGGGTTTTTTTCCTTCCTTAGAGGTAATATAATATTTTTTCCCTTTTCTCATCCTCCCTTATGCATAGTGGAACTGTCTTAAAGAATAAGCATTATGATGAAAGATATACATTGTGGTTTGTAAAATGCTGAATTTTTTTACTCGATTCCTTTTATGCCAGCTTTTAAATATGATTGAAAGCATGTTCTCAAAATTGCTTGACGTTTTCTCCTACAGTTTTGTTCTCCTTTTTAACTTATCACTTGTGTCCTATGTAACACGATAATCTGCATATCTGATGTGTAAAATAGATATCTATGTTTAGCTCATAAAAATGTTGTCTTCAGATAATCCAAATGCGGGTAAGTAGACACACCCTGTCCACACTCAGGAAGTGTCTTAGAGCCACAAGAAACCCAGTGATGTGGCAGGATTTTGAAGAGCTTTCTTCAATTTTTGAGAAACTTAATAAAAAAATAATAGTCATGAAAAACATACTGCAAGAATACCAGGATTTGAGGAAGGCAGCTTAGTAGTTTCATTCTGGAAAAATCATTATTTATCAGAGATGAAGTCACATATTCTTTAAATGGCTCTAAAGGTAGATGTGTTTACAAGCCAAATTAATTTAAAAATTGCTGCATTTATGGAAGTATGCTAAGCAAATGTGTAATGAAAATACATCAATAATTTTTAAGTGGATACTTCAAATCCTACTATTTCAACAAATGAAGCTTAAAAATATATGTATATTTTATTGCTATTATTCCATTCAGAAGATATGTGATGGATATTGAAACTGAACTCTTTTTCATTTGTTAAAAGCCTGATACATGAATTTAGATTGTTTTTATGCCCCAACATGTGCTAATATAACAAATGGATGTAATTTCCTTTTTGAAACCATTCATATCTTAAATATGCTACCTTACTGTGTGTTTGCCTCAAGTTGTTTTTTGAACAAGGTAGAGTGTACATAAACAAAGAGTATTTATTTGATGGTTGCTTTGCTGACTAAAATTGTAATTCACTTAACATCTTTCTTCATTTTTCTTGATCTCCCAGAAGCCAGTTTAAATTTTCAATAGCAAAATATGTGTATCATTATTCCATATTTCCAAATTCTTTTTCTTTCAAATTGTTTATTGACATTGAGATGATTATAAACATACATTCTGTGAGGAAATCTTTTGGACTGATAAGACTGTAAAAACTGCATCATTTAGGAGGCTGAGCCTCTGGTTTGGATTAGAAAATTCTCTTTTAGAACCGCAGTTTCGATTTGCAGCAGGAATTACGCAGCCTCTGATGGCATATTGTGTATCAAATGTCTAGTGATTCAGCCTGGGGCATTTGGGAGTATAGTAGATAGGGTAGATTTTCTTATAAAAATATCAGGTTTTTTTCCGTGTTTATTCCTACAATCTTTTCAAGAAACAAGTATCATTTCTGTCTTATCCATAAGACAGAAATTTTTGTCAGTTACAAGAAATCAAGTCAATGTTAACCTTAAAATGTCTGGATTATAGTTCATCTAGAGAAAATAACATATTTATTCTGGGTGAGTGGAAAAGAAAAGAACAGTAATATTATTTATTTTCTGTTGTGTATTTCTAGAGATGAAGTCAATTGATTTTTTCCAATTTTCTATTTTGAAAAATTTCCAACCTACATAGTTAACAGAATGAACATCAGCATATCCTAGATTCACCCTTTTTTAGTATTTTACCTCATTTGCTTTTACTTTCCTCCTCTCTCTCTCTATTTTTTTTGTGCTTGTCTATTTGAAAGTTAGTTACAGTCAAGGTGACACTTCAACCCTAATGCTTCATGTGTCACCTGACAGGAATGTTCTCCTGCAAATCTGTAATGTCATAACACATCCACGAAATTTATGCTCTAATCTGCAGTCCTCAATGCTTTTTTTTTTTGATCCGGGATCCAATCAAGAATTATACATTGTATTTAGTTGCCATATCTCTAGACTCCTCTAATTTGGAATGAGTTTTTAATTTGATAAAGTGAAAATGCATATTTTCAAAATTACTGTCTCCAGAGTATCGTCAATTAATACTGACAAATAATCATGAAATCAACCTTAAAAGCCTTTCCTTGTACCTACCTTAAAAAAAAATTCTATAATCGCC
Source organism: Equus caballus (assembly GCF_041296265.1). Classification (NCBI taxonomy): domain Eukaryota; kingdom Metazoa; phylum Chordata; class Mammalia; order Perissodactyla; family Equidae; genus Equus; species Equus caballus. The sequence continues at coordinate 67,776,184 of NC_091685.1, read as the reverse complement.
TCACTAGAAAAATTCCTTCCACATTCAATTCACCTCAACTACTGCAAGGTAGAGAATACGAGAAGCAAATTTGAAAGCAGCCAGGTGCTTAAACTGTCAGACCCTGTACGTTAAGTGCAGCACGTTAAGTTGAACCCAAAATTGAATTGGTAGTCAGCTCAGTTTATGCAGGATGAGGTAAATGTGCTGGTGAAGATTTGGGAGAGCTAGCCAACAAAATAAATATTCCTTTTAATTGGTACCTCACTATTCAAACACTCTGCCCTTCCTTCTTGCTGAAATCCTCAATGTCGTTTTACCCAACAATTTGAACATATTCTTATAGCAGTTTTATAAATATTACTAATGAATACTATTATATTAAGTTTATGTTCCTTATCAGACTACTTCTCTTCCTCACAGTTAACACAGCTTAAGAAAAGCACATCTTTATTGGCAATAAGCTTACTGCTTCTTATTTCCTTTGGGAGAAAATCTTCACTTAATGAGAAATGCAGTGCTAAGAAGGTATTCAAATCATCAATATTAAGATATTTTATAACTGAATTTTATATCTCATAAACGGATGTGTGCACAAAAGCACATATCTTATCTTGGTACAATAAAATGTTAATACATTTTTTAGTATTTGTGAACAAATATGCCATTTCCAATGATTTTTCATAACTAAATACATATATGACAACTAAATTAGTAAATGTACTCACATTATTTTCCAAATCCTGGGTCATATACATGTGAAATATTTTGGTTCACCTGACCAAAGCGAAAGGAACTGTTAAAGTGATAGACAAGTAATGGAAATATTGCTGTTTTTCTGTTTCTAACTTTTATGTGAAACTCAAAATCAATCAAGAGATAGACTGGATTTCAAATTTGAGGGTAACAGACAAAGGCAACAATGTGTCCAGTTTGGGGGTTTTGTATTGCCACCTAGTGTCGGACTTTATAACGGACCTGTGTCTGAATATTATGACAACAGTTGTGCAACCTAGAACAGACTCTTTGAAAGGGAGAGAATAATTACAGCACTTTTCAATCAAAGACTTTCATAGTCTCTTCTTTTTAAATCAATTCACTGTTATTATATAAGTTGGTCTATATATGAAAATGTCGAAAAATTCGCATATTAAAGAATAATGCTTAAGATAATGATTAGTGTAGTATATACAATGGCATGCATTTGCATTTAAAATTTATTTCATTATTGTTTTGGATCATATAAATATATAAAAGGTAGAAACCCTGATAAGACAAAAAATATTAATATCTTCAAGCTTATTCCATTGATATTTACTTAAGGTATTAGTACTGACTTTTTTCACTTTTAAAATTTACTTTATATAAAACAACTAGTTCGTAAAACCCATTTTATGTGCTCAAGGCTTCTTCCACTTGATAATTAGGTTCTAATTTTAGAAATTGTTCTATCACTGTGGAAAGTACTTCAGTTTCCCCCTCTAAATGTGCAGCTGTTCACTGAAATAAGAAACCAGTGGAATAGATTTAACTAGCTTCGACAGAGCAATGAAAAAGTTCTCGTGAAAAGTTACTAGACATATGCCCCAACATAACTGTAATCTAGTGATCCAATCCACCACACATTTGAATAGTCACATATTTTTCATCCTTTTCGTGTCATGAGCATAATGCAGTAATGTCAATTACATTGTCTGAGGAGTGGTCTAAATTGGCATTTTATTGGTCTGCAATACAATTGTCAAAGTACAACTCCTTTCTTTTATGAAAGATATCTGTAGTTGGCATAAAGATGTTATTTTCTGCTATAATGGCCTGATAAAGATCAGGTTTTAGTATTTAAGGTTTTGTTTTAAAGTCAGGTTGAATGTTTTAGCCGTTTATTTTATCTGGTATGTGGCAAACTGGAGTGGTGTATGCAAGTGATAACCACTCCTTCTTTGAACATAAACTGCAGAGCTTGGCATTGGCAGGGTTTCAACAGGGGAAGACTTGTCTGATTGTAAAGCTCTCCCTCACGTACATGGTTACTTCATTTATATTTTTTCCCTTAGTGTAGAGAATACTCTGGAGTGAAAAAAAAATAGCAAGAGTAAAGTATAGGAGATGATGTGTGGATGGATAGGTAGATAGATAGATAAACTCTTGCATTATTTTCAAATAATAACTTTACTTTCTAAATTGCACCACATGAGAATGTGAGACTTTAAAAGTTTAAAATATGGTGATTTATTTGCTTGAAACTAATTTGCAATACTAAGTCATATATTTTGTCCTTTCCTATTTTTACAGGGAGGGCGTGGTCTCGCCAGCTCATGGTCCTCCCAAATTCTCAACTTCTCACAAAATCGAGTCCCAGTCACTACTCCTTTGGCCCTGAATGCCCGTATTACCAGTGCACTGATTAAAATATGACAATAAGAGAGATTTGATGATTTTTTAAATAAATGTGTATGTGCGGAAATAGTTGCAGAGAAATGAAAAAAGAGTCTTACCAAAAGATGAAAGAGGAAAATTGAACCAATGCTAATTCTTCTTGCAAAAAAGGGGAAAAGAAAATGCAAAAAAATATAGTTCTAGAGGCCTGAGTAAGATACTGCAGCTAAGATTTCCCAGTAATAATTAAACTTCATAATTATATCTAAAAATTTTGTTTTCTCAGTTTTGTTTAGTAAAAAAAAAACTCTTTTCCAAATTTTCTTAATCTTGGCCAACCCCTCAACACACATACCCACGCCATCACTGACTCATAGATGTCACCTATATGTCTCTAATCTCCCAAACCATAGAGAAAGATATTTTCCTTTCATCAATTCTTTAAAAGTTAGTATTTTCAGTCTTGAAAACTGATAAGGGGACAAGCTCTTAGAAGGAAAACTTCTAGGCCAAATCAAAATTTGAGCTAAAGGCAACCATGGAAGGCTGTCTGCTCCTTTCTAAATTTGGTAATTTGACTGGTAGAAGGGGATGGAGACGAGAGTAGATTTAGAATCAGGTGGGGAGGTCCATGCCCAGGCTTCGTGGTGTCCAGCCCTGTGTCATGATAGAAATAAATTGTCCACATTTCTAAAAGGAATGTAACTATGGAAAAGCAGCAAGAACGGCACCCTGCCAGTGGTAATGCATGTTGGTTTCTCCTGGTAGACCGTTGCTTTACATCCCATTACCTCATATGTAGGGGATCAATAAGTGCTGAGAAATGAAATTGAAATGAAGGAAAAACAAAATTACAAATGCTATATGTACAAAGAGAAATCAAGCAGCTTTGGGGAATTTTAATAACTATTTCAGGAGACCAGAAAGTACTTCAAAATAATAAGTTGTACATCAGTAGGCTCAAAGCATTATAAAAATATTCTAAATTAACAAATTTTGGCTAATTCCATATATGAAAATACATTGAAAAGTACAAGAAATATAAGGCAGGCCTCATGCCCTAAATGTAGGGAGACTGGACAAATGAAAATTTCCTAAAAGCAGAATCAATCCAGGCGTGAATGTCAATTCACTGAAGCAGATCATACCTGCTGACAAAGCTCAGAAGAAGGGGAAATGATGGGGCAATAGCCAGAGGGATGGCAAGGAGTCAGGATCTAAATGATCTTGAAGAGCCATTAGGACGGGGACCAGTGGGAACGAGTGGGGAGGTCAGAGCAGGAAGGGGGAACAGCAGGCCCACAGACTGGAGTTCAGAGGTGTGCTTGCTTCCAGAGGCTGACTGACCAGACCCACCTGCTCAAAACAATAAAGTCTACTGAGTTCTTTCTCTCTGAGAGATGGGAAGAGGCATGAGGGCAAGAAAGTGTTGGAGAAAGAGAATTGATAGTCATTGACTCTTCAAAGCACCAGGTCCTCTGCTAATTGCTTTACCCTTGACTCCACACCCAAAAATAGAAGAAATAAAAAAATCACACAAATAGCTACAGTACCAGGTAAAGATGAGAGCTGTTATATGAGAGTGGTCACGTTAGAGAATTCCCAAGCATAGAGACACTACTCTAGCTAAGGGAAATCAAGGAAGGCTTCATAGAGGAGGAGGTGTGTTTGTCAGTCTTGAAGCTTGTGTGGGATTGGGGATGTAAAAGGAGACCTTCTGCAACACAGAAAAAGAGTCAGAGTCAGACTGTGTGGGCTTTAAATATAATATGTTTAAATTGTATTCTGTGGCCAGCAAGGGGCATTAGAGGTGCAAAGCAGTGGAGTAGAGGCATAAAAGTTCGGTTCTGAGGAAGGTAATTTGGTGCTGAGGTACAGAATAAAGTTGTGTGAGAGGCTTCCTTCAGGCGAAGAAAGGGTGCGATTCCCTGGAGGGAGAGGGAAGAGGGGAAGCTGGGTGATAGCTAAGGAAAGAGCTCCCACGAAGATGGAGTCCAGGGAGCAGAATTTTGGTGAAGCCTTCATCCACGGGTCAATAACTACATCGTATATTTGGGCAAGCTTTTATTCTCTTTGACACTTAATCTTTCCATTTAAAGAGAGAAAATTAGACAAAATGATTCTTAGATCTTTAAGTCTATCATTCTGATCTAATTATCATTCTATATAAAAATACCTAGATTATGTTCCTGTTGATATTTCTGGCCAGAAAATAAAATCTTTTTGTTACTTTAATAGTTCCTTTATTAAATGCTGAAGACTCCTAAGTGATGCCTTTATTGAGTGATAGAGACTCTCAAGTAGTGCATTCTCCAGGAAATTGATAATTTGTACATGAGTAACCCCTTTGCCTTTCATTTTTCTCGTGTTTTTGATATACTAAGGTCCACTAACATAAATAGTTATCTTTTTAATTAATTAGGTTGAGAAAAGAGTGTGTGCACAATCTACTAGTCAATCTTCAAATTATTGAACTTTACTAACAGTTTGATAATCTGAGTGCATCTATCAGAAAAATGTAAAGGTCAAAAAAATCTGAAAGATCTTTGAGTTCAACTCCAATTATTGATTCAGAAATAAAACCCTCAGAGGTTCAATTACTTATGAAAGTCACATAGTCAGTGACAAAACTGGAACTCGATGGGAAGTACCTTGATTGTTGGACCAGTGTACTTGCTCTGGCCATGCTGGTTCTCCATAACATACCTAATCTTTTTAAACGTATATAAAATGGACACATTCCATTAAACCAGGCAGAGAGTTTTAACCTGGCTCTACCATTTGAGTAAACCTATATTTGTGTTAACCTGGGGAGGCAATGGAGTATCCTGGGATTGGAAATCCAGATGGTTGAGTCAGTAGCCTGGCCCTGCCACATACAACCTTCAGTGAGTTACTCAACCTCCATTAAACTCACTTTACTCATTGATAAATAGTAAAAACATAATTTAGACCTTTGAAAGTTGTTGCAGGATCAAAAGAAAACAAGGTTGGTAAGATATCTAGTGTAGTGTCTGGTAGTTGTGGTCCTTGAATACAATTTCTTCCTTTCCTTCTGTCTCATTTCCTAAGGAAGGCTTATATTGATTTAGTTCTCCTCCAAAATTGTGAAATTCTGAATTTTTTGACAAAATGGCATAGAATAATTGCTGTTATTAAACGAGTGACTTTTCCTGAATATGCTATGCTCTACTACAGTACTTTTCACAATAGTGTTATTCATCTAACTTGCAGAATAAATGAATGAATAAATGAGTGAGTACGTAAATGAATTAATGAAAAGAGTGGGTGACTAAGAGTTAGCCCAGGACTGTGAAATTTCTTGGGGTTGTGAAGATCTCAGAGACTTTCTCCAAAATATGGAGGTAAACCCTGGATTGGCTCAAGGCCTATCAAATCCAAGGGACTCCTCAGAGTACTCCATAAATAACTTCATGGGCTTCCAAAATTCTAAGGAACTATGTATAGGTGTCTGCATGTGGATCTTTCTAAGGTAAAAGATTCGTAGCTTTTTAGATTCTCAAAAGGTTCTATGATCCCACAATATTAAGAACCACTAGTATAGGCCTGCCTCACGCCTCCTAAGATATGGTCTTCCCAGCAGACAGCGCCACAACTCTTACATTTCGATGGAGGCCATGTTTCATTTGCCAGTCCCATCTCACAACAATGAATTGCTCAGAGAAACAGTTTCCAGATTAAGATCTGTTTGGGAAATGATATTTTGATGTTTTTAAAAGTTGTAGTTAAATATCGGATGTACGTAATAGAGAAGGTGGTCTCGGAAAAAGTGAGAAAACAAAGTAAATTCAAGGCATTATATTGAAATTCAATGTAACTATGTAGTTGAAATTCAATTAAATAAGATGCATCATTCCATACACCTGGGATAAATGGAAAGCAAGTTAAATGATATGAGTGTAATTTATACATACATGTTAATTATCCTGTGAAAGCAAGTTAAATGATATGAGTGTAATTTATACATACATGTTAATTATCCTATGAATTGACAAAGAAATGGTACTTGGTAAATAAGTAACAAAACAAGAGGCAACAAATATTTATCAAGTTTCTACTGATTGCAGCTCTCTATATAAAATACTTTGCATTTAATTAGTTTTCTGACTCACAAGTTGGCACATATTTTATATTGTGTTGAAGAAAGAGATTTCTGTTTTAGCAGTAAGGTTTTTCATCAGACATTGCATCTTTTCATATAATTGTGAAATATAGTTCTAATTCACTTCATTAGCAATTCTTAGTATACCGGTTTTCTTAATATGTTTATACAGTTACTGAACAGTGATTTTTGTATCCTGAAAATTTTTCATCAATATCAGTTTTTCTATAAATTAAACATCCTAATGTGGCAAGTGGGCTTGTCACATCTGAATTCAGGCCCATGCTGTTTCACTGGATAAGGAAGAGTATTTGGAACCATGCAGATGTTTTGCTGTTGAAGCCACTAGCGTGGACACAAAGGACTCTCTGTGAGATGGGAGGGTTCCTTGGTGGAGGTTCTATCTCTCCTTTTTTCAGTAAGAGTACCCAATTCTCCCCGGAAATTCATTGCTCTTCTAATGTCAGTCTAACTAGTTCTGGTAAAGCTGATTCCACCACCTACTCCAAGAGTGAGTACTTGACCCAGTTCTGGTGAATCGGAGTAGCCTGGAGTCAATGTGAGTCAGAGTTCTGTCATTTGCAACCAAAAGAGCCTGATATCTTGGCCTTAGTTCATTTTTTTCCTGGGATCATTTTGTCGCTTCCATTCTGACATTACCATTCTTCCTATTACTTATGTTGGTGCCACAATTCATCATGTACACTTCAGGATGGACTATTACCATTATCTTTTGGTAAGAAAACATGTTCTCACAATTATATCATTTATGTAGTGCTTTAGGGTTTACAAAGAAAATGGTTTGACATATATATTGTGAAATAATTATCACAATAAGTTTAGTTAGCATCCATCTCATAAAGATACAATAAAAATAAAAGAAAAATGTTTTTCCTTGTGATGAGAACTCTTAGAATCTACTCTCTTAACAACTTTCCTATATATCATACAGCAATGTTAACTATAGTCATCATGCTGTATGTTACTTCCCTAGTACTTATCTTATAACGAGAAGTTTGTACTTTTCAACACCTTCCCTCAGTTTTCCCTTCCCTCACTTCCCACCTCTGGTAACCACAAATCTGATCTGGTTTTCTCTGCATTTGTTTTTTGTTTTTGTTTTTAGATTCCACAATAAGGGAGATCATACAGTATTTTTCTTTGTCTGACGTATTTCACTTAGCAAAATGCCCTTAAGTTCCATCCATGCTGCTGCAAATGGCAAGAGTTTCTCATTTTTTATGGCTGAATAATATTACATTGAATGTATTTACCACAACTTCTTTATCCATTCATCCATTGATGGACGCTTAGGTTGTTTCTATGTCTTGGCGATTGTTAATAATGCTGGTATGAACATGGGCTGCAACATATCTTTTAAAATTAGTGTTTTCATTTCTTTGGATATATTCCCAGAAGCGGAATTGCTGGATGATATGGTAGTTCTATTTTTAATTTCTTGAGGAAACTCTATACTGTTTTCCATAGTGGCTGCAGCAGTTTACAATCCCGCCAACAGTGCACAAGGGTTCCCTTTTCTCCACATCCTTGCCAGCATTTGCTATCTCTTGTCTTTTTGATGATGGCCATTCTAACAGGAACCACCAAAGTCGTCAGGTTTATTATTCTCATTTACGTTTCAATCATTTGTTCAAGGGCAATGTTATCAATCCCATTCTAGAGATATAGTTTAGAGATGTTAAGTAACGCAACATAGACCACACAGTGATAGGGTAGAGATGAAATTCCAGTTCTGCCTGAGTCCAGAATCAAATTTTCTAATAACTATGTTAAACTGCTGCCACCCTCACAAAGAGAAATGCCTATACTTCATGGAGTTCCTGGAGGAAACAGCAAGGGCAGTCATTTCCAAAGTGGATGAATGTATGTGTAATCACAGAAGATAGGTTTAATTAATATTGACTTTATCCTTTTCAGCTCCTGTTCCAACAACCAGAATTTGGGGTACTAAGAACTGAAAACAAGAAAAGCATTGTTCCATGATCTCAATCTTAAAAAAAAAATTAACTGGAAAAAATGTAGACTTTGGAAAATGTAATCTTTGCTCAAATGGATAAAGGCACTGGAGTGAAAAATGAAATTGTTAAGCTGAAGTGATGGAAATTGAAAAGGGTCAGAAACAGATGGAAAGGGAAATGCACTAGAGCTACGTTAGACTGTTATTTTGTTCGCTTGGGGCTGCTGTTGCAGATTTTGAAGTCAAAGGTAAATTATGAATTCCATACCGTCCACCCAGTCTCACATGTGGAAATAAAATTCTAAGGAGGACACAAAGAAATTGCTTTGATAGACTGAAAGGATATTAGCCAGTCACCCTAACTATGGAGAAAAAAGGCTGTTTAAGAATTGCATATCTGGCACACTTTTCAGGATTATTCCTGGAGACCAGTAGGTCACACTGGAAGGAGGAAGAATGCCAGAAAAGATCGTCTTCCCAACAAGACCTTGCTACTCTCTCGCTGTAAATAGTTTATTCCTTGACCTACAAAACACCACAATTATTCTTAACTTTTGAAACATGAAATCAGAATAAAAAGAAAGAAATGGGTGCAAACTAGTTAAAAATAATCTAATTTGAATGTTACAACTGCAAAGAGTTCTTTCTATCCTAATTGTTCACTGAAGAGAATGTTCATCAATTCTCTCTCTCTTCAGGAGATAGTCACTGTCTCCTCCATTAAGTTATCATCCTAAAGCAGGAAATTTATCATAATTTATTCTTGGATATTCCAAATTTACCCTGTTGATTACCACTGTGTAAACAATGTCTGCTGTGAGCTGGGGTTGCATGATTGAGGGTTGGAACTGGCGCTGGTTTGGAGTTGCCATTTGCTGAAGAGCTTCATGATGGTTATATCAGTACAAAGTCCAGGGATGTCTAACAAGGAGTTCAGTGGTTATGGAAAAAAATGAGGCTCTTCCTCTATGTAATGGTAATGGGCCACTTACTGAAATATCTCTCTTTGCAGAGGCAAGTCCAAATGGCATAAGGTTAAAGAACATTAGAAAGTGGTTTACACATGTACAACAACATGGCTTTTCTCATTTGAAAAAAGAAACACAAAACTGTGCTTAAGGCATTTGTAGAAGTCAGCACTGAAAATTCTTCTTAAGAAAAATATTTTCAATGGCAATACATGAAACTCAGTTATGGTAAGTTTCCTAATAACTATAGTAAAAGCTGTCCAAATTGGAAAGAAGGGTTTATTTTTTAATTTGCTGTTTCTATTAACAAAAAAAATATTTAGGAATTTATTTGATGTAGACTGAAGACACAGCATTTATTAAAATTAGTGACATCTGGCTATTCTTTTCCTTCAGACAATGCTCATAACTCTTTTGCTCTTTTTCTCCCCAGACTTTCTCTTGCTTCATTTCCAACCATATGTTTGTGGTAACCTAGTTATTTTCAAACCCCTAGCCTACAGCATTGATAAGGACTTGATTTCACCATTCAACTTTACTTTTAAGTTTGTCTTTTCCTATCTTTCTGAGTGGAGAAAATTGATGTAAAATTTTTTTGGAATATTTTTGTCTCTGCTACAAAAGTTTCTTGCTTCTCTTTCCTCCTCATTCTTCCCCTAAGAAATGCTCTATTGTCTTTTTCCTACAGATCTTTCTGTCAGACTAAAAGTATCTTCAGCTTCTTTCTAGATGACACTAAGAGAAAGTTGGAAGACAATGTCACAAAACAAAGAAAGTTTATCTAATATTTTCATCACACAGTGTTAGCCTTCTCCTTTGTCTTTGGCTTAGCTCAAATTAAATCAGGCCTCATGCTGATGTCTCTTCTACTGCTATTTCATTTCTTTTTCCAGTAGCACAGTTGCCTCATTGAACCTATTTTTAATTAAATTGATAGTTAGCAAGTATCTCTGGGTGACATTATAATTGTTCTAGAAAATCCATGAAATTCTAAGCATCCTATTCAGAGCTCCATTCTTTGGCTAATGACCACATAAAGATGTCACTCCTCATGCTGTGTTACCTGCTGCATGTTAATTGGACAAAGGACTGGCTTGTCTAAAAAGTAGCTCTGAAGAAACTGGACATAAGAAAGGTCACCTGCCTTTGTGGCATCTTCGTGAGATACTCTGCCCAATTTGATAGGACAAGCTAACTTAGTCACACCCCTTTATGACATATAGCTATTCCTTTCCTGTAGAAAAAGGAATCGCCGTTTTTCTCCTCTTTTTTCCTTTTGCTACATCCTCAACCATATCGTTGTGGTAACCTAGTTGTTTTCAATCTCTTTAGGCTTTGGCATTGAAGAAGGCTTGATTTTTGCCATACAGTTTTACCTTTAAATTTGTTCTTTCCTATCAAAGTTTCTTCTCCATCTTTGGTCTTTCAGAGAGGGGAAATATACTGTAAGATATTATTTGAATATTTTGGCCTCTGCTCCATAAGTTACTTGTTTATCTTTGTTCTCCATGCTTCACCTTTGAAAGTCCCTCATTATGGGGGAGTATAATGTAAGATTCAAAGAGGAGGCTAAAAGGACAGTAGTAGACAGCGACAGGTACCCTCTTCCACAAGGAAGACGAAATGATCAAGTCGTTGGAGCTGCTATTGAATGCTAAATTAGGATTATTCCAATTTTAGAAGGCCTAGGATCTAAAATCATTCTACAGCTGCTGACATGTTTCTATCTTTCCACGCTTCTCATGTATCTTTACCAAAAAGTCATATTTCTTTGAAACTTTAAAGAACCTCAGAATCGCCTTCTGGTCTCATTGAAACAGTTGTCATTAAGTTTGTCTTCTTCCTTTCTTCTGGCCTTAACCGAGTTTCATCTGTTACAAGATGATGCATGAGTTCTGTTTCAGAGGAGAAGGTACAAATCCACATGGCGTAAAGTAAAGTGGAAACAGCCTCAGACTTGCCTCCTCCAAAATCAGCAAATATGGTGTTATTATTTTAGCTATAAAACACTTAAAATAAGTGAGGGTTAAGAGTGAACTTACCTCCTTGATCAGTATTTAAGAATACGTTAATACCTTCCTGGATATTTTTCATAAATTAAACTGATATTATATTTTTGTGGGATATAATCGTGGGATCAATTCGCTAAATGAGCTGGAGTCAGGAAGGAGTAAACAGAACATTATTCTTTCTCCAAACTTCCCCTTTCAACCCCACCCTAGTCTTCAATTGCATGAAATTTTTCAGTCAATTTTGATTCTTAAAAAGTCCAGCCATTCTATAAGGCAATTTGCCTGTTCTCTTGAAAAAGTCAGTATCATGATTAGTAATTCAAATAATGTACGTGGTAGAGAAAATATGACTAAGAGATATTAGATTTCTAATGTTTAATAATTTAAAATATTGAAATGTATGTAGGATAGTTATAAATATTTCTCATTAAATAAACATATAGTGCAAGTATATGAGAATATAATACACAAGTGTTTCAATCCTAATATTTACGAAAACATACTCTTACTGCTATCTTCCATTTTTAACCATCAATTATATGGCAATTCTTGTTCTGCTAAATTCTTTGTATACTATCTCATTTAATCCTGATAGGGACCCTGAAAAGTCACTATGGTTACCATTTTAGAGATAAAGAAACTGATATTTAGAGGAGATAAGTAACCATATCCAAAACAACACAAAATAACTAATTCTCTCAAGCTATAATCAGGTTAACAAATAGACAAAAACTAACCAAAGACTATGACTAGGGTAATGACTACTTATATTTATTATACAAATAACATAAAATCAATAATAATTATATTTATTATTTTCTCATATTTTTCTATATATTCTGGCATATATGTGGATACTGGCAGCAAATGGGCCACTCAGCCCCTCCCACTGCAGGACAAGAAAAAAATTATTAGTGTCCAATCAAGAGTTTGCAAGCTCTACTATTCACCACAGCCAAGACATGGAAACAATCCAAGTGCCCATTGACTGATGATTGGATAAAGAAGATGTGGTATATACATACAATGGAATACTACTCAGCCAGAATAAAAGACAAATTCATCCCATTTGCAACAACATGGATGGACCTGGAGGGTATTATGCTAAGTGAAATAAGTCAGACTGAGAAAGACAAACACCAGATGATTTCACTCATATGTGGAATATAAATGAACACATGGACAAAGAAAACAGTTCAGTGATTACCAGGGGAAGCGGGGTGGAAGGTGGCCACAGGGGGTGAAGGGGAGCACGTACATGGTGACAGACAAGAAATAATGTACCACTGAAATTTCAAGATGATGTAAACTATTCTGAATCTCAATTTAAAAAATAAAATAAAATAAAGAATTTTGAAATTTCAAAAAGAGAGTTTGCAAGCTTTGATAGAAGTATGCAAATATAAAATTCATGGAACTTTGAATAAGCAAAATAACCACAAATACCAGAATACTCATCAATCTGAAGAATTTTTCTTTTTTTTTTTTTTAAAGATTGGCACCTGAGCTAACAAATGTTGCCAATCTTTTTTTTTTTTTTTTTCTGCTTTATTTCCCCAAATCCCCCTGGCACACAGTTGTATATCCTAGGTGCAGGTCGTTCTAGTTGTGGTATGTGGGACACCGCCTCAACGTGGCCTGATGAGCCATGTCCGTGCCCAGGATCCGAACCCGCAAAACCCCAGGCCACTGAAGCGGAGCTCAGGAACTTAACCACTCGGCCATGGGGTCGGCTCCCTGGAGAATTTTTCTAAATGGCAGAATTAGATCTCAGTTGCGCAGTTTTGTTTTTTGGGTTTTTTTGGCTTGTAGGTAGGCTAGAGAGAAGTTTTGTCTTAATGAGAGTCTATTTGTTTTCACTGGTATAAATACATATTGTTAAATTTGCTCATGACAACCTTAAAGTGAGAGATGTAATCTTAAATGTAATCTCTGACAGGTAAGAATATAGCAAATTCATTTTGACTTACAAAAAGGAGGGAAACATTTATAAGGACAGAGCTACATTACATAGTCAAAATACAAAAATAAAAACACCTATAGGAGATATTCAGGGAAAACATGGGGAAATTTAAACATAAATTTAAGAAAGAAGATGGGAGGATTATACGGTATCTTTGTAACTGAGGTGACAGAGAATGGGCAGCAGCATCCTGGGAGACTTTCCCTGCAGAGCTGAGGCTCCTTGAGGACCTCAAGGGTTAATGTCAGAAAGGGTCATAATGGATGCTCAAAGGGTGCATCTTTTCTTGACAGGACAGAGGGCATAAAATCAGCTCCCTGTTGTTTCCATCAGCGGCACTCAGCCTATAGACGTAATACCTAAGAATCTAGTTATGATTTTCTCCTCTGGAAGACCTTGAAAACTACCACAATCCAACTGATCACACTTCTAGTAAGTGGAGGTACTGAAGTGTGAATTCTGGTTGTCTGGTGCTATATAATAAGACCTTGGAGAGCTGAGAAATAGAATCACATGCACATGGAGGCATCACTTATGACATACAGCTTTGGCATGAGAAATCATTAAAGCAATTATACTGATGAGACCATTTCATTTCTGATTAAAAAAATAAAATCGAAGTATCTCACACTACAGACAAAAATAAATTCCAAATTAGGAATACTTAAATTTGAAAAAGCAAAGCTCAAAATTTGAAGATAATATAAGAATGTTTTTATTATATATCTAGATTTATCTTTTTTTTCTCTAGATATATCTAGGAAAGAATTTCTTAAGCTAGGCACAAAAAAGAAAGATTGATAATTTTTTAAACTTCTATGTCAAAGTCTTGAAATCTATTGTCCACTGACTTCAGAAAATCTTTCCCTTAAACAACTGCTTACAATTATGGTTTTTTAATTTTCCAGAGATTCCTAATAGTATAAATATCATTCCAGGATAATGCCTGTTAAAATTTTGATGCTTTAGCTTCTAATAAGGTTCAGTGATTTCATGAAACCAAATACCTGGACAGTGAACATGCACTAATATCTTTCACAGAGTGTGTATTTACTGTGAAATTCCAATGATCAAAACAGAAGGACAAGGAGGGAAGAAGGAAAATGGAATAAAAACCATCAATTACTCTTTTTGCCTGTCTTTCTTTTCCATGTCTGTGTTGTCTCCTTGAGAAACCCAGGATGAGATCACTCCTCGCATACGTTCCTACTTACTGGTTGGCTTTTGGTGGGTTTATCTGTTTCTAAGTAATTAGCTGGAATGCTGTGGGAATTTTGAGGGATGTCAGACCTGTCACTCAGAGCAGCCATGTGGGAGGTCTTAAAAGGACCACTGCAATATGGTAGAGCCTTTTTTTCTTTTTATACTAAAAGGTTTTTGATCCTCTTTAAAACTCAGTCAGCCAAAGTCAGTCAGTCTGACTGCATGATTTCTGGTCCCGTGTGGAGCTGCCACACAGGAAGCGGGATTTCACCCTGTGAAATATCTTGACGTTGCAAGGTCTTACAATAAGGTGCACACGTAGGCCAAAGTTGTGTGTTGAGACACACGCACACACACAGCCCTAGAAGAGTGTCTCTATCTATATTAATCACTTTGTACCTTCATGTTTAAAAATGTTTGTAGCGTGTTTTTAAGCTACACAAGCAGGCACTGCATGACTATTGCATGTCCAGCAAAT
Organism: Equus caballus; assembly: GCF_041296265.1. NCBI lineage: Eukaryota > Metazoa > Chordata > Mammalia > Perissodactyla > Equidae > Equus > Equus caballus. Next base: position 67,761,104 of record NC_091685.1, on the reverse strand, counting down.
AACTTTCAGTGAATTACTTTCATCTAATTGATGTAGAGGAGGTTGATTTCAGCTATAGATTTTTATCCCATTATCTTCAATTAGTCTTAACAGTTTTATTTTCCACATTCAGTAACAAAAGCAGGAGTCCCAGCATCTGACAAGGACCGCCAGTAGCAGAACAATTCGTTGGCACTTGCAGAGAGTACAGTTTGATTTCTCATCGTTCTTTGACCAAATGACATATGCATGCCTTGCATCTTCGTCCTTTTGGGCTGTCTTAAAACAAGGGGGAAAATGAAAAGACAGGAGTTAATGAGAATCTAACATTCTTTTTTATAATTAACTCCAATTCAATACATGAAAATAAGAAAAGTAACATTCATTCCATGGACCTCAGTTTTGAAGAATAGCAGAGACAGAAAAATGGTTTGTGAAGAAGTGGTTTTAAGAAATAGAGGAAGGTATAGGAGAAAGCTTGGCAAACAGACTGGGGCAAGGAGCAGGCAGGAAGAACGTAGTTACGTTTCAGTCCGTAGAACACCCAACAAGCAGAAGAGAAGAGAGGAAGAAGAGAGTTATGCAGGGAGAAGAGAGTTAAGGACTTCAAAGGATGGACTGTCCTAATTTAGTGCCCATGACACACACGGCCCTACTAGGACATCATAGTGCCTCACAGGTACATACAGATGGATCGGTCCCCAGTAATACATTTTAGTGTATTCTTTTACTCTTGCCCACGCAAGAATAAAAGGATGAAACAGGTTTAGGAACCAATCTCCCCAAAATAGAAAGGGGCATGCTCTAGTGCTAAAGGTGCCTAATGGAAAAATTTTAAGTTAAAATTATCTTAAAGATTTAAATTAATTTAAATAATTTGCATGTCAAAAGCATTTATTGCCTTAAACTTTTAGAAGAAAATGCATGTATTAGTTGAACAAAAGTTCTAATCAAAAAAAATGAAAATGCTTCATCCTATATCAATGAGGAAAACACAGTTTTGCGGGGTTTTTTCTGTAAATATGAATGACTGTGTTCATATGTTGACATGTTGCTACCTCTAATGGTTATCAAGATTGTGGTTATGCATATGCGTGTGTTTATTTTCATCAAAACTCAGCAAGCCAAACCATGTACAAAAGACTAAAAGACTGAATAGAGGCTAGATAAAATGACAAATATTCTCACATCTGGTGCAATGTCTTCTGTATGCTCTGTAGTACAATTAGATATATACCAAAAAGACTCTGCTTAACATTTTTAAGTTACAGTGTGTCTTTAATTAAAACATGATGATCCCTTCATTTCTTAAAAATATAGTTACTCTTTATCACCTTTATACATTCGTCTACAAAGAAATAAAAAATCTGAGGCCAGCCTGGTGGCACAGCTGTTAAGTGTGCATGTTCCGCTTCGGTGGCCCGGGTTTGCTGGTTTGGATCCTGGATGCAAGCCATGCTGTGGCAGGCGTTCCACATGTAAAGCAGAGAAAGACAGGCACAGATGTTAGCTCAGGGCCAGCCTTCCTCAGCAAAAAGAGGAGGATTGGCAGCAGTTAGCTCCGGGCTAATCTTCCTCAAAAAAAAAAGAAAGAAAAAATCTATATAAAATATCTTGAGCTTTGAGGAACAGAGGATGAAAAGTCACGATACTATGCCAACCATTCAAGTAGCTGAACTTAATTACATATACTAATTTTAAAGAGCAAATTAATGTTGACAGTTTCATGTATCATTTTGCCAAGAAGATAAATCATACAAATTGCTCGTGTAAACAACATAATCAGTGACAACATTATTAAAATTCTAGAATTATGATATTTAGTACTTCATCAAAACCTGAGTTATTGCCTTCTCACTACATTTTCAACAACTACTATGTTAACAAAAAAATTAGTATTCAATGGACACTGTTATAGTCTTAAGTAAATCTGTCCATTAAAAATGTACTATATGAGTACGTTTGGTTTAATAATATATAATTGTTAAACCAAAGGATATTGATGTCTATTGAGGTAGAGAAAAATCCCTTTATAAAATTGTACTAGTTGTGTTTTCTGAATGTGTATAAAATAATGCCAGCTCAAGTAAAATGTATTTATTTATGTCCTGATAAGAAATCCACTATTTTCTTCAATCTTGAACAAGTAAAAATGATGTGTTCACTTTAAAACACAATCTTTGTATAACGTTTTAGAAACACTAAAATTTGTATTTATCACATCAATGTGACAGAAGTTTTCAAAGTCAGAATATGAACAAGTAAATTATCCATTGGCTGCCCAACAATGGCTTTGATGTTTTTTTTTCATTCTGTTCAGTTTTTGGACCAAAACTCTACTGGACAGTAAAATGAGCATTAAGTAAAGTACGAATTCAAGGCACAAGATTTAGTGAAACTTTTCTTAGTGAATGTGAGATGTGTCAATATAAAAATTAAAGAGCTACCTAGTAACTCAGGCAAAAACATTTAAAGCAAGCTTCTTTAAATGCTGATGCTAATCCAGAATTTGGGTGGCTTATTTTTTGTTGGGGAGGGTGCCAGAGGTAGTATGAGGAAAATAAGGAAAAAACTTCAAAGCCCCCGATTTACATTTGCTGGCAAAATAATTTGTGCTTTAATAAAAATTTTAAAAGAAAGCAATTATTTGAATTCATAGCACTATTTTCCTCCTTAAATTGTTTTTACTTAAATGTTAAGATTTCCTCTTCTAAGAAGTCAAAGGAAGAGCAAGTACAGCTGTTTTCTCTTTGAACATGGGAATGGCTTTTACAGTAGTTATAAGTTTGATTATATCCAGACACAGGCTCTCCCAAGGGAAGATTTATCAACCAAGTCAGCATCAAGTACAAATATTCACAAACAGTTGTTGAAACAATTGTTTATCAACAGTATCCAATGACATCTGCTCTGCCCCTTGTAATGGGAGGAGGGGGAGCAGGAAATCTTAAGTCTCATCTCTTTCCCTACATACTTTGTATATTTGGCTTCCAGGTTCATTTGCTATGCTAATAAAGATATAGAGAACATATTGATTACATTGGTAATGGCTGATAGTTACTAGAGAAGAAAATAGAGCAACAGGGCTAATCAGGGAAACGAGAAAAAAAGACAAAAATATTATGGGTCTGTTGTGTTTGGATGGGGGTTGGGACAATTTGCACTCAAAGAGGAGAGAGAATATGGAGGGAGACTACCTTGTTGCAGAATGTTGAGAGCAGGAAAGAAGAGTTGAAAATACGTTGCTATGTTTGATACACATAACCCACTTCGGCAAGTTCTTGAGATGCTTAGCTTCTCATTTATTTTGCTTGCTGGACTATAATTTTCCTGGCTAAGACAACCTGCAAAGACTGTCCTCACGTTAAGTTTGTTTGGCCAACCTTTCATTGAGGCTTTTGCTTCTTCCAAATTGTCCCTGAGTCCACTCCCCTCCTCCATTTTATGCTCCCTGTTCTAGACTGAATTGTGTCCTCTCAAAATTCAAATATTGAAGTCCTAATGCTGGTACCTCAGAATGTGACTGTATTTGGAGACGGGATCTTTAAAAAATTAATTAAAGTTAAATGAGGTTATTAGGGTAGGTCTTAATCAAATATGACCGTTGTCCTTATAAGAAGAGGAAATTAGGACACAGGCATAGAGAGAGGACCATGTGAAGACACTGGAAGAAGACAGCTATCGGTAGGCAAGGAGGGGGGCCTCAGACTCTGCCCACACTTTGATGGACTTCTAGCTTCCTGAACTGTGAGGAAATAATTTCTGTTGTTGAAGCCCCCCAGTCTGTGGTAGTTTGTTATGGCAGCCCCAGCAAACTAATACACGCTTCGTTAAAGTCTGTTCTCTTTTGTTCCATCTTTTCAGTTTTACCTTCTCTCTTTCTCCTCAACAGCTCCAAATAACCAAGGTAAGCTGTAAAATGCCTCTCACAGTAGGTTCACATGGACTATTCCTGTATCTGAACTCATATGAGGGCCAGTTACCAAGATAAGGTAAAAAATGGTCTGGGACTGTGGAGTTGTCAGGAGGGGCAGTATGCTAGGAGGACAGGAGGGCGAGCTAGGTAGTTGAGTTCATTCAGGAGAATCACTCCTGGGCCAGCGGAGGAGGTTGGGATGTCAGGTGCTTCATAGATGGAAGCATGTTTCAGCTTGGGAATGAGAAAAAGAGAAAGAAACCATGTCGTTAAATGAGCAACCCTCTGTGCCAAACTACTGAATTAAATGTCTATATGTTTTATGGCATGTAACCACCTTTAGTGATCATAGGTATCAGAATTTTCCTCAATTTATTGATGAGGAACTGAGGTTCAGTGAGGTTTGGTATCTTGCCCAAGGTTTACAGAAAAGGAGTGGTCAAATTATACATCAACCCCTATCCACCTTCCTCCAGCTTCTGGGCCCATTACCATTATGCTCTACTCCAAGGTTCTAGACAGATGAATCAAGCACAGTGAAATTCCTGGCTAATAAAGATGGAGAACCAATGCCCAGTGCTGGTGTGGCTTCTCATCCAGGATAGAGAACAGAGACAGAAAGGAGATGCAAAGGGAAAAAGAGGCATGGGAACCGACACTGAAGACCTAACTGACCATGGTGGAGCTGACTCCCATCAAACTGCTTTTGTTCCTATCATTCTCCATTCTCCACCCAAATATGGGACTTAGGTTTGGTTTCACACATGTGCAAACATCTTTACTTGATTCTCAGCCACTAAATAATTCCCTTACAAACCTGGCTGCCCCATCCCCACCCAACTTGGTATTTAACACATCCTAGGCACATTCCCACGAAGCAGCCATCAGCTGATAACATAGGTGCCCTCATCCATAGAAAAACTTCCAACTTGCACAATTATGTTTGTTTACATGCTGATTCATAACACCTGCTGACATCTAGACAGGTCTAGGGCATCTGATGGCAATGACACTTTTCACCAGGCGAAATGTGCCTTCACAAAACACAAAAATCATGGTGAGTTAAGCTCCAGAATTAGCTTGAGTCATTAGAGCCATGAGATTTCATATTCCAAGAAACTCCTAGCAAACTTGAATGTTTACCTTTGTGGATAAAATTTAAGGCAAATTCAATCAAAAGAACATTCAGATGAGAAAATACTCATAGGGATCACAACCTCCCAACATTGCCCAATTCTGAGCATTTGAGCCCTAACTATTCAAGGAGTGCTTTTGCTCTTCTCCACTTCCTGCAAACTAATGTTGACTAAGTATATTTTCCGTGTATGTGAATAAGATCTTGCAAGATGTTTATGAAATCAAAGATTTTACTGGGGACTAAAAGCCCCTACTCTAGACACTCCACTTGTAGGGTCTATAAATCAAATGGCTGGACCTTTCCTACATCTTCCAGATGCAGCCACAAATATTTTCAGTTGGCACAATAGCAAAAATAAGGAGGGGACTTTAGGATCCTCACATCCAGATTTTAAATGCCACCACTAAAGCTGTTATCCACATGAATTTGAAATAAGTTTAAAAACTAGAATTTTAGCCTCTCCCCTTCTAATTTTCCTCTTTGTAATATAATTTGAAGCCATAATGGTCTCAGGTTAAACTATCAAGGAGAAAGTAACTTCGTTACAAGTTTTTCTCACATTTTAAGACTAAGGTACAAATTTTATTTTTTATCATCACTTAACTAAATTTATATAAGTGAGATGTCATGTAAGTGATTTTTAATCATATTACTCTATTGATTGTTTCAATTTTTAAAAGAATATTATTCCAAAATTTAAATATTATCAGCAAGGCTCTTAGTGTACTATTCTCTGCAAAGTACCACTGAAATTACGTTTTTCTACTCTGATGATTAAAACTTTGGTGTCATAAGGAAATTTGTATTTGTTGTACTGATTAGAGTTGTGAATTAAATTCATAACCTTAACATCCAGTTTATAACATTATTGAAAATCTATCTCCCACATACTAAATAACTACCATTATTAATATAGTATGACATATATATTACATATAAGTATTAGCGTAATTCTTATACATAAGTATACACATATGCAACATATATACATATATGTGTATATGTATTATACGTATATATTGTATATAAAATGACTTTTTTAGCTTTTAAATAATCTGCTACTGTTTTTGTCATTCTTTGTTTTGTTTTTTAACTCTCAAATAACTTATTTCTGCTTTTGTCATTCTTAGTAATAGGTTTCAAAACAGATTTTATGCCCAAACGGGCTTTATGCCTCGACAGTATCACGTCTAGTCATTAACCATGGTAACTATAGCAATTCATAGATTAACCACAGTAATTAGAAACATGCATCTTTATGGAGAACAGTAAATACAACTAATTTTATCTCTTTTCATGAGTATTGATACTCATGCTATTACCCATTTAAACTATTTGCATAGCATCATTTTAGTTTGTCTATTGAGGAGAAAAGTATCATCCCAATTTATCCTATAAAAAACTTCTCGGTGTTTGGAAGAATTCCAAAATTGATGATAAAAATACATTCAAAGAAGGGATAAAATTTCCAGCCTAACATTTTCTATGGACCAAAACTGGCTTTGTACTTCAAGCTAAAGTGAAATATGTCAAGAAAATGTTATTTTGGTCAATTAGTTTCAGTGTTTTTCTATTGTTCTTTTATTTTCTGTGTGTGAGCTAGTATCATAGTTTTCTTTCATAGCTTTTCAAAAAAAAAGATGATCTGATGCCTAAATTGTTAAAGTATAGACATATACTTTTTAGTATGTATAGAGATGGAGCTGATATAAATTTCAGCCACAAAGAGAGCAAAAATGTAACTACTGTAGTAATCAAGGCGTCATTTTGTCTGATGTAGAAAATTTCATCTATTAGTTACTCTTAAGTAAACTCAATTTGTTACTTTTTTCAATCATTTTAGGTTGAACTTTGAACTCAATGAGAATGGACTCTGTTCCTGTTCTTTCTTCAGAGATTGAAGCTAAACCCTAGGTGACTTAAGCCAATGGCGCTCCAGTGATGGAGAGGAGTGACTCTCTGCCTCTCAGGTGTCACATATCTCTGTTCTCTACTGGCATCCTCCGTCATTTGGCCCATTGGACCATCAGATAGGTTCCCCCTTGATCCTGGCACCAGCTAAGACGTAACTGTGATTCATGCAGTTCCCAGCAAGATAGCCACTCCTCCTCAGCTGGCTTGTGCTTCATGTGCAGAAAAATCCCCACAGGTCTCAGTCTCTTCCTCTCTTTCTCTCTCCCTCCCTCATTCTCCCTCTCCTCACCTACCCCTTCTATGTCCTAATCTAGGGCAGGCAGATGCTTTCCTAGATTACTCTGGAGCTGTGGGAAACTGAGCAGGCAAACTTCCCCCCTTGTTTTTAAGTCACCAAGTCACAGAAATGGTGCAGGGCCTTCATACTGAGGGCCTCTGTCTTCCCGCCTTTATCTGGAGAGTGAGGGACAAGGCCTCTCTGCTCTCAAATCCGTAAAGGGAGTTGTATCACCTTCTAACCTGGACTCACTGCCAGAGGCCAAGGGTGGGAGAGAGGGCCAGAGGCCCTGCTGCCCTAACTTGCTAAATTCCTCTCTGAACTCTCCTAACTACTTCCCAACTCCAACACTGCCTAAGGGGCAGAGACTCCTGCTCAGATTTAACTTCCTCAAAGCTTCTATTTTTAACGCCCAAACCTAAGTTTCCAAATGTTCAGAAAGAGTGTGTGTCTTGGGTTTCAAGAATCTTTCAAAACTCACAAGGCAGTGAAGGTGGGATTCTTTACTTACCTGGGGGGAGTAGGGGGAGCCAAGACATGTAAAACCAGTCAACGTAAGGGAAAAAAATCTCTCCGTTAATATCGCAGAATTATTATCCTACTACAACTGTCTTCCATGATTAATAAATATAGAAACAGAAGATTGAATACAAGTGTATCTTAAGTGTATTTGAAGCATTGAAAGATGTGAAAATTTTCCTCTGTAAGTGGCTCATTGATTTTGTTCGTTTTCCTAATTGTGACTTACGAACACTATTGTGGCTAGGTTTTTACATGTATATATAGAAAGATAGATGTCTTGTTAGCGATTTATTCTGAACGAAATGAAAGTACTTCAGAATGTCCACAGTAATTAAAAATTATCAGGCCAAATTTTATTCCCACAGAAAAGTATTACTACTAAAAACCCCTAAAAGAAACTAAATTTACGTCACATATTATATGATCATCTCAGAATAAGAAGTGTAGATGTAGTTCAATTATTATAATGTCTTTTGGTTTCCCTCATTTTTTTTTTTTATAATTAATTTTTTTGTTAAAGATTTTATTTTTTCCTTTTTTCTCCCCAAAGCCCCCCCCCCCCGGTACATAGTTGTGTATTCTTCGTTGTGGGTTCCTCTAGTTGTGGCACGTGGGACGCTGCCTCAGCGTGGTCTGATGAGCAGTGCCATGTCCGCGCCCAGGATTCGAACCGACGAAACACTGGGCCGCCTGCAGCAGAGCGCGCGAACTTAACCACTCGGCCACTGGGCCAGCCCCTGGTTTCCCTCATTTTATTATAATGTTGTATCCACAGTACCACAATGATCCATTAAATTGCTTGAAAAGTTAATTAATTGAAAAATCCAGTCAAACCAAACATAAGTCAAAATCAACTCTCATTTCAATTAACATTAGTTCACTGAAACTTCAAATACAGGAAAATATATAAGTATTTTTGTCTTTACACAGAACCGTGTATCTTCTTTAATAAGATATGTTGGCTTGGTAAGTGAAGAGAATAAAATTTTAGAAATGTGATATATAATATGCCAAGTTCTGATCTTACCTAGCAATCTCATCTTTACATGCTGATTAGACCTTTCATTAGTCACACCATTTTACATTTTAAAGAATGGAATGGGTAGGCAAAAACAGCAAGAGGTAAAAATAAAGGGAAGAAGTTATAAAACTATATATATTTTTTTCTTCTCCCCAAAGCCCCAGTACATAGTTGTATATCCTAACCACAGGTCATTCTAGTTTTTCTACATGAGATGCCATCAGAGCATGGCTTGATAAGTGGTGTGTAGGTCCATGCCCAGGATCCAAACCAGTGAACCCTGGGCTGCCAAAGCAGAGCAGGCAAACTTAATCACTTGGCCGTGGGGCTGGCCCCTATATTTTTTATATTTTTATATTTTCCTGATACATTGGGTCATCAAAATTAATCATTTCTATATCTTTCATTTTTAAAGTTCACCCCTCGCTTCTTCCACACCTGTGCATATGTTTGCTTCCTCATCTTTGAAAGGAGGGTGACAGAAAGCATCTAGGATGCCAGAAAGGCATATTGCAAACTGTTGACAAACCACACCACAAGCCAAAAAAAAGTGGATATTAGTGTTCGTCATAGTAGAACAATTACCAAAAATGTAATTGTTTACTTTTAGCATATGTTAAATGTCTCGTGATAAGAAATATTCCGGAGCAGATATAATTTACTATCCAGCAAGGAAACTCCCATAGAAAGTCTGGATTAATTTTCATTCAAACTTATTAAAGGTGAATAAAGATCGATCCTTTTAAAAATGTTTTTAAATTCCCAAAATAATTTAGTCATTTATGTTTGTTATGGATGATTGATCCATTTATAAGGTTTTTGACAGTAATAGCAGAGAGAAGTTTGATCTTTTTGTTAGTCCTTTAAATTACATTGGCAATGATCTCTCTACTATATCCAGGCAACAAATACAAATGCATGTTGATCTTCTACTAAAGGGACAGTAAATTCTGTAAAAGGATATAAAAATGTATGGTCATCAGAAAACACATAAGGAATATAAAATATGAATGACCATTATAAGGGAAAATTGGATGAAGGACAGTAAAGAAAAAGTTTTACATGAGCTCAAAAGACAACACATAATCTTTGCCTGAAGGGCATCAAGATGATTTTGTAACGCAGGTGCCGGTTCCCTGGGCCTTCAGGATGGTCAGCATGTGATCAAGCGGAGCAAAGCGGGCCACCTCCAGGACAGAGAACTGAAAAGGAGGGAGAGTGATGGGAAATTACTCATCTAGAAAACGCAAAATGCCCTAAATCAAAAAATCCTCAACTACTGACAAATCCTGCAAATATTGCGGCAACAGAAGTCTTTGTTAAAATGCAAATTAAATATATGAACACCCAGCATCAATCACTTACAATAAAAGCCAACAAAACAAAAAGTCAAGTTTCTAGCTTAACAACCAGAAAGATTTTAATGTGAACACAGTAAACTAGATTAGGATCAGTAGACTCAGTTCTAATATGAGTCCTGCCATCTATTTGCTGACTGGCTGGAGAAAAGTTACTTGACTGTCTGGGTGTCACCTAGAGAACAGAGATGACAAAACCCACCCCATCACTGTCTCAGGGTTATTGGGGGCATTAAAGAAAATGGAATTCAAAAGGAAATAAACACTTTCAAAAATGTATTACCTGGTAAGAACATATACTATGCAACATATTGAAAAGCAGTGCTTATATTCCTCAATTTTTGCACTCATAGACACACACATACACACACACACACACACAGGTGTTGAGAAGAGAGTGACAGTGATGACACGTCTGGACATGCCAAAGGAAGAGGTTTTCCTGTGGCTATAGGAAGTCTCCCACACCTTAGTCATCCATAAAAATGGAGCTTTATTCTCTTTCCATCAAATATCTGAAGGCCCATGAAGACTATCCTTCAGAGTTCTGGATTGGCCATTTTAGTCTAAGTTTTGGTGTCTTCTAGAACAGTGGCCACCAGATTCCCAAACCACACAATGAGACTTCTCATCTAGATATTAACAACTGTATTTCCTCCTTTTTCTTTGCAACCTTGAGAAAACAAAGGATTTGTTTCATTTCATTTTGATCATCAATGAATTACGAAGTAGAGGGCAGGATTGATGTGTGCTAGGTAATGTGAGGGACACTTATGAACACTTTCTTACTCGGCATCACATTTTTAAAAATATTTTTTAAATCGTCTTGTAATATAGTAGGCATGAAATTATTTAAAGATTTTATTTTTTCCTTTTTTCTCCCCAAAGCCCCCCCCCCCCCCCGGTACATAGTTGTATATTCTTCGTTGTGGGTGCTTCTAGTTGTGGCATGTGGGACGCTGCCTCAGCGTGGTCCGATGAGCAGTGCCATGTCCGTGCCCAGGATTCGAACCAACGAAACACTGGGCTGCCTGCAGCGGAGCTCGCGAACTTAACCACTCGGCCACGGGGCCAGCCCCGGCATGAAATTATTTAAATAATGTAAAGCACTATCTACTTGTAAGTTATTACTATCTAACTTGTAGAATTCTTCAAGGAATTTAAAAAATCCTTTCTTTAAAGAATAAAAACAAGTATAAAAATGCCATATCATCGGCTCAATAATAAAATAAAATAACCTGATAATGAGAAGTAAATATGAACAATGTGATTACGTACTACTCTTTATTAAACTAGTGGCACAATTGTTTCTTCTTAAATAATTACTTCATGTATGATTATGGATATTAACAAAGGGAGTTTTCTAAACACTCAGTGCATGTCTCCTACTTTGCTTTGTTTTGTATCCATGCTCCAATTATATGAATTTTTGAAGAAAACAGGAATAGCCCCCACATCGTTTGGATGAATATAACCTGGATTTCACTACTAGATCTTGAGATAACAGTGATGTTAATTTTGTTCCTCCAAACAACCATCTTTCTTAACATCTCTAAACGACCCCATTGCAGGCAAGCTCTTCATCAGCTGTACAGCTGTGACATGAGACAATGTGCAGCATAATCTGTTCTGCCACATCTGCTTGGTCTCTCACATATTTAACTAAGCTTTCATCTCTGAAGTGCAAAGATAATTATTTCCAGAAGTCACTGAAAGAAGCAGGACCATCGGAGGACATGGGTGTCAGAGATTTGCTTGACTTTCAGACAGCGAGAAAAAGTGAAAATCTCCCAAAAAAAGGATTTGTGAGATTCTACAGGATGTATGTGTTTTACAGTTCAATTTTGGTCTTAGAGAACACGAAATGTACTAAACATCAGAAAAATCCCATGAGGGCAGGGGAAGCACTCTGTTCTGCCGTCATTCCAGTGAGTCGGAGAGCTCTGTGGAGATCCAGAGAGAGAGCAAGAGCTGTCCTGCAATGCTGAACAGCCACCAGCAGTGATGAGCACCCTAGCAGATGCTTCTGGCTCACACAGCTGCCTACCAGTCCCACGGGAATCAGAAAAGGCAGAATTTAACAAAGGAACATTAATTTAAATATTTCTGTTGACAATGTTAAGATCTTATTATTGTTCTGTCAAAACATATCATGTGATTATTACATTTCTTTTTCATTTTTTATTTATTTTTTTGGTTGTTTTTTTGAGGAAGATTAGCCCTGAGCTAACTGCTGCCAATCCTCCTCTTTTTGCTGAGGACGGCTGGCCCTGAGCTAACATCCATGCCCATCTTCCTCTACTTTATACGTGGGACGCCTACCACAGCATGCTGTCAAGCAGTGCCATGTCCGCAGCCGGGATTCGAACCTGCGAACCCCCGGCTGCCAAAGCAGAATGTTCGCACTTAACCCGTGCACCACCGGGCCAGCCCCACATTTCTTTTTTGTTAATTAAGCAAATAAAAATAGTTCTTGAGGGCCAGCCCCATGGTGTAGTGATTAAGTTGGCACACTCTGCTTCAGCAGCCAAGGGTTCGCAGGTTCAGATCCCAGGCGTGGACCTAGGGCTGTTGGTCAAGCCACGCTGTGGCATCCCACATAAAATGGAGGAAGATGGCACAGATGTTAGCTCAGCAACAATCTTTCTCAAGTAAAAAGAAAAAGATTGGCCACAGATGTTAGCTCAGGGCCAAGCTTCCTTATGAAAAAAAAAAAAGTTCTTCCTTTGCTTAGAATTTTGCTGGGGCTGTTAATTTTGTTTTTGTCCTGTCATAACATTTGGAAATTGCCTAATTTTTTTCTTTTCATGCATTCTAGATGCCGTGGTTATGACAGGATGAAAAAATAATTACTAGTAAGTCCTTATTTGTTTGTGATAAATAATGAAAGAATTGTATCTTGTTCAATTAAAACAGGAAAAAGAATTCATGAGTAGCAGGGACATATTTGATTGCTATCGTGTTAAAAACATAACTCATAAAAGTTAGAAGCATGCTAAAGATGACATACTTCAATATTTATTTCACCAGTTCCATGATGCTAACCGTTACTTTGTGAAGGTTACCATTACACTAATTAACTTGTTTAATACATATGTACCAAATACTGTGCTAAGAGCTTTACTTGCATTATCTTTTATCTTTTTTAAACTTTTTATTATGGGTATTTTCAATAATATATCAAAATAAAACAGTATAATGAACTCCCGTGTACCTCATAACCCATTCTCTACAGTTACAGCTATTTCTATACTCTCACACACTTCCTCTTCTCTCTACTGTTTTGAAGTAAATCTTATCCTTCATATAATTTCATCCATAAATATTTTAGTATATAATTTCTAGAAGATTGGGATGTTTTTTAAAGCAGCATCATTTTATATAATACTCAACGCAAGCTTATGAAGTTGCTCCTATGAATACCTCCATTTCCCAGATGAGAACACTAAAGCTTAGGGACGTGAAGCATCTTGGCCAAAGTACCCGCTAGAGTGTGGCCTCCTAGGGGCTCAAATACCGCTCTCCCTGAATCCAAAGTCGAAGCTCCTGAGCATCACGTCAGCTCTCTAACACAAGATCATTTCGCTCTCTGAAAGTTTTTCTGCTTTTTAAATATCTCAGTACTGACTGGTACCTCATGGTGACAACACCAACAAAGTAAAAATGCTCTTAATCACCTCAGGAATTGAGAATTGTACTCAGGGCACTAGATGACATGAATTTCTAAAAACTAAGGCGGTCACAGAAATCATTATGCCTCTTTCCCTCCTATCTTAAGTTCGTCAAAACTTGTGACCTAGATATACAGACTCTTGAGATTCTGTCTCTAAAGTTAGAAAAACCTCTGTCATGGGTACTCTGAATTACAGAAGGTACAGAGAGCTGCAGCCAGCCCTGACATATATCCAGGCAGGCCAGGGAGAAGGCTGACCAGGATACGGGGAAGCCCCAGGAGTCAATACTTCAGACTACTTAACATTTCTCCACAGAACTGCACATGCTCTAGTTAGGAGGACGTGATACATAGGTGCTGCCGGCTGGTGACAGTTCTAGCTGTCGTTTAGTTTTAACGTTGCCCTCCTACACAGATCCTTATTCTAATAAAATATATCTTTTAAAATAATTTTCATGCCTGAATATGTTTTTCTGAGATGAGTCATTTATGTCACTGTACTACTTGTAAAGTCAATATGGAATTATTTTCATATTCAGCTACTATAAATAATAACTATCACGTGACATGGAATTTCTCTCTTGAAATAAAGCTATATAATCATGGCAATTTCCATGCGAATTATCTCAGACATGACTCTGGCCTAGAGAAACCTAACCTGCAATTTACAATTGCTAGATCACATAAAAGTAGTTGTCACAGAGGCAGGCCCTTGGAATAGTTAGGGATTCAGCAAAAAGAGTGGTTTCCTTGGGTGCTAATCGAATGTCTGAGGAGGCAGAACTGAAAGAAGAGAGAAGTAAAGAGTCTTGGCTTGGGATTCCTAACATTAAACTTACGTCCTTGTCTACATTAGATAAGATTCCATCTCTTTTAGCACATTCGGACCTTTACACAAACAAGTCAAGAATACATACTAATTTTTCATTGTCCATTTGGCTCATTAGCTACTTCTTTATAGGATTTGATTCCATACATAAGCACTATGTGTGTACATGGAGGATACAAATATGGGTAACTCATAGAGTTGCCATTACAATCCAGTAGAGAGACAAGTATACTGATGACTATAATATATTGTAGTATAAGATGTCTTTCCTATGAAAGGAAAGAAGATATAAGTAAAGTGCCATTGGGTCAGAGATGAGGATCAAAGGGAGGACTGATATTATTCAACTGGGATGGGACCAAAAAGTCATGGCATTTGAGATAGGCCTTAGGTCACTTCCTCTCTGCGTGTTTCACTCCTACTAAGTCTCAAATGAAGTGTCTCCTTCTCTGAGAATCTTTCCATGACTCCCTCCCCAAGACTGAGTCCCATGGCCATTCTTAGCGCTCCCATATTTCTATTATTGCCTTTCCTGGCAGTTCTAAAAAGATGCTTCTAAATCACAGTATCTCCTTCTACATGAGTTCATTGAATTAAGGGGTGTTGATTTGTTCATCTTTGCACTGTTTTTGCAGTTCTGGCATGGAGTGGGTGCTCAAAACTTTGTTAAATTAATGAATAACGCTAAGATTTAAACAGGGCTACACCTCAGAAGATAGGTGGTGTTAGAGGTATAGAGTGGGAAATCACCAGCATATAGGTGCCAATTGCAGAATTTAAGGTGGATGAGCTCTGCAAGGGTTATGATACAGAGGAAAAAGAGGTGAGCCCTTGGTGAACTATCTTCCCAATGAGGCCTATTCTTATTGATACTCCCTGCTTCCTGCTTCCAACCTTCTGTAACCCCACCCACACCCTCTTATCCTGCTTGAATTTTCTTTTATTCTATTGACTTTTAAGATATGTAATTTTTTACTTATTTATTATATTTTTCGTTGCCCAACTCCCCTGATTAGCATGTAAGTTTATGAAGGTTGGGACCTTCGAATATTTTGTTAAAAAATGCAACCTTAATACTTAGAACATACTAAGCACTCAATAACTATTTGTTGAATTAATGAATAATTATCTATATTTAGAGTGTTAAATAAGGGAGAAGAGAAACACAAAAAAGAACAATTATGGTATTGGAAGACAAAGAGAAGATCTAAATTATAGAAGCAAAAGGAGAAAGGAATTTTAATAAGTAGTGGGTAGGTAAGAATTAAGATAGGTATGAAGTGTTTTAGGAAGAAGAAATCTGAGAAGAGATTTCTGCATTTAGTAAATTCAGATCATTGATAATTACAGAACAATATCCACGGAAGTGAGTGAAGAAATCAGATGGCAAAAGCTTGAGAATGAAGTGAAGGCTGAGAGAGAAAATGGCATCTAGCACAGACCACTCTTTTGTGAAATTTAGTGGCAAATAGCAAGAGCAGTGGAAAAGAAATTTGAGGTAGTAACAGGGATGAGAAAATTGTAGATGGTTTTAAAACAAGGAACAAGGCACAAATGGCCATTAGGTAGGACGCAGGGGAAAAAAATGCTAAAAAGGAAGAGAGTGATGTAAAATAATATTGGGGAAAAATCCAGACAAGGGCAGTGATGATAACAAAGAACAGGTAAGTTTAACCTTTCCAAGTCAGCCAAATTCTTTCTCCAAAACATAATGAAAAGGATAAAGCAAGTGCTCTATAGACAAATCATTTAGGAGGAATGAAGAGAATACAAAGGAGTTCACCTTGTATGGTGCAGTTTTGTGCATAACTGAAGCTATATCAGCTCGTGTCCATATATGCTGCTCTATCCACACATGAATATTATCAACAATATTGATCGTGAGGCTGGATCACATAATAATGCATTTGGTTACTTTCTACCTGCATGGATGCTGAAGATGCAACACAGAAAATTCATTCGTTCAAAAGTATTTGTGAGGGGGCTGGCCTCATGGCCAAGTGGCTAAGTTCGCGCACCCCACTTTGGCGGCCCAGGGTTTCACTGGTTCGGATCCTGGGCGCAGACGTGGCACCACTCATCAGGACATGCTGAGGCAGCATCCCCCATAGCACAACCAGAGGCACTCACAACTAGAATATACAACTATGTACTAGGGGACTTTGGGGAGAAGAATCAAAAATAAAAAAGAAGATTGGCAACAGTTGTTAGCTCAGGTGCCCAATCTTTAGGAAAAAAAATTAAAAAAAAAGTATTTGTGAGCTATCTACTATGGACTCATCACTGTTCTAGGCACGGGACCACATCAGTGAACAAAGCAGACAAAATTCCTTGCTAGTGGAGAGAAACAATAAACATATGATATATTAGATGATAATGTATGCTAAGAAGAAAAATAAAACAGGAAAGTGGTAGGAAGGGTAGTGTCAAGAACTGTGAAGGGTCTGAGAATTCACCCTGTTGATAGGCTAATATATTTACCTTGAACAGTTTCATGGATTCTAGCAAAAGACACAAGACTCCTGGGTCAAAGATGGACTTTATTACTCACAATAAGCAGCAGCCAGAGTATCAGATTGCACCACTGCCTCTGAATTCTCACAAGATGACAAAAAGAAGGCCAGACGATACCTACACATGCAGTGGGCTGCATTATAGGAGAAGAACTCTGAGTTTAGGGAACCGAAATCTTTTATAACAGACAGTGAGCCTTCCTGATCTTTCTTTCAGAGGAAACGTTACCTTTTTTATATTGGAAGTAATCATGTCTCCTTTTGCTGTATAAAGCAAAACTATTTTCATCTTCCAGGGCTGTTAGCTATATACACATCTTTAAAAAGATAGTCTAGAATAAAAGTCTATCAATGTTTCCTTCACAGGATGTACAGACACATGAGAGACACATG
Source organism: Equus caballus (assembly GCF_041296265.1). Lineage (NCBI taxonomy): Eukaryota > Metazoa > Chordata > Mammalia > Perissodactyla > Equidae > Equus > Equus caballus. The sequence continues at coordinate 67,743,571 of NC_091685.1, read as the reverse complement.
CAGAATTATCTCCCAGTAATATCAACCCCTCCTTTTACCAAATTTGTTCAGTTTGTGTCAATCAACATTTTATTAAGGCTACTATCAATAGAATGCCAAGAAGCAGGATGAGGCTAACTTTTACTTCAATCATGCCACCCAGGTTCCAAGCTTCAACCACGCGAGCAAATCCCATGAACCATCAGGGTCTACCCAAGAAAGTCAGATGACTTTCTCCTAAAGTTTCTTTGTTGACCTCTCTACTTTGCCCAAGGCATTAATCCAGGCACAAAGAAAAAGTCTAGGGCAATTTTCCCATGTATAACCACCCTGATCAGTGCGTTGAGGCTGGCCTAAACGCCTTCGAGGGCCAAGGTGGTATCATTAATCACTTTAGCTAAAGTTAGGTACCAATTTCATACTACCTTTCCAAGGTAGGGATAACTTCCCACAGGGTGCACATAATAAGTCGGTTATCCCTCTGTGATACCTCGCTAGAAAGAGTAGTCTCATTTGGAGAGATCTTCACTGTCATCTGAGGGCTATATAATCTACTCGGGGTATATTTTTAAATCCTTGAAGGTCACTTATGATTGCCCTGATCATGCAACTTACCATTTTAGAGGGGAGAGAAGCAAGTTAATGCCTGGCTTCCACCCGAGAAGTATAGTTCCCAGGGGTGTGTGTAGTGCCTCTGGGAAGGAAGTGTTGTTTACGATTGTCAGAGCTCTCCAAGTGGGACCTACACCAGTCACAGAGCACAGTATGACGCGCCTCCACGGCAGCCTCCCAACTGGCTAGTATGTCTTAGGATACCCTTTTCAGGATATAGTTGAGTCTTTTTCTCGTGTTTTGAAGGACAGCCAAAGGGTAGTTAGTACAATCTGTCCTGTTTGTCCCTATCACCAGATGAGCAACATTCCTCCACCTAACTGAATGATTGACTGAACAATGGCCATGGGAATAGCGTTGGGAAAGACATCCATCCAGAGTGTTGACAGGTGTTTTGCATGGAAGGTGCAGGAGCTGAGGCCATTACCTGCAGTTTCTGATAGATGTCTCAGTAAGGCTAAAGGGAATGTCATAAAATTATAGTCAAAGGTGTCTGGGAGAGGATGGCAGATCCATTAGTCAGTTAAACTTAAGGTGCTCGAAGCCGTTTGGAAGAGCTGCACCAGAGCATTTTCCTTTCTAAAAAAGGCTCCAGGGATGATTCTGAAAGTAAAGATCGTTAATGTCCCTCTGCTCCTCATACATCCTGAGGCATGAGTCTTCTCTCTCTAAGGGCCAGGGGTGTTGTTCTTTCTCTAATGCCATGAACTCAGTGTCCCATTCCAGTACATATAACTTTATCTTTTTTCCAATTATCTCCTACTTGCACTTAGACTTAAATAGTATAGTGTAAATAAAGAGAATATAGAGAGAAAGACAAAGATATTTTTATAAATTGTACAGAGACCCCAACTTTGACCCACATGTGACACTATAGTCCATTTTTTGAGGAAGTCATTCCAACAGTCAACAACATCAGGTGCCTATAATGCTCGGAAAGTTCTGCAATTCCTTGACTATTAGTCCACTTTTGTGTGCCTATTGCAATAAAAGCACACCATTGTGAGATTGCAAGTGGAACAGAAATCTGAAAACACGACACAGACTAGTTTCAAGGCCCACACTAGTATCATCCACAATCCACTGGTTGGACTAGAACAGCAAAATTGCAAACTGAAAAGAATGTCAACAGCAGTAAGTGACCTCTGATAGCCTCAAGAGGAGACCATAGGTTCCATGGAGTCAATATGTGAGACAAACATACTTATTTTGTCAGAAGTCATAAATATGGCATGCAGTGTGTTATGGGCTGAATTCTGTCTCCCCAAAATTCAAATGTTGAAAGCCAATCCCCAAGACCTCAGAATGTGACTCTATTTGGAGACAGGATCTTTAAAAATGTAATTAAGTTAAGATGAGGTCATTAGTGTGGCCCTTCATCCAATGTGACTGATATCCTTATAAGAAGAGGAAGTATGCATGCAGATATGGTACAAAGGGAAGACCATGTGAAGACACAGGGAGAAGACAGCCATCAACAAGCCAACGAGAGAGGCTTCAGAAGAAACCAATCCTGGAAACACCTTGATCTCAGACCTCTAGCCTTCATTTCTATGAAGAAATACATTTCTGTTGTTTAAACCACCCTGTCTGTGGTGCTGTGTTATAACAGCCTGAGCAGACTAAGACACAGTGGTAGCTTCTGCATCAGAAATGTAGTCCTTGACTTTGTGCCTTGTCATTAATGGTGGATGTGTTGCCATGTCTGGTTTGATGATAGGTCCAGTCAGTGGTGGTAGTGATCTGGGTGGTGAAGCCTTGATCAGCACTTCAAATCCAGTCAGTACCATCAGAAAACAGGCTCTTATTATGACCATCTACACCAGTGGTCCAGACTGTTCGATCAGGATTTGTTTCCAGAGTTTGTGGACCAAAGGAAGACTATTTAATCATTCAGCCTGTAGTTTTCCAAGTGGCAGACCAAACAGGTAGACCACTGGCAACAGCCCAAAGATCAATAAAAATACAACAACTTCAACAAGGGGAGTATGGACCAGAGCTGTGAGAAGGACCTTGAATTCTGCTCACTGAATGGACCAATCGTGTCCACTTTAGGTTCTGTTTAGATGGTGCTGATGTTGAACAAACACAGCAACTCAGTGGGCACTATCAGGTTTCAGTTTAGCCAAACCATCAGTGAGCTAAGTCTAGGCATTTAGGAGAACTCTCTGAACCCAGAGCCCCATTGAGCCAGCACTTTGTTTCAGATGATGGGATGGAGGATAAAGGTTCTCCCAAAGAAATAGCTGGCACTTTTTCACATAAAGCCAAGATGCCACTGACCCAGGCCAGCTGCATTCTTGAATATACCATTTCCATTTGATGAGTGAGGCTTATTAAGCCATTCCCAGCTTGTTAGTCCTTGAATCCAAGTTGCCTCACCACAAAATGGAGGTCACACAATATTACTATTTCAAGGATATCCTTGAAAGAATAATCTGTAACAAAATGCAGGCAGTGTCTCACTTGCAAGATGTTCCAAAATGAAAGCGACTTGTGAAGAATTGTCTCCCAACATACACAGTTTGCGATTTTAAATAAGGTGGCAGAGAAAGACTGAGAATTTGGAATAAAGACCCGAACAATAGGAGATTGGAAGAATCTTTATGGGTATCTGGAGTTGAATCATTCTCCTTTGTTCATACAGAAACAGGGTGAATAAAAGATGCTAAAGAATACTTGACTGGGAACTAGGAAGCCTGATTAGACAGCCAGTCTTACTCCTGACCATTTGCATAAACTAGGGTAAAATCAACTGGAATTTCCCATTCTTGATGTTGTCTACAACATGAAGTGGTTAGACAAGGTGCGTCATGAAGGCCTCTGTGATTCTGTTTTAATCTATACCTGCAGAAGTCCGTGGCACTTATAAGTAAATCTTCAGATCGTCATCATCAATAACATTCTGTACTTGAGAATCTGCATTCCTTAAAAAGACTCCCTCGGCTAAAATGGCTGATTCCCACCACCACCACATTGTCAAGGGCTGTCATCCTACACTGATTTATTCTGTCTCATAGTACTTATCTCAATCTGAAAATATATTTTATGTTTGTTTTATTGTTTATTTCAAGAGCAGAGATTTTGTGTCTTTTTCACTTTCATATTTCTAGTACCTAAAATAGTGCCTATCAGATATAGGGACAAGATAAATACTTGTTGAATGTTATTGTTTAATTAGGAAAATACTCGATCTGTCAGATTTTCTGCTGAGATGCCTATTTACTTAGAATCCATTTTCAGGTTGAATAGATTCTGAGAATATTTCCTACTTGTGATTTAAATATCATCCATTTCCTGACTTAGAGGCATTTTGCTAGAGATATTGTCATTTTTGATCATGTTTCTAACTAAAAGAGAAAAGAATAATAATTTAAATAAGTAGTAAGTAAAGTCATATGACTGTACTGCTTTCACTGCTTCAGATAAATCAATTAATTTTTTTTAATTTGCTAATACTTTTAAAAATTTATCTGTCTCAATGAGTTGACTTGAGGGGAAAGCCAGGCTGGACGTCCTAGATAATCTGATGAAATAATATATTATCTCTTGAAATGATTAAGATATTGAATAAGGAATTGCTTTCAATCATCTACTTATATTCACAGTTTTTCCCCTCAGGAAAACAGAAGTTTATTGATTTTGATAATTAACCTCAATTAACAGATGTCTTATTCATTAGTTGCAGTAACAACATTATCATTTTTGGTATTTTCTCAGCAGTTCAATACATGAAATGGAATAGATTTTTTTAACCTTTCCATACTTTCTTTGTATATCAGGGCTAGTGAGTAGGCATTTCTTGGAATTTATAACTGAAATTCCAGTACCGTACACATTTTTTTAAATTCTGACTTATTCCTCTTCTTTCTTCATTCCTTACAGAAACAACTACGGACTTTTTTTTACTTTGACTTCATGAGTGAGGATGACTTTGCTAACACTTGGAGAAAAGTTATGCTAAATGGAGACATGGATCTATTAGAAGTGTCCTGAAAAAGAAACTTTGTTAGGGAAAAGAGTAGGGAGATGATGATACTAAAAAACCTGCCTCCCCCAGATGCTCTTCCTAGGACTTATCACAGTAAGAAACAAAAGCATGATCAACAAAACTAAATAACACAGATGTTTAAAAAGAGCAAAACTTCGGATAGGCAGCACAGTTTGTGGTCAAGAACATAAGTTCTGAAACCGTATGATCTGGATCCAGTCCTGACACTAACTCATGATCTTAGATGAGTTATTCATCTGCTAAGAGCCTTAGTTCCAGCATATGTGAAAACTGGTTTAAGACTAGTACTAACCAACTGGACTGTTGGGAAGGCTAGAAGAGATAACACTTAGCAGAGCACTTATCACAGTGTCTGGCAGACAATAAATCCTCACTAGATCTTTGCTATTATTATCGTTTTAAACTTCAATTGGATAAACATCCTTATCAAAATATTTTCTGGTAAGCATCTTTACTCAATATCCCACAAGTGTTTACCAAGAGTCTACTAACCCAACAATATCACAGTCATAAATATTCATTATGTTGCTGATACAACCTATCTTAGCCTCGTTCCCTAGAAACAGAGCCCCAGGCAAAAGCAAATGTGCTAATACTTTGTGGAGGAGTGCAATCCAGAAACAGGCAAGAGGGAAAGGTGGGGGGATCAAATACAAGTAATGCTGGGCACAGCTTCATGATGAGGTCGTTGATCATTTTTACAAAATATCTCCAGAGTTCATTTATGAAGTTACTGAGTCTCTAAACAATCCTTTTGTGATCGAAGAAGAGAGTTGAATTTATTTACCAGCCCTCTTGTTCGAAATTTGTCCCATGGGCATTAACACTTACAGGTTGCACATGCATGTGTTCCCCTTGGATGCTGTAGTATCTTGCTTCTCAGGACCTGGGAATCCACAGGGCCAGAGCAAGAGGTGCTCAGTGAGGAGGGTAAGCTGATGTTTTAGGACAATGCCCGTGAACAACATGAGGAAATAGGGAGCAGCTGCCACAGCAGGCCCATTCATCTATAGAAGTAGGGACACCTCCTGCCAGAGTGCAAGACAAGTATATGGATCTGGAGTGGTGCATAAGCTGACTGATACACATGCTAGCTACGGAAGCTCAGAGTTAAAGGAAATAGGACTGAGAATTCCTGGAAGAATCGAATCATATCTCTTTCTCTTCTAAATTAGCTGGGCCTGGGGTATGTCAAGTTTCTCTGAATATCTAAGGCACTCACAAATGGACTCTATATGAGCCCCTCCATTAGCCTCCAAGAAATCGACTACTGTAATTGATCTGCAGTCTTTTCAAATACTATTTCATTCTCTGGCATGTGAATGAGCAAAATAACAAAAAGTCAAACACAAACCAAAAAAATTAGCTGAAACAATCTGCAACAGTACAGTCAGAAAACGTGCTACACATGAGGAAAAGAACCTTGTCAATTATTGTTTTCAAAAGCTATGCTAAAAATTGTTCATACTGAATAATATTTAGACAAAAGTACTTTTAGAGCTTCTGTACAAGTTAATATTTGACATATATTTAACTGATATATCATGATTCCAAGATGCAAACCAGGGCTATTTGGGGGTGTCTCATATAACTGAAAAATAACTACTTTATCTCTAAGAAGATGTAAAATAATGGGAAAGCTTTTGAGATATATTCTGGTTAAATTTGAATGGGAAGAGAAGAAAGGGGTGAAAAATATGAAGATTTTTAAAAGATGGTGCTTGGCCCAAAGAGATTCTGCTTTAGTCTGTTAGATCAGCTTGCTTCAACAAAAGTAGATAAATAGCCACTGTAGTGAGGTAAGTTTGATCACAAAAAGGACAAAAATAACATCCGTTTCAGGAATCAGAAAGAATTAGAGGTAGACTAGATAATTTGAAGTAGTAAGTACTCTGCTGTGTACTGGAAAAGCTGAACAAAACATACAAAACACCTGCTTTAAGACACAGGAGAGATAACATGTCAGTGAAAAGTTACTGGTTCAGGATCTTGAGATACAAAAGAGAACCAGGAAAGTGAGCCCAGCTCCAGGACCACTTCTCACCCTTTTTTTTCTTAATTTGAAAGAGGAAGGGTGAGAGCACTTGAAAGAACTACAGCTCAGCTTAAAATCATTTCATTACGTGAAATTAGATTAAGACAATCCGCACTCTGCATTTTTAGTGTTCCCAGATGCCTGGTTGGAGGAAAAGTAAATCCTCTCTGGAAATTATAACATTATTCTCTTTTCCAGACTATTTTTAAGGGCAATTGGTAAACACGTCGTGGGGGAGGAGGCAGCAGGGAGCAGGGAAACAAGCACAGAAAAGCAACAGTACTGAAAAACAGCAAAAATAAACAATAGAAACAAACCCAAAGGAACTCCAAATTTGAAGCTAAGCTTATTCTGTTCAAGGACATAAAAGATAAGACATCAGATTTTAGCAGAGAACTAAAATCAACTTTTACAATAGAATGACAACAACAAAACAATTACCAAAGTTAAAATCTCAATGAATGGGTTTTATAGGAAATTAAAGATGATTGAAGAGAGAATTAGTGAACTGAGCTGTAGCTCGGAAGAAAATCTTCAGAATGAAGCATGGAGACACTAAAAGCATGAAAAACACAGAAAAGAAAATAAGAATTATAAAGGGATATAGTATAAAAGCCTAATATAAATATAATGGAAATCCTAGAAGAAGAACAAAAGGAGAATGGAATAACAGTTATATTTAAAGAAGAAATGACTGAGAACATTCCCAAACTGACGAACCAAGCCACATATTCAAGAAACCATACAAAGCACAAGGAGAAAAAACTAAAAAGAAATCAATACCCACTCACATCATGGTAAAACCCATATTGAAAACCATGCTGAATACCAAACCAAAGAGAAACCTTAAAAGCAATTAGAACAAAAAAGAACAGATTACCTTCAAAAGAGCAACAGTTAGACTGACAGCTGACAGCTTACTTCTCAAAAAAAGAAATATAAGCAAAAATAAAAAAGCAAAAAAAGGCCAGAAAGCCGTATTTGAAGTATTTAGATAAAATAATTATCTAAATTAGAATTATATGCATAGCAAAAATAACCTCCAAAAGTAAAGATGAAATTAAGATATTTTTCAGACAGACAAAAACTGAGAAAATACATCTCCAGCAGATTTGCATTTAAAATATTTTTCAGGGGACCAGCCCAGTAGTGTAGTGGTTAAGTTTGCATGCCCCACTTTGGCGACCCAGGGTTCACAGGTTCGGGTCCCTGGTGTGCCTATGCACCACTCATCAAGCCATGCCATGGTGGCATCCCACATACAAAGTAGAGAAAGATAGGCACAGATGTTAGCTCAGGGCCAATCTTCCTCACACACACAAAAACAATTTCAGGCTGAATAAAATTTATCCCTGAGGGAAACTCAGAAACTCAAGAAGAAATAAAGAATAAAAAACGTAATAAATATGTGGATAAATATAAATGAATTAAGTATCTGATGAAAGACTTTGGATGTGAATGTCTTTGTGACATTGTTATCCAAAGACTAAAACATAGAGATAGACATCAATTTCAAACGTGTCTCCAAGCTAGCATACCATAATCATGAGTTCATCTCTTTCACTTTAGAGCTCTGCTGTCTAATATGGTAGCTGCTAGCCACACATGGCTATTGAAAACTCAAAATATGGCTAGTCTAAACTGAGATATTTGTAAATATAAAATACACACTGGATTTAGAGAACTTAACTTTAAATATCAATATCTTATTAATATTTTACATTAATTAATATTGGAATAGTATTATGGATATATTGGGTTAAGTAAAATGTTATTAAAATTAATTTCCTCTGTTTCTTTTTACTTGTTCTAATATGGCTATCAAAGCACTACAAATTGCAAAATTACATATGTGGCTGTCATTCTGTTTTGACTGGGCGGTGCTGCCCTAGAGCATGAATTCCATTACTTCAAAATGGAAAGTTCCAAATTTGATATCCACTCACTGAAATCACTGTATAGAGTTTATTAACAGCAGAGACAATAGTAATTCATGAACACTGTGTCTTCTTCTCTTTAAGATAAAGCAGTTTCTTAAATTTACCACTTGAAGAGTGACATCCATAAGCAAAAGTCCTTTACAAACTAGACCGACTTGTAAGGATATAGTTGCACATAAAACTGCAAATTTGGAATTGTGGCAGCAGCCTCAGCACTCCACACATTCTCTCCATTGAATCACCCTTCCTTGTAGTAGCCAAATATATCACCACTAGTGGAAGCTCAAGTTGCCTTTGGAATTATACAACATTCAATTCCTAAAAAAGGAAAGTAGTTATGTCTTAGAGATGGTTCGTGTTTGTTTTTTATTACAGTATCTTGATACATACTTCAAGGTTTTGACATGTGAACAGCACATGGGAAATGAAATGAGACGTGAAGACCAGCCCATAAACTGCAAATGTGAATGCCACACACAAACATGCATGATGATACAGTAGAGTACACAGAGAAGCTAGGCAGAAGGCTCTATGCATGTATGTAGGTGTATGTATGTTATGTATATGCATAATTCTCCTCTCTTGAGCTCAAAAGGACATTTACTGTGCTTTTCCTCCAGAATGCTCAGTAACAAGCTATTTGGAAGGCAAAATTTGTTCTGTGACATTATCTTTTATCTTCATTCCTGGCCCTGTTTATTGGAGGCCAGAGTACCTGAGATAAATAAGTGATGCTATAGAAATTTTACCAACTGTGTATGGGAACAAAGTAGCTGGACACTTCTTTCTATTCATACCAAAAATGAAGCCAGGAATATAATCCAGTGGGCACATTGCCATCTAAGCCTGGTACAGGAAGAAGTTGAGAGGAGATAAATAACAGAGAAAATATTTCCCTGTGTCCATAAATTCACCCCTTGAAGTATTCCAAAGTCATTTCTTCAAATTATTAATCCTAACATCTCTGCTTCTATTTTGCGTATTAAAGGTCATTCAGCCTCACTTCACGTTATGCTCACACGTGCCCTCTGCACTCCAGAAAGACCAACTTTCTTACTTTCCTGAGCATGCCGTTTTCTGTCACACTTGCACTTCTTCCTATCCTTTCCCGTCTATCTGGAATGTTCTTCCTCGCTTCCTCTGTTTGCTTAAATCTGTTTATTCTTTATAACTAAGCTCAAATTCCATATACTTAGTGAACTTTCACCTCATAAAAAATGATTTTTGGAATCCATTTTAAAACATTTTTAGATGAGTCTGTGGGAAACAGGAAAATAATGTAATTTAATGTAGACCAACTTCAAGGATTTCATTAACAATTACTCAAATGTAATATTCTTGGTAAGAACCTAGACTATACATACACATATATATATATGAATACATATATATTTTCATAATTGCTCACCAAAGAAGATAGGAAGAATTCTATATATATACATGTAGACAAATACATGAACATACAATATTTATGTTAACCAACAAGAAAATTCTGCCGCTATGTTTGTTAATGTTTTGGAAATAAAATCATTTCTGATAGTAACTGGGAATATATTCACCATTATTTTGTTGTTAGAATATTTCCTCCCTAAAATGACTAAAATGTTAGCTTATCATGAAAAAATAAACTACACAATATGCAAAGGGATACCAAATTAAAATTTCAACTTCAGTCATGACAACAAAAACATGTTTCTCTTCAAATTTAATTTCCATGAGAAACTATTCTAAATTAAAACCTTCCAGTGCAGTGTCCTTCCATTTTTTGCATTTTTACTACCTAGAGATCAAACAGTTTGACACAGCAAAAATTCTGGTGAGTTAGGAAGAAATGCTGATTGGTTTGTTGGCTGGTGGCCGGGGGAATGTTATGACCGAGTAATTATGTGTTCTGGACAGATGCATTAACCAGGCTTGAGGCTGGAGCCACTGGATATTATTTTAGTCATAAGGCTAGAGGAACTGAATCATTTTCAAAGCATTGGCTGGCTGACATTGCCTTACTGATGCCTGTTCCAATGACTCTTTGGCAGTAACTTCCAACGCTGCACTTATGACATGGTAAACAAAAACTACATTAAAGGTTTGCTTTTTAATCATGAAGGAGTTCAGCATTTCCACTAAGCTCTCTTGCTATTCATCAAGTCGCATTGAAGGCTATTGCAGATTTTCACAGTCCTGTCTTCTGAGAGAAGAATTGTAGCAATGTAACAGGCAGAAAACCTTAGTCTTTTTACAGCAATAAAAAGGCACATGATCAAAATTCAAAATGATAACATTTTTAGAATTGTCCTCAGCTATTAAATAGACTGAAAGTTAACAATGCTTTTTACCTTTTACCAAGGACTTATTTCAATTCATAAAATGACATTCTTTATACAGCATCTATATTTAATGATCAGAAAAATATATATAATAGTAAAATAATACAGTCAACATGATGGCTTTTGGCTTCTAGGAAAAGACTAAATCTCATAATAATCAATTCGTTAGCTTCAGGTAACTTTTCCTCATGTGCCATTTATACTTGAGTTTTACTTTGACACCAGGTACTAATTATAAATTTAATAATAGTTTAATTGGAATCTTGCTAAGTTATTGCAAATGTTTTATACTGGCTATTTAAAAACAATAATTTTAATATGATTTGACATAGAAGCATTTTTACTTCTTTTAATGCTTTTGAATTACGAGGGCATAGTGACATCTTTCTCAAAGATAGCACTGCCAAAGTGAAATGCAAATAATAAAGTCAGATTCCAGAACACTTGGAAGACTTGAATAGTTTTTTCACATTAGCGAATGATTGCTTTTGATAGCTAGCAAGGTAGGTGATGGATGGATGAATGGATAGATAGACAAAGATGATAGCCATAAAGATGGGAGTGTTTCATTGTTTTTATTTATTTTCAGAATATAATGACTGCAAACTTTAAAACTATTAAACAGAAAAAATATTGGAGGATATTCTCCAGAGTCAGATGTGCTTAAAAGCATTCTTTGAAGATTCATCATTTTGGTCCAGTTTCATAATATTATTGATTTTTTTCCCTTCGATCACAAAACATCCATCAGCGGAAAATGAAAAATCACTTTTGCTGATGGAATTTTTTTCTTAAATTACAAAAATCCCTCAGAAATAAGTCCATCAGAGTACAGTAATTACAGAATCAGTGTATATGCTATAAATAAGTTATACATCTTTTAAATAATAGCAACTGAAATTTCTAAGAAAAATGCTTCACAAGATGATTACAAATTAGTAATGAAATACATTAATTTGATCATTAAAATATTGTAGTTATTTTATTTTTTATTAACAAAGTTCACTATGTAAAATGTCTGTTTTTAAATAAGCTCATCTAGAAAATACTACTCCTGTTTACTACAGAGTTATCAAAAGCCTGGAGGGCTCAGTTAATTGGAAGGTACTTAATGAACTTGTTAGGAAAAATTTAGAAAAACTCTTTCCTAAACCATCAAGCAGATCCAAAAACAATATAAACTGACACTGAATGCAACGTCTGGGAAGAATTTACTGAGAGAAAAACTTAAAGTGTATCTGAAAAGCAAAAGCTTTATGAATGAAACCACAATGATAAAAATGATGAAAAATTTCTTTCTGCGAAAATGGAGAACGCAGAAATAGAAAGGAGAAAATTAGGTTGGTGAAGAAAGAGAGAGAGCAAAAAACACCAGTTTAATCATCTACAGTCAAAATTGTATTTACCAAACTTATTTGGCTGTGAATTGTTACTCATTCCATTAATAGTGTTAATCAGTGGAACTAATTAATTGCCACTTAAATGAATCATTGGACAAATGAGTGAAATAAAATTAGTGCTATTTTATCATATGTGGTACATTCAATTCCTTTCTGAAAAAGAAGAAATCAGAATAGTTGATAGAGTTGTTTAGGTTGGAAAATTAAAATATTTAATGCAACGTCTGCCACACAGCATACAAATATCATGGATAAATAAATGCATTCTTAATAAGTGGATTTTTTTTGTTTACAAGGTCTAGCATTCAGTATGTGTTCATCACTTACTCTACCCTCATGCATTGTTTTCATTCAGTATATACATTGGATATATACCTCAGTTATAATAATTCTCTGTTGAAATGTAAGAAATTCTGAGACTTTTTTCAAAAGTTTTTATTAGATGCTTTTTTGGTTGTTAAAAATTCTCTTCCATCAAATGTTCACCTTGATGAAGTACACAAAAAGAGGGGAAGGGGGCAAAGAGACTTTGAAAAAAAAGTCTTTGAAAGAGCAAAGTATAAAATATGGTGAAAATATCGAAAGGTATTTTATTACCATAAGCTGTAGTAAATGTGAATTTAGCATAGAGGGGCCTAAATTAAATGCAGAAACTTATACACTCTTTTCTCTGATGGCCCTAATGAAAATACAATATTTAAGCAAGCTTTAAAAAAAGAATACCAACAAAATAATGCATGTTAATGTGAAATGATCCTCCACTAATGATTTTCTTAAAAAAAAAAAAAGCAACTTTCTATAAAGCCTAAACAAGATACAAAAGACACACAGACACACATCTGTCATGTTTGCTGCTTTATAGTCACTGTTTTAAGAAAGGAGATGAGTTATGAAGTGAGTCCTTTTGTAAACATTCTCATAAAGTCTGGGTAAGATATACAAGGCATCGGAACCCTTCAAGCTGCTGCTCTCTAAATAACGCTAAGAATTATAGGAGAATCTCCAAGCTCCTTGTGTAAATTGCTACATCAACACAAAACATTAGGCTGCTTCATCACTTTTAAAATCCTTTAAAGAAAACCTGTGTTACTTTTCCACTTTACAGAAAGGCGAGAACACAGCAATGAAGAATCTGTATTTTATAAGATGCTTTTGGAAGGAGGGGGTCAGTACCTTTAATTTATGAGCCCTAATTCCTTTTTTTCCCTCCTAAAACATCAAATCACTAGCTCTGTGGAAGGTACCAATGATGACATGAGCGTGACACAGAAAAGCCAATTAACCTCTGATTACTTTATTAACTGTACCCTTCAAAAACTAAAGTGAAAAGACAGTAGATTTTAAAAGTATAGAATAAACAGTAGACTGTCTCCTCTCCTTCTCACCTGTCTTTCCCACTGAATAGTTTTGAATTAAATACTTTAAATCCTCTGGGATTAATTTCCACGAAGACTGTTTAAAGAACTTAATTCCTTCCTGTTTTCAGACTGCAGTACTGCTGCTTCAACCCTATTCCTAACAATCCTAATGACTCTTTTTAACAGCATACTTTTATTATCCAATTCTAAACTAAAATCAACTCCTGAAAAAAGAAAAGGTAAGAATTATAAAATTCTATTGCACTAGTTGAAGAAAAAATATTTTTCTCGGTTTCTAAAAATACTTAAGGGGACGGAAATGCTAATATTGTGAGAAAATCTGAAGCTAAAGTAAAAAGCATAGACCTAATTCAAATTAACAAGTTATTATCAAAGTACTTGATTGTTAAAACCTTTAATTGTTTCATGGCTATTTGCGAGTTACAAGTTGAAAGTAACAAAGAAATACAAACATAACGACAGAAAAAAATAAATTAAAAAACAAAACAGTACGGATTAAGTATATTGTCTCATGTAGGAGTGGAACTATAATAAACTTCCTAAGACACTCTAATTAGTGTTTACTATTATTTCATAAGGATTTATGTTCTTTAAACTTACTGTTAAATTTAGTCTGTGAATCTAACATCATAAGTTTATTTCTATTTTCTACGTTAGGAATTACCTAAGGACAAAAATGGCTACTGCAAAACTAGATGTTAAAAAAAGAAAAATAGAGAAAGCGCAGGCAGAGTTTGAGATTATAGAAGTGATAAGGCTATTTTAATTCTTACTTGCCTTTCTGTTAATAACACCCAGCCACTCTGGGACCCTCACCCTCTTTAACTGATGCTGTGTAATATTTATGCATGCATGACAACAAAATATGTTTCAATAAAAATATATTTGAACTAGCAAAGCAAAATTGCTTTAAGCTTTTGATCTGTCTCATAGCTCACATCTCTGAAAGTCTTTTCCTTTCAACAGTTACATTTAAAAAGTCAAAGATATACAGCTGACGATTCAAGCAGAATGACACCACGATAAACTATGGTTTCTCCTGAAGATAAAATACATCATAAATCGGTGCAACACTTACCTCATTTTAAATATTACTGTCTCCTTTTATCAGGTAACACTATATGACCTCCCCTTACCTCCCTTCCTCCCATATTTTACACGAGATTTCAATTCTATACAATGATCACAACCAGAATTTTTTTTTTAATTAAAATAGGATATATGGCTTTAAAGGCTTAGGTTATCTGACAGACAGATTTAATTAAAAAAAAATAACGAGGACAGACTGACTTCTGACGTCCTGTAAAATGTAGCAATGACGAAATTATATCCATCCTTAAACTGCAGTAGCTCTTTATACTTAGCTGCAATTTATCAGATGGTATAAAAAGATAGGCAACACGGTTTAATAAAATGGAAATGCATTCACAACTACATGGCAACGAGATATTTTTGCAGGGAGGATATGACAACATAATATGTAGCTTTTTCTCATTAAAATATCTATTTGTGAATTACAGCCACCCCCATCAACACCGTGTTTCCAGTGAACTGCTTGATTTATACCGCCCAGCCTCTAGCCAGAAGTCATCTTTTTCTGAATACTCAAATCTGGATTATACTCCCCAAACTATCAAATGCGTTAAACGTACTAGTATAAATCCTGATTATCATCTGCACAGCTTTGCATTCGCATCCTTCTTCCTCCCAGGCCTGTTGAGAGGCGGGCTTTCTTTGGCTGAAGGAAAGAGGGAGGAGGGCTCCCTGGTCAGGGGAGAGCAGCTGTGAGGGAGGCGCTGGAGGGCAGCAGACAATCAGGGAACCTGGGCACTCCTCTCTGCCCTTTTGCCTCCCAGGTTGCCCCACAGCAGATGCTATGTGGCCCTTCCAGATACATCAGTCTTGTCTATCAATAGGGAGCATCAGTCACAAAAGCTTTTCCCCATTTTCCAGTTGCTTTTGTCTGAAACTGGGGCTGGGCATAGAAACCTGTGGACTCAGTTCCCTGACTCAGACCCCCAAATTACTCCATCTTCTGAGTTCTTCCTGTCATTCCAAAACACCTTAGACAAAAGCCATTTAATGGGCTATATATATATCCTTTCATCAGGAAGTAGGTGGCCTCAGTAATCTGAAGACCATATCACGCACATTTAAGGAGATTCCTAAGCTAGTTGAAAATTTCTTTATTGACTCAATGGATCCTTTTTTTTTTAAATTTTTATTTTTTTCAGATGTACATCACATTTCAAATTCTGTATACATTACATCATGTTCACCTTTTTAAAATTATTATTCTTTTTTACTACACAGGGACTGCTTACCATGTGGGAACTTTACATACATAAGTAAATAATACATCTTATTTTCATATAATATGAAAAAGAAATAAAATGCCTTTTATACAATCCTATTGATTTGAAAGATTTCCAGTTAGGGCATGGTTTGTGAGGGCTGTCAAATTAGCAGTGATAGATTTGTTTTGAGGTGTGTCAAATGTTTCAGCACCTCAGGCTCTATGGAACAATGCCACGCATTAGCCACATCACTGCCTTGAGTTCACATGGGGTTAATAGTGCAGTCTATACCCTTGAAACGGAATGAAGCCAATTAGTCTTAACACACTGCCCCAATGGCTATTCCAAACCCATATTCCTGAAGCCCTGACTTTCCTCTAAGGGTGAGATTCCCAGACTTGAATATTGCCAGCTGCCTTTGTCCCAACCTCTCAACAGCATTATCTCTATACTATAGTTTTCTTTTCTTCCTTCTTACCCCCCAAAATCAATGTCCTTCTTTTCCACAAGGACATCTCTCCACCTTTGCTTAATTTCATCTCCTCTTGACTCTCCAAGGACTTTGCATCATCAGTTATCTGGTCTTGTCCTTGCCACGGACTCCTTTCAATATTCCTTGAAAGACACGTGGATCTAGTTGGAAAAAATTACTTCATGCGTCCCTACCACATTCCTCCAGCTATTTTTCCATTTCTATCCTTTTTTTTCATTGCTCTAAACTTCCCAAGCACTCACTCTTCTCCTTCTATGGCACCTAATCCACACATCATTAATTGTTTGTTTCATGTCATTCTTCACAAGACGTCTATAAACTCCATAAAGGCAGAGATTAAATTGTCTTGTTCCAGTCTATATCCTCAATGCCGAAAACAGTTTCTGGCAGATCGTAAGTATTCAAAAAATATTGATTATATTGGATTATTTAATTTTAATAAGTGTTTCTTTTTTTCTTACCACTTTCGCCATAACTACTGAAAATCTGGTCTCTACCTCTCCATTCTCTTGAAAATGTACACTCGTCAAAAATATATGGTTTATACTTTCTCAGCAATTACTTACAAATCAATCAATAAAATAACGTTTTCTCAGCCCCCACTCTTTTTGTCCCTTAGGAATTCATTGCTGATGAGGACATTTTCTCTGAGGATTCTCCAACAACACACTGGTTCTTCTCACACTCCAGTCACTTTAACTCAGTCTCCTTCCACCATCCTTTGCAAACTAACATGACCACCTACACCCCAATGTCCTTGCCTGGAATGCTGTAGCAGACCCCAATCTTTCCCATCTCAATCGACGCTGAGCTTTATAAGGACACCAATTTCCTCTGTTCAAAAATTTCCAAAGCTTCTTACTGTTTGCATTATTAAGTCTAAACTCCTTATCCTGACATTCAAGGCATCCTTTGCAACCTGTACCTTAATCTCTCCAGCCATATCTTCCCAAATTACTTATAGTCAGCCCGATCTACTTATTACGACCACACAGGTTTCATATTTTCCTCCCTAGGGCTTTTGCTTAATGTCAGTTGTCCTGCCTAGAATGCTTTCCCCTCTTTTCAGTCTATCCAAATATTACCCATCTTTTAATAATCAGTCCATATTACTGATTCTTCATGAAAACCCAATGAAGAATTCTAAGTATAATGTAGAATTCTTAGAATTCTAAGTATAATGGAGTCCATTTGAACCATTGTTTTGGAAACCAACCATATGCTTAATATTTATTTTCTTTTATTTGTTAGTTTTGGAATAGTTTTGTAATACATTCTCGATGTTCTAAAGTCAAGGGGTACAAAAGTATATACAAAAAAACATCTCTTTCCGAACCCCATCCTTCAACCAGCTAGATTTCCTCCTGGAAGCAACCAACATTATCAGTTTCTAGAGATACGTTATTAGAAGCAAATAAAATTTACTACCTTTTAATACGTTTAGCATTTTGTACCAAACTAATATGTATCTATTTCTCTCCTTTATAGATATTTGACATTTTACATACTTACGTATTATCTTCCCATTTATGGAGACTGGGCCTTGACTTCTTTATACAAATATTTGTCACACAAATATTCCTTGATTGATTGTGCAATTCTTTCTTTCAAGTTTGGGATAGACTATTCAATGGTAGGACTGAATCTCCACCACCTTCCTCCTCCATTAAGAAGGATAAAAAAGCAAGCAGTAGGTTTTTTCAAACACTTCCTCCCCATCCACAGTCATTAAAGGGAAATTAAAGCATGACTGATCACATATGCAGATGTGCATTGTTTTACTGCGATAGTTTAATGTGTTCCAGATCCAAGCACATATTACCATATTTCCTTTGGTTCTGATACATACGCTAATACAAAGATTAAGAGAATCACTGATTTGTAGTGGATGATTCTGTTTCATTTTAGAAATCTCCCATTCCTGCAGCATTCCAAGTTCACAGAAGATATGTTTGCATTGAAATTTTTGTTTCATAATTGCATCCATCTCCATTTCACATTGCACATATTAGAAATGACATGAGAGCCCACCCACTTTGTTACTGCTCCCTAAATGCCCTACAGTTTCCTATAATTATTTTAAATGTGTATACCAAACTGTGAAATGATAAAGCCCCAAAATGTTTTTTACATACATTTATAAAATAATACCTAGGAGTCAAGCATTGGAATCAAAGTAAATGTCATTCATAGTTAAACCTTGTACCGAGCAGTACTAATTTAAAGTATTATCCAGTACATAATAAAGTAGATGTTTGTGATCAAATGACTTAGTTGGTCAGTAGAGAGCCAAAGCAGATAAGCTAAATCCATTAGTTCAAAATCCTCAAAATCCATTAGTTAAAGAGGCTTTAGACTCTTTAGGCTCTTTGGAACACTAATGTATACCCCACACATGTCCCTTGAATTAGGACATTTCTTTCTGATTCATCTTGCATTTAAATCAATGCTCAAGGTTTAAATATTAGTCATAAAGGCTCAATTTTTCTTAGGAAAAATTATCTCGAACCAATAAATAAAATTCTAGTTTTAAAAAGTTAACAAATTATTTTTATCTATACCAGCACTGATATTTTTAAAAACTAGAAATTTTTTTGGGAACTCTATGGAAAATTCTAGTATTTTAAGCTTAAGAATTTCGGTAACTCATTAAATCACCAGAATTGTAACATGGTTCTCGTTTATGTTATTTTGGTTAATGTCATATTTCCTTCCCAACTAAACATACACACACAAAATTTTCATAAATTTACTTTTACTCCCATAGGCCTTTCACCTGGAAGAGTCTCGTGAGTATAAAATTCATAGTAAATTATAAAATATTCAGGTGTGAGTGAGATTCAGTCGGATTCAACATTCTCATTCATCACGAAGATTGAGTTTATTTTTTCATCCTCAATTTTAATAGATGTGGGGGTTTTATTTCAGACTTTGGGTATATATTATCATCGATGGTTTGAGTATTTACCAGCTAGGAAATTAAGTAACATTTACCAGTTAAACATACTGCTCAAGTGAGATGTTAAGACACTGTTAAGGTAGGTTGGAAGCACTTAGCTTTGAGAGGAATGATCTATAGCCAGGGAAGTAAGTGAACTCAAATAATTACGCTGTCTTTGAAAGAGTGGCCTATTTATAAGTAGACCAGCCAATGAGACTGAGGTAGTAGTTGTCAAATTTACAGGAAGCAATTAAAGAAGCAGAGATTCTCTTCTTTTACTGGCTGTTTCTGGATTACATAGAGATTATGAAGAGAGACAAGAAAAATGACAGAGCAGCCTGAACAGCCCATCAAATTTTCTACTAAGAAAATTGTTTTTCTCCACAGATAAACTTTCCAGTTAAAAAACACTTATGGCTTTTATTTTATACTGTACTGATTGCAATTTTGCACACAAAAATATTCGATTTCTACGTTTTAACAAAACCACAGGGATGTTTGTTCCCCAGAGGACTTGTTCCCTGTTTCACCAGCATTTTGTAATTCTCTCCATCCTCAATGCCTTTGGTTGGCTGCCATCTGGCATTGTGCCTTTGATTTTATGAATAAGGTCCCCAATTGTTTCCGCAGCTGTTATCAGTGCAGCTGACCTGTTCAAATGGGAATAACAGGAAAAAATATCTCCACAACTTTCACAGCATTTCACTTCTGTGGCTCTTTTCCCAGACCATGCATTGCGACTTTCTAGCGTACATTCCTCAGCACAGATGGTGACATTACTAGACCCTTGCTTCAAGGAAGATATAAAAGTGAACCCTTTCCAGTAATCATTGTTTATAAATATATTTGTGAGTCTATGAATACAGGATCTATTAGTTCTATACATTTTACATACATATATATGATTGTTCTCATTCATGGGCACTGATAATGCTTCTGATTATACAATTTCTCTCTATTTCCAGCAGTTGTTTCTTTTATGTCTATAATGATGTCCATATCTTCCATATTGATCTCATGCAAAATAATAATTTTCAAACTGTGCTCCCAAAAGCCCAGGAGGAAGAAGTGAAAGAGAGGGGGTTAGCGGGGTGCTACTGGTCTAGTTCTCAGGTTATAGAGCCATCACCCTCCTTCAACCACGGCAGATCTTCTCTAACTCATTTCATGCAATGGGCCTCCAAGTAAAATTCCATTTGAAGAAGGAGTTTCACTACTAATTTTGAGGATAAATGAATCCGCTCACTACTAAAGGTGGCCCAGGCCAGTTCAGCCCAGAGATAGACAAGATATTATTGTAGCTGAAAGGCCTTTATCAGCAACCTCCTCCAAAAGATCTCCCTTTGTGGCAAAGCTGCCTAGAATTTCCACTTCTAGTCCCAGCTCTTTTTAAGGCATTGAAAGCATCGGTTTTAGGGGAACTATAATAGATTAGACAGGAGAACACATTAAGCCATCCATTAGCACTTCCACATAAATGAGTTTATCTCTTAACTCTTGGGACTTAGTGGGGCCTGGAGAAAACCTAGTAAGTTTTGGTGGGGGAGAGGATAGAGAAATGTTTCCTAGGTGACCACTTCAGGGAACTGGAAGTTACTCCGTGACTGAGAAGTGAAGGGGACAAGAAGAAAAAGAAGGACCCCTGAGCAGTAGAGGGCGGTGATAAGAAACCTAGGCTCTGAAAGTTGAGGCTTGTGAGCCAAGAGAGGGGACGACTAGAGGGTGGGGAACAGTCCTCATTGCACCCTCCCCTTGGTCAGCAGGGCTCCTAACTCCAGATTAATACAGATTTTCTTTTCTCTTATGACTACTTTATTCTTCTGATCATGTCAACTGTAAATATTTTTGTTTTAACTGAATTTTACTCTGAAAGGTTTCTGTTGTCATCCGTACCAATAATAATGCCTACCTAACAAATATTCAAAGTGAGTTCTGTCTCTTTCATAAAATATGTCCATTCTTCTCCAAATTCAGGCAAGAAAGTTCTTAAATCTATGCACAAAATTTGTCATTCACATTGACGTTTAGTGCCCCTATTTTTGCATATGAAGTTACTGATAAAGAATCATCTAGGGCACAAAGGTAAAATGGAATGCCACAAATTCCCTCTTTATACTCTCCCTGCAGCAAGGTAAGCGCAGAGGATTTATTTCACTTCCACAATTTGTAAAATGAAGGGGGAAAGGCCTACTGGGTCTCGTTTTTACATTACACTAAAATGATAAGTAAAACTGAGTTACAGTTATGACTCACTATGTGCAAAGTTTTATTCCACATCTCCAGGCCTGCACTGGAGCAAGCTTCCTTTAAGCAGACCTTTGTGCACACAGTAATTCCGTGCTTCTGAATTGAGGTCCCTGGTCAATTCTAAAGCCAAGTTTGCAGGCAGTTTAACTTTACAAAAAAAAGAAGAAAGCAACAAAACAGCATTTTATAAACACTGTGTAAAGTTTCAGTAAATGTCAACTTCAGATGAGAGTGGGAGCTAAAGGAGAGGTGGTAGAGAACTTGAATGAAATGAAAGCAGAACTCTACCTGGTATTTTCTGACCAGTTGTTCCCACATTTGTATATGAAATTTTCAGATACACGTAGTAATATTGCCATCTAAGCCTTTACAGTTGGAAAAGTGCTTTCACATGCATTTTCCCACTTCTGCAACCTGTAATCCCTAAACACTTTCGGACTCATCAGAGAGACATCCAGGATGCTCCTTGAGGATGAAAAACAGCCCTCCGGACCCCAGTACTCTTCAGGCACCGCCTCTATGAGAAGGGACCCCGCCCCGGCGACCTCAGGTCCGCAGGTCCCAGGACTACCACGCGCGTGTTCGCCCGCACACTGTGCCTAGTGCGGGTAGCATGGTTAAGACACAAGGAACAGCTGCACCTTCCGCACGTAAGAAAGCACGTAAGAGCCTTCTGCAAAGTCTACAGTTGTATCCGTCACGTTTAAAAGAAGCCATCCCAAAGTTCAAACCCTTTACAAAGTTTTCAGCACTACCTAGGATGCAGATGTCGATGCCCTACTGATTTATCCACTCCTTTGATGATCAAATAAAATCAAGCCCTGCTCCCCGCTGTTTGATGTGCGGCTCCATCCAGGTTCTTTTGGCTGCCCCAGCCCGTCGGCTTCCACGATGACTCCCTCACGCCCCGCTTCCCGGTCCCCGCGGCTCTGCGAAGGTATTGGTGGTTGCCGCAGCCTTTTTCTGCCGGTTGTGTTTCTCTTTCTAAAGCTCTATTTACGCAGATTACTTTTTTCTTTCATTAAGTAACCAGGATTGCTTTTATTTTCTATCAGCCATGCGCACATTCACTGCTGTAGAACCAGTCAACGTTTTGTGTTCTTATTTATTTTTATTTCTTCTCAGGCAGGTTCATGGCAAACAGGAAAGTCAGAGAAAATAATCAAACAGCTCGCAGTGGGCTTTTTGCTTTTGTTTTTACTCGCGTTTTCCTTTGCGGGTCGTTTTAAATTCTCCTCTTCATCGAGAGGCAATTAAATCAACATCCTTGAGCTCAGCCTGAGTGCAGGCGGTAGTAAGGAGGCCGGCAAACCCGCCCAGGCCCTGAAGGCTCCCTTGCCCTGGTATTAAATGGGCAACTTCTCTCCCACTAAG
Organism: Equus caballus; assembly: GCF_041296265.1. NCBI lineage: Eukaryota > Metazoa > Chordata > Mammalia > Perissodactyla > Equidae > Equus > Equus caballus. Next base: position 67,720,538 of record NC_091685.1, on the reverse strand, counting down.
GGAGAAGGGAGGAGGGCGGGGGACGGCTTTCAGTGGAGAAAGAGAGAGGGATTGAAAGACCTTCCGCCAAAGTCAGTCATCGCCTAGAGAAACCTGGCCAGTTCTGAGCTGCTGATTCTTCCGTGGGCAACACCTTTTTCCCTTGAGAGGAAGAGCAGAGTGAGATCCCGGCTGGGTGAAGGATCCAAACACAGCTGCTGATGGAGGGAGAAAATCCCCTCTCTCACTGAGGAACATGATCTACTTTTTGTTTTGAAGTTGGTCTGGTGTCACTGAAGATCCATGGGGCCAAGATTCCTTAGAGGACACTAAAAATACTGAATTGTTGACTCCATGCCTTGAATAATGACGAGCACTAGTTGAGAGTGGCATGGAGTACCCTTCTCCCCACCACCACCACACAGATGAAAATGGACTCTGTGAGGGAAAAGAGGCAAAGGGTGTTGTTATCCGCTGTGTAGCATGTCAGGGACCTTGCAGAGATACTGGGAAAGGACGGAATTGTGAGTTAAACTACATGCAATGAAGAAACTTTACCTACAAAGGGAGAAGTTTCACTCAGGTAGCTTGGACTGAGCTGCATGCTTCTATTAAAAAGCACGTCATCTCAGTGTCCAACCCAAAGTGAGTCCTGCCAGAAACCTGTTCCTGGAAGCTCCAGGAAAGGTTTTGTTTTGTTTTAAACTGCTGTGTCCCCACAGCTAGTCCAGCAGGCATTAAATATTTGTTAATTGAATGATAGAACATTAGAAGTTCCTCTCCAGCACCACCATGAAACAGTGAGATTTGCAAACCAAGATTAGTTTTGGGAAGAACTGGCCACCTAGGAAAATAAATTCTGACTCAACAGCATCTTCACCCACACTTTATAGTAAAGGGAATCACATGTGGGTTGGGGCCCTGGGCTTGAGAAGGGATTGAGTGCTCCTAACAATCCTTCCTTGGGTTCTTGGAGAGAAGAGCTCCTGGGAACTGGGGGCTCAGATGGAAAGCCGCATAAACATTAGCTTCGTAAAATTAAATTTATAAACGCAAAACTGCAGAACTTTCAAACTGCTAAGGAAAGGAAGTCTATTCATTCACAATACAGCTAACGGGTAAATGGATTTTGCAAAGGGCTCTAGTAAGAGAACTGTTGATCTTGGACCTTGCCTTTTAGACTCTCATTAGGCTTCCCTCCTCTGGGTCCTTCTGGAAAGGGAATGCCCCTTGGCGAACACCAACTTTCTTTCAGTCGCTTATAGAGTAGAATAGACAGTAGAGTTCTTCAATGCAACACCGAAGGAGATCGGGTGTTCGAAGCCAGCGGCCCCCTCCCGGGACCCCAGTCACAGTCGTCACACCCCCTGCCCCCAGCTACTGACGGAGGCCATGTGCGGCTGCCACAATGTGTATAGAAGAATCTCTCCCAGGCGTTGGTTTCCTCTATTCTTGGAATGCTTTTGGCAGATCCTCAGCGTTTTCCAGGTCTCTTGGGAGTTTGAACATACATTTTCCTTATTTCAGACTAGATTCCAAAGTGTTAACTAGATTGAGCACTTCTTACTACCTATCCTTCTCCCAGCAAAGAGTTCTTCCGTCCCAGCCGTCGGGGCGTGGGAGCGCGCGCCCTTGCAAATGTCAGCCTTTCTAATCTGCGCTGGAAGAACCTCTTTCAGAGCTAGGACGATTCAAACTGCCCCCAGGTTGTGAGGCCGAAGACTGAAGAGGGTGGTACATTAAAAGTTGCTTTGGACGCCAGCTTTGGCCTGTCACCGGGAGCGCCGGGTCCCTGTGCGCGCGCCTGTCTCGCAGGGCAACTCGCCCGGGCTCCGGGATCGCCGTGTGCGTTTTTAGACGCCAAGCAAAGCATCCCATGCTTGGAATGCATCCATTCCACCGGTGGAGAGTGGAGCGGGTGCAGCAGAGCCTAAGTTGAGGGTGGGGGCTGCAGGGGGAAGAGCAACTGGACAGTGGAAAATACATGTCTGCTGACCTTGGTTTATTCGGCTCTGACGTGAACCAGCAGCGAAGTTAGGTGGTTTCGTCCCCGTTACTCACTGGCTTGGAGTGACCCTGGAGCTAGTTATGGGTGTTAAACTGGTACGTGGGTGGGGCAATTCATTAGGCAAGAAATGGATTAGTTGTTTATTATCTATAAACATTCCAACCACAGCAACCAATCATAAAACCGCGGAAAGGCCTATAAAGTAAAGCAGCCAGGAAGCCTCCACGTGGGCAGTGTGGGCTTAGCAAGGGTTCCCGGTGACACGGGGTCGATTAGACAAGGAGACGGGAGTTGACAATAAAGCGATTTGTCGGGAAATAATTTCCTAGATTGGGAATCCCGATTTATTTAAGTTGAATGGGAAAGGAGAAAAAGCGGGGTGAGTTGGAAAGGAATGATGAGAGAACGGAAGAAATAAGGTGTGGAGGGCAGCAGTGGTTGATACCAGCAATAAAAGCTATCGATTAAGTCAGAAGAGCAATTTTGTCTTTGTTCTTTCTGAAATACCTGGTCATTAATCATGAAAGTAGCCTAGAAATATTTTATGAAAGGAAAACAAGTTTAAAACCGGCATCGTTGGTCTAGTAACAGAAATTCACTTTTGAGTATGGCTGAGATTTTTTAAAAATTCTCGTTGGGATAAAACATTTTCTAATAGTTAGTCTAGAATAATTAGATAGGGCTTTAAAGTATGAAGTCTGGTTGTTGTTTTTTTATAAACCAAATGGGTGTTTTGTTTCTTTAGGGGTTTCTTAAGACAAGCTTTAAACTATCATTGTGTATTATATTTTAATATATTACAAACAATGATCCAATATTTATGTTCTTTTTCTAATTAATTCAAGACATTGTTGTCACTTTGATTCAGAAGCTGTTACTTACAAATAAAGTTATTGGTAAATTTCTTAAATACAGTTTAACAAATATATTGGTTTGGAAGTTTATGAGGAATAAGTTTTAGAAGCTCTAGTGACATACACACACAAACATCAGAGGTTTTCTGTTTCTTAGGTTTTTAAAACTTTTTATTGAAGTATAACAATCTAAAAAGGGACACAAGTCCTAATTTAAAAGCTTGATAAAGAATTAAAAATAGTACTCCTCATATAACTACTCAGATCAAGAAAAGAGCATTACTAGCATCCCAAAAGTCTCCCTCATTAAAAAAAAATCCATTTACTAGAATTTTGTTTGGTGTATATTGTTTTTAAATAGTTGCTCATGAAATGCTCAGATTTCTTTTTCAATATTGGTCTGGTGGATTTTTTTTTTCCTGGGGATTATCTTCTGGAAAAAAAACGAACTTGAGCTTTCCTGTGTTGAGCAGGGAACAAAAACAGGCTCCAAATCCATTTTTTTGTCCCTCTGGCAACGCGCACCCCTTCCCCCAGCTTCCCTTATTCTACACTGAGAGACACAACAAACAAACGATTACATGTTGAAAAACACATCTGAAAACAGAAAGGTCACGTTACTACCGAGTCCTGGGGAACATTAATCTGGTGTTTGGAAAACAGTTGACAGTTGAAGGTTGGAGTTTCTCTTTTCTGCTCTTGGACGAAAACAAAGAAAGAGAGAAAAAAAGAGAGAGAGAGATCATTTGAATGAATGAGAATAAAAGAGAAGAAATCACTACTTTGTGGCCTCTTCAGAAATAAATGCTTTGGGGGCTACCAACTCTCTAGCCCAGATTTTTAAAAATAAATAAACGAAGGACACTACAGGGACAAAAAGAGAATCTGAAATGGCTCGAGTTCGCCTTTAGTCAAAGTGTGGAGGGGTGTGTATTTTTCTAAAATAATTAATGTGAATGGTAAGAAATTATCACGATAACGTCAAGCCCTGAAGGCCTGAGGGGAGAGTTTGCTGGACGAAAACCAGTCCGTTTCCGACCAGCGCTGGGGAAGGTGAAAGTTGATTGCCTGACCACCGGCCCCAGGGCCGCGTTTCTCTAAGCCCGCGCCCACCCCGGGCCCCGGCTCTCCCCGCGCTCGGGCTCTGCGCGGAATTCCTTTCCCGGACCCGGATGGGTGCCTGCAACGCACCGCCCAGCGGCCGAAGCTGTTGGAGGGTGAGCTGGGGCGTCTAGCACCCAGATATCTGAGACTCCTCTTATCTGAATTTGTGAGGTAGAATGAGAAAGAAAATCTGAAGTACATTCCTGGGACGATAACGGGAAGGATCACATAGAAAATTATACTGATAAATCGGTATGACAGCAGAGAGTGAATACTTCTTTACAGGCATCCTTAGATCCTGATATCACCAAAATAGAATGACTTTGAGAGGCGGGACGGTGGAGGGGGCCCACCAGTGAGAGCGGGAATCAAGAAATTTGGGATCAGGCAACAGTTTCACTAGAGCTTTAAATGAGCTTGAGAATGTCACTTTAACCTTGATGGGCTCAGGGTTCCCCAAGCATCAAGGAGGTCTGATGATGCGCTCTTGCGGTCTCTGTTGCACAATAATCGGGCCATCGCCGGCAGACGCGGTCGGTTGCTAGAACCTCCCCCCTCACCCCCTCAACGCCCTTTGCGCGTCTGTTAAAGTGCAACCGCGAATTTGGAGCCAAGGAGACTCGCATGGGAAGAGTGGGGGCAAATACTTCGGCTCGGGAAATTTCGCGCAGAGCCTGAGGCAGTTAACCTGCCTGGGGCCGGCGTGGCCAGGGCGAGCGAGATCGCTGTCCGGGCTGACAGTGATTTACGCGCTGGTGACACAAGTCGGCCATAAACCTGGGTTGTGAGACGGTCTTTGGGAGCTGCGGCGGAGTTAACGCAGGGCTGCTCAGCCCAGAGGACGGATCCTCCAACCTGCGCGCCTTTCCCAGCCTCCATACCCGGTGCTCTTGAGCTCCAGGGCGCGGGGATTTCAGCTTTTCCTGCTTCATTGGATCCAATTTCAAAACCCTCGGTTAACTGAAAGCATGTCCATTCGTGGACATGTCTGACCGCGGGCCCCTGGGGGCTCTAAGCTGAGTCTGGTGGGGGTCCTGGTGGCCGCGCGCAGGGCAGGTCTCGGGGTGCAGGCGGCCGCGCAGCCACCGAGCGCGCAGGTCCCGCGTGCGGGCAGTGAGAACAGCCCGCCTTAGAGTTCAGTGTAAACTGCCTTGACAGTAGAGGGCAGGGAGGACGGGCCGTCTGCCTGGGGAAAGAATTATCCTTGATCATTGATTTTAAGACGTGAGCTCCTACAGAACCCAGCAGCGGCTGCGGCCGTAGCCCCAGCGCCAGGCAAGCTGCCAAACTGCGATATGAAGGAGCGAGACTGGTTCCATCCGGTTACAAATACACTTTTTTTTTTTTTTAAAGCAATCAGATACCGAAGCGCTTCTCTCGCCATTCACAATTCTCAGCAGATGGTCTCCCCGAAGCTTGCGGCGGCCTCACCAGACTTAGCCGAGGAGACGCCTCCGCCAGGCAGGCCTCGGGTGGGGGCCGCGGGATCTCAGATAGGATCCGCGGATGCTGACTTGACCGTGGCAGGTTCCCTCCCCGTTCGTTTCTCAGCTCAGCAGTTGGAAAATTCATTTTATAACTATCTCCAAACAAAAATACACGACTAAGAAAGATTGCAAAGAATTAAACTGAAGTCGGGCACCAATGATTTGGAAAGATTTTCCCTCGAGACTGGAAGAGGGGGCTATCCCCTTTTACAACTCGTGCTGTTTCTTCCAACTTTGTCTTCGACTTGGTTCCAGAGAGCCACGCGGACAGGGTCTTGAAATAGAACGGGGCAGAACGTGTGGTTCCTCTTGCTCCCTCCCGTGTTGAGTCCCCGAACCCCATGTCCACCCCCACCCCGCCGTTGAAGCAGAGACGCGGGAAAAGCCGCCAATTTCTAGGCACCAGGCCCTGCTGTAGGAAGACTGTGAGATAAAGGATGCGATAGGGAGGCCTTAAGTGCTCCGCGGAGATAAGGTCCCTGAGTATCGGAGGCATTTAGCCCTGCTTCCCTGCTTTGCCTCTTGTTTATATCACACCGCTTGCCCCCCTCCACACACACCCCCCCGCCTCCCACACCTGGAGGGAGAGGAAGCTGTCGGAGAGGTGGTTGGGCAAGACGCTCGGTTGCCTCCAACCCCTGGCCGTCAGACTCTCCTAAGGCCACGCGATTTGCTTAGTCCTGGTGGAAATTACTTAGGATACTAAGATATGTCAATGGTCCGGCACAACAAAGTTCAAAAGGAGACAGCCCTCCATTATTCATAAATATTACTCCAATTGTGTTAAAGGCTTTAAGTGATTTTTATTTCGTTTGGAGTCTCCGGTGGTATACTTAGGATGCTGAAAGAGATCGGGTATGATTTGTGCTGGTCACGTGCCAAAACACTGTTAAAGTGAAAGGAAAAAAGGAACTAAAAGTTTTGTAAGGACGCACGTCACATTTAAGACAACCATATACAAAACGCTCGCATAATTTTTATGAGAACAGTTCCAACGAAGAAATTACATTTTGAATTTAATAAAACTTAGTTCTTTCGATCATTTGCACAGCTTTTCTAAACTGATGACGTTTGATTATAAAACTTTGGAGAAAAAATATTGCTCCCCTATCCAACTATAACCCACGGCAGCCAATAGTATATTTGGCTTTTAAACATACAGTTATTTTGAAACAAAATGTTTTTAACTACCTGACACACACACAAAACACTAAAAACAAGGCAATATTTTAGAAATTATCATAGTATATTCCCCTCTGTGAAATAAAAATTTACCCATTTAAACCAAGAGAGAACAACTAACTCTTTGGGTTAAACAATTTTTTCTTTTTAATTCCTAAATGTGGATTGAAAAGTAATAAATGCATATTTGCAAAAAATCATTAAAAATCAAGATTAAAATGCTGTAAAATCTTTCTAGTAAAGCATAAGTTACATTTCATGTCTAATCACATAAAACTATTTATAAATTTTACACTTTTATGAGACATAATTCATTTATATGTATTTTGTAGCAAAATGGTAGCCTTATTGTTAAGCTTAAGCACATATTTTAGTATCAATTACCTTAACTTATTTTAATGTTTTAAAAGCCCTTCTTCCAAATGAGGGATCTTTTATGTTTAAACAGCAAATTATATCAAAATATAAAATCTGAAGGAATTAGCTATTTGAAAGCCTTTGGTCAATTTTAGAGATTATATTTGTTGGTTTTTGTTTTCTCTTCCTAATTTTCATAATTTGCAGGTGTGAATATGTATTTGTGTCACCTTCACTATCTTTTCCCACATAAGTCATGCATATTAGGCAGGAAAAATTAATTTTGAAACTTATGTTTTTAAAATGTTACACATCGTTTGTGTGAGGTGAGTAAAACAGTTTAGTTTTTTTTTTAAGTCACAATGATAGAGCAAATATAAGTAATACTATACTCTTGATATTAAAAGGCAAAACCTCTTAGCCTGTGAAAACCACCTCCCTACCTTCTCTTGATTTAAAAAGAAAATATACATTGAATTCTTGGGTCAGACTTCATATAATCTGTATCCTCAATAGCTTTTATCTTAAATATTAATATTGAGATGATAGAGCTAGCTTTATTCCAATTAAAGAGAACTTCTGAACAGTACAGGCATAAAAAGGAAAAGACATCTTTCCACATATTCGCACCCCAAACTTCCTATTCCCAATGCAGTGGGAATAATCCTTTTATTCCATTATAATGGTCACTAACCTTATAATGATGAAAGAATGTTTTAATCTCTTACCTGAAAGAGTCTTGTCAACGTAACAGGAACTGAAATTGTGACTGTTCCGTGTTGTCTGTTACAGTACAGGGCTCTGTACTGTTTTGCCTTGGTGAAGGCTGAAGTAACAATGTGTGACTATTGCCTCCCGGGACCCTTATGAAAATGAGATAGATAGCTGGTTCAAATAAATGCTACAGACCTTGACCCAGGGACATAGTGGAGAAAAATGAATTATTTCACATACCCCCAAAAATAAATAAAGTGTTATTCTAAATTTTTTTCTTATGTATGTTATTTTGTATGTACATATGAATGTCATATTCAATCAACAGATATGTAAGAAATGAATATAAAAATGTTCTTTAAACCTCTTTTTTTTCAGAGGGGCAAAAATTACCTTAGAAAGCAACTGCATCGCAACTTCCACTTTCAAAGTCTTCGAAATATGAACATTCTAATTCATAATGTACCTTTCTCGTTCTAAAACACTTTAGACTTCTTCGAAGCTGGCATTTTAAAATTTTCTGTTGTTTGGCAGGCTATGCATGTAAGATTGCATTTTCTATCAACTCTGTCAAAATAAAGTCATTATTTGCTTTGGATTTAATGTTTATTTGGATGTGTGTGTATATTTGTTTAAAACCATGAACTCTGGAGAGAATTTTAATTCTATGCAACATAAATGTTTTATATAATGAATATATACCGTTTCAGCTAAAAAAATCAAGATTTGTATCTCAAAAATGTATTATTAAAATGTGTTAGGATATTGCCAATCTAAGATCATCTTGATTTGAAAAACAAAAAGATTAAGTTCTTTTAATTGACTACTATGTGTACATATTTTGCTGATTTTTGAATGGAAATAATCCTCCTGAGAAATAAATTTGAGGTCGATTACCTAATGAATTTTTTCCAGCCCAAAATTTAAGGTGCTAAAACATAGGCATAATTTTGCTTTTTGAAATATTTCCAAAAGAAAGTCTCAAAAATTCAAAAAGACGTTAGAGAAATGCTCTAAAAATTATGATCATGATTCTGCTTTTTAAAATCACCAATATTTATGCCAGGAGAAATATGTTTAAGAGTTATTAACACTTGAGGCCCATTGAAGTAGAAGCATGGAACGTTACTTGAAAAAGAAAAGTATAGATTCACGCCTATGGGTATGTACTCTTTTTAAAAAAAGGGCTAAAAGGGCTTTGTAATTTTTGGCAGCAAAAAAAGGGAATATCAAGCATTGCAGCCCAAAGCAAGAAGAAAGGAGGTCATGGTTTTTAGACAAAGGAGAAAGGGCATTTTACAAGGTAGATTTAATCTTGTTTGGGGCAGTCGGGGGAAAGGAAAGGTGGGCTCTCACTAACTAAACTAAATGATCTGGGTTATCTGTTTATACTGAGCCATGATGGCGTCTCCTGTTCCTAATGAGCTGTGTAGGTATATCTTTAACCCAAGAATATAGATCCCAGCATTTACTTTTGAAATACTTTGGAACTTTCATTTCAGTTAGGAAACATGTTTCCCCAACATCATATGTGACTATGTTTTCAATTACCTTCTCCATAATAATTGTCTTCAAATGGAAGACACCTTCAATGATAGTTCATCATTCATTTAGCAGCTATTTATCGATCATCTACTAAGTGTCAGGCACTGTTTGAGGAGGACCAATGAACTAAGTAAAATCCTTCCCCTAGGTGGAGTTAGGGCAATTCTTTCTGAAGAGTATGGAAATTAATCATTAGTGTGAAAAAAATCCTGTAGTTTTCAGGCTATCCACTAGATGGCAACATGTGCAAAACTGCCATATGAGGAGCAAAATTTGGTGCAAAGAATAGCGTTTCTATGAAAATTCCCACCATATTTTGTTCCAAGTGTCTTTTTGAGCACCAGTTAATAGCTAATGGTCAGAATACATCTTGTGTCCTGTTCTATAAAGCATTCCTTGCTAGGGGCTCATCTCTGCAAGGAAAGAAGAGAGCAGCTGCATTCCCCAGAGGCTCGTCTGCGAGATCCCCAAGCTTATCTTAAGAAATTGTGCTCTTTCCCTCCCCATATTTCTCTGTGCCCCCAGGCGTGTGGATTATAAAAATATGCCTGAGGGTCTGAACATCTGGCTTTGCATAGGGCCCCACAAAGCCTGGGGCCAATTTAATTCAAATTTAGATAAACTTAGATATTAACACACTGCGATTTGCTCATTTGGGCAGATGTTGTCCAAAACACTAGCAGCTTAGAATACCGTCCATGCTGACGAGTAGTCACACACATATGCCAATATATACATATATGTAACTATATGCATACACTTAGTTTCCAGAGGTCCCTTAAGTGAGACCTAACACTTACATTGAAGAAATAAAATAACTTTGTTTACTCAGATCTCTTCTTTGGGAGAGAATTAAGATATTATTCCCCAAAGAAATTGGACCTTTATTCATCTTTAGATCTCCCAAAGAGATAAAAAAAATTTGCCTTCTTAGAAAAATGTTTATACAGGATGTATAAATACTTGTAGAGTTGTTTAAATGTAGAGTTTGAGATTTTTTTCTGTGCTTATTTACTATAGGAAGTCAGGATCTTTGTTTCCAGATGAGTGTTCTTGAAATCTAAAAGTGAGATGTTAGAGATAAATATTTCTCCATGTGAAGATGCTCTCTCTAACAATTCTGCGTGTTCTCTTTCTAAGGATATAATTAGTAGAACATTGACACTTTTAAATGTATAGCTGAAAATTTTCTCCTTACATTTCCACTTTGGTCACAGCGCATAGGTCATAAGACAGGTGCAATTCGTGGCTCACAGGAGAGTTTATCAGTTTCTCCATGAAGTTTGATAACAGTTGCTCATAAGCAAAGGAAAGATTATTTTATACATAAATTGGAGGTGTGGGTAAGTTTGCTGGTAGAGAGGGTTGTTTTAGAGTTAGCAGAGTTCTAGGGTAACTATTGTCTGATGGAAAGTGAAACATTTATGTAAAGTTCAGTGCTCTCAGTACAGAATTGGGCAACAATTTCTATCTACTCCATTTAGCTCAGGAGTCCTAACCATAGTTGAGCTGTAATAACTTCACTTATTGATAATGATGACTATTTCATGCAGAAATCATTTGTATAAAATTTGTTTGTAGCTCTTAATGTAGCCAAGCCAAGGGTGTGGTATAGTATTACTAGTGAACAATCTATTCTTTTTTCTTTTTCTTTTCTTTCTTTCTTTCTTTCTTTCTTTTTTTTTTTTTTGCTGAGGAAGATTTGCCCTGAGCTAACATCTGTGCTAATATTTCTCTATTTTGTATATGGGTTGCCACCACAACATGGCCTCTGACGAGTGTTGTAGGTCCACGCCTGGGAACTGAACCTGGGCCGCCAAAGCAGAGTGCCCTGAACTTAAACACTAGCCCACAGGGCCAGCCCATGAACAATCTATTCTTAAGATGATTTTAACTGTAAAAGTATTTGTCTGTATGAACAAAAGAAGGGAAAATTGAAAGGTATTCAAGTATGAATAAAGTGTTACTAAACTGAAGATGGCAACTCATTGTTATCCATTCCCACTGATGGCAAAACAAGAAAAAGCCTCAAAGTTAAGTGTAGGGTGACTTGGGGACTTTATGTTAGAACAGATGAAAGAATTCTAAAGAAATTAAGGTTATAAGTAGTGGAATGGATTGTGATGGAGCTCATGGAATCTCCTCTTCAGGTCTTTACCAGTAGAACTTTATATCAATAATCTGGGTTTGAGTTTTTTTGCCTCCCCCTCCCCCCATGTTAATTCTGCTTAGGATTTCAAGACCTGGGAATACAGCTTTTGTGGTTTTAAAATAATTCCATTATACGATTCTTTAATGAATTTGTTATGATGAAATTCTATTCCAGATTGCAGTCATTTTAGGCTTTTCGCATAGAGGTATTGTCTTTTACTAGAATTTTACTTTTTATCTCACAAACAATATTATAACAAGCAGAGTAAAACTTTAAATTTAAATTTTTAAAAACTACAAAATCCTCAATAAATCAAAGTTTTCCTTCAACCATATTTTCTACTCATGTTTTTCAATATACAAACATATTTTCTTCATAATTGTAATTGTTGTGTACACTCCAATTAGTTTTTTTCAACTTAATATCTTATCCTACACAGTTCCCCCTATTCTTAAGAAGGTTTTATATTTTTCTAGGAAGATGACCAAGCTCCCTTAGATTTCTTCTCTAAACATACTCCTTCCCAGTGTTTCTCATCCCGGTAAATGGCATCATCAACTATCCAGTTGTTAAAGCCAAAAATCTAGGAGCATTGTTCTTTTTTTTTTTTTTTTGAGGAAGATTAGCCCTGAGCTAACATCTGCTGCCAATCCTCCTCTTTTTTTTTGCTGAGGAAGACTGGCCCTGAGCTAACATCCGTGCCCATCTTCCTCTACTATATATGTGGGATACCTACCACTGCATGGCTTGCCAAGTGGTGCCATGTCCTCACCCGGGATCAGAACTGGCAAAACCCAGGCCACTGAAGCAGAACGTGCCCCCTTAACTGCTGCACCACCAGGCCAGCCCCTAAGTTCTTTTATATACATATATATGTGTATGTGTGTGTTTATGTATTTATTTACTTATTTGGTGAGGAAGATTGGCCCTGAGCTAACATCTGTTGCCAATCTTCCTCTTTTTGCTTGAGGAAGGTTGTTGCTGAGGTAACATCTGTGCCCATCTTCCTCTATTTTGTACGTGGGATGCCACCACCGCATGGCTTGATGAGCAGCATGGAGGTCCACGCCCAGGATGTGAACACGCGAACCCCAGGCGGCCGAAGCAGAGTGCACGAACTTAACCACTACACACCATGCCAGCCCCATGCAATTCTTTATATCTCTACCGCCATCCTCCCTTTCCAAGCCCCCATGACCTTTCATCTGAACAACCTCAAAACCCTAATAACTGGTCTCCTTTTGTTCTTGCTCCACCCTATTATCCCCTCCTTCATACAGCAGTCAGAATGATGGCTTTAAAAACAGAAATCACGTCACATCACTGCTCTTTTGAAAATCCTTCTAGAATGTTCCACTGCACTTGGAGAGAATCCTAATTCCTTCCTACCGCCTAGCAGGCCCTATAAGATATGACCTCTGCCTTCTCTAAACCCATTTCTTTCTTTGGGTTCCCTCATCTATTTATTCATTCATTCGTGCATTCCTCAAATATTTACTGACTTTTTCTTATGCTTTGGTGACTCTTTTAGGAATTTGGAATAGAGAAGTGGAGGAAACAGCGTCTTCCTTCACGAAGATTATGTTCTACTGTACATGGACCAACTTTGGTTTTGCCTCACGGCGTTTGCATTTGCTGCTTCCCCTGCTTTGGAACGTTCTGATCCAGATCTTCTCAGGGATGGATATATTTAGATAGATACAGGTGTATGTGTATATATATACTGGGAAACACTGGGAAGGAGTATGTTTAGAGAATAAATCTAAGGGAGTTTGGCCATTTTCCTAGTGTGTGTGTATATATATATATCACTATAGCCAGTATATTCAGGACTCACTAGCTTGTGACCTCTAAATAAAGTCACCTCAGAGTGTACCTGTGAAGATTAAATGAGTTAAGGAGTACAAGGCCCTTAGCAGAGTAAGGCTAATAGAAGAGTAAATGTTTTCTCTAATTTTGATTTTATTATCATTATTGTCAATTTAATATCTCCACAATCTTTCCAGAGATTTCTGAGACGCAGTTCCTTATGGTGTCGATCAAACTATAAAATGATTCTTCTGCAGGAATCTTAAGTTACAAAATACACGTCCAAGAGGCTGAAAGATTATTTCCTTCCGGAGCCGGAGCTCTGCTGTGCAGCACGGTATGGATATCCCTGGCTTAAAGGTATGGTTTTTATCACGATGCCGATTGGAAAATAATTTAGAGATGTTTTTGATTGGAAACAAACTTTGACCCTTTGGTGCATTACATTCAAAATGTTTCCACTGCAAAGTGTTTAAACTTTTATGATTGCATTTATCACATTGTATTATGGTCACGAGTAGAGTGACCACACTCCCTAGTTTACGCCTGTTGTCTTGAAGTACCATCTGGTTTAGCATTTTAGCACTCTCAAAAGTGTCCTGGTTTAGACAATAAAATCTATAGTCCCCCAAGTTATGAGGCAGGTGCCTGGCTGCAGAGGCTGAGGAGCACTGGGGTGGTCCCAAGCTGAGTGTGGGCCTGTTTGAGAATCTGGTGACGCTGGTGACCCAGAGATGTCTGGCTGATATGCACGCAGAAAAGGGCTTTGTGGGGAAACTTAGGCACTGAAGGCTGGAGGCAGAATCAGTGGAGGAGAGTCGGGAGGGTCTCATAGACTACGGCTTGGCCCTGTAGGGAGAGGGTTCCTCTTCCCATTTCTGCTAAGAACACACCATATTCTAAGATAGTGAGGACTGCAGAGAGCAGTACCATTTTGGCTCTTTTAGAACTTGCAGTTGTAACTGTATTAGGGGCAGCATCCTGGTGAAGGAATTGAGGGCAACGAGACATAACCCAGAAGATGCTTTGCAACCCTAAATCTCAAGGAGGTGTGAAACAACTGAACCTGAGTTTCTAAGGACTCTGAGAGATATTCAGGTGTGGGAAGGTGAATTTGCATGGGTCTTAATCATCAGGGCAAGATTTAATTTGGTTTAGTGTAATTTTAGTTTTAAGTACTCCAATTATAGGGTCAATTACAGTCTATCCGTAAGCAAAGAATATTTGATAAATAGAACACCTCATGTCCTAGCAAAGATGTGGACTGGCAAGAGGAAACTTCTCTGAATGGACAGTACCTTGGTTATTTAGCTTTAAAAGTATGTTGTAAAAGATTCTTTAAATTGAAATACGATGGTATCTTTTTATATCCCAGGCATATTATTGAAGTACTTTGAGAGTTTTGAATATTTGGTTTGAGAACACTTATCAATATCAATTTGTTCATTCAATAAATATTTATCTAGGGCCAGCCCTGGAGGCCTAGTCCTTAAGTTCGGCTTCTGCAGCCCAGGTTCGGTTCCCAGGCAGGGACCTACATCACTCATCTGTCAGTGGCCATGCTGTGGTGGGAGCTCAAATTCAAAAATTGGAAGATTGGTTGTGGACATTGGCTCAGGGCAAATCTTCCTCATCAAAATAAATAAATAAATAAATATTTAATAATTAATATTTATTTATTTATTTAGACTCTACTGTTTTCCATGCACTGTGCTAAGTAATCAGGACAATGTCAATATACATATCTATTCCTGTGGTTTCTTCTCATTTTTGTGCTGAGGACTCTCTCAAAATGTCATCTTAGTTTTTATCTCCAATCTCTGCACTAGATACATTTCCAGACTAACTGTTGATATTGTCACATAATTGCCCCATCTGTACTTAAATCTAACTGACCAAAAGGGAACTCGTTCTCTCCCTCTCATCGCCATTTTATTTCTAACCTAAGTAAACTTGTCTTTCACATGTGTTCACTCTGTTTATAATGGCAACAGCTTCTTCAGACTCTCTGGAGTAATTTTTAACTCCTTCATCTTTATGTCCAACAGCTAGTAATTAGCCAAGATGATTTACTTCCAAATGTCTCTCAGATCTTTCCTCTGTCATTTCCACTGCCAATAACAATGCTGAAGTTCAGAGTTCCATCATATTTCACTTGCATAATTACAGTAGACTTTTCATGGATTTCCTTATACTACATTCTGTTGCATTTCTACTTCACATTTTATATCGGCTTTAGAAAGATCTTTCTAAATTACATATCAGAAATGACACTTTTCTTTATGAAAATCTCCAGTTGCCAACAAGAATAGAGTACCAGCTCTCTATTTTAGCATTCTCTTTTTCCAATCTATATTTTCCAGTCCTTTCTTCCACTAAACCATTGCTCACACCTTACCCTCCAGTTCCAGCAGATTACTCACTGTTCAGTGACCCTCAGACACTCTTATCTTTCCATGCCTTTGGTCATGCTAGTGCCCCACCCAGAAACACTTATTGAGATAACGTTCATCCTTTTATACTCAGCTAGTTAGTATTAATTGCTCACTCTTCTGTCTCTAAAATACTAGGGTTCTTTTTTTCTTTAAAAAGATCTTTTAACACATTTACTTCTGCTGTTTATTACGGTGAGTAATCTACAAAATGTACTTGAGAGTTTCCCTCTCTTGATCCCTATAAATGGTCATGTGACCCTCCAAAATCACTTAACTTCTTCAGACCTCTGCAAAATTGTGGTGGTGTATATAAAGTATTATAGAACTGTATGTAAGTTTGCCTTCGTCCCACTGAAGCTCTCCATTTTTGTCTGTTTGACAGCACATAGTTAATTCCTTCCTTGCACAAAATGAGCCATCTTTAAATGCTTATTTGAATATTTAAATTAAAACTTCACTGTAATGTGAAATGCAATGTCCTAAATTTATGTCATGTTATAGGTAATTGGGGGCTATAATGAACTCGTATACGTGAGAAATGAGATTTTCCTTAGAATTAAATAATGAGAAAAGCACGAAATGCAGCAGAATAACTTTAGGAGAGCAGGCCATGCCCATAATGTGATTGGCTATATTAAGGTTTTAGGTAAATTGATGCAATAATAATGAAACTGTTAGAGACATTCTGTCAATGAAAAGGGAAACTGGCGAAGGAAAGAGCAAAACATCGCTCCACTTAACAGTATAAAATAAAGAGAAATATGGCAGCAAATATTGGCAATGCCTAGTAGAAAGTGACTTTAGCTATCAATTTTTTGTTTTTGAAGATTAGCCCTGAGGTAACATCTGCAACCAATCCTCTTCTTTTTGCTGAGGAATACTGGCCCTGAGCTAACATCCGTGCCCATCTTCCTCTACTTTACATGTGGGATGCCTGCCACTGCATGGCTTGACAAGGGGTGCCATGTCCACACCCGGGATCCGAACTGGTGAACCCTGGGGTCACTGATGTGGAACGTGCGAACTAAACCACTGCACCACCGGGCTGGCCCAGCTATGAAATTCTTATTTATTTATCGGTACTAATCCCATTCATGAGGGCTCCATCCTCACCACCTAATCACCTCCCAGAGGCTCCACTTCCCAATAACATCACATTGGGGATTAGGTTCAACACGTGAATTTGGGGGGACACAAACTTTCAGTCTATGTCAAGTGAGTATTATCTTTCACCTGAACTAGTGCAGTTTGCTCTTTGCTGCCCTCCCCAAAACACTCATGGCCATCCTCCATTTCAGTCTTCTCCCCAAACCCACAGTATTCAAAATGCAATTCTGATAATGGTTGGAATTGTGGTTTAGCTTCAACGATACTGGGCTCCGGTTGCAAGCTGCCTGGATCTACTCCTTTTGGGGTACACTATTGTGTTGTTTGATTTCCTTTTATAATGAGTATTATTTTGTTTGTTCATTCATATAAAAGGGGGTAAACTGCTCTGTTTGCATGATATGCCATTCCCCATCATATACACATCTCAGTGTTTGAACATATACGTGTCTATACACAAACACACATATTGAAAAGGCAGGGTCACTTGTACCAAACAACTAATAGCGGGGACCCGTGGGAGTGGGAGTAAATGTGGGGCAGGATGTTTATTATGTCTTATGTCTTTTATAACTTTCCTTTTTTTAATTTAAAAATTTTAAATTTAATTTAAATTTTTAATTTTTAAAATATTTTAAATGTGCAAAAATCATCTGTATTGAAAGATGCATTTGACTATTTCAGTCTGATACAAAATGTAAAGCATTTGATTCTGGAAACTTCCCTTGCTGTAATTTCATGATCATCAATCAACTTTCTGTAGCCTGGTAAAGAGAATGTGCTGATCACATTTTGTAAGTTATCACTGTAACATTTCCTTTAGTTTTGGATTAAAAATCAATGCCATGGAAAATATATTTGTTTGATGTGTGTTGACAAAACCAGATTTCTAAGGCTGAGAACCAGACCCAGAACCAACACAAATTCATCATGGTAGTAAATGCCACCCTGGGAGAGCTGTTACAGGGCACTGGATTTCACCTAATCCAGTAGGTGCTTGGCCTCATTCAAGAGGTTTTCATGTCTGGTTTATTATTATTATTATCGTTATTATTGTGTGTGTATGCAGAAGATTCGCCCTGAGCTAACATCTGTGCCAATCTTCCCCTACTTTGTATGGAGGATGCCTCCACAGCATGGCTGATGAGTGGAGTAGGTCTGCACCTGGGATCTCAACCTGTGAACCTGGGCCGCTGAAGTGGAGCACATGGAACTTAAACCACTCGGCCACCGGGCCAGCCCCCTCTCTGATTTATTATTGACAATGGTTGACAATGGTCATGATCTTTTTTGGATGGCATTTTGGAAAATACTATGTCTTAATTAATTAAGGAAAGGAGAGAAATATATGTATTTTTTATTTATGCAGAAAGAATAAAAATCTCCAATGTGAAATCAAATAAGTGTGAATTCCTTCATAAACACAACTGCCTACATCAGATTTCACAATCCATTTTTAGAGAAAAAATATGTAATGCAGCACCTAAATTGCAATAACACTAAAATTCACACACCTTGAAAATAGTCTATCTAATTTCTAAGAATTTTAGAAATACAAAAGAACTATTCGACGGCCTCAGGGTTGAAAATGACGTTCGCTTTGTAAGAAGTTCACTGCAGGGCAATGCAATGGGTAAGAGCTGTGCTGGTACCTCCACACAGCTACTCTACTTTGCTCCGTTTATTTTCCCCTCAGTAAGCACAGCAGCCTTGATAAACTTTTCCAGGCCTCCCCACTTTTCTGTGCTTTTCTCAGACTGTCTACCATAGGAGCAGAAGCAAATATTCGCCGGAAGTCTAGCTCTGGCAGAGGGTCTCTCTTCTCAGGTTGCATACACTCACACAGCTCAAAATAGACGACGACTCCGAAATTGTTTAACATGAAAGCACTCTTTGTTCATTTCATTTTGTTTTGGTAAATATCGACAAATATACATTGTGTTAAATTTCTGCAAACGTGTCCTATCCTCAAGATCTTCTCTGTGCTTTCGTTGGAAGAAATTCCTTCTGTCTGAACTCTTTCAGACAAGTTTTTAAAAGATGATAAACATTGGTATGGCTTTCTTTTGCAGCTAATTAAACACCAAAGCAAAAATATATATTACATTTACCATCTAATAATTAGCGATATTCAGTAATTTCGTTTTAGCTAATAATATCGATTTTTTTAAACATAAGTACCTGAGTAGATAAAAAAGGGTGTATGAAGTCAGATCACAACCTTATAGCTTAGCTTTAAAACTTGATTATAAAATTAGGTCATGCTGATGGCTAAAAAAAGTGTTTTCAAAAGTGAAAGATGATTTTGCTTTTTAAAAACGCTTCACCTTAATTTTTTAAGTAAAAGAAGAAAAACAGAAAGTAACCTGAGATCCTAGAATCCTAGCTTAATTTTTAAAATAGATTAGGGAGGAGGGACATTAGCAAAGATTTTGTTTTTAAATAGTTTTGTTTGCAAAACACCAGCAACTTAAATATTTAAAAAGTAATTAACCACTTGCAAAAGACTGAAAATATCTTAGGTATGTGTGCCCTCAGACCTACATATTTCTGGTCCAGACTTTTAAACTGTCAATACCCCAGAGACGATGCCATTGACGTGTACCTGGCACTAGTCCTGCCAGTTAATTTTTTCCCTGGAGAGTGGTTTTGGGCGACAGAGTGGCGTCCGGGCTTCCCAGGTTGTTGCACTGACAAACTGCAGTGGTGGTCAAGTCAAGGAGCCTGACAAAATCTCATTAATCATTTTAAATTAAATCCAACCTACCTTCCAACCATGCCAAGAAGAAAGACATTTTTTTCTTTAACAAATGAAAATTTCCTCAGTAAAGATTTGGTATCTTTCTCCTGTTGGTCTTTAATTTGATTAGACAAAAATAAAATAAAACAATCCACTTTTCTAAGCTTGAAAACAAAACATTTGTCCAGAAATGATTTAACAGATCAACCAAGTGTCTTTTAAAAATAAAACAAATTTTGAATAAAAATACATGGAAACATTCTGAGGGGAAACTGTACTAGTTAAATTAGGGACACCATTTATCTTTATTTTCTCAACAGTTGAATGAATTCATTTTGGCCTATCCAAAATAGACGATCCTAAAAAGTACTTGAAAGAAAAAAAGTCCATTATCCATAATGTTATACTTTATTCCAGTCTCTTTTTTCCATTCATAGCTTTAGCTTTGTTTTACATGGTAACTGAGGTGTGTATACACACACATATGTATACATTTAGGTATAATTTCATATGCCTTCAATAGCCATCATTATTTCTAAGTTTTCCTGTATTACTCATAAACATCATGGCTTCACAGTAATACATCATGAGAACGTATTTTGGTCTACTTGACCGGTGCCTAGCATAGTGTCTGGTACATGGTATGTACTCAAATATTTGCTAGTTATCTGTTAAAACAGCCCCAACTTTTGGGCTTTTCAGTTGTTTCCATCTTTTTTTTTTCTTGAATTAAAAACAACGATGGTATAACTACTGCCTTTTCCCTATTTTGGATTATTTCCTTAGGATGGCTTCCCAGAAGTGAACATGTTCACTTAGTGAATGCTTGAAAAGAAACTATAGGCAATTGTGTTATTAATAGCGATATTTAAGAAGTCCACTTTAAACACAGGAAAACAGACTCCAATTAGAATATGTTATTATTTTAAATATTAAGATTTCTGAATAATCTTTCTTATACTTTCATCTAGTAAGATCTGCACCATATTAAGAATATTGTAAAAAATGTAAAAGATCAATTTAGAAAGAAGATCAATGACTTAAATGCTAAAATTTTTTTTTAAAAAGACAAAGTAGCAATTCACCCAAATATTTAAAATTAGAAGTCTTAGATGAATTTATATCTAGAATAATAAACATTGGTTGAAACTGTACTAATATTTTTAAAAAGTTAACTTGAAAATATTGGTTTGTAAATTGTGTATACCTGGAAGCCCTGAATACATTTTTTAAAAATGGAAATAGTAAAGCCGTTTTCTGTATGCTTATATAGAAAGTGAACCAGAGCTAAAATAATTCAATTGGATTTATTGAGAAACTACTCTGGGCCAAGGTCTGTGTTAGGTACTGAGGGAGATATGAGAAGAATAAATTTCTGGCTGCAAGAATTGAGAAAGTTGACCTGGAGAGGAAAGAGCATGAGAGGACTTTGAAGGACAAATAACTTTTCAACAGGTAAATATGGGGAAGGGGTTACAAGCTTCCCAGAAGAAAAAACAGACCAAATGAATGGAAGGATGAAAGCACAGGGTTCATCGAGATTAAAGAGTGTTAGTTTTAACAGAATGTACTTAGGGAAATCTCGTTGATGATAAATTTGGAGGACTCAAAGTTTTTAAGGACTTTTCTTTCCTTTTTTTCTTTTCTTAAAAAAATATGATCTGTATGAGAAAAGATAATTGGTGATTGTGTATAGGAAGGATGCAGTAGCCGTACCCAGTTGGTATGGTGTGTTCTGGGCTTAAAACAGCCCAGTCCTTAGCAGGGAAGGGTGTAGACGGGCCTGAGCTGCAGTGGACCATAAGCACTCCTGTGGGTTTCAGCAGAGTTCAGATTACACATTGGGTAAGGGAGAATTTGATCAGAGACAATATAAAAGCCATTAGCACTACTATGGCTTTCCAGCCTCAAAGAACTCAGCCCCAAGTGGAAAAGGTAGACTAAAACAGGGCTGAATATAGATGGGTAAAAACTTAGTTGTGCTGCAGCAGATGCAAAGCTCAGCATCCTTTTTGAAACTCTCCTCCCCTAGCTCTTGGGATACCATTTTTCTCTGGTCCTTCCACAATTTCAACAACCTTTTTCTGACTTCTTTTTCTCTTCCAAAACTCAAAATGCTGTGTTTTCCACACAGCACTTCTTTTTACTCATCATACTCCCTATAGGAGTTGTCTTTTCTTATGCTTCACTTAGTATAACATAAATACTAATACAACCCCCAAACTTGCACATCCAGCTTGGACTTTTTAGTTAATTAGTTTTTTGCTTGAGAAAGATTGGCCCTGAGCTTACATCTGTGCCAACATTCCTCTATTTTGTATGTGGGAAACTGCCACGGCATGGCTTGATGAGCAGTGTGTAGGTTCATGTCCAGGATCCAAACCCATGAATCCTGTGCCTCTGAAGCATAGCTTGCAAACTTAACCACTATACCACCTGGCTGGTCCCAAGCCTGGATTTTTTTGAACGCTAGTCTTATTCTCTAGCTGCAGTCAGTTAACATTCTATTGATACTTTCAAATTCAAAATATCCCCAAATTGGGATCGTTTATCTTTTGCATTTCACTCCACTGGTTGCTTCTCCTAGTGGCTACCTTTGATAATAGGACAACCACATCCTCATATCAGATACCTTTATCCAAAGTCACTAAATCCTATCAATTTCCCGTGTTTTTGATTTATTCCTCCTCTCTAAATCCTCTGCCACTTGCTTAGTTCAGGCTTTCTAATAGAAGCTGGCAGACGGAGCAGTCCTTGACTTTAATAAGAGCACGTTCTGATAAAGGAATGGGACATGTAAAAAATTATAGTATAATTATAATAATAAAGATATGTACAAAGTGCTATGGTTCACAAAGGAAGAAGCAATTAACACCAGTGGTATGCATGACAGATATGATGATAGTCTTTGAGAGCTTTGATGACTAAGTTATATTCGAGGTCGATCTCAGATGACGAGTAGGGGAACTTTAGATAGAGAAGGCAGTCAAGGATATCACAAAGAGAACAGCTTGTAAAAGACAGACAGACCAGACCACATTTGAGGAATGCTGGAGATGAGGCTTTAAAGATAAGCTGGGGCCAGATTGTGAAGGATCTTATATGTCATGCTAAGGAGCCTACACTTAATTTTGTAGAGAAGGGAGACACTGAAAGACTTTAAACAGATATATCATATGGAGTTTGTGTTTTAGAAAGATAAATTTGTTATGGCTGAAAGAAGGTCTAATAGTTCCCAACTTTAAGGGATATGTCTCCTCAGCAGGCACTTGGAAATATGTGGGGATATTATTTGCATGTCACGATCACTAAGGGATACTACTGGCATCTAGTAGAAAGAGTCTGTGTTTATGTCCCCTACTGCATGGAGCAGTCTTCCATAATGAAGAACATCCTTTCCCCAAAGCCAGTGGGACCTCCAGTGAAAAATACTTAATTGCTAATTTAGAAAATGGTTAGTAAACATTTGTTAAGATTTCCCAGAGACAGAACCTTTTAAAATTTCTGTTCACCTAGTTTTAAAAGTAACCAGGAATAAATTCCCCTTCAGCAAGCAGAGGAAGTAGCAAAAAGAATACTGCTCAGCTGGAGAGGGTTCCACTTCAGATGATGGCCAAGTAGTTCTTTCAGACCAACCCTCCAACAGATAAAGCCACAAACGCTGACAAAATATAAAAATTAACTACCTGAAAGCAATGGAAAGCAACCCAATATAGGCTGATACTACCAAGGAGAGAACACTTGAAAGAAGAGAATAGCATTGCGTGAGTTTCCCATTTTTACAGCTCTTCACCTGAGAGCAGTCCCCAGTCTGCGTCATGGGAACCTTTAGTTTTGCTGACTTGAAGAACCATGGGGCAGAGTTTGGGGCAATAACAGCTGCTGGAAAATATAGGGAAATAATGGAAAGGAAAGAACCCGAGAGAGCAACCTAAGTTCTGTGTATAAACTCTGCCCCATACTCCAGCTAGTCTCTGAAAGTATGCATGCACAGGAAAGATTTCATGTAGATCATCCAGGTTAAAGAACTGAACTGAAATTTGAACTGCTACCAACTGCAGGGGAGCAAGAGCTTGCAGTTGGAGTTCCGTGAAATTAACTGCCAGCTTAAAAAAAAAGAAAGTCTTTGGAGAAACCTATCAGAATCCAGAGTTCCTACAATATTTTATTCACCATGTCCAGGACAAAAATCTAAATTACTAACATATAAAGAAACAGCAGAATATAATCCCTTCTCAAAAGAAAAGACAACCAAATAAGACTGTCACCAAAATGATCTATGTATCAAGTTGAGCAGATAAGGATTTTAAAGCAGCTATTATAACTATGTTCAAGTTTGTAAGGAAAAATGTGCTTGTAATGAATGAAAGATAGGAAATCTCAACACAGAAATATAAATTATAAAAACTAAACAATTTCCAGAACAAAAAAATAGTTAATTGACAGAAAAAAGTTCACCGAATGGGCTTAAAAGAAGAATGATTACAGAAGAGTCAGTGAACTGAATATAAATCAAGAGAAATAATCCAATTGAAGAAAAGAGAGAAAAAGATCAGAAAAAAGTAAACAGATCTGTGAGATGATATCAAGTTCTAGCACACGTGTAAAGAAAAAGAGGAAAGAGAAAACGAGGCTGAAAAAAATTTGACCAAAAAGAGCAACGAGAGGAAAATGAAATTATTACACACAGGGGGAAAACAATTTCAGGTATCAGTGACTTCTCAATGGAAACAATGGGAGCCAGAAGACAATGGGACAACGTCTTTAAGGTGCCAAAGGAAAAAAACCTCTCAATAGAGAATTATACATTCAGCAAAAATATTCTTCAATAAGGAAAACAAAATAAAGACTTTTCATATAAAATAAAACTATATGATACTTAATTAATTGCCAGCAGACCTGCACTGTAATGGATGTTAACATTTTTCAGGCTGAAATTAACCATACTACAAGGAGACCTGGATCTTCTGGAAAGAATAAGAGCATTAGAAATGATAATGTGGCTAAACATAAGTGAATATTTTTTTCTTAATTTATTTAAAATGTGTATGACTGTCCAAAGCAAATTATTATATTGTGGCGTTTGTAATATATACTATATGGAATACATACGACAACCATAAGATAACAGGTGAATGGGATAAACACCTCTATATGGTTACAAGGTTTCCATATTTTAGGTGAAGTGGTGCAATATTAACTGTAAATGGGCTGTGAAAAGTTGTACATCCTGATAAGGGTTTGGTTTACACACGTGTATGAATTTGTGAAGACACACTGATTAGTACACCTAAGCTTTATGGATTTCACTGAATATAAATTTTACCTAAAAAGAAAAAAACCTAAAAAAAAAATGGATCTCTAGCTAATAACATGCAAGCAAAAGTCTTTAGGAATGAAATGTCTGAAACTTAGATTGACTTGTATCAAAATAATAGGATAGGTTGATTGATGGATAAAGAGATGGCTAAATATGTGGTCAAGTGAATGCAGTAAAATTTTAATTGTAGAATCTAGGTAGTGGGCGGATAAAGAGATGGCTAAATATGTGGTCAAGTGAATGCAGTAAAATTTTAATTGTAGAATCTAGGTAGTGGGCATATAGGCTTTCTCTAACTTTTTTATATGTTTGAGAATTTTCATAAGAAAATGTTAAAAAAAATACCGCCATTCTACATTTATAATCAGGTCAAGGTGGAAAAACAAACCAGAAAATAGGAAAAAAAAAAAAAGAAAGGAAATGAAAGATACAAAAAAAACACAGTCAAGCTAAAACAGAGGCAGAGAGAAGAGAATGGTAAGGGAGAGACAGGGATGGAAAAAAACGAAGAAAAGATAGGAGATTTAGAGAGATATAGCAAGATGCTATCCATTGGAAAACAGAAATAATAATGTTATCACTATTCTTTGTCTTTTGAAACAATAAATTAGTTTTGAAGTTAAAAATTAAAATTATTTTGTCATGGAATTCAAAATTATGCACATGTGAAAATCATTTAGATATTTGCTTCAGAATCTTAGAAATTATTTACTACTAGTCTAAAAGTCCCTTTGACTTTCACAAATTTTTTGATTACCTTACGTTTTGTCCTTGAAAATTCTGTAGTACAATATTCCAGTTGTAATATTACCAACCACTATTGACTGAGAGCCAGATCTGGAAGGAAGCCAGGATGTCACACCTCTGGTAAGCAGTTTCTACTCCCCCGATTCCCTTCCCCTAAACCAGCAGCTCTGTGCGTCACACAGTGTATCATTCCAAAGCTGACGCTTTTCACTTAATGGTATTTCCAGGGAACTTCTGAGCTACCATATACATATATTGTTCTTTATCATTCCAATGCTACGTGTTTTATTATTAATAGTTAAGCTATACTTTATCCATTTGCTCTCCATTAAGCAGTGTTTTTCCTCTCATTACTCAATCATGTAACATCTGTGAAGGCAGAGCCCATGTCTAGGTATCGCCAGTACCTGGCACAGTGCTTAGCACATGGAAGGCCCTTGGGAAATAATGAATGAATGAATAAAGAATGCTTACTATCATTCACAATTTCCCTTTCTCAACTGATTTTGAACAAAATCATCAAGATTAGAACAGTAAAGTTTGACCAGTTACTTCAGATATAAGTTCTAGTAACACTTTGTTCTTATATGTGGAAATCTTATATTTTAACATTTTTGCTATCCCAAATGGTTTAAAAGACTTAGTGAGTCTTGACTAACCTACAAATCTTAAAAATGAAAAATCAAGTGATGACTTTATATTATAAAAATAAGTACCTGTTTTGCATACTAATATAGTAACAAATCAATACTCTTTTCAAAGTTCAAAATAAATTTCAGAACTCAGTTTGAGAGAAAAAGGAAAGGCTTTAGTTAAAATCTTTACAATAAAATAATTATGATTATAAATCTCTTTAGTTAAATATGTACACATTACATGGTATTTTTAAAAAGAATGGAAGTGAATAAAGTTTTTCAGGCAAATCTAATGCACAAATATACCATCTTTTAGAGTATAATGTCAGTTTAACATTCTTAAACAGCTGTGTCAGACAATGGCTCTGCTTTGTGCAAAACATGATAAGCAAAATTAAGAAAAATTCTGCAAAATTTTTTAGTTCCCCAAGGAAATTACTAAAACAGAGAATAGTAAAAGAAAAAAAAAGTTTGTCCACTCAAGCTTGATTGTATACAGAGGCTGGAATGACCAGCACTAATGTAACCCCCTTATCCGCTAAATAAGTCCTTGGGTAGCTTAAGTTTGAAGTTAAAAGCTGAAGTCGTAGCAATTGTGCTTTTACGCAGCCACATGGCCAATAAGGTAGATGTTGTCATAAAGGTGCCCTACAAAATCTTCACTAATGTTTTGAGCAGCACGACGGGTATTTCGAATAAATTCTCTTTTTGACATTTTATTCTTCACATGAGGGCTGGTGAGGTCAATGGAAAGTAGAATTAAAGAGTAGCACAGTACATAGACAGCATCTGGAATTAAAGGGAAACATTGCAAATTATTAGCTGGTTTAAAAAATGTGATTCCCAAAGGAATTAAATAACGCAGATATTCAAAATTTCAAGAAATCAAGATTAGAAAATAACTAAATACAGGATGACCAACTCGTCCCAGTTTGCCTGCATCTTTGCCAGTTCCAGCACTGGAAATCCTGTGTCCTGGGAAACTCTTCAATCCTGGGCAAACATGGACTCTTGATCATCCTAACTGAACACCAATTCAGTGAGCATTTTCTTCAATCCAAAAGAACTTTAGAATAGTTCAGGAGTTTATAGTGAAAACTCATTTTAAATTTGAAAATTTCAGATTGGGCTTTATTTTCACCTTTGCTTTTAAACGTGATGTTCCCATTCAGCTATCCATAAAGTACATTTGTACTGTCAGTATATTTATCTTCCCATTCTTAAAAAAGCAGCCACAGTTATCTACATACAATGTTTTTACAAAAATCTAATTTAATTGAGAGCATCTTTAAGGACAAGAAAGATAATAACTTGGTACTAGAAAATAAAATGTAAACAACTCATAAGATTATTAAATTAACATTCTCATTTAAGATATATATTTTAAAAGTCAATGGACTTTACATACTACTTTCAAAAGTAAATCTTTAGGGAAAATATTGCTAAAGCTGACTGAGCAAAAAGAAAATTTCTTCTTTACATAGGCTCAGGGCAATATTTGATGTTTACTATTAAAATAGTAACAAACCTCATGATACTCGCTACTTGCTACTACTATGGTGTTTACTTCAGAATCTCACAATTGTAATCTAAGTTAAACATTATACCTTGTAAAAGTACATTCAACAAATTTCATATGATAACTAAATGTTTTGCAACCCCTGCTTAATAAGATAAACACAATAAACTTTTGATATGAAGAGATAACTAAAGCTATATCAAATGAAAAAATATGTAGGAGACTCAGGCTATATCACATACACATACATAGACACACAAACGATGAAAACTAGTTGCATTAAAAATAAATTTTAGTAGAAAACTTCTAGGTGTTACCTATATAACATGTAGTTTATTAAAAGCTTTAAAAGTAATTTGTTGGGGCTGGCCCCATGGCCTACTGGTTAAGTTTGGTGTGCTCTGCTTCAGGGGCCTGGATTCCCAGGCGCAGACCTACACCACTCTGTCAGCAACCATGCTGTGGCAGCGACCCACATACAAAATAGAGGAAGACTGGCACAGATGTTAGCTCAGGATGAATCTTCCTCCAGCAAAAAGAGGAAAATTGGCAACAGATGTTAGCTCAGGGCCAATCTTCCTCAGCAAAATAAATAAATAATTTCTCACATTTTTAATTAGATTAGTAAAAATGCCCAATGGTCAAACAAGAATAATTTTAAAGAATTTATATACAAAGAAAGTTAAACTAAAACAGTATGTTTACTAAATATAATTGATAGCTATGACAAACTAAAGTATTCCTTCTGAGCTCACGTAAATGATGTATTCCATTGAAGTAGTCCTTGGTACAAGCAGTAAAAGAAGTATCTGTAATTATTGAAAGCATGTTTTCAAGGTGAGAAAAATGTCTCATATACTACTATTGTTACCTGGAGGTGGGAAGGAGGAAGGAAGGAATTCACCATATATATTCTTACCAGGACTAAGGCCAAGTTCCCGCATTAAATCAGGGTTACAAGCACAGAATCTATGTGAGAACTTTGTTATAAGAGTTTCAAGATACTCCCCACGCTCTTCAGGGGCGTGGATATGACGAAAAAATTCTCTCAGTGCATTAGGCAAGAACTGATTTCTAAAATTATGCAACGTTACAAGGTCATCCAAGACATCTCTCCTAGTAGAAAAAGAAAAAGATACAGCTCTAGTTAATGTTTCTCTCTTAAAAAATAAGAAAAATAATAAATTGCCATTTTTTGGATGAAAATATTTTGTTATTGATCACTAGATCAGCTAATCCCATAAAGAATATATAACTCAAAATTAAAAAAATCTATGATTAAGAAATTAAACTATTTAAAAATTTTTTGTAAATAGGTTCTAACAAGGTAAAACTAGTAATTCTAATTATAAAATGAAGAAAAAAGGAATTTTGCAGTATAAAAAAGGCAGCAGCTTTTCAAGTGTCCTCTTGGCTAAATCCAAACAGCAACAGAATTCTTTATTTTTTAATTACGAAAATAATGAGTTTTCACCTCACACACCAATCCACATTACCAGAAGTAACAACTATTTATATAGACTTTTAAAAAATGCCAATATATACTATATATCGGTCCAGAATTGGCTTTTGCTTATTTCACATAGTATATTGTGAACAGCTTCCCATGTCTTTACCCGTAGATCTAAGTCATTCTTTTTAATGGGTCCACAGTATCCCATCTTAAGTATGTAACACTTCTGTTGATATACATTTAGTTATTTACAATTATATAAATATTTGTGTACATAAATTATTTTATCAAGAGCATTCTAATGAATAGTCACACTTTGTTATAATATGCTTCAGTTCTTACTGAACTCAACCATGATTGTATGATCATAATCTTTAATTTCTACTGATTGCTTTTGGCAGAGATAGCAAACTACAGCTAGTGGGCCAAATATAGCCCCCTGCTTGTTTTTATAAATAAAGTTTTATTAGAACACAGTCATACTCATTTGTTTACATACTGTCTATGTCTGCTTTCATGACACAATGGAAGTTACAAACAGCTGTGACAGAGATTTTTCAGCTAGATGACTACTATGTAGTATAGTTTCTAAAATAAAACAACTCATTAAAAGCATTACTTAACTCATTTTTGATGAAAATTTAAAATTTTTTTTTACCTTTCATCAAGATAGATTCTCAGTTTTTTCCAATTTAGTGTTCTTGTACAGAAGATGAACTTTGCTATTTCCTTTGGTGAATCATCTAGGATACCCTTGGACATAAAGTAGTTGACTCCCTAAGACAGAAAGACAAATCTACATAAATAAAATCAGTCTCTATTTATAAATTTTAACAATTAGGCAATAGCAGAACAATAGCCATAAATTCTTTCCAGCATTAACAGACTTTTTTATAGCTTTAACATGCAAAATACAAGCTAGAACTTGAACTGAAACCATTATTTGTGGTTGATAGTTTACATGCAATGGAAAGTAGGAAATTCAAAGTTAAGACTCCTAGAGAATTCCTAATTCAATTTTCTGGCTCATGTCAGTTAAAACTAACTAAACAGAAATATGGCCTAGATTGGGGGCAGAAACTACTATGAAGACTTTAAAATAAGTCTTGTAACAAACATTTCTGCTGCCTAATAGAAAACATGATTTCTTAAAGTTCAGATACATATTCTACTATATTATTCAAGGAAATACTTGAGAAAAAAAGATTCTCCAAATGAAAGGCTAACAATTTTATTCTGGAAAGAAAAATAACTAAATTATTTAACTTAAAGTAGGCACAGTTCCAGGCAGGCTCATGGGTTGTACACACTTTGGCTTTAAGCATTGCTACATTCTTTAGGAATCAAGCTCTAATATATACTGACACAAACATAATAAGACAAAAAAATTTCAACGTTTTTCATACGATTTACCTTTGAATTTCCTTTTCTCTGCATGCAAAGTTTTCCAGAGAAGCATTATCCATAAGTTTGTGTCTACATTAGATTTAAATCAACAACAACAAAACATCAACAAAAAATCAAACGCTGAAACCAATGTTCTCTCATGTATATGGAGGTCACATTCAAATAAATGCCTTATGTGGATTTGAATGCAGTTATTGAAATAAAAGGCAGGTGTGTTTATTTCAACTTGCAGTTATCCAGATACATGCATTCCCATGAATGCTTATGTCTGGATAATAGCATATTGTGTACAGTTAATTGGTAGAGAAAATGACGTATTATATACACGCAACATACTGTTTTCACACAAATTCCTTCAGCATTTCTTCCCTTTTACAAACACTTACATAGTACTCAGAACTATTGCACACATTAAGAATTCAAAAAGTTGGAAGAAATTTTATAAGACTCCAAGATAAACTCTCATAAAATTTTCATATTAAAAAATTTTAAAAGCAATTTGGTACCATGAGGTAACGCTTTTGAAAGGTTATAATTAAGTATAAATTATAATTCAAAGATAAGATTTTTTTCATATAAAACTAATTTTATGAGCCATCAGGATAATATCCTAACAGCAATGTTATCAAATTCTCATGTGAATTTTAATAATACAAAAGCAATGATAAAGCACTGATCTTAAAAATGTATATAAGGAAGAATACAATATGATAATATGAAACTTTCTTGTCAACTCATAAGCCGTATTTCAGACTGCACCCTGGATACAAGGCTAGAAAATGTAACACGATCAAGATGGAAAGCCAAAGAATTTGTTTGGAATGAGGCTTTCAGCAGTTGTCTGAGGGGACAGGAAGTAGAGAAATAGTAATTCTTGCTCCATCCTTTCTTCCATTAGTTTGAATAATCGAGAGTTGACTGTATATTTAATTGATCTACTTAACAAAAGGTGTCTGGTTTGATTTTTTCCAAAATTCCTCCATTTAAAAGAATAACAATATTTCAGAAGTATTTCCAGTGTTTAATTTTAATCCAAGTGATTCAAAGACAAAAGAATGTCAATTAAGTATTATTGAATAGGCTCTTTATTCATACCTACTTGTAAATCAATGTTTAAGAGATGTAAAACTAATTAGAATCTCCTCTTTAAAAATTACACAAAATATAAAAACCACTAATATGAGCCATTAAATAGTATATAATTCTATAATTATATGATATATGCCATTTTAATATCATTTGATGCTCCTTAGTTATAAATTAACATTGGTATTTGCCTCACGTAGGCATCACAAAAACATACTGTTGGTCATTTCCTTTTTTATGGAATCATGTTTTGAGAATCTGCCTTAACTTGAGTTCTCCAAAATCAATCAGATACAGAGGAGTAAGCAGATACACAGTCAGTTTTAAACCCAGTCCTAAAAATGAAGAACACAGCTTGAAATAAGCCAATTCTGTTATGAGGAAAGGAGGTATCAGTTTCAAGCCTGGGATTTTCCTGGAAAGGAAGATTAATTTAGAAGGGCTAGCAAAATGAAGGGTAAAGAGATGACAAATAGGAAAAGGCATGGGACCAGATTATAATCTTCAATAAGCAAGCTGACAACCACCTGAATTTCTATCTTGTTATGTAAGCAATGAAATACAAAAGAAACCATAGCATGAGATCTGTTGAATAACTATGCATTTGTTTAGTAAGTGATATAAATATTTTTGGTTTTTAATAAAGTTTTGGGAGAATGGTACAGAGAGATTCCTAGAGCACACAGCACATACATTTATTAATAAGGACTAGAACTCTCTGCAGTGTAGATGCCTGTGTGTGCGTGGTGTCTCACAGGCAAAGGAAACCATGAACATTAATATTAGTCTAATTTAACATAGTTTCCAGAAAAGGGAAGGTTGTAGTTCACTATCATCTACACGAATAACTACAAAAGCGTCCAATTCTGGATATCGCATTTTATGAGGCATATTGACAAACTAGAACTTATCCGGCTAAAGGAAACCAGGACCTGATAAAGACTGCTGACAGGTCTAGACTTCATGTTATATAAGGAGGAGCTAAGGGATGTAGGGATATTAGGCCTAAAGAAGATACTCGGGAAAGAAGAAAAAGAGTAAGACTTTAAGACAACTGAAAGGCTGCGTCACAAGGAAAATGAACAGATATTGTGTGTAGTTTTAGTGAAGATCTTAAGCTGAGGAAAACTACAGAACTTCTTCCCATAATAATGCACATAAATATTTTTAAAACAGAAATCAAATGCCTGAAGCCCATCTAAGTAGCACAAGTTAGGAATCTCTACTCTAGAAGAGTTTAGGAGTATAGTCAGTGAGTGTTGGTAATACGTAGGCAGGTTAGTGCCACATAAGGAAGGGCATGCTTGCAGCTACAGCTCACTGAGTTATCCAAGGCCAATAGTTTGTCACTTGCTTCATTTTATTTTTACATTTCCAAAATAAGCTTAAGCTTCAAATTATTACTACAGACTTACTTTAATTTGATTACTTAATCTATATAAATTTTAACTCCATTATGAAAACTCTACTTTGTTGAACTTACAGAATTATCTAAATTGTTACCGTCATAGAGTAGTTCCTTTTTTTCATATGGGCATAACCCTAAGAGATTTCTGACATATAACTCTGAGATGAATTATGATAGTGTCAGCCCTATAATAAGTTGGTTCCACAGCATAAAGGGAAGCTCTTGTCAGCTGAAAGGAAACTAGTGGCCAAATGCATTTTATTTAAAAAATGGATTTAAAGGAAAGTTACAGTGAGGTAAATAAAATTTCTATTATGAAAATGGATTGGGTATAGATAATAGGCTTCACAATTCTTTGTAAAATGATAAACTGATAAATAACATTCATGTACAAATCTTAAATTTCTTAGTGATGTGATTTTTGAAAGAAGTATCCATTTAATTTTAGATTTAAATATAAATATGAACACCCAAAGACTAGTTTGTAAAATAGATATATGTGTGTCTGTGTATGTATACATATAGATAGGTATGTATCTGCTGTAACAGTATTTCTAAAACATTGAATCAAAACAAATATGTTAAAGTTGTCTACATTTCTATTTAAAAATGTATTAAGCACAAGACATATATGTATATGCAAGATATTCAATGACAGACACTGAGAAGTATAAAACCGAGTTTTGCTGTAAGAAAATCTAAAGTTTATCAGGGGAGATGAGACAGGTATACAAAGTATAACTAGAATACACATATGTGATAAATCTATGATACAAGGCGACTAGTCAAATAAGGCCTAAATGAATGGGTATAAAATAAGTGTTTCAGTAGTTTCATGAAAGGAAAAATCACTGTAGGACAGGACATTTGGATGAAGTTTCTTGGAATATCTAGTTTGACAGAATGGTAGGGGTTTAGATAGCTAAAATGAGGAGACCACTAGAGAAGAATATTTCAGTCAATATTGTATTACATGAGCAAAAGCAGTGTGAGATAAAAAAAACTCAGGCTATTATCAGGAAAGAGGGGGAGCTATCTTGGGTTTGAGAACAAGTCTGGAACTAGACTACAGTAGAAACAGTGTTGAATTTTAGGGTACGAAGCTTATTCTCTACCCTATATGTAACTGGAAGCCTCTGAAGGCTTTTTAACACGATGAATGAATGGCCTGCAATGTAAAGTTGACAGTAATATAAAGAGAAATAATCGAAGGGAAATTAGACTTAGGCTACTGCAACTGTCCAGGACTGAACATGTGGAAAAGCAATAGAAATGCAATGGAAATAATCTATTCTTAGACATATGAAAAAAACCCCATATGCTACATATATGGAAATAAACAGTGGGAGCATAGTTAATATGCTGGCTATCAAGCCAAGGGATAATGAAAAGTAAAAAATAAAGATAACTGATGTTTCTGGCTTAGATGAAGATGGAAATGACTGACAGAAAAAAACACAGGCTACAGAGGGTGTTGATTTGAAGGAAACGGTGATGAGTTTGGTCTTAGAAATGTTCAACTTCAAGTAATGAAAGATACAACCAGAAAGTCAGGGTAGGCAGTTGGCAATATAATAAGGTATAAAGAAAGTAAGGGTTGGAGGTATAGATTAAGGATCTTGGGGGCCGGCCCTGTGGCCACCAGGTTAAATTCTTGCGCTCTGCTTCAGCGGCACAGGGTTTTACCCGTTCAGATTCTGGGGACGGACATAGCACAGCTTGTCAGGCCCTGTTGAGGTGGCGTCCCACATAGCACAACCAGAAGGACTTACAACTAGAATATACAACTATGTACTGGAGGCTTTGGGGAGAAGAAAGAAAAAAAAGAAGATTGGCAACAGATGTTAGCTCAGGGCCAAGAAAATAAAAAGGATCTCGAATAAGAAGAATCAGGGAGCAGACAATGAAGAGGACAGAGCTGGAATATCCCAGAGACTAAGAGCCTTTGAAACTTAAATAAAAGGGTATACAATGCAATTACATAGTACAGTTGAAAGAACATAATTTTCAAAAACGGAACTAAATCATGGCTCTGCCACTTAATGATTACGTGAACATAATTTACTCAACCTTTCTGAGCCTGTTTCCTAGTCAGTAAAAATCTTATTTAGATGACTATTGTGAAGATATAAAACTGCCTACTATAGAACATGGCTGGTTTCCTTTTTCTTTTAGATAGCTCAAGGGGACAAAATGGGAAAAGGGGGCACTGGATTTGGTGACTGGGACAAAACGAAGCAGTGATTTTCCAGAGGTCTCTTTCTAGAGTAACTGGGGCTCAAATGTAAGTAGAAAGCTAAGGAATGAGCTCAAGACAAGGAAACTGAGTATAGCCCCCTCATTTGACAGATGTATCAGTACAAAGAAGGAAAACATAATTGGAAAAATAAGAGGGAAAACAGATAAAATGAAATTTTTTTCAGATAATTTTGACCTATGCATGTCAGAAGACAAAGAAAGAGAACCAAAGGTGAGATGAAAAGACTGAAGTGCAAGAGAAAGAGGAGATAATGGAAGCAGCAAAGTAGAGAAAGGGAGCAGGGAAAATAAATGAAAATACAGGTAGAGTTTATAATGCTTTTTAAGCCTGGAAGACAGGACAGGAGTGTTGGTTCAGAGATAGGTATATTAAGAAACTGATAAGAGCAGAAAACAGAGGGCATGTTGTTTTTCTTCTAAGAGCAGACATCTGGAAAGAACTGGAAAAGAGAGCGTTGATTTGGATCCTGGAGCAAAGCGGTAAAGATTTCTGTCAACAATGACGTGAGGCATAACAGGGAAGTGACTAGAAATAAATATAAGGAGTGCCAAGCAGCAATGAGAAGTGAGGTGAGTTCATGTGAATTCATCTCATCTCATGTTAAGGTCTTCTTTAATAGAACAGATGTTTTCAGAGATTCAAGAAAAAAAAAAATTGAAAAGTAGATTCCATAGAGCATGTCACTAAAATATGTTATGCAAATAAGAGCAGCAAGACTTACACAATCAAATTAGAGTGGTGAGCTGTTTTGATGGAATTTGTTTAGGTGGCAAACACACATAATTCAAGAAATCATAAACAAATAGCTTAAACCAATATTAAAGAATTCAGAATGAAGAAAAAGACGTGTTGGAGCTTAGTCACCTATATAAAGCATCTCTCCATTTTCTTAAAGAATGGCTCTTTTCACATAATAAGTCATGTTTTAAGATATATCTACTTTGTTTCTTTTCTTCTATTACATAAATATCCAAGCTTTCTCTCCCCTTTTAATAAAAGTTTGTTTTTTGACTCAAATCATTATCCACAGTGTGTTTCAAAAGCAAAATCTACCATATGTATGTTCAGAACCAGAAAATATATATTTGGGAACAGAGTGAATTCTAGAAAACTAGGCATGCAAAGCCAAATGGAAAAGTACCAACTTATGCTGTGAACCTAAACTTGCTCTAATAAGTAAGTAAATAAATGAATAAAGTCTTACTTAAAAAAAAAAAAGAGTACTGACTACCAATACTGAAAGTACTGGCTATTGGCACAGACATTTGGCAGAAACATTGTGTAACAGTTGGTATCAATAAAAGAAATCACTAATAAAACAAAATTGTGACATACTAGGGAGTATCTTTAATTTGTTTTTCCTAAATAACAGCATAGTAAAGAAATTTAGAAAGAAATTTGACTTAGCTAGTTTTGTTCAATGTAAACAATGTAAATCCAGTACTGTGTACACAATCCAGCAAAGTGGCTACTACTTTTCAGGTAATAAATCTGTCCTTAGAACAGTACATAATAGAAAGAAAACTGGACATTGCATTCAATTTTATTTTTAAAAGAACATCTGAAGACTTAAAATAACATTCTTTAAATTTTAACAATAAATATTTATAAAACAAAATAGTTCAATCTAGATTTCTAATTTTTCTTTTACTTTGAAAAACAATATATTCATACTCAAGTACACATTTTAATCACAGTGAAATGAACAACTGAAATGTCATCTTTTCACAGTAAAAGTAATGCAAAAATTAGGAGATACAAGATACGTTATGAAAACTTTACTTTCTGGATAGTAAAAAATAATGAGCACATACTTCAGAAATGTCACACATTTACTTTATTCATGGTAATTTAAACTGCTCATACATACTGTAATTGTTATTCCCCATCTAGTCACTAGGTTCAAAGGCTAAAGTAAAAACTATGCCCAGGTTTTTAAAGTTGTCCTGGGTGGAAAGATTATTTTATGAGTAATAAGTAACGTTTTCCTCTTATTGAGGTATGCGTAACTAGGCTATTCACTGGGGGGCTCTGTGTGGCTTAGAACTGAGAGGAAAGGGGTAATGAAAATTGGGTAAGAAATGTGAAGATAATTTTGATAGTCAGTTTGAAATGTGAACTGCAAATTCTGTCTTCTCTCTTCCCTGGGAAGAACAGAGAGCATACAATGGCTATACTTCTGCAGGAGAAGTGACAGTTGTGAAGAGAAGAGAGAGTGCCAAAACCCTGTAGCTAGTTCCCTCTGAACAGTTACTGAAATTGGTCAGAACTTCACATTTCACCTAAAGGAGAATGAAGAGTCCTACTGTTCAGTCTGGAGTGTGGACTATGCAATGAAGTCAGTTTCTTCATGGACGGTGTCTGAATCGGCAAGGACTTCCGCTTCCTAGAACAATTTGTGGAGGACTTTTCAGACCATTAAAGTGCACAATGCTGAGAAATTGCTAAGAACAGACACACACACACCCTAAATTATTTTAGATGTCAACAGGAAATCGCACATAAAGGAGGGATAGTTCAAAGGAAATCAAAAGAAAAATGGAAAATCTGCTCTAATGGAGTCCAGGGAAATGGAGGAGAGGTATAGGACAGAACAGATCTTCCGGCTTCTTTTCCATAGGAGAGGAAGCAATGACATCAGACAAAATAACATGAATCTTCTTACCTAAGGTTTTAAATAACAATAAAATGTCTCTATTAATTAGTGCAATAGCCTCCACAGAAAACGAGCCACGCTTGTGAGTTCTAATAGTCTCCAAAATAGATCAATAAGATGATGAAAGTGAAGGTACTTCCTAAATGATAAATTACTACTAATAATTAAAAATAACAATCATTATTGCAATTATTATTGATAAAGTTGCTGGTAGTGGAAGTAAGCTTCTTGGAAAAGCCCTTTCTATCTCCAACCTGTCTGTAAATTAGAAAAAGAAAGCATTCCAATCAAAATATGGAGAGAGAACTCTGTAAGGTATAGTTAATAACAATTCAAACTAATGAGAAAGTGACACATTTGAGCACCAATGTTAACTAATTTAGAATTCCTGCTTTACAAAAATGACACACAAATATTCCATTTGCAATATGTATATATATGAATAATCTTTAAAGGACTAACTCTACTTTGATAAATAACAATTAGAGTGTAATCATATTACCTAGATTCTAATATGTACATTTATAAATATATTTTAACAGCTCTGAAACAATTTTGAAATAAGCAACATTAAAAAAACCCCAACAAATCTTAATAGTAGACAAGCAGAGAAGCAAGTTAGGATTTAAATGGCAGTTTCACTGCCAGCACATGTGTATATTCATGTAATTAAAGTATCTGTTCATCCTACCCCCATTTCAGCCAAGATACATGTTTTATTTGAACATAACTTTGGAACACAATTATTGCTTAAAATGTCCTCAAAAAGTTAAACTAAGCAGCACCACTGAAACAAAAAATTACGATATATGCAAAATATTGCTCATCACATGCCAGGAAATGAAATCAAAGGCAAAGGGGATCACCATCTAACGTCAGGAGATTTTGATGCGATGGATACATACTTCAAGAAGCACTATTTCTCAGTGTGAAATATTTATCTACTAGAATTCAAAAGTTTCAGGAGAGCAAGAACCCCTAAGCCTAGAGTAGTGCCTGGCTCTTAGAAGTATAACTCGTTGTAGCTGTACCTCCGGTATAAATATAAAGCTAGTTTTGTGGAGCACTTAGAGGCACTAAGTGCTTAATGTACATCATCTCATTTAATAATCACAATAACACCATGATATAGGTACTATTATTGTACCCATTTTACAGATGGGGAAACTGAAGCATAGAGAAGTTAAATAATTTGACAAAGTCAAAGTCACACAACTAGTAAGTGGAGAGATAAGTAATAAATATTTGTTGAATGAATGTTTGAATCTATCTATACAAAGCTTCCAGCTGACTTTCAAGAGAAGCTGTAAACTTTTAACGATTATATAATTAACTAAAGGGTTAAAAAAGAGACAATGACATAATAACAAAAAAACTATGAGTTGGACCAAAACTCCAGTGTACTTTGAAATGTCTCAAATTATAAACTCTTAAAGGTCAGAGTCATCAGTCCAAATAATAAAAAGCAACATGTTATTGTGATGCTATATTTAACTGCTGGCGCCCAGTGTTTCACAAAGAGCTTAAGACTTTGACTATAAAGAAGGCATCTTCAAAAACTTTATGATATGAGAAAGAAAATGTTACATAATATTAGGGATAAATGTATACTACCAGTGAGTTGGTTAAAAAATGACATATTGTAGTGTTTCCTTCATACTCCCATATTTCTAAGCTGCTATTAAATTGATGGATGCCATACAATTGATGACATTCAAGAATTGAGGAAATATTGTCTTTTAGATTTCTGATAAAGCACTCACAGTTTACAGCGACATTTACTGTGACACTGGTAGCAGCAATTGCTAAATTTAGGACAGACATGCAGGAGAGACAACTACCTTGGATAATAAAGCTGAGAACTTAAATCTAGAAAGTCATGTCAAGTTTCACTGAAACTGTGGTCACATCAGACAAGGAAGAACCTTTTTGGAGGCATCCAGGTAGTCAGGCTATGATAAGGAGATAAAAAGCAAACATATCTTTCTTTGAAATGTACTTAAAATATTGACACAATATTACAAACTCTCCAGGTACACTTATATAAACTGGTAACAAAAGTAAAATTCAAACAAAGAAAAAATCTTGCTCATTTTAGCATTTCACATTTTTAAATTTGGTGTTGGTAGTATGGGTGTTGTATGCTGATCAAGGGTAAAGGGCTTTGCCAATGAACTTGAGCAGTTTAGCTCTTTTGGGTAAGTAATTCTTACACAGGAGAAAGTTTTTTTTTTTTTTTTTTTTTTCCCATTTAGGCAAGTGTTTTAAGACCTTCTTTGATATTTTTGACAAACTTCCCCAAATCAGATTCTAAATGAAGTCTTTTTTGACCTCTAGCTAACTGTGGGATTTATACATTCTGATGACACCAATCAGTTTCCTACCCCTAGGAATAAAAGTAAAAGTTATCTTTCATCACTGTTGCAATGCTATGAAGTAATGGTAATGAACACTTTGCTGCTGTATATTGGAGCAAAAACGCGATAAGATTTAATATCTGAGATATTATTCATAAGAATTGAGTATAAATTCCTGAGTTCACTCTATAATGGAGAACTCCTACAAATTCCCTGTTTATGTTTTAGCTGGTCCAACAACAAAAAGAGTATGTTATCTTGAAAATAAATTGCTTATGCATTCCCACTTAAAACATGTGCATAGGTCAAATTTAAAATATTTCTCATAGTAGATTCTATCCCAGATAAATCTAATAAAATATAACATATATGCACGTGGGTGTTTCCATATGAACACAGGAAAAATGTACTTAAACAGTTAAAAAAAAAAAAGACTTCTTTACCTAACTCCATGAGGATATTATAAAAAAAACTTTTTTTTTTTTTTCACTTTATCACCCCAAATCCCCCCGGTACATAGTTGTATATCTTAGTTGCAGGTCCATCTAGTTGTGGCAAAAAAAACCTTTTATAAAACATATTTACACAAACAAAAATAAACCTACAATATGTTAAAGTTAAATCAGGTTCACTACCAATTTTCCAGACTACAAATTTAAAAATAACTTGCCAAGAAAATGTTTAATACTAAATGGAACACAAGGAATATAGCTTACTGCTTGATAACCAAAATTACTTTATTATAATATTGTAGTGGAATAAAATCAACACAGGTAACTTGTACATGCAAGGGAAATACAGCCTAATGTAAACAGATGGTTTTTAGCACATTCCTTTACTAGAATGTGGTCACCTGCCACAAAGTACACAAGCTCATGCACAAGATCAAGACTACGTACAGCTGAGATCACAATGTCATGCATATAACAACAGCGTGCTAGATCATCGTACCACAAACTGTGCAGCTGCTCGCCCCCACCCCATGAGCCACTGCCAGCAGTTGCTGTGGAGTTTGGTTACCCACATCCGTGACATGAACGATGTCCTTTGGAGAATCTTGTTCCCTGTGGCTGTAAGTATTCTTATTTTTATAATATTTTAATGATGCTTGCTATCAAAATGTTAAGTACAGAACTAGAAATTATAGAAAAGTAGACTTTTTACAATATTGAACAATTATATACATCTCATCTCAGGTACTTACAATAAATACTAGTTACATTTAAATATATCATCAAAACTAATTTACTTCTCCGGCTTAAATGAACTGAAAATAACACAGTTGATGACAGTGCTCTAGTGAGGAGGAAAAAAATAAACCAACCTCCAAAAAGTACTTCCTCATTTCTAGTACTCAAAAAATCTGGCAAGAATGATTCTAAGACCTGGTTAAAGTATGAATCATACAGATAAGTTCTATAGAAAAACATCTTTTAGCATAACTCTTTCAATTATATGATTACAATTTTGAAGGCTTAACTTGGATAAACAACCAAATTGACAGTGATTACTTATATTGGTCAATAAAAGAAAATTTAGAATATAGTTATTAAAATACTTCTCATTTCTCTGCGCCTACAAGTGTATTTCAGCGTTCTTCATTTTCCATTTATATCCTA
Organism: Equus caballus; assembly: GCF_041296265.1. Taxonomy (NCBI): domain Eukaryota; kingdom Metazoa; phylum Chordata; class Mammalia; order Perissodactyla; family Equidae; genus Equus; species Equus caballus. The sequence continues at coordinate 67,678,598 of NC_091685.1, read as the reverse complement.
AGTGCATTCTGGTAAAGACAGAATTCTATTTTGCTCTTAGAGAACACCTGCTAAGTTACTGATGTTCATAAAAGCATAGCATTAGAATTCTAGAACCACAAATCACTTTGAATGGTTCAGTTCTACACCTCTTGGCAGCACTATGTGCCCGTTTCAGAATGGTGAATTCAATACTTCTGGAATGCTCCAGGTTATCCTTAAATCAGGCCAGGGAGTGAAGAAAATGAAAATACAGCCAACTCTCAATAATAATGGGAGGTAGGATGGATAAGTAAAATCTGAAGATCTAAAAATTTTATTTTAATTAACAACTTCAATCCTCTCTCTTAACAAAGATAAAAAGAGGACTTTAATTTACCTCTTTTCTCTGCCCCCTCTCCAAACACTCCAAAGGAGGTACAACAAGAACCCTATAGTCTGATATATGTAGCTGCAAAGATGGAAACATATTTTGACATCTAGCTTTTTCAATTTACATATTTAAAACTGTATCATATTCTAGTATATGAGGGCCTATCTACATTTTCATCTTTGTATAAAAAGGATGGCTTTATAATTTGTCTGAAAAATTGATATTCTTTTAGTAAGGAATGACTACTTACCATAATCAATATCAGCAATAAGATCCAAATTTTCTGACTTTGTGAATCTACAACTCAGTACTTACCAAGTTACATTTTCCTTAGAATGTAACATTTGCGAGTGATATAAATTGAAGATGACAGTTTTTATTCAACATCAGTATAATTTATGACCAGAGTCAGTATGCCTTGATAAATCAGGCATAATATGACTGGGGCTTGCAATATCTGCCTTTCCTGATTCTTATGTATCTAGAGTAAAACACTGTACTATTCTGCCTCAGTTCTTTTTCAGTAATCATCATTCAATTAACCCAAGAGACTAATGCAAAATATACGTCTTACTATAAGGTTTGTCATATGAACTGTTTTAATTAGCAACAAGTAATGTCTAATTCTAATAAACAAGAATAATGAAGTCTCTGAAACCATGTCCTTCAAATACACAGGTGTAGCAGAATCTCTTGTACAGAGCAGCTCTGCCATAGTGCAAGAACAAAAAGGTGACATGCTTACTGTTGCTATATATTTAGAAGGAAGAGAACTTGCTTTCGACCAAAAATAATGTAAAAATAAGAATATTTTATGATAAAAAGCATCAGAAAAAATTTTCAATAAAAGGATAAATTACAAAACCTAAATTTATTATAGTTTATCCATTCATTTGCCTTCTAAAGAATGACTGTTAGATTCTAAACAATCAATATTATATTGGTTTCAAATTTATAATTTGAACTTTAACTTATGAATCATTCTATTTTCATTAAAAGTATCAGTCTTCTATTCATTGAAAGGAAAAGCTCTTTAAATGATGGTGAAAAGAGAGAAAAAATATCTTAATTTAAATATTCATACCAGGATTTATAATATATATAGTCTGCTATATTTGTTGGGCTAAAACTTAACTGATAATGTGTGTGTATCAGTAAACCTTTCTAACAGTATTATATATATTTTTATTCATATGCAAGAAAAATTTAACAAAGAAAGAAATCATATATAACAAGCAAAAATCAATTTAATTTTAAAAATGTATCATTTATAAAATCAGTATTTCTCTTTAATATTCAAATATTTCGCATGGGAGAAACATTTCTCTAATGGAAACATAGCAAAAGTTAAGGTATTTTAAAAGCTATTTGACTGCATGACCTAAACAGTCCTTAATACCTCTACAACAAATGAAAAAAGCTGGACTTTGAAAGTTAAATAAATTAAAATAAATGCCAGTTAAATTTTTCCACAGAAAATAATCCACCCAGAAGTAGTAGTTCTAATGGTTGTATAATTTCCATTCAATTTCTAAGAATAAGTCTAGCTGATGTTTAAACATTTCTGAAAATCTGAACCTTTCCAGGATATGTTAAAATGAGAATAGGGGTGAAAAAAAACAGTGAAAGAACTGTCTTCACATTTGATCATTCTTATAGATTATGACAAGAAAGAATTAAATAACTAAAATAAAATTATTCAATTTTATAACAGAATCTATAAGCAGTTCCTACGGCAGCATGGAATTAGACTGTTAAAGGCATTATTTAAAGACAACATTTTGATGTGTTGCAAACAAACGATGTCCTTTGTGATTATCTCTGATAAACGCAGCATCATTACAAAATAGAAACAATAAAATAGAAAGAAAAAGCTGCAGATAAAATTTGATAGACATATGTTGTATTGTCCACTTATAATGCAGTAATATCTCAATTAGGCCTAGCAGAGGACTGAATATATGCCATGGAAGCTGCCATACAAAATGAGCAGGTGGAAAGACTTAGAATATGACATGGTAAGGTAAAGAGAAACGACAATGTCATGTAGCATTAACTTCAATTACTGGGCTTCCCAGTGATTGAAAAGGCACATTCAAACACTTGTTACTTTACTTGCAAGTTTATTATGCTGGAAAGCTGCAGCAAGATAGTAATAAAGTTTAACTGTCATAAATATTCAAGTTCTTCACTTACCTCATCTGGATTGGCATTAAAGGTGAGGCTGCCTTCATCCAGCTGCATATACAATTTTCTAAAAGAAAATCCTAGAGGTAGGTTCTTATTATATATGGAACAGTGACCCCAAGTGGATTTACACAACCTGTAAAAGTAAGGTAAAATCAGATATGAAAACATTGCTATATTTAATTTCCTAAGTTAAACATGTGTAACTTGATAAACTATTAACATGAAATGATATAAAATTGGATTTTATAGTTCTAAAGTTTTAAAATCTTTAATTCTGTACTTGTTTTTTATTTGTTTACTAGTGTATAATAGACAAATGTCTTCAACTTAGCAATTTTGATAGTACTAAATAAATGTGAGTTACAAAGATTAATAATATTCAGGAGTACTTTGGTGTTAGTGACTTGGAGTGGACTTTGACTCCTAGTGACCCTGTGCAGAGTAGAACCTGCCCCATCTTTCTGCACCATCCTCTCGCCTGCCAGCACTGTATCAGACAATACTCTGCTGCTATTCAAAGGCTTTCATGAGTACTATCTGAAGTTAAATATAAACGATTAATAGTAAGGATAGCTAACATTTACTGAGTGTTTACTAGTTGCCAGGCACTATTTAAAGCATTTTAATAGCATTAGCTTGCTTAATCTTTACAACAATCCTATGACGTTGGTGCTACAGATAAAGAAACACAGATATGATAAAAAGCTTGCCCAGGGTAGCACAGCTAATTTGTGTAGAGGCAGGATTTGAACCCAAGGAGTCTTACTCCAGAGCTTGCAATCTTAACCAAGAAGCTAGAGAGGATTAAGTAACTATGTGCTCTACTGCTAAATAAAACTGAATGGGGGGTGGAGATTGCTGGGCAGGGGGAGAGCTTTGTTTTTTTAACAACACATAAATCAACAACAAGCAAACTAAACATAGAAATTGTAATTCTATAGCTTCAATAAATACATGAAAAGCTGTGATGTTAAGCTTAGCTGTTTTTATATTTGAAAGCTAAAGTTTTATCTTGTTACAATGTCTAGAAATTCTGGATATATTCCATAGACCATTAAATATAAGTGCATTACTCTAGAGACATGGAGAATACTGAAATTATATTTTGATACACTTTTAATGACTCATGGTCTTAAAATTATCTGATTTTAGTGTGTGTCCAAAAAACACCTACTTGTAGTGACAAACATTAAAATAGTTTCAGTTTCTGCTATTCATTGATTTTCGGCTCAAACTTCCTTCTTTTCACAAACACACACGAACAGGAAAACAAGAAAATGTTACTGTCTCAGCCTAAAACATCAAAAATTGTGAGGATAGTAGATAATATATCTAATTTAATATGAGAATATCTTCTTAATAGTTAATTTATATCCTAGCATTAGTTTTACCAACCAAATGAAATCATTGATTCTAAAACAGAAAGTTTAGTAACTTGTTCAGAAAATTATCAATATTTTAGTAGCCTCTTTAACTTAGTCCCAAAGCTTTTGACTTTTATTTCTTAGCTACATGAAAAAAACAGAACTTCTCAACATTAATAAGCATTCAACACATCCAAAGTTAAAACTTTGTTAAAACAAAGTAAAAACTAAGCGAACTTTTAACTTAAAATGCTGGAAGCAATTTATTACTAAGAAAAAATATTCAAGCATCATAGAAATAGGCATAATTAGGGGCCGGCCCCGTGGCTGAGTGGTTAAGTTCACGCGCTCTGCTGCAGAGGGCCCAGTGTTTCGTCGGTTCAAATCCTGGGCACAGACATGGCACCACTCGTTGAGCCATGCTGAGGCGGCGTCCCACATGCCACAACTAGAAGGACCCACAACTAAGAATATACAACTATGTACCGGGGGGCTTTGGGGAGAAAAAGGAAAAAAATAAAATCTTTAAAAAAAAAATAGGCATAATTATGTGATAAATAATAAAAGAAGCATTTATTTCTTTCAGAAATGAACAATTCAGATTTAAATCCCAAATGAAGAATACATTCTGATTGAGTTCAGATAAGCTCAGAAATAAACAGTTTTTTCAAAGTTCAAATATAAGATCACAAATTAAGTTTGCTGGGAATACTAAAATGTAGAAAAGAGGTTATAAATAAAGAATGAGTCAGTTTTGAAGTATTTTTATTTCTTCTTACATTAAATGACTAAAAAATTAATAACTAATTTACTTTAAACACTACTAAATAATAGAATTGCCTCTCACTTCCATAGTACTTTCACTATAACAAAACAATGAGAAAATAACAAGATGACACTGATGAATTTTATCTATTCAGAGATTGAGAACTGAACTATATAATTGCCACTTAATTCTGTAGCATCAGGAAGCCTGAGTCAGGAACGTCATTGTTGGTAATACATTTTTACTGAAGTTTGGCTATTTAGATAATTTATTAATTCTCTCAGATTTTCATTCAGAAATTATTTAAAGTCTCAAAAAGACTTTTGTTTTTAGATATGTTTTACATTGTTAGGAAGTCCCATTTTAAAATGATGAGACTTAAATAAACGTTAGTAAAGAATGCTGGAAAACCCAAGATCCAATGATTCTTCTATGTTTGGTAACATTTTCAAGACTCAAGTATATGATTCTATTTAAGGAGTCACTAGATTCCATAAAATAGATTCTATTCCACCAAACGTTCTTAGATTTATAGCTTAAATTTAAACTAGTATAATAGCTGCTAAAATTTAGAAATCTACTTTCACTTCAGCAAGTAGATTATCTCCTTGCTTTCTAAAACTTGCCTACTTCATCGATGAAATGGTGGTTAGAAAAAATAAAAAAGTAGATGAAATATTCACTAGTAAAAGTTTATGCTAACACGTACCTTTGATCAAAAATATATACATATAAATAAGCAAACACACACACACATATACTCCATTTGTAACCACTGAAAACAATAAGATTTGGGGAATATTTAGGGAATAATGATTTTTAAGTATGCCTATTCTTTACATGGGAAGCACAAACTACACTAGGGAGGTGAACACTCTAAATTTTGGATTATATTCTCAATTAACAACTTGTATTTTTAGAATAAACTGAGAATTTCTGATTTATAATAAACTGCTACATGTTAAGTGGTAACCTCTTTTCTAACTGTAGAGTCATTATTTTCTTCTACACTGTCCTCCTTTTCCCATGATTAAATTTGACTGTGATGATAACTCTATCTTTATCTTCTTAGGTTTTAATGAAAAGAAACTCAAAATACAAGTCCAGGATAAAAAGAAATAGTTCATAATACATAGTTATCTGTTATAAAAAGGACAGTTAAGCATGATTATATTTAGAGGTACCAGAATCAAACATGGTGGGTTGAACTTACCCTTGCCAGAGAAGTTCATCATTTGCGAGGTCCTGCCAAACACAGGAAGCTAAGCAGAGGTCAGTTGCATTCAGGTAGGACAAGATGGTAAAGCTTAGCTCGGGGGGCAACATTTCCAAATTAATGAATCCTTCCTGTTCTTTAGATTTCCTTGCTTTCAAAAGATGATATATGTCAATGCCTCCTTGGACTTGTTTACGATGACTGGTGTTAGGAATGCTGCTGGCAGCCATCCTCCTGCTCTGCTCTCTGCTGAGGTAGCCTTGCTCACTATAGCCTTCCTGCTGTAGCTGCTGGTTTCTGGCCACTCTCCACAGCCCCTGACCCATCTGCAAGCCTGAGAGAAAAGCCAGAAGGTAGTAAGAAGGTTACAGTAAAAAAGTAACCCACCTTTCCCTGTGGTACAACAACTCTGACACGAAGCAATCCTGTATCACGATTAACATTCCTCATTAAAGCATATTAAAAGGAGTAGTGTACTATAAAGAATACTTAGAACATCATAAGTACAAAACTTGGACAGCAAGGTTTCAGAAATATTTGGTTTGCTCATCACCTTTATCCCAGTTTGCTAAAGACTTTTAAAGTCCATAGGTGACATAACCATTTTTCACATGGTAAGATTTAAAAGTTACTGATGTTCTAAAGACTCTTACAAATTATAATTACGTGGACTTATGGGCCAGTATTAAAATACAGCTCTGATCAGAGCACAGGACTTTAGTTAAAAGGTCTCTAGACCCTGCTTTTTATCATAACTCAGGCTAAGCTAAGCTAGCCCCTTTTAACCAAACTCCCAGATGCATAACAGCTGTGAAACAGGCTTTTAGTTTAATTCTTGCCAGTCTGCACTTAAGTTGTAGACTGTAATAAAATGTAACATAGGCCCTGAAGTCTAATTCAGAAACCTTATAAATTAGACACCTAGAACTCCAGGATAAACAGCTCAGTAATGACTATTTGGTTTTGTTGTTGCTTTAAATAAAAATTACAATTTAGACTAATTTTCCACTTCTTCTCCACACAGCCCTATGGATTCCTCAGAGGTACCTGGGAAAAGGCAGGAGAGGGTGCGCTCTAGTCTCTTCCACCTCCATTTGACCTTCAACCAGAGCAGCTCTACATTTATCTGTTACAAATATTGGACTTCCTCATATACAAATATTTAGAAAACTACTGACCTAGACTTCCTATTTGACCTTGGCCTTAAAATAACTTTTCCTGGGCAAATAAATTCATTGAGAAAAATGAAATCAGGAAGAGCTTTTAACTAATACAAATAATTACTTTTAAGATCTCTTTTCCAAACAAAATATTCTTGTTTTATAAACCCAAGTTGACTACTAATATGTGTGTCCGTATTTCAAAAATTGGGGGAAAAAACTGATTTTCATATAAAATCATTAAAATAAATATCATAGCATGACCTAACTTTAAAATATGGTTTTGTTTTAATTAGCTGTTTACAATAAGGACTAGCAAAAAAAAACAAACAAACCAAAAAGCCCCACTGGTGACCAGAAATTTTGAAAATTATTCGGAATAATTTGAAAATTGAGTAGAATTTCAAAGAATGTCAAAGATACTTTTTAAAAAATATGTAAAAAGGCATGATCCACGTGTATATGTACTGAGTTATTGGCTATTATCTGGATAATGGTCACTATAACTGGTCACTTATTGATCAAAACAGAAAAAATAGTCCAAGATAATTTTTTACCCTTCTTCCTTACGGTGAACTGCTTGGAAATCCAGCAGCTTAAGCTATAAAAGGACGGGGGGTACAAAGAGAAGGAATATATTAATGATTTTTAAATGTGGGGAAATTTGTTTTTGCAAAGAAACCACAAAAGATAACCTTTCCTCCCTCCGCCACATACCACAATAATGGTAGCAGTTCCTAAATTAGTGGTTAAGCTATAATAATTAAATTCCTATTTTTAATATAAAATATTAAGAGAAAAGACAAGCCACAGACTGAGAGAAAATCTTTGCAAAATACTTATCTGATGGACTGGTATCCAACATATACAAAGAACTCTTAAAACCAATTAATAGAAAAATAATAACCCAATTTAAATTCTCAAGAAAATCTCACAGATGCCTCACCAAAAAAGATATACAGATAGCAAATAAGCATATGAAAAGATGCTCAATAACACGTTATTAGGCAATCATAAATCAAAACAACAATAAAATAATACTACACATCTATTAGAATGATTGAAATCCAACACTGACAGCACCAACTGCTGACAAGGATGTGGGAATGCAAAATGGTACAGTCACTTTGGAAGACAGTTTAGCAGCTTCTTACAAAACTAAACATGTTTTTACCACATGATCCAGCATTCACGCTCCTTGGTATTTACCCAAATAAGTTGAAAACTACGGCCACACAAAAACCTGCACATGTATGTTTATAGCAGCTTTTAGTCCTAATTACCAAAACCTGTAAGCAACCAAGATATCCTTCAGTAGGTGAACGGATAAACTGTCCTACATCCATACAATGGAATATTTAGCGCTAAAAAGAAATGAGCTATCAAGCCGTGAAAAGACATGGAGGAAACTTACATGAATACTACTAAGGGAAAGAAGCCAGTCTGAAAAGCCTATATAATATACAATTCCAATTATATGACATTCTGGAAAAGCCAAAACTACAGAGGGAATAAAAGGGATTAACACAGAAAAAAAAAATCGATAATAGCAACAAAAATTTGTAAGGAGTTTTAAGTTTGCTTAATGTTTAAATACGCCATGTCACATTACAACACCAGTAAATTTAATTTTGACACAAATTTAACATTTTAAGACTCACAATCATAAAGAAATTTTTTTTCTTTATGTATTTTATTTTCATCATGGCAATTTCTGTTTGAAAATATCTAGAAATCACATTGACTGCTAGGCTTATCTAGATATCTGCTGTCATGTTAGATGATTACATTTATTCCTCTCTTTTGGTTTTGCACTGCTAAAGATAAATAATCAAACATGGTAACTGTGATGTTTGAAGTCTCAAGATTTAAGGCATTTAATATTAAATTCTGTGTATTCTCCCTACAGCATCTTTCTAGTGGCATATGGTTAAGCAGCTGTTGTTACTCTCAGGGATGTTGCTAGGGAACAGAATCAGGGTGATTTCCCTAGGCTGTGGACTTCAATGGGGATACTTCAATTGAGCACCGGATAACATGATCCAGAAAGCATCCGGCTGGTAGAGAGAGGTAAAGCCAGCAGCTGGTTCTTGGAAACAAAACAAAACTTGATAAGGAGGGTGAAGGTTTGAGGCTCATATACAGGTTTCAGACAAAGAAAAGTGTATTTTTTATTTTCCTACTGCTAAACAGCACTGCAAATTGCCCTTTTGGGGCATCCTTTTCCCTTTAAAGCAGTTCTTGATACTGGGCAAGAACACAGTGTGATAAACTTCTTGGGGAAGATAATATAACAATACGTTAATATTATATATAATAGTAATATCATAAGTTTATCCTTTGGAGAAAGGAGAGGGTGTCCAGTGTTCCATCCCCACTCCCAATCTTCCTTAGGGTAACAGAGATGTGGAATGTTGGGTGGAACTGTCAGAAAAGTGATAAAATTCTTAAGAGGACATGATATCCATTGCAGAAATTGTCAAGCAAGTCATAGAGGGAGCATAATGTTGTAGACTCTGAAGTCGAATAGACTTGAGTTCAAATCCTGACTCCACTCATTATTATTTACAGGACCTTGGGGAATTTACTTGACTATTCTAAGCTGTAGTTTCTTCATATGTAATGTGATAATTTGCATTTTATATAATAACAATACCTATAGCTCAAAAGGCTGTTGTATTAAGTGAGATAATGCATATAAAGTTCATTCTACAACAAATAATCAACAAAATTTTAGGTATTTGTTTTGACAAAATCATATTTTCATAAAGTGCAAACGATGAGCACTTTGTTATTAATGATACTTTAATCGTCCTGATGTTCTGCCTGCTAAATAAACTCATTTGTTCACGTTGACAGGTGTACAGCTTTGCAGGGTTTGTTCACACAATTCTTCATCTCCTTTAGTTATCTGATACTTCAGCCATGGTTACTTTTTTCCTCATAAATCCAATTCCTTAAATCAATGAGCAAACCAAACCAAAACACCCCAAACCTAAAAACAAAAAGCCTATGTTATGTTCCACAAAAAAATTTCAAAGGTCAGCATGCCTTACAACAGTGCCAATAGCAATGGCATGAAACAGGTCCATGTGCTAACATTAGTAACCTGTCAACATCTGGCTCCAAAAGAGATACAAAATACGATACATTCTCATGCTGGGTTCTGGCATGATTTCAAATTCTTGAAAACAAGTGTTTGGCCTGAATCAACCAAAACTTGACTTCAAAGTACAAAAATCTTAAGATCTGTCTTAAAGTTTTAACAAAATTTTGGTATAAAGATTTTCAACATTGAAATAGCATTATAATAGATATAGTACTCTGTGTTTGTGCCAGTTATTTAGCCAAAAGAATTAAGCTGCATAGCAGAATCACTGAATATGCAAAAAGTTTCATATTGAAACAAATTAAAGACAAAAGAAGTTTTTGTACTTGAAATAGTTTTGGTGTAAATATAAATTCTGTGATGAAACCATAACCATTGCTGATAACTTATGTGTTCACTCAAAACAGGTTAAGGAAAATAGAATATTTATTTCTTGGAAATAATATTTACTCTCATAAAAGGATAATTAGTCTATTTCATGTTCAAATAAAAGAAATATAGTCAATCCTGTAATTCATGCAGTTCTGTTCTATAAAGTCACTGCAAACACTGAATTAGCGAATACTGAACCACTGCTCCAGGAGAAACACAGGGTTAGGTTCCTGGGAGCCTCTGGCCACATTTTGGCTACTGATCAATACATAATCTTGTTCATGAGTGTTTCTGTTTAAAGACACCTTACGTAATATACATTGTTGATTCGTTAACATCAAACTCACAGTCCTGCTGGAAGCTTATCTAACACAGGTATTTTCTCTGTAAAGCCCCATCACAGCCTTCCAGCACTCAGGAACACCAGACAGCACTTCAGCACTAAGCTTGGGGGCCATTTTAAACAGTGAAATCAGCAAAACAAAAGTACAAAAATGTGAAAAAAGTGTCACTAAACAGACCATGAAAAGGACACGTTTACAATATGAGAGTAAAACAAGAAGGCAGAACACTGCCTTCCTCAACCAGGAATGTGTGCCTCACAGACCACAGATTTTGCAGCTCTGCACATCTCTGGGTCTGACGGCGAGTATGCCATGAGTACTGATTTGGGGGATGAAAAAATAAATTTTAGTGAGTAGGCAAATTCACAAATATAAAATCTACAAATAATGAGGATCGACTGTAAATTAATAGCATTCAAGATGTCCCAAGCTTTTTCTTCCAAATTTGAATTTATTTTGTTTCAACTTTCTTTATCATTTTTGGAGGATTTATAAAATCCTTTCTAAGGAACTTCAAAATGAAACCAAAGATATTTTCTCTTGGTCTCCAAAAGTAGAAACAGTACTTCATTATTTATCATCTGACAGAAATAAATAAAATTTTCATAATTACTTAGGTTACAGAGGAGAAATTATGCTAACAAAGAATTCTCTAGAAGATTTCAAAGTTGAAATTCTTCCTTTCAGAGGAGAAAAAAAATTATGGGGAGAAAAATTAAGGCAAGTAGGATACTACATGTTCTTATTTTTCAGAATAGTAATAAAATTGATACTTAGAAACAAAGATTTAGATACTATTTAGTAAGTTTAATTATATCTTACAGAGAATGATTAATACAAAATAAAATAAATCTCAGGACTCCTTTTTAAATTGGATGAAGTATCAAATGAAACAGTGGCCAAACAGGAAAATGAATATTATTCAAGAATTTCTGTTTTCCTGGAATTATGTGAACATGGCTATCAACTTAATTAATTTTCATCATTTTAATAGAATAGTCAAGTAATGCTCCCTGGCAGAGCTATTATACGCTGTTTCACTTTAAGGGCCAAATATTCATGTTTGATTCTGTACTACCTGCAAATGCACTGATGTACATGAGTACATGTACATGCAAACGTCTCATGTGGACAGGAGACTCAAAAGCCTGGCACTAATGGCTACTGAACAGGGATTAGTAACCAAACTGAGCAGCCTTGAACACTCAGTGGTACCGTGGACAAATGTCACATCAGTTGAGATAGTTATTTTAATTTAGTCTCATGGATTAGAATTTCATATTTTGGTCTCTATTATCATATCTCACATTTCAAAGTTAACTTTCTGTTCCTAAAGTCCTATACTGCCATGGCACAGTAGCTGGGATGACATAAATGCAAATTAACAATTTTAGGAAGATTTTGGCATTTGTCAAAAATAAAGTCTTTGAAAAATATTTACCAAGAAGAGTGCATAAAGCTTCTTGTTTAAATAAATGTTAAGCAAACAGCCACTATCATCTCTAAATGACCTGTTGTACCCCTACCTGACAACATTTTAGGCATATTACATCTATGGTTATTATGCACATATGGTGCTTTTCCTTCCACAAAAGCTCTTTTGGTGTTACATAGCTTAATTTTAGCCAGCCCTGGTGGTCTGGTGCTTAAGACTCAGTGCTCTCATTGCTGCGACTGGGGATTTATCTCCCTGTCAGGGAACCATAGCATCAGTCTGCAGGTTCTCACACTGTGGTGGCTGCATGTTGCTGTGATGCTGAAAGCTATGCCACTGGTATTTCAAATATCAGCAGGGTAACACACGGTGGACAGGTTTCAGCAGAGCATCTGGACTAAGACAGACAAGGAAGAAGGCCCTGGCCACCCAATTCCGAAAAAACTAGCCATGAAAACCCTATGAATGGCAGCAGAGCACTGTCTGATACAGTGCTGGAAGGTGAGAGGATGGTGCAAAAATACCAGGCAGGGTTCCGCTCTGCTGTACACAGGGTTGCTAGGAGCTGGACTTGACTCAATGGCACTAACAACAAACTTAATTTTAATATTCTAAACTGTAAAATTATTCAGTTAATGCTAACATGGTTTTAGAAATAGGTTTTAATACAGGACCAGGGTAAATATAAATGGTAGGGTATCATCTCATTAACATGATTTGTGACATATCAGTTGGACAGCAGATAGAAGAAAGAATGTTCTAATTCACTTATGATAAAATCTCTTATGGTCAACTCATGGCTTCTTGTTAAAGACGTAAGATTGAGTACATATATTTATCACCTTTCGCTCCTATTAAAATGAAAGAAAAGGAACAAAAAAGGTAGAATCTAAACCTAAAAGAGAAGGAAAACAGGATGTTGAATGGACATGAGATTTCAACAGGTTTCTGTAAGATGAAAGTAGGAGTGGTTACTAAGGAAGCCAGGAAAAGGGAGGAGGGGGATCATCTGGAACAGTGCAGGGAGGGAAGAAGTTTATCTACCTTGCAGAACCCTTAAGAGGTTTTTGGGGGTCCAAAATATTGTATCAATATGAGAATAATTCAGAATAAAGTAAGGAACAAAAATGAGAGGATTAACGTCTGTGAGTCACTGTTTCCTTTCTTACACAACAATGAAAATAAGATCCCTCTTTACAATTTTTGCGAGAATTAAATGAAATAATATATGTAAATGAAACACTAGACCACAACCTATCCCCCAACAAACATACGTCACGTGTCTAGAATGCTTAGGCATCTATTCCAACCCCTTTCCCTTATCCAGGTAAAACGAAAAAGGGTTTTCTCTAAAGAAATTGAATGACCCTAGAGAAAAGACGTCCCTCCTCTTCTCCTAACATTTACAAGTGGCCCAGCATAACGTGCTTTCAAATCAATCAGCCCAAAGCAGGGGCCACCAGCCCTAACAATGCATACATCTATAAATCAACTCATTATTGTCTCAAAGACTCAATATTCAATTATTAAAGCGTGGCTGAAACACTCACAATTATTTGGTTTATTTTTTCCTGATTTCTTCCAGTGACTCTTCAGTAAAAGTTAACAATTTAATTTTTATCTTAATCTAATAGGTATAATTATAAAATCTTATACTCTACAGATTATATATTTTGAGAATTTGCCTAGAGTAGGAATCCACTGAGGCTCTGCTATATTTGAATATAGTAAAAAGTTGCATCTTTCTCCCAATTTTAACCTTTCCAGTCCACTTGGGACCCCCTTGAGGGCTACCAAGAAACTCCTAAGGCAGTGTTTCTTAAATTTGGATTATAAATGTGTGACTGAGCTAAAACAAAACAAAAGCAATGGGATAATGTCAAAAGGGACATTAGAAGCCAATTTGGAGGAGCTCCTATTGGTGACAACTGAAACAATATGGGCATCAAAATAAAAGTAAGGATAGTAATGGATTATAATTCATCCTATAAAAAGAGAATCCATGAGCCTACACTGATGATCAATAAATATATAAATAAAGAAGAAAGGAAAGCTCTTCCTTACAGTAAAATGCTGACCGACAAAGATAGAAGGAATAATGAAGTTAGGAAAATCATCATTTTGCAAGCACGATAGAAAAAATAATTCAGGCAAGAATTACCAATGGATGCTGAATCTGGAGTTATGATAAAGAATGAAATATTTACAGAGTCTCAAAGTATCTCCCCACATATTACTCATTAATTACAGAAAGAAATTAAGAAATCAGACAGTACTTAACCAAATGATTAAGATCAACCTTTACCAGTAAGAGACAAATGAACAGTACGTGCCTCTGGATGTGATATACTCTAAGAAGGACACAATATCAATTATACAGTACTCCAACCAAAAATGTATAACCTGAAACAAATCATGTGGAATATCAGAGAAACCCAAATGGAGTCTGTAAACGAGATAATTCTTTTCTTCAAAAATGCCAAGGCCGTGAAGTCAAAGAAAGGTGGAGGAACCATTTCAGATTAAAGGAGACTAAAAAACATGGCATCTAAGTGCAGTATGTGGACTGGATCTTGTACTGGGGAAAAAAATTGCAATAATTTTTTATTTTTATTATTCTATTATTGGGATAATTTAAAAAACTAGACATATGGGCTGAAATTGGATAAAAATATATCTATGTTAAATTTTCTGAATTTGGTAACTGTTCAGTGGGTATTCAGGGTATATTCTTGTTCTTAGGAAACACACTGAAGTGTTAAGCCATAATGTATGCAACCTAGTCTCAAGTGGTTTAGAAAACCAGTAACATCTACCTCTAGATAGAATGATACACCAAAGTTACAAATTTTTTTAAATTGGTAAATCTGGGTACAGGTTATATACTAGATATTTTTATTAATCTTACAACCTTTCTGTAAACAGAAATCTGGTTGTGGAATCCAGGCATGTGAATTTGAAAAAACTCTGAGTCTGACGTGCACTCAGATTAAGAATGACTGCCCTTGGGCTTAATGTAATACAGACTGAACGCCACGATTAAGGAGATGAGTGCTCAGCACTATGGTTTAAGGGTAGTAGGAGATCTGGCAGGGAAAACATCAACATAGCCAGTAAGAAATATTTTTGCCATTTTTCATAGAAATTTTTATTTTAAAGGGGAGAGAAAATTTTTAAAGAAAGCAGGAACAAAATACCCCTTTAATTTATTTTGTGTGTGTACATTTAAGGCTTGGAATTTCTGGGTGTGTTCCCACACGATATTCATTTATATAATATTTAATAATATAATTATTAAACATATAAATTGTTTTTGTACTATACATTGCCATTTATTTAATGCTTGCTCTGTGCCAAGCATTCTGTTAAAGTTTTTATATGTTATCTCATTTTAATCCTTAAACAACCCTAATGGTTAAATACTATTCTAATTTTACAGCTCAAGAAATAGTGACCCAGAGAGGTTAAGCAACTTTTCCTGAGATCTCATAGCTGGGAAATAGAAAATTTAGGATTCAAACTCAGGTCTGAGTCCAAAGCTTTTATTCTTAACCACCAAACCTTATGCCCAGAGCTGTTAGAGCCCACGAATGGCAAAGGGAATCCACCATCTGTTTCTTTATCACTGGCTCTCATCTCTTTTACCCCTGACACTGCTTACTACCTCCACTATTGTTCCCAGCTACAGCTTCTATTTCAGGCTACTGTTCTTGTGGAAAGCACACAGGCTCTGATGTGAAAAAAGATCTGGTTCAGACTCTAACACAGAATCTGATTAGCCTGCGGTCTTTATTTTCCTCATCAGAAAAATAACGGATAATTCTTATCGCATGGGGCTTAGAAGGGATAACATTTAGAGAAGCTAGCTCATAGTAGGTAATTTACAGTAAGAGGTAGTTTTGTAGTCAGCCCTCATCTCCTTTTAAACGATAACTCTTATACAGAGTATACCTGATTATTTTGGATTTAATTACCTGAGCAGTTATAATCCTGATTTTAAATTTCACTAATTTAGGATCTGTGAAATTTGGAGAGATGCCATTTACCTTTCCTAGGAAAAAATAACAACTAGTAAATATATAAAGTAAGAAAAAGCTAACTTTGCTTAGATTGATACACTATGTATAAAAAGAGAGTTGGGCAAATAAGATCAAGTATTTAGCGATCAGTCAGTGATAACAGAGATACCATTTTGGCAGTTAATTACTACCATCATCTTCAATCACTATCGACATGTTTCTAGAAATGAAAACTTCAAGACTTCATGGGAAGATTCAACAAGTCAAAAGGCCTTTTGCAATATCACAAAATAAATGTCAATTAATAAGAAGAAATTTCTACTAAAGATCTTTATAACACCGTCACATCTCCAGTAATTTGAATTATAAAGTGCTTTGTGGATAGTATGTTAACTTCTTAGATCTTTGAAATCAATGTTTCAAAAATCATTGAGATTGGTATTAAGCCTGTTTCTTGATTACAGAATACTAATATTTAGTCAAACATATATTCATTAAGACAATAATAATTTTGGACTCACCTATCATATTGTGCTTTTATTCAATTTTATTATAGTTTACTTATGAAAGGAAATAAAAATTAAAATTATACACACACACACACACACACACACACACACACACACATATATACAAGCAGTCCTTGCTTTGTATGGTACTGTGCTAGCTACTGGTTAAAAGCTATGGGACCATGGGACCATGGGACCGTCAAAGCAAGGCCACAGTTCTAATATGCATGAGTTTCAGTTAACATGGTACCATGTGAAGTAAGAACCGTCTATAAATACTAAGATGAGGAATTGATTCCACACAATAGGCTACATGGATAAACCCAGTACCAAACACAGTGCCTTAGACATATAAAGTACTCAGTAAATATCTTTTGACTGGATGAATGGATGAATGGCAAACAATGCTAAAAAGCTTAGGGGCGGGTGCAGTGGCACAGCGGTTAAGTTCACATGTTCTGCTTTGGCGGCCTGGGCTCCACCGGTTCAGATCCTGGATGCAGACATGGCACGGCTTGGCAAGCCATGCTGTGGTAGGTGTCCCACATAGAAAGTAGAGGAAGATGGGCACGGATGTTAGCTCAGGGCCAGTCTTCCTCAGCAAAAAGAGGAGGATTGGCAGTAGTTGGCTCAGGGCTAATCTTCCTCAAAATAATAATAAAAAAAAAACCTAATTAAATGAAGCTTGACTTAAACTTCACATCTTTTAAAAATTAACTCAAAATGGATAATAGACTTAAAATGTAAAGCATAAAATCATAAAACTCTTAGGAAAATACGTAGAAGGAAATACTAGGGATCTAGGGCTAGGCAAAGAGTTCTCAAACTTGACATCAAAAGCACGATCCATAAAAGCAAAAACTGATAAAGCGGACCTGATCACAATTAACAACTTTCGCTCTCTAAAATCCCATGTGAAGAAGATAAAAACATAAGCTACAGACTGAGAGAAAATATTTGCAAACCACATACCCGACATAGAACTAGTATCTAGACCAAATAAATAACCCTCAAAACTCAACAGTAAAAAATCAAACAATTCAATTAAAAATGGCAAAAGATATGAACAGATATTTTGCCAAAGAAGAAAGTGTACAGGAGATCTCTGCATATTTCTTGCAACTGCATGTCTCTACAATTATCTCAAAAAAAAAAAAAAGACAGAGAATTGTACATGGGTGAATTTTATAGTATGTTAATGATACCTCAACAAACTCCTTTAAAAAAAAGAATTAGAAACTCCAATGAATGCTCTAAAGAAGGTGACCAAGGACACAGAAAGTATAGCGTAATTTGAGAAACGTTAACTATTTTATATTTCAGGAAATCCAACTAGCTATTAAAAATCTATGACCTATGAATTATCTCTAACTTCCTGGAATTTACGATACTATAGCTCAAAAGAAGACAGCATCAAGGAATACAAACCCTTAAAGATATAATGATATTTTGAATATTTACATCGGATCCTATTTACGCAGGAATTGACAATAACTGGGTAAAAGCATAAATGCAAAAAGATTGATATTTGTGTGCCTCTGACTTGGTGCAACTAAAAAAAAATTAAAGAGAAAACGTATAATTACTTACGCCGGTTTACCAAAAACATCACCACACCATTAAACTTGAATACAACCTCCACTTCCTCATTCCTCAAAACATACAAAACTAACATAACCTCCATTAATAAACCTGACTAAAAATCAAAGTATATAAACTAAAGTGAATTAATCTGGATTGCTTCAAATAATATTGCCATATTTCTAATATGTGGAAATGATCTTATTAAAAATATTTTCAAAATCAAAGGAAGTTTTGTTTAAATCTCCTGAATTCTTGTATAACCTAGTTTCTATTAAAATAACAATAGCAACCTTAATAATAACACTTTTATTATGCACTGAATAATTATTTGGAAGAGCCTACCTTTTTAAAAAAAACTGAGTAGACCTTTTTGGTTTTTAAAATTAATTTCTAGTTTTATTATGCTGAGATTAGAGAACGTGGGCTACTGATGTCTGCTTAAGAGAAATAGGTAGGTTTTCTTGACACTGCTATTCTGGAGGGTGAATTTAAAATTGGAGCTCCAATTACACCATATGCTGTGTGACCTGAGATATTTCAGACAAGGTTTCTGAGCTTCAGTTTCCTAAAAAGTGGGGGAAACCACTCCTCTCTATTTTACAGGGTTGCATGAACCTTAACTGAGATAACATATATAAAAACATCTTTTAATTGGTACAGCACTATTTAGGTCCTGACTCACTTTTATTTTCTAATGCAAAAAAAAAAAAAAGAAACAGCTATAATTTTATGACATGATTTTGGATATAGTTCTCTCATTTTTTAAAAAAGAAATACAGTTTTAGTCTAAACAAATCTTTTATAACATACCATGAAGGCCCTTCCACCTAGCAGGCAGTATGAGTTAGATAAATTACCAACAACTACATCAGTTACTAATTTACTAAAGCTTGTAAGAAAAATAATACTTTTCTATTTACTTCCAGTAGATGGTTACTTTCTAAAAGAGATGGTCTTTTTGACCGACTATTTGTAATGTCTTGTTCTCTTTTCCAAAGAGTAGAGTATTACCACAAAAGAATCAGAAATTATTTTATAAATAGCTGTTGGTCTATCTAATATAAAGGCTATCTGTAAAATATTAAGCAGCTTTAATCAAAACATCTCTATGTAATAAGTTAAACATCAAATAAAGCACTATTCTATAAGAAAAGGGTAACTGCACTGATGCTTTTAGTAATTCTGTGGCACTAAGATTCAAATAGCACATGCTGTGGTGACAACTATATGTAATAATGGTTTATAATTTAGGTGGAGAATGCACAGTGGAGGATGAGAAGACTAGAAAGGAGGCTGGAGGTCTCAAAAAAGCATTCTTCTTTAAATGCTTTTGTTTGAAGCAAACCAATTCCATAAGTCTCTTCCTGAGCAAACAGTGTTAAATCACTGGTATGTGATGATAGACACATAAATAACCTCATTTAAATACTCATTATAAAAGGTTAGTTTTCTTCAACATTTCTTAAATACCTAAATAGGGGAATCTTAAGAAATTTCCTATCTCAGATAAAGATATAAAACGTATATCAAAAGAGACGTCTTTAAAATGTAAATTCTACTAAGACTTAAAAGATGAAGAAATTCACTTATTTATATTTTTTTAGAAATTTTCAATTAGAAAGTAACAACTGGAGTTTTGATGATTTTAAGTTTTAAAAATCTTTAAGTGATATCATGTGACATTACTCAATGGCATAAGAACATGGGAGATTCAGTGAGAAAATATTTTCTATGACATTTAGAGTCAAATTTGCAGCCCAACGTTTATTTCTCTACTTCCAAAAGGAGAGACCACCAAAGCAGTTTAGAACAGACAAAGAAGAGAAATTTGGAAAAAAAAAAAAGAGAGACAGAGAGCGAAGGGAAAAAAGGAAAAAACCTGATAACCAATCACACTCCTAAAATTGAAAAGCAACAAATGTTGAGAAATGAAGGAAGAGTACGTCAGTAAGGAGGTCTTTCTAAGGAGAAAAGGGAAATAGCTAAGTACCAAGAGGTCACAAGGTACATTAAACACATAAAGAACACCCAGTCATTAAATTTAAAGATCTGGTCCTGCAAGAGCAGTTTTTGTTACTAAAAGGCATACCATGTGTAGTTTGTTTTTTTTTTTTTTAAATTCAAAAAGATTTACAATATTACTTTGTTTTCTGAAGGTTTTTTCCGGTTCTTTAATTGGATTCTATAATGAGTGTTACCAAGTGGCATCTAAATAAATGTAAAAATTAAAATGTGTCATTTAAATGTAACCAAAAAGCTGAGAACTGTAGGCTTATTTAATTTCTTAGGCTTGTTTTGCAAGAAACATTCTACTGTTTTTAACTTTTAAATAAATTTATCATACTTCTCACTAGCATTATTTTTAATGCACTGGTTCTTACTTAACTGCACTATTTATTCAACCCAACTGTAATCAGCAGCTGCCATGGCAGCATATGCAAACCCACCTCCTTGGGGCACATGACACTCCATGTCCACTAACCACAATGGCCATTCCATTGTGAGTTGTGGAATTAAAAAAACAAAACAAAACAAAAACTGTAATTCTCACAGAATTGCTTTTACAGAAATAAGACAAGGTATTAAAATAAAATAAACATTAAGGGCAACCTGAAATACAAGGGAAGTTAGAAATGAGGTGACAAAACATCTAATAATGAAAAGAGACTGACACAAACATAGATTTGATTCAGGCTCCTACTCTTAACTGGTTGTATGGGGCAAGTCCCTTATATTTGGAAGTCTCAGTTTCCTCACCTGTAAAACAAGGGTTTTAAACTTGATGATCCCTAAGGTTTTGTTTAGCTATAAAATTCTACGATTCTGTAAAATGAGAAAAAAATCCTACAAAGTAAAATAAAATGAAGAGGTGATGGAGATAGGTGTGTATGTATGTGTGGATATAGAATCTCTCTTTTCCATCTCTCTGTTCCCCAGGTTTATAACTTCTACCAACCACTACTCAATATGAGCAAACAGGGGCTCTCCACACACGGCTCTTGCTAAAATTTTGTTCCTTCATTCAAACAGCTTACGAAATTCTATGGAATGTATTCTTGAAGAATACGCGAACTGCTCATCACAGAGCTAAACTCCCACAACTTGCTGCCTAAACTTGAAACCACAAATATCTTTTCTCATTTCTGTATCACTAAAATACTTGCCCCAAATATGACATAAACTTATTCAAGTCAGGAAGTTTTCATTTTATTTTAGAATTTATGTCAATAAATTGGTCAGAAAAACAAAACGAGAAAAAATAAAGAAACAGGGAACACAAGTTTCTAGTAGATGTATTTCTTAAAGTTGTTTTAAAATTTTAAGTAAAATAATTCAATGAAAGAGCAACATGAGTTAAATGTATATTTCATAGATTTCAGTATTAATGATTTGATGCTTTATCACAGGCCAGACAAGACGTTAGCCTCAGTTTCCAAATTGGAATCAAGATGTAGGTAAAAAAATAGTTGTACATAGCAGCTGGTAGTAACAAAACCATCATTTTAATGACTAATTTCAACGCACTGTGATCAAAGAAAAGATAATCTCTTGGTAATTTGATCTTTTTATATTGTTAAATGAAGAAAATTACTATCTTTTAATCTATGCAAAGGCACAATAAACACACAAAACATTCCCTATTAAACTGATCATATATAATAAATTATGACGCATGTTTTAGCTTATGTAGCAGTTATTACCATAAGATATTTTGTGGGTGGAAGTATTTCAATTGTGTTATTTTCTCAAGCATCTGTTAAAACTTTGCAGACATCTAATGGCCCAAAACTACATTAGTTTATTGGCTGTAACCTACTATAAATGAACTATGTTAAACTGATAGGGAGCCCTGACTTAAAAGCCAAATTTACAATTTGAGAATTGACACATTCAGGCTGGTTAAGCTCCTGAAGTATAAAAGATAAACTTAAATAATACTTTACTAACAGATAAAGATACACAACATCTTTCAAACCTAGAAGCAGCACAGGCAATTTTATAGTGGATCACAGACAAAAGAGTGTCACAACAAACCCTGAAGCTTGTACCTTTAAATTCCAATAAGTGTATATGGTTCACTAACAA
Source organism: Equus caballus (assembly GCF_041296265.1). Taxonomy (NCBI): domain Eukaryota; kingdom Metazoa; phylum Chordata; class Mammalia; order Perissodactyla; family Equidae; genus Equus; species Equus caballus. The sequence goes on along the minus strand of NC_091685.1, from coordinate 67,656,092 downwards.
AAGTTGTGCTGGTGACTTACAGCCAGGTAATGCTGAAAGAAGATGCCTGCCACCTAATAATACTTACGACAGACATACAAGACACATTTCTATTCTATGACACACCTCTTTCATCCTTATTGGATCTCATACCAACATAAAGACTGTCACTGACCTGCATTCTTTCTAATCTAGAACGGCTTACTTCTAGCCTTTCCTAACTTTTCTCCTCCTTAAAAGCTATCTTCGCTCATGTTTATTTTGATACAATTTCAACCACATAAAATGGCAATAGGTAAGGAATATCCAGTCTCCAGCTGTGATATGCTCTGCTCATGAACACCCTAAAAACACAAACATTCCTCACACACATCATCCCTCAGGTAGTTTCCTAGAGCCCCTCTTCAGATAATTAGTAGGAAAAAAGACCAAAAAAAAAAAAAAAAAAACCTTTACCAAGAGAGAGAATGCTTGTACAAGTTTCTTTCTTTACAACCTGTCACTTCTCCTTGTCTGACTGCATTTCTGTAGGACGCATTTTTGATCAATTATTTCCACCTATTAATTCCTAAAAGTTATCAGCAAGACTATCTGTGTTAGGCAGCCTCTAGAAGATCCTTAGCATCCTGAGATTCATGCCCTTGTATAATCCTCTCTCCAATGATTCTGAGTTGGACTTACTGACTCCCTTCTAACAAATACAATAAGGCAGTACTGACAGACAATACCACTTTTGAGATGAGGTTATAAAAGACTATAGAGAATCTTGGGTGCTGACTGCTCAACCTAGGGGAAGCCAACTGTCATACTGTGAGGTGGACCTATGGAGAAGCCCATGTGGTGGAGAACCCAGGCTTGCCAACAACCAGGAAAGCCCACTTGGAAATGGATCCTCCTCCCCCTGGATGGAGCCTTCATATGAGATCACAGCCCCCAACTACAGCTGGCCTACAACCTCACGAAAGAACTTGAGTCACAGGCGCTCTGCTAAGCTGCTTCAGAATTTCTGACCCACAGAGACTGAGATAATAAATGTTTGTTGTTTTAAGTGGCTAAGTTTTGGGGTAATCTGTTACTCAGCAATAGATAACACAGTATCTCATCAGACAAATTGTAGAGTCAACTTGATAAAAATGGGAAGTTCCCTGGTCAATCTGAAAAACAGAATAAAATTTATTTTTCATTCTGAGATCTCAATTTTGTAAGCCATTTTCTTAGGGGGAAAAACCCCTCATATCCCAGAAACACGGTTACCGAAATCCAAATATTAAAAGAAAGAGAAGGAAAGTTGAAATGGAAAACATAAATTAGTTTCGCTTTGCAGTAATAAAGGTCACGATATATAGATTTGGAGATTAACACCTAGGATCCTTGAAAATAAAAATTCCACTTGTTAAAATAAGTAGATACAAATATTAAATTACTAAACACATACAGGGCCTGAAATTTAAAAAAAACAAAGAAACAACTTAAATGCTGAGGATTGAGATTCATTTACGTAATTTGACCCAAAGAATATTTGAGCACCCACCATGTAAGAAACTAGAGTCCACGCAGAGAGAGACAAACAAGAGACGATAAATTAAGAATTTGCCGAATTTATAACCAAAGTTTGACGGCTGAAGCAACTGGGAATCCACTGTGACCTTAACTGTATGTGTTTGCATTCATCTCACTGGAAAGTATGTAAAGAATCGAAAACTGTGCCTACGCACCAAAACCCCCCCACAAAAACCCACCGCACTTGAAAAGCAACACTTGGGCAAGAGAGTAATCCTTGCCATTCCTTGGCTTTATTTCGGAAGGAAGCTGAGTCACTAACCTGGGGTCCCAAACTGACCTATATACCTCAATGGCCTAGAAACACAAGAAACACACCTACTCCCGCCTCCTGGCACAGATTCCTCATTTTAATAAGCCAGCACCGCTGTCACTCAAGATGCCCTGCACTGTCATTGGTCCCAAAGTCTTGCTGGTTGGCAAGTTTCTGCCAACTGGCAACCACCGGCTGCCTTTATTTCCGAGAAGAAAAGTAGGGCTGTACAGGGAAAAGAGGCAAGAACGCTGAAATATCTAGGCTGATGCTTGTACCTGAGCAACCTGTGATCCCCACCGCCGCCGCGACGAATCGGCCTCTGGGCGGGGGCTTTGAACCAAAAAGAAAATGGCTCAGCCGGGAACTGGAGCCCAGGCCATGGAGAAGCCGGCCCAAACTTTACTTGTTCACGACGGTGGAGGTGCCAGCTGTGAGAATACCAGAAACAGCACTGGATCCCTCCCGAACTCGGCGCGCCTCAACCTGCAGCAACCTGAGCAGCCGACTTGTACGAGTTTTGACGTTTCCTATTGTTGCCGGAAGTGACGTTTGGGTTCTGAGCCGTAAAGAAGAAGCATTTTTATCCCCGTTGTTTACGATTCGCTGTAGAGTCCCTGTTTTTCACCATGCAGCCCGAGCCACTCTGCGCATCAAAACTAAACAAACCTCTCATATGGAACTTGGGATCGGACTTGCCATAGAGAAGGCCCTCAGCAGTGTCATTCTCCTCAGGGGTCTGGACGAACGCGGTGTGGAATCTGCGGCGAGGAATCGTGGAACGCTGAGAAGCCCGTGGCTTTGAAGGTCTTGCCGCGGGGCTTGGCGGGCTCCGACCCGCTGTTCCAAATACAAACGGTCGGCGCGGTAGGCGCGCCTGAGCGCAGGCGTCGGGCTGCAGGCGCTCGTTGCTGGAGGCAGGGCACCGACGGCTGTTTCTGGTTGCACGAGCTACCTCTTCTCGCTGTTGTGCGGCGCCAGAGGCCTTCGGAGCCAGCTTCTTTGCTCGGCGGCTGCTGGGTGAGCCCGGGGGAGCTGGCGAGGCTGCATCCCGTTCTGGGCAGAGGTCACCTCTCTCCGCTGCCTTTACCGAGTCCCCGGGCGGGGGCGAATGACCAAGTTTACCTTTTCCTGCTTTTAAACCAAGTGGAGGTCGGGGAGCCCTGGATATGCCTTTCCTGTATACCCAACTGGTGTATCCTTTTGATAACAACCAATTAGGACAAGCGTGGCAGCTCATCCTCTCGGGTTAGGTTGGGAAGTTAGAAACTGATTCCTCCTGTTGGATCCCCTGAGCTGAGGAGCAGTCCGGCCCCTCGGAAATAGTAACTAGAAGGAAGAGATGAAAGTACTTGATACTTTCCTTGCTTGCATTTCCCTGGTGTTTCAGTATTTCTCCATCTTCCTAGAGGACTACAGATTTTTCCCTCATTATGAAAAAAAGATCAATCTTGAGATTTTAATTCTATAGTTGTGGCTGTAGTAGACTATTCTTCTAAAATTATCCACAGACCTTGTAACAGTTTTATATGTGCACAGAGCAGTCCCACTGGGCTATATACGTGTCCCTTACTCCCTTTGTTTTTTCCTTAATTTTCTCAATGTTCTCCCCTTCCCAGACCTTTCTCCCTGTCTCTTAGAGCAGTATTTCCCTAATATCTTTTGCGGAAAGTTTCATAAACTTGATTTTTCCTTAAGTCTACTCCTCTCTATTTTTGAGGCGTGGTTTTTAGAGAATATCTAGCTTTATGAGCTGTATCCCAAACTCTTGGGCATCGACCATAATCGTTACACTAGTCAGATTAATTGCTTCATTCTGAGCCAGCTTCACTCAGATTTTATTGGCATTCTGTTGGGAGGCGTTATGTAATGACCTCTAACAGCTATGAGATTGAACTAGATCAAAAGCCTTAAACTGTTATTTTGTACCATTTTCGCAACATCTCCGTCAATAAGTTCAATTGGGCAGATCTGACTTGTACAGAGAACTTTCTGGAGGAAGCTAGGAAGCAATATTGAGACCATCTTAATGGGTGAATCTATGCTACAAGCTGAGTAATATATCCTTTCTTCTTTTAATTTACTTTAAGGGATAAGGGTTATAAAGTGAAAATGTTAAGCAATTTTTTCAAAAGTAAGTTATTTTTCTTCTCTGAAAGTACTACGTTAAAGTGTGCATAAGGTCTAGATTGGCTTCTTTTAATACCTTAATTTTAGTGTTTTTCAATTTTATGATAGACTTAGTGAAGCCTTTCATGAAAATGTAGAGTAGTAGCTGTAATTTATTTTTATAATACTCACATTTTTTATCCCTGTATTTTTTCTATCCTGTTTATCACTTATCTCCTTCACCTACAGATCCAAGCTGTACTTGTATCTTACTCTTCTTCAAAATATTTATTCTGCTGATACTGAAGAGGATGTGTTCCAGGGACATACTTTGTTGTCAGAAATTCCATTACCAGAGGTAGAAATAATATGAGACTTCCAGGGCTTCAAAGAAAGGAAAAATAGAAAGATACCATAAAGTATTAAATAAAACAAAATTACATGTACTGGAAAGATGGAATATACGTTTGGAAGTATTAAAGGAAGTCTGTGGGAAGAGATACAATTTATATTAAAGTTATAGAATGTCATGGGGGAAAAGGTGCCCTTAGAAGAATTGTGTTAAGATAGATGGGTCTATTGGTCAATGACAACACCCAAGAATATGTATTTTTGTAGTTACAGCCAGATTAGTTCCTACTTCATCTCTGCTAGGAAAGTAAAGGCTGTTCTTGGCAAGTCATCTCTCTTACTGCTTCCATATGTCTATCTATCTCCCAGTCATCCTAAAAGATGTTAAATAAGGTTTACCTTCTTGGCCGGTAGTTGGTATAATGTGATTTCAGGATCACTTCCTCTTTTTTCTAGTTAGCTCCCATTTGACAGTACATGAAATTCCCTCTGCCTAAAAATGTAAATGTTTAGTTGAAGTAATTGGTTGGCTGAAAAATACTACTAAAACCCATGCATGAGTGTGTAAATTAATTTCAATAATTAACCTGTTCTTTACCATGTTGATAAAGGAGAGGCGACTTGAAACAGGAGGATACTGGGTGGATACAGGAGGATGGGTGGTTGGTGGCTTAAAATAGAAAGCTTCCTAAATTTGGGATTTTGCAGAGTGCTTGCCTTGTTACCTGTAGTTATGTTTAGATACAAAGAAGGTGTGTAACAAGATAATTTATATCCTGGGCAACTCTTGGAATGCTGACTAGGGGGAAAAGATCACACTAACTCTACTTCACTTGATTTATGAATTGTTCTTTTTTTTTTTTTTTTTTGCTGTCAATGACTTCATTTTAAAGGAGCTTCATTCCCAGAGGATTCATTACTCAAGGTATTGTTATATGTTATTTTCCTTCTATGAGGTGTCCATGAACAGTTATGAATACATATTTTGAAGTGTAGTATTGAGCTTTGCCTTCCTGGTTGGCTAGACTTACAGTGTAGAGGTCTTATGTCTCTTTCTAACAAAGGTTCTTAACCATTTATTTACCTATCTTACTATTATTTATTTTATGAACCTCCTTTGGAAATAGTCTCAGTTAAGAATCTAATGAAAACCTTAACTCGTGCAGTAAAATAAGTCATTTAAAAATATGATTCCATGGTATTATTTCCTTTGGGATTTATAAAAATGAACCATTCTATTTAAAATCTCAAATATTGTTCATGTTTTTTGGTGTACACACACACACATGCATATATATACACACAGACACACACATGTTCTGTTATGTATATTCTTTATGTATATGTATTACATATGTATATGTCATACTCCTGTTTCATAGGCTCTATGTGTGTCAGCATTAGTAGACATTGCCAGTAAGTTTTCCAAAGTAATTTTACTAATTTACCCTTTCACAGCATTGTGTGAGTTTCAGATGCTCTACAGCCTACATTTTGGGTTTACTTTGTAAATTTCCTAATGATTAATGGGATTATCTTTTCACATGTTTACTCTTTTGTAAAGTTCCTGTTCAAATCTCTTTCCTGTTTTTCTATTGAGTTGTCTTCCTTTTTCTTATTCCTTTTAGGAAGTTCTTTATGTATTCTAAGATACTAATCTTTCTCTTGGTTGTATCTATTGACAGCATCAACTTCCACTCAATGGCTTATCTTTCCACTCTGTTAAGGGTATCTTTTGATGAATAGAAGTTACTAATTTTAAGTGGTTCGTTTATCAGGCATAAGATAAGAAATCTTTCTCTGCCTGAAGATCATATTCTCCTTTGTGATCTCCAGAAAGCCTGCTTGTCTTACATTTTACATTTAGATCTTGAACAAACCTGGAATTAATTTTTTGAAGCATGTGAGGTACTCTTTACGTCGAGGTCAAGATTTATTTATTCCATCTGGATATTTAGTTGACACAGTACCATTTATTTCTCCACGGCTACCCACCATCAACTTTGTCATAAATCTAGTGTCAATATATACATGGTCTGTTTCTAGGTTCTATTCTGGTCCATTGTTCTGTTTGTACGTCTTTTCGCTAATTCTAAATTTAACTTTATAATGAGTCTTAGTGGTTAAGTCCTCCAATTTTAATCTTCAAGATTGTATTAGTTATCCTTTATCTTTTGCTCGTCTGTATAAATTTTGGAATCAGCTTGTCAATTTCCACCTAAAAACTGCAAGGATTTTTTTTTGTAGGAGGTGGGAGGGAATGCATTGAATCTATGGAACAATTTATCAATTTATTGAGTCTTCCAATCCTTGATGAAAGTGTAAACCTCTTCTTATTTAGGACTTCTTTAATATATTTCAGTAAAGTTTTATAGTTTTGAGGTCTTACATATCTTTTCTAGATTTATTCATGTATATGATATTTATTAAGGCTATAGTGAATTATTTATACATATATAACTTTAACATTTTCTAATTATTTAGGGAATACAGAGAAATACAATTGATTTTTGTATATTGGCCTTCTATCCAGCAACCTTGCTGAATTCACTTATTATTTCTTTTGGATTTTTTCATATACAATTATGGCATCTGTAATGATGACATTTTTATTTGTCTCTTTTATTTATTTTTCTTGCATTTTTGTACAGTCTGTCACCTCTAGTACAATATTGAATAGAAATGATGAGAGTGGATAAGTTTGCCTCATTCCCAATCTCAGAGAGAAAGCTTTCAATATTTCACCGTTGAGTATGTTTGCCGTAGATTTTTTGGTAAATATCCTTTATCAAATGCAGGCAGTTCCTTTCTATTCCTAATGTCCTAAGAGTTATATCATGAATGAATGTTGAATTTTATCACAAATGCAGGCAGTTCCTTTCTATTCCTAATGTCCTAAGAGTTATATCATGAATGAATGTTGAATTTTATCAAATACCTGTACTTCATGTATTGAAATGATTGTAAGATTTTTCTGCTTTATTAATGTATTGCATTATACTGGTTGTTTTTTGTTTTGTTTTATACTTTGGGTTATGATCTAATACTATTTTATGAATTTTGTTGTTCAAATTGTTTCATTGATCATCGAGAGCTGTTTCATTTGGCTTCTGTGTCCCTTTGACATACTCCCATCTCTATGGGATTGGTTTGTTTGTTTTGTGTGTACTTTCTAGAACTACATAATGCTTCAGGCGCATCTTGTATATTTCCTGCCCCAGTCCTAGAATTGTCATTTTTCCAGGGAGACATGGTTCCTTTTATTGAAGAATAGTGTTACACACCAAGATCTGGATGCTAGGCGTGCTCTTTGCTACTGGGGTACCATTGCTTTTAGTCACTCTTGGCTGACAGAGAGAGGAAATATACGTGTGTATACTAAGCTGTCTATATACACATATCTATGAATATTTCAGTAGGAAATTATCTGTATCTGTGTTGAGCTAAACTTCAGTCCATACTGATGTCTCTAACTGTAATCCATTAGGCATGCCTCACCCTAGTCTCCTCCCCTTGCTTATCTGTAAATTCCCACTCCAGCAGTGAGAAACCTGGCTGCTACTATTCAGCCATCCATTTACTCAATTGTTCAATTTCCGAATATCTGTATAGAAGTATCAGAATTAACTCATACGTACATGGAAAACAGTTTTATAAGCTAGAGTACAGTGTTTATGTGCAATTTGTTTTGCCTTTAATTTCACAGTCTCCACTCATTTGCAAAGTTAGTCAACACCTTTTCCCCCATCGCCTTCTTTGAGGTTGTTTCACACATTGGGAATACAGTTAGATTCACTTGTCACACAGTCTGCATTCCTTCCTGGGATTTCCCACCTTCCTAAGTTGTTTTTGAAAAGTTGCATATATTAGTTTATTGTTTGAGGTGTACAATTTTATAGGTTTTGACAAATGCATAATGTCTATCATTACTTTATTGTAAAGAATAGTTTCCCTTCTCTAAAAAATTCCCCTGCACTCACCTCTTCAACCCTTCCTCCTCCCTCTCAGTCCTTGGCAACCACTGATCTCTGTAGTTGTTATTATCTGTACAGTTTTGCCCTTTCCAGAATGTCATATAAATGAAATAATTCAGTATGTGCCTTTGCAGTTTGATTTCTTTCATTTAGCAATATGCATTAAGGTCCATACATGTTTTTTGGTGATTTTATAGCTCATTTCTTTTTATTGCTGAGTAATATCCCATTGTATGAATGCACCACAGTTTTTTTAACCCATTCACCTATTGAAGGACATCTTGGTTGCTTTCAGTTTTTGGTGATTGTGAATAGAGCTGCTCTAAGCGTTCGAATGCAGGATCTTGTGTGTATGTAAGTTTTCAGATCAGTTGGATAAATACCTATTAGCATAATTGATGATTGCATGGTAAAAGTATGTTTAGCTTTGTAAGAATCTGTGAAACTGTGTTCCAAACTGACTGTACCATTTGCGTTCCCACCAGCAATAAATGAATGTCTTCCTAAGCATTTGGTATTGTCAGTTTTTTGGATTCTAGCCATTATAATAGGTGTGTAGTGGTATCTCATTGTTTTTTTTTTTTTAATTTGCAATTGCCTTATGACATATGATGTTGAGAATCTTTTCTTATATGCTTATTTGCCATCTGTATATCTTTGGTGAGATGTGTTTTCAGATATTTTGCCCAGTTTTTAATTGTGTTATTTGTTTTTTCACTCTCAAATTTAAGAGTTATTTGTATATTTTGGGAACAAGTCTTTTATTCAATATGTATTTTGTGTACATTCTTTCCCAATTCTTCATTCTCTTGACAGTGTGTTTTGTAGAACAGAAGTTTTTAATTTTAATGAAGTCCAGCTCATCAATTTTTTTTTTCACGGATTGTGCTCTGGTATTATCTAAAAACTCATTGCTAACCTTAGGCATCAGAGGGGTAGTTGCCTAGCTGAGTGGGTTATATGTGTCGGGATAGGAAGGGGGTGGGAAAGTAAAGATCTAGGGTTTAGCAGCAGCTTATATGGATTTTCAAATAATCATCCTTATTTCAGGGCCCCTGGCCTTATCCCTCAGCCTTTCAGAAGTATCAGGGGCCCCTCATTTCTGAACCTGTCTTGTTCCTGTTAGTTTCCTCCTAAGTAGTCAGATGGGATTGGCCTATTCTGTTAGATTTGTTATCACTCATCCATCTGCTTTCCATGTTCCAAAATTTTGTTGACGCATCCTCTGTCAAATGGAATCTCCTCTAGTTCACTTTGCCCTGGCAACTATATATGGTTTTTAATCATTTACTTTCATTTTAGTGGTGTTCAGAAGAAGGAAATAAAGGTAACATGCATTTAATCTGCCATGTTTAACCAGCTAAACCCTTTCTTTTTCACTCATCTATTGTTATTTTTTAAGTGAAGCATCTGATTGGCAACTATATAAGGTCAGAGCCCTGGGAATAACGACTAAATCTGTACTAAATTTCTTTCTGTCCATTTTTGTTTTTTGGTTTTTTTGAGGAAGATTAGCCCTGAGCTAACATCTGCTGCCAGTCTTCCTCTTTTTGCTGAGGAAGACTGGCCCTGAGCTAACATCCATGCCCGTCTTCCTCTACTTTATATGTGGGACACCTACCACAGCATGGTTTGACAAGCGGTGCCATGTCTGTACCCGGGATCCGAACCAGTGAACCCTGGGCTGCTGAAGCAGAATGTGTGAGCTTAACCGCTGCACCACCAGTCTGGCCCCTTCGTCTCCACTTTTTACTGATTTTATTTTGTAGCCTTATAAGCATCCAAAATAGTCATTGATGAAGATTATTTCAGGTTTACGTGTCTGCTCAAATGGTACTTTGTTGTCAAAATAAAATATTTGGGAGAGTGTCATATAATATTAAACACATTATAAGAACATGAACATAAGACAGTTATTTTTTGTAAGGAAAAAATATTGGGGAAAAGTGCATGTGACATTCAGGAATACACAGTAGATACAAGACAGTGCTAGGCCATTAGGAAAGATAAATTAGTGGAGAAATAGCTAAGATAAATATGTTAAGTATCTATAGGAGATATAAACAAAATAAAATAGAGAAACTTAAAAAATACACAGGTTTAACCAGTGTTTCATGGATTTTTATTTTTAGGTGAAAAATTAGGTTATTTCAAAAGCTGGAGCTGAATCTAATGTTAAATAATGGCAACAGGTGACTTAAAAAGAAGCTTACGGAACCTGGAGCAGGTGCTGCGCTCATTAAATTATCCTGAAGAGGTGGACTGTGTAGGGTAAGCTATAATCTCAAACTTTTTTGTATTCTTGGCAATGATTTGAGATATTTGATGTGGGAGGAGTATCTAAATAAAGATACAGATTTTATCTGGGTCTTCTAAAAATTTTCCTTGAAATGATTACAATATCTTAGAAAGCAGTTAGAAAGGAGTTTGCTTCTAAGTATGAATTAATGAAAAATTCCAACTTGAGATTTGAAACACCTTTTAGATGTAGAAGCACGATATATATTAGTGTAAGTTATGGTCTCTGTACACCTTTTAAACTTTATGCTTTTAGAAGTATAATGGATTTCACTAGTTATATAGTTTACCACCCTCACACATTGAGTTGGATATTTTTTTGATTTGAAAGATTCTGTTTAACTGATTTCTTGTAACAAGGTAAACCATGCTTGAGGATTGCTCTCAAGCTATAAGCTATGTCATTTACCAGACCCCACTTTGAACCTTTTGCTGTAGTTTCCACTTTCCAATTATGACTGACTTAATTTTGTAGAATGGAACAGCATTTCTATGTTCATGCCAATCTAATGTGGTGCCCCTGCCATCTTCTATCCTTTAATACTTTTTCTTCTTTGCTGGGACTATTGACTGATTAAGTATTTCTCTAAAATGCAAGCCGAAGTCTAGTACTTTTGTTTTGTTCACTGCTGTATCCCCACATCTAGAATTGTGCCTGGCACATTATTAGAAGCTAATTAGACATTTGTTCAATGAGTGTGTCAAGAGACAAGTCCAGATGAGGCACATGTTCAAGTAGTAGAGTGAAACTTGGTTAAACTAGCTACTAAGTAGAATTCTGGAGTAATGGGCTTTACCTATAAAAGTGGATATTCTAGTTGTATACTAGGGAAAGCTAACCTTGAGAGAAGGCTGCAAATGAAAGGATAGTGAGGAGTGAGGAGAAAGCTTGGCTCTAATGACTGTTATTACATGTATTCTATGTAAGAAGCAGAAGATATTCCATAGTCTGCTCCCATAGTGTGTACCAATCATATCTTGGTCCTCAAACAGGGAAATCTCTACCATCCAGACTTGCAGGGATGTAACCAGATTGGGTAGTCAAGTTTTCTTACTACTTTAAGCATCAACATTTTAAAAGATATTTTGGGTAGGAATAATTCTAAAATACACCAGTTATTCTCCTATCTTTTGAGTATAGCATTTAAACATTTGATTTTCTTATTGACCCCAGAGTATCATTAAAACAAAGATTTTAAAGTTATCCATAACATAGTAATATCTGCAGGGTCTCTTGAGATAGGTAATGCTACTTGCTGCTGCTTCTTCAGATTGCCTGTCCCCACACACGGGTAGACACCCCCCCACACACATATTTTGATTCTTTCTACAGTTTCCCAGTTTTAAATGTTTTCTTGCCATCTGCTGTTTTTTTGTGTTGATGTGCCAGTTTATAATGTCTGTTTTTCTTGCTGTTTCTAATCTAAATCCTTAGAAACTAGATAGCCAAGATTTTTGAGATTGTTTAATGTAAGGGGTGTTAAATGCAGACCTGGCTATTTTCTATTCATAGTGTGCATAAAATGGGCAGATTTTGCTATTCAAAGGTATTTTTTTCATTTTCTGTGTTTGAACTGTCTTACAGATAGACATGGTTGCCAGAGCAGTTTTCTCATTGGGTAAAATACTATTGTACCCATAAACATAAATGAGAAACGATTTATAATTGTCCTGAAAAACAAAATGTATTATCATCATACATTTGTTCTCTGCCTTATTAAAAAATTTGGGCGGAGATTTATGTACCTGTCTTGAATTTTGTGGAAAACAAATACATTTTATGTAAGTACATTATTACTTCACTTGAACAAGTATAACTGGCTAATTGAACAGATACCTCCTGTGCTTTGTTGTGGGAGAATCAGTGAAGGTACTTCCAAGTGAGAAAATAAGATCCATATGTGTAGATAATGAGACAATAGTACAGGACCGAGCATGAGGCATCAGATACTGAATACTTGGGCAGTCTTTCTGGGAGAGATCAGTAAGGACCACAGAGTTGAGGATGACTTCATGGAACACTTAATATTTGACAGATGATTCATAAAGAATGAATAACAGAGAAGAGTGGGTGCCTTTCTAAACTAGAGGAATTAGCATAAGCTAGTAAGGTACTCATTTCTAATGAGCCTGATGTAGGTGGAAGATAGTAAACCGATCAGCCTAGTCACAGTAGATGCATTTTCCAGTCCTGCTTTCCTCATCTATAACTTAGAATTCATAATATTTTACCTTTGCAGGTTTGTGGTAAAGAGCAAATGAGGTAATGTAACAAGTGTTTGTGAAATCATGAAGTATACTTGGGTACTGTAAGGTAGTACATTTGTTTTATTATTAGTAGGAGAAATGGGCTAGATTGAGTAAGGCTAAGCTTTGGAAAATCAGTAAGTACTATGGTAAACAGACTGTTGGTACTAAAGAGCTATTGTAAGTTTTTGAGCAAAGGAACAATAGTAATTTGGCTAGACTGATTTAGAGTAAGGGATGGAATCTAAAGGGTCTTGTGCATCACCTAATTATTATGGCTGCAATGTTAAGTTATAAATTACTGACATTTCTTATATTTCCCTTATTATCCAACTTTGTAGAATTTTATTCGCTAAATCTTTTTTTCTTTTTTCCTGACAGTTTGATAAAGGGAGATACAGCAGCGTCTTTGCCCATCATCAGCTATGCCCTTACCTCATATTCACCTTATGTAGCCGAACTTCTGATGGAATCTAATATAGAGCTCATAGCAAAGAATGACTTGCGCTTTATAGATACTGTCTATAAGGTATTTTGAGTTTATGAAACAATAATTATTTTAGTAGTCATTGAATGATTTTTTTAAGATTACTGTTTTCATAATAACTCCTTAAATATATGCAGCATGTATAGTTGACAGAGTATCTTCATATACATTTATCTCATTTAAATGCAATCCTTATTTGAATCAAGATGTAATTCAAGTTTGCTTTATGTTTCATACTCTAATAAATATGACAACTGGTAAACATTTGTCATTGGTTATCATTTGCTCTTTTTATATCAAATTTTAGTAAAATTTGGTATGCTGGCATAAGTAGGCAATATTTTATTGAGTAAAGTTTGTGCTTCATAGAATTGTGAGTTAATTTAGTTGTTTGTAAGAAGGAACTACAACTTTGATTGAGATTTTATGTTCCTGGAAGTCTGAGATGATGTCTTATGTCTACCCTAGTATCTATACTTGTACTATATATTTACTGAACTTAATCTCATATTTGATGTAAAAAAACATACTTATCATTAATTTTTGCTCAAGTACTGTGGTCTTCTTAAATTTTTTTAAAGAAATCATGAAGCCCATTTATCAACTGAAGTCTTATTTTTTCTTTTTTAAGTAGAGAGTTGCATTTGATGAAATGGGAGCTCCTTTATCTTCCCTTTCTTTGCCTCTCACCCCAGAAAGCTTCCATGGAAATCTAAGAGGCACTTCTAAGAAATCCTAGGGTTCCACAGAGTAGATTTTGAAAATTACTGGTTTAGTCTATTTCTCTGATTTTACAAATGAGAAATTGAAACTCACAGACCTACTGACTTGTCCAAAAATCATGTAGTGGAAGAATTATAAACAAATGGAACTATGGTTTTCTGAAATCTGGTATGGTATTCTTTCTTCTATAGTGAGCTAAGGAATTTTTCTAGTACCTGTGAGGATATTTGAACTTTTTGATGAGTAGCTGTCACTTTCCATCTCTCTGGACAGCCATTTATTCTCTGCTACATCCCTAGCTGTCTGTTTTCCACCTGGATACCTCTCCTACCTGGTCATGACTCACACCACCTCTACACATCTCTTTAGTACTCTTTATTTAATGACTTGATCCTCCTCCTCTCAAAAATGGCATTACATGTCTGACCAGGTGGCTGTTTATCATTTTGGATTTTTGAAAGAAATTGCTCCCAATTATTATGTTGATCTATTCCCTCTTTACAGCTTCTTCGGGATCAATTTAATTATAAACCAATCTTGACAAAAAAGCAGTTTATCCAGTGTGGATTTGCCGAATGGAAAATCCAAATTACTTGTGATATTTTGAATTGTGTGATAAAAAAGCATAAGGAGTTGAGTAGTCTTGACAAGGTAATTTTATTAATAGATTTTAACTTATGCTAAGTGGCCCAGTATTTTAATGTATGAAATCAATACCCTAGACAGCAAATGAAAGCGTAGTATAGTTACTGCATTATACACAGATTTGGGTAACCTTATAATGCCTGGTGTTTGCTTTAAATACTAGTCACCTGTTTTTAAACATTTGTGGCTTGGATCTACTCATCCTAAACTAATAGTTCAAGCATAATATGTTTTCATCACTTCTTCAAAAGACATGTATCCTCATTAGACTCTTATTATTCAATAGTCATATTTCATATATGAAAATTTAAATAATAGAGTTTAAATATACATCATGCTTTCACACAAAATTTACTACGTCTTAATACTTTTTTTAAGACTCCATCACAACAAAGAAAAAAAATCAGTTCTGTTAAGTCAGAACCTTCTTCAAGCAGTGAGAAGACATCTACAGAACCTGTTGGTATTGATGTCACTGGAAGGTTTATAACTTCAGGAAAGGTAGGAAAATACAAAGAAAATGTATCCTGTAGTGTTAAGAGTTATTATCTAATTAATCCACTGTACAAGATTCATTTTTCTGACTAGCAGCTGCTAAAACATTCTAGTTAGATATTAGAGTGTAAGGATTTTTAACAATGCATATCTTATATTAACTGGGGGAACAGCCCTAAAATTATAAGAAGAGAGTAGAAATGTAAAATTGAACATGCTTTCTATTTCTGATTCCTAATTCTACCTCGCTTCCTAGATAGAATAGAGATGATTTAGGAAGGTTATATTATGCAATCATGAAAGTTTACTGTTAATTATGTATATAGTCTTCCTAAAACGTGGGAACATATGAATATGAAGAGCCTACCATTAGTTGTAGTGATAGGTTATGATGATTCATTTCCTACATTCATTTTTCTGTACCAGGAGTATAAATTATCCAATGATTGATAGTCCCTAAACCTATAATCTGGTTTTAGGTTAATGTTTTGAATATTTTCTCTTTGTTGATAGATATCTTCCCTGCCTTTGTCTGCTTCAAGTAATTTTGGCTGAGAGTCCAATGCATTTTAGAGAAAACTTTTCTTATCCTCAAGGGAAATTGAAGCCAAAATATCATTTTATAATGATAAAAATACTTTCGCCTGTCTTCCATCTGGGGCAAGCTTTTTCTGAGATCAAAGGATAGAATACCAGATGAATAATCAATGTGTAATTAGATAAAGAATGTGAATAGTTTCTGGCTGAAGTAAAATCTAGAGAATTGTTTTTCCCTAATTCAAAATACGTGAGTTATACAAACAGAATCTATTAAAAAGACATTTGTGGCCAGCCCTGGTGGCCTAGTGATTAAGTTCAGCATGCTCCACTTTGGCAGCCTGAGTTCAGTTTCTGGGTGTGGACCTACACTGCCCTATTAGCAGCCATGCTATACTGGCAGCCCACATTCTGAAAAATAGAGGAAGATTGGTATGGATGTTAGCACAGAGTGAATCTTCCTCAGCAAAAAATAAAATAAATTAAAAAAAGAAAAAATACGTTTGTACTTTTTGCCTTTATAAAAATTAGTGACATTTTGCTATAAGAAACAAATTCTTAGGTCAGTACCTTTTTTTAATATGCCTGTTTTGCTCCATGTAATGAGGGCAAAAAGAAAAGGAATTAAAAGAGGCATCGTTTCTGAATACATGCCCATAGTTCTTGTCTGTGTGAATCGCTAACTCTTGTTGGTTGTATACAGTTTTATTTTCTAACTCTTGTTGGTTTTATACAGTTTTATTTTCTAACTGTTAAGTGATGTATGTCTTGTATCCTTCCCCAACTAGAATTTATATAAACAGGGAGTTTTTTATGCTGATTTTTTTTTTACCTTCATTGTGCTTAGCACAGGATTAGGCACACTATAAGCATTTATTAAATATGAGTTGCTGTAACTAAATGTATTTTTCAGCCTTCTTTTTCAGGATGGGGGCTGAGGCGTAAACTAAATTGTCCTAACAAAGAAAGATGCAAAATTTCAAGACATTAGACTTGTTTTTAATTTTCTTAAAGTTTTCTTATCCATCAAAATTTTATCTGTTATATCAGATCTTTAATTATCAGGAATTTGAATAAGTATTAAAAAGTATTCCCATTTAGAAAAGTTGGAGTCAGTAAGTACACTCCTTTGTTTACAGGCAAAAACTGAGTCAATACTAAAGCAAATTGTCTCCTCTATAGCCATCTCTAGAGTGCTATTTGACTTCTGTGTCATATATGTTACGTTTTTATAGAGCATATGCAGTCTGTAAAACGGGAAGTAGTGGAAGAGTCCTATGTAAATTCCTAGTTTGACCTCATGCCTTACTCTCAGGAGTTTCCCTTTGTCGTTACTAAGTTTGAATTGTTAGGAGAAGGTCTGATATTTTGTGGTTTGTTTAACCGGAAAAGAAATTGTTTGGAGTCCTGCTCACAGAGCCAGTTCTTGATTACTTACATGTGAATTAGGTGATAACCTTTTTAAAATAATGTTTTATTGTGGAACGTTTCAAACGTTTACAAAAGTACCCATTCTGAGTTTCAGCAATTTGTCAACTTTTTGCTAATCTTGTTTCATCTTTATTGTAATCACTTTTCCCAATATCTTTCCCCCAGATCTGAAACATTTGGAAATAAATCCCAGACATCATTGAATAGATATTTCACTATTTTTCTAAAATATCAGAATGCTTCTAAAAATTATAACCACAATTTCATCATATATAAAATATTAATAATAGTTTATAATGTTTAATATATACATTATATGTGGTAATTTAAACGTTTGTAAATGTTAAAGGGAAGATAAGATGTTCCTTTTGCAAATTTCTGTGTGTATGTTTAAAAATAATTGTGTGAGGAAAAACATTGAAGCAGCTCTGATGTATTTTTCTCTGCAGAAGAAAGCGGTGGTGATCCGTCACCTGTATACTGAAGATAGTGTTAAAATCCCTGAAGATATGTTAAGTACAGTCACAGATGTTAATGAAGCATTTGATGTGTGTGGCTTAAAGCCCAGTGAAATAACCATTCCTGAAGTAGAGGTCCCTGAAATCAAGTCTGATCAGCAAGTAATAATTTTGGACTTCTTTAACAGATACCCATATTTCTTACTTTGATGTACATGATTATTTCAGCATCTAAACTTTGGAATATTTCTAGCCTTTTGAATTATTAGTCACGACACGTTACCTTTGTTACCATTACTTAAGAATCAAAAAGTTTTACTGAATATAATTCAACAGATGTTATTTGCTGCTTATGTTTAGGGTACTAGGCTAGGTGTTATGAATAGAAAGATAAGTAATAGAAAGGCGAATAAGACATACTACTTGGCTTTAAGCAATTTACAGTGTATTGAGAGATAGAGATATACTACTGTGTACAGGGAAACTTCTCTACCATCTATTCCTTATATTGATGAATGGAAACAATTGGTACCCTGCTGCCTTTTCTTTTTCCTTTTTGGGCTCTTGCTGTCTTTTTTTCTCTCTCCTTCTCTCTTAGAATACCATTTCTATTACTTTATTGCCACAGACCCCATTATAATATCTACTCTCTACTGTTTCTGCTAAAACTTCTTTTTCTATCTTCTGTGTCCTCTGACTTCTCTACATCTCAATATACAGTTGGCATTTATAAAAACTACCAGATGGCCATCAGGCTTATTTCCTATTTATAGAAAACTGAACAATCTCAACGCACTGTCATTTTTTGGTCATTTTCTCTTAGCTTTGTGCTAGGTGTTGTTACAAGAAGCTACAGTAGTCCCCCTCATCCACAGAGGATACGTTCCAAGACCCCCAGTGGATGCCTAAAAGCACAGATAGTACTGAACCCTATGTTACTGTTTTTTCCTATACATACATACCTATGGTAAAGTTTAATTTATAAATTAGGCACAGTAGGAGATTAAGAACAATAATTAATAATATAACAGAACAATTATAACAATATACTGTACTAGAAATTGCTATAGATCTTAGCAACCTCAGCATACGATGTTTTTCTTTCCTTGTTAAGTCAAGAACTTTCACCTTTTTACCTGAAGGAAGTACTTTATGGCTTCTCTCTGGCATAGCTGAATTGTAGGCGTCACTAGTCTTGTGCTTTAGGGCTATGATTAAGTAAAATAAGGGTTACTTGAACATGAGCACTGCAATACCATCACAGTTGATCTGATAACTGAGACAGCTGCTAAGTGACTAACGGGCAGGTAGCCTATACAACGTGAACGCGCTGGACCAGGAATGATTCATGTCTCTGGCGGGACGGGGCGGAACGGAGCAGGTTGGCGAGAGATTTCATCTCACTACTCAGAATGGTGCACAATTGAAAACTTATGAATTGTTTATTTCTGAAATTTTGCATCTAATATGTTTGGACTGTGGTTGACCCAGGATAACCACAGAAAGTGAAACCTCGGATAAGGTTTTATTATACTTCCTGATATTCTAGGAGCTTTATGCAAATGAACTCATTTAATCTTCACAAGAAGCATATGAAGTAGGTACTGTTCTTTCTTTCTTTTTTGGTAGATGAGGAAATTCAGGCATCAAAGTCACACATCTCAGATGAGCTAGTTTAAGTGTCCAAGTGGTCAGCCTTCAGAAATAGAATCTTAACTCTCATGCTGTACTGCCTATTGTAACTATTAATTGTTACTATAATTATTGTAACTGTTAATTATTGGAAGTGGGAATACATTGAATTGAAAAGGAATTTCAGCTTGCGTGACATTATTTTTAATCTTTCTGATCATTTTAGGACATAAAAGGTAGTCCTGAGATTACTGCACTGCAGAGTAAGCTTGCAGAATGCCAAGAAAAGCTTACGAAACTAAGTTGGATAGAGAGTAGATTAGACTGTTTGGAAGAAAAAATGAAAGGAAAAGTGATGGTGAATGAAAAAACCTGGACGAATCTCCTAAGTCGCGTCACTCTTCTTGAAACAGAAAGGCTTTTGTCTAAAAAGGTATTTGCTTTCCTTAACATTCATAGAATACTTCAGATACAATAAAGTATTTCCTTTATTCACTTATGTGTGTATTCTTTTGGAAATACCAAATAAGAGAATATTTAGGTAATGGGAAATATTTAATTGGAACAAAGTTCTGTTTAGACACAGCCTGTTTTGTTGTTGTTGTTGGCTGTTGTTTTTTCCTTCATTAAATAAGATAATCCGACAAACCTGTAAGTTGAGCTTTTAGAGCTGTTAATACGTGTACCTAAAATGAGATAATGTTTGATTTTATTTATGAAAAGCTTGAAATTATTTTAGACCCTTTAATAGTATAAAGGGCCCGTTTTTGCAGGGGAAAGAAGTAAAGTTGACAGGAGAGGAAAAATTTAAATTATAACTTCCTTTTCTTGCTCATTTGCTTTAATCAAATTGCAAGTTTCATAGAAACAGGTCCCAAATGTGCCACTGCCTCATCAAATCTGAGAAGTTTGTTTCTTGCTTTACTCAGGATTTCAGTTTCTGATCCTAGTCTGTCTTTCCTTCCTAGAAAGTTACTAGATTCAAGAAGATTACTATCTGCTTCCACATTTAAAAGATGATTTCTTGTATGTGAGAATGTTTGTTTTGCTTTATAAATAAAATAATGAAAAATATTTCAACATTTATCATGTCATCTTTATATTTTATGCTTAGCAGTAAGAATGAAAAATGAGAACTTTTTTTTTCATTTTATTCTAAATACTAAACTATATTATTCCAGAATGATGACTTTGTAGACTTTAATGAAGCTAATGAAGACTACGCTTCTTCTAGTAGTGACATGGATATTCTGAAGCCTGGTAAGTTCTTACGATATTGGTATTGGTGATATGGTAAGGAGTTTTCAGAAAAATGGTTTTTATAGGTATTTGGAAATTCTAATGTCACCAAGCCTTATCTTTTTGGAAGCTGCAAAGTTCCTAAGAGCAAAGAAAATATTGAACAGATTACCGAAGACAAAAATTGCTAGAAAAGCCAGCCTACGTGTCTTACATGACCTAGTGGTTGAATAAATTCCAGTGTACAAAATTGCAAACTTTTGGAGATGTTTTACTCTTTTAATTGTAAAGTGCTCTGGAATAATAAAAATGGACCTCCAAAGTTTCTAATTTAAATTTAAGTATAGCTTTCACATATGTAACTAATATATGTAAGAGAAGAATACACATTTGTCAGTAACCTATAAAGTGTTAAAAAACCTCTTGCAGGGACCAGCCCGGTGGTGCAGTGGTTAAGTGCACACATTCCGCTTTGGCGGCCTGGGGTTCACTGGTTTGGATCCCGGGTGCGGACATGGCACCACTTGGCAAGCTATGCTGTGGTAGGCGTCCCACTATAAAGTAGAGGAAGATGGCACAGATGTTAGCTCAGGGCCAGTCTTCCTCAGCAGAAAGAGGAGGATTGACGGCATATGTTAGCTCAGGGCTAATCTTCCTCCAAAAAAAAAAAAAAAAAACCAAAAGACCTCTTGGATTTGAAAAGTTCACTGATGATCATAAAATAAGAAGGATCTAAAATTAGGACAGGTCTTCTCCATGTCACTTAACTTCACTAGGCTAGTGATGTTTTCAGTGTGATTGAGCAGCAAGGATAAGATTTCTGGGCTGTTTTTCAGTGACAGCTTTTATTTTTTGGTTCTTACAGTTTCTGAAGAGACAAAAGTCTAAATTTTATCTCTTGTTTGTAATTAAATCATATTTGTAGATGATGTATTTTGTCCAATTGAGAATACATAATGAAGTTAAATTTCAAAGTCTGCAGATGTTTAATGTCATTAAATTTTTCAACTACTACATATATAACAATTTAGTAACACCATTGCCACCACATTATAGTGCTAACTGTGTGCCTGGCACTATTCTAACTGCTATATTAACAATTTTAATTCTCAAGGCAACTATGCAACGTAAGTACTATTATTATCCATATTTTACAGGTGAGGAAAGTGAAGTACAGAGAGATTAAATAACTGTGCCAAGTCACACGGCTATTGAATGATGGAACAAATTTGAATCGAGGCAACTTAGCTCTGAAGTTTTCTTTTAACCACTGCGTATTTAGTGCACATGCCAGTTTCATTACACAGAGAACAATTTCAGTGATTAGGTTATTAAATATAATTTTTTGAGATGCTATTTCAGGCACTCAATTTATTATAGACTACAAATTTCAGATTTGATAAAATGTTGACTTTTTCATATATCCTTCATTCATTTACTCAACACATTTCAAAGCTAAACTCTAAGATCCATGACAGCAAGAACTTTATCTTACGGTCTGTCTAGCAGACAGAAAGTACATCTATATTTCTATCTCCAGTATCTGTATATGGTAGAGCTCAAATTTTTATGCACTGAAAGAATGCTGAATGCCTGCTATTTGCAAAACATCGTCTTTTCCAAGTTTGGGTTTGCATGTTTGGGTGTACTGTTTTTTAGCTAACATTATTACAGAACATACCTTTAACACATTTAGTAAACACATAGCCAAGTTTAAGCCACCATGCTAGGACTCAGGGTGATGAACAGATGGGTCACTATTTGAAATGGATTATAGGTTATAAATAAGGTGAATATCTGGTCTCAAAAACTTTATACTCTGACCGTTATCAATTAGAGTCAAATTTATAAAGCATTATACATTACACCTTACATATACATGCTACTAGGAAGCACAGAGTTTGATTTCCTTTGAATGTTGAGAGTGATAATTCACCAATCTGATCTCAGGATCATGTTGAATTGGGAATGGTTTTTGTGAAGGTCCAGATCCATTTTCCCTTTATTAGGAATACAGTGTTTCCATGGGAAACTATAAGGTGTCTCTGTATTTCTGTCAGAATGAGTTAGGAGAGGCTTTTATTATGAGGATTGGGCTTATGTTGGGTGATTTTGGAGACAGTTTAAAGAAGTTCTTTTGCTGTCAGAAGCAGGAGCAATTTGATTGACAATAAGAATGAAACGGAGCTGAAATTTTCAATGGAAAAGAAGCACTCATATTAGTGGAGAGAGGGCAATAGCTGGTTATTTGCGTGGTTACATGGTGTCCTTGTTCTGTTTGTGTTCAATGACAGAATAGTCTTTATTTTTTTTTTTCTGTTTCATCAAGTAATGAAGTGACCTCACGATGCTGATTTTCTATTATGTTTGGTGGGGGCTGCAATGACCTTGGTGTTAATTGCTAGGCAGGACATGGCTGTCAGGGCTGCTTTTGTTTTTATTTTGTTTTGTGCCTTTTTCCTCACAGAATTGAAAATATTAATAAAGTTTTGGTGTCACGAGAATGTAATTTGTTCCAGTATCACTAGTAGGGTACGTTGGGCACATAAAGGAAGTTGAAGCAGAAGAGTAGAAAGGCCAAATCATGGAGTCCGTGAGGTCATAGGAAGATTTTCAGCAAGCCTAGTATCAGATTTGTGTTTCAGAAAGATCATCATAAAAGCAGAATAGTGATTAATTAGAGGGAAGTAAGACATGCAAAGACAGTAATTTGAAGGGTATATTTCAGTGATCATTATTTCAAAACAATAATGAGGGTGTCTACTAAGGCAATGATAGTGAAAATCAAGAGGACATAGTTTATTTGGGAGATATTTAAATGTTAGAATTGATAGGCTCTCATTACTGGTAGAAGTAAAAAGGGTGAAGGAGAAGGAAAAAAGTCAAGACTGACCACTTGTATCTGACTCATGTGACTGGGTAGATAGTTGTTGCTCTTTAATGAAACAGGGAATTCAAGAGAAGGAGAAAGTTTGGGGAAAATGAGTTCACTTTTGAATATATTAAGTTATAAATGAAATACTTAAAATATCCAGAAATCAGTTGGATATATATTTGGCCTTTGATTTGGAGGGATTGGCTTACAAATTATAACTAAATGGCAAAGGACCCAAGTGGTTCTCTTAATGAAATAAGGTCATAATCCCCCAAAGTTGGCAGTGAAA
The DNA here is from genome assembly GCF_041296265.1 of Equus caballus. Classification (NCBI taxonomy): domain Eukaryota; kingdom Metazoa; phylum Chordata; class Mammalia; order Perissodactyla; family Equidae; genus Equus; species Equus caballus. The sequence continues at coordinate 67,632,510 of NC_091685.1, read as the reverse complement.
GATTAATGGTCATATGGGGAGAGTTGTCTGGAAAATCTAGTGTCCCATACCTTAGAGATCCCCTTTCCTCACAGGGATCTATTAGCAATCACCTCTGAAACTCTGTAACAATGGCTTCAGGGGCCACTACTCTTTCCTTTCCTTTCCAACCTGAACTCAGTTACCAGTTCTTTCTCAATCTCCCATAGCAAAGCTAAGAAACCATTGTGTTTAACTAGGAAGACTTTACTAAAGGCTCATGAAGGCAATAAGAAGAATTATCACAGACAATAATATGCACTTAACTGATCTGGCTATTAAATATGTCTGGTGTCCTGTATATGCCCAGCTCTATAACCTCTGGATGCCCTATATGACTGTCTTTCTGAATAGTTCCCCAACCTGCCTAATACCAGCTTTCTCCCACCCATGAGATGTTCCCTTGAACAAGGCTAGATAGATATGTGAAAGTCTAGAAAGCAGGGACCTCCATTTCTAGCCCTCCATTCTGTCTGTCTTCGCAGGCCTTGTTGCCTGTCCTGGGATCTCCCTATTTTTGAATGGCATAAAAAATGTTCAGCACCTGGACAGGACACCTGTCTCTATCCATAGAAAATAATTCAAGATTAGGGCATAGTAGATATGGTTCTGGCCTAGATTCAAATTATTCCTTGAAATTACCAATTCCTGACAGCCCCTGCTAGAAGAATTGGGTGTAGCTGCTAGTCTTGAAAATGTATCATGTGATCCTGATCCCTGAGCTCAGCTAATTGGATCAAGAATAGACACTTAATCCAGAGAATACCAGCCAAAGGGAGTTGAGCTCAATCATTTTCTCTTCCTTAGGAATTTGGAATAAGGACACCAAGAGTGAGTCAGTCAGATGATGTTGAGCCTGGGTTAGGCTGGCCGTTTTGTCCAAGGTCATGCTGATGAGTAAGTAGAGGAATGGAGCAAATAGGCAAGAGCAGGAGGCAAAACCTGTAGCTCCATGAGAAATGAAAGTAAAAGTCTTTTTAGTTGTTTCAGTCCTCATGTGGTAATACTCTGTTCCCTAATTGAGGCTGTCTGTGTAGGCTTAACAATAAAACTGTCTTTATGTAAACCAGTTTAAATGGGTGTCTGATTTTTTTGGGAAGGGGCCTTGTTTTTGCAGCCAAATGTACCATAACTAAAACATAGGGCTTATGGGATTGATTCAACAGAAGCATGTCTTATCTGTGATGTTCTGTAATTGATTCAATTGTAGGAAAGATTTGCCATCGTTTTGTTGAGTGAATAATATCAGGATACTGGAAATGGAAAGTTGTTCAGTTCTTTAGAAAAAGAAATCTGTGAATCCTGAATTTTAAGCATTATTTTTTCCATGCACATCAACTCAGGATAGAATATTTCTTGAGTTAAAAGTATGTGTAGTCAGTTTTAGTAATAGTTGCCACCATTCTAAGAAAAGAATATACATGAGACAGTAGTTTATATTTAAAAATAAATTAACTTGCCTACTTATTCAATTGATTGCTACCGTGATAGAGATAACATTACCTTTTGTAATTTTTATTGGTCAATTTTTAACACTTAGATCTCCATATGTAAGTCATTATCTTAAAAGAATATTAAAAACTCATCTGGATTTATACTTGTAGCCATTTTATATTAAAATAATGTTTGTTTCTCTTATATATACATAACATTTTTAGAAATTTGACTCCGCTATGACAGGAAAAGATAACCTAAAAGTTAATTTCTCCACAGATAGAAAAAGCAAAAAGGAGAGGCAAGCAAGTATCCCTCTGTCCTCTGGCTATAGTACAGTGTCGTCAGATTCAACTCCCAGAGCCTCAACTCTTAACTACTGTGGTTTGAAAGACATTTCAGAGGTAAGAAAAACTGGCAACTGCTTAGATGATTTCCTTTCTAAGCTCAGGAGAATAAGCAAGCCTTAGATTGAGTTGTAGATACCATGGCAAGAAAAATAGTGAAACTGTAAATCTTAGTTTCTCTTGAAAATTCTTCATGATCAGTAAACAGTACTTACTGCAATGTTTTAGACTGTTTTATATGTTCATGTATTTTATATTTTCATGGTCCATCTTTGATGATGGTTTACTTTGAGAAATTGCCTAAATTTGTTGCTTTTTAAATTAAAGGAAACAACAATCCAGAAAATGGAAAGGATGAAAAAAATGTAAGTAACAGAAAAGGGCAACAGAAATTCATTTCTCAATAGGGAATTGTATTGGATTACAGTATATACAGAATGTGCATATGTGTTTCAAACCTTAAAGGTCTCTCAATCAGGTGTGGAATTTCCTTCAGGACTCCAGTGCGTAATAAATCCACCTACAGTTACGTGTTTGTGAGATGAGTCACTGTTTCGGTTTCCAACAAGTGATGTAAAACATTGTTTATGGAATTAATTGTGGATTAAAGAGTGCAGAGATATTTTTGGTTGGTAATTAAAGAGTATTATCTATTTTTGATAAGTGATTTATCAAAATACTATATGATATATGTAGATGGATGGTTTGGAGACATTTTAAGTATTGTTAAAGTATTGCTAGTCTTTTTCAGAAAACTATTGGTAAGGTAATACTAAAAATGATACCTTTATCTAATACAATATAGAATTATGTATGAGTTTTTAAAGAGCAGTTGAAAATAAATATGAAATGAAATTGTATAGGATTGTTATGCAGCCTACCACTTTAAAAAACTTTAATATTTTTCTGAAATTTGAGAAGTACTGAAATATTATGCTCCAAGAATTAGACTCATAATTGACTCTAGTTGTTATTGCTCCCCTCTGGCCATGGTATACTTAATTTATTAACAGTAACTATACCTTTAAATAAGAAAAATATTGAAATTTATTTTAGGCTCAAAAGCATAATTTCAACAACTTAAATCCCATGCCTCACTATGAATTATTTATTTACTTAATATATTATTTATTTATTATATTTCAGGTTTGAAGAAACTGCAGAGTTACTGAAATGTTCAAATCACTAATTATAGAATTTTCTGCATGAACTTCTTAAGGCCTTTGGCTATTGTATGTGTTGTATATTCTAAGAATTCTCTATAAATTGTAATATATGGCAATATTTTTATTAAGAATTGGAATTCCATTTGGTATATGAGTTTTTTCATTCAATATTGAATAAATATTTAATGTTTTATGATATGATTATACTGCTTTACTCTGTTTTACTTTTCTTAGGAAAACCTGTGTGCCAATGCATTTCTTTTACAGAGTGAAGTCATTATAGCACTGTATTTTGGTGTTGACATTTGTTGGCAGTGGGCTAAGTAATCTACTTTTTAAAGTACAGGCTTGAGGACCCCGGTTCACATCCTGTTGGAAACACTCCACCTGGGACTTGCGTATTGTACCCAGGAGGCTCTTGCACATACCGTCTTGCCATCTGTGCTGACGAATATATTGTAATGAAAAGTTAAAAATTCTCATTGAAAATTAAATAAAACAAAAATACAATGATTTCACGCTTTGTCAAAAACAGCAACACATTTTCAGTAAATACTAAGAAAGTGAGGGTATGATTCTCCTTTTGTATTTGGAAGCAGGTCGGGAAGTTGACTGTGAAAGTGTGTTGAGTATTTTAGTGCTCTACTTTGTAACACATTTTAAGACCAGCAGCACAGACACACATGGCGGCCGTCCAGTATTACAAGAAACACTGATGTTTTTTGCTTTTTGTAAGTGATGGGAAGTTATATATTTTTTATGGAAAGAGAAAATGTCTTAGATGAAATTAAATCAAGAGAAAAAAGAAATTCACTTTAAATTACTACATAAATTATCTTTTTATAACTTTATAAGTAAAAAAGGTAATAATAGTTCTGGGTAATCTTAAAATTGATTCCATTATTTGGAGGGAAAAATATTTTTTCATTTGTATTATTATTTAGATCATCTGATTGTATTTATTCATTTGTTTATATTATGTATATGTAATTTATTATTTATAACATGAACATTTATATTGTTAAAATTCGAAGTAGGAAATTACTTTTGAGGAAACATTTTTAGTATTCTAATACATGTTTAGTCATTAGACTTTAAAATTATGAACTTTTGAAGTTAGGATACGATCTTCAATTTAGTGGAGTTTCAGTAAACATTTCTAGAATTAATGAATTCAGTTAGCTTTATTTTTTCAATTACAAAAAATTTGTAAAAATCAAGAGATTACAGTTAACAAAAGAAAAAACTGCATCAGTTAACGTCTAAAATGTCATTACCAGCATGGAATTGTAGCACCACCTTGTGGTTCATATGCCAGTATTTTAGCTTTTATTAAAACAAATGATTTTCCCTTTTTGAAAGACTCAGTTCCAATTATTAAAAGCATTTTTGAAGTTTTCTTGTGCAACACAGAAGAAAAAGTAAATCTCCTTTTCTCTGTCTCTTCACTTCCTCTCTTTTTTCTTTATATAGTGTACATATACACACAATTAGATGATTTGAAATATTTTTTAATCTCCTAATTTACATACAGTGTGCAAATATAAGTATCTAGTAAAAGATGTCTTATAAAGTGGAGATTTAGGATGCAAATTCTTTTATATTTTTATCTAACAACTGAAACAGGAACTAATAAAATCAACTCATAATAATACCACACATTAACACTTACAAAGAATCTCACTGTACTACTAGACTTCTTTGGAAAAAAGAAAGCAAATTTGACTGTTGAAGTTTTTGAAGAGATAGCCAAATTATTTGTTATTCTAATTCTTTTAGAAATAGTAGGAAAAGGTATGTTTTCTCTCTTAGGCAATTTGATAAGTGGCTTGTAACCATAAACCCGCCCCTTTTGATTAACTTGAAGGTCTTGAGAAAGTGAGGGAGAGGAGCCCTGGAGAGATTAGTTGGAGCTACATAATTAAACCTTAGTTAACTTGAATTTTCACTAATTCTATCCCCTTAATTCTCCCGTAAGCTGGATAAAAGATAATTTATTATACTACCAACAAAAGCACCAGCGGCTTGTGCTGCCCTGTCTGTACTATCCTCTGTGAATGGGTCTGGATAGAGATCATCTAGGAACGTTATAAGGAAAGCATAGGGTAAAATACTAGTCAGTACAGATTAGAAAGAAGTAATATCAGCTCTTTGAAAATTCTCGACTGAGCTAAGGACTATTAAGTTGGAAAAAGTAGTTCTGTATTTTGTTTGTTTTGCTCTAGTATTTTTAATGTAATGTTTTAACATGTAATATATTTCCTAAAAATAAAGACTTTGGAACTGGCTTTTATGCTGTTCATTACTCACAGCTTTATATAATTGACAGGCACTTGGGGAAGCATTAAAAAGTAAAAGACCCTTGTCAGTTTTACAAACTACAACACTTTTTGAGCTCAAGTAACATTACAGATGTAAGTTTTACCATTTAACAATCCCTAGGTTCGTCTGTCCTCTTTCTTTCAAACTGAAGGATGTAGAGAGAGTGAAGAGGTGGGGGTAGTGTGAAACTTTAAAATTGAACTACAAAATTAAAACTTTTAACTGTTGTATCACTTGAGCTTTAATGTTTCTAGTGAAAATGGCAGGTTTCTTATACCTCTCACAGACAGGAGAAAGCTAGAAAACCAGTACTGACAGCAGCAGCAACCTTGAGAACATGCAAATTTATTTTGAGGAGGAGAATATTTTAAAATCCATATTCATTTTATCATGATTTTTCTTTCTAATACTTTAGGAATGGGGACCATGTTTGTCATTTTTCTCCCTGAAGTCCACTAAATCACTCATCAAAAATTTTAATTTGATTAAAAAATTATTTTTTAATTCAAATTGTTCAACCAAACATTTTAAAATTGGGAACAGAGGAGTTATTCAATAAGTATTCCAAATGTAAAAATTATTTGCATTTTATATTATTGATGGGTGTTAAGAAGAAAATAAAAAGGAGAGAATCACAATATTAATTACCCAAGAGAGTTGGACAGTGGGAATTAGAGTGATGGGAAGGCTGAATATTTTGGGATGAGTCCTAATTTGTAGATGCACTCCTTCAGTTCGCTTAAGTTGATATCTAGTTGGAGTACAATCAATTTATTAAATCATTGGGTGTAGCTTTTCAATTCATTTGGTGGTAAAATCCTGAAAGACACTTGTGGATACACACACCAGCATTATTCTGTACCTGTTTCTTAAATGTCTTTTGATTGCCCCTATGGATTGGACCCTAAGCCACCACTTACTTTTCAATTTTACCAGTAAAATTTACCCCGAGTAGTTTCCTTCTTTCTGGGTCCTCAGTAGACAGCATTTCTACTTCTTTTGTTCTGTTGCTGTCTGAAACTTCTGAGATTCTCCAAGAATGGAGCACTGTTAGGATATTTATGAAAAAAAGTTTTAAAGTAAGCTATGGACTAGTTACTGGTAGTTATAAATGTAAACTCTCTTAATTTGAATTAGAGTGGAGCCAGGATTGATCATTTTTAGAACACTCATCACCGACTCACTTTTCATTGTTCCCATCCCACACTTTGATGAGGCAGCATTGCCTTCTATCAGTCCTAATCCAGGTGGTTTGTTTTCTGTTTGTTTAGTGACCTATCAAGAACAGGACACAGAGTCTCCCTTGGCCAGAGATGACTACTACTCCTAATTAGTCCTATCCTTTATACTGTTTTGTCCATTCATCTCCTTTCCCATTGCTGCTGTGTTACCTCTTCTCATTCTTTGCTTGCACTATTCTCTCATCTTCCTGCTTGTACTCTTGCCTCCTTCAGTGTATCCACGCTGCTATGAAGTGTGTTTTTTGAAACGTTCCTTTGATTATGCCACGCTTCTGCTTGAAATGTATCTGTTTTTCTTATTCTTACTGAACGAAGCCCAAGCTTCTCATCTTGGAGAACAAAGTCCCTTTTTTTTTTTTAAAGTCTCATCTACCTTTCCAGCATCATCTCCCACAATTCTATAGAGTCTTTACACATAGTACTCTTTAAATCGTGCTTTTGTACACTATTTCTTTTGCCGAGAATGACTTTCCCTTCCAGCTGGCAAATTTCTGCTTATCCTCAAAGACACTGTACCTTACTTGGAGAGGCTTTTCTCAACTACGGAAGCCAAATATATGCTCTGTGTCTTTGCTAATTTAGCGTCTTGTTTATACTTTTGATTTTTATACCAGTTTCATAGCTGTTGTCTATTTATATGACTTTAATCTCCATTAGTTCTGCCTTTTGGTTTTCAGTCTTCTTCCCATATTTATTTTCCCCTAGTGCCTAACATTGTTTATTTATTCATTGCAAAATAAGTGGTACTTATTATTTGTTGACAATGAGTATCAAATAAATTATAATCAAGTTTTCCAGAAAAGTAAGATTTTATCAAGTTGAAAGCTGGGGCCTGGTCAGTCATGCTATATCTTTTCTGTGGGAGGAAGGAATATATTGACAGAAGAGAGATATAATCAGCACAAATTCTAGAAAAAGATCATCATACCTTGTCAGTATATTAATGAATGCATGTAGAATGAAAGATGATTGACGTGTCCACTAGCTGCCAGTCAGTGTGCCATGCACTGGCCATAGGCAGAGAAAGATAAACTCAGTTCCTGTTCTCACTGAGTTAACAGCGGAGCAGGAAAGACAGTTAAATAAGCAATAACAATGTCTAGTAAGTACTAAAAGGGAAGTTTGATGCATCTGACTAATCTGAGATGGAGAGAAGGCTTCTAAGAGGAAGTGAGGTTAATCTAAGTCCTAAAAGATGCATGAGGGATAGCCAGGAAAGAAGGTTTAGACAAAAAGACTAGCATGAACAAAGGCTTGAGAGGAAGGTCATTTGAAAGAAATTCACTGGTGTTCACTGAATGTCATTGTGTGTGTGCATGTGTGTGTGTAGGTGTCGGAGGAGGGCACAGTGGCTACTGTGGGCAGTGTATACAGGCCCCATGGCACTTGGTGTTTTATTTATTGAAAAATTTAAGCAGCAGAATATTGTAACCAGATTGAGTTTTGGAAGGATTTATTTTAGTTCTTTAGTTTGGAGAATGAATAAGAGGTGGTAAGACTAGAGGTAGAGAAACCAGTTAGGCGGCTACATGGTAAAGGGTAACTCAGATTAAGGTGGCGGTGGAGATGGAGGAAAATTATGGGATTTGGGAGAAAATGTATTTCTTTCAATTTATGACTATTTTCTTAAATAAGAAGAAGGTAAATTTAAATCCAATTTAAGAACTGTCTTCGATTTAGTGTCTGCATAGGGTGATGGGGAGAATAGTAAACTAAAGTTTAGTCTAGTACCTTGCCTAATTGGTCCTGGACTGGAATCTTATTAGAAATACAAAACCTTGAGCCCCACTCCTGACCTACTGAATCAGATTCTGTATTATACCAAAACCCCAAAGTAAGTCATAGGTACTTTAAGTTTGAGCAGTACGAGTTTATATTTATACACCTCTTGCTTTTTCTCATAACCAACATTTGAATCTAAGCCTTCAAATTCAGATTCTTTTGAATTGCTTTCATGTAAATGCACACAAATTTTTAGTCCGTGTTCACTGTCTTGGACTCTTTAGCGCCTTTGGGTGGATAGTTTAGGGTTTTGCATACATTTAATTAAAAAATTTTTTTTTTACTCAGTTGAATTATGTGTAACTAGGAGTTAAAACGTCCTTCCTCCCAAATTAGGTGTAAATTTTGTATAAAATGATGTTTGGTGTCTCATCAGTAATGAGCCTTCACTAAACACGCACAGGTCATATAAATATCTTCTATCTTTGAAATATCTATGTTTGTGCTGAGAAATTTCCTAGTGTTTTACCATTATTATATTACCCAAAGTGTACTGAGCAATCTTCTTCTGCATATATCTTAACTTCTCAGTATTATATCACAGAGTCAGCTTTTTGAAAACATGGAAAGTGATTATTAAGGACATATATATATAACATTTAAATTAAAATTCAGTGATATATGGTCTTAATAACTTTAAAAAAACCCGTTTCTTAAGGACAACCCAATCTGAGAAGTGTTAAAATAGGGAAGAAAAATGTATCTTAAATTTTAAACAATACAATATTTAGGAAGCAGTATCGATAGATGGGTTGGATCTGAGGAGAAGGAAAGGAAAGGAAGGCAGAAACCACTAAGAGTTAATCGACTTCACCCAGGCAGTCTGTCTTCTCTCAGCCTTGTCATCATCTTTTTAAGTAAGTCTCGACTTACTTATCTAGCATCTGATTTGTGTTTTCAAATTCTGAACATTGTTAGTCTGTTGATATTCAAAGCAGAAAACTAAAAAGACTACCACAGCTGAAAACTTTAACGAACATGTAAAAAAAATAAAAATATTTAAAATTTAAAAGCATTTTGATATTCCATTTATCTTTTTCTCAATTGTGTAACATTTTTTGAATCACTGTTCTCTTTCACTTTCCCTTTTCATATGCTGTGCTTTTTCAGTTTTTGAATGTGCTAGACTTTCTATGACCTTATAAATACTGTTCCATCTACCAGAAATAGTCCTTATTCCCTGCTGTTCATTTCCTGTCCACTGCACTGTGCCTGGCTAACGGCTGCTCAACGTCGGGTTTCAGATTAAACCTAAATTCTTCCAGGTAACATCCCTTAATTCCCCAGCATCGCTGAGGCTCCCTGTTACACACTATTAAAGCACCCTGTAATTTGCCTTCATTGATTTTTGTACATTATTGAACCCACTATTTCCAATCCTTGCATAAGGTCTGTCCTCCCTGGTAAACTGTAAACTTCACGTGAGAAGAGATTCTGAGCTTTGTTTACTAACGTATCCTGCCTGCTTAGCACGGTGCCTGGGATGCAGAACATTCTTAATTCATTTTGTGGGTTTGATAGACAAACGTTTAAGACACCCTCCAAACCCTTCACATCACTCTATAATTCGAATTTTGTAGGCAACTTTTGCTGATTTCTAAATTGAACATCTTTAATTAATTTCAACTTATCAACTATTTATTTAGATATTTTATTACATTTCTTTATCTGGTGATATATTTAAATGCAGAATATAGTATGTAGCATTAATTTCCAAGTTAGTAACTTTAAAAATTGTTCTCCATACTGTAAGCATTAATAATTTTGATCCTTAATACAATGAGTTTCTTCCAATAAAAAAAGTGAAGAAATTTTATGAACTACCATATTTTTTAAAGTTTGCACAAAAAAAGCCATTAGGTCTTATTTAAAGCACTAAAAGCCAGCGAATTTTTAGAGAAAATGAGATATTAAATAATAAAAAACTCTTACAACAGATCGTCAAACATTCTAGAGATAATACAATAAATATTTATTCCAAGAAATTCCTAAGGGCCAAAAGAGAAGGAAACAGAAGTGCAGAGTATCAAGCTTGCCTAAAGCAGCAGCTGCCCTGAGGTAATTTGCTGATAGTAGGAACCTAAGGCCTTGAGAGTTTTTTCCCTCATGTTTTTTCATCAGCCTTATTGTGGAATAATTTACATACAATAAAGGTCACCAACTTACATGCATAATTCAAAGAGTTTTGACAAATATATACATTCATGTAACCACCACCCTAATCAATATATAGAACATGCCCCTTTGCGGTCAATTCACTTCCTTTATCCTTGGCCCCTAGCAACCGTTAATTTTCATCCTGTCATTTTAGTTTTGCCATTTCTAGGAGTTCATATAAACATAATCGGACAGTATTTCACTGCTGAGATTCATCCATGTTGTATGTATTAGTATTTCATTTCTTTATATCGCAGAGTAGTATATTATTATGTGGAAATACCACAGTTTCTTTATTGACTCAGCAGTTGATGGATGTTGGGTTATTTCCAGTTTGGGGGTATTATGAATAAAGCTGCTATGAACATTAGAATAAAAGTCTTTGAACAGATGTTCCAACTTCTCTTGGGTAGATACTTAGGAGTAGGATGGCTGGGTCACATGGTAAGTTTATGTTTAATTTTATGAGAAACTGCTAAACTGTTTTCCAAAGAAGCTGTTACCATTTTGCTTTTCCCAACAGCAACATATGAGAGTTCCAGTTGGTCTGCATCCTTGCCAACACTTGATTTTGTCAGTGTTTTAGTGGGTATGTGTGTGGTGTAAGGCCGAAAATTAAGGCTCTATATTAAGTGCTGCCTTGACATCTGGTAAAGTCAGGAGGGCCTCACATGGCCTATTCACAGATTCCCCTCCCAACTCTACTCTCATGAATAAGGTTCCCTAGCCTAACAACCCTCCTTATCAAGGGGACCAGGCTTATCCCTGAGTAGCGGATTTCGGTTCCGTGCCAGCTGCTGAATTATTCAAAGAAACCAATCACTTCTTCCTGCAGAAAGGGGTCACCTCATCCTCATAATGCTACAAAGCCTGCCTCCCACCCCTAATTGTTAACTGTTTCCAAGTGCAACCCCCACGTGGCCATGCATGGCACACAGTGTCCTCCCACAGGCTGTGCGTACATGTAACTTAAATACTCTTGTTGATCTCATCTGTCTTGCTTTAGGTGTCAAGTGTTCAGCCATCCCCATAACCCTAGAGTAGGAATCTCTCCCTCACCAATGCACTGAATAGGAGCTGATTAAAACAGCTTGTAAGGTTGTCTCATGGTAGATTTAGTTTACATTTCTCAAAGATGTTGAGCATTGTGTACTTGTTTGCTATCTGTATATCTTCTTTGCTGAAGGTTTGTTCAAAGCTATTCCCTATTTTTTAATTAGGGTTGTTGGTCTTCCTATTGAGTTGTAAGAGTCTTTTGTCAAATACATGTTTTGCAAAGATTTTTCCCCACTCTGTGGCTTCCCATTTATTTCCTTAACAGTGTATTTTAAAGAGCAGAAGTTTTAAATTTTAATAATAATTGATCAATTTATTACTTATTGAGAGAGAGGTGTTCAAATATCCAACTATAATTGTAGTTGGAGGCTACAAAAAATCTGTTTTTTCTTTCAGTTCTATCATGTATTTGGAATCTCTGTTATTAGATGCATAACCATTTTGGACTATTTTCTCATGACAAATTGACTCCTTTATCATTATGATAATGGCCATGTTTATCTCTAGTAATATCCTCTCTTTTGAAATCTGCTTTGTCTGATATAACATAGCCACCTCAGCTTTCTTTTAGAAATTGTTATTATGGTATTTATTTACTATGCTTTTAATGTATTTGTGTGTGTATTTAAAGTGGGTCTCCTGAAGACAATATATAATTTGGTCACGTTCTGTTATTCCATCTGAAAATCTGTAGATCATTTGCATTTAATTTGATTATAGATCATTTGCATTTAATTTGATTATGGATATGGTTTACATCTACCACCTTCTCATTTGTTTCTGTTTTTCTCATTTGTTCTTCGTTCTTTTTTTTTTGACCTTTTTACCTGCATTATTTTGCATTAACTGAATATTTTTTATGTTTCTATTTTATCTCTTTTATTGGCTTATTAAGTATGGGTTTTTGTTTGTTTGTTGCTCTAAGGTTTGCAGTATAAATTTTTGACTTATTATAGGCTACCTTCAAATAATATTCTACTACTATAAGTAGTATAACAAGAACATTATAACATTATTCTTCCATTTCCCCTCAAAGCCTTTTTTGTTTTACATTTTACTTCTACATATGTTATAAATTCCACAAGACCTTGTCATTATTTTTGCTTTAAACATTCTTTCTTTATTTTTTGTTGAAGTATAGTTGACATAAAATAGTGTTAGTTTCAAGTGTACAACATAGTGATTTGACATTTATCTACATTACAAAATGACCTTCCTGATAAGACTAGTCACCATATGTCATCATACAGAGTTATTACAATATTGTTGACTATATTCCCTTTGCTGTACATTGCATCTCCATGACTTATTTATTTTGTGACTAGAAGTTTGTGCCTCTTATCCCTTTGACCTATTTTGCCCTTCCCCACTCTCCTCCCCTCTGGCAACCACCAGTTTGTTCTCTGTATCTATAAGTCTGTGTTTTGTTTTATTTGTTCATTTGTTTTGGTTTTTTTTTTTAGATTCCACATATGAGTGAAATTATACAGTATTCTGTCTGTATTCCACTTAGTATAATACCCTCTAAATCCATCTGTGTTGTCACAAATGGGAGGATTTCATTCGTTTTTATGGCCAAGTAATATTCCATTGTGTATATATACCACATGTTTATCCATTCGTCTACTGATGGACACTTAGGTTGCTTCCAAATCTTGGCTATTGTAAATAATGCTGCAGTGAGGTTGATTAATATATGAGAAGGAGGCAAGAATATACAATTGGGAAAAGACAGTCTCTTCAAAAAGGACTGTTGGGAAAATGGGACAGCCATATGCAAAAGAATGAAAATGGACCACTTTATTACACCATATACAAAAATAAACTCAAAATGGATTAAAGACATAATTGTAAGACCCCAAACTATAAAACTCCTACAGGAAAACATAGGTAGTAAACTCTTTGACATTGGTCTTAGCAATCTTTTTTTGAATATGTCTCTTCAGGAGAGATCAATAAAAGCGAAAATAAACAAATGGGACTACATCGAACTAAAAAGCTTCTGCACAGCAAAAGAAACCATCAATAAAATGAAGACAAGCTACCAATTGGGAGAAGATATTTTCAAATCATATATTCGATAAGGGGTTAATATCCAAAATATATAAAGAACTCATACAACTCAATATCAAAAAAACAAATAATACAATTAAAAAATAGGCAGAGGACCTGAATAGACATTTTTCCAAAGGAAACATACAGATGGCCAACAGGTACATGAAACGATGCTCAACGTCATTAATCATCAGGGAAATGCAAATCAAAACCACGGTGAGATATCACCTCACACCTATCAGAATGGCTAAAAGACAAGAAATAACAAGCGTTGGCAAGCATGTGGAGAAGAGGGAACCCTAGTGCACTGTTGGTGGGGATGTAAATTGCTGCAACCAACCACTAGGAAGACAATAAGGAGATTCCTCAAAAAGTTAAAAATAGAACTGCCATACGATCCAGCAATTCCACTTCTGAATATTTATCTGAAGAAAATGAAAACATTAACTAGAAAAGATAAACATTCCTTATTTTTAAAAGTGGTTTAAATAATTTTTTAGAACTCTTTTATATATAGCCACATATTTTCCATTTCTGATGCTATTTATTCCTTTATGTACATCCACATTTCCTCCTGATACCATTTTCCTTCTGTCTGAAGGAGTTTCTTTAACTTTTCTCATTAGTTAGCAAGTGATGAATTCTGAAAAAGTCTTTCTTTCAGCTTCAGTTTCAAAAGATGTTTTTCCTGATTGTACAATTTTAAGTGAACAGGTTTTTTACTCTTTCTTTCAGCAATTTAAAGATGCCTCTCCACTGTCTTGATTTGCATTATTCCTGATGAGAAGTCTTCTGTCACTTTTGTCTTTGTTCCTTTACAGAATCTGTCTTTTTACTCTGCTTTGCTGCTTTTAAGATTTCTCTTTATCACTGATTTTCAGCAAGGAGAAGAGCTATGTAGAAAAGACAAAATAAACTGCAGAAAAATTTTTAGAATTAATAGAATTTGGTGGATTTGAGGATATTACATCAATATTTAAAAATCAGGTTTTTTTCTATAGAGGAGCCATAAATGGAGATTTACTGAAAGAAAAAGATACATATAAAAGGAAAAGATAATAAATGGTACATAAGAACAAATGTAATAAAAGATGTATGTGGACTTCATGTAGAAAATTATAAAATTTATGTAAAGTAAAAATATTAAAGAAAAACCTAAATTAATGGAGAGACATACCGTCTTCATGTTAGGAAGACTCATAAAGACTGTTCATTCTCACCCAGCTTATAATTTCATTACAATGAATTCCAATGTTATTTTCCCCAGAATTTAAGATTGTAAAGATTTAAAATAAGAAAGACCCCAAAGATAACTATGACAATTTTGAGGAAGAAAATTGGGATGGGGATTTCTCCTATAAGATATTTAAAATTTTTATAAAACTATAGTAATTATAACAATAATTAGAATTGTTAAACAATTGTAGTAGTGCTGGGCAGACAGTTAGGCTGCTAGAGCAGAGTAGAGAGCCCCAAACAGACTCTCTATATCGAATAAGATGTGTGGCAAATAATGCATTATTGATTAGTGGGGAAAGGATGGATTATTGAGTAAATAGTCTAGGAATACTTGGTTATCAATATGCACAGGGGATGAATTTCGAGCCTCATTTTATACCGTTCACCATCATTTTCAGGTAGATTAACGACATGAAATGAAAATAGAAATGAAAGTGAGGTCTCTGAACACCAGCATCAACATCACCTGTGAGCTAAATCTGCGTTTTAAAAATATGCATATTAAAGTTGGGGAAGCCCTGGTATAGAGATTATAACACAGGGATGGGGAAAGAGTTTTGAAAATACAAAATGCACAAGTCATAAAAGAAAAAAATAAATTGACAATTTGACACTAAAATTAAATACTTCAATTACTGGCTGGAAAGATGGTAGCTTTCTGGAGGATTGCTTGTTCGCATAGAAGGTAGCTCTGCAAATGTCAGGCCGGAAGGGACTTGGAGATATCCCCAATATCTTGCATATATTGCACAAATAGCTTAACTTAAACTGGCATAAGCATGAAACGGAATTTATTGGCTCATCAATCTGTTGAGTAAAGGGAACCATAGAGATGACAGAGCCCAGAAATCCCACCAAAGAGGAAGAGAAAACTGGCCATGTGGGAATTCCAATCCTAAAGGCTATGAGAATTGGGCATTTGGCCTAAGACCAGTGTGGGCAACCATGGTACGTGTGAAGGAGATGCAGCTAGGGCTCATGATTGCTCGACCACCACCCTGCCATTCCGCTGGACATCTGACCACAAAGGCTAGGTAGGTATGCTGAGGGACAACTGTCTGGACCTGTCTGAGAAAATGTTATTCATGTTACAGGAGTTTTAACAGCTCCAAAACAAATGCACTTTGTGTCTCTCAGGAAATGATTTAGATGTTCGTATGGACAGACATAGGGTCAACAAGAGGCATGAGTTAGTGCTGGGGTTATGGCTTGGCTGTCAAGCCTGACCTCCAACTCCAGAGAGCTATTCAGCTGCTCTCTATGGACTGGAGATGGTCTCCTTTTCCAGCTGCAACTTGGAAAACCTTTTCAGCTTTAACTGGCAAAAGATCCAACTGCCAGTAATGGAGACTGGCCAGATCATTCTGCTTCCATGCTTTCTACACTACTCCCTGCTATGCCTGGTTTTACCCAATGGAGCACATGAAGAAAGTAGTTCCAGTGCTCTTATTTGTTTAATGTCACTTATATCCACAGTGGAGCTTACGAGAATGAGGTGAGCTGGCAGTCTGGATGCCAGTGGTACAAGGTCAGATATGAGGTAACATTGACTGAAGCCCTCAACTTGCATATCTGTGAGGCCAAACTACTGGAGTAGCCTGTTGGAGAAGGAGGACAAGGCCTCTGAGATCGAGGCTACCATCTGAGCCCCACTGCCACTCCAGCATAGTTCCCCAACCTTTCCTTCCTGATGGCAGTGGCAGAGGGGGCCACTACCAGAGTTCCTGGGGCAAGTAGCTCAACCTTTTTGAGCCTTAGTTTCCTCCCCTGTTCAGGAAACTTTGGCCCAGGAAACTAGTTCTCAAATTGGGCACCATGGAAATTTGGGAGGTTCTGGAAGTTACTGGAAGGCTTTAGTAGAAAACATGGAAATTCCAAGAGGAATACTAGGAACTCTTGTACTCATCCCCCATGAATCCTGGCTGATACTTCATTCTCATTTTGTAAATTTTATTTTCATGTGATTTATTCCCATGTGATTTCATCACTGAAATAAAAATTTGAGAATTCCTTAAAAACTGTTTCCGTAGAAAGAAACTGTGAGATGATAAAGCAGAGATGAAATTTTTCTCAATAAAAATAAGCAACAGGTTAGTATTCAGAATATACAAAGAACACCTATAAATAAACAGGAACAATCCAATAGAAAAGAGTTCAAAAGACAGTAGGAATTACTGAGAAAAGGAATCCTGAATGAGCAATATACATTAAAAAAATAGACTGATAAGATACCCACTAGATTTAGAAAATCTAAAAGTTGAACAATATTAAGTTTTGTTAAGATTGTAGTCAACAGAAAGTCTTAAATACTTCTGGTGGGAGTGCAATCAGTACAACCACTTGGCAAATAATTTGGTAAAATCTCCTAAAGGTGAAGACATGCATATCCTAAGAACTAGCAAGACCACACTGTGGCATGTATCTTAGATAAATTTTCTCACAAGTACTTAAAGAAAATATAAGAATATTCATAGTATTCATAGTAGCATTGCACGAAATTGTCGAAAAATTGGCAGTAACAATTGGTGAGCAATGAGACTGGAGAGGTAGACTCTTGTATATCATCCTAAGGTGCTTTACCTTGTGAAACAATGTGAAGCCATTGGGACCAGAATTTCATTTTTTAAGATTACTGTGGTTGTGTTTCAGAAGGTGCATTAGAAGAGGACAGAGCTGGAGGCAGGAGGACTGGTTAGGAAACCATTACAGTGTCCAGGAAAGAAACAGGGCTGAATGTCAAGAAATAGCACTGGAGATGAAGGGGAGACAGAACAGAGAAATACTAAGGAGATGGATAGAATCAAAGAATTGTTGACTGCCTGGATAAGGAAAGGAAAATAAAGGATGTTTCTGTCTTGGATGGATGATAGTCACCAAAGAATGTTGACAATTATCCTGTGGAAAGTCTCTTGAAGAGTCCTATCCTCAAATGGGTCCAATAGAATAAAAAATCTCCAACCTATATTCCAGATACTTAAATAAATACATTGATTTGTTGGATAGGCTTGTTTATATGTGATTGATAGGAATTTAGTTCAATGTCTGCCACAATGATTTCGTATCTGCATAGTTTCAATCATAATTTTTATGGCAGTAGTGTCGCAAAGTTCTCCTAAGGGACACAAATACAACCTTTTTTCTCAATATGACCTAAGATGGTCTCTGATAATTTATGTGACCATCCCTGTCTTCTCTGTTCTCCCAATAATATTAAAAGGCAGGCTTTACAATACCAGATTGATACATCAATCTGAGACCTATCTTCAAGTCAAAAGCATGTTGCATTGTTCATTTTGGTCATGGAATTAAAGACCATAAAGTTGGTTTTTTGTGTGGTTGTTTTCTCTCAAAAGTGAGGAAACATAACAATAAGTATTATGGAATAATCTATATAATTGTGATGGCTATAGTAGACACTTATTTGCTGTCCACTGTTGCATTTCCCTTCCTTTGGGGCGTTTACTCAAATTTCCCAAAGGGCAATCATGCCTTCCCTTTCTGAGCCGTGTAGTTTTAAGTGAGCGAATTCAGGAGTGGGCCCACTCACTTTATAACTCATTTTATCTATTCCCAGATACTGACTGACAGATGAGCAGATGACCCAATTGTAGGCAAGGGGCTTGGTCTTCTGAGAAAGAGAAACTTTCTTCCTTTTCCACAGTAGCTACCAGGGAGACTTTCTCTCACTCTGTACAGCGTACATTGCGAATGTGAGTCTGGAGTTGACACAGTTATTTGTGCCCGAGTGAAGAGCTGTCACATGGAACCCAAAGAGGAAACCAGTATCTCAAAAGGTACAATGCCAATAGTGTTTGAAGTGCTGTGGGAAGCTTCTTCCAAAGCCAGATCTACCTATGGGCTCTTCATTTGCATGAGCCAATATACTGGTATTATATTAGAGGCCTTATGGAGATAATGATGTATCCAGAAAATTGTGTGTAATTTTTTAGGAAAAATCAAACATTTCTTTAATTCTTTTCTCATGGCAAAGAATAATTATTCAATACATATTATTTTTTTTATCATAATTCTTTGACACATGTAAAAGATCTTGTTATTATACAGCTGAAGTTAATTAAATTCTACATAGAAGGTATCAATTCCTCTTAACTTTCCAGACCCAAACTATCATTTAACAATATAAATTAAAATGACTTTTAAAATCTGAAGTTACCTAGAAAAATTTATGGCAAACCATTAGTATTTAAGCTTAGGATGTAGGAGAGTAATGGCAATTATACTTTCCCATTTTATTAGGAAGGCGAATCAGGATGAGTAGGAAAATACACAGGAAAGCACTTTGCTCAAACACAAAAAAATTACACATTTTAACAAGAGTTAGTCATAAAAATTTTCTGAAAAATTGTTAGCCCTTCCCCTCGAGTACAGTTTCAGTTGATTTTAAGTTGTAAAAGCTTCTTTGACACTTTTTAAAATTGTTTTGGTATATTATATCTTCAAAGTTATAAAAGTTATAAAGTAGTCAATGTTAAATATATATTTGGTAGTTTAACAATAACATTTTGCTTCCAGGATAATGTTCTCACACTTTATGGCTTTAAGAATGTACTTTACTCATGGGAACTCAAAATGTTATGCTATGAGAAACAAGGGAAAAAGTTCAAAAGGTAGTCCGTGACTTTTTTTTCTTTTAGGTTTATAAAAAGGATAAGACTGTTTGGATTATGTTGTTCTCTGATTTAGTAAAAAAAAAAAATGCTAATGAATATATGTTAACCTTCAGGTTATCAACATTCTTGCTCAAGATAGATTTATGGTAAAAATAGACTACTGAACTGTCTTGTTAAATTTTTAAAGATGAGTTTGGATGAGTTACAAATAACATCCTCTACCCTTAGGTCAAAAAGAATATGTAAACCCCAAATTTTTTAGATAAGAATACTTACTATAGTTTCAACTTTCATACTTCCTAATAAAATGACTATGTAAGGATACACAATCTTTTTTATTTTTATTTTGAATATATAACACATTCATTTTTGAACATATTCAAAGTAACGCATGTTCATTTCATTTTCATTTAAAATTTTTTTGAAAGTACAAAGAGCAAATTGCACCCAGAAATAACCTTTCTTAATATTTTGGTTTATCAAAATTTTTGTTTTTTTCTGTCTATGTGTGTATTTATGTAGATTGTGCGAGCTATTTAAAAATGTAGATTATATTTTAGGTATAACTTTTATTTTTTCATGGAACTCACAAGGATTTTCCATGTCATTAAATATGTTTTCAAATGCAAAATCTGGATTT
Organism: Equus caballus; assembly: GCF_041296265.1. Classification (NCBI taxonomy): domain Eukaryota; kingdom Metazoa; phylum Chordata; class Mammalia; order Perissodactyla; family Equidae; genus Equus; species Equus caballus. Next base: position 67,612,422 of record NC_091685.1, on the reverse strand, counting down.
TAATAGCTATAAAATATTCTCTCCTAGAAGGTCAACAAATATTTGACCTTCTTCAACCTCCAGGCATAACACCATAATCTTTTAAATAATTTCTCTATTGTGTATTTTGCTGGTTTATAAAGTTCCTAAATATAAAAAGTGCCAAGATAAACACTTCTACATGTCAATCTTTGATGGCATGTATTATTATTTCCTTAGGATATGTTTTTAGGATATGCAGTGATTAAGGTAACTGATGTCTATTTCTGACTTTATGTCCACAAACGTTATACACTTCTATAGGAGTTTTTGTTTAAGTGCACACTCACCACAATTTAATTTTTTCATTTTTTAAAGCTTTACTAATTAATACATAAATTATATTCTTTCATGATATTTATTACTAATTTTTTAATTAAAGTAAGACAATTGCAGAGCTTTCTTATCCCCATAGCTCTTCACAGAGCTGTACTACCCAGAAGAAAAAAATCTTTGAACGTTTTAACTGTTTCTTCTGGTGCCTATGTATTTATAAAAAATATAGTTACAATTTTCATTTGTTTTGTTCTACTTTTGGCATTATCTTTGGACTACCTATTATGGAACAGGAAGAAATAGTACTGTAATTCCTCTCTATCCATCCTATCAATACGTTTATATCATATTTTAATCTGTCATTTTGTGATTTCTTCCTAGAATTTTCCCACATGGAGTACTCCATCCTCTGACTCCAGCCTGGGCTGGCTGCTCTCTGGGCCTACTCTGTACCATTCATCACGGAACTTTCCTTGGCCCCTCTCCTGTGTTTGGTCTTTATTTCTTAGATCCTGTGTCTTCCTTCCCTTGCTGTACTCTGATGTTTTGGTGGAGCTCATTCACTAAGTGCAAAGGCTCCTCAGAGTTCTGCCTGGAAAGCGGGCTCCCTCCTCAGGTCCAGCTCTTTCAGTGGGTGTATCTTAACTGATGGCTCTTTCCTTCCTGCTACATAGGCAACTCTTGTCCATCTGATTTCCATTTTCCAGAAATGTGTTAAAACCTCTGCTGATAGCCCCTCACCCATACTCTTCATGTGGGTTTATAGCTTTCATATTATTTTATTGTCATGGTAAATGGGAGTTATGGAGGGTGGGAAAATACATGCTTTCTTAAAATAGAAGACCTGCTTCATTAACTTAAATATTTTATCGACTTTAGTAAAAATACAAAGTTAGTACAAGATCACTAAAGAAAAACTCAAACATTAAAGAAGTACTGAAGTAGCCCACCCTTACTTTGCTTTCACTGTCTGTTAAGTCCACACATAGCTAAAGCGTTGTATCTTCAGAACAGAGAAAGGGGAAAACATTGGCTGAGGGAGGTAGGAGTTAAGACATCTCAACAGTGAGAGCAGCAGGGAAAAAACCGGACAAATGAGACATTTTTTGTAGGGTTGGTTCTAAAGGCACAGTGTTCTATATAAGCTGGGGCAATAGGGAGAAAATAAATTAAGTGCCTGGTATCTAAAATCCTTATTCCTGTGTTGATTATATATTCTAAGCTGAACCATATCATTCATTTCAGTGGAGTAGAAGAAAGCAGTGGCAATGGAAAGAGGAGGAAATAATGGGGAGAGCGCTTACTTACTCTTTGAACATGCAACATTGGCAACACTCTAGATTCATTCTATTAATTGCATCAACCACATCTTATAAACACATTTCCATAGACCATATATAATAGATCTTGGCTCCATTCAGTGCATTTATTGACTCCTCAAATGGCTAACACACAATTTTTTTCCATATCATTTTCATCAAATAAAATTCACTTTAATCTTTATGACTATATTTAAAACAGAAAATAACTCCCCAAATGGTCTGGGTCTCAAAGTGGCAGAGATTTTATGTGCTTCATATTTGAACTGCCAAAGATCTCAGGCAATGTGTGCATTAATCACACCACTTACTGTTCTGATTCAGATGTTTGCTCAATACATAGAGTTAGAATCAGAGTGTGCCTCAGCTTAAAGAGAAAAGAATTCAAGTTGAGCATATGTATAAATTCTGGCTCAAGCAATGTATTTTTGTGGTAATAAACACAATTTTGTTTTTAATTAGAGGGAAATAATGCTTAGGATTGAACCTATAACCTTCCTGGAATTGAAGTCTAGAAAACATGTAGACATTCCTCTCTAACTGATACATTTGCTAATAGAATGAATCCACCAGGATGTTAAGCCGACACTTGTGGAGGGCAGAGTTCTTTGGAATTTACCAAAAACGGAATATTGATTACACTGGACACAGAGGACATTTATATTTATAGAAACACTTTAGATAAGACAAGCCTCTTAAAAGGCAGAAAAGAAATCACTGTTAGGGGGATTTCAGAATAATGTTATAATCTCCTTTATTTTTAATAGGCATAAAAAGCATTGTCGTATTGACATTGACAGAAATTAGGTGGTTAATTGAAGATCTAACGTGAAAGGATGAATGGCTCTGACACTGGTTTAGAGCTTTTCTATACTTCATGCAGTTCCATTTTGTGGTCTGGCAAAGGCCCAACAGCCATTTATCTGGTATGCATACCTTTCCACAGCTGGATTTTCAAATATGATTATAAAGTTCACATGACAGAACTCTCCTGAAAATAAATATGTCAGCAGGCTTTGCTTCATTTTATGTATCTATTCTGGATGTAACATAACTTGATACAAACATGGATGACACTCTAAGACATTTTGCCAGAGCTGTTCAAGTGCAGCATCGTTTGAGATTGTGGAAGGTGATTTAGAGACACCTGTGTTGAATATTTATATCCGTGCCTTAAAGCCTGAAAGCCTTGCAGTTTTATAGTCCTTTCGGGGAAAGACAGGAACTACATTAACACTTGTTAGTGTAACAGTTAATGCACTGTTGAGAAAAAGTTCGTAAAAAATTTGAGAATTATGCAAAAAAAAGAAAGAGAAGACTAAGAATGATTAATGTTTGATCAGCCTTTGTAGGTTTAGGAATCTATTTTTTTAGAATCATATTTTTATGTTTGGGGGCTTGGGACCATGAAGGGAAGATGCGTTGGAATAAAATTCCAAATGTTATATTCCAATGAGCATCATTGTTTGTAGTAACATGGAAGGGAATGTAGCTAAGAGTCCCAGCTAATATCGAAACAGTAGTGAACAAGATATTCTGCTCGAGCGTGCTCTATGTGGTCTTCTTGACGACATTATTTCCGCACTGTCCCCCTCTATCCTTTACATCGACTTGGTCCAACTTGATGCCACACAAAGCAAAAATTTACTTAACTTGACAGAGGAGGATGAGCTGATAGATTAGTAGGGAGAAGAACCGTGAAGTTTCTTCCTCTCTCTGCAGCAACGTGTTTAAATTTAACAGCCATCATCTGGGCAAGCGCCTCCACCTCTCTTGTCAGGAAGAGTAATTTTCGGCCAGCGGAGTAGGACTGCAGCACCGTGGTTCGTGATGTAAATATTTTTTCGAAGTGGAAACTTTTATAGGCTACGAGAAAATACATCAGCCACACGAAGTGCCAGACTGTTGAAAAAGCCCCCTCCTCCAGAAGGCAATCTTCACGAATAATAATAGTGACACTCATCATTGCTAACATATTTGAGCACTTATTCTGATCAGGCAGAGTGGATTACGTATATCATCTCATTTAAATCTGCCAGCAATGCTAGTAGGTGGATACCTGTATTATCCCATTTTACTGATGAGATATTTACATCAATTATCTACTGTAATTAGCAAGCCACCTCCAAAATTAGTGCCTTAAAATATCAACCCTGAACTTAGTGCTTGATTCTGTGGATAGCATTTTGTGAGGGGCTTAGCTGGCTGTTCTTGGTCTTGACTGGGTGAGGTGACCTGACGGAGCTCTATGAACTTGTGATCAGGTGGTGAGTCAGTCGGGGCCTGACTCGTCTCTAAAGGCCTTAGCTGAGACCACAGTGCCTCCCTCTACAAGGTTTCTCATTCTCCAGCCTACTAACCCAGGCTCCTTCACGTGGTAGCTTCAAGTTCTAGAAGCCCCAGAGTGGAAACTGCAAGACCTCTTGAGACCCAGGCTTGGAACTAGCACAACCTCATTTCTAGTGTATTCTGTTGGTCAAAGCAAGTCACAGGCCTGCCAGGTTTCAAAGAGTGGGGAAATAGACTTCACTTCTTGGAAGGAGCTTCATTGGAACTATTTTTGCATTCTACCATTGTTTCTGACTCAGAGAGACATCATGACTGGCCAAAGATCACACGGTTACTAAGTAACTAGACTTTCACACACTGCTGGTACGAATTGTACAACCACTTTGGGAAACTGTTTGGCATTTCTTTAGTTGTTTGTCTTCTTAGTAAATTGTAAGAGTTTTTAATATATTCTGGATACAAGTTTTTCATCTGACACATGTGCTGTGAATATTTTCTCCCAGTTTTTGGCTGGCCTTTTCATTTTCTTAATATCATTTTTTAAAAAGCAAATGTTTTTCATTTTAATGAAGTCCAAGTTGCCAATTATTTTCTTTCATGTCTTGTGCCTTTGGTGTTCTGTTTAAGAATGAATAAGTGAATGAGAAGTGGTTGATAAGAGTCAAAGTGTAGCCCTAGTTGTTAAGGGTATAGCTGAAGTGCTCCAAGTGTTTTGTTTAAAAACAAATTTTGTATTCTATTTAATAAAATAACCTTACTTGCCGTAACATGAAAATAATGCTTTACATATGACTGAGTTTAGCTCATGCTCCAGAATAAAAGCCTATGCTTATTCCATGGGACAGGACTGCGCAGCTTCAGTACATAAGAATTCTGAATGGCCTCTTGCCTCAGAAACTAACATTGTTATTCATAATGAGTTCCAGGACAAATAAGAACAATAAGGCTACAATTAAAAGGGGCAACTGCTACTATAGCTTATATATACATATCATGAATTCTGCCTTAATCTTTCCTGACCATTGACTATGTTATTAACTCTCTATGTAGATTCAACTATTCAACTGCTTAACTATGTCTAAGCTACTAATAAACCTTCCTGAATGAATAGCAGATGAACAACTGAATATAAATGAAAACAGATGCCTCGAAGAAGAGAATCTAGAATTGTCATCAACTCTTCATGATCACTACATGTTTTCTCATATGCCCATAGCACATTGCCAAAGTTTATTGACTTCTTCCAAAATTTCTGTATGAAATTATGATTATGACCTCATAGAGTTCAGGATTACTGACTAAAGAGCATGCCTCCCCAGGATGTTTTTCAAAGAAGCTGGTACCCCCAGGAGTGCTGGAGGAGGAAGGTACACAGATGCATTTGAGGACATTACTAGCCTGAACGCTGCTCTATGAGACAATCTTCCAAAGTTTGACTCCTTTCAAATCTGAGAACCTGGAGTCACTCCATGATCCAGAGACACAAGGCAAGCAGAAAAGGACACCTGATGACCCTGTATTTGGCATGCACATTCTTGTGCCTTTAAAATATATTTTTTAAAAATCTGACCTATTGAAATATCAATATTCTGCTGAATATGCACACATACTTGCACAATAAATGTATTCATGACATATAAGAAAAGATAAGTCCTCACACAACATAAAGTACAGAAAATAACATAAAACCAGGGTTTCTGCTCCAGAAGTATTTGCTTTAGACATTCAGATACATACGCATAGAGCGGCCGGAACACACACAGATGGCAGGGTGTGAGGGAAGCGATGGCAGTGAAGGAAGGATGGGTTGTGAGAAGCTTCCGTAATTATTATTTTTTTTGGATAGAAGCAGATGTACAAGTGTTAAAATATATGCCTATTATAACAACTGCTAAAATTATGGTTCATTTTGATAGAAAAATGTCCAGCTCAAAATCTAATTTTAGGCAACTGTTCACCAAACAGAATCATAATAACTATCTTATCTGTGCTTTTTATGTATTTATTTTTCTGATGGTGCTAGTTATGTTAAGCAGTTTTTGTCACTCTATAAAATGTTTCACAGCATGTGACTTGAATCAAGGCAAGTTGTCAGAGTTTAGTACTGAAAGTATTTGAAAATTTAGAGTGCTCACTTCTTCCTTTACTATGATTTCTGGCTTCATCTTATTTATGCCATTGGTTCTAGAATCAAGTAGCTCACTAAGCTTGCAATAAAGTTATTCAAGTTTATTTACTATGTAGGAATATTATCATTGCAAAAAAGTCTTAAAGCACAAAATTCCTTTGAAAAATCATGAGTGAATTTAAAAGCAGTAGTTTTTAAATTATGTATATTTGGAAATGTCCTTAATTCTGAAGGAACGTGTAGCATTAATATAAACTGCTAGATTTTTTTAAAGGTTGAAATTTATTTTTTCTCCAGTTTAAAATATAATAAATAGTTCTATCTCCCAAAGGCAACTTCTTTTAACATAAGTTCTCTTCTAGGCTTTTTTATACACTTCTACATAACTGTGACCATGCTCTAAATAGTTTATATCCTGGATTTTCAACTTAAAATTAAACATGTTTTTCCTATAATATTACCGAAATTTCGTACATATGAATTAACAATCCATCACATGACTGTGCCATAATTAGTTTAGTTAATCCCATGATATTGCACACTTAAGTTTACTATTATAAAAATGCTCTCATGAACATCTTACCACATGAAACTTTCACAAATTTTAAATTATTTCTTTTACTTTATCAGTCAGGGTTCAACCAGAGAAGCAGAACCAGTAGGGGACACATATGAAGAGACTTATTCCAAGGAACCGGCTCACTAAATGTGGAGGCCGGCCAGGTGGAATTGTAAGGCTGTCAGCAAGGGCAGGTTGGAACTCTCTGGAATGGGCTGAAACTGCTCTCCACAAGCAGAATTTCTTCTGGGAAGACTCAGTTGCATTTCTGATGGAATTATCTAGATAGTTATTGATTATCTAGGATAATCTCTTTTACTTACAGTCAATTGATTATGGACTTTAATCACGTCTGAAAAATACCTTCACGGCAACACCTATATATGTGTTGGTGAATAACTGGCAACAGCAGCTTACTTAGCCAAGTTGACACACTGAAAGACCATCAGGGTTAAATTTTCAGATGTAGAATTACTTAGTCAAAGGGGATGGAATTTTTCTTTTAATCTGATATATGTATTCAAACTCCTTTTCTAAAAGATCGTCACAATTTTCTACGCGTTCCCACTCTGCCCCTGTCTTTTCTTGGGGTCGGTACCAGACTGCCCTGTCTTTTCTTGGGGTCAGTACCAGACTGCCTCCCCTACTGTACAGTGTATGAGTGACTAATACAGTTGAGAGTGCCCCTAAAATAAAAGTACTGGTGTCTCAAGCACAACATTTCCTGGCAGTAATATTTAAGGACTCGTCTTTCCCAGGACAGTTAGTCTTTCTTCTCCATGACATCTAGCCCCCTGAGCACTGTAGGAGCCTCACAGAGTAAATGCCCAGATCTATTTATAGGTGGGAACATAAATTACTAGTTATTATTTACTCCTCGTAGGAAATGTGTTAGGCATTTAGGGGGCAGATAGAAGTATTAACACTGTCCTCAAAAAGTCTAAAGTTGACAGTAATTTTCAAAAAAACATTTAATGCTATATTCATGTCAAAGTTTATTTTTATATATTTCTCTGGGAAATGGGGCTAAACTATGTGTTTGAAATCTACATGACTATAAATAAAAGGCAGACCTCTCTGAAGCTCCTTGTTTCAGTAGATCTGTGCAAAGGTCCATATTATTATTTTTTTTTCTGCTTTATCTCCCCAAGTCCCCCCATAAGATAAGATATACATAATCGTATATCTTAGTTGCAAGTCTTTCTAGTTGTGGCGTGTGGGCTGCCACCTCAACCTGGCATGACGAGCGGTGCCATGTCCGCGCCCAGGATCCGAACCAGCGAAACCCTGGGCTGCTGCAGTGGAGCGTATGAACCTAACCACTCGGCCTCAGTGCCGGCCCCAAGGTCCATATTATTTTATCTTTAGAAACTTTATTGTTTGGCAGAGGTTAGTGGACTGATTAACTGGATGGATTTGGAGATGAGATTTTCTTAGCTAAATTCTTAGTTCTACCATATACTATTTTTAAAAACCTGGACAAATAATCTCCCTAAGCTTCAGTTTTCTCACTTATAAAATGGAAATAACGCTATCTCTCCTGCATGCTCATATGAGGGTTAAATGAGTCAACTCATGTAAAACGTGTGGTAGACATGCTGGCACATGATGTGTATATATAAATGCACGTGTGTGTGTGTGTGTGTGTGTGAGTATTCCTCTGTCCATATTTTCTGTGTGCTTTCTGTCCTCAACTCCCCACCCCAACCTTTCAGCCAATTTAGGGGCAGGACAGAAAGTAGAATTGGCTTGCAAATCGTTCTGTCTTTTATTTCTTCAAAGCCTCAAACTTTCGGAGAATTTAGGTTTTGAAGGAAGGCTGGGGGTGAGGGGGTGGGGGGGTGTAATTTGAAGACAGAGATAGAGTTCCTTGAAAAGAAAACAAACGAACAAATGGTGCTCCAGAGTACACAGAGTGTCCCCAAAGCTGAGGGAGAGGAAGCAGGGCCTTGTGGATCCTGAGAGCAGAGGGATCTGCATGTTTAGTGGCAGTGCTTGAAAACCTGGGGCGATTCCCAAGAGGAGGGCTCTGCAGAGCCCTGGCAGGGGTCCTGAGGCAGCAACACAATAGGTTCCTAAGGTGGTCCAACAAAGACCTGCCAAAGCTGAAGGAGCCATACTGAGTAGGTCAAGGGAGAACTCTGGTAATTGCAAGGACTGCTGCGTGGCTGGAAGCCCCTGATGTCATTTCATGTGACCCCAGAACCAAAGCATAACTGTGGGTTGGGCAGGGACAGACTCTCCCAGGAGAACTGAGACATTTCACAGCAGCCCAGTAGGATAGGGCTTGGAAATGGGATAGGGCTTCAAGAGCAGACAAAGCAGTATTCACTGGCCCACATCTCTTAATACTTCCCCCCTACTTACGGGCCCTGCTCGATCAGTTGTATCTAATTTCAAGAATTTCACATCTTTCCTTTTCACTGGCATTTGCCTCCAAATATGCTAAAAATCCCTCTTATATCCTCAAACAACAGCACCAGTTTCCCTTGATCTAACCATCTCATCAAGTTCCTCCAGTCTTCCTTTTCTTCATCATTACGTTTCTTAAGAGTGCAGTCACTCTTGGTGTGCCCGCTTTCTTAACTCCCGTGCACTCCCCAACTCATTACAGTTTGGCTTATTTTCTCTCCATTGAGGAAAACTATTTTCACCAGGAAGACAGTAGTCTTTGGTAGGCCAAATCCAAAATTTTTTTTTCTGCATCTTATTTAACCTTTAAGTAGCATTTGACACTGCATGCCACTCCTGTGTGTCAAAAAGATCTGTTTTTTTAAAGCTCTATTTTTTTGTAGCAGTTTTATGTTTAAAACAAAGTTAAGAGGGAAATGTGGAGATTTCCCAAATACCCCTGCCTCTTCACACACATAGCCTCCCCCTTGTCAACACCATTCCCCGGAATGGTAGATTTCTAACCAAGAATGAACCTACATTGATTCATCAAATCCACCCAAAGTCTATAGCTTACCCTAGGATTCACTCTTTGTGTGGTACATTTTACGGGTTGGACAAATGTATAGTGACATATATCCATCACTATAATATCACATAGAGTGTTTTACTGCCCTAAAAAAGGCTTTACTTTTTAATCCAGCATTCTACAAAGATGTTTTTAAAACCATCTATGAAGCAATATTGCTGGAGATAGAAGTCACACTACCCTTCCTTTTGGATACGTGCTCCAATGTTTTATATTCTACGATTCAGTTAATGCCCCTGTTGTGCTTTTATTCTCCTGGGCTAAGACTTACTCTGTCATTCCTCATTTCTTTCTTTTTCTCAACTCTCAAATCCAAGAGGATGGCAAATCCTGTTGCTTCTACTTCAGAAATATTTCTTAGCTGCTCCACTTCCTCCCAGTTTCTACTTGGATGGGAAGCTCTCATTTATCTCTCAATTAGAATATTTAATTATCCCTAATTGATTTTCTTGTTACCAGACTTCCATACTCCAGTAATATCTCACAGTGTAAACCAAAGCCAATGATAGGACCATCTCTCTCAGAAAGTTTTCTATTGTCTCTCAGTATTGTCTCTCTATTGCCCTCAGGACGAAATCTGAACACCTTCTCAGTATATCTCACAGGGTGGTCCCTGGATAAGCAGAATTAGCACTCCTGGGAACTCGTTAGTAAAGTCTTCGGCCCCACACTAGACTTGCTGAAAGCAAACCACTTTGGTCCAGTGATTTGGGATTGACCAAGCCCTCCTCCAAGTGATTCTGATTCACATTAAAGCTGAACTTCACATTTTCAGCTCACTGCAGCTGGAAGAACCTTTTTGCTCTGGCTGCTACCTCGGACTTTGCAGGCTCTCCTGCATTTGCATTCCTCATGCATTTTATGCTCCTTTCTCACTGACCTTCTCCTCCTACAAATGCCAGACTTTTGGTCTGTTCTTTCCTGTGGTGTGGAATACCACACTTGCATTTTTCTTTTTTTCTTAGCAAATTGCTGTTATTTCTTCAATACCCTTCTCAAATGCTGTGAGAACTCTGACCTCCCTTAAGAAACGTATCTGTCCTGTCCTCCATCAGCATTTTGTTCCCATCTCTGTAACAGCATTTACCATGTTACATTTAAATTTATGTCTCTATATGATATTTTCCTCCAAAGACTGTGAATTCCTTGAGTATATAGACGACGTTTTGTTCATCTTTGTACCCCTAGTGGCCTTGCTTTCTGTTTTTCTCTTCCTTTTTTTGCTCCCTCTTTACACACAGGATTTCAGATGGTTGGAAAAATATTTTTGAAATGGGATATTTCTACACAGCAACGTAATGGAAATCAAGGAGCTTGGCGACTATTACAGTTTTCTAAAGGTCTTTATCGCATATCAGAGTAATAACTTTCCTGTTGCTCTTTTGTCCACCTGCGTACCTAAAATGACAGTAATTATTTAGAGAGGCACACTGATTCTCCTCACGCTCTTACCATATGTTATTTCTATTCTCACTTTATCCACGTGTCCCAGGAGGCCCCTTTATACAACTTCCTGTGTGACCCCAAGATTCTGACAACAAGAATATAACATTTCCCAGGTGATTTCTCTCTGCTGTTCAAAACTCCTATTGCTTTAGATGCAACTAGTTCAATTCCCTCTGCTGTTTTTTGTTTATTTGTTTTTAAAAATCTGATTTCCATTCTTAAGTGAAGGAACACTGTGTGGGTGAAGAGAAGGAATTGACAAAGGAGAATTCAACTCTGTTTGATGGCCCCTTTCACTAAAATATAGCCCTCCCCTTTCTTTTATATTTAAGTCATTAAGGTGGATGTTAAAAAAAAGAAAGTAACTACTCCAGATGTGAAAATATGTTAGTTTACAAAAAATGACAGCTGCTATTTGCCAATTGCAGATCAGCTGAGGAGTAGCGTTGCCGTTACTATTCACTCACTGCAAGTGTCTTCGTGTTCCCATAGCTTGGGGTTCAACTGTTTACTCAGCATCAAAGCACCAAATTTAATTCAATCGCTTAAAAACTTAGTAAGATTTCAACTGGTAATTGTACTTCTACAGAGAGAATAGTGTGCCTTGTTTCACAGAAATGAAATGAAAGAGTTAAGTCAAAATAGATTATTTGAATTACCAATAAGGCAAGTTGGGACCTTTTTTCATTAATATCTAACAAAAAAATCAACTAATAATTTTTAAATGACCTTTTTATTTCATCATGGAGAATTTGATATTCCTTGATGATTTCCACAGATTTATTTTATATAATAGTTAGAAAACGACATCCCCAAAGCCAGAAGCAGACTAACTTAAATGTAATTTTCGTTGTCATTGAAAGCGACAGATTTTTGACAAAACTCAGTGTTGGCTCTGAGCTATTACAGCAGTTTAATTTCCAACAGCAAGTAATTCCAACTCAACACAATGGTTATGTGGACATTTTGTTCATGAGCTAAATCTCCTAAACCCTGAACTGGCCAATTTACTTGATGTAGGGAAACCCCAGGGTCGACCTGTAGCAGTTTCTTCCAGAAAAGAAACAGAACTGTTACAACACTTTGAACCCCAGATAAGCAAGAGATGTAAAATCAATGTGTTTCTAATGTTCCCTTTCAGGATAATAACAATGGATCTATTCTTAAAGAGTACATGAAAAAGAGCTTTTTAAGCCATAGCATCTATGAAGAGGATACATTTGGAGACCAGTTGTCTGAGGTGCTGATGTGCTGCCCATATGTCTCAATCTTCTGTAATGGGCCACAGAGGCCAGATCATGCAATGCTTTTTTCCCTTCACACTCTGAAGAATCTGCTTTCCTTCTGTGTGGGATCAGAACTGGCCACCCCAAAATGTGTCTCTTTGGCTTGATTAAAACAAAAGATTCTGAAAAAACTTTGACCTTCCCCCTAACTGCCTAAAAGAATTTAGGATAGAAGGCCTGTCCCCAGGATGAGCCATCACCACAGATAACTCTGGGTATTGGTAGACTGGGAGAGTTCTTGTTAAGCCCATTTTCATCAAAGTTCTGTCTCTAGGGTCATACTGTCTACAGACGGCCCAAGAAACATTTGTTTACCAAAATTTGCTTTTCCATCTCCACGTGAATTGCCTCCCTCCCCTTTGAAGTCCCAAACCACTACTCTCAACATCCTCCTTGTCTTTAGCTGAAGATGGTGTTTAAGGTGGTGGCTTTGGCCATTTTGACAAGTTACTCAAGTTTGCTGGGTTTCTCCCGTGTATACATGTTATCAAACTTTGTTTGATTTTCTCTTATTATTCTGTCTCACGTCAATTTAATTCTTAGACGAGCCAAAAGGACCTAGAGGGTAGAGGAATAGTTCTGCCTCCCCTGTACTTCTGTGACAAAGGCAGATAGGACCTCATCCTACAACAGGTCTCTTCACTTGAACTCCTTAGCCTCTCTCAGTAGCCAGAAGTTATTAACCAGCAATCCTAAATTTGCCTTCTCTGAGCATATCCAATTGTTTCTCCCCAATTTTGCGTATTATGTTGGTGTACCTATTATGATTATTCTGAGGCAAGAGAATAATCAGTCCCTTTCTGTACCTTAGAAAACAGAGGCAGGGAATAGGCTGACTGTAAAATTGTGTGGGAAGGAAAGAGTATAGGAGTTTTTCTACCAGAAAAGCCCTGGGGAGGAGAATTTAGCTTTGTATCATGATTGTCTTTTCCAGCATTGGAAAGAGGTGGTCAAACTCAATGAGAAATGAAATCGACATGAGAATCTTGCACTAATTTGCCTCTTCCCAGTTGACCTCCCGGAGGGGTACATTCCATGAAGCTCCTAGGGAGTGCTCTCAAGGAAGGCAATGACGTTGTTGAGAGGGTGTGCTCTGCCTCCCATGCTGTAAGAAGGTATGTGTGAATGTTCTAATCAACAGCCTTTCTATTTTCATCACCTGCCCTGCAGCCCTTGATAGTTGATCTCAGAAACCTAGGTGGAGGATAAGAGAGCTCGCTGGGATCTTGTTTGCAAGGAATGCCACAGTGCATTTAAATGGCCAAGGTGTTGTTAGGAGCCCTGCAGAATGATGGAGAAAGTATAGTTCCTCCTCTGAAGGAGCTTAATAACCACAATCTCCCCACAAGGGAGATTTATTGGCAGCCATCACTCTAGTCTTTGTTTCTCTGAGTTTATCTTTTGTTAGACTCCACATATAAGTGATATCATACAGTATTTCCACAAATATTTTTTGAACAACCAATTAATTTTGCTAGTAGAGGAAGTCTACTTAGAGTCCAGTAGCAGAAGACATATAAACCAATAGTGCACTACAACATATAAATTCTGAAACAAAAGGTTTTAAGGCTACAAGGGAGCATAAGATACATTATAAAGCCAAAGAATATTCTAGTTAACTGATGATATAATATTTCCAGCATTCTCTTAAACACTCTATCTTCTTCCTTTCCCTTTTCCCAGACAAAAAGAGGAAAAAATAAAGATAAGTAAAAGAAACAGCATCAGATACCACCATGAGTGGTCGGATACTTATGGCTGTTATCTTAAACCTGGTCTTTCTTCCTTCCTTCCTTCCTTCCTCCCTTCCTTCCTCTTTCTCTCTCTCTCTTTTTCTTTCTTGTGAGGAAGATTCACCCTGAGCGAACATCTGTTGCCAATCTTCCTGTTTTTGCTTGAGGATGATTGTCACTGAGCTAACATCTATGCCACTCTCCCTCTATTTTATGTGAGATGCTGCCACAGTGTGGTTGATGAGCAGTGCTAGGTCTGCACCCAGGATCTGAACTGGTGAACCCTGGGCCACCAAAGTGGAGTTTGCAAACTTGACCACTACACCACTGGGCTGGCCCCTCTTTCTTCCTTTTCTTTAATCCTGTTTAACTAAATGGCTTTGCTTGACTAACATCTTAGAAGGATTGGTGGAGAGGGGCTACAAGATGTCTCTAGGCTCCAAATACAAAGATCAAAGTAGGTAGCCTTGGGAAAAACTCCTGACAAAGCCTCAAACAACAGTAAGGGGAAAATGGGATTTTTCTGATTTTTGTGTGTAAAGTTACATTTCACAGCATGTTGCTGAAGATTAATCCTGAGTGATGATGCTTCCAAATAATTTGCTCAAATGTTTATTCATCTTGTTTTAATTCTGTTTCCTGACAGCTTAGAGATATCAATAAAGCCAACTTTATTCTAAGATCCATATAAGGTGGTTTTATTCTATTCACAAAAGTATAAAGTTACCATCAAGAAAGTTATTATTAAATTAAACCCAAAAGTTTATTAAATATGGTGACTGGTTATTAATCTTGGGGATAGGAGAGCAGTTAATGCTGGTCCTGGAAGAACTTATTGTCTTGTCATGGAGAAAAGACTCATAAGAAATAATCCAAAACAGTTTGTAGTCAAGTTTCAAAATGTGTGTATTACAGATAATTGTGTTGATTGTTGGTTACCACAGAAAACCTCTCAAAACATGTGTGGGTAGGAGTCAATAGAACTGAGCATTTTTATAGGCTTCACCCCTTACCTCCAAAGTCTTCTTGGGGAAATTTCCTGACATTTTATTGCCTTAGAGCCCTCATCCGTAAATGGGGATAAAGATGTCCCACTTGTTTGTGAAGGGGATATATCCTTATGCCATCCCAAATCATGCTGCTTTCGCATATTGGTTGTTTTGAGCTGAAGGCAATTGAGAAACAGCAAATGCAAGAAAAGCCCTCTGCCCTATCCTTTCTACCAAAGAGCAGAGCATAACTTTGCCCTTTCTCCTGTACCAAGGTGAAGAGAGCAACTCTTATCACAAGAGATGGAGAGCTGGCACCAAGACGAGTCTACATAAATAAATCTTACTAAAATAACCCTTATTTTTCATTATCCCCCCTCATATATGTCCTAGTTACTTTCCCACAATTTATCAGCCTTGGAATCCCAAACCCCTTTCCTTTGTCTAGTCACTTGTCCACAATTTATCAGCCTTGTTAAAATGGTATATAACCACTTCTTTGAGTTTTTCACTTCTTTTCTGTGAAACCCCTGTGCATGTAAGAATATTAGCATCAATAAAAATTGTATGCCTTTTTTCTTGTTAATCTGTCTTTCGTTAGTTTAATTCACAAGTTCCCAGTCACTGAGCCTAAGAGGGTAGAGGAAAAGTATTTCCTTACCTACACTTGCTAAGAATTAAATGAGATAAACTTCTAAGAAGTCATTTCTTCCATCCTAATGATTTTCAACATGACTACACCAAATTTGTGTCATTCAAATACAGGCATAATGTAACATGGTCAGAGAATATTATCCTAACATTTGGCCCACAGTTATTCTCTGTGAGCGGTATCTGTTCAGAAAACATGTTCATAAATGCTTTGAGTTTATCAAGCAGTGACTTCAGAGGAACCGGGAAGCTGCTATGGATGAAGTGTGGAAGATGATTACGAAAAGGAGTCACACATATCCAAGGCACCTAAAATGGAGCTAGGAGGCCATTAGGGAAATGGAGCTTATGTACATCTCTACCCAGGTGGAATGTCATCTTTTGAACTCTGCTTCACTGCTATCATCCTGACCTTTGACAAATAGAAATGGCAAGCAATAGGATATATTGGAGTATATGAGGAAGCCATTTGGTGTAAACCTAATTTGGCCTGACTTTGTTTTTCCAAAAGAGTCTGACATGACCATTGAGCATGCATTGTATATCTGCTTTAAACATAGACTATGGCAAAAACAAATGCCCTTAAGATACAGGTGCAACTTCCCCCACATTGGCATTTCCTTAAGGATAAGCATCTCTTCCTAGGCTAGGAACTGATTTCTATGCTTACCTTTGACCACCCAGCTCGAGACAACAGACCTGTCACCCTGCTGTGTCCACCGAGACAGCAGACCTACCTGCTGTGTCCATCAATCGCTGTGCCAACAGAGCAGTCTCTCGACTATTGTAAAAGGGACATTTCAATCATATGTGAAACATCCTCTTTTGGGGTATATAACCACTCTGTACATCCCCACTTCTTTGATTCCCTTTCTTCCTTTGGTAAGAAAGGCCCTGGGCCATGGTCCTCACATTTTGGCTCAGAATAAACTTACCCAAATTTTCATTTATAGATTTGTTATGGATTATTTTCATCAACACCTTCTTCCAAGAAATATGCTTACTCCTATAGAGAAGAATTTTTTGCCTTAGAGATGGCTTCAGCAACCAATTACGTATAGCTAAGATGTTGACATGGGATTTACACATATTGGGGTATATGGGATCAAAACTGATTTTGCTTGAACTGAAGAAGCCTGACTTATGATCTATCAAACATGCATTGTACATCTACTTTAACCATTAACGTAAAGAACGCATTCTCTTAAGATATGAATGCATACTTCTCCTCCTACCCCAGTGTCAGTAATGCCCTATGCCCTGTTGGTAACGACCACATTAGTCCCTTTCCTGACATCAGGGTCATGTTGAACTGCTAATTTGCAACTGAATACCTCTTTTAACCTTTGATGAATATGTATCCTGGGCATGTTTAAGGTATGTTCTTTGTTCTCAAAAGACTGTAGTGAAAACCATGCTTCTCTGGAATGCTTTTTCTCTTTGTGGAAACTGCCCTGCCAGGTTATAATCCTCAGCTTGGTCAAATAAAACTAATCTTATGTCTCTTATCTTTGGAATGGTTCTTGGTTATTTTGCATCAACAAAGTAACAGTTGTTGCCAGCACCAATCACAAATCTTGCAAAACAACTTATGTAATTTATCTTCATAAAAATTACAAGCAATAGGATATATTGGAGTATATGAGGAAGCCATTTGGTGTAAAGCTGATTTGGCCTAACCTTATTTTTTTTTCCTTTCCAAAAGGGCCTGACATGGCCGTTGAACATGCATTGTATATCTGCTTTAAGCATTTCCTATGGCAAGAACAAACGCCCCTAAGGTAAAGGTACAATTTCCCCCACATTAGCATTTCCTTAAGGATAAGGATCTCTCCCTAGACTAGGAATTGATTGCTGTGCTCACCTGTGACCACTCAGCTTGAGACAACAGACTTGCTTCCTGCTGTGCCCACCAAGAGAGCAGACCTACTACCTCCTGTGTCCATCAATCACTGTGCCAACAGGGTAATCTTGTGACTATTGTAAAAGGGACATTTCAATACATGCTCTTGGATGGTGTATAACAACCCTGCACACTCCCACTTCTTTAGAGCGCTCCATTCCTTTGTGGAAGGACTCTCCCAGTTACATGGTCATCATGTTTTAGCTCAGAATAAACTCACCCCAATTTTGATTTATAGATTGGTTATGGATTATTTGAGTCAACAATCTCCTTTTGCCTTTACAAACTATCCTTGTGTCTTTTGTTTTCCTTGGAGCACATTTGAGTTTCTACTTGAATCTGTGTCTTCGGAATTGCAATTCCTAAGACCCCAAATAAACATTTTTGATTCTCCTATGGTTTCTGCCTCTTATTCGTTGACATTACATGATATGAAAGACTTGGGATCCGGAGCAACTGACCTCCAATTTCAGGGCCGCTATGTGGACATGAGCAAGACCTCTATGTTCTCTCATTTTCCCCAGTGTCTCGGGCTGCATGGTGAACCTGGGCTTGAAGCTCTCACCTTGGTAGAGGTTCAGACCTTTATTTGAGTGTCGTCTGTTGGCAGCTTCTGTCAGGGAACTTCTGTTCTTATATCTGGTAAGTACTTACAAATGGGAAGTCCATTTTCTAAGGAGACTGCCAACTCCTGTTGGGTTTATGTTTGAATAATATGGTTCTTCTACACATAGAGTTTTGTCCTGCTGGCCTCACATTACTCAGGATGATCTAAGGCCAAAATGAGGCTTCTTTGAAATTCCTAAGTTGGTTTACTTGCTCACCCAATTGGGGGAGGGGGAAGTTAACAAACCAAACAAAATGAATAAAAAGCTTATTTCACTTGGTACTTCAAGGCCTCTAAACAAAACATTGAAAAATTGCTTCCCTGCAAGCTGTTAATTCTAAACTCACTGAGGCCAATTCAGACTTCACTCAGAGGCTCGCCAAGTTAGAAAAGTCGATTGACACTTCCTTTGCTAGTGTAACAGCCTCCCCACCTCCTCCACCCGCCTATCTCCCTTCTCAATACCCTTCTTTGGCTGAACTCTTTTTCTATAATGATGGCCCTGAAGTTCTGCCGGATTCTCTTGTAACTGCCCCTTTTGGTGCTTTTCTTTAACAGGAGACTTTCATTTTCTAAAGTTTCGCAAGAAGTTTCCCTCTTGGGAACACTAGCTGATTTTATGTTTAAGAACTATGGTCACTTCTCTTATAAATTTCTATCTCCATGGACCAAAATTACTGAGGACGATTTAAAATTGTAATAGAAAGAACATTCTAGTTAGATAAGATCATTTAAAAGGTGTCCTTAAAAGCAAAGCCTTATAACTTCTCTGAGAACTCTTATTTAGACCATCCCCAACTCCTAAGACTGAAGGAAAATTTTAAATCACAATTACCCCAAAATTCTGAGGGAAAAGCTTGAACTTTTTTTCTGTCTGTCCTTTGAAGCTGTAAATTTTACCACATCTTTAAAATGTAAACACCCAAGTAGATAACAACCCACAGTTGCCTGAGACTAAACCTGGCTAACTCAATCAGTAAAACTTGAGGTTAAAGAAAAAATAAAGGGAAAAGTGTCTTGTTTTAAATGCAGGCTCCTAGAGAGGCTTTCTCACCCAAAATCTAATTCAGAGTCTCTTTGTCTAAAGCAAATATATATAAATCTTAAAAGTTGTCTTCACAAATGTTAACAACAAAAAAACCTTTTAAATGGGTAAACTTAACTTTTTCCATCTGCTAGAGAAACAATTATTTATAAATTAGTGAGCTTTGTATGGTACCTGATTCATGGCTGAAATTTTTAAAATAAAAGCTATAAGATCTCTGTTTGCTCTGTTTGTGTCTGTCTGTATATATGAATGGATGAAATAGATATGGTATTTTTCTACCTCTGGATGGTATTATCAAAATTTATTTGTAAAGAGCTCTATTTAATAACTTAAAGTAAGCACTCACATATATAAATTATTTCTAAATATAATAGAAACTAACCCAAATGTTTTCAAGCTAATGTGATATAAAATAATCTTTGGTAAATAAAAGCTTAAGTTTGTTCATTTAATTAAAATAGGCATATCTTCAGAGTTATCAGCATTGGATGTAATGTAAATGGAATTTTTATTCTTTCTAGGTTATTAGTCAAAAAAGCTCATGTTATCTCTGTTACAAAATTTGTCAGCAAAACAACAACTAAGATGATAGCTAACTGCTTTAATCTCTCATGAAATTTTCATGAATAACGTAAATATGATTGTTAAGAACAAATGAATTACATAGATGTTAATGAAATAAGGATTTTTAGGTGTAATAATTGTGTTATATGGTATGTGTACTTAAAAATAACTTCAGGGGCTGGCTCCGTGGCTGAGTGGTCAAGTTCTCGCGCTCTGCTGCAGGCGGCCCGGTGTTTCATTGGTTTGAATCCTGGGCGCGGACATGGCACTGCTCATCAAACCACGCTGAGGCAGCATTCCACATGCCACAACTAGAAGGACCCACAACGAAGAATATACAACTATGTACCGGGGGACTTTAGGGAGAAAAAGGAAAAAAAATAAAATCTTTAAAAAAAATAACTTCAAAACCTGAAACTAGAGTTTTGCTAAGTTAAATTAAAGGATGGGAAAGTCAATGAATAATCTAGATCATTTCCAGAGGAGATAAAATAGTAAGACATTAATTGCTAAACATAAGTTTATCTAATTTTGGCTTTTTATTACAGAAAAACTAATGTCGGGGTCTATTAGTAAACAAGCCTGTGTCACATCAAAAAATTTATGCTATGAGTAAATGTTTATTCTGAGTAAAAGAAAGTATAAGGAATGGAGACATTTTTGTTTTGAGAGTAAATTTGTCCTAAAGTAAAGCTGGTTACAGGAAACAAGAAAGGACAAATTCTGAATGTAAAAAAGAAAGTTATAGAAGGTATATGGAAGAGAAACCCTGAGAAAAAAGTTTTATGTATGGTCAAGCTGGCTAAGATAGAAATGAATTTAATTAAAACTCATTTAATATTAAAAGTAAATGATGCTAATTAGAATTTGGTTTTCTCTCTGTTTTAAAAGGACAAGATTTCTTGGGCTTTTAGTCTGCTCTTGATAAAGAGATTATGAAATGTTTTTCTTTATCTTTGAATAATCTGCCTAAAAGGTAGAGATTTTATGTTTTATCAAAATAATTTCCTATGCTTTATGTTAGAAACTGACTCTTTTATATTAAAAGAGCTAAGGTTTTGCACCTATGTAACCTTCTATATTTATATTTAAAATTTTATCACTTTCGTTAAATAGATGATTAAATGTTAAGTTTTATAATGATCTGCAATCTCATTTAGGCAAGTGTATTAAGACCTTCTTTGATATTTTTGACAAACTTCCCCAAATCAGATTCTAAATGAAGTCTTTTTTGACCTCTAGCTAACTGTGGGATTTTTCAGAGGATCCTTGAAACATCTCAAAAAAGATTTGTTCACTCTCCTTATAAAAATGGGGATATTAAACTAATTAGGCTCATCCGATATGTTAAATTACAAGGAAGCATTGTCAAATAAGAAATAACATTGTTTTCTTTATATCTTTATAAGTATATGTTATAAGAATTCCAGAAACTATGTGAAATTCCTGGAAATCTAATATGTCCTGGTATATAATGTTGTCTGTCATCAAAATTGAGGCTCACATTCAAAAGAGTGAGCCTAATATCAGAAAAGTACCTCAGCTGAGGTGCAGCATTGCATGCAAAGGCAGCAATAACAGAATCTAGAAAGGTTATGACACATGTGGATGAAGTCCATTCTGTTTCTGCAAAAAAACCCGTCCCTCAGTGCCAGACCTTTGCCAACCTGATGTCCTTGTAACATGGCAACAGTTTGCTCCTGAATCAGAGAAATTAAGATGGGTAAACAATGGCTGTAAATTAAACTAACAGGGCAATGGGAAACCCAAGAGGGCCACTTGGCTCTTCCTGGTTCCCTGGCAAACCCCATTTTTTCTTTTTCACTCTGCTTCATCCACCATCGTGCATTCAAAAAACTTTTTCTGTCCCCAGAGGCCTCAGTACTCCTCCCTCTGGGTCTTTCACACAGCTGCAGCTGGATTTCATTCAACTGCTACTTAGGATGGGTTATCAATATGTTCTTCTTGTATGCATGTTCTCAGGATGGGCTAAAGCCTTCCCTTGTCACAAAACTGATGCCCTCACGATGGCAAAGAAATGGTTAGAAATTGTCTTTCCCATTGGAGGTCTACCTTCCAGTCTCCAGTGATCAGGGCACCCACTTCACTGGGCAAATTGTACAAGTCTTAACAAAAACCTTTCAGACTTCTTGGAATTATCACTGTCCCTATCACCCTCAATTGTCAGGCAAAGTCGAGAAAACTAATGGAAAAACTGGATTCAAGCAGAACAAGTGTTAATTACATGAGACTGAAGGACTGAGGCAGATGCTCTAATGTTTTGTTTGTCCAGATTTAAAAACATCTTTTTTCTTAAGCTATCAACAATTGGCAAGACATACCTCTGTGAACAAAGATGAGACATTTACTTTTTTTCTCTACCTGATCCCTCCAGAATTCAGAGACTTTCAAAGTATATTCTTATTTTCACTTATGTAAATAATCATGCTTAGTTTTTAATATAAACAAATGAGTTTTACTGTGATTATTTTTAGTAAAAAAAAAGGAGGCTAATTGTAGAGAAAAATTATGTTTGCAACTTTATAGATATTGGATTCTAGTCCTGTTAAATTGCATTTGAGGTTTTGTTATACCTGTAAACAGGACCCCCCGCCTTTGGTCTTGCCAACTGTTCGCAGTACCCCCTTTAGAAAACATAAATTCACTCTACATGAGATAGTCACCAGCAGATCAATGTCTATTGGTGTATAACCTGCTGATCCCTTGTTGTCTTACGCTGGTATGCCAAGCTACTGAAAGTCTCTGAAGTCTTATGCTGAAGCCTATCATCAACAGGGTAAAGAAGCTTTCCCAGATTCCAATTTAAAGGATCCTATTGGTCGCAGTCTAGTGACAGGGTATTTTGGAAACATTGTCAGAGGAAGACAGCCTTCAAGCCCTGTTGGAAAGGACCTTACCAAGTGCTCCTGAGCACTGACGCTGTTGCAGAACTAGAAGGCATTGCATATTATGTGCCCTTTCTGGGTACACTTTTGTGTGTAATTACCATGAGAAAGCATGGGCTTATGAAGGTCTAGACAGCTGGCATATGGCAGGACAATGCCTTTCAGGATGCTGCAATATTCCATTTTCAAGTTTTTGTTAAAGAAAAGAACCCAACTGCAATCTCATAGGTCTGGCAAAACTTGGCAACCTCGTTTTTACACTCCATCTACTCTCCATTGATTACCATTGCCAAAGGATTGTCCCTTGGATTGATGTTGTTTATAATGACCTGTAGATTAAAAAAAAATTATCCCTAACCATAGCTAAACTGGCAAATTCTACTGCTCGAGCTTCGGCTCAACAACAATGATCCCTGGATTCCCTAGTGAGGGTTACCTTAAATAATCGAATGGCTCTCAGTTGTTTCCTTGAAGAACAGGGCAACATCTGTGCCATAGCCAACATCTCCTGCTCTACTTGGAGCAACTCTTCTGGTGAAGTTGCATGAGAACTTGGAAAAATTATAAAGATAGCACAGGATATCTCCTGTCCAATGTCTTATAATGACACCTGCTGGTTCCCTGTCGATGATTTCAGCTGATTTCCTTCAGATATAGGTGCTTAGATGAGACCAGGACTTCAAATATTGTTTATGATTATTATTGGAATTTTGCTATGTGTACTTGCATTTAAACTTCTTATGCTACCACTCACTCAGATTGGCTCCAGAATGTCCACAAACACCAAGATATGGTTGCTCAATGTGTTGAAATGATAGATGAAGCTTATTCACCTGAACCTCCAGGTAACTAGATAAAATTCCCAGGCAAGGAGACCATGTCTAAGACTCATCTCACAACCACCTCCTTGTTGCTCAAATGTGGCTCAGCCCTTCATCACATAGCTCCTAAAAATATCATACTTCACTTTCCTCCCAATGTGGAACATGATCTTCTGGAAATGAGCCTTCCTGGCAACATGGAATCAACACTTCCTGATCAGCGATATCTTCTGATAATCGATCGACAATAGTCACCAACGATTGATCAGCAATGATTCTGATTGAAAGACCTTTATTAAAAGGAGGAAATGTGGAAGGTGATTACAAAATGGAGCCACACTCATCAAGGTCACCTAGAATTGAGCCAGGAAGCCATTAGGGAAATGGTGTTTATGCATGTCTCTACCCAGATGGAATGTCAACTTTTGAACTGTGCTTCACTGCTATCCTGATCTTCCAAGAAATATGCTTAATCCTATAAAGAAGAACTTTTTCTATAGGGATGGCCTCAGCAACCAGTCATATATAGCTAAGAAGTAACAGCTGTTGCCAGCACTAGTCACAAATCTTGCAAAACAACCTGTGTAATTTATCTCCTTTCGCCTTTATAAACCCTTGCCTTCTTAGTCTTCCTTGGAGCACATTTGAGTTTCTACTCAAATCTGTGTCCCCTGAATTGCAATTCCTAAGACCCCAAATAAACATTTTTGATTCTATTATAGTTTGTACCTCTTATTCCTCGACAGACAAGGAGGAATGCATTGTTTTGCTACTGAGAAAGACAAGGGAGAAGAGTGGTTGTAAAGGGGGTGAGGAGAAGAGGAAAGACAAACCAGCAAAACAGAATGCAGGAGTGCAGAGAAAAAGAACCAGGGGAGAAACTTCTGGTACTGAGTGGTAAAAAATGAATCTGGGGAACAGGACAATATAATAAGTGGTATGTTTTAGCCTTTCATCTCTCCAATCATCAGTAAAGTCATGCATGCTTACAAATGGTTTGGTTCAATTTTTGAGGAACACAGTAAAGGAGCTGTTTTATATCTAGGTCAATATGAGGTGGCATCCACTCAGCATGTGTGGAACAAGACCCCAAGAAGCAGAGGAAGTCATAAGATAGTAAGCTGTCCGGAAATTAGCCAACAATCATGGAATGGCTTTGGACTTCTGTAGCAAATGGAAATATAAGGTTCAGTCAAGGTTTATCTAGATCACCAAGGGTCAGGTGGACTTCCATATGGCATATGACTACCACCAGTTTGTAAAGCCACCAGGCAAGAGTTCACATTGTTTCAAAGTCGGCTCCATTAGTGGGCAGTTACATTTAACATCTGATGAAATTCTTTAGTTTAAATCCTTCAGTTTAAACCAATAATATCTCAGATCTTCTTTGTTCACCTGTCATAACTCAGCCTTGACTTTCCTAAATGAAATACATCCCTGTGGTTTACTCTCACCTACGTGGTCCTTAGAACAGAAAAATAAAATTGCCAGAGATCATGATGACACAATATCCTTTAAGTGGAGATGCTTATAAAGCTATTCTTGTACTACTCTTCTCACACAGATGTCTTTAAAGTTATAATTCACTGGTCTGCTCATTGCAACTTCAACTACAAAGTCAAGTGTCATCATTTTTAAAAATTTTGTTCAGAGAAAAAATTTCTTCCTGTATCTAGTGACGTTACGTCTTTCATTTTGGCCATTTCCTTCCTTCTTCTCTAAGATCTCCCAACTGAATTATGCTCCAGGTTTCCAATTCTTTCTCTGATGGTCTCCAAATAAAACTGGAGGTGTGGGAGAAGCTCACATTCAGAGCAAATCCAGACTGAGCCAGCTGCAATAGTGTAAGCCTTACTGACATAAGCAACTTTTACCTGTGGATAGCCATGTGATGACGTTGCAAAATAAATGTTATACAACTTCAGTGTCATCTAACACTTGATTCAAAGGAGATAGAAAACATATCATGACTGATTCATGTTTGTGTTGGATGGGTTTGGCGCAGGGAGGAGTCATTATAGAGCAAATGTTTGAGTAAAACTATTCGAGCAGCTGATGTTAAACACTCCAAGAGCATAGCCTATCAAATAGATCCTTACTTGTTGGTAAAATTATACAGTCTATTTCCTGTCAGTCAGCACCAAAGCTTCTAGGTTAATTTCTATTGTGTCCTGTACCAGATCAGTAAAATTTTGAATGTGGTGTGCAGGAAAAGTCCAGGTTTTTCCAGTCCGTGAAAGTGATGCAACATTTATAACTAGAGGTAAAGATGGGAAAATGGTTTTATGCTCATGTTCATCATGAATTTTTCTTTCTGCATTCTAATATAAAGTGTCAATCAATTTGGCAATAAGATTCAAGAAGATGGAAAGTGTTGCCTGAATTGTATTTGTTTTTTATTTAAAAATAAAACTCTAGGGGCTGGCCCTGTGGCATAGCGGTTAAGTTCAGCATGTTTTGCTTTGGTGGCCCAGGTTTGTGGGTTCAGATCCCAGGTGGAGACCTATACCCACTTGTCAGCCATGCTCTGGCAGCGACCCACATATAAAGTGGAGGAAGATTGGCACAGATGTTAGCTCGGGGCTAATCTTCCTCAGCAAAAAAATAAAAAGAAAGAAAGAAAGAAAAAATAAAACTCCACTTTACATTGTACAAGCAACTCCAAAAATATAAAAAAGTCATCAAACCTCCCAGAGTTTCTCAATATCATTAGTTTGTTCCTTTGCAATGTGTCAGTCAAGCAAAGGCGGTTTGTTTCAGCATCTTTCAGTGGCCCAGGCACTGTGGTGATATTCTTCCATAGATCAGACTTTGTTACAAAACAGTCATAATGACTGAGCTTTCAAATCTTTAAGTCTGAAGGAATTATTTTAAATATATATTACTTTTATCAGAGAATTTTATCTTGTAAGTCTACTTTTAGGGAAATTAATTGTTTTATGTCATATTTAGGCATCTCACAAACCACAGGTAAATGTGAACTGACAGCTACAGGAAGGTGTTTTTTCCTTTCTACTGTAAGTATATTTCCCCTCCTCTATTTGCTCACTCCAATTTTATGTAAACTTAATCCAGGCTTTCAATTAATCCTATTTAATAATTCTAACATTTTCTGCTTTATGATAAATATGCTAATCTGCTTTGGCTAGAAATTCATAGTTCTACGAACACTATGTGGGAAACATGAATTTGCTAACTCTTTGCTAGAGCCTATTTTATTCTACCCTCTCACTGTGGTGAGAAGAATCCATTGTGATTGAATTCTTTTTGTTCTTTAGCACAATTAGGGCCCAAACTGCCGACACGGTTGAGCGTTTAAAGGGAGATATAAAGTGTGTGGTTTAAGCTTAAACGGGGAAAGAAATGCACTTAAGTTGTTTCCATCCTGACTTCTTAAAGAATCCAGTCTGGTGCAGGGTCTTTCTGGACAGCAGGGTGGGCGACACTGGTTTCAACAGAGGCATAGTCCTCTCTATGAGAATAACAGAAAAGTGATCCTGCGGACACATGGAGTGGGGCATAGCAAGCTGCTCTTCCAGATAATGACAATGCAAATGTTTGGCGAGAAGCTCTCAGAAGACATTTTAGTATTCAGAAGTGCTTATGGCAAAGTAAGTTTGAGATAGACTATTATTACCACCAACAACCTTTTTTTATTTTTCACTAAATAAAAATAAATGCACCTCTAGATATCATGAGATGGTGCTGCATATTGCAAACAACACAGGACTTACTTGACAAGAGGCAGTTTTGTTCAAATTGCTATCACATGCTAGCTTGGCCTTGGATAAGCTGCTTATGTTCTTGAGTCTTCACTCTCTTATTACAAAAGAGAGCAAATTATAGATTCCTGTGTACATAGAATGTGAATAATTTGAGACCAAGTTCTAAGTACTGAAATGTAAGGCCATCTAGAAATTTCTATGGAAATTCTTTTTTCAATATATTTACAATAAAATGTTCACCATGACTTTTTTCTTTTTTTCAATTTCTTAAGAAGCATTTCTTTGAGTAATTCAGAGAAGGGATCAGCCCCAACAGAGGGGTGTGGGCAGCATAGCTTTCATGGAAGTCAGAGTTCCCTCTGGGATTTGCTTGAAGGCCAGGCCAAATAGCCTAGTGGTAAAAGCAAACCTATTTCTTTCCTCCTTGATTTTTCTTTCAAGCTTCTCTGGGAGAGGTGATTATGCAGTGGACATATACAACGTAATATGCTCATCAAATACTTACTGTATGTGCTCTCCTCGCAGGATGTTATGAGGATTAAATGAAGCCCAAGAGAGTACCTGGCACATGGTAAGTGCTCAACAAGTGTTAGGCGTGATCATCATGGTGTCTTTGCACTTCCTCTTGACCTCTACATGGGAGACTTGCTGCAGTGTCCTAACATCTTCCTGTCTACAGCTCTGCCCCTCCCTAATTTAGCCTGCATATCAGTGTTAGGTTAATTTTCCCAAACTATACCTTTAATTATGTCACTTTCCTATTAAAAGCCATCAATGACTTCCCATTTTCAAAAGGATAAATAAAATTTAAAGTCCTTAACCTTTGTTCAGGATCCTGTGGCTCTGTTTGGCTTGTCTCGCCTCAACTAACTTTGTGTGTGTTTATCCATAATATGACCATTCCACACCATTCAAATTGGTTTACTAGCAGTGTCCCATACGTGTTTCTCCTTTACTTGAAACCTCTTGCTTATTCCTCTCAGTTTAATTATCCAAATTCTACCATTTCTCAATTCAGAGTTTAAGTATTACGTTCTCCTGAACTTCTTGACATTGCCAATACTCCTCGATCCCCTTCTCTTCTTAAGATTTCTAATACTCTATTTCTCATAGACTTGACTTTATAACACTTATTACTTTATCAAAGAGATGTATGATATTATTCTTTACCTAGGGAAAAGAATTATTAATAATAGCTAAATTCTTCAGGCAATAAATGCCTAACATTTTACCGCTGATTGTGAGTTTTAAGATTTTATTTATTTACTTATTTTTTTAATTGAGGTAACATTGGTTTATGACATTATATAAATTGCAGGTGTACATCATTATATTTCCCCTTCTGTATAGACTGCTTTATGTACACCACCAAAAGTCTAGTTACCATTTGTCACCATACACGTGTCCCTTTATCCCTTTGCCCTCCCCCCACTACCTTCCCCTCTGGTAACCACCAATCTGTTCTGTATATCTAGGTGTTTGTGTGTTTGTTTATCTTCTAGGTATGAGTGAAATCGTACAGTAATTATCTTTCTCCATCTGACTTATTTCACTTAACATAACACTCTCAAGATTCATCCATGTTGTCGCAAATGGCAAGATTTCATCTTTTTTGAGTACTATTCCATTGTGTATATATATATACCATTCTTCCTTTGATGGGCACTTATGTTGCTTCCAAATCTTGGCTATTGTGAATAACACTGCACTGAACATCGGGGAGCATATCTTCTTCTGAATTAGTGTTTTCATGATCTTTGGATTAATACCCAGAAGTAGAATAACTGGATCATATGGTAGACCTATTCTTAATTTTTTGAAGACTCTCCATACTGTTTTCCATAGTGGCTGCATGGGTTTACATTCCCCACAGCAGGGTACAAGAGTTCTCTTTTCTCCACATCTTCTCCAACATTTGCTTCTTGTCTTTTTAATAATAGCCATTCTAACAGGCATGAAGTGATATCTCATTTTGGTTTTGATTTACATTTCCCTAATAATTAGTGATGCCGAACATCCTTTCATATGCTTGTTGGCCTCCTGTAAATCTTCTTTGGAAAAATGTCTGTTTAGATCCTCTGCCCACTTTCTTTCTTTCTTCTTCTTCTTTTTTTTTTTGCTGAGGAAGATTCACCCTGAGCTAACATCTGTTGTCGATCTTCCTCTTTTTGTATGTGAGCTACTGCCACAGCATGGCCAGACAAATGAGTGGTGTAGGTTCATGCTGGGAAACCGAAGCAAGGTTGCTGAAGTGGAACACACTGAACTTAACCACTAGGCCACTAGGGCTGGCCCCCTCTGCCCATTTTTAATTGAGCTGTTTGTTTTTTTGTTGTTAAGTGGTATGAGTTCTTTATATATTTTAAAAATTAACCCCTTATTGGATCTATGATTTGCAAATATGCTCTCCTAATCATTAGGTTGTCTTTTCATTTTGTTGATGGTTTCCCTTGCCATGCAGAAGGTTTTTATCTGATGTAGTCCCATTATTTTATTTTTTCTTTTATTTCTCTTGCCTGAGGAGGCATATTTAAAGAGATGCTGCTAAGACTGATGTCAAAAGCCTACTGCTTATGTTTTCTTCTGGGAGTTTTATAGTTTCAGATCCTACATTCAAGTCTTTAATTAACTTTGAGTTAATTTTTGTGTATGGTGTAAGATAATGGTTTACTTTTATTATTTTGCATGTGGCTGTCCAGTTTTCCCAACATCATTTATTGAAGAGAATTTCCTTTCTCCGTTGTATTGTTCTTAGTTCCTTTGTCAAAAATTAGCTGGCCATACACTTCTGGGTTTATTTCTGGCCTCTCAGTTTTGTTCCAGTGTGTGTCTGTTTTTCTGCTAATACCAAGTTACTCTGATTACTACAGCTTCGTAGTATATTTTGAAACAAGGGAGTGTGATGCCTTCAGCTTTGTTGCTTTTTTCTCAGGATTCCTTTGCCTATTTGTCTTTTGTTGTTTCATATAAATTTTAGGATTCTTTATTCTATTTCTATGAAAAATATCTTTGAGATTCTAATTGGGATTGCATCGAATCTGTATATTGCTTCAGGAAGTATGGACATTTTAACTATGTTAATATTTCTAATCCATGAGCATGGAATATCTTTGCATTTCTTTATGTCTTCTTTAATTTCTTTCAACAGTGTCTTATGGTTTTCAGTGTACAAGTATTTCACCTCCTTGGTTAAATTTATTCCTAGGTATTTTATTCTTTTTGTTGCAACTGCAAATGGAATTGCATTCAAGACATTTATTTCTCTTTCTGCTAGTTTGTAATTAGTGTATAGAAACACAGCTGTTTTTTATTGATTTTGTACCCTGCAACTTTAGTGTATTGGTTAGTTATTTCTAACAGTTTTTTGGAGGATTCTTTGGGAGTTGCTATATATAAAATCATGTCAGCTGCAAATAGTGACAGTTTTACTTCCTCCTTTCTAATTTAGATATGTTTTATTTCTTTTTCTTGCCTAACTGCTCTGGCTAGGACTTCCAATACTGTGTTGGATAAGAATGGTAAGAATGGACATCCTTGTCTTGCTCCTGTTCTTAGGGGGATAGCTTCCAGTTTTTCACCATTGAGTACATTAGCTGTGGATTTGTCATATATAGCCTTTATTATGCTGAGATGCTTTCCTTCTATACCCATTTTTTTGAGAGGTTTTTCATAAATGGATATTGAAGCTTGTCAAATGCTTTCTGTTCATTTATTGAGATGATTATGTGATTTTTATTATTCATTTTGTTAACATGGTGTATCATATTTATTGATTTGTGAGTGTTGAACTATCCTTGCGTCCCTGGAATAAATCCCACTCGATCATGGTGTATGATCCTTTTAATGTATTGTTGTACTTGATTTGCTAATATTTAGTTGAGAATTATTCCATCTATGTTCATCATTGATGTTGACCTGTAATTTTCCTTTGTTATGTTGTCCTTGTCTGGTTTTGGTATCAGGATAACATTGGCCTCATAAAATGAGTTAGGAAGCATCCTTTCCTCTTCAATTTTTGGAAGAGTTTGAGATGGATAGGTATTAAGCCTTCTTTGAATGTTTGGTAGTATTCACCAGAGAAGCTTTCTGGTCCTGAAGTTTTGTTTTCTGGGAGGTTGATTAGTGATTCAGTCTCTTTACTAGTCATTGGTGTATTCAGATTCTTTATTTCTTGATTCAATGTTAGGCGGTTGTATGATTCTGAGAATTTATCTGTGTCTTCTAGGTTATTGAATTTGTTGGCATATTGCTTTTCATCGTATTCTCTTGCAATCTTTTGTATTTCTGTGCGATGCATTATAATTTCTCCTCTTTCGTTTCTGATTTTATTTATTTGAAGTCTCTCTCTTTTTTCTTGGTAAGTCTAGCTAAAGGTTTGTCAATTTTGTTTATTTATTCAGAGAACCAGCTCTTGGTTTCATTGATTTTTTTGTATTGTTTTTTGAGTTTCTATTTCATTTATTTCTGCTCTAATTTTTATTATTTCCTTCCTTCTACTGATTTTGGGTTTTGTTCTTCTTTTTCCAGTTCCTTTAGATGCACTTCTAGATTGTTTGAGATTTTTCTTGTTTGTTGAAGTAGGCACGTATTGCAATAAACTTCCCTCTTAGAACTGCTTTCACTCTGTCTCATAAATTTTGGCATGTTGTATTTTCATTTTCATTTGTCTTTCTCCCAGCATTTTTTAAATTTCTCCTTTGATTTCTTCACTGGCCCAATAATTGTTTGGTAGCAGCTTGCTTAATTTGCACACATTTGTGGCTTTTCCAATTTTCTTCCTGTAGTGGACTTCCAGTTTCACAGTGTTGTGGTCAGAAAAGATGCTTGGTATTACTTCAGTCTTCTTAAATTTATTAAGACTTGTTTTGTGGAATAATATGTGATCTATCCTGGGGAATGTTTCATGTGCATTCAAAAAGAATATGTATTCTGCAGTTTTGGGATGGAATGTTCTGTATATATCTACTAAGTCCATCATGGCTAATGTGTCATTTAAGGCCAATGTTTCCCTATTGATTTCTGTTTGGATGATCTATTCATTGGTGTAAGTGGAGTGTTAAAGTCTCCTATTACTATTGTGTTGCTGTCTAATTCTCCTTTTATGTCTGTTAATATTTGCTTTCTATATTTAGGTGCTCCTGTGTTGGGTGCATAGATATTTACAAGTGTTATATCCTCTTGTTGGGTTGTTCTCTTTATCATTACACAGGGCCCTTCTTTGTCTTTTTTTATAGTTTTTGTTTTAAAGTCTATTTTGTCTAATATAAGTATTGCTACCCCAGCAATACTTTCTTTTCATTGCCATTTGATGGAGTATCTTTTTCCACACTTCATTTTCTGTTTGTGACTGTCTTTAGGTCGGAAGTGTGTCTCTTGTATGCAGAGTATATATGGGTCTTGTTCTTTTATCTAATCCACCACCTTATGCTTTTTTATTGGAGCATTTAGTCCATTGACATTTAAAGTAGCTATTGATAAGTATGTACTTATTGCCATCTTGTTACTTTTTTTTTTTTTTAAAGATTTTATTTTTTCCTTTTTCTCCCCAAAGCCCCCTGGTACATAGTTGTGCACTCTTCGCTGTGGGTTCTTCTAGTTGTGGCATGTGGGACGCTGCCTCAGCGTGGTCTGATGAGCAGTGCCATGTCCGCGCCCAGGATTCGAACCAACGAAACACTGGGCCGCCTGCTGCGGAGTGCGCGAACTTAACCACTTGGCCACGGGGCCAGCCCCATCTTGTTACTTTTTTAATGGGTATTTTAGTAGTTCTTCTCTGTTCATTTCGTCTTCTCTTGCTCTCTTCCCTTTTTCTTTAGTGGCTTTGTTCAGCATTATGTTTGGGTTCCTCCTTATTTTTCTTTTTGCTAAGGAAAATGTACCCTGAGCTAACGGCTGTGCCAATCTTCCTCTATTTTGTATGTGGGTCACTGCGACAGCATGGCTGATGAGTAGCGTAGGTCAACACTCTGTATCTAAAACTGCAAACCCAGGCTGCCAAAGCAGTGTGTATGAAACTTAACTAATACAACACAGGACCAGCCCTGCTGGGTTTTTTTTTTTTTTTGCTGAGGAAGATTAGCCCTGAGCTAACATCTGTGCCAATCTTCCTCCACTTTATACATGGGTAACCACCACAGTGTGGTTGACAAGTGGTGTAGGACTGCACCCAGGTACCAAACCCACAAACCCAGGCAGCTGAAATGGAGTGTGCTGAACTTAAATACCATGTCATGGGACCAGCCCCTGAGTTCATCTTGTTTGGTGCTCTCTGTGTTTCCTGTACTTGAATGTCTGTTTCCTTCCTTAGGTTAGGAAAGTTTTCAGCTATTATTTCTTCAAATATATTCTCTGCTTCTTTGTCTCTCTCTTCTCCTCCTGGGACACCTATAGTATGGATGTTAGTGCACTTGATGTTGTCCCAGAGGTCCCTTAGACTGGCCTCATTCTTTTTAATTCTTTTTTTGTTTTTTCTTTTCCTGTTCATCTTGGGTGATTTCTCCTAGTCTTTCATCCAGCTCACGTATTTGTTGTTCTGCATAATCTACTCTGCTATTGATTCCTTTTAGTGAATTTTCATTTCCCTTACTGTATTGTTCAGTTCTGATTGGTGCTTTTTTATATTTTCCTATTCTTTGTTGAAGTTCTCACTAAATTCATCCATTCTTCTCCCAAAATCAGTGAGCACCCTTATGACTATTATTTTGTAACCTTTATCAAGTAGATTGTTTTTCTCTGTTTCTTTTAGTTCTTTTTCTGAGGATTTGTCCTGTTCTCTTATTTGGAACATATTCCTTTGTCTCCTTACTTTGCCTCTTTCTCTGTTTTTCTCTGTGTATTAGGTAGACCAGCTATGTCTCACAATCTTGGAGAAGTGGCCTTATGTAAGACATGCTTTTGAGGTCCCCAGCAGTGTGCTTCACTCTTGTCACCCGTTCCAGATATTCCAGGAGTGATCCCTGTGTGGGCTATGTGTGTCCTTCTGTTGTGGTAGGGTTGCTCTTGCTGCAGGTGCCCAGGGAGGCTAGGCAGTCCCCCTGGAAGGCAGGTTGTAATGCTCAGCTGCATGTGGCTGCTATGGTCCCTTGAGTCACTTTATTTGGCATGAGAAGCCCCAGCTCAGTTGGCTGCATGGTCTAATAGCACATTCCAAGTTGCAGTTTTTCTGTTAAGTGAGTAGGCCCCCACTATGGCTAGTTGCTAGGTTCCGGAACTTACAATTTCTGTAGGCCTCTGGCCTGAAAGGCTGTTGTCAGCTTTCTCAGGAGTGCGGCTGAGTGGGGCTGGCCCCAGGCATGGCAGCACACAGTTGTTTCAAGTGTTGGAAGGTGAGGCTGATCCCCTATGTGGCTGTTTGAGAAGCAGAAGTCTGCTACAGCTGACAAGCCCCACTGCCCACAGGCCCACACACCCCATCATTGCAGTCCTTTCCTGTGCATACACCCTGACCCACAGAGGCAGACCCATTAGCCCTGCTGCAGAGTTCCCACATACCTGACATATGCAGGCCCACCAGTTGCCTGAGATCTTGCTCTTGGGTGGGGCCAGTCCCTAGGGCAGGCTGCCTGCTCTGGATGAGCTGGATTAAATGGTGCTTTAGTGGGTGTGGCAGGCTACTGTGCCAACAGACCAGGGGAAAAACTCCAATGAGGTCTGCCAACACACCTGTACTAGGTCACAATAATGGCTGCTACCAATGTCTCAGTCCCTGTAGAGGTCTCACCTCTCACCAAGATGTGCCCAGGGCCTATCAAGTGAGTTTCTTTTCACCAAAGAACTGTACATCTTTCTTCCTGGTGATTTTAGGTTACTTTCTGAAATGGGTGAATTTTTGTGAGGTCCCTTTAAGAGCAGTCTTCTTTTATATGTTTAATAGCTTTTCTAGGGATATTCCCCATTGTTGTTAGTAGCCAGCAAAGCTGGATATTATGAAACTCATCTTGGTTGTGCTGAGTTCAAAAGCTGCTTATTGTGGCAAAGCTCTCCTGCTCAGGTCACCGGCTCACACAGGAAATGCTTCGTACCTTGAGACTGCTCCCAGCTGCGAATTGCTGCAACTGGAACGTGGCTTTTTTCTCTCCAGAAGGAATTTCTGCCCCTTCCGCCTCAGTCAGCACTGTCCCTTGTTGTGGGGGATATTTTTATCCAGTTTCTGGATCTCTCTCAGGGGTAATTATTCCAAGGGTAGTTGTAAATTTGTTGTATCTGTGAGAGAAGGTGAGTTCAGGTCCTCCTATGCCACAATCTTCCCAGCCCATTTCTAGATTTCTATCTTCTGGCTCACTAATGCTCTTTCCATATGGTCTGCTCTGTTTCCAATGCTTTATACTTTATTCTTCATCTCATTCATTGTGTTCTTCTGCTCCAGAATTTCTGCCTGGTTCTTTTTTAGAGTTTTAGTGTCTTTGGTGAAGCAATCCTTCTGTTCATTAATTTTATACCTTAGCTCATTGAACTGTCTTGCTGAGTTTTCCTGTAACTCGTTGAATTTCTTCATAACAGCTGTTTTGAATTCCCTGTCAGTTAGATTCTAATCTTCCATGACTTCCAGTTTCTTTTCTGGAGAGTTGTCATTTTCTTTTTGTGATATTGCGTTACTGTGGTTTGTCATGGTGCTTGATGAGTTGATCCTCTGATGGCACATTTGTGGTAGCAAACACTTTTATTATTTGGGTAAGGCTTTGCTTTCTTTGATTCTGAGCTGCTTCTGATTGTATTTGAGAGCCTGTCCTTTCAACCCTCCATTGCCTCTGCCAGTTGCTCCCAGATTGCTGGTGCCCTAATGTTTGCAATGTCACCACAGTCGTCGGTGTTGCCACTGAGGTCATCGGGCTGGCAAGCCTCTCTGCTGCTTCTGGAGTCACCTTGGTCATGAGTTCCTCCACTGCAGCAGGGAAAGGAAAGTGGGGCAGGAGCTGAGGCCATGGGCACCTCCACCACATCCAGGTTTGTTGGATCTGCAGGTGCTGCTGCTACAGGAGAGGGGACCAAAGTTGCAGTAACACTGTAGCTGGGTGGGACCAGGGTAGTAAGCTCCACAGTGGCTGTTACCTGTCTCTCCATCTGTTCTCCTTGGGCTCAGGTGCTGCTGATGTGTGCACCACCTGCACTCTTGCTCTTAGCTTTTCTGAGGCATTGGCACCACTGCTGCCAGGGGCACCAGGTTCATGGATGTCACTGCTGTTGCCAGATGGTGTGGGATTGTGGGCCCCACTGCCACTGGTGCAGGCGGAAAGGTACCTGGATTGCAAGTGCTGCCAGGCTTCCTGAAGCCTCTGGTCTTGGGTGTCAGTGCAGTTCCTGGAACGTCAGGTCGCAGGCACCGCTGCTGCCACTGGAGGTACTGGGCTCTTGAATGCATCCCCTGCTGCTGGGAGGGCCAAGGCTGAAGGTACTGTCACCAGGCGAGGGGGAGGTGGCTGGGTCACAGATATTGTCATGGTTCGCACAGCCTTTAGTTGTGGACCCTGTAGTGGTTCCTAGCCCCTCCAGGAGCATGGACTGCCTGGGTTCATGGAGCCTCTGTTTGGAGGCATTGCCACATTTTCTGGGGCCTCTGGTCACACATGTGGCCACAGTTCCTGGAACTTCTGGTCTTAGGTGCTGTCATTGCTGCATTCCTGGTTCTACTGCCTCCAGGAAGTCCAGCCCTCCTGGAGATATGGATTTCCTCCAGATGTATGGATCTCTCAGGCATTCTGGTATGCTGTGCAGAGTTTGTTAGTCTAGACGTCCTACTGGTTGTAACTTAGAGGAGAGAGACAAAGGGAATAACCCATTCTGTCATGATGCTGTCACTATGCTACTTGTAAGATATTAAAGTAAAATTTACTTTGTTCTGCTAGTGCTATTTGCTTATAACTGGATCTGTTCAGTTAACTTTGATATAATTCTCTACTTTTTTGTCTTTCTTTACGTGCATAAAATAATTTCTTGCGTTACCTGAGAGAATGACAATCTGCTTCAAAGATTATTCAGAGTTTTCCAGAAAAGAAAACCAAAGCAAAAATCCCACTATACATTTAATTTTACTGGTGCATATATAGTTTTGCTATTCATATTTAGTTTATGAGCATTAAATAATATTCATGAGAATACTTTGTTCACTATAAAGCTTTGTACAAATACTCTTGTTTTATGAACTATTTTCAAAATGCCCAAAACGAGCAATATCCCTTCATTTCCAAGGGTAACAGCAATCTTGGACCTAATTCTTGTATCCTTTCTCCTTTCAAATTGGCTACAATCACACTTCCTCGGGTTCATGAACTATGTTTAGGTGTGAAGGAAAAAGAGACAAGCTGTCACTGGTCAAAAGAAACAGATGCATGGGCATTTCAGGGCACTCCCAGAGAGGTTCAGAATGGTTCGGGGTTTGTACAGCACCAAAGAGCAAATTCTCTTTTCTGTCTCCATGCCAGAAATGGTTCAGCTTTAGAGAGCCATTCAGGCATTGACTATGTTTTTACGACTCCTTCTCTTGAAAAGGCACGGACATGATTTCGTAAGGACATATATATATGTTTCACAATCATAAGATTTATTATCTTCAAAATATAAATATACAACAAAGTAATCCAAGGGAAAAAAGAGTACAATGTTATTATTTTTCAAAAAATGTTAACAGACTACGGTGGAAAAAGTGATGTCATGAAGTCAAGAGGAGACTGACTTTTAAGTTAAATTTTTACTTATTTCATGAATATGAATAACTTTTTTTTAAATCTTAAACTTGCTAAAGTCACTTATGGTTTTGTTCCAGCAGGTACTTCCCGATGTAGCCTTCTGGCTTTGCTTATGATGGGTTCATTTGGCTTCTCTGAGTCATGTTGCTTCTCTGGACAAGTGAGGTGTTTGCTGTCAGTGAAGTGGGCTGAATCAACAAGGTGTCATTCTCTAAACGCCAGAAATTGGTGAGTTGTCAGAAGGTAGCAGTGGTGTGGGGGCTGGTGATTTGGCTCAACATAGGATGTTAAAAGAGACTCTAGAAGCTTAGTAGATAAGCAGCCTGTTCTACTTTTCTTTCAAAATAATGATATATTAAAAAATAATATTAAGATTTAGATCTTTATCTTCATAAGATATGAGTAACCACAGTGCTTTAATGCCCCATGTGGAATTTTCTTTGTCAATAATCAATTCTTACATATGTTAATTAAGTTGACCAAATTCTCCTCTTCTTCTGTAGCAGAAGATTTCCTTAATATTTGTTTCTTTCTCTTAGGCTATCAGAGATACTTTATTTTCATGAGTCTGCTAAATGTTGGCCCTGTCTCTAAAAAGTGGGTCAATAGAGTTGTTGATGTTGAAATTCCCTAGCCCTCAAATTACATTTAGGCGTTATGGTTATTGAATCTGGTTAGTCTCATAAGCCTCTGGGAGCAATAGCTTTCCTCCCTTTTCTATTTTGAATGCCCTAATTTTGCTTGTAGACCATAAAATTCAATTAGCATAGGGACTGCCTTTGTTGCTTTTTAACCCTAGCAGTTAACACAGTACTTTAGATGTACATTAGGGCTCCAGAAACTTTTGATACTATTGATAATGGTAAAATATGATAAACAGTATTTTAAAATTTTAGAAGAGTGGTATTTACTAAAGTAGTATTTGCTTTCTAACTGGGCAGTGTGACGCATTCACCAAATACCTTAGCTCATTTGTTCCTCATGATAATCCTATCTTACAGACAAGGAAATGGACTTAGAGTAGGAATATTGTTCAAGGTTTAGGATGAATGTATTTCACCTTAAAAGATAGATTTGATTCAAGCTGTCACTTGAATTATCAAACTTTTAAAATCAGATTTGATGAAGGATAGCTAACATTTATTGTGTTCTTAAAATGTCAAGCACTGTTCTAAGTGTTTTACACTTATTAATTCAGCCTCACAGCACCACAAGGAGACAGGTGAAATATTACTTTTATTTTGGAGATGAAAAACGCAGACACTGAAAATTTTCGTGCCTAGGGCCCTGAAGTCCTGTAGTTGGTGAAGGGCTGTCCAGGATTGAAGCCATAGAAGTCATTTCAAAGAGCCTGCTCTCTGCTGATTTGTTATACAGCTTTTCTCTTAAAATCAGGTTTAACCCAGCAGGTGATGTTAGGATTATACAAGATTCTGTTCCTCATTTTAAATAATTTTCTGTGTATTCCTAACAAAAGTCAGTTAATGTTATCAAGCTTCTCTTTTCTTTTTATAAAACTCTCTCTTATCAATATTTTTATATTGGTTTCATCAAAAGACTGTTGCTGGGATTCATCATGCAATGCATTCAACTATAAAGCAAAATAAAAATTGTATGTTACAGCCAGCCCTGATGGCCTAGTGGTTAAAGTTCAGTGCACTCCACTTTGGTGGCCTGGCTTTGGTTCCTGGGTGCAGAACCACACCACTCGTCTGTTGGTAGCCATGCTGTGGTGGCGGCTCACATAGAAGAGCTAGAAGGACTTACATCTGCAATATACAGCTACATACTGGGGCTTTGGGGAGGCAAAAAAAAAAAGAGGAAGATTGGCAACAGGCATTAGCTCAGGGTGACTCTTTCCCAGCAAAAAAAACACACACAAAAAAGTAGAAATAGTAATAAAAAAAAAGTATGTTATACACAAACACACCCAACTGATTTTTGACAAAGGTACAGAAATAATTCAATGGAAGAAGGATAGAGTTTCAACAAATGGTGCTGGATATCCAATTGGATATCCTAAAAAATGAACTTCAATCTAAACTTTACATCTTATTCGAAAATTAACTCAAAATAGATGATATATTCAAATATAAAATCTAAGACTATAAAACATTTATTAAAAAAGGAAAGGAGAATATCTTTAGGACTAAGGGCTGGGCAGAATTCTTGGACATGACATCAAAAGCATATTACACAAAGTTTTTTTTTGACAAATTAGACCTTATCAAAATATAAAACTTTTGCTCTGTGAAAGACCCTGTTAAGAGACTGAAAAGACAAGCTACACACTGGTAGACGATATTTTCAAACCCCATATCTGACAAGCAATTATTTCTAGAATATATAAAGGACTCTCAAAAGCCAACAGCAAAAAAAAACACAAAAAACAAAAGAAGAAAGTGAGCAAAGATATAAACAGATGTTTCCCAAAGAGAAGACGTGGAAAGTAAATAAGCTCATGAAACAGTGATCAGCATCATTAGCCATTAGAGAAATGCACATTAAAACCACATGGGCTATCACCATACACCTATCAAAATAGCTAAAATAAAAACCAGTGATAACACCAAACGCTGGCAAGAATGTCAAGAAACTGAATTTCCCATATGTTCCTGATGGGAATCTAAAACGGTACAACCACTCTGAAAAGAATTTGGCAGTTTCTCCATGGGAACCTATATACTATTTTTGTAACTTCATGTGAATTTCTAATTATTTCATAGTAAAAATTAAAGAAATCACATGTCAATCAAAGTAAGATGGGAATGGGCTATTGCAACTGTCATTTTGCTGCAATGGTAAAAATGACATTATTGGTAATAATGTTCCTATAATAAACATGGATAGTTTATTTTTAAAGTTCTTATCTCTAGTTGTTTCAGCTTAAAATATCTCAAACATTCAAGCAATTTAAGAGAAAAAAATCCTTTTAAAATGCTAGTCATGGCTTGCTGCAGCAGAGATGTTTTATTTGAAAACATTTAGAGAAACCACTGGATGGCAGTAGAGGTTTGGGCTTCTGTTCACTTGGCGTTTTTAGGGGAAAGCTGGGGAAATAAGAGATAAATTTGGTTTTGCTTGTAGCAAATAAAATTCTGTAATTATGGACATTATTGGTAATTAGCAAGGTTTAAGCTGAAAATCCAATCATCGGAAAAAATCAGTGTTGGTGTAAGTTAAATAAAACTTACAATAAATAACTGTGAGAGACCATATGCAGAGTCAACTTCATAAAATAAATCTCAGGCTATCAGTCTGGGTTGAAAATAAGCAATTTTACAGAAAATAAAAGTTTGGCATTCGTTTCTGTGAGGGCATTTGGAATTTTCTGGTTCAAAATCTTAAAGGCTTTCAGAAATTCTAAGCAGCTCCTTTCTGTTTCCTCCCACTAATAATTACACAAAATTCACGAGCTCCTCATTTCTTATCTGGACAAACGCCTTCCTCTTTTAGATTTATAGATGATAGCAATCCAGTATATGAGGCAGCGGAACAAAATTCTGCATATTTCCAAATGCTCACTGTCTTTTCATCTGGATAAAGCTGAGAGAAAATCTCTATACCGCTTGCTGGATTTTCCATAAAATTTTCTTGTTAGGGTCAAATTGAGACATTGATTTAATACCACCAAGTTTCAAGAAATCTTACGCTTTTCTTCACAGAGGTTAATTAATGAGGTTGACTCATTTATACATCTCATTCTAAACATATATTGTCATCAAGGATATTTCTGAGGTATATTTTTGTATATATTACTGTTTGTGTCATCTTAATGTCAGATGGAATGGATTTTTGGTCTGGGGCTCTCTATGTAGGAAGATTCAAAATCCCTCTTGAATATTCATATTAATGTTAAAGCAAATTTCCACATGAGTCAGGCATCATAACAATTTTTACAACTCAGTGGTCCAATTTTTAATCTGCATTCTACAATGTCATCTAAACTTTGTAGATGCTGGACAATGAGAGAGGAGTGGAATGTCTATAAAGAGACATCCACAGGGAGGCTGGGATGGTAATAAAATATGGCCCTGTTGTGGGGTTGAGCGTGATAGTGCTATGAAAGAGCCTAGCATTGTGGCCACCCCAGAGCGGATGCCCAATAACTCCTATTCGCTGAGTACGTGGTTGAGATCAGAAGATACTAATGCATAGCAGAATCTTAGAATTGTAGGTTGTTTGAAAATAAAGAGCTAATATTAATGCCTTAGTAGAGGGAAAAACCTAATATTTTCTCATGTACTTTATCCACGTCAACAAACCGTAAGAATTCCAGTTTTTGTGACATAGTAGTATTTCGGTATAGCCACCTTCAGTACAAATAGCAAAACAAACTTTTTGAGCAACGTGGATGTCTGTAAGGTCTATTTTTCACTAGAAGAATAAGATTGTTTATTTCCTCTGTAGTTCTATAAGTCTTTGATAAAATAATTCATGAATAATGTAAGTAAGTTTACTATAATTGTTTGGTATGAGATGAAGCAATTAAAGTGTCCTCACCCCTTTGATGTTTATCAACATTCTACTTTTTCCTTAGCTTTGATAACAAAGCTTATCTTGGATTTTGAAATTGAAAAGTTTCCTGAAGAAAATTCTCTGGGGCCACTGAGGCTAATGAAGAGAGAGGAAAAATTAATAGAGATTCTTAAAAATTCACTAGGGAACATACTTTTTATCATGTCTCCCGTCAGTTTTGTTTTTCTCAAAAACTTGACACATTTTAAGGCACTGACACTCTTGCATAAAATGTATTTTTTACTCTTCTTCACTCTACTGCTTCCAATCCCTGCTCTTTCAACTCCTGCGTTTTTCTGTTTTTTTCTTTGCTTATGATTTTTCCATTTGAAAAATCTATCCTTGACTCAAGAGAATCTTTTGGAGGGTATGTGTGACACATATGGCTACAGACAGGCATTCAGAGAATTTGGCCCTGGCCTCAGAATCTAGTTGTTACTTTTTATGAGGATGAATATCTATTAAACCTTTCAGAGTTAAATTGCATCCTATTTAATTAAAGCTTTGACCTTATTCGGATGATTGGAAGTGGCGTTTTGTTTCTTGAAGTTGGTCTCTACAATCTCCTAACAACAATTCTTAAGTGACTTCTTTTTAATACTTTTGGGAAAAGTACCAGGGGAATAGAGAAATGTTTTACTCTGAGTTAGTTTGATTCATGTGCTCAGCATCTGTACCCCAAAACAGCACATTCTTGAGAAATTGCCTGAATCTTTGCATGAAAGAAATTGTACCCTGCGTCATAGAGGCCCTTTGGAACTAATCTCACGGCATATTTCAATACTTTAGCTTTAAAATAGTAAAAGCTAAGTCAGAGCATGCTGCTCCAAGCATGCTCACAGAAGTGACCTGATTACCAGGAATCATCATTTACAGGGAACCTATCTTTAAATGCTCAGATTGGGTCTTCAATAGCATCACGTTTATTCTCACCTTAGCCCTCTCAGCAAGGTAGCAAGAGGTAGTTACTCCAATTTTCTTAACGACACATTAAAGCAGAGTTAGAAAATGATGGAGTAGATTGTTCCCAAACCTTTTAGCAGAGTTTGGCTACACATAGCAAATAAGTGCTATTTACTTTTGTGAGCAGACAAGTGATCTGTGCTACTAATTTCACAACTGAGTGCAAATCTAGCAAGGTAACAACAACAAAAACATCCAAAATTGTTTCAGTAACCATTGTGTGATTGACATTGTGCTAGGCACTATAAAGTCATTTTATCATCAAATCTTCACAGCCCTATGATGAAAATTTCTTTTTACACCCAAGGAAACTGGAATTCAGCAAGGTGAGATGACTGTTCACGGAGCTTAGAGCAGGTAGACATGGTTTTAAGCCAGAATTTGTCTGCCTCAACACCTAGCCTTCATTGGAATGCTTGTGTACTATTAGGGGGGGAATGTAAATTGGTACAGCCATTTTGGGAAACCGTATGAAGGATCCAGCAATTCCTCTTCTGGATATATATCCACGGGAAATTAAATCAGTATCTCAAAGAGATTTCTGCACTCCCATGTTCATTGCAGCATTGTTCACAATAGTCAAGACATGGAAACAACCTACATATGTATATATATCTCACAATTTCTTTATCCATTGAGATGTCAGGAGACACTTACGTTAATATCATATATATTACAGCCTTAAAAAAGAAAGAGATTCTGTCATCTGCAGCTACGTGGATGGATGAACCTGGAGGACATTATGCTAAGTGAAATAAGCCAGACACAGACAGGAAAAGCCTGCATAAACTCACTTGCATGTGGAATCTAAAAAAATTGAACACACGGAAGCAGAGAGTAGAATGGTGGTTACCATGGTCTGTGAGGTGGGAGAAATGGGGAGATATTTGTCAAAAGGTACAAAGTTACAGTTAGGTAGAATGAAT
The DNA here is from genome assembly GCF_041296265.1 of Equus caballus. Taxonomy (NCBI): domain Eukaryota; kingdom Metazoa; phylum Chordata; class Mammalia; order Perissodactyla; family Equidae; genus Equus; species Equus caballus. The sequence continues at coordinate 67,568,085 of NC_091685.1, read as the reverse complement.
AAATCTAGAGATCTAATGGACTATAGTTAATAATACTGCATTGAATACTGGAAATTTGCTAAAAGAGTAAACTTCATGTGCTCTCACCACACAAAAATATGCTAACTGTGAGAAGATGATATGTTAATCAGCTTGACTGTAGTAATCATTTGACTATATATGTATACCAAATCATCATGTTTTACACGTTAAACACATACAATTTTTATTAAAAAAATATATATAGTAAAAAAAACCACCTAGCCCTTTTCATCATGAATACTGCCCTTTAAATTAGGAAGGGAAATGAAGTGAAAAATCTCCTTTGACCCAGAGAAATGATCATACTAATGATGGGTCCAAAAAGCCGTTCAATATTTGTTCTTTCCTGTTTGCGGGGTCAAGACCTAGGTGTTTCAGAACCCAATCTCTGTTGTGGAGGCAGGACAGACTTAGAGTTAGGCAGACCTGCTAGCTGTGGGACTTTGCATGAACTGTGTTACTTCTCTAAGTCTCAATTTTCTTATTTACGCATTTTAAAATTTATATAGTATGCACTAGGTTGTGGAGTGGATTAAATGAGAAAAACTATCTGAAGTACCTAGCATAGTGCTTGTCATGAAGTAAATTACTGTCTCTTACATAATACCCTGGTTCTGAGGTATTTTTTGCTAAATTACTCTTTTACGGCTGCCATCTGGGTCTAGATTATCTAGGGATTCACTCTCCTAAGTGTGCTCAGAGAACCGGCAGCACTGGCCTCACCAGGAGCTAGTTAGTGTAGGTGAGGAAGATTCTTTTTTCCTTTCTTTCTCTGAGTTCAATGGCACAGGCCCTTGAATCAAACTGACAAAGAGATTAACAAGAGACAGAACAGTTTTAATACCTGGGAAGTTTACCAAGAAAAATATGTGGTTCGAGGAGGCTGCCAGATAATTGAGGCTTATATACCATCTTAGGCTAAACAAAAGAAATGAAGCTTTCAGAATCTAAGTCTGGGAAGCGCATCGTGGGAAGGTGAGGGGAAGAAATGCGTGATGCAGAGAAGAGTCCTTCAGGTGGTAAGAGTTGTCTCATGGAATAATTCTCTTCCTGGTACAAAGTCATTTTTACAAATGGACATTTCCTTTACAAAATTGGAAATTTATACAATCACGTGCCATATAACATTCCTGTGAACAAGCAACCTCATATACTATGGTGGTCCAATAAGATTAGTACCATATAGCCTAGGTGTGTAGTGGGCTATACCACCCAGGTTTGTGTAAGTACACTCTATGATGTTCACACAATGATGAAATCACCTAACGATGCATTTCTCAGAATATATCCCTGTCGTTAAGTGAAGCATGACTATACTTGATTTTTAGACAGGGTGAAGTAAAGAGTTTTTCCTGCATCTGCTAGTTCTCAATTCCTTTAGCTCAAAAACAATCCTTGTACCAAAATGGCATATTTTGGGGAGACGTATTCTGGTACCCTTCATTAGTTATACAGAATCACAATCACAGGCCCCAGTCCAGATCTACAGAATAGGAACCTGCACTGTCACATGATTCTCAGAGGATGGTTAAATGCACATGAAAGGTAAGAAGCACTCAAATATCAGAGTATTTTCTCTTCATTATTGGTCTCTAATAGCTAGGTCAGCTTACTTCCTCCCTTTCTATCCATAATACTAATATTCTATGTCTCGTTACACACACACACACACACACATATACACGAACACACACACGTATACTCTGTGCCAGGCACTAGGAGAATGAAGAGTTCAGTAGTCAGCAAGATGGTCTTTCCTCTCCTGGAATTCGAAATCCCTGGAGGACAAGCACCATGGATAAAATTCCTGTGAGGGCCTAAGGCTGAATTAGCAATAGGGAGCAGAAGTGTTTGCAAGCAAGAAAGTAGACAGGCCTCCTGAATTCATGACTTGATCTTGCTGATCCAGTGTTAAGGTCTGATGAGCAGTCAAAGCCTTATGAAATGGAAAATGTATTTCCATAGGCCCGAAGAATCCTGTGAATCTGATGCTTATCAATTGAGTCAGTTGACAACAATTCTTGAAGCATCTTGGTCTAGATTAAGTTTGCTTTAGTAATGAGCTCAAGGGAGCCACCGATTGTTCCAATAGAGAATTCAGTTTATATCCTGCCTTCCATCTGCACTAGGCTAGTGGAATTAAGAACTCTTAAAGTGAAGCTTGATAACTAAAGCTTATTTATTGAGGCATCATAATCAGACAGACTTGTGGATGCTCTCCCTTCCTATTCCAAGAAATAATAAAGCTAAAAACTTGAGCTTCCCCCATAGATGTGATGGTTGGGTTGATTGTTTCTCTGTTCCACAGCCCAACTTCTCATCCCAGAAGTACTGACTTAGTCATTTTACCAAGTGGTCATAAGTACATAAATGAGTTCTATTAGGTCTCCCAAAATGAATAGGATTGTCTCATGTTGCTTTGAAGCATGAAGTTTTTGTGTTTTTTAAACCTCTCATATCAGAGAGATCATGAAGCCAATTTACTAACCTGAGAAAAGTAACCTTTTTTGGTGGGCTGAGGAATTTAGGGAAGCTATCTTTGCTGACATGTCGATTTAGTGGCTGATTTACATTTGCAATTATTTTTGAATTATGCGGAGGTGAAGATGTCCTTTCTCTTTACAGCTATACTTTATTCATAGCAAAACACAATGGCTATTTGGAGAAGTATACCAGACGGTGAGTGTTCCTTTCCAGTATCCAGGTATCCCACCTGGACACCATACCATCACATTATGAAAGAAGAAATTCTTTCAAAATCTTATGATAAATACTCATCAGGGAAATATAAATCAAAACCACAATGAGATATCACCTCACACCTGTTAGAATGGCTATTATCAAGAAGACAAGAGATAAAAAATGCTGGTGAGGATGTGGAGAAAGGGAACACTTGTGCACTGCTGGTGGGAACGTAAATTGGTGCAGTCACTATGGAAAATACTATGGAAGTTCCTTAACACATTAAAAATAGAATTACCGTATAATCCAGCAATTCTATTTCTGGGTACACATCTGAAGGAAACAAAATCACTATCTCGAAAAAATAGCTGCAACCCCATGTTCATTGCAGCATTATTTGCAATAGCCAAGACATGAAAGCAACCTAAGTGTCCAATGACAGATGGATGGAAAAAGAAAATGTGGTACACATAGATAATGAGTACTATTTAGTCAAAAAACAGAATGAAATTCTGCCATTTGGACAGCATGGATGGACCTTGAAGACATTATGTTAAGTGAAATAAATCAGACAGAGAAAGACAAATTCTGTATGATCTCGCTTATATGTGAAATCTAAAAAAACCAAACTCGTAGACACAGAGAACAGATTGGTGGTTGCCAGAAATGGGGAGTGGTGTAGGTGGGTGAAACGAACAAAATGGTATAAACTTCCAGTTATAAGCTAAATAAGTTCTGGAGATGTAACGTGCACCACAGTGACTAAAATTAACTATACTGTATCATATACATGAAAGTTGCTAAGAGAGTAAATCTTAAAACTTCTCATCATGAGAAAAAAAATTTGTAACTATGTGAGGTGAGAGATCTTAAGTAAACTTATTGCAATCATTTTGCAATATATACATACATCAAATCATCATGATGTATACTTAAAATGAATACAGTGTTGTATGTCAATTATCTCAATACAACTGGGGACAAAAAAGGAAAAATAAAAAAATAATGCTATGATGTAGCTACTGTTATCCTATTTTTCAGATGAAGAAACTATAACTCGATGATATTTACCACTTGAGCTTGTGATTAAATGTTTACCCAAAAGAGGATGCATAGGCCAAACATTTAAATAGACCCAAGAAAGAGTCACATAAGCTAAGTAATTGCTCTTTACCCAGTCTGAAGCAGAAGATAGGATAACCTGGTTTTCTTTGGGAATATTTTATTTTTCCACATTTTATTTTCCCGCGCACATTCTTAGATTCATATAGAGAACATTTTGCCTGCATTAGTATGGCATTGAAAAATTTTCAAGAATCCTGTTCTGATTTAATTTAGACTCTGAATATAGAATATGATTTATTTTCCCTTTTATTTTGATACAATTTATTTTATTTTGACCTTTTATTATCTTACTTAAAGGTAACCTACTTGCTAGCTAGGCAAACCTGAGTGGGTTACTTATTAGCTTTGGGCCTCAATTTCCCCATCTATAAAATGAGGAAAATAACAATACACACTTCACAGGGTTGTTGTAATGATTAATGGGTTAATTTTTAAAAAGTGACTATAAAAGGCTATGTGTCGGCTAAGTAAAAATCAGAGGGATAATATGTTCCGAGAAATAAGCCTATTTCTTTCTAGATAATTTCTAATGGACTTCTTTCAATTAGGAGACATTGAAATATAAAACAATGACCCCTGAGTAGAAAAATCAGCATTTTGTTTTTAGAAGTATTTTCAAGGATTGATTTAGAGTGTTCTGTAAGGCTTACAGTTGTTCCCTTCTAGGCTGTAATTCTCTAGCCAGAGTATCAGTTATTCAAGCGCCAGGGCATATTTTACTCATTTTTGCCTTCAGAACATAACAGAGAATCTGCCAGAAAGTTGGTATCTATGAAATGTTGGTTGAATTAATGAGCATTAAACATATTCTTTCTTGGTAATTTTCCTGGAATTCTCAGCTTGGTCATATCCCTTTTTTACCAGACATCCTTAGTTCAGATCCCTATGACTGGCAAATTGACCACAAAGTTACTGTGGTGGGAGAATTCTGACATAACTAGGAGTGCCTGGAAGAGGTAGAGATTGATAGCATAGTAACTTCCAGAAATCTTACCATCAAATTCAGCATCCTCCAGTTAATGCTTTTGACATAAATTTTGAAAATGAGGCCATGGCTTCATATCCTTCCATTTCTATCATCATGAGGAAGCACATAATCAAAATATCTCATAAAAAAAAGGTAATTTGTGATAATGCCTGGACTTTTAAACTGTTTTGTCTGCTGAGTAGGCTAGCTTTTTTTTTTTTAAAGATTTTATTTTTTCCTTTTTCTCCCCAAAGCCCCCCAGTACATTGTTGTATATTCTTCATTGTGGGTCCTTCTAGTTGTGGCATATGGGACGCTGCCTCAGCGTGGTTTGATGAGCAGTGCCATGTCCGTGCCCAGGATTCGAACCAACGAAACACTAGGCCACCTGCAGCAGAGCGCGCGAACTTAGCCACTCAGCCACGGGGCCAGCCCCAAGTAGGCTAGCTTTTTAAAGGAGATCTCTAGGGAAACTCAATACTTAAAAAAAATTGTGTAGCAAATGCTTATTGAACAATTAGGAAAATAAAATAATCTCATTTCCATATTCAAACCATTTTCTGGAAGTTGCAGATATGTATCTTAAAATATTACCATTGTTTTGGAAGTATTTATTGATGTCCTGGGCTCTTATAGAGGTAGACAATGTATTTAGCATATGACTGTTCAATGAGTTTTAGTTATCATCATCATTATGATTGATATTAACATCTTTAATACCCTATATATCTCACCCCCTCCAATTCCCACCATCTTCCACTTCCTTCTTTGTCTAGTCCAATCTTCCTCAGGCTTGATCCAAGTCTGGCTTATGGACTCATGCTTTCTCTGCTCCCCTCAGTCCAGCAAGAGTTATAGTGTTGGAGTTTGCTGCTAGAAACCCTGCCCTACATTTCCTTCATCACTTCCTTGACCTGCTAGAAATCCAGTAGCTATATGGGAGCAGCAAAACCAACCCCACAGCCACTTCTGCACACACTTTACTTCCACTGAAGTTAATGGTAGCTATTGCTGCAGCATTGGAAAAGAGATTACTTAAAAAGTGTGAAAGAGAGTAGAGGGGGAAGAGGAACAGAGTATGAGAAGAGAAGAGTCTATAAAGGTTGGCAAAAGTTACGAATGACAGCAGAATAAAAGTGGGTGAATGAGTAGGTAGGAGAAGAGTCAGTGATGGAGGAAAACATGTGGAAGAGTGGAAGTACCTAGTGAAGTAACCATGGGCATTGACTCTTTTCTCCTAAGACTCAGCTTTTCTTTCCTTAAGTGTTTTTCTTTTTATAACATCATCTCAGAAAACTGCTTTGTTTTAACCTGCCAAGATTCTAGAAATCCATTTTTCTTCATGACAGCCTTCTTATATCTCCAGGATGTGACAGAGATAGACATATTTAAGTAAGATATATTACAAGACTAAACAAACGCAGTGGGTTATGATTCCTGTCAGCTATTAGCTTCTGTGGTTGCACTTTATGACGTAGATTGTATTGTGGATAACACAAGAGAAAAGCAGTCCAACAGCATATTTGTTCTCAGTGCCTACATTAGTCTGCTAGAGCTGCCATAACAAAATACCCCAGACTGGGTGACCTAAATGATTGAAATGCGTTGTCTCACGGTTCTGGAGGCTAGAAGTCCAAGGTCAAGGTGTCAGCAGGGTTGGTTCCTTCTGAGGCTGTGAGAAAGAATCTGTTCCACACCTCCCCCCCAATTTCTGGTGATTTGGTGGCAATCATTGGCAATCCTTAGCTTGTAGAAGCATTACCCCAACCTCTGCTTTGGTCAGTGCATGGTATTCTCCCTGTGTATGTGTCTGTGTTCAAATTTCTCCTTTTTATAAGGACATTAGGCATAGTGAGTTGGGGGCTCACCTTTCTCCAGTATAACCTCATCATAACTAATTACATCTGCAATGACTCTATTTTCAAATACGTAGGTCACATTCTGAGTACTAGGAGTGGAATAATGACTTCAACGTATGAATTTTGGGGGAACACAGTTCAATCCATAACAGTGACAATTTGAGAAAATTTAACTTAATTTACTGCTATTGGAAAACTATTGTTAGAGTCTTCTTCTTTGGTTAGGACTTTGTAATGAATAAAATCCATGAATTTAAGGATTTTAATTAACAAAGTAAAACTTCCAAGCTCTCATATGTATCTCAACTGGGAAAACCTATCAATAGGAAGTGAGAGCAGGGCACTAATATAAATTGATAATGGGTAATGAAGGGTGCAGTGAATGCAAGGGTCCAACTTGTCTTGCCTAGTGGTCCATCCTGCAATCACAGAGCCCTTCTCTTTCACAGTCAAGCCCAAGTCCTCTGAAGGAATCCTAATGGTCTGTTTTTAATAAACTGTTTCTATAGTGGAATGAATTCTCTCCAAGTCCATCTTCACTCCTTCTCATATTGGTTAAAGGAAGCCCTTGGGCTGGCCCTGTGGCCTAGTGGTTACGTTCAGCATGCTCTGCTTCAGCAGCCTGGGTCAATTCCCAGGCACAGAACTACACCACTTGCTGGCAGCCATGCTATGGCAGTGACCCACATACAAAATAGAAGAAGATTGGCACAGATGTTAGCTCAGGGGGAATCTTCCTCAAGTAAAAAGAGGAAGATTGGCAACAGATCTTAGCTTAGGACAAATCTTCCTCAGCAATAAAAAACATAAAAAGGAAGCCCCTCATGAGGCTTGCCTCCAATCCCTAGATATGGGGTCTAGTAACAGAGAAACTATCCATTCCTTTTCTATATCACTTAATGTTTAAGGAGCAAGGGAAGGCTGGGGAGAGGTGATTCCATTTCTGTTTTGTTTCTAGAATATATTTACAAACCCCATGAAAACATTTAGTCATAACCAAATTTACTGTACACATATCATATCCTTCCTGCCACTCACGTGTGCACGCACACACACACACTCTCTCTCTCCCTGTGCTGCGGGAAAGTCTTAGGGGCAGCTGCTCATGGAATCTTCATTAAAGTCCCTGAGCAGTTTTAGGCTATTGGTTTATACTTGAAGATGAAGAGTATCTTATTTTTAACTCTTAACTACTAGTACCTGCAAGGAATCAGAAAGAAATGTGAATCTAACTAAAAAAGGGAAAAACCATAGTGTCAATTAGAGCAAAAATAGAGAATCACAAAAAGAATTTTATTTGGGATTTTTGAATCCCTAGAAGGTCCAAGTTATTTTTTATATATTGTTGGGAAGATATTTCATTTAAGTTGCTTTTTCCCCACCAACAAAAGCTGATATCAGAAATAAGTAAAAATTGCACATATGTCTTTTCCTATTTGTTGTAATTCTTACTGGAAAGGGACTTCCATTGTCCAATTAGGAATTCTCAATAATAAACACATATGCTTGTATGATTAAGAGAGAATTTTGAATCTAATTTTTATAAGAACATAAAATATATGTATTTATAAAAGGGAAAGTTAAAAATGCAAGATAAAGTGTGTTTGTTTATTTCGAGAATATTCTAAGATTTTCTTTTAAAACCAAGAATTAAAAAGAAAAAAATTTGTCAAGATATTTTAAGATTCTTTCCAATAGGTACTGTTAAATTAATTAAACGAGGTCATTAGACTAAGGTGGCCCTAATCCCTTAGTAGCCTATGTGAGCAACCCAAAACGTAAACCAGAGTCAATTCCTGTAAATGCCTCACGAGTAAAGAGAACAACCAATCACAAACGGCCAGCTAGGCTTTCCCAAATAATGCAGCTGCTTAAGCTACAGTCAGTCAAACGAGTTCCTTACTTTGTTTCTGCATTTTCTCTATAAAAACCTTGCCCCAAGCTCCTGTCTGTGGAGAACTCCTAACCACTTCCCCTTTCGTACTGCCAAATTAAATCGATAGTTGCTGAAATAAGCTCTTAAAAATTTTAATAATGCCTCATTTTCTCTTTTAACAGTATCATCAAGGCACTATTCTTCTCTTATTAAACCTTGCCTCTGGTTTCTGTGGCACCATAAGAGAATGATTCAAGAGAGTCAAATGAACACTTATGCACACACACGTGTGCACACACACACTCACTGGCATTCTTCTTTTCATGTCTCACATTCTTAAGCATTGTGCTACACATAGTGGTGCTTACTAACATTCCATCACTGCCCACATTTCTAAGCCTTTTTGCAATTATGCAGGACCTTGTGACTAGTTTTGGTCAAAGGTTGTGGATGGAAATGCTGTGTAATGTTTGTTACTTTGGCATAACAGCCTCAACTAATACAAAGATTTTGCAAAACATGCATCACAACATACTTTAACTTTTCAGATACCAGCTATTTTATTTTTCCAAGTGTGAGAAAAATCTAGAAGATGTATTGTGACAGAATGGGCTCTCAGTCCTGGATCACCTTTCTACCTGAGGAAGATGGGGAGGCCAACCCATCTTTCTAGCTAGAGTAGTCTGTAATTTTCCAGATGACAGCAGAGCAAAGTGACTGGATTAGATAGAATTTTAGGATGCTAACTGATGTCTTTTCACTTAGGGGACACCCAGGGCTACCCAGGACATTAATTATCTTTGCATGATTTAAACGTATTTTTAACTTCCAATTCAAATAATTAAATGTTTAACATTTGACTGCTGTTAATCACACATTTTAAGTAGCAGAGTCAACCTGAACAGCCGTTACATTACCTGGAAAGAAAATGCACCTTAAAATCAATTAGGCTCATCTCATTTGAATATTTAATTTATGATAATACAAATTTAAATAATCTCTTGAAAACAGATTTTTGACAAATCAGGCCCACTAAAATTATTTTTCAAGAAAGTAATTGCCTAAAGAAGCAGTATAAAAGGAAGAAACTGGCCTTACCTCGCCTTGCCCGAGCACAAGCGACCCTCCCCTCTCTGCCTGTATATTCTGAGATTGAGCCTCTTTACCACTCAACAATTAGGGATAATAGGGACATAGTTGGTCCAGTTTTCATCGCTGCAAGCAGTGCAGCTTAGAATCCCCACCAGCTTTCCACTCTACCATCTGAGGTCCCAATTAAAATCGGAGCAGCAAGCAAAGGTCTGCTGCTTGCAAGTGTCTCACTGATGTAAAACGTTTTTTTTCCAATAGATTTGCTCAAGCTAAACCAGGTGGAACTAACTTTTTCAACTATTAAATAGAACTTTCTCTTCTGGCATTCTGTTGTATTTGCACGTCGTCTCCTCAGTTAATTGTGGCAAGTGTATCTACTATTTCAGAAAACTCCTAGTGCAAATCATTAATATGGGGACATAGAGGGCATTTAATACCATTACTCCTTCCCCACACTTTTTAATCTACTCCTATAGGATTAAAGATTAGGGATATTTGTTTCAGAACCAGAGGGCTAATTCTATGTGTCTCTTGGGTACTACAGCTAAAAAAGAGCCAAAACTTTGTTTTTCTTATCAAGGTTGTATGTCAATCAAGATTTTCATATTTGAGCTGCCAAATTTGAAAGTCTGCAATTTTGGATTTACTTTGTGACATATATAATGCTTCTGGATTTAAACACCGAAGATAAAAAAGACTCAAATCAAACCGCTAGAGATGAAAAACGCAATGTCTGAATATCTTCTGAACACAGACGCTTAACATGTACTGTCGCCTCTGCCTGGAACACTCTTCCTCTCCCACTTCATTTGCTACAAGCTATTCTTCCTTCAGATTTTGTCTCTGTCATCACTTCCTCAAGGAAATCTTGCCTGATCTCCAAACTAGATCACATCCCTTGGCCACATGATGCTATGACTCCAATACTGTCCGGTTACTATCCTTGTCACAAATATAGTTTTACGTTATTTAGGTGATTATGTGATTCATCCCTGTCTCCATGGCTATCCCAAGCACCAAGATGACATTAGTCATGTTTGGTTTTGTTTGCTATTATCTCCAGTGCTTAGCATAGTACTCAGCACATGAAAAGGATTCGACACTTGTGGAAAGAAGGAAAGGAAGGAAGGAAGGACTGAAGAAAGAGGGAGGAAGTCTCTCTCTATTTTCAGAACTCTCCAGGCAGTAAGCTGGGCCAGTTGTATTGACTCAATTTGAAAAATATTAATGCACTCTTTTCTTTTGGCCCTTTCATGTACACAATGTGTACATGTCAGCTGAAGGCACCCATCTACCTGGGGTTGGGATGTGACCTGCAAGAGACACAGAAACATCCATATGCTATGTTAAGGGTACAAGACAGGGCTAAGAGCTGGGGCCCCTGGAGAGCCCAGCATGGAGTAAAGAGGGCACAGGGTATGGGAACATTATGGTTGAGGTTAGCAAAGCACCGATAAAGGAGGTTAATGAGAAGGGTAGCACTTCATTTCCAGTGCCGGGAGGGTCCCAGAACAGCCACTTCATTGCGCAGACCAGCCAGGACCCAAAGAACCATGAGTGATTTCAAACAACCTTAAACCCCTTTCCTCTCCACTCCCCAGAATGCCATAGGTTACCTCTATTTCCCCCATAAACTTGATTGTTACGGAAAAGGAAGATTAAGAAAGGAGCTAGAACTCTGGTTTAGCATTTAGTTGGCTCATCTAAACAATCTGAGTTGCCTAGAAACCGTTTACACGGGCAGGCAATTTCCCCATCCTTTGGCTTCTCAGATTCTTTTTCTTCTGCTACCTCCTAGGATGAGAGCTTTGAAGTAAGATCGGATCATAGAAGACAATTTTTTGTTTTTATACATCTGAATGTAGCGTGAGTAAATCTGCAACCTCACTGCAAAGTTAAGAATCTGTTTTAACAATGGGAAGGCAACTAAATTTTTTTAAAGCACAGTTGGTGGGAAGGACAGGATCATGTTGGTGTTTTGTGTTTCAAAACTTCAGTTTGGTCAAAGTAAGGAACTGGAAGCTTAGAGACATTCAGAGACCATTACAATACTAAATGCAAAAATCGATTGGAAAAAAATCAGATTTCAATAAAACAAAGATTTTAGTTGTAATTCCTGGTAGACTTATATCTAGAGATGTCACCACTATCCCAAGGTGCCTAGATGACTGCTGCTAGTGTTAGAAGAAACGCAAACCTCATTTTCCCTAAATGCTAAGCTATTTTGACATCAAACCACTATTTTAAAAAAACTCCTCATCTCTTCTCGGTGAGGGAACCATCTATTCCAAGAAATTGGAAAAAATTGCAATAAATATTTTTACCACATACACCGGAGTACATCGTTTACGGTCATGTACTCTTAAGGAAGTGACAGTCTATCAAGATAATTCAATACCAAGAGATACATTACCGTTCTTCCTCAGGCCTGAGGTTCCACCCTTATCGCAGGTGCTCCCAAACGTCCAACCTCGTTGTTGACAGCTGAAGCAATTTATGAAGTTCTTTGGATGTACCTTTTCTGGATGGTTGGTAATTCACACTGATAAGAAGGTTTTGTCCTTGAATTAATTAGTAGCTGCTTGATTTGACTAATTTCTCCTAGTCCTCCCTTACCAGCCACTATCCTGTAAATCTTACTTTCGCAAAAGACCTATACACAATTTTTTTGTCATTTTGCTTTCAGTTGCCGGTAATCCTTTTTTCATGTACTCAGTGCAGAGAGAAAATTGAAGCTTCACAATTTTGAAGTGTTTTTCCATCTTTGAAAACCAAAACTTGATTTCTGCTTGAATCTGTGATTCCATATTTAATTTTTTTATTTTTTTGAGGAAGATTAGCCCTGAGCCAGCTGCTGCCAATCCTCCTCTTTTTGCTGAGGAAGACTGGCCCTGAGCTAACATCCATGCCCATCTTCCTCTACTTTATATGTGGGATGCCTGCCACAGCATGGCATGCCAAACTGTGCCATGTTCGCACCCGGGATCTGAATTGGCGAACCCCGGGCTGCCAAAGCGGAATGTGCGCACTTAACTGCGGCGCCACCAGGCCGGCCCCTCCATATTTAAATTTAAGTGGATCTAAATTCATTGGATTTCCTCTCTTTTTTTTCTTTTTTATTACATGGGTAATATGTGATTGTTATGAAATAATTGAAAGACAAAAGTAAGTAAAAGGTAAAAAAAGTCATTTGTAATTACAACAGTACAGGGGTAATCGCTATCTTCATTTTATTACATATCTTTTATTACATTCTTTTTTTTAAACACAAGAAGAAATCATGTTATGTATACGGCTTTCAGCTCTGCTTTTTTCACTTAACAGTATATTATGAATATGTTTCCAAACTAGCAAATATTATTTTAAATGGATGCCTAACATCCCATTATATGAATGTGTCATGCTTTACTTCATCAAGCACCTATTTTTGAACATTCAAATTCTTTTCGTTTTTTTCAAACGTCGCAAACATAGCTACGCAGTTTAATAAACACAGTTGCAAAAACAGCTAAATGTTTGCACATACTGCGAACTACTTCCTTCAGATTAATTGGGAATTTTGTAATAAATTTGGGTGTCTTAACATAATTGGCCCCTAGTGCTGTTTTCCTGATCATGGAGAATAGGAAAATACTTAAGTTGCTTTCTCACTTGCGGCATAGAAAAATATGACGTGATAATGCTGCAGTGAGGCATCCAGAGAGAGTCGTTATGCATCCTGAGTCTCCCAGTGGTACTAATTAGATTTGCAGGGCCTGTTTCACCACGCAGTTCAGCTCAGTAGGCACGGACTGCTAATGACCAAATGACTCACTGAAACATAATGTGTTTGAACCAATTAGAAAAATAATAAGAAACCTCAACTTGTATAACTTTTTTGGAATTTCATGAAAAAAGTAACAACTTTTTAATTCCTGCACATTAGCAGTGAATTGCGATTAATTTCTTTTGGCTTAATCACCCAGTAATCAGCTTGCACCTAGAGACCTAGCAGTAAATTAAGAGGCAGAGGAGCTGATGACTGAAATTGTGGAGAAGGACCACATGGAGACCAGGGCTGCATAGTTCTGGTTTCTCCATTCCATTTTTCTGTGTGAAAGAGACAGAGGGAGAGAGAAAGAGAAAGAGGGAGAGGGGAGAGAGAGGAGAGAAAGAGTGAAGAGTTGGCTTGGCCCGGAAGTCCTCAAGTGGAGAATTTTTGCTTATTTCATATTTTAGATTCATATGTTCTTGACTGTGAATCAGTTGGAGCAAACACTTTAGAAAGTAAACCCACTAAGCAATAAGCTTTAGGCAATGTGTTTAGAGCCCATGAGAATGTATAACTGGTTTGATAGTAATTATAAGTACACAGTGGAAAACTAAGACATGCGTGTCCAGATTGGTCTCTGATTACAACTCAGAAAGATAGAGAAAATGAGTAGGATAATTTAAAAGCAAGGAAGCTTTTATTTCCAGATTCCATTGCCAGAAATCTTCTTTGGCTTGAAAATACAGAATGATTTAGAATCATTTACAGTGAATACTCATGTCCAGATCATCCATCTTAGGAAACAACACCTTATCAATTCTGCCAAGGCAGGTTGTGTTTCCCCCCAAACTGCGTAGTGACATCTGTAAGTATTGCTAAAAATATGTAACAATGTTGTACATCTTTAAACTTTGTGTAAATGAAACTGTACCGCATTTTTCTGTAACTTGATATTATGTTTGTGAGAATCAACCATATTAATACCTATAGGACGAGGTCACTTGTTCTATTGTTGGTTAGGACCACATACACCAAAGTAAAGAATATTTATCCGTTCTCTTGTTGATAGACATTTAGCTTGTTCCTAATTCCTTGCTATTACACCCACTGCTGATAGGAGCGTTTCTATCCATGGCTCCTGTGCCCAGGTTTTCGAGGGTCTCTGGGAGATATTTCCAGGGTGAAATTCCTGAGTTATAGGATGCACACACTTCCAACCTAACTAGACTGGGACAAATTCGACTGAAAGTGGTTTTTTCAAGATACACTCCAACTAGCAGTGGATAAGAGCTCTATTGTTCCACATTCTGGTATTGCTTGGCATCATCAGGTTTTTCAACATTTGCCATTCTGGTGAATGTGAAATGGTTGTAATTTGTATTTTTGGTTTCTAAGTTGACTATATCTTTTTTTAAAAGACAATTTTTTCAGAGATGTTTTGGGTTCACAGAAAAATTGAGCAGAAGGTACAGAGAGTTCCTACATACCCCTATACGTGCATAGCCTCTCCCATTATCAACTTCACTTGCCAGAGTGATACATTTGTTATGACTGATGCACTTACATTGACACATCATAATTACCCCAAATCTGTAAGAGTTCACTCTTGGTGCTGTGCATTCTATAGGTTTGGACACATGTATAATGATGTGCATCCATCATTATAGTATCGTGTATAATATTTTCGCGGTCATAAAAATCTACGCTCCACCTACTCATCCTTCCATTTCTAAGCCCTCACAACCACTAATCTGTTTACTGTCTCCATAGTTTTGCCTTTTCCAGAATGTCATATAGTTAGAAACATACTGTGTGTAGCCTTTTCAGATTACCTTTTTTCACTTAGTAATATGTGTTTAAGATTTCTCTACGTCTTTTCATGGCTTGATAGTTGATTTCTTTTTATTGCTCAATGATGTTCCACTATTTGGATGTACTACAATTTATTTAGCTATTCACCCACTGAAGGGCGTCTCGGTTGCTTCCAACTTTTGGCAACTATGAATAAATCTTCTATAAACATCCATGTGCGTGTTTTTCAGGCTGTAAGTTTGCAACTCCTCCAGGTAAATATCAAGGAGTGGGATTGCTGGATAGGATGGTAAGAGTATGTTTAGTTGAATATATGTTTTTATAAGTTTATTAGTCAATTGGGCTTCAGATTTCTATTTTGAGAATTGCATATAAAAATCTTCTGCATATTTTTCCATTAAAGTATTCCTTTTTCCTTATTGATTTCTTTATATTTCAGCATATTATTCTCTTACTGGTCACAAACATTTTCTCCTAGGCTTTGGCTTTTCTTTTATTTTGTAATGGGATAACTCTGGAAGTGATTTTTTTAAATGTATCAGTTTTAAATTGATTATATTCTTTGTTTAAGGAATTCCTCTTGATGCTGAGGTTTTAAAGATAGCATATTTTCAGGGGCTGGCCCCGTGGCCGAGTGGTTAAGTTCCCGGTGTTTCGTTGGTTCGAATCCTGGGCGCAGACATGGCAGTGCTCATCAAACCACACTGAGGCAGCATCCCACATGCGACAACTAGAAGGACCCACAACGAAGGATATACAACTATGTACCAGGGAGCTTTGGGAAGAAAAAGGAAAAAAACAAAAATTAAAAAAAAAATAGCGTATTTTCTTCAAGAAGTCTTTAAGATTTGCTTTTCATGTGAATGTCATTCATCTTCAGTACATTTATTCCTGCTATCTTATAGTTTTCCCTTTCTATTGTGAAATCTATATTTAAAATAATTATGTATTCTAATTGTTATATACAGGAAGACAATAGAGTTTTTATAGTGATCATTGATTTAAATTGATGAGTAACAAAAAAAATGCTAATCATTGATTTAAATATACGTGAATGGAAATAATTTTACAAATTGCTGCATTTTTGACTTTCCTGTTAAAATCTTCCACCACAGAGACGGATTTGTTAATTTCTCCTTATGATTATGCCAAGTTTCGCTTTATTTATTTGGAGCGTAAAGTATTAATGCATGAAAGTAAACCGGAACTAAAACTGTTT
Organism: Equus caballus; assembly: GCF_041296265.1. Taxonomy (NCBI): domain Eukaryota; kingdom Metazoa; phylum Chordata; class Mammalia; order Perissodactyla; family Equidae; genus Equus; species Equus caballus. Next base: position 67,551,681 of record NC_091685.1, on the reverse strand, counting down.
TCATTATATGACATTTTCGCCTCCAAAAGATTTTTGTCCTAAGATCTATTTTGCTTGATACTGCTTTTTCCTATGTATATCTGTATACTTTTTTCTCTGCTTTTGCTTTTGCTTTTTCTAATTCTGTTTACATATGTCTCTTAGAAATAGCACGTAGCTATTTCTTTTTAAATTCCAATCTGAAAATCTCTGTCTTTTAACTGGCAAATTTAGTCCATTGATTTTTATTATGATTATGCATATGTATTGAATTTTCTTGTTTAAACGTGTGTGTTTTAATATATGCCTTTTTTTTTTTTTTTACCTCACTGCTTATAGAATAATGAGTTTTTTAAAATTCAGTTTTCTCTGGTTAGAAGATACAGACTCTGTTTTAACTTTTTAGTGATTACCTTTAAAATTTCATGATAGGTAGTTGACTAAACACAACTTAAAGTTACTCTTGAAACAGTACAAGGATTTAGAGTGCTAAGGACCACCAGCCCCATTCATTTATAATTCTGGTTTCCTTTTTCCTCTTGTGTTTAGTTGTTAGTAATTTCCCTTATTTTTTCCCACAGGTTAATTTTGCATTTCAAAGGATGTTTCTTACATTGTATTCTACATTTCTAGATATTTGTAGCATTTTCTTTCTTTCCAAGATAGGTTAAGTACGATACTGTCAGAAACAAAGTCAACTTTGATTTCAATTCCATGTAGTCCATCAATGGCCATTCTCTTCCTAAGGGCTGGCAGCGCTTTGTGGGATGGGAGAAGAACATGAAACACAAAGTGCTTCAGAGGAACGAGGTTGTCAAAATGGAGAGAGAAGCCCAGAGAGGAGGTTGGGGCAATGCTGAAGGTAATTTTGCACTTCACGGTTCTGACTAAACCTGACCTCACCCATAGTTTTAATAAAATAGGGTAACATCTATTTCTCCTAAGCTTTTACTGTTGCCTTTGTAAGAAGCAAACTCACCATTGACTTAGAAAATAATGGGTTATTTTTTCCTGTAGAGTGCAGAGTTTTCTGTGCAAGTGTTCTCCAGGGAGAGTGAGGGAGGAAATGGTTCCCTTCAGTAGCTGCTGGAAAGCTATATGTTCCTTCACAGTCGGGAAAAGTTGTTTTATGACACTTCTAAAATAGAGTCCCTGGGCTTCTGCTGGGGACCAGCACGGTAGCTGCTATGACAGCAAAATTATAACAGACTTCTAGCTCAGAAAAATCTAGAAAGTTGGGTCCCCTGGAGCTAAGTCTTTATCCTTTATGTGTTTCAATTCAGGGTACAATTTCAATGGGAATCTTATTAGAACTGTACTAAAGATTTGCTTATCTTGAAATGAGTTCCATCTGCCAAATCCATCCGTACTTGCGTAGGTATGCAATTTCAGATAACAGTCACTGTCTACTAATACAGTATTTCATTGTTTGGTATCTTAACTCCTGCTCTGTGTTCTCTCCTCTTAGGGTGTTATTTGATGCTTAAGATGAATATGGGAAACTGTGTTCTTAAGTCATCAGTTTAGAACTGGTCCTAGGTCCTCAGGGATCCTTCCTGCTGAGCCTTCTTCCTTATGACATGGGCTCTGGGAATTCATAAGAAATTGAGAGAGTAGGAAACACTGAGGAAGAGCATTCATCGAGCACTGGGGAAATGCTGAGGACATGGGGGGCTGGGACTGGTTGGACTAGAGAGGGACAGGAGATGTTTGGAGCAGTCAGTCACCTCAATTCTGACTGAAACAAGGTGGGTCTGCTTTCCACATAGATTCTGAGCAACTTGAAAAGCGGAACGATGCCTTATTCACCTTTGTATCTGTAGTGAGTGGGTGCCTGACAGAATAGCTGTTCAATCAAGTCTGAATTGAAAGTCACATTTACAGGCCCACTTCAGACGGTCAAAGCATAAACAGAAATTAGAAAGACAGATTTTATTTTCATTTTCCACTTGTGACAGTCACTGGTGGAAAAATAAATAAATAAGATAGAAATCTATATTGCGATGGTCTCAAAGAGAAATTTTTGGGATTGTTATTTTAAATTCTATGTAATAGTTCTTTACATTAAAAATATATTTACAAATAATTAACTCATGGTCTGATGGCCTATTCAGAAACTTGCAAGTAACAATATGTTAACTTTAGCATCGCTGCATCCCAATTTATAGTCTTCCCTTGCTGTAGATGATTGGGATTTACTAAGGCAGTGGCTTCAAATGGGTGTTTTCTTGGTAGGAGGGGTTGGTGAGAGCCAGAAAATGCACCCTTAGGATGATTCTTCTGGATGCCCCCTCTGAAAAAGTCAGCTACATGTGTTTAATTGTCACAGTATATCACCAAACTCCAGAGTTACAGTGGGATTTATCTACCAAATCCCAGACGTCCAGGCCTAGGGAGTTACTTCTTGATTCTTACTATCTACCACCCCCAAAATAAGTATGTGGATCTCATGCAAGTGGCTGCGCATGCTCAAAACACAAAGGGATTTGGAACGATTTGGAATTGTCAAAGCACCAATTGGAGATATTTGCGTTACATCACAGAGAATATTTACCAAATATTCTACAAAATGTCCCTTTATACCAGGGTGTTGGCAAACTGTCCCCCATAGGCCAAACCTGACTGTTGCCCGTTTTGGAATAATCTTGGAGCTAAGAATTATTTTTGTTAAAAAAAATCAAAAGAGGAATAATATTTTATGACAAATGAAAATTATTTGAAATTCAAGTTTCAGGTCTATAAACAAGGTTTAATCAGAACACAGTCACACTCATTCATTTACTTATTGTCTATGGCTGCTTTCATGCTACATCAGCAGAGTTAAGTAGTTTCGATAGAGAAGATATGGCCTGCAAAGCCTAGAATATTTACTCTCTGGTCCTTTATGGTGCAGGGCAGCAGAATTTGCTGCCCCCAACTGTGTCTCTTTGGCTTGATTCTTTTTAAAAACAAAATAGTTAGGAAGAAAGTTTGACCTTCCCCCTAACTGAGTAAAAGAATTTAAGATGGAAGGCCTCTTCTAGGAGAGACCTATCACCATAGATAACTGTAGTATAATATGAACTAGGTGTGGTAGACAGGAAGGAACCCAGCAAGGCCCATTTGATCAAAGTCTTCCCCATGTCCCATTGTCTCTGCAAAGCATGGCAAACATTTGTTTACCAAACATTTGCTTTTCCATCTCCATGTGAATTGCCTTCCTCCCCTTTGAAGTCCCAAACCACTACTCCCTAACATCCTCCTTTGTCTTTAGCTGAAGATAATATTTAAGGTGGTGGCTCTGGCCATTTTGGTGAGTTACTCAGTTTTCCTTGGTTTCTCCCATGGGTACACGTTATTAAAATTTGCTTGATTTTCTCCTGTTATTCTGTCTCATATCAATTTAATTCTTAGGCCAACCAGAAGAACTTAAAGGGGTAGAGGAAAATTTCTTCCTGCCCTACAACAGAAAACAAATTTGATGCTCCCTGCTTTATACCATTGTCAAAGAGAATCCTGTGCCAAGAGTCACCATGAGTCAGAGCCAGATGTGGTGACCTCTTGTTCTTGTATATCAATGCATATAAATAGTCTCCTCTCTGGTCTCTACATAGCCAGGAGCATAGTTTGAGTAGCCATCCATACTATTTTCAGATAATTTAGATGAGAAGAAGTCACACGGTGACGCCCAGTCTGTATATTAGCATGTTTATATAGATAGACTGAAGAATTAAGAAGCCCATTTCCTGCATGGCACTATATTCTAGCACCACAGAGTCATCATGCAGTTCTAACTTGAATACAGGCTACCAGCTCTGTGGCCTTTCTATTTGGCCCCAATTTCTTTTGGTTTTTATGTTCTTCAAATAGCCAGGCCATATTTTGGAATGTTCAGAAGCCATGTAGATAATAGTGTTTTACAGCTTATTCCAATGATTGAGGGTGGAATTTGCATGCCTTCAAGATTATTTAAAGGGATCTCACTGGATTACTGGAATATCAAAAATTAAATAAGACTGTGCTGGCACCATGAGTTACATTCCTCTGGAGTTACATTCTGAGGGGACTGGAATTCTGTCTTCCTATTCCCAGTGCTCTGAGAAACCAAAGACACTTGGTTCTGCTTCTCAGCAACAAAGACCATGATTAACATCCAGCTCGTCTGAGAGTGAGGAGGACAGAATTCAAGTCCCATTTCTTCCTGCAACTAATTTTGTAGCTTTAAGCTCCTCATTTAAATTTTATGGATCTCAGTTTTTAAAATTACAAACCAGTGTTGTTTGTCTAGATGACCTTGATGGCTATCTGCAACTCCAAAGCACGATGCTCTTGTTTTGACTTATTGAAGATTCCCTCTCTCTGCATTGAATTGACTTCAAATACCTTAATTTTAACAGAAATTATATATTTGTATAATTTTGTAGAATTTGTCTTGCTTTTAAGGTAATTAAACTATTGCAATTAATAGATGTGATGAAAAATATTGTAGTGAAATATTGTCCACTACATTTAAAAGAGAAGTCAATACTAGGTGCCAGTTACTAATTATACGAAAGTACAAAAACAACAATTATAAAGTAAGTTATACAAGGTAACTAGCTCTCTCTCTATAAAGTAAGAACATTCTGATGGTGAAGATGTGGACGAGTAGAAAAAAAAGTTTCTAGGCATTTTATTAAAAACAAAAAACAAAACCAATATTCCTGTATCCATCTAAACAAAAAAACCAACCTCTCAAACTTATCTTCTTCCACGTCACCATGTTTCAAGGTCAAATTGCTTTTGTGGTGTTTGTCAACTCTAAAAGACACAACATTTGTCAGTTCAACCCTCTTCAGACTTTGTCAGTAATGAGAAGGAGAGAAGAGTAAAGAGAGAAAAAGCAGAAGCAGCAACAGAGAAGAGAAAGAATCTAAGATTAGAGGGAAAGAAAAGAGAAAAGACTTTATTTTATTTTTAGAAAATAATCTTTGACCTCACGAAACACCTTGTGAACGTGTTTTGTTCTTCCTGACCCAACCTAAGAACAGAAAATTGAATTGATGATTGACTACAAATCTCCAATATAAGAAAGTTCTATTTGATGTTTACTATGACAGGACACACTTCATCTTGAAGGTGTTTTTTGATGGTAAGTTTAGACAGCCTGTTGTCCTTTTCATATATTTCACTGGTGAGCAGCCAGATATTTGAAGATAATTTGTTTTTTCTACCGCTTGAAGGTTGAATCAGAAAAAGTAGCACAATAGTTTAGTTTTGAAAGTAAATATTTTTAAATCAAATCACCTGGAGGATCATTTGTTATATATAACCAAATTACATATAATATCATATAAAATTATTTTTTTACTCCTTCTTTGTATAAATACTTACTCTAGGTAAGTAGCACTTTGCCATGTCACATTCATAAGATTCTTCCCCACCCCTGCAACCCCCCAAAATGGGTTGCTCCTTTTTGATGAAAAGCTTGTGCTTTTGTCACTTTGGTAGTTTGCTGTCAGGAAATGAAATATTGTTAGCATTTTCTCACTTGCCAATCAAGACAAGTTTGAATACATAGAATCAGCATCTCATTTTGGAAAGAAGACTGATTCAAGATCTAGTTCTGGATTCACCAATAATGAATAGAATAATTCACCAATCTGTGCTTCAGGACCCTAATCTAAAATGAAGGTAGTGGACACAATTTAGCATTGTCCATTTCTAAAATTGTATGAGAAGAGTAAAAGCTAGGGAGAAATGGGGCCGGCCTGGTGGCATAGTGGTTAAATTCGCATGCTCCACTTTGGTGGCCTGGGGTTTGCAGGTTCAGATCCCAGGCACAGACCTACACACTGCTGAACAAGCCATGCTGTGGTGGCGTCCCACATACAAAATAGAGGAATATTGGCATGGATGTTAGCTCAGCAACAATCTTCCTCAAGCAAAAAGAATAGGATTGGCAACAGATGTTAGCTCAGGGTCAATCTTCCTCACCGAAAAAAAAAAAAGAGAGAGAGAGAGAAATGAGGTAATGCTTGAGATGAATTATTACACTGAAGTTCTCCTGGACGGATTTTTCAAGTACTTTAAGGATGGAGCTGTCCATGATTGTCTGCTGACTGATAGCACATTAGTGCCATGTGAGGTAAGCAAAAGACTATCAATTTATTTAACTTCTGTGAACCAGTATATGCATTAATTGTTAAGATTACAAAAACAAATAAATCATGGTCCCTGTCCCTAAACAAGTGTGGCAATGTTTGTAGATGGCTATGTAAACTAACTTAAACTGTTGTGTATTAGTGAAGTAAAAGTATGTAAAAAGACAAAAGGATTTAAGGATTTAAAATATTTGCTGATTGTATTAGTTTCCTATTGCTGCTGTAACAAATTTAGTGGTTTAAAACATCACAAACTTATTATCTGGTAGCTCAGAAGTCAAAATGAGTCTCAACTGAGCTAAAATCAATGTTTTCATAGGGCTATGTGCCTTCATAGAGGCTTAGGAGAGAATTCATTTTCTTGCATTTTCCAGCCTTTAGAGGGCCTTGGCTCATGGCCCTCTTCCATCTTCAAAGTAGTAATGACCGGTCAAGTCTGTCTCATATCATATCACACTGACATTTTCACTTTTAAGGACCCATCATGGCCATAGGCCTACCTAGATAATCCAGGATAGTCTCCCATCTCAAGGCCAGTATATTAGCAATCTTAATGCTATTTGCAATCTTAATTCCCCCTTATCATGTAACATCACATATTCATAGGTTCTGGGGATTAAGGTGTGACATTTTTGGGAGGTCAGTATTATGCCTATCACACTGATAGAATTGTAAATATTAACTTTCTATTTAGCTTTCGTGAGCAATTCCAGTTAATCTTACTCATGCCACATTCACTTAAAAACATGCATTTATTTCCATAACTTTGAAGTCCTCCAAAACTCTGAGTCTTTGAAAATTCATCCAGGTCACAAAAGAGAATTGGGTTATAACATCTCTGGCATCACTTTTATGGAAGCTGTGGACCCATATTTGCCTTGTCCACTTTTAATTCTAGTTCATTCTGATCACGTGTTGTTTCAGTATGCACAACTCTAAGGAACTGATGTTTTATTAGTACATCTGTTTATTACAAACTGTAATCAACTGGCTCCAAACACCCTAAGGCCTTAGATACTCTAAAACTAATTCATAGGTCTTTGATGGTATCATTATAAAAAATGCTGAAAAACCTTTTTTAGCAAGACCATGTTGTAGTTACAACTCATTGATGGACTTCAATATTAAATAACAAATAAGATGATGCTAAGAAATGACGGCAACTAATTATGCCACATTGCTCTATGTGGGTGACTCTTAATTAGAGAATTTCTAAATGATTCTCCCAGATTCTTACTTTCAAAATAAAATTCAGTATTTTAGAACTAATAGGAACTGAGGGTAAAGAATACAGTCATAGTAGGCATGATGGGTCTTATCACATCATCCTAAAGAAAAACAATGGAATTGAATTATTATGGTGCTGGACATGACATTAACTAGTTCTTTTCAAATAAGAAAAAATCATAGCCTCAAGTTGTTGACTTCAGTCATTCTAATGCTGGAACTAGAAGCCAAGAATCTCAATTCGCTTACTCTTTTATAGTTTTAAAATAGATCTGCAGAGTAGCTTCCATCCTAAAGACTTGTGATGATTGAAGTCACTAGCAGAAACCCATTTAAATGCTTCCATCTTTTGAAAATAACATTTGATGTCTTATTGACTGTAAAGGAAACACTTGTTAAATTTTAGACATTTTGAAACAATTATAAACTATAGAGAAAAATTAAAACTATCCACAACTCTCTTGCCTGCTTATAGGGAAGTTTTTGTTCCTTTGTCTCTAGTTAGTAGTAATCGCTTCTTGACGAATATGAAAGGAATCAGCTTTCTTAGCATCCTGCTTTTTTTTTTCTCTCATTCATAATTCAATCAGCCTTATTTTGCCAACTTACTTAAAACTCTTAAAGGCAGTTCTGCAAAGCCTAAAAATATGATAAATCAAATTTGCCTGGCTTATAGATGTTCAGAAGTGAAGTTTATATAAACATCACCTCTGTACTATTCCTAACCTCCAAGGCTACTACAAGACATTACTTAAAAAAAAATGAAAAAGAAAGAAAAACGTTGGGGATTTATTTTGTGCAAACACTGTGTTAACTCTGGGATATTAACAAATTAACAAATATTTGTTGGTTACTTATTGGAAATATTGCAGACCACATAGTTTGGTCCAGATTTGAAGACTGGTGAGAATGACCACTTAGACTTAGTTTAAGTTGCCTTCACTACAAATTGCTACCATGTCAACAAACAAGCAGGGTATGGGTTGAGTACGAGATCAAGAATAGAACTGAGTGGTTGAGACTCCGCCGTGTCTCCTTAGTTCCTCCAGAGGGGCTTGTAACTTTCAACTTACAGGGAATGAGAAATCCGTCAAGTCTGATGAACAGTTTTTGCAATGTTATGTGTTGTAAGGAGCCACATCAGCATTCCAGGATCTATCCAATCACAGGATAAGGAAATCAGTGCTGTGCCACAGTTACATTTTTCCATGTCATATTTCTCTTTGCTTTGAGTCCACCCAAGGTTTCAAGGTAGAAGGTTTGCTCATTATCCAACACACTGCTAACACTTAGCCAGGGGGCACAAGACAGATTATGTCTCTGTCCTTATAGAATTTACATTCTGTGGGAGGCTAAATAAAGTAGACAGTGGGAAGGAACACTGAGAAGAAAGGTTGATGTGTACAATGATGTGGGGGGTAGCTCGTTCATGAGATAAAAATGAGTATCCAATGAGTATCTCTGGAATAGAGAATAAATGTACAGTAATGATGAGGGGATAGATGTGTCAATTAGTAGGAGAAATAAATGAAGAATCTTTTATCCCTGGGAAAGGTATTTTGCCTTTATACTAAAAATAATGAGGAGTTGTTAAAGTCTATTAGAAAGATAGAGATGACATTTTTGAGAAGATTAAATTAGTTATTGTGTGAGGTAAGTTTGGAAGATCAGAGACCAAAGTGGAAAATATGAATGTGATGGCTAAATTTCTGTCAGCTTGACTAGATCACAGGGTGCTCAGACATTTGGTCAAATATTATTCTGTGCGTGTCTGTGAGGTTGTTTCTGGATGAGATTAACGTTTGAATTGGCAGACTAACTAAAGCAGATGTTCTCCCAGTGTGGGTGGGCTTCACCCAATCAGTTGAAGGCCTCCATACTGTACAACAAAAGGGCTGACCCTCCCATGAATAAGAGGGAATTTCCTCCAGTCTGATGGCCTTCAGCTGGGACATCAGTTTTTCCTGCCTTCATACTCCAACTGAAACAACAGCTCATCCTTGGTCTTAAGCCTGCCAGCCTTCAGACCGAAACTACATATCCTATTGCTTCTATTTCTCTGGAGAACTTTAACTAATATAAGCAGTTAAGAGATTTTTTGTAGTATCCCAGAAGTAAAGTGATAAAGGCAGAAACTAAGATGGTGACTCTGAAGAACTAAAGGAAGGAATAGATGAGAATGACATTACAAAGAAAAGTAACCAGAGCTTAGTGATTGAATAGTTGACTGAGCAGGGGGTGAGAGAGGGATTGAAGATTTCTGGGGACCCATCTTAGCCTGGTTTTCCTAGAAAGTAGAGGCCTGAACTAAAACTTGCTTGGTAACACTTTAGTTGGGGGTGAATTTTCAGAGAGGCAAAATTGAGAAAAAATAGAAAGATAGACAAAGAGGGAGGAAAATCAAATACCAGGTGGCCATAGTTTTACAAGAAACACAGATAATTGCTAAGTCATATGAGACTTTTCTGGAAAGGCTGTATGGAATCGCTTTGACTGGCAACTATCTCATAGAAGAGGGGAGAATGAAGTTGATTTTTTTTTTTTTTTTGAGGAAGATTAGCCCTGAGCTAACTACTGCCAGTCCTCCTCTTTTTGCTGAGGAAGACTGGCCCTGAGCTAACATCGTGCCCATCTTCCTCTACTTTATATGTGGGATTCCTACCACAGCATGGTGTACCATGTCTGCATCCGGGATCCGAACCGGCGAACCCCTGGCCGCTGAGAAGCGGAACGTGCGAAGTTAACCGCTGAGCCACCGGGCCGGCCCTGAAGTTGATTTTATCAGCCAGCCACTTGCTCTCTCCATGTCTTATTGGTCCAAGTTCATCCCAGAGGGCATTAATTTCCCTGCACTTAGGCATCCTTTTGGGAAGCTACATCCCAGGACCACTGAGATGGTGTCTCAGGCTCCTGCTGAGCCAGCCAGCAGGTGTTAGAGAGCCGCCTGCTTGCCTGCTCATCTGCCTCAGGGCCTGGCTTGTGAGCCAGTACAAGAGCTTGGACTTCATGAAGTCCCGTACCTTCTCATGCTTGAGCAGCAACAAGAGAGCCCAGGTGGGAGATTAGAGGGGTATAGCGAGAAAAATTGGAGAAGAAGTGTCAAGAGTGCCTCTTGAGTGACCTGGGGACTGGGAGTGACTGGATGAGAAGATGAGACTCTAAGGACTGGCCTCTACTACAAAGGAAATAACAACACTCAATGAACCTCCTTCCAGGGAGGCTCAAAGCCTTCTCTCTGTAGTAACAAGAATATGCTGGTGCTAATGCTCATCTTGGAAGAATATCAGAAAACTATGGGCTGGTCAATTTGGAGAGTGCATAACTGGATCTAGGATAGTCAGTTTCTAAGAGAACGATGGTTCCGTTGACCAGAACAAGAAAATCCCGAGGAGAAATTGACAGAGAACAAGAAAACCGACAGAGAACAGGAGGTCAGTGATTAAGCATCACGCTGTGTCTTGATTTACGATGTGGTAGAAAGAAGCAAAACCATGGAGGAAACCCGCAGAGAAAAGTGGGTGGTGAAGTAGGAGATGAATAAGATAGTTCCTGGAGCTGACGCAATAGGAGGGGCTGATGAAGGACTGATTAAAAATGGCAAATGCCATAGATATCAAGGTGGAGACTGAGAGAAGACCATAACATTCGACAAGAATCTTTATATGTGAGAGACTGAAATGAAGTAGAGTGGACAAAAGCTTGAAGAGTAAATTATTTAAAAGAAAATGGATACAATAGGGGAGAAAATATTGAGTGTAGATAGTTCAAAGATATATTAGAGTAAGAGATAAGATTTCTAGGGTTAGGGTGGTGTAAGCATGTTTGTAGGCAGAGGAGAAGAAGAACAAGAGAGTGAAGATCTGGGAAAGAGGATTTATCTGAAAGAAGGAGATTCCAGAAGAAGTGGAAGAGGCAGAATACCCTTAAAGTAGACAGACAGGATGATTTTGGCAAGGAGAAGGGTACCTCTTCCTCTGAAAAAGAAGAGAAGGAAGAGTAGGCATCTGAAAATACAGGGAAATTTGGAGGTGGAGGTCTATAGACACTGAGATGGTTTGAGGTGGAGGAAACAGTATTTGAGGAACTTTGTGACCTGTGTCTTTTCTGAGCTGTAGAGCTGCAAAGACCAGTTTTTATGTCATGGCCAGAGACGGGGACAGCACACCCTTGCTCTGAATTCCTTCCCTCTATGTACCATCTTGACATTTTTGTGCATTATTTTTAAAATACAGGAGTCTGTATGGCAGGCATTTAGCTGTGCAAATTCCTGGTTGTGGAAAGATTACTTTTTACCCAATCTGATCCTAAGCTAGAGGAATGAACTCAGAAGTGGAGCAAATGAAACTCTACTTCACCCCTTTGGGATTTGGATAGTCAGGAAGATGGATTCCTATCTATAACAAATGTTTCACTAGGTTTTTAGTCTATATTGGATGGTCAGAGTGGCATGTAGGGGCTTATGAGTAATAGAGTCATCCGAAAGACCTCAGTAACAAAATGTATTGTTAGTAGCTGATATGAGAATTCTTCCAAAGAACAAATTCAGCTTTCTTGCTAAAATGCTTGGCTGGATAAGCCCTTGAGAATTCATAGGTTTTGATGAAGACTTTGCATTGTGAGGCTATGAAATTGGGGGTTTGAGTCAAGACTGTTTATTTCTTTAGGAGTCAGGGTGATCTTGGCTTGAGTTTGGGTCATATAGGAGTTATGGGTGGAGTTGAAGGCAGAAAGGATGTTGTTAATGCTGGTTGGTTGTTAGTTATAAGACTGTACACATTCTATTAAGCATTGCTGACACATTCAAACTTGACATGGAATTATTCCTAAATTACAAGAGCTCTTTGATAAATGTTTCCTGCATATCCATAATAATGACACAAAAAGGACTTATAAAGATCACAACAAACTTTTTAACCAAGAATCAATCCCAGTAATAAGTAAAATTAAATTCATTACGAGAAAGCCCCATTTACTTTATTGTTCTAACAAATAAATGATTTGAAATGGAGTTTCAGGAAATTTATAATCAAAGACAGTGACAAAGCTCAGACACTAGGGTGTGAGTGACAGTAGCATTTGATAAAACTCCTTGGTACATCTGTAGTCGTTTACTTAGTTGCTTCTAGAACCTCAGCTATGAAAGTTGAATTTATCAAAAGAAATTTATTCTTTCAAGATGGTCTTACAAACAACATAAAGACCACATTGTCTAAGATGAGCTCCTACCCAAACATAATTAGGACTTGATACTATAATTTTTGAAGCCTTATTGCTAGTAAAGTTAGAATCTTCTAATTTCTACCAACTGGTGACCGTGCCAGGAAGTTATAAAGAATGGTCAGTATGATGCTGGATAATTTAAGTGCTCTCAACCCTTGGAGGAAAGTCTCAGTTCTTACTCATCTGCTGTATCATTTAGTATGACAGCTTAGAAGTCTAAATTGTTTGCTGCCCCTCTGTGAAATAGAAGAGAAGAAGAGAGGAGAGGAGAGAAAAGAAAAGGGGATGAATGTTTTAGGATGAACAACTCATTAAGGCAGAATGCAAAAACCAAACTAACTGCCACCTTGAATTCTGGATATTCAGGAGAGAAAATTTTCCAACATAGACCATATACATGGGGAATAGACATCACCAACCATTAAATTCAGTAGAAGGAATTTGTTTATAACTTCACGCCTGTCTGAAAATTGGATTGTAGTGGTGGTGGACAGGATAGAGGTTGGAGGAAGATTAGCCCATTCGTTTATCTAAATAGGATCTCAGGGAAGAAACGGGAAAGATTCTTATGTAAGTGAACTTGAACTTCCAAGGAGGTAAAAGGAGTATGTCTAGAATGCTTTAATTAGAAATAGGCTCTGCTGTTGGGAATGAATTTCCTGATGAAACACCATCCTTAAATGATCTGGTCAGTTAGTCATCTAAAGCTACACCCAACCAACAACTCTGGGCCACCACAGTGAGGAAAGAGTTATGCAAGCCCATGTTTGCTTTAAGTGAATATTGAAGACAAAGGCAGTTAATTCTCCAAATCCTCAAATATTTTCTCTCATCTATAATTCCGGGTCATGGGAGTTTCTTTAGTCATACCACACAGCCAGGAAGAAAATGTGCTTCAGGAAAATACTCTTTTTGGGATTCAATGACTCAACATTGCGTAAGTTAATTAGAAATTTCCTACTCATATATTATGTAACTAAAATGATTAGGATGGTGGCTCCTGTGATAATAGGCAAGATTTTTCTTTAGTATCACTTCTCTGTGTACAGAGCTAGCTTTTGCTTTCTATTACATAGAAGTTGTTGAAAAATGTAGTAGTGGTAACCTAATATTGTAATGCCTGATGTGAAAGCTATTGGTGCGTATCCCCCACAGGCAACTTGTATTTCAGTATCCTGTCTTTCATTCCTCCTTTTGATGGAAAACAGACATAGTGCATGGTACAGATAAAAACTATTTATTTATCTGTTTTTTATCTTGCTTTTTGTCCCTTATTCCTTTTTCATTTCCAAGGTGTTACCTTGATGATCACAGATATCTTCAGGTATCTTTCTCTTCCAATTCTTAAATGAGTATTTGTGACAGGGATATCACAGAAAATAATTGCTTGCCTATGGCAATGTATGTTTTCTGGGGGTCATCAGACAACATGCTCAGCCCCTGGGCTGCGGTGACATTTAGGTCTGCCTGCTCAACTGGAGAGGCCTGGTCCTTCTGTGGGACTTTTTCAGAAGCACTACAAGCACCAGAAATTTGTTCCTATGAGAGAGAAAATGGAAAACAAGCAGAAATAAATTGTAGCTTTGTTTCTAGCTTTAAAGGCAGAATTTTGGATTTCAGGAGCAAGGAAATTTGGAATGGAAATAACTACTCTAACATTGACCTTGTCAGGTTTTCAAAGATTTCCTAAGAGTTACACATTTTATTTTAAACTATAAATCTACATGCTTACCTTGACTAAACCTGAGATTTTTCTATTCCAAATGATAAAAGATGAAATATTAGGCAAATATCTATTTCCATAGCTACTAACTGGAGTAAATCAACAGCCTTTTATCTGGTGATTTATTTCCACAGTTGTTTCCTTTGTTTTTAACGTAGCAGAAAGAATGCTTTTTAAAAATTTTAAATGGTATCATGTCATGCCATTCCCCTGATTAAACCCTTCAGTGGTTCTGGGACTCTGTTTCAAAGTATTCAATTTTATTTGATAGGAAGTTTCTCAATCATTATTATTTATTTAATCAATTTGCTTATTGAGTTAATATCTGTTTCTTCTATTAAACTATTAGCTTTATGAGAACAGAGACCATATCAGTTTATCCATCCATACAGCATGAACAAGATGAAAATGTTTCCTGACCACATGAATCTTACAGTTCATGTTTTTTTTATTATATAAATTTCAGGTATACAACATTATAATTCAACATTTGTATAAACTACAAAGTGATCACCCCTAAAAGTCTAGTTCCCATCCATCATCCTATAGTTGACCCCCTTTACCCCTTTTGCCAACCCCCTATCCTTCTTCCCCTCTGATAACCACCAATCTATTCTCAGTATCTATGAATTTGTTTTTTTTTTTATTTGTTTTGCTTTTTAGATTCCACATACGAGTGAAATCATATGTATTTGTCTTTCTCCCTTTGACTTATTTCACTTAGCGTAATACCCTCAAGGTCCATCCATGGTGTCACAATGGCAAGATTTCATTCTTTTTTATGGCTGAGTAGTATTCCATTGCATATATATATATTACATACAACATCTTCTTTATCCATTCATCCATCGATGGACACTTGCATATCTTGGTTATGGTAAAGAATGCTGCAATGAACATAGGAGTGCATATATCTTTTCAAATTAGTGTTATCAAATCATAGATGAATACCAAGAAGTGCAATAGCTGGCTCATATGGTAGTCCTATTCTTAACATTTTTGAGGAATTTCCATACTGTTTTCCATAATGGCAGCATCGATTTATAATCCCACCAGCACTGTATGAGGGTTCCCTTTTCTTCACATCCTCTTCAACACTTATTTCTAATTTTTTCGATAATATCCATTCTAACAGATATCAGGTGATATCTTGTGGTTTTGATTTTCATTTCTCTAATAATTAGTAGTTGAACATCTTTTCATGTGCCTATTAGCCATCTGTATGTCTTCTTTGGAAAATGTCTATTCAGATCCTCTGCCCATTTTTTAATTGGGTTGTTTGTTTTTTTGTTGTTGTTGAGTTGTATGAGTTCTATATATATTTTGCTTTTAACCATTATCGGATATATGATTCACAAATATCTTCTTCCATTTAGTAGGTTGCCGTTATTTTTGGTGAGGAAGATTGGCCCTGAGCTATCACCTATTGCCAATCCTCCTCTTTTTGCTTGAGGAAGATTGGCCCTGAGCTAACATCTGTGCCAATCTTCCTCTATTTTGTATGTGGGTCACTGCCACAACACCGCTTTGATGAGAGTTGTAGGACTGCGCCTGGGATCCGAACCCATGAAGCCCAGGCCACTGAAGCAGAGCTCACTGAACTTAACCACTATGCTACTGGGCCAGCCCCACCTTTTTGTTTTGTTGATGGTTTCCTT
The DNA here is from genome assembly GCF_041296265.1 of Equus caballus. Classification (NCBI taxonomy): domain Eukaryota; kingdom Metazoa; phylum Chordata; class Mammalia; order Perissodactyla; family Equidae; genus Equus; species Equus caballus. Next base: position 67,535,752 of record NC_091685.1, on the reverse strand, counting down.
AGCTGTGCAGAAGCTTCTTAGTTTGATATAGTCCTAGTTGTTTACTTTTGTTCTTGTTTCCCTTTCTTTTGCATCAGATCCATAAAAACATCACTAAGACCAATGTCATGGAGCTTACCACCTGTGTTTTCTTCTAGGAATTTTATGGTTTCAGGTCTTACATTGAAGTCTTTAATCAATTTTGAGTTATTTTTGTGTATGATGTAAGATAGTGGTAAAGTTTTATTCTTTTGTACATGGCTGACTAGTTTTCCCAGCACCGTGTATTGGAGAGACTCTCCTTTCTTCATTGTATGTTCCTGGCTCCTTTGTCATAAATTAATTGTCATAAATGTGTGGGTTTATCTCTGGGCTCTCAATTTTATTCTATTGATCTGTGTGTCTGTTTTTGTGCCAGTAACATACTGTTTTAATTACTATAGCTTTGTAGTATAGTATGAAATTAGGACATGTGATACTTCCAGCTTTGTTCTTCTTTTTCCAGATTGCTTTGGCTGTTGGGGATCTTCTTTGTGACTCTGTACACATTTTAGAGTTATTTGTTCTATTTCTGTGAAATATGCCATTGGAATTATGATAGGGATTATATCGAATCTGTATACTGCTTTAGATAGTAGGACCATTTTAAAAATATTAATTCTTCCGATCCATGAGTGTGGAATATTTTTACATTTATTTGTGTCTTCTTCAGTTTCTTTCATCAGTATCTTATACTTATCGGTGTACAGGTCTTTCACATCTTGGTTAAGTTTATTCCTATGTGTTTTATTCTTTTTGATGCAATTGTGAATGGGATTGTTTTCTTAATTTCTCTTTCTGATAGTTTGTTATTGGTGTATAGAAAAGCCACAGATTTCTGTATATTGATTTCACATCCTGCAACTTTACGGAATTCATTTATTAGTTCTAAAAGTTTTTTGATGGAGTCTTTAGGGTTTTCTATATATAGTGTCATGTCATCTACAATAGTAGCAGTTTTATTTTTTCTCTTCCAATTTGAATGTCTTTTATTACTTTTTCTTGTCTAATTGCTGTGACTAGGACTTTTAATACAATGTTGAATAAAAGTGGTAAAAGTAGGCGTCCTTGTCTTCTTCCTGATCTTATAGGAAAAGAAAGCTTTCCCCCGAGTATGATGTTAGCTGAGGGTTTTTCATATATGACTTTTATTATGTTGAGGTATGTTCTCTCTACACTCACTTTGTTGACAGTTTTTATCATATGAGTGATATTAAATTTCATCAAATACTTTTTCTGCATCTATTGAAATGATCATAATGATTTTTATCCTTTGTCATGTTGATTGAGTTGCAGATGTTGAACCATCCCTGCATCCTTGGAATAAATCTCACTTGATCATGGTGGATGATCCTTTTAATGTATAGTTGAATTCAGTTTGCTAATATTTTGTTGAGGATTTTTGCATCTATGTTCATCAAGGTCATTGGCTTGTAATTTTCTTTTCTTGTGGTGTCTTTGTCTGGTTTTGCTATCAGGGTAGTTCTGGCCTCTTGAAATGTATTTGGAAGTATTCCCTCTTCCCCTATTTTTGGGAAGACTTTGAGAAAGATAGGGATTAAGTCTTCTGTGAATGAAAGAACTCACCAGTTAAGCTGCTTGTCCTGAATATTTATTTGTTGAGAAGTTGTTTTGTTGTTTGTTTGTTTGTTTTTTTGCTGAGGAAAATTTGCTCTGAGCTAACATCTGTCACCAATATTCCTCTTTTTGCTTGACGACAATTTGCCTTGAGCTAACATCTGTTGCCAGTCTTCCTTTATTTTGTATTCGGGTCACCACCACAGCATGACAGCTGACGAGTCGTGTAGGTCTGCAGTTGGTCTGGAACCAACTCTGAGCCATCAAAGTAGAGTGTGCCAACCTTAACCACTAGGCCACTGGGTTGGCCCTGAGAAGTTTTTGATTACTGATTCAATCTCCTTACTAGTAATCAGTCTACTCAGGTTTTCTATTTCTTCATGATTCAATTTTAGAAGACTGTATGTTTCTAGGAATTTATCCATTTCTTCCAGGTTGCCCAATTTGTTGGTATATAATTGTTCATGTTAGTCTCTTATGATCCTTTGTATCTGTGGTATCACTTGTAACTTTTCCTCTTTCATTTCTGATTTTATTTATTTGAGCCTTCTCTCTCTTTGTCTTGGTTAGTCTAGCTAAAGGTTAGTTTATTTTGTTTTTCTTTTCAAAGAACCAGTTCTCGTTATCATTGATCTTTTCTATTGTCTTTTTAGTCTTTATTTATTTCTGCTCTGATCTTCATTATTTTTTTCTTCCTACTAAGTTTGGGTTTTGTTTTTCTTTTTGTAGTTCCTTTAGGTGTAAAGTTAGATTGTTTATTTGAGATTTTTCTTGTTTCTTGAAGTAGACTTATGTTTCTATGAACTTCCCTCCTAGAATTGCTTTTGCTGCATCCCAAAGATTTTGATATGTTGTATTTCTGTTTTCACTAGTCTCTAGGTATTTTTTTCCAATGACCCATCAGCTGTTTAGTAGGATGGTGTTCCATATTTATGTTTTTGTGTTTTTTCCATTTTTCTTATTGTAATTGATTTCTAGTTTCATAACATTGTGGTCAGAGAAGATGCTTGATATGATTTCAGTCTTCTTGAATTTATTGAAACTTGATTTGTGGACCAGCATTTCATCTATCCTTGAGAATATTCCATATGCCCTTGAGAAGAATGTGTATTCTGCTGCTTTTGGATGGAGTGTTCTGTATACATCTATTAAGTCCACCTGGCATAATGTGTTTTTTAAGGATGATATTTTCTTATTGATTTTCTGTTCAGATGATCTTTCTGTTGCTGTAAGAGGGGTGTTAAAGTCCCCTACTATTATTGTATTGCTTTCAACTTTTCCCTTTAAGTTCATTAATATTTCATTTGTATATTTTGGTACTCTTATGTTGAGTGCATATATATTTATAAATGTTATATCTTCTTGCTGGATCAACCCCTTTATCGTTATGTAGTGTCCTTCTTTGTCTTTTATTAGTCTTTGTTGTAAAGTCTATTTTATCTAATATGAATATAGCTCTGCCAGCTAGCTTTCTTTTTCTTTCTACTTGCATGGAATATCTTTTTCCATCCCTTTACATTCAGTCTGTGTATGTCCGTACTTCTGAAATGAGTCCCTTGTAGGTAGCATGTAGACGGGTCCTTGTTTTTTTTTTATCCTTTCAAGCACAATGTTTTTTGATTGATGAATTTAGTCCTTTTACGTTTAAGTGATAATTGAGGGGCCGGCCCAGTGGTGCAGTAGTTAAGTGCACACATTTCACTTCGGTGGCCTGGGGTTTGCCAGTTTGGATCCCCAGTGTGGACATGGGTGCACTCCGACGGCCATGCTGTGGTAGGCATCCCACATATAAAAAAGTCGAGGAAGATGGGCACAGATGTTAGCTCAGGGCTAATGTCCCTCAAAAAAGGAAAGAAAAAAGTAATAATCGATAGATATGTAATTATTGCCATTTGTTACTTGTTTCCTGGCTCGTTTTTTTTTTTTTTTGAGGAAGATTAGCCCTGAGATGACATCTGCTATCAATCCTCTTCTTTTTGCTGAGGAAGACTGGCCCTGAGCTAACATCTGTGCCTATCTTCCTCTACTTTATATGCGGGACACCTACCACAGCATGGCCGTCAGAGCGGTGCCATGTCTGTAGCCGGGATCTGAACTGGTGAACCCTGGGCCACCAAAGTAGACCGTGTGAACTTAACCGCTACACCACTGGGCCGGCCCCTCTGGCTCTTTTTGTAGTTCTTCTCTGTTCCTTCTTCTTTTTCTCCCTTCCCTTGTGGTTTGATGGCTTTCTTTAGTGTTGTGTTTAGAGTCCCTTCTCATTTTCTTTTGTATGTTTACTGTAAGTTTTTTCTTTGTGGCTATCCGGAGGTTCACATAGAGCACCCTATGTATATAACAGTCTCTTTTAAATTGATAGCATCTTAAATTTGAACACAATCCAAAGCTTTACATTTTTACTTTCCCCCTATATTTTATATTCTCGATAACATATTTTACATCTTATTTTATGAATCCAGTAACTAGTTATTGTAATTTTAATTAATTTTACTGCTTTCATTTTTTGACATTCATACTTGTTTTATAAGTGATTGATCTACTACCTTTATTACATATTTATCTTTTCCAGTGAGATTATTGCTTTTGTATGCTTTTTTATTATTATTTAGTGTCTTTTCTTTTCAGCTTAGAGAGGTTCCTTAACATTTCTGGCAAGCCTGGTTTAGTGGTGCTGAATTTCTTTAGATTTTGCTTACCTGGAAAACTCTTAATCTATCCTTCAATTCTGAATGATAACCTTTCCAGTTAGAGAATTCTTCGTGGGAAATTATTTTCTTTCAGCACTTTGATTATGTCATGCCACTCCCTTCTGACCTGTAATTTTCTGCTGTAATATTCTGCTAATAGCCTTATAGGGTTTCCCTTGTACATAATAAACTGTTCTACTTCAGCTGCTTTTAGGATTCTCTCTTTATTCTTAACTTTTACTGTTTTAATTATGATGTGTCTTGGTGTGGTTCTCTTTGAGTTCATCTTATTTGGAACTTTCTGGGCTTCCTGGACCTGAATGTTTCCTTCCCAGATTAAGGAAGTTTTCAGTCAATATTTCTTCAAATAATTTTTCTGGACCTTTTTTCTCTCTCCTTTTGACATCTTTACAATGAAAATGTTACTCTGTTTGATTTTGTCCTAGATCTCTTAAGGCATCTTCACATTTTTAAACTCTTTTTTCATATTGCCCTGTCTGGGTGAGATCCATTGCTTTGTCTTCCAGTTCACTGATTTATGCTTCTACTTCATTCATTCTATTACTGAATCTCTCTAGTGCATTTTTCAATTTAGTTATAACTTCTGTTTGGTATTTTCTTATATTTTCTATCTCTTTGTTGAAGTTCTCACTGAATTCATGTATTCTTCTCCTTAGTTCAGTGGACATCTTTATGACCATTACTTCGAACTTTTTATCAGGTGGGTAGCTTATCTCTATTTCATTAAGGTTTTTTTCTTCTTCTTGGGATTTATCATATTCTTTGGTTTGGAATATATTCCTCTGTTCTCTCATTTTACCTGACTCTCTGTGTTTGTCTATATGTGTTTGGTCAAACAGCTACCTCTTCCAGTCTTGATGGAGTGATCTTTTGTAGGAGATGATCCATGGGGCCCAGAATCTCAGTCTTCACTGGTCTCTTGAGACAAGCGCTCAAATAGAGTCTCTTGTGTGATCTGTGTGCACCTGCCAGCTGCGGTGGGGTCACAGCTGCAGTGTGGAGTTGGTGGGGCTTGGGGTACTTTCCTGCCCTGGCTGCTACATAGGGAGAGCAGACTGTGGTGCCCTCACCCAGCCTGGTTGTGTCACGACTGCTTCTTAAGGTGGCCTGGGCTCTGGGTGCTCCTTTGGCCTCATTGTGGTACTACTGTTGTTTGAGGTGGGTGGGGCATGGGGCACTCACTCAGCAGAGTTGTGGGTTGGGTGGGGCATAGAGTGTGCCTAGAGGTGCTAGCAGGCTAGAAAGAGGGCACCAAAAATGGTGCCTACCAGCTCTGTCATCAGCAAGCTAGAATGAGATTTCAAAAATGGTGCCTGCTGGCACTTCCATCCCTGGAGAAAGTCACAGCACGTTCCTGCCTCTCCAGTAGCCACTTTAAGATTAGTAAGTAGGTGTCCCTTACTTATAGTCTAGGTACTTTTCAAACTGTTGCTTTTGTGCGAGATCTCAGGGCAAGCTGGTATGCCTGTGAGACTTTTAAGAACACATTCTCCATTCCCTACAGTTCTATGGTTCCCCTGGACTTAATCTCTGTTGAGTTTTAAAACCAGACATTTTGAGGGGCTGTTTTTCCGGTACTGGCCTGAAGGGTCAGAGTGTGTGCTGAGGATACAGTCCCTCCACTCCTCAAGGGTCAGAGTGCCTGCTGAGGACACAGTCCCTCCACTCCTCAAGGGTCAGAGTGCGTGCTGAGGACTCAGTCCCTCCACTCCTCAAGGGTCAGAGTGCGTGCTGAGGACTCAGTCCCTCCACTCCTCAAGGGTCAGAGTGCGTGCTGAGGACTCAGTCCCTCCACTCCTCAAGGGTCAGAGTGCGTGCTGAGGACACAGTCCCTCCACTCCTCAAGGGTCAGAGTGCGTGCTGAGGACTCAGTCCCTCCACTCCTCAAGGGTCAGAGTGCCTGCTGAGGGGCACAGTCACTCCCCTCCTCAAGGGAATGGTCTGTATTTTGAGGATCCCTTCCCAATTTGGGTCACCACACCTTGGGTGGAGTCCTGGGTGAGACTGTGTCTCTGTCTCTCCTCCTTGTCTCGATGCATCTCTTAACTTTTGTTGCAGAGAGACCGTCTTTCCAGTTCTCAGAAGAAAATTCTTCCATACGTAGCTGTAAATTTGTTGCATCTGTGGGAGGAATTGAGTTCAGGGTCTTCCTATGCTGCCATCTTGAAATCCTCTTGGACTTTAAAGTTTAGTAGGGAAAATAAAAACAATCAACTAGGTGATGATATGCAATTTTAGAGAAAATGATGCCATGGGCATGGCAAGAATATCTAGCCAGTCTGAGGGATGGAGTTGGGTCAAAGAAAGAATTTCTGGTATAAGTAATATATAAGCTGAAACGTAAAAGATGAACAAAAGTTAACCAGGCAATGAAAATAGTTAAGAATGTTTCTTGAAGAGAGGAGAGATGCTAAAAGAATTATATTATGGATGCTTGTAATATGGTTCAACATGGATGCTGCTTGGTGTGTGAGGTGAGAGTTGCAAAAAAGGAGACTAGACAGATAGAATGGATCGTGGGAGCCATTCTTGAGGTATTAAGAGCATCAGAAAGCCATTAAAGAGTTATAAACATGGATGCAGAGGATCACAGGAGCACATTCAAGCTCTTGGGGTTCATTATGGAGAATTACTGGGGGAAAGGATTGAGGTAAGCAAGTCAGAAGACAGTTTACGTAACCCAAGTGAATAACTTGGTGACTTGGAATAGGACAGTGGTGGGGCCATTGGAAAAAGAGAAAAATCTGAAAAATCATTAGGAGGTTGGTGGAACAAGATTTGATTATTAGCTGAATGTAGGAGTGAAGGAGAGAAAAGAGTCATGGGAAACTGTGAAGTTTCTGGTTTGGGCAATAGGGAACACCTAGGGAGAAGCTGGTTGGAGGAGAGGTGAAGATGTTGAGTTCAGTTTTGGCATTACTGAGCTTAAAATACCCAGAAGCCATCAGAGTGGCAGTGTACAGTAGACAGGTATGCTTCCAATGAGGCTTTACAGAGAAGTCTGGCACAAGGATTTGAGATGTATCACTGTAGGAGACGATAAAATCACCAGCGGTGCGTGCATCGAGCAAGAAGAGAAGGTGGTCTGGGACTAAACCTTGAGGTAAGATTTCATATTTAAAGGGCAAGCAGCAGAAGAGGATCCAGCCTGGTGGCATAGTGGTCAAGTTCGTGTGCTCTGCTTCAGCTGCCTGGGGTTCACCAGTTTCATCCTGGGCGCAGACCTACACACTGCTTATCAAGTCGTGCTGTGGCAGGCAACCCACAAATAAAATAGAGGAAGATGGGCACAGATGTTAGCTCCGGGCCAATCTTCCTCAGCACAAAGATGAGGATAGGCAGAAGATGTTAGATCAGAGCTAATCTTCCTCAAAAAAAAAAAAAAAATCTGAGAAGAAAAGAGGTTAGAATTATAGAAGTCAATGGAAGAAAATGTTTCAAGGAAAGGGGGGGTCAACAAAAGTCCCCAGTAAATCTATCAAAAAGAAATTGACCAGTCACCTTGAAAGTAGTGGTTTCAGTAGTACGGTAGGGGAGAAAGCTGGATTGCAGGGGGATACAAAGGAATGGGGAGTAAAATAGATAACTTTTACAAGATGCTTAGTTGAAAAGGAAGAGAGGTAGAGGGATAGATGGAAGAGTATGAGCAGTTAACAATTTTTTTTTAACCTAGGAGATGCTCAAACATGCTACATATCTGTGCAAAGCAATCAGTAGAAAGTGAGTGGTTGAAGGCCCCAAAGTAATTGAAGAATATATTCAAATCTATCCTAGAAATAGATATGACTTTCTAAGATGTGGGTAAAATCAAATTATACTAAGTGTTAGAATAGTATTCTATTTTCATGCAGTTTCCATTGTTTTTCAAACACCGTAGAATATTTAAGTTAGGCATGAAATTTATATTGACTCATATTTCCTTAACATAAATTTCATTTGTATTTTATTATTATTTATTTTTTCTTTCAGATTGGCACCTGAGCTAACATCTGTTGCCAATCTTCTTTTTTTTTTTTTCCTCTTCTTCTCCCCAAACGCCCCCAGTACATAGTTGTATATTCTAGTTGTGAGTTCCTCTGGTTGTGCTGTGTGGGACGCCACTTCAGCATGGCCCGATGAGCGGTGGCATGTCCGCGCCCAGGATCCACACCAGCAAAACCCAGAGCACATGAACTTAATGACTCGGCCATAGGCCGGCCCCTGGATTTTATTATTTTTATAAGATGTTTCAAATTGGACTTGGGGGAACATATCCATCCATTTGTTACATATTTCATGGCAAAAGTCTTCAACATTCTGAGCAACAGTATTGAGCATTATGTTAAACAGCCAAAGGGTGCAAAGCTATGCAAATATCTTGTTCTGGGTAAAGCAAAAATATTTTTGGTATAAACTAGTCAGATGTGTTACACTAATGAGAGTAAAATTAGTCTTGACACATTTCTGGCAGGTCTAGAAAAATGTGAGTTATATTCTCTACCACACACGAAGGGTTGCATCAGAGTAACAAAGGATATCATTGTTGAGCCTAGAAGGGGCCAGAAAGGGCTGTACTTAGACAGACAGTGGGATCAGAGTAGAAACCTCAATGTCTCTCTAGGTTGAACCAATTCAGAGATTATGGAACTATCTAGAAGTCTTTACTGGAAAGTTAAGCCACCATTGAAGAAATCAAGAGGTGGCAAAGTCCATGAGGAAGTGCATTTGGTGAAGCCTGGCCGTGTTAGTGAGCACTAATCAGCCCCTACACAAGGTGGTTAGAAATTACAGGGAACTCTCAGGGATTAGTGAAAAAAAAAAAAGAGTTGAATGTTACTTTCATTTTGTCCAAATGTTCTTTTCTCTTCCTCTAAAGTTGTGGGAATCTTTCCAGAAGATAAAATGGGAAATGCAAATGTTGGTTGTTAGTCCCATAGCGGGAACTTGTGATTAAGTTTTCAGAAAGTTTGAAGAGAAAAAGAGAGTTCAGTGCAGATAGGATAAACTACAGCCCATGGGCCAAGGAGACTCACCAGCTGTTTTCTGCTAATGAAGTCTCATTAGAATGCAGCTTCATTCATTTGTTCAGGTCTCGTCTATGGCTAGGGCAGAGTTTAGTAGTTGTGACAGACACCTTATGGACTGCAAAGCTGAAAATATTTACTATTTGGCTCTTTAGAGAAGAAGTTTGCCAGTTTCCTAGTTCAGTGAGTCAGTTTAATTTTTAAAAAATTTTCTTTCCATAGGTTCCTCTTTTGCATCCTGCCTATGAAAATAGGCCGAAGCAAACAGCAAACGCAAAGGTTTAATTTATAAATTGTGTGTATGTGACTAAAGGCTTAATTATCTCTTAATCAGCCTTCTCTGATTAGAGTGGAGATCAATGGGAAGCAATAGGAAAAAGGTGAGTGTGTAAAGATAAAACATGACAGTAAAACAGCTAAGGAAATATTGGTTCGTAAGGTCAAGTGCTCCTCCAAGCAAAATATTTCCAATTTTAATATCATTTCAATCCCTTGTCAGATAACTCACAAACTCAATGTTTAAAGGGCTTAAAAACAAATAAAATCAAATGGGTTTTATTCTTTTATGTTCTCTTGCCCTCACCAAGTGTTAATTTCTTTATAAGGAAGGAAATAAAGGTTAGAGGAAGAAAATGTGGCGGGTCCTGAAATATCTTTGCTCTTCTTGATAGTAGTGAAATTAAATCAAAACTCTCCAATGAAAAACTGGAATGTTATTTCCTATGATTTGCTCTGTCAAACTCGGGCTATCTCATTTCCACACTTCTCAGAAACTTCTTCTGTGGCAGATTATTGTGGAATTTGATAAGTGAAGTTTGAATAATTTCTATTACCTGTTCCTGGGCAGAAGTAGATATCAAATGCTTAAAAATACATGTCCTTTGACCTAACAAGTCCTTTACTTCAAAATCATCCTAAATAAATTTTTAAGGATATAGCCAAATATTTATATATAAAATGTCCAACACAAAATTCTTTTATAATAGAAAAACATTAAAAAATCTCAAAATAACCTCTAACAGAGGGCTTGATTAGATAAATTATGTTGTATACCTACTTACAGTCATTGAATGATATTGTAGGTAAATATTTCCTAACATGGAAAATGTTCATAATCTCCTCTAAGTGAAAGAAATAGGATAAACATGGTATGCACACTGGTCCAATTTTTATTGAGACTGTACCTTTATACTTATATCCCAGTTTTTAATCCTAAAGTTTACAATATTTATATGGTCTAATTTAGAAATGTATATGTTTTTAATTGTAACTATTTTAACAATGAGAGGTAGGTTGACCTGAAAATGTAATATAAAGTCTATGAGTATCCGTTTGGGAAGGCAGGTATGCCTAGTGTGGGCATGAAATCGAAGCCTAGGACAGGAGAGGACCTGGCCCTGAGGATGACGGGATGACATGGAGACTGTAGGTTGCACTCTTTTATTTCCTACCATTGCTCTGGAGGCAGGTCATTGGCTGTCCTATTGCTTATAAGACAGGAAAAGCAGAGCCAGCTGGGTCAGGGAACCCTCTAGGCAGGCTAATGGGCCTCCAAGCAGATCCTTCTCCGTCCTTCTCACATCTGCCGTACTCCACAGGTAAGATTACAATTAAAGAAGAAAACTTCAGGGCCGGCCCCATGGCAGACTGGTTAAGTTCTCATGCTCTGCTTCGGCAGCCCAGGGTTTCGCCGGTTCGCATCCTGCAGACATGGCACTGCTCATTAGGCCACGTTGAGGTGGCATGCCACATACCACAACTAGAAGGACTCACAACTAAAATATACAACTATGTACTTGGGGGATTTGGGGAGAAAAAGCAGGCCAAAAAAAAAAAAAGAAGATTGGCAGCAGTTGTTAGCTCAGGCGCCAATCTTAAAAAAAAAAAAAAAGAAAACTTTAGAATCTGGGAAAAGAGCAGGAACTGGGGTAGAGGGGTGGAACTGTATTAACAAGAAATTGAAATGCACAAAATAAGTATCCTTAAAGAAATAAGGAAGGATATTGGTGTTATGAAGCAAATTAAAAAGCAGAACCAAGCAGAAATATTGGCCCTAAAAATAATATTCGAAGTAAAGTAGTCAATAGAGAAGACGAATAGATAAACGGTTACAGTTAAAGAATGAATTAGTGAGAAGGAAAATTGGTCCAAGAAATTCTCTCAGAAGGCATCATGCATGGATGAAGAGGTGGAAAACACGAAAGGAAAGGTATGTGATAAGGAGGGTGGAAGAAGATATGTTAACAGGTCTTTAAGAGTCACAGAAAACTAAGAATTCGTGGAGAAACTTTAGCTTAGGATCTAGAAAGTCGGCAAGTGCATCACTCCTATCCTTACAACGAGAAGACAAAGCTGTACAAATGGCGAGTGCTTTTTGAGCCCATCATAAAACTGAGACAGCAGGGCAACAACCTGGCCTGAAATCTAGGGAAGAGCAGGCACTTCCAGGGCCAGTTGTTGAGTACTGGCTTAACTAGTATTGTACATGGGATCAAGACAGGACCACCACAGAAGCGGATAAGATTGTGGTTAAAATTTTCCACAAATGACTAAAATCCAAGTGTGGACTAGCGTGAGAGTATAGGAACACTGTGAACTGCAGACACAGGGGGATTCATACCCATCCAGAGAGTGTTTTCCATGAATTTCACTGAGTGCTCACAAAAAAGGGAGCAGGGCAGAAGGCTGGAGAAAGCCTCCCTTGTGGTACAGGTCAGAGAGAGGGAGCTTCCACCTCTGCTGGAAAGGCACAAAACCCCACCTAGTTCCTTCTCCCATATGAAACAAAAGCCTTAAGCTGAGGAAGGACAGAAAAACCTGATGCCCCCAGACTACCTACTGTGGCTGTGGTAAGGGAACAGAAAAAATTCTCTACCCTGGGCTCAGATCATTAGGGATCTGCTCTTGCTAGGGGAGGGGCAGGATCACAGAGGATGCTCCACCTCCAAGACCCAGGCACACAGGACCTGCTAAGATTCAGGCTTAACCCAGACAACAGAGTCTACAACAATAGCACAAAGGATGAGAACCTGTTTTAAGGTTCTTAGACTATATGTGAATTTGAAGCCACTGATGCGCAAAGGATAAACATAAAGACAACAAAACCCAAATCCATCCTATTAGGATAAAAAAGCAAGACTCAACTACATGCTCTCTATAATAACCCACTTTAAATATAGTGACAGAAATAGGTGGAAAAGTAAAAAGTTGGAAAAAGATATAAACATTAATCAAAAGAAGACTGGAGCGGCTATATTATTATTAGGCAAAGCAGGCTGCAGAACAAGGAATGTTTCCAGGAATAAAGAGACACATTACATAATGCTAAAGGAGGAAATCCACCATGAAAACCCAACAAGCCTAAATGTATATGTGTCTAATAAAGAGTTTCAAAATACATGAAGCAAAAACTGATAGAACTAAAAGGAGAAATAGACAAATCCACCATTGTAGTTTGAGACTTCAACATTCCTTTCTCGGTAACTGATAGAGCAGGTAAATAGAAAATCAGTAAGAGCACAGAAATCTTAAAACCACAATCAACCCACTTGACCAAACTGACATGTATAGACTATTCACCCACACACAGCAGAATACACGATCTTCTCAAGTGCACATGAAATGATTGTCAAGATGCATCATATTCTGGGTGATAACACAAACCTTAACAAATTGGAAAAAATTGACATCATACAAGTATATTCTCTGACCATAATGGAATAAAAAATGGAAAGATATCTGGAATAACACTCAAATTTGAAAGTTAACAATTTGAAAATATTCCACGGTTCAAATAGAAAGGCTCAAGGAAAGTGAGAAGTATTTTGAACTGAATGAAAAAGTAAGCACATTATGTAGAATACAGCTATATTAACACTTAAAGGGAATTTTATAAGATTAAGAAATATCTTGGAAAAGGGAAAATGTGTTAAATCACTGATCTAAGATTTTGCCTTAAGAAACTAGGAAAAGAAGAACTAATTAAATTCAAATCAGGCAGAAGGAAGGAAGCATAAAGATAACAAAAGATAAAAGAAGAAATCAGTGAAATTAAAATCAGAAAAACAACAAAAAATAAGTGAAACTAAAAACTAATTCTTTACAAAGATGGATGCAATTAATAAATCTCTAACCAGACTGACTTAGGAAAAAAAGAGAAGACACCATCAATATCAGGAAGGAAAGAAAAACATCATTATAGGCACTGCATTAAAAGAATAATAAAGTTCTATTTCAAACAACTTTATGCCCATGTATAGAAAAACTTAGATGAAATGGGCAAATTCCTTGAAGGGCATACATTATCAATGCTCAGACAAAGAGAAATAGATAACCTCAAATGGTCTCTTTCGATTAAATACTAGAGTTTGTGGTTAAAACCTTCCAACAAAGAAAATTTCAGACTCAGATGACTTTGCTGGTAAATTCTACTGAACATTGTAATTTTTTTTTAAAGATTGACACCTGAGCTAACAACTGTTGCCAATCTTTTTTTTTCTTTCTGCTTTTTCTCCCCAAATCCCCCCAGTATATAGTTGTATATTTTAGTTGTGGGTCCTACTAGTTGTGGCATGTGGGATGCTGACTCAGTGTGGCCTGATGAGGGGTGCCATGTTCATGCCCAGGATCTGAACCAAGGAAGCCCTGGGCTTCCGCAGCAGAATGTGTGAACTTAACCACTCAGCCATGGGGCTGGCCCCCAATTCTACTGAACATTTAAGGAAGAAATAATACCAATTTTACCCAAGCTCTTAGAGAAAATAGAAAAAAAGGAAACTACAACTCATTTGATTAAGCTAGCATTTCTTTGATACCAAAACAAGACAAAGTCTTTACAAGAAAAGAAAATTGCATATCAAAATCCTATATGAACATAGACACTATAATATTTCACTAAATATCAGCAGAGTGAATCTATTAACGTGAAAAAAGATAATACATCATGACCAAATGTAGTTTATTCTAGGAATAGAAATTTGGTTTAAAATTTGAAATGAATTGATGTAATTAAATATCTATTCATGTATTTTGCCTGTATTTTAATTGGATTTATTGCCTTCTTATTATTGAGTTTTAGGAGTACTTAATATATTCTAAATAAAAATCCCTTATGATATATGTATTTTGAAAACAATCTTTTAATTTTATTGACAGTTTATTTTGAAGAGTAAAAGTTTGTGATTTTGGTAAATTCCAGTTTATCTTTTTTTTCTCTATGCATCAGAGTTTTGCTGTCATAGCCAAGAAATCTTTGCTTAACCCAAGGTCACAAAGATTTTCTCCTAAATTTTATTCTAGAGGGTGTATAGTTATTGATTTTACATTGAGATTTATGATCCATTTTAGTTAATTTTCTCTATGGTAGGAGGTATGGATCAAGGTGGGTTTTTTTTCATGAAGTTGTCCCATTTTTCCAATACTGTTTACTAAAGTGGATAGTTTTCCTTTATTCAATTAGATTTGCATCTTTGTCAAAAATTAATTGGCCATAAGAAATTAATTGACCATATAAGTGTGGCTACAATTTCTAGAATCTCTATTCTGATCTACTGATCTGTATGTCTACCATTTTGCCAAAATGACACTGACTTGATTACCATAGCTTTACAATAAGTCTGGAAAGCAGACAGTGTTCATTGCTAGTACATAGTTGCTTGTGGTTTTTTTTTTTTTTTTTTGGTAGATTCTTCGGAATTTTCTAAATGGATAATCATGTAATCTATGAAGATGGACAGTTTTTCATTTCTCGTTTGAATGCTTTTTATTTCATTTTCTTTCCTTATTGCACTGACAAGAACAATGATGAATAGGAGAGGTGACATCAGACATCTGTGCCTTGGTGCCAATCTTAGGGGAAGAGTCTTTCATCATTAAGTGTGGTAGTGACTGAATGTTTTCCAAAGATGCCCTTAATCAGAGTGAGGAAGCTCCTGGCTATTCCTAGTTTATTGAGAGTTTATATCATGAATGGATGTTTAATTTTGTCAAACGCTTTTTCTGCATTTATTGAAATACCCCTTGATTGTGGTGGTGGCTACGCAACTTTTTGTGTTTGTCAAAACTCATTGAACTTTGCACTAAAAAATGTGAATATTATTGTACATAAACTTCACCTAGATTTAAAATATAGAACAATGAACAGAATAGAGGAAATGTTTAAAGATATGAAAGGTTATTTTCTTCAGAATAAAAGAAAGATCGAAGAGCTCGGCTGAAGAATTCATGGAATGCTACACAAGCTAGATAAGAATAAAACGAACAACGCAAATCCCTACACATGATATGTAAGAGTGAAATTTAAGAACCACAAAGAAAAGAAGAAAATTCTAAAATCATAGGGGAGAAAGAAGTGGTAATTTACAATGAAACTGATATCACAGCAGCAACACTGGATAAAAGAAAAAATGACAGTAATATTTTCCATTTTTGAAGTAAAAGAGCTTCAAATTCAGTCTCCTACAGTCAAAGAAACTAGCAGTTCAATGTGAGATTAGTACAAAGATATTCTCCAACACAATACTGGACTTAAAGGAATCTTTTTAATGGTTTTTGAAGAATTACTAAAGCAAGAAAAGAAACACATCTACCAGTAAACAAATACACGTACGTATAAAGGTGAATGAATAACTTAGTTCATTGTTTTTATAAAAGAAAGAAGAAAAACAAAACAATCTGTGATAACTTAGAACTAAAATACTAGATGCCATCGATAGGGTAAATGGGGCACCCTTGAGACGTGTGTAACAGTGGAATCAGAGGGAGGAGAGAGTCTGCTTAGTTTTCTTATTTGGGGAGTACATATAGATATTAAGAAATTTAAAACATTTGTGTGGAAAATTAACAAAAATATGGGTCTTAATAAGTTAAAAGTAATAACTGGAAAATATAAACAGAGTGCTTTACTTTCAAACCAGCAGAAAAGAGTTTGATTTATTCAATGATATGGAAGGGGCAAAAATGAATAAAAAAATGGAAGTATGGTAAGTGGAAAATATAAAATAAGAGAGTATACATAAATCCTAAATGAGTATATAAATGGGTTAAACCAATCAATAAAAACAGACAAGGTAAAAAGAAAACCAAACAGACAAGGTAAAATATGAGATAAAGCACAACTTAGGGACAAAGAGGGATGCTACATATTAATAATAATAATAAATCAAGAAGATGAAATAATCACACATCCATATGAACTCTCTTGCTGAGATCCCAAAAATCATATAAAGCAGTAGCTGACAAAATTATTGGGAAATGCATTTATTAATAATTATAATTGGAGATTTTTTATAATATCCTACATAGCAAAATGTGTAGAAAATATACTTCGTAATGGAAGTTTCTTTTCAAGATCAGGAAAAAAGACAAGAATGCCTGCTATCACTTCTACTTGACATGATGCAGAGTATCACGCCCAATGCAAAAAGACCAGGGAAAAAAATAAGTCTTGTGAGTACAAGAAAGGGAGTGATAATAGAGAGAACATGATGGTCTACATAGTAAATCTATGAAATTAACCACAGGAAGTCAAAGCTACATTGAAGTTGCATATTATGTATATGGGTTGCTGACAGAAAATGCATTTATTACCACCTTTTGACTTCCCTCTGGGAGAAAATCCTGAAGATTGAGATTCTGGTGAAAGTTTAAGTCTGGTTTGCCTGGGACAAGCCCTGTTTATATCTGTTGCCTCATTGTCTGATTAGTGACCCTGAACACTTGAAGATGTACACTGTTTGGGCAATAATCACCTGATTGCCGTAATTCTGATTGATACCTTTTATGTAATGAAAATATCATGACTAGAATATTAAATCAAGTTCACAGTCTAATTATGGTATTGTGTCTTGTAAAATAGTGAACATTATGAAATAAGTATCAATTTATTTGAATATTTAATTTGTTTCCCTTACTGATGTTGTCGTTATGCCCATGCAATTGAAAGAGGCATGAATCATTACTTTGTCTTCAAGCCCTTACCACTATAGTGGTTTACAAGAATAAAGAATGGAAATAAAATAAATTGTGTCCAAAACAAAGAGAAAATAAGAGAAGATATACATCTTAATGGCTACTTAATATTTGGAACATTATAACAATCCTACAATTCACTGTCTTTCATATTTTGTAAAGGTCTCATGCAGACTTAAAAGATTAGGAAAGTACAGATGTGATCTTTAATTTCTATTATTGGAAAGAATTCTTTAAGTAAAAATAAGAACAAAAACAAACACTTGAAAATACAAAGTGAAGAAATTTGGCAAAAATTTAGAATAATAAAAACTAGGAAAATATTTGACAAGAAACTATTAGGTTATTATTAATTTATTCCTGTCCAAGATATCATTATTTTTAAATTACTGCATCTCTGATTACTAAGATTTGATTAGCTTATTTTTGTTATTTTTGTGCCATTTTCAAAGGCATGAAGCCAATCCACAAACTTTAGACATTAGTGTCACGTTTTTTCTATTTGAGTTGCTAACCAACAACAAAATAAACAGCCTGATTTGCATATTTCTGAATATTTTAAGCCATATTTGAGTAAGTGTACTTAAGAATGATGAAATATTGTAAAAGAAATTGGCAAGACTAAGAAAATGCCAAATTATATCATAAATCACAATCTAGGGTAAATGAGTTATAAATTCTATAACCTACAAAGTAGGAACATCCTGATCTGGAAAAGCAGTAAGCTAAAGATTTTAGGTAAGAAAATTTACCTTATTATTGACTTGACAGGGATCACAGATTCATTTAAAAATATGTAAAAGTCTCTAATACACAGTGTTTATCAGCCATGAACTTTTGTCTAAATTTGTGAATGGATTCAATTCACCAGAGCATTGTTTTTGGCTAGAGAAGACAAAACATTGAAATTCTGACATGTCATGTTTAAACAGAGCCTTTCTTTCCCTGTTTTTCTTCCAAACATAACCATGTCCAGTTACATATTTTTAAAGCTCACTCCTTCAAGAAACTTTACTCAGTTCACATTTTGTAAACATCTATCCTTTATGTTATATTCAAATAATATATTTGGTATCATGTTCACAAAGGAGATTTGCCTTACTTTGTGATTTAGATTTATTGGGGGACCAAGATATCCTAATGACTACTGTGAAAATTAATAGAATAACCTCTACTAAATTGGAGTCTGGAAGGCCCATAGAGGGAGCTCTTATGCCTATCAAACAATGTCAATTACTCCAAACCAGAAAAGATGTATGGTTGCATTTCTGGCAGGAAGTGCAACTACTTTACTACTGAAGGAAGATTTGTTTCCCCTCCTGACAACAGCCCAACCAATGAGAAGAGCCGCAGCTCAGCCAATGAGAAACCGTTGACACCTTCAACTGTTACTTTCTTCCAATGGATGTTGGTTTGAACAGCAGCTCTCTATGCCCCTTTTGCTCTATAAAAGCAAGCCCCTTCCTTTATCTCTCTGGATTTGCCTACAGTTTACCATAGCATAAACACCCAAATTGCAATTCTTTGCTGATCCTGAATAAGTCCATTTTTGCTGGAGAAGCAACTGACTATTTCTTTAAGGTCAACACTACCAAAGTTTAAAGTTTATGATTCGGCTCTCCCTCTTAAATTCCAAATCCACATTTCCCTATATCTAGTTAATTCTCTAATTGTATGTCTCACAGGCACCACACTCTCGATGCACGGCTCTATTTCTTATCTTTATTTCTGTATTGACTCTTTATCTTCTTTTTCTCAGTCTGGTTAATGGAATCATGACCAGTGCTAAATAATGAAACAGAACAATTTAGCTGACCTAAACAATTTTATTTCACACTTTGTGAAGCAGACAGTTTCTACTCTCAAAAGTTCAGAGAAGTGCAAAATAAGGGAAAGGGCTGTAAGTTTTTATAGAAAGAGGCAGGAAATACTTGGCTGAAGTTGATTGGCTGAAGTTGCATATGCGACCTTGTTTAGAAAGATCAAGGAACAGGAAGGTAAGTATAGAGCCCAGAGATGCCTTAGTGTTTGGAGATTGGCTGACTGGATATACTGAATTTCTGGTCAAGGGGAGCATTTAGAGGAACACAAAACTTATCTAAGTTTTGGTTTGGTGACATGGCACCCTGGACAGGAGCAGCTCCATCTTGGGCCTGGAAATTTATTTCAATGCCAAGATGCTCAAGTTAGAAAAGCAGGCTTCATTTCAGAAGGTAGTGAAGTACGGCGTGATCTGGGAGAAAGTGTAGTGCACTTGAGTGTGGGATAGGAATGGGCAGAATCCTTACAGAGTAACTCCTAAGTGTGTTCTTTAACCTTTTAGGTTTTACAAACCTGAATAATCAGGATGATAAAACTTAGTTTTTAAATTTGCTGTGAGACGTATATAAGCTAAGGTGTGTATTTTGTAGATAGGAGTAATTTTCAAAATTATTTTTCATCTGTTCCTTAGCAGCATAATCTTGGTTACAATATTTGTACTTTCTCATTCTCTCTCAAATTTGTTTCCTTATCTCTTCTTCTTTCTGCCGTTTCCTTGGTTTATTTCTCATCCAGATATTTTCCACTAACCTCTTTGTCTTCACAACACCAACTGCATCACACCCCAGCGCTTTCCATCTATCCTCCACACTGCAGGAAGGGTGATAGGCATAAAGGGCAATCCTGATTTTATTACCATGGCTCTTTCAAATCCCTCCACCGTTTGTAAAAGTTAAAGATAACAACCAGTGTTGGTAAGCATGCCAGAAAATAGCATCTCATATGCTACTAATGGGAACAAAAATTGATATTTTGCCAGAAAGCAATTTTCGCTATGTACCAAACGTCTTTAAATAGGACTTGTTGGCCCAGCAGTGCCACTTACATGTACTTCTTCTGAACTAAAACAAGAAAATCTGCTCTGGATTTTTGGTAAAGCTTCTTTTATCAGCAAACTTCTAAAACCCTGCTCAATCACTGATCAATATGTTAAATGAAAAACAAGAATAAGAAATACTAATAATGAAAAAGAAAATTACATTTATTAGTGACAAGAGTAGAAATAGTAACCACATATCACAAAATCAAAAGAAATGTCTGCAAAGTTTAGGGAAAATGGAATCAACCCAAAGGAACCAAGACTGGCAGAAGAATTCATTGTTGTGGAGAAAATTCTGGCAAGAAATGGAGGATATATGGTAGATTTCGGAACTGGCAACAGTATTTACTGCCCATCCCTTCAGATCAGTAGCACTGCAAGACAATTAGAAGCAGAACTGTGTTGGGCCGGCCTGGTGGCACAGCGGTTAAGTTCATCCATTCTGCTTTGGTGACTCGGGGTTCGCCGGTTTGGATCTCGGGTGCGGACATGGCACTGCTTGGCAAGCCACGCTGTGGTAGGCGTCCCACATATAAAGTGGAGGAAGATGGACATGGATGTTAGCTCAGGGCTAATCTTCCTCAAAAAAAAAAAAAAAGAAAGCAGAACTGTGGTATCAAACTACCACATGATATAGTCTCATGTGTCAAGCTGCATGATTATTTGCTGATAAGATTTAAAGTAGGTTTAATTTTCTTCTTGATATTTTTCCCATTTAAAAATTTACACTGATGAACATGAATTAATTTAAGTGACAACAAAAAATAAAATAAAATCTTTCAGTGGTTCCTCCATATCCTTAATATAAAAGATAAATTATCTTCTTGTTTTATATTCTAGCTCTGCTGAAATATTTAGTTTTCCAAAATATGCTATGTTCTTTCATCCTTCCACATCTTTGCAACTGCTTTCTCCTGCCACAGTATAGACAGTTCCTTTGTAACCATTTGTTACCCGGCTATAATTTACTTCCTTTATGAAATATTCTGCGAGATCTCCAGGCATAACATGTGTTTCCACTGTTGTGATTCCATGGTACTCTGTCAACACCTCGGTTGCGGTGCTTACACACTGGTGTATTGTTTGTGTACATTTCTCTTTCCTGTACCAGCTTTAGGACTCCAGGGGTTGTGTCATTTGAAACTTTGTATGGAACTTAACAAATATTTGTTGAATGCATATATAAGAAATGGAGCATTAATATTTCACTTTCTTCAGTCTTTTCATTGGGTTGAGTGGGCAAATTTCTCACAATATGGCCCGGAGGACATCTTTGAGTAAAGAAGTACTTTTTTAACATATATTTTTCTTTTTACATTTATCATTACAGACATCTACCCCCTAATGGTGTTTTGATCAATGACAGACTGCATATACCATGATGGTCCCATAGGACCAGTACTATATAGCCTGGGTGTGTAATAGGCTGTGCCACCTAGGCATGTGTAAGTACTGCAGAGGAGGAAGAAATTTTTCTCTACTCTTCTAGGTTCTTATGACTTGTCTAAGAATTAAATTGACGTGAAACAAATTAACAGCAGAAAAACAAACAAAAGTTTAACAATATGAATACATGGGAGAAACCCAGGAAAAGTGAGTAATTTTCCAAAATGGCCAAAGCCCGCACCTTAAATACCATCCTCAATTAAAGACAAAAGAAGATGTTGGGGATGGGGAGAGACAGGGACTTCAAAGGCAAGGAAGGCAATTCACAGGTAGATGAGAAAGAGCAAACATTTGGGGAGCAAGTGTTGGTTTGGTCACAGAGAAACAGAAAAACACAGAAGGGAGCCCAACAAACAGGCTTTTCGAGGATCCTCCCTGTCTACCACCTAGTTCATGTTATGGTAAGGTGAGAGTTTGCTTTCTGAGACAGGTTTTTTGTCTGAATTCTTTTAGGCAATTAAGGGAGAAGTTACATGAAAAACTTTCTGAGTCCTTTGTTTCTTAAAAATAACGTTCATGTTAAACAGACATATTTTAGGGTGGCAAATTTTGTTCTCCTTCAGTACACTCTATGATGTTTTCACAAGGAAGAAATCGCCTAATGATGCATTTCTCAGAATTCATCCCCCTCATTAAGTGATGAATGACTGTATATATTCATTTCAAATGAGTAAATATTTATTTTTTATTCCTTCTACATTTATTTATATTCTATTTTTCCAGAACAAGCAGATCATGTTTCTTGTGTTTGCCTTGCTTCAAATATATGATAAGTTGTATGCACATGAATTCACTTAAATATTTCACAATATGATAAAATTTTTATTCCCTCAACAATAAAAGTCATTACAATGATTAATTGCATTTATTTCTAGATGTGGATGTGAAGGGCTTTACCCTGCACTGTGCAGAGGTGGTATGCTTAGAGAGGCTCAAGAAAACAAACTGATTGCTTTCGTTTTTCTCTGTTCTCATCTGCCAAGAAAAATTCCAAGTTGGCTTTTAGACTTTAGTAGATTACATTTAGGGAAATTATAAATATGTTCCTATGTAGAATGTTTTGTTAAAAAATTTTATGCTGATATTTAGTAAATTTTAAGCTTGTTTAGTCTAAAGCAAATGACTGAGCTCTTTCCAGAACCTCAACTAAACCCAATCTTTGGAGAAAAAAAGAAGCAAAACAATGTTTAATTTTAAGAGAGAAGTTTATTTTAAAAAATGATTAAAGATTTTAACTTTATTGTAACATAATTATTTTTATTTCTTTTTAAACAAAACCATTAAATTGGTCCTTTCCAAAATTTAGACAAATGCTTTTAATAGTAATCTTTTTTGGCAAATTAGAAAGTCCTAAATTTTCATAAAGTGGTGAGCCCTGTCAAAACACTTCTAGGTTTGCCCTTTTTCCAGGTAAAAGTAACAATACCCAAAAATCATACCTAATTTTGGATTCTTAACTAAAATTGCCTTGAAATAACTGGAAATATGGCAAAAGATTTTCTCAAAGTATGCAACATTTTACTCTCAAACTTTGGCTGAAATCTGAAATCAATGTGAGCTTTTACAGAAAAAAAGAAAGAAGGAAGATGGAGAAGAAAAGAAGGAGGAGGGGAGAAAGGAAACACATTAAGTAGAGGTCAATACCACTTTGCTAAAATGTCATTTTGACATTCGACCAAATCTTACTTTAGCAAAACCTGCCTTTTTAGTTTTCATTGTGATTCATGGAGTTATCTGTGATTCACTGGAATGACCACATGCACACAATATAAATAACACAAACCGCGTTTCAAGTTTTCAGAATGTCTAGTTTGGCAGTTTGCCAGCTTTTTCAGGGCAAGAGTAAGGGGGAAATAAAATTTCTACGAAAGTGTTGTTTCTTTTGAAAAACACGATCCAGACTTGCATAGAAACATTGAGTTTCCTATTCAGACTCCTTAAGAAATGCAACATTTTTTGTTATGTGAAATTCGGCACTAGTGCTAAAATGATTGGTTTGTAGAGAGTGTATTTTTCCTCATGTGTTTCCTGAAGTAATGGGTTAAATTATATGACATGCTATGGACATGTCACAATCTGACTCAGTGACTCATATATTGGCAGTGACCATGGAAATAGAGCTACTTTGTTTGAAAGTAATGGGTAGCTAGGTACCTTCTTGACAGTTCAATATGAAAGTGAAATTTAAAGAATTTCACAACAAAGAATATCTGCAAGGATTTGATTTTTGGATCTGTGAATTTTGTTGTGAGATTTTTCATTAAAATAGACTAAAAACCTAAACTTAAAATCCAGGTATGTAGTATTTGGGGGTTTTATTCCCACTCCAGTCCATCCTTTTACTTTTTCATAATTAATTACTTTCATCTATTTCTGGATTTCCTACAGTGTAGATTCCTCTAGAATATTAAAAGTATGTTTAAAAATTATTTTCAACAAAGGGGTGACCTATTACCAGGATAAGTTCCAAGATGACAAGATAATGGAACTGAATGATAAGTAAACTATCTTCACTATTCGAAGAGCTCAGTCTAGGAAAGTTTATTTAATGATTGATAATTTTGAGTAATTTCTCTTGAGGGATATGGCAAATTAAAAGTCATTCAATTTATCACTCATACTAGAAACCCCAGGTTCTACATGGGGTACAAGAAAACATACTGATCTTCCAGTCTGGTTGACCAATGTTTGAATCTTATCTCTGAGAGCTACAAACTGTGTGAAGTCAGGCAATTTCTTTATCATCTGTGAGCATCAGTTTCTCACTTATAAATGGATAAAGAACAAATCAAATCTGTTGGACTTTTCAAGAGTGAAAAATGAGATGTACGTAATTTTTCTAGCACCATGCTTGGCATAAGTAGATGCTCAATTGATGGTAGTTATTGCTATATTTTTAGACTAACAAACTAAAGAACATGATGCAGGTGCATCTATTAGTACTAGATAGATCAATAAAAACAGGTATTTGGGCAAATATAAAAGTTTAATAATGAAAATCATGCAATAACTCAAAAGTTAGTTTCTAATTTTGGTGCATTTTTACTGTTGCAAACATTGTGGCAATATTGGAACAACTTTATCTAAAATCCATACTACTTTTTAAGAAATACATATGTGTTAATTTTTTGGCTTAATTAATTTGACTTAAAGCAAAAGATTGAGGGGAGGAGTTTTAAGATGGTGGCATAGGTAGATGCTGAACTCACCTCCTCCCATAGACACAACAAATTTACAGCTACATATGGAATAATTTTCCTCTGAAAATGAACTGACAACCAGATGAACAGTGCCTCCACAACAAAATATAAAAGAGACACATGAAGATGGGTAGGAGAGGCAGAGACACAGGACCCCACCCAGGTGTGATGACCTACAATTAGGAAAGGTTCCCAAAAACGTGGAACTTTCCCTGGAGGAGTAAAGGGACTGTGTCCACATCGGATGCCTCAATCCTTGGGTTTGGCACCAGAAAGATTATCCCCAAAACATTTGGTTTTGAAAATCAACAGAGATCAAGTCCAGGGAAACTATCAAACTTCAGGGAACTGGGAACCTGGTCTGAAAGGACTTCAGTGCAGATCCACTTGCCCTAAGAAACAGTGAAAAAGCAACATTTTTCAAATTGACTAGACCATAGGTAAGAAGACCAATTTACTAATCCTAAAGCAGCTGCCAGAGAAGCAGGAACCTGCAGTGACTTTCTCTGGGGACAGAAGTGCTGGATGCTGCCATTTTTGCAAATTCATTCTAACTTATTTGTGATGGAGCTGGTGGCACCATTTTTGGTGCCCTTCCTCTAGCTTGCTGGCACAGGTGGGCATGTCCTGTGCCCTACTCAACCCACATAGCAGCTGCACAGCAGCCAGGCCAGGTTATCACCCTGCACCCTGCCCACCTCACACCAAATCTGCAGCTGTGCCATGGCTGATGAGTGTGCACAGCTCAAACGAGGATGTTCCTTGAGTATCTGGCTCTGAAGGCAAGGGAGATTGCACTTCTAGGCCTCACAAGTCATCTCCTTAAAAAAATCCACTCCTTCAAGACTGAGAGAAGTAGCTGTTTTGCTTAATAGATGTAGACAAACACAGAGAGTCAAGTAAAATGGAGAGACAAAGGAATATGCTCCAAACTAAAGAATAATACAAAGGCCCAGAAGAAGACTTAATGAAGTGAAGATAAGCAACCCACCTGATGAAGAGTTCACAGTAATGGTCATAAAGATGCTCCCTGAACTCAAGAGAAGAATGGATGAGCACAGTGAGAACTTCAACAAAGAGATAGAAAAAATAAGAAAAATTCCAAAACGGAACTTATAACTGAACTGAAAAATACACTAGAGGGATTCAACAACAGAATAGATGAAGTAGAAACATAAATAAGTGAACTGGAAGACAAAGCAATGGATCTCACTCAGAGAAACCAGAAAAATTTTTTAAAATTTAAAAAGTGAGAATATCTTAGGAAACCTCTGGAACAACATTAAGCAGAATAGCATTTGCATTATAGGGGTCCCAGAAGAAGAAGAGAGAGAGAAAGGGCCGGAAAATTTATTTGAAAAAATAATGGCTGAAAGCTTCCCTAATCTTGGGGAAGGAAACAGACATCCAGGTCCTGGAAGCCCAAAGAGTTATAAAGAAGATGAACCTAAAGAGAACCACACCAAGACACATTACAATTAAAATTAGAAAGGTTAAGGGCAAAGAAAGAAATTTAAAAGCAGCTAGAGAAAAATAACTTAGTATGTATAAAGAAAATGCCAGATAGCAATCAATGTCTTTTTCAGCAGAAACTTTCCAGGCCAGAAGGGAGTGGCGTGACACATTTAAAGTGCTGAAAGGAAAATATTTCCAATGAAGAATTCTCTACCAGGCAAGGTAATCATTCATAATTGAAAGAGAGATTAAGACTTTCCCAGATAAGCAAAAGCTATGCAGTTCCTCTCACCACTAAATCAGTGGAATAAGAAATGTTAAGGGACTCCTCTAAACTAAAAAGAAAAGAAACTAATTAATAATAAGAAAACTTACTAATGTAACAATATCACCGGAAAAGGTAAATATATGGTAAGGGTAGTGGATCAATCACTTATAAAGCAGGTATGAAAGTCAAAAGACAAAAGTAGTAAAATTAATTAAAATTACAATAGTTAAGAGAAGCATATAACAAAAAGACGTAAAATGTGTCACCAAAAATACAAAATGCAGGAGGAGAGCAAAATGTAAAGCTTTGGAATGTCTTCAAATTTAAGTTGCTATCAACTTAAAAGTTATTGTTATATACATAGGATGTTATATGTGAGCCACCCCGTAACTACAAAGAAAGAACTTAAAGTAAATACACAAAAGAAAATGAGAAAGGAATCTAAACAGAATACAAAAGAAAGCCATTAAACTCCAAAGGAAGAAAGTAAAAGAAGAAAGGAACAGAGAGGAACTACAAAAGACAATAACTGCATACCTATCTATAATTACTTCAAATGTAAATGGACTAAATTTTCCAATCAAAGACATAGAGTGGTTGAATGGATTGAAAAAACAAGAACTAGCTATATGCTGTCTATAAGAGACTCACTTCAGAAATGAGGATACACACACACTGAATGTGAAAAGATGGAAAAGATATTTCAGGCAAGAACACAAAAAGAAAGCTGGTGCAGCTCTACTCATATAAGACAAAATAGACTTTACAACAAAGACTGTAATAAAAGACAAAGAAGGGCACTACATAATGATAAAGGGGTCAATCCAGAGAGAACATAAAACATTTATAAATATGCATGCACCTAACCTAGGAGCACCAAAATATACAAAGCAAATATTAACAGATCTAAATGGAGAAACTGAAAACACTACAATAATAATAGGAAACTTTAGCACCCCACTTACAGCAAAAGATAAATCATCCAGATAGAAAATCAATGGGAAAATATTGTACTTAAATGACACATTAGACCAGACGAAATTAAAGATATATACAGAACATTCCATTCAAAAGCAGCAGAATACACATTCTTCTCAAATGCACCTGGAATATCCTTCAAGATAGACCACATGTTCCACAAAACAAGTCTCAATAAATTCAAGAGGGTTAAAATCATATCAAGCATCTACTGCAACCACAATAGTATGAAACTGGAAATCAATTACAGTAAGAAAACTGGAAAACCCACAAAAACGTGGACATTAAACAATATGCTACTAAACAACTAATGAGTCATCACAGAAATCAAAGGAGGAATTAAAAAGTACCCAGGGGCAAACGAAAACAGAAATATGACATACCAAAATCTATGGAATGCAGTAAATGTGGTCCTAAGAGGAATGTTCATAGCAACAGGCCTATATCAGGGAAAAAGTAAAATCTCAAATAAACAATCTAACTTTACTCCTAAAGGAACTTGAAGAAGAACAAAGCCCAAAGTTAGTAGAAGGTAGGAAATAATAAAAATCACAGCAGAAATAAATGAAATAGAGACTAAAAAGACAATAGGAAAGATCAATGAAACTAAGAGCTGGTTCTTTGAAAAGATGAATAAAATTAAAAAATATAAACAAAATGTAAACAAAAGTTTACCTAGACTCACCAAGAAAAAAAGGAGGAGCACTCAAATAAATAAAATCTGAAATGAAAGAGAAGTTATACCTGATACCACAGAATACAGTCATAAACTATTTTGAACAATTATACACCAACAAATTAGACAACCTTGAAGAAATGGATAAATTCGTAGAAACATACAATATTCCAAGACTGACTCATGAAGAAATAGAAAGCCTGAAGACTAATTACTAGTAAGTAGATTGAATTAGTTATTGAAAACCTCTCAACAAATAAAAGGCCAGGACCAGATGGCTTCATTGGTGAATTCTTCCAAACATTCAAGAGAAAAATTAATACTTATCCTTCTCAAACTCTTTCAAAAAATTGAAGAGGAGGGAACATGTCCAAACACATTTTTTGAGGCCACCCTGATGCCAAAACCAGATAAAGACACCACAAGAAAAAAAAATTATAGGCCAATATACTAGATGAACACAGGTACAAAAATCCTCAACAAAATATTAGCAAACTGAATTCAACAGCACATTAAAAGGATCATACGTCATGATCAAGTGAGATTTATTCCAGGGATTCAATATCTGCAGATCAATCAAAGGGGTACACCACATTAGCAAAATGAAAAAGAAAATCATATGATCATCTCAATAGGTGCAGAAAAAGCATTTGATAAAATTTACATCAATTTATGATAAAAATCCTTAACAAATTGGTATAGAAGGGTTGTACTTCAACATAATAATGGTCATATATAACAAACCCACAGCTAACATTACGATCAGTGAGGAAAAGCTAGAAGCTGTTCCTTAAGATTAGACAAGACAAGTATGCCTACTCTTGCTGCTTTTATACAACATAGTTTTGGAAGTCCTAGCCCCAGCAATTAGGCAAGGAAAAGAAACAAAAAACATTCAACTGAAAGGAAGTAAAACTGTTTCTATTTGCAGGTGATGATACTATATATAGAAAATCCTAAAGACTTCAGCAAAAAATTGTGAGAACTTATAAGCGAATTCAGTAAAGTTGAAGGATACAAAATCATATTGAGAAATCGATGGCATTTCTATACACCAATAACAAACTATCAGAAATAGAAATTAAGGAAACAATTCCATTCACAATTGCTTCAAAAAGAATAAAATGGATAGGAATAAATTTAACCAAGGAGGTGAAAGACCTGGACATTGAAAACTATAAGGAACTGATGAAAGAAACTGAAGAAGACACAAATAAATGGAAAGATATTTTGTGTCATGAATTGGAAGAATTAATGTCATTTAAGATGTCCATGCTACCCAAAGCAATCTACAATTTCAAGGCAATCCCTATCAAAATTCCGATGGCATATTTCACAGAACTAGAGCAAATAATTCTAAAATTTGTATGGAATCACAAAAGATCCCAAAGTGTCAAAGCAATTTTGAGAAAGAATAACAATGTTAGAGGTATCACTCTCCCTGATTTCAAACTATACTACAAAGCTATAATAATCAAAACAATATGCCATTGGAACAAAAAGAGACACACAGATCAATGGAATAGAATTGAGAGCCTAGAGATAAACCCACACATCTATGGATAGGTAATTTATGACAAAAGAGCCAAGAACATACAATGGAGAAGGGAAAGTCTCTTCAATAAACAGTGTTGGGAAAACTGGACAGCCACATGCAAAAGAATGAAACTGGATCACTATCTTACACCACACACAAAAATTAACTCAAAATGGATTAAAGGCTTGAATGTAAAACCTGAAACCATAAAATTCTTAGAAGAAAATGTAGGTGGTTAGCTGCTTGCCATTGGTCTTAGTGATGTTTTTGTGGATCTGACTCCAAAGGCAAGGGAAACAGAAATGAAAATAAACAAATGGGATTACAACCAACTGAAAAGCTCCTGCACAGTGAAGAAAACCATCATCTAAATGAAAAGGCAACCTACGGAATGGGAGAAAATATTGGCAAATTATACATCTAATAAGGGGCTAATATCCAAAATATATAAAAAACTCATACTACTCAATAACAAAAAAAGAAACAACCCGATTAAAAGATGGGTGGAGAATCTGAAGAGACATTTTTCCAAAGAAGACATACAGATTGCCAACAGGCACATGAAAAGATGTTCAACATCATTAATTAGGGAAATGCAAGTCAAAACCATCAGATATCACCTCACACTTATTAGAATGGCTATTATCAAAAGGACAAGGAATAACAAGTGTTGGAGAGGATGCAGAGGAAAGGAAACCCTCGTACGCTGTTGGTGTGATTATAAATTGGGGTAGCCACTATGGAAAACAATATGGAGGTTCCTCAGAAAATTAAGAATAGAAGTGCTATATCATCTAGCTATTCCACTACTGGATATTTATCCAAAGAACACAAAAACATTAATTTGGAAAGATATATAATATACACTCTTATGTTAATTGCAGCATTATTTACAATACCCAAGAGAGGGAAACCATCTACACGTCTACTGATGGATGAATGGATAAAGAAGATGTGGTGTACATATATCCAATGGAATACTACTCAGTCATGAAAAAGAATGAAGTCGCCATTTGCAACAACATGGATGGATCTTGAAAGTATTATGCTAAGTGAAATAAGTCAGAAAGAGAAAGACAAATACCTCACATGATTTCACTCATATGTGGAAGCTAAAAACAGAACAAAGCTAAACTAAAACAAGTGAATAAACAAAACAAAAACAAACTCATACACACAGAGGCAGTGCAGTTCTTAGCAGAGGGGAAGGGTTTTGGGGGTGGGCTAAAGGAGTGAAAGGGGTCGATTCTAGGGTGACAGATGGTAACCAGACTTTTGGGAATGATTACTTTGTAGTTTATACAGATGTTGAATTATAATATTGTACAGCTGAAACTTATATATACCAAAAAAAAATAGTTACCCAGAAATAGTCTGATTCTTTCAAGAATGTAGAGAACTTTTAAAAATTTCTCTTTCAAGTTGTCTAACTTTGAGGATTAGTATTGTTTTTTAAAAGCAAAATGTCAGGGGCTGGCCCTATGGCCAAGTGGTTAAGTTCACATGCTCCACTGCAGGCGGCCCAGTGTTTCATTGGTTCGAATCCTGGGCGCCGACATGGCATTGCTCATCAAACCACGCTGAGGCAGCGTCCCACATGCCACAACTAGAAGGACCCACAACAAAGAATATACAGCTATGTACTGGGAGGCTTTGGGGAGAAAAAGGAAAAAAGAAATCTTTAAAAGCAAAATGTCATAATTTTCTGTTCTTAATGTAATAGTGTAGAAATTTTTAAACATTTATTTTGATATAATTTAAAGTTTACAGAGACATTGCCAGAATAAAGCAAAGAATTCTCATATATTTCTTACCGAGATTCACCAATTGTTAATGCTTTTGCTCCAGTTACTCCATCATTCACTTTCTTTATAAACATGTTTTCTATCTTTTGAAAGTGGTTGCAGATATCACACCTCCCTACTCCTAAATACTTGAGTGTGTTTTTCTTAAGAACAAAGACATTCTCTTGCATAGCCAGTGAAATGACCCAAATCAGAAAATACAACATTGATACATTAGTACTACTTTGTTCTGGGCCAGCCCTGGTGGCCTAGTGGTTAAGTTCAGTGCACTCTGCTTCAGTGGCCCCGGTTCAGTTCCTGGGTGCCTACCTACACAACCCATCTGTCAGTGGCCAAGCTGTAGTGGTAGCTCACATACAAAAAGAGGAGGAAAAGTGGCAGCAAATGTTAGCTCAGGGCGAATCTTCCTCAGCAAAAGAAAAAATAGTATTACTTTGTCCAGAGCCCATATTTGACTTTTATCCATTATTCCAGTAACGTTCTATATAATTATTTTTCCTGGGCTAAGATTCCCAGGATTATGAATTACACTGAGTTGTCCTGTTCCTTGAGCGTCCTTTAATTTGGAATAATGCCTCTGTCTTCTTTTTTCTCTCATAACGTTGGCAGTTTTAAAAGTGCCTATTATTTGGTAGGATGTCCCTCAGTTTGGGTTTATCTGATGTTTCCTCTGATTAGATTCAGGTTATGCATGTTGGGCAGGGAAACAGATGTGATATTGTGGTCTTCTCAGGACATCACACCAGGAAGCACGTGATGTTGGTTTGTCCCTTTATTGGGGGATATTGGCTATAATCATGTGGCTATGATGGTTCTGCTAGGTTTCTCCGCTGTAAAGTCACCATTTCCCCCTTAGCAATTAGTAGGTAATTTGTGGAGAGATACTTTGAGGCTATGTAACTATTCTTTATTCCCCAAACTTTCACCTACTCTAAGCATTCACTGATAATTTTTGCTTAAGTCAATTTTTATTATAATGGTTGCAAAATGGCGACTTTCTAACTCTACCATTCTGCCCACATTTATTAGCTGACATTCTACCTAAAGTGATAACATTTCCTCCTCCCACCCCACCCTCATTTAGTTTAAATTTATTTATTTATATTTGTATGGATTCATGGATTCTTATTGTATCCATAGAGTCTTCTTAAAATTAACCTATTCATTGAATCTGTTACCACCATCATTTTAAGCATTCTTTTTTCATTATTTTCACACTTAGGGTAAACTTTCCTTTTCTGGGAGTAGTTTTATCTCAATCCTCTCTTATCATTCTTGTGCATTTTTTCAGGACCCCTTTGCTCTCTGCAAATGAGTGCAGGGGACTTCAAAAATTGGCTCTGCTGGAATTTGGTGCTTATTTTTCTACTCCTAGGTAATTTGTGGCTTGTAATAAATCTGTTTTCTAGTTATGCCAAAGGTGTGAGTTTTGTGTGGTTTTACTTGTTCTTCTTGTTCAGAGAAATTTGGATTAGGTAACTGCCATTACCTCAAGACCCAGGACGCTTACATGTGAAGACTTTTAAAAGCTGGCATTGAATTTCCTTTAATGAAGAGGAATTGTCCTTGTTTGTAAAACAATAAAACTTGAGAAGATATTCTTCAGTATAACATGAAAAGTTAATGGCATGGGTACTGAGAAAATGGAAAAGAGAGAGAGAGCCAGTATTCTCTGTGAAAGCGATGAACAGATATTAGGTAAAGAATGGTGAAAAGAGTGAGAGCGAAGAGAGCAGGAAGGAGAAGACAAATGGCCAAGTAACATGACAGACATCCTTGGACGAAAATGGACAGTAAGAAACTACTGAAGGTGGGTCAAAGAAGTGTAAAGATTGAGAACATCTAATTTTAAATTTTAAGTTTTTTGAAGCCACGTAAATACATTCTTCTGTCACTTCAAATCATAATTAAACATATCACATATGCAAATACTATGGTTGAGGAGTTTGTGGGGATATTCAAAGGAAAGATGTTTCTTTTTGTTCTTGGTTTGTTACAGAACAGGGGACAGGAAAATAGTTATAGGGGATCAGATGCTAATGACGTCAACAGTCCAGGGGGGCAGGCAGGCAGAGCTAGAGTAACTATTAAGATATTAACGCCAGAGAACTCTCAGGAATCTTGACGAGGGCGCTAGATTTTCCACAGAACATGGGATAGAGTGCTTGAATCAATTTTTTCTGACTTTCAAAGGTCAATAAATACACTTATCACACTAATACTGTTAAGTTTTTCTAGCATGTGAAAAGATAAACAAAATTCATCCTATTTGGGGTTCAGTTTATAAGCAAGTTTTGGTTTTATCATTCATCAAAGAGGTTTGTACTCATTCATGTGAATAATTTGATTTATTAAACTTATCTCCCTAAGTAAGATAGTTCAATTGTGCAGTAAATACTTAAATCTTACTACTCTGACAAGATCTCAGGAAAAAATAAGAGTTAGATGTAAGCTGTGAAATGGACTAAGTCAGGAAAAGTCATGTTTAATGGCTAGAAGTTGTATGAAGAAGGAGACCCAAGGACATGTTTAAGTGTAGGTCACAGACTGGGCCTGCTGTGCTCCGTGTTGTATGCACTCTGTTATGATGACCCCACTGATGATTATCCTCCTCAGGACAGGAAAAGACAGGGACTGGCAGGTTGAGAGCTGATCCACAAGGCATTTACCAGTAGCCACATCTGCCACAGAGACTGTGTTTTATTACAGTCAAGGACAGGAGAATGAAAGTTTGGGTGATTGGTTCCAGTTCTATCTTTTCCATTATTTTATATCTAGAGTACCCAATAATTGGTTGTCTTTTCCTTTGCTGGATACAAAAGATGTGTAAGTTCAGTTGAACTATGCAGGTATGCTAGAGAGATTTGAAATAGAAAATAGGCAAATTACCCCAGAAGCTATTCTGCAGTAGGATCAAACAATACTCGTAAAGAAACATATTCCTAGTAGTGTGATAACTATTAAAACCATCATTTGTTCATTGGAATCAGCCAAATACATAAATGGTTTATATGGTATTTGTAAAGGGTTATAACATCCCTTTCTGAGAGGTATTATAAACGACTTCTGTTAACTCTCAAAGGCTCCACTCTTACCTCTCACCACGTGAGTAGCTAGTTTTGTGGAAATAATACCAATTAAGTTCCAGGCTTCCATTAATTTTTGGTAACCTTGATCAAGTTTTGCAACTTCCTCAGCTGTAAAATTACATGGATAAAGTACATGACCTCAAAGATCACTTCCTGCCATAGGTATCAGGGATGCTGAGTTCCTTCATTCAGTTAGATCATAGGAGCAAGACATTAGCTCTAAGGAGAACCACACTGGTATTCTTTAGGAGAGTCAAGTAGAAAAATTATTTCCCAGCTTTTCCACTCACTAGCTTTACAAACTGCGATAGATCACTTAACCTCTCTAAACCTTAGTTTCTTTGTCTATAAAATGGTAAGAAAGTAAGGTAATAAAGCATCCTTTAGTGGTTGGTCAGAGGATTAAATGAGGTAAAGCCTGTAAAAGATCTACTATAATATTGGACACATAATAAGTTGTCATTAAATGATTATTTTCTTCTTTATTTCAAATATATTATCATGATTTAAATTGGAGCTTTGATCATCAGGCCTGCAAATCAAGTAGGATATCACTGGATTGCCCACCTATTTTATTTTCAGAATCTCCCTAGTCATTTAGTCAAAAATTTCTGCAGCCATCCCTTCTGACTGCTGTGTTAGTCCTGATTCCTCACATGGTAATTATGCACATTTTGCTTCTGCCGGTTAAATTGCCACTAACTGGCCTCTACCACTCTGGGATTCTTCCCTCTCTATTGAAATAATGGCTCTAGTTTCAGTTGTAGGATCTCTCATCAGCATCCCTGGCATTTGTAAACTAGACACAGACAGCTCCTTGCTTCAAAGATGCATGTGTTCCACTCACCAACGTTTGCCTCAAGCCCTTTGGTGAGGGGATCTCTTCTAGGCTTTCTTGGAAACAGTAGTTGTGGGGTGGATGGGTGGGTGGGTAACACACACCATAAATCTTCTCCAGATTTTATTTTGCAAAGTCTTTCACTATGTTCCTTTAATTTATATCAAAGGATTTTTAGTGTCACAACTTGGCTTACATGGGTTTAATTTTCCTGCCAAACCAATCATTAGAACCACTCCCAATTGCTAGAAGTAGCACACTAAGTCCAGAATCTCTAAGTGGTTGACAGAGATATTACTCATATTGATACATTTAAACCCACATTTAAATTCTTCCTTTGTTGATCAGAATTCTCAGAATCAACTTCTTCACTGATTTCCAATATTTATGCATGTATGAATTAACAAAGTACTGTGATTTTTTTCATGTGTAACCCTTTCCTTCCCAAGTTTGGTTCTGTAATTGGCGTTCTGGAGCATACCCTTATATATTCAACACATATCTGTGAAGTGTCAGCCTCATGCCAGGTCCTGTTCTCAGAACTGGAAATGTAAGAAACAAGGTGAGTACAAATCCCTGTCCTCATGGAACTTTCATTGTAGTAGGGGAGACAAGATAAATAAGATAAAACAAATAAAATACATGTCACGTTATATTTGATGGCTTTAAGGGCGGAGGAGAAAAATAATGCGTGGAAGGAACGTATGAGAGATATATGTGTGACATTTTAAATAGGGTGGCCACCAGGAAAGCTCACGTTAAGAAAGTGTGAGTTTTGAGTGAAAAAGAAAAAGACATGATATAGTTAGCCATGCATATGTCTGAGATAAATATGGTAGAGGGAATGTCAAATGCAAAGGCCCTGGGGTGGGAGTATGCCTGGTATGTTAG
This sequence comes from Equus caballus, assembly GCF_041296265.1. NCBI lineage: Eukaryota > Metazoa > Chordata > Mammalia > Perissodactyla > Equidae > Equus > Equus caballus. The sequence goes on along the minus strand of NC_091685.1, from coordinate 67,499,434 downwards.
GGGAACATTAAATAGGCTAATATGCCATAAGCAGAAAGAATGAGAGGGAAGTACTAGGACATGAAGTCAGAAAGGTAATGGGGACCAGTTGTGTTGGGCCGTGTATGTCCTAGTAAGGGCTTTGGCTTATATTCTCCTTGCGATGGGAAGCATAGAGGAAGTTTTGAGCCGAGGAGGGATGTGATACGATTTACATCTATTAGGATCATCCTGATTGCTCTTATGAGACTAGAGTGTGTTTTGGGAGTGGGAGACGGGGGAGGTAAAGTTGACCAAGTGCAGTACTATGGAGACCATTAGGAAGTATTGCAGTAATTTAGTAAACAGACTATGGTGGCCTGGACCAGCATGGTGGCAGTATGGGAAATTAGAAGTGTCAGATTGTACCTATATATTGAAGATTGAGCTAACAGGATTCACATGTGCGTTGTAATAGACAGAGAGGAGTCACTGAAAAAATGATGAATTCTTTACTGAAATGGGAATGACTATATGAGGAACTGCTTTGGGTGGGATTATCAGGAACTTAAACTTGGACATGTTAGGTCTGAGATGCCTGACATTTTAAAGGAAAAGTCAGGTAATAAATTAGGTTTGGGTCCAGGTATATGGGTTTGCAGTTCAGCATGTAGATAGCATTCAAAGGCAAGGGGCTGGATAGGATCTTTAGGGAGCGAATGTAGATGAGAAAGAGAAGGGGACTAAAGAGAGCTGTGAAACACTCTAGTATTGAAGGTTGAGGAGATGAGAAGGAACCAGAACGGCATCACAGTGTCCTGGAAGTCAAGAGAGGTTTGCTTCAGCGGAATCAAATCACAAAATTGAGTGGGGGTAGGGTGGGATTCCTCATTACAACTGGCTTTTTCTTGCAGGTGACTCCTTCAGATCAGGATGCAGCAACATTCTCAAGGAAGAGGAAACCATCTTTATACCACAAAGGTCTAAAGTCTGATTCCACCGACAAGGGAGGTTCCCTGGGTGGTTGGAGTTTCAGGATACGCGCAGAACTTCAAATCCTCCCGTATATCTCCATTTCAGTTCCCCAGTGCTCATTTGATACTGACCAATGTGCTGTACGATGCAATGTATGGGTAAGAATATGGGCTGCGGAATCGATTGTTTTCATCCCAGCTCCGCTCCTGCCAGCTATTTGACCTATGAAAATTCACTTAACCTCTCTGTACTTTGGTTTCTTAATCCGTGAAATAGAGAAGACAATAATACTTAAAAGGATGCTTCTGAATATTAAATATGATAATACAAATATAGCACTTAGAACAGTGCCTTGAACATAGCATTTTCTAAGTGCTAGCCATGCCTATCATTATGAGGCTTGACGAGGCTGAGAATTCAACTGATATTACAGTTGGACAACTCACAGCATAAATCTTTGGCCACTTTAGCCCTGCAGCTGCTTGAGCTAAGGAATCATTTTGAATGGTTTTAGAAAGTCCCTGGGTTTCTAAATGTCCTTGATTTGAGCCAAGAATTTAGGTTTTTAAACTTTTTAATGAGTTAATTTTTCTTCTTTAAATTCTATTTCATGATAGAATAAGGTTGATTTTTTTCACTATAGGAGTAATACAATGTATTATAAAAAAAATCACCACTGCAGATACATGTAAAGAAAAAAGTTAAAATAAAATGAAAGCTCTTTACCCTGAGGTGACATTAACGTTTTGGTGAATATTCTTCTATGCATCTCTGTATACATCCCTGAAGTTCTGTGGGCCTGCGTTTTCACAGGAGCCCCAAGAACTCCATGCTCCAGGACTCTCAACTCCAGTTCTCAAAGTTCTCTGGTACAAGAAGAACTAAATCTTGCACTCATTTCGTCCATCAAGATCTTGGAGGAGCAGAGGCTGTGTTTGTACCCTGCCAGCTCTTGAATCTCCCCTGGTTAGAAAAGGAAAATGGCAGTTGACTTGGATTTGAGAAGCAGGCTGTCGACACAGATTGATGCCTATTCTTTTTAATAAAGTGTCTAGTGACAATAAATTAGCGCTTCTCACATCCATTCATTATGTACTTCATGCACTGTATGTGCTAGGCAATATGATCCCCTAAATCTTTACCCCAGAAGGTATTTTATCCTAGGAGACCATAGGCAATACAGATTTTCCTCCTTATAATGACTGCTTATTCATCTATCTTTTTGTCATACCATCTCTTGAAAAGTTTACTTCTTTGCAAATGACTCTTTTCTTTACAAGTGTAATGACATTTTTTTTGTGCTTCAAAATGTGCTAAAGATAAATATTACAAGAAGTAATAGTTCAGCATTATATTTTCAGGCAAAGACATACTCATCAGTAGACTTGACAAAACAGTTTATAGTCTAAGAATATTCTATAGAGTTGTGTTTAGATGAAAGCAAAATTGTGCTCTGCATACACAAACCAAGCGAAAAGAGATGATTCTTGAGTCTGTTTAGTGCATGCACCGTTCCTGCATTTTAAAATACTCTTGTGTTTTGCTCTTAAAGTGGTTTCAAGAACATTAGTTTTAAGTATAGTTTTAGGTTGAAAATTGGTGAATAAAATGATGTAAAAAGAAGTGTGCCTCCAAGAATGACTGCCTTGCACTCTTCCTCCACTAGCTGCCATCTATGTTCCAGTTTCCTCTTCCTCTTTTAGTGAGGACGTTAAACCTTCACTGCACTAAATTTTATATGTAAACTCTTTATTTTCAACTGTTGTTATTAATTACGTAGACTTGTTTTCATTGTTCAATTTATATATTTTTCTAACAACTGAAAATTGTTTGGATATTTTGGTTTGGGATGAAACGAATCATAATTTGTTCCATCAAAATTAATATAATTTTCAAAAAATTTCATGGCTTTTCTTTGAGCAGCAAAGTTTTCAAGAATGAATTAAAGTTATTGGGAAAGATATAGGTGTATGTATTTAGTTGCTTCACCACCAAAGCATGTTTCCCATGGGCTGCCAGATTCCCATTCAGGAATATTAAGGAGACTACCTACCTATGGCCTCTCCTAAACTAGATAATAAGTCCTACATCCCCCATATTTTCATTTCTCACAAGCCTCTTCCCATTATTAATATCTGTATTAGTCAGGACTTTTGCTCATAAGAAGGGAAACCAAATCTCACTGTCATAGAAAATTGGGATTTTCTGGAATAATATAAAGGGTTTGGAGAATTGAAGAGAATCTGGAAGCAGGAATCAAAGCTTCAGGGTCATTCTGTCCTGGAATTACAGCCCAAAGTTGCTGGGCATTACTGCCACCACTCAGTCATTGCTCGTGCCATTGGGTCTGACTTTTGCACAATTAATCCTAATCATCCCTTAGGCATTGTCTCATTTGGTCCAAATTAAAAATAGTGGGCAAGACAGTCCACTGAACTTGAGTCTTGCGCATGGGTCTCAACCACACCCAGTGTATGAAGAGAAGTGTCTCCTCCCTTTGGATTCTGTAGGGGGAGGTGGGGTACTGCATACCCTTAGTATCACACCCGAGGGGGAGTCTTCTGAAAGAGAAAGGGATAATTCATGCTGGAAATTCAAAAGAAAACACATATCCTCTATAGTTGTCTTTATCTTGGAAGTAATGATAAACCTAGCTATGAAGAAGTAAATCTCAGGGGAGATCATTTTCAACAAGAAAAGAGAAACGTAAAGTAGCACCATATACTGGACTGAGGAGGGTGCCACCTGGAGCAGCAATATCTGGCTGAGCCTCTTTAGTAGGGATCCTAATGCAGTTATTTTAATTGTCAAAGATTAATAAGAAAATAAAAGAAGGGGTTTAATATTTAAATAGTGCAGTCATCATGCCATGTGAAACCAAACAACAGAATGACTCCCTGTGTGAACAAGGTTTGGAATGTCAGTATGATATTCCTATTGACTGTGGTGATTTTATTTCAGGAAAATGGCATCATCTGCCATATTAGGTTAATGTTAGAATATTTTTGGTTTTTTGTTTGTAAGTTTCTTTTGGTCTCATAGTTATACGAGAGCTATAAGAATACAGGTTGTATGTCTTTTTTTATGCTTCTGCATATCTGTGTCAAAAGGGGCAGTACATTACCCTTTTTAGAGAAACACTACTGTTTCCTAGCTTTAATTAATAGACATACAAACTTGTCTTTATTCCAAATGCCACTAACTGACACACTAGAGATACTTTTTTGATACTTCTTATCCTTATTCTTATGAAAACAGTTGTTTTGTGTCGCTACTTGTGAGAAACTCTCAAGTGGGAGGCTGAACTAATGGCTAAGAATTCAAGTTTCGGATTCAGACAGCTCTGTGATGTTGGGAAAGGAACTTGGCCTTCGGTTTCCCTATTTAGAAAATGGACTAATAATACTCAAATCACTCGGTTGCATAGCAACCCAACAAATACAGCCTAGTACATAATAGGTATTTGATAAATAGTGGATATACTGTTAACTTTGGAATTATATTATCATGAAAGCTTCAGTATTGTCTGAGGAGATATTTTCTGGGATGCTTGTAGTTGTTTAACATTTATCAGGTGAAAACAGTGTTTCGATTCCCGGAAATTAGAATCGCCGCTCAAAGAAAGCAGCTGATCTGATCGTTGAGGGGGGCTTAGTCAAGGACGGAATATGAAAGTGACAGGTCTCCGTGACAAGTCTTTCTCTCTTATCTTATTTTCTCCTCCTCTTTCTCTCCCTCTCTCTCTTTTAAGCACCACAAGAACCCCTCTATACATGCTTTTTTTTTTCTGTTTACTTCTCAAATATTCATACAGCTCATTATAATGATGAATTTAGACTTGTAAAATAACAATTTGAGTCATTTCTACTCTCTGTTCACCAAGTTTTAGTAACAAAATTCCAAAATTATTTTGCCAGACGAAAGTCCTCTTTAACATTTGATCCTATTGCCTACACACACCTGACACAGTTTCCTGTGGCTGCTGCGTGTGCGAGAAGAGACTCTAAGGCCTTCAAGCACATGAATTCGGAACTCAGTCCTTTATTAGGGCACATAGTTAGAGTCCATATGCCTTGAACTCTATAATGGAGCACACTGGGTCAGACATCAAAGTCCTATTGAACATACGCTCATGACTTAGGCTGCACATTAGAATAAGTGGAGAGTTAAAAAATCTACTAATACCTGGATTTTAATCCACTGAGATTCTGATCTAATTTGTTTCAAGTGTGACTGGGTATCTATCGTTTTAAAGTTCCCCCAGGTGTTTTTAAAGTTCAGCAACGAAAACCTTGGCTTTAGATCATTTCAGGCCCTAATTAATATCTATTGCCCTCTACATCATGTAATTAAGCCATTTGTGGAACAGTTTTCCCGCCAGATAACTGATGGCTATTTCGCTGGAGATACTAGGTCTCTGATGGATGATTATCACTCATTTCACCTTGGACGTACAGCTCACAGAATGCACGTTGGCAGTAAAGAGCAAGCAACTACCAGGAAGCTAGCAAAGTAGTTGCGATACATCTAAAGCAGTACCTCAAGTGATTGCTGAGAAAAAGAAAAATACAGTGACGTGATACGGAGGCTTCCTGTATTAGGGTGGTGAGGTATGAAGGAGGCCTTGGATGGTTAGAGTTTCTTCAGTTCTATGATTCTGTGATCCTGGGTGTCTGCCTGAAAAGGGCAGCAATGGGGTTAGGGAGAAGACTTGAGCAAGAAAGAGAAAAAAGTTTTGAAATCAGAAGCCTGTGTTCTTATTTCTCTTTTGTGTTTCACTAGGGGCCTTTAGCAATTATCACAATCGATTTATCTCCTGCAATTCTCTCTTCTCTTTCCTGGCAGACAAATCTTAGATGAAAATATCTAAATGGATTTCCCTCTTTCTCTTTAATGTATTAATATTCCTACTAAGACTTCTCTCTACTAATGGATCCCAATGGGTTCAACTTTTCCAAAACACTTTCTGCCATAATGAAGGTGCAGCATCAGCATCTACTTACTTGTCTCTGGTCTTCATGGAGAAAAGTGTGAAAGGCAAGTTAGTAGGCTTCACTTCTTCTGGCACATAGATGAAAAATTCAGCCCTCTTCATTTTACCTAAATATCTCCTTCTCTGACTTAAGCATTTGGATATTTGATTAAATTCCAGCTCATACTTACATATACAACTTCCTACTGCCCATCTCCATCTAGAAGTCTCATAGTAGAAATCTTGCCCATTATGCCTCATTTCACTTTTTCCACCTTCCCCAAGTTGCCGCACTATCCACCATCCACCCAGGACCTAAAGCCAGAAAGCTATGTGGTGTCTACACTCTTTTTTGTTTTTTTACCATTGATGTCCAATCCATCACCACTATATCCCCTAAGTATCCTGGGATCTATTTGCTTCTCGCTTCTCCCCTTTATATACGTCACCACTCTATTCATCTGAATTACTGTGATGGCCCGCTTACTGATACCCTTGCCCTCAGCTTGGCTGTCTGGATTTTCCATGGAGACGTTTTTCAGGCTGCAGTCAGAATATTTTAAAACGCAAACCTGATGAACCACTACTCTAATGCTAACCCCTTTTTTTCTGGATAAAATTAAACTTCTTTACAAGGACCTTAAGGCCCTTCTTAATTTGTCCCCTGATTAATTACCTCTCCAGCTTCATTCCTAGTCAGTGTCCCTTTTCACATTCTGCATTTCAGACAGACTGAACTGATTTTACTTCTCCAAACACGCACTCTCAATTCTGTATTTTCTAGGTTAATATCTTCTGGTCCAAAAGATCCACAATACAGAGTAATAATATCTATTACTGAATTTACCAGCATGAATTCAAGTTTATCATTTTCATCTTTTCTTTCTTTTTGTTTTTGCTGAGGAAGATTTACCCTGAGCTAACATCCATGCCAATCTTTCTCTCTTTTGTATGTGGGTCCCCGCCATGACACGGCTGGTGAGTGGTATAGGTCTTGCCTGGGATCTGAACTGGCAAACCTGGGCTACCAAAGCAGAGCATGCCAAACTTAACCACTTAGCCATGGGGCCAGCCCCTCAAGTTTATCACTTAAACAATTGTATGTATTCAGCAAAATTTCTCAATTAACTTTATCAGAAATTGAATTTAAGAGATTAAAATATATTTTTACAAGCTGATACATTTAATTGTTATTTTAGATAAACCTATTTTGTAGCCTGTGATATTCTTGTATTTGTTTTACCAGTATGACCAAGACTCAATGTGTTTACTGGCAACACAGCCAAGGGATTATACTAAAACATTGAAATAATAATACTATTGCAAATTCTGTGTTTTTCATTATTCATTTGCATCAGCATATATTTGGTACCAAGTATGCACCAGCCACTAGAAATAGAAAAATCTGTGTGGGACATTAGAAATGCTAAGTAGCATTGTTTTGGGGCAAATGTACAGAGTGTGGTCTGCCCTTTAATGGGATAAATCTTGAGTGGGGTAACGTGATGCTGGGCCACTTTGTTAGACATCAGCAAAAGTCATGCAAATAACACCCCTTCAGGTGGCTACTCCAGGTAGGAATCTGACCGTACCATTGGTGGGGAGATGGTGTGAGTAGGAAGCAGAACCACCAGCAGCAGCAATGAAAAGGCAGCTGGCAGGCTTCTGAGGCCTCTCCGTAGGAGCTGGAGCCAAAGGAGGAGGAGAGAGGTAGATGTCATACAGCAGCGAAGATGGCTTTCCTCTGAGGACACAGGGGACACAGCTTGAGACTTTAAGTAATAACCAGTGTAGTGTCCCACTCATTTTTCAGTGAACATGAGAATCAGGACAAACTGATAGGTACCAAAACTGTTACTTCACAGTTATTCCTAGGTTGTAATGCTCTGGAAAACTTAGATTATTATTCTGTTTTTTGAGGAAAATTTTCCCTGAAGCTATTGGCTTTTGACCCTATGCTATTGATGTTATCTCACTTATTGTTGGAATAGTCCTAAGTGGTTGGAATTGGCCAGAAATAATTGTTTCTACTTCACAAATAGAGAGATTGGTGCAGACACTCTTAGGTACAGTCATGCAGCAATAGCCTCAGTCAGTAAATCAATCAGGAATAAAGCCAAGTCTTTCCAACTTCTGATCTCACTATCTCTTGACTATGGCTATGCCATCTTATGGGGGGTGGCAGACAGTCAAACTCTTGATTGTTTTGTGGTTATTTGAATTCCCAATAGGTAGTACAAACATACAGGATCATGAGTTAGTGAGAAACTTCAATTTCCACTGGGACTCTGCTACTCATTTGCTGTGTGACTTTTGATCAAGCCACTTAGCCTCTCTGAGTTTCATTTCTTTATTTGCAGATAAGGTGCTTGGGCCAAATCAGAGATGGTTGACTTGGGGTCCATGGATCCCGCCCTCCCCATGACAACAGCCGCATCATCCATGAATGGGTTTTGGGGATCAGAAAAATCCAAACTTCTGTGCGACCTGTGGAACACACGTAGTTTTCTAAAGAGAGTTCAGAGATAATATCAGATTTTCCAAAAAGTCTATGGTAAAAAAATCACTGACAACAAATAATCAACATAATCAGAATATGTAATTTCAAAGGCCCTAATTGACTCAAATACCTATGATTCCAAGTATTTTAGGATTAAATGTAATATGTAATAAGAAAAGCTCTTTCTCAGTCTAATTTCCAAGTGCTAATGGTTATAGGATTTCCAAAAAGATTTCCCCAAAGCCTATCTTCCGAGGGGTGTGAATAACTCTGAGAGGGCAGTCCACGATGTCAGGATATCTGAATGTGTCTGGAATTCCAGTACTTTTAAATCTCTTTGTTCTTATTTTAGATTACGTGTCCGCATTTTCTTTGTGAGAATGCCTGAAGAATTCTGAATCATTTCTTTTGCAGACATGTGGGTACAGAACTCACAATATGTTAACACTGTAAATAAAAATGAGAAGAAAAATTCGGTTGAGATCCCAATATGTAAAGTTCATGGTTTTGGTTGCAAACTCGATTACGTGCTTCATGTTGAAATCATGAAATCATTCCAGGAGCTATAGATGGCTTTTGGAAAAAAAACAAAAAGATTTTGGCAGCAAATAAGGGAGTTTCCTCAAAGTTTCTGAATGCTTATGTTATTCTCAGTGGGAGTTTGCCAACTGGACACTTGGAACTTGCCTGTTTTTGGAAACCTAGGGAATTCTTATCATTATGCACATGGGAAAATATAACAATTTGTTCTGTGGAGGATGCAATGAAATGAATGGTAGTCTCTCTTGTGGTCAGGGACAGGTTGAATGATTCCCAAGTTAAGTTTTTTTTCAGCCCCAGAATGTCTCGCATGCACATTCCAACGCAAGTGCCCTCAGAACTCTCTTTCTAGGCAACAGCAACAATGCCAGTGATTGTATCAGTGAAAAGACTGAAGCCATTGCTCTAAGGTCATGACAATCTAGACTGTCAGTGGCAGCTCTGGCTTCTTTATTGCTGTTCTTACCTTCCACCCCATCACCACGTCCAACTCATTCTTCATGCAGATATTTTCTAGATTTCTCCCTTTTTTTCATTTCCACAATCACAATCTAGTCTTAATTCTGTTTCATCTCAACTGCTCTTACTTCTATAAATGCTCTACCATTTCTTCCCACAATCTTTTATCCTGTGAATTAACTTACACTGAGCAATAAGAATTATCTTTCTTGGGTCCAGCCTGTGGTCATGGCCGAGTGGTTAAGCTCATGTGCTCCATTTTGGTGGCCCAGGGTTTGCCAGTTCAGATCCTGGGCATGGACCTATGCACGGCTCATCAAGCCATGCTGTGGCAGCATCCTACATAGAAGAACTAGAATGACCTACAACTAGGATATACAACTATTTACTGGGGCTTTGGGGAGGAAAAAAAAAGAGGAAAATTTGCAACAGATGTTAACTCAGGGCCAATCTTTTCTACCAAAAAAAAAGCATAAAAAAAGAATTATATTTTTCATGCATTCTTGATCTTAATATATATGCTAGTATTATATATTATAATATTATATTTTACTTATTTATTTCAGGATCCTTTAGTACTTATCAGTAAATACAAACAAACAACCTATAAGCACGTCTTTTATTTTTTTCTCTCTCTATACATGTTCTCTCTCTATCTCAGTAAATTTGTCCACCACATATGTTCCGGGAGGAGCTTGACACTAAAAATAGAAAGATGATAGAAAAAAGCCTTTAATATTGAAGGGAATCACAGTTTTGTACATTAAACAGACATGTAGACAATTACACTTTTCTTCTTAGCACTTGTCAAAATGATAATTAACTAATTGTTTAATTTTATCTCCCTCACTAAGGAATGGACCATGGCTATCAGTTCAATGTTATTTTCAGCACCTAGTTCAGTGCCTGACATGTAGTAGGGGCAGAAGTCATGTTTGCTGAAGTTATTACTGAATTATAGCAAGGACAATAGTATTCTAACAGTGGCACATCCAAGCTTTGGTGGAGACAGTTAGGATCTGTTTACGTCTGCGTAGTGAGATCAGAGAAGGTTTCACAAACAAGACAATGCCTTGAGCTGAGACTTATAAGGATCAGTAAGAGTTGAGGAAAATAGGTCAGTTGGATACTGCTGTGGCAAAGGGTGAACAGAGGAGCTGTTAGGAGACAGAGCTGGGAAGAACTTTTCCTGCAGGCCGGCACTTCTGAAAGTATGTTCTGAGGATGCTGGTTCTGTCTGTTCTTCAGAGAAAATTGCTTTTTATGCACTCCTGCTGGTAAATGTGTGCCGGTACATGTTTAACAGCTACATTTCTTGAAAAAATTAAAAGTCCTGACTTGTAGCATTTGTTGGGAAGCGATGCAGAGCAGCACACCATTTGATAGTATTTCTACCAAGAAGACACAGTGGACATAACTTCAAGAACATAGATAGTAGGAACTGTATGAGAGGAAAAGTGATTTTCCTTCTACCTTCTGAGTAATGAAACACAGATTAATAACATGTTTATCAACATGAATACCTCGTGCATACATGGGAGGAGATACCAGAGAAAAGTGAGCAACTCCCTGAAGTGTCTTAGAATTCAGGATTAAATGCCATCTTAATAGGGAAAGGAGAGGTGGATATGAAGGCCCCTTAGGAGAGAGAAAATGACTTTTAGGAAAGAAAATGAGCCCTTAGAAGAATAGATGGGAGGTGTAATAATTTGCGCTCAAGTTCGTCTGTGTGTGGTGTTGACCTGTGGTCTCCTCTCTTCTGATGAGAGTCAACCCTCCCTGGTTGACGAATCCTCCCTAGTTGATGACAACGGAATTCCTTCTGGAGGATCTGTCTTTAGGCAGATAGGGGAGTTCAGAGAAAGCCTCTCCCTGTGTCTGCTTTTTTTCAAGTGCCTACAGCTCAAAATAATCAATATGCCTTAGTGGCATATTTTGAAGTGCATATTCTGCTACCTTTGATAACATAATTAGAGAGTGATGAATGTTGAGTATTTATTATCTTAGTTTTTAATATATTTAACTGTAAGTTTATATAATTTGATTTTTTTTTAAAGATAGGCACCTGGGCTAACATCTGGTGCCAATCTTCTTTTCCTTTCTTTTTTTTTTCCTTCTGCTTATTCTCCATCTGTAAATATATCTCCCTCTCCGTACCAGGAAGAAGGGAGGATGACCTTATCTCTAGAAACTCTTAATCAATGTGGAAGGCAAGGACTTAAATCTACATAATGACCTTACTCTTGTTTACAATGCTTTTCTGGTAATCTCCCACAACTGACTCCCCCCATTCTCAACATCCTGCTTTGTCTTTAGCTGAGGATGGTGTTTAAGGTGAGAGCTTCTGCCATTTTGGTGAATTACTCAGTTTTTCTGGGTCTCTCCCATGTATACATGTTATAAAGCTTTGTTTAATTTTCTCCTGTTATTCTGTCTCATGTGCATTTAATTCATTGTCCAGCCAGAAGGACCCAGAGTGGATAAAGGAAATGTCTTCCTTCCCTACGGTAACATGGCATGATGTATTTGGGGGCATACTGACTCACTGACTCACCATACTCACCATACTCACATACTGACTCACCAATTTGCTTATCTCTATTATATTACTAGAAATAATAAAATTTACTATTTCCTATTACTTTCCTTTTTCCTTTTTTCCTAATTCCTTATAAAAGTAATGTATCCCCATTAGAATGCCTATTCCAAACTATATTCTACCTTTTCAAATTTCTGCTTGAGTCACACTACTTTCAAGAAATTTTTCTTGCTTATTTTCAGATGATTCTCTACTGGTTGTAGTTAATTCCCATGACCCAGATTTTCTATTTCAGTTTTTTCCTAAGGATATTTCCTATCCTTATAATTTCTACTTGCCAAACATTTTTTTCCCTATCATACCATTTCTGTTGGATAAATGTATTCGTAAACATAATGTATTTATAACATGGATTTGCATTCATGCTTTTCTCACCTCTGCTAGTAGGTCACAATCTCACGGAGTGGACTCTGTGCCTTCTGTATTTTTATAATTCTAATAATGCCTGGTGAAGAATTCCATAAAGAGTGTGTGCCCGTAAAACCACTGTATTTCTAATCTAAGAAACTGGTGATTATAAAGAAGAGGTAACACACACTTTCAGAATGCTCAAGGTTTATTTCAGCTTACACAAGCTTGTTAACCTGAGCTAGAAGCCAATATAATGAAAGATTTTGGCAGCACCTGGAAAATAATTCTCAACCTATGTAATGGTTAGCTAGAGCAGCAGGCTGGCTGTTACCCTTTTATTTGTCATCTGAACCTAAGACTGTCTGGAAGTGTGCCAAAAGAATAAATAAAAGAACCTTTCTCTTTTTTACTCTCTAATCTCCTCCTCCTCTCCCCCTCCACTTCCGTCTTTCTTCTCTTCTTCCTTTCCTCCTCTCCTTCCTACTTCTACTCCCATTCCCCCTCTCCTCTTTCTCTTCATTAATTTCAGTGTTACGCTGGATAATTTTGCAATTCCAATCATGCCCTAGGAATTTAGAAATAGAGCTGTCAACTTTAGAAATGTAAAGTGTAAAGGATTAAAAAGTAAAACCCAATTATTGTGACTTTGTTTACTGTGGCCATTGTATTCCTTACCACCAGCCTTCTTCATTTATTTCCCTAGAAATTTGAGAAACATCACAGGTAACTCTATAGCTCCCATACTTAGCTAAACTCTTAAAAGTGCAAACAATCTTCCATAATGCTATTGTGCTTATAATGGTATAGAAAAATAATCCAGCTTGTTTATGTCAGTATGCTTTCATGTTGAATTATGTCTGTGTAGAATACATTTAAGAACTTTTCCTCCGAATATGGTATGATAAAATTAGAATATTTATTTTATCATTGAGTAGATCTATATATTACATTACCTCTAGAAGAAATCAGAGAAACTGTGTTATTTAACTGCATTGACAATATTACAAACAAGAAAAACTTAAATGCACATAACTGGCTTGCTGAAGGTAAGAGATAGAAAGCAGTTACATTCTCTCCTTAGAGCCAGGATACTTTTCTGTAACATAATTTCACGTTTTTAAGGAATATTAATTCCTTATTCATGTTGATGGAAATAATCCATAACCAATCTATAAATCAAAACTGGGGTGAGTATATCTGAACCAAATGTGAGGACCGTATAGCCCAGGGCCTTCCTTCCCCAAGAAAGGAAGGGCATCAAAGAAGAGGGGTGTACAGAGTGCTTATATACGGTCAAAGAGCATATTTCACGTATGATTGAAATGTCCCTTTTACAATAGTCATGAGATTGTTCTGTAGGCACAGCTATTGATGGACACAGCAAGTAGTAGGTCTGCTGTCTTGAGCTTGGTGGTCACAGGTGAGCGCAGCAATCATTTCCTAGCCTAGGGAGAGATGCTTATCCTTAAGGAAATGCCAGCGTGGGGGAAGTTGTATCTTAACCCTAAGGCCATTTGTTCTTGTCTTTGGGACATAGTAAATGCTTAAAGCAGATATACAATGCATGCTTAATGGCCACATCAGCCCCTTTTGGAAAAACAAGGTCAGGCCGAATTAGGTTTACACCAAATGGCTTCCGTATATACTCCAATATATCCTATTGCTTGCCATTTCTTTGTCATTCCTTAAGAGATTCCTATGATTTCTTTGCTTGACTTTGGAGCCCTATTCCTTCACTTACTAAGAGATGAGAGGTTGAGCTGACCTCAGGGCTGGCTGGAAAAGGGCAGAAAGCTGGCTTGTGCCAAAAAGAGAGAAAGCTCCTAAGGAACTAGCTTTAGAGTGAGATGGCTTCTCCCTTGTCTGTGGTCTTTCCCTCCATGCCTAATGGTCTTATGCTGCCCCCTCTGTGGGAGAAAAGTCATTTGGCAACCTCTCATAATGAAGGATTAAGGAATATATTACAATTCCTGGAGAATTTGCCATTTAAAAGGTTGTACTTTAACATTCCATTCTTCCACTGTTAAGCAAAAGTGGAAGACAAGTCAAAAGTAAGTGCTTAAATTGCCATTGCTCTTTCAAAATCCAGGATATTTCACTGAATGCCTGACTACTTGGAAAGAACGCTAACTGAGTCTCATTCAAGTTTCTTTTTACTTTAAGGTAATCTGTCAGTACAGGAGGCCCAGAGAACAATTGTAGCTAGATTCTGACAACAGAGGAAACAAACATGGCAGCAAGCCTGGGTAAGGGGACCAGAGGTGATAGAATGAGCACATCTGAAAGATACCCCAAGTTAAAGGAATTTTATTTCTCCTCTGATTGAGTAATTGGCCTTGATCTGACCTCCTGCTGGCAAAATATATTAAACAACTGTTTTTACACCTTGGAAACATGTAACACAGGTCAACGCTCCTTGAGAGAAGGCTTGCAAATAAGGTGAGCCCTACGATTCGTTTTAGCTTTCTGCCTGGAGGCCCTTTCTGGCTTGCTTCGTAGGAAGAATCCAAGCAAAGAGGGTTGTTTCACAGATTTCACCGAGGAGATAGACTCAGAATTCACGTAGGGTGAGGGGCTTCCGCGTATGTGGCAAAGCACTAGTGAGGAAGCAGAAAAAGAGCTACAGAAACTTGTATACCAGTCCCTTTGAGCCTGTTGCTGAATCCAAAGCTGTGTGTTGATAAAGTGAAACTTTATTAGGCCAGACAAAGAACTATCAGGGAGCTGATAAATTTCCAGAACTCACACAGAACTAGGAGACTTTCAAGTTTCAGACAGTTAGAGCAGAAAGACCTCATTGAGAAGATCAATAAAAAAGATTGCTGATATCAGGAATAAAAGAGAGGTTATCACTGTAGATCCTATCAACATTTAAAGAACAGTAAGGGAATCTGAACAACGCAAAGCCAATACATTTGGCAAATTCATTGTGACTAGAGATTTTCAAATATTGAAGTATGAGGTAGCTATGCTGCTTCAGAACTGTTTTGGCTTGAACTTGTGGCCTATCAAACTGCATTGTACATCTGCTTTAATCATAAAGGAAAGAATGCATTAAACATTATCTCAAAGCAAAAGAGTGTGCTCTTTTAGGATAAGAATGTGTACTTCCCCTCCTATACCCACCAGTACCACCAGCATCAGTAATGCCCGTATTAGTACTCCTGATGGTAAGTCCCCTTTCTGGGACATCAGGGTCATGTTGACCTGCTAATTTGCAGCTGAATACCTTTTTGAAACTTTGGTGAATATGTATCCTGGGCGTGTTTAATGTATGTTCTTTGTTCTAAAAACGTATAAAACTGTACTGAAAGCCATGCTTCTCTGGAACACTTTCTTCCATTGTGGAAACTGCCTTCCTGAGTTATAATCCTTAGCTTGGCTCCAGTAAAACTCACCTTATCTCTCTTACCTGTAGAATGGTTAGGAGTTATTTTGCGTGGATACTTGAGTGCCAAAAATTACCAAAACTGGCACAGATGAAGTAGAAAATCTAAATAGTAGACTGTGAAGTTACCTTATCTTAAGATGGTAATTTAGGTTCTCGATTCTTCCTGGTTACGGATGTTTTGGCTAAGATAGCAGAGTTGCTTTCCTTAACAAAGCTCAATGTAAAGGCCATAGAAATTTATCCAGAAGAAGCACGTAAAGCAGAAAGAGTGTCTAGACATAATGACACCAAAGTAGAGAATGTGTAGAGAGAGTAGTGCAAAATCCTCTGAGAAATCCCTCATTGAAGGGTCAAAATGATAAAGTGAAGCTTGTGAGGGAGACTGAGGAGTGCCAGACAGAAAGAATAAAACTGGGACAGTGCAGCAGCTTGGAATCAAGCCGTTAGGGAGGAATTCCCTTGAAATTCAAGAGATATTTCATAAAATATGGATGGAGAAGAGGCAGGTGAGAATGGGATTCTTAAGACAGGTAAAGGGGTTAGTTCTGAAAATGGGAGCAGGATATTTCTCCCTTTACAACAAAATTGAAGAAGTGGACAGGGGGAAATAAGGTAAACTTTCAGATTAGAAAGGAAAGAAGTCAATAGCGCTTACCATTAATGGCTTAAATCTTTTCAATGAAATAACCTCTGGGTTTGGCTGTTGAGGATGTATTAGGGATTAGAGGTATATGGAAATGATTTAAACTAGCCTTTATGGGAAATAGTGAATAAAAAGATTGCTAACTAGTTCAAGCCTAGTTGAATTTACTTAACAGGCAGTTCGAATGGCTGCAATCAGCAGTACTATATGAGAATGATGAAAACCATAGGATTAACCCAAGATAGGAGATTATCATTGCTGGCATGACAAAATGTTAGGGGAACAAAGGATTCTAAGTTGATTTTTGGACATCACTGAAATGACTTATCATGAAATCTAAACTGGGACAGTAAAAATGGGGCCCAAAAACAAAAGGACATAAGAAGAGCTTAGAGGAAGTTCTTCGAGTTGTGGTATCTTCTCTCTGTGGGGTCAAATGTTCTGGTTTATCTTCTTGCTGTCACTTAAGGTATGCTCCCACAATATAATCCTATTTTTGTAACTAAAAATTAATATTCTTTACTTTAAAATATTTTATTATGACACAAAAATATTTGATCATGCTTAAAATCTTCAAGAAAGGTACCCAATTACAGTAAATAGCATCCCTTTTTTTCAGAGAGAGATTTCTTATCACAAATGTAAACTGTAAAGATACTTTGTCTTCAAGGTTAAGGCCAATTTTTCCTTTACTGTCCTCAATGGAGAGGTCTACCAGTTGTTCCATCCCTATTCAACTTTGTTTTCACCAAGATTCATTATGTGGCTATAGCCAAATCATGTTTTTAATACTCTCCTAGCAATCTATTAGGTTGAGCCATATGAAACTGCCATCTTTCTAGGTTGTAAGTGGTTATATATTCACAGTTTTATATGGTTCAGCCTAGCATTTCAAATTTCTTCTCTCTAACTTTGAAAATATTAGAATTAGACCTAGAGTCTTGTTCTTAGTGAGTGAAGAACTACAGCTTGCATATGCCACAAATTTGAAAGTAGCACCACTAATTTCCAAAGACTATTGAAACATGGTTCAGCCTCAGATCCTTTCAGTCATGCTCACTTATAGCTTATTCCCTGTCTTTTATTTCTATTGTGCTTTTTTCCTTAGCTCTCTTATGCAACTCTTACTCCACTTTAT
Source organism: Equus caballus (assembly GCF_041296265.1). Classification (NCBI taxonomy): domain Eukaryota; kingdom Metazoa; phylum Chordata; class Mammalia; order Perissodactyla; family Equidae; genus Equus; species Equus caballus. The sequence goes on along the minus strand of NC_091685.1, from coordinate 67,481,908 downwards.
TTCTTCCCTTCGAACTTCAGTTTAATACTTGAAGTGCCAAATCAGCTTGCAAACTGAATGAAAATGTCAGTATTTCATCAGCCAAATAGATAAAAGTTTTATAACCTCAGAGGCAGGCCCCAATCTCTCATTGCTTCCTCTGATATGGACATGACAAGGACTCTCTGTTGTCCAGGTTTGTGAACTGACAAGATGCTTAAATGAACAGTTGACTCCCATGGGTGATAGTGGATAGAAGGACCACACAGCCAGCACAGCTCTGTAAGTCAACAGTCTAGCATGACATGGCTGGGTTCTCTCGTATGACAGAGAAATCAAGGTGTAGGTTGGGCTCAATTGTCATCTGGAGGTTTTAGGGAAAAATCCACTTCTCAAGTTCATTCTTGTTGTTGACAGAATTCAGTTGCTTATGATTTGTAGGACTGAGGTCTCTGATTCCTTGCTGGCTGCCAGTAAAAAACTTCTCTGTGCATCTAGAAGCTGCCAGTATTCCTTGACACATGGCCCCTTCATCTTCAAGCCAGAAATGGAGCATTAGACTCTTGTGTTCCTAGTTTCTGAATTCTTCTGCCAACAAACTTCTATTTGTATATATAAAGTTTAATGGGGATTGTGAACCTGCTGAAAGCCCTGTAATACATTCCAAAGTCCAGAGTAAGTCATTTGAGTTTATGTGTGGCTCTGATTGCCCTCTATTACTGTGTAAATTTGTAGTTTAGGGGAGTTATTCCAATGTAATGATGCTGAAGGATATAAGAAAGAATCATCTAAACTGGTATCTTCTAAAAAAATAGATCATATGTATTCTGTAGTTTGTGCATCAACCTTTGGTTGACTAAGATCAAATCTGTTGAAAAGTAATGACCATTTTTTCCTTTTTATTATATAATGTGTTTCTCTAGTGTCTATTACAGTAAGTCCTAGATGTCTTACAGAAGAAATATTGGTCTCTTTTGTACAAACTGTCCCTTCTATTTTGACTTTGTGCTTATGACTAATGCCTGCAGGCATCATTTATGCCAACTATGTCAAAGAGCATTTGGATTTCTTTTTGCTTATTTCCTATCTAATATTGGCTTATGAATATGCAATTAATTTCCCCATTTCTGTTGTTTTTTACCTATTTTTTCAGAACAAAATGTTTCCATGTTGAGTGAAAATGCCAGGTTGAGTTAAGTCGAAATTTACTGATAATCCTGTGGGTGTTTAGCTAACATGTACTCTCCCTTTCCACAGAGATGTTAGTTGAAAGCATCAATTATAAAATAAATATGGTTTACCAATTTAGTTTTATATTACTTGCTTTTGCATAGATTGACAAAACTAGAAATGATGTTAACTTTACACTTTCATTTTAGAAAACAGATAAATTTCTAATTTTTAATTTAGAACGTCTCATCATTAGATATCTTTAAGAATTTAAGGGGCTGGCTCTGTGGCCGAGTGGTTAAGTTCGCGCGCTCCGCTGCAGGTGGCCCAGTGCTTCGTTGGTTCAAATCCTGGGCGTGAACATGGCACTGCTCATCAAACCACACTGAGGCAGCATCCCACATGCCACAACTAGAAGGACCCACAACGAAGAATACACAACTATGTACCAGGGGGCTTTGGGGAGAAAAAGGAAAAATAAGATCTTTAAAAAAAAAAAAAAAGAATTTAATTTATACGACTGATATTTGTTACCTTGATTCGCCCTGTATATAATTCAATGGTCTAGATATTGTGTAAACATCTCAAAAACTTGGCAATAAAGCACTACTTTCCACATCCAATATGTTAGCCAAGTTCCTGAATTAGCGTTGTTTAGAGATCTCTGTCCCTCTGAGACAACTCTAACTCCAATGAAACGTTTTCTGGTGAACAATTTTCCAAGCTTTAAGGAATCTGTGCTCTCTGATTCATCACAAACAGTAATTCAAAGGACTAGGTATTAGGGAAATGATTATAAAACATCAAAATCATGTGCTAAAACTTTTTTTAAGCAGCCACAGAAATGGCAGTATATCTGCAAGTGAGCATTCAGTTTACCCCACCTACCAAATATAAAATTTCTTTTGAAAATGGAAGAATGTGTAGGTTAAATACATTTAAAAATATTCTCTGTCTTGTAATATCACTGATCTAGCATGGGGGGGGGGGGGTTTCTCTTCCAGGTGAAAGATGTTCTCAGGTTGCCTCTCACTATTTCATTGCTAGGTGACAAATCTCTGTCTGGTGTTTCCTGGAATATCATTCTTCTGTGCCACTACCTGGATGTCTGTCTCAGGTCTCAGGCTCAGGGATGTGGGATGTGTATGTGGGTGTGTGTAGGGAGAGGGAGTTAAAATTCCAGAGGCAATCTTGCTTTGCAAAATGTTTGCAAATATAAGTGCATTAGGCTAAATATCTCTGAAATGTGTGATGTTATAATTTCCAAAGAAGCTAATTGATGTGATCTACTGATTTTCTTAGGAAACAAGTAAATCTCCATTGCTCAGCCTTTACATCATCATTCCCTGGAAAATCATGCTTTCATTTTCTGGTTGAGAGATAAGAAATACTCTACCCCACCTAATTAAGTCAGCTAATAATCGGGACAAGCGGAGATGTCCGTCCCCGGCAGGGAATGGGGTGGCCAGAAGTTGAGCAGATGGAGAGCTAAAACAAATGACTTTCCAGCATTTTTGAGTCAGGTCTCTATGGTCTACTTTTATTACTTTGTCTGAAATGCAAATTCTCAGCATGCCAGACACACCCATATTCCAAGGCAAGTACAAAAACAAAACTGAAGGCCAACCACATTTGACTTTGTTATTGCCTGTCACTTTGATTTGTCTTGTCCCTCTGCACTCTTTCCCACACCAACTAATTGTAATAATCAAAAGTTGTTTCTGTTTAATGGGGAAAGCACATACATTAAGGGGGCAATTCACACAAAGGGCTTTCCTATGTAGACAGATTCTCAATGGACCAGAAGTCCCCCTTCTTGTTGATGGCTCTGAACACCACTAGGTATTATGGATGTGTTGTTTCTTGGGGGTATAGCTGACCTTTCCTGGGGAAAGCAACACAGAGATAGGCTTTCATATCCAACCCTTGTTGCTGTTGGGCTAGTTTTCTCTTCTCACACAAGATTAAGGATAGACTTACTTGAGATTCTATGTTCTTGCAAGGCTTACTGCTGAACTTGGCAGAAGCATTAAAATATCTTTATTAGAAGCCATGAATCAAGTTCCATTTCAGAATTCGTAACTTCCAAATCTGGCTGCCTTTTTTGTCAAACATCACAGAAAGGTGTGGCTTAAAATAAAGTTTATTTTTGGGTGCAAAGATACAATGATAATGGTAAATCTTGTTCTATAGCATATGTGGAAATTCTTCACTTAAACTAAAACACATCAATCTATGATTTGAAAATCTGTCTACAGAAGTATCTTGTACAATCCAGAGAATTTTGCCAATGAAAAGAGTTGAGCTATAAAGACAACCGTGTTGGATTTTGTAAAGCACCAATACTTTCTTTCAGCCTGATGAAAATCCTTTGGCATTGATTCTTTAAAGATGCACATTGGAATAGATACAATTGGAAATTCTATTAGTACTTTCTTAGAGCAAAGATTTGAAATTGCTCTTTCAAAATTGTTTTTAAATTCTAGACTCTAGCCTGAGGGAGTCTAAAATCTCAGAGATCTATAAGATTTAACCTGCCATTCAGGCATGGGCCCTGCTATTAAGGAAAACTATAGACAATGAAGAGATTTTTATAATATTGATGGAAGAAAGCTTAGCATGTGTGTAGGCTCTCCTAAACTTGAGTTTGTTTTTATAGCATGAGCTGCAGCCTGGAATCCCCTCACAAGTAAAAGGTGAGACAACAGAAAAATCTGCAGAGTGGGTCACAGAGAATCCAAAATACATCTTCGATCCTAGAAATGGTGATGGGTGAAGACAGTAGAAGAAGCCATTCACTTCATCCAGGTGAAAGGTGGGAAAAGATAGAGCATCACTTCCCCGAGATTAATAAAATTGAGAAGGCATCTTCAAGGACTGTATTGGTGTGAAATATCATTCTGTACAAGTGACGAGGGATAGATTAGAATAAAAATTCTGGGTCAACTCTGAGAATTATAAAATTGTCTAGATAAGGAGGATTTAATTGCAATTTTAGAAGCTTTGTTATGTAGCCCAATCATTGGCCATGTATGCTACAATCATGGATATGAATGCTTTCTAACCTATTGCTTTGTACAAAGTAAAACTATTCTGTTTTACGGTTTTTGAAAATATTGGCGCGTTACAGGCATTAGCTTTATGTCAAAAAATGCTGTGTTTTCAATATTGCATGTGCTTATTTCATAGAGAATGATTCTATGTTAGAAGAGAGAAGGAAGTGCACTTGCTATTTCAGCTCCAATTACTTTGATAATTGAGCTGTGAATTTAGTGGGCTAAATGATTAATGTATATAATGTCCCTTTAAGCCTCAGATTACCCAAGAATGCATTTTTTTCTGTTGTGTAATAGTAGCTGACTGGAAACATTGAAATAGGTCGAATCCTATTACCTTCACAATGTTTACCTATTGCTCTTAATCATTCAGAGGCATTAGGTCAGGGTGTAACCCTGTTATTTTGAGAGGGTAAATTAGGAAATGGAACACCTTAGCTATATACGAGTGCGCCTAAACTGCCACCTGGCACATCTCACAGCCACTGTGTGCCGTAAAAACACTCTTTGTTTATTAAGTCATACAATTCAAACTTGACTGAATGGCTTAGGAAACAGTACGCCATTGTTTTCCTCCTCAGTTGCTATCCATTAAAAACATTGTGGCTTGGAAGCTTATCCTTTCTTTCCTATATATTTAAAGTCTCTGTCAAACACTAAATGGAGTTTAAGCAAACTTTTGAAGATTGGGGGGGTGTTTGATGTTTTTGTGAGGTAACTGCTATGCGTTTTCTCTCTGGTACACGCTGCCCTTCACAGAAATCCATGTAAATTGAACTAGCTTCCATGAGGTAGAGAGACACGGAAAGAACACCTCTGTTTTAGTTTCCTCCATAGAATAATGCATATTTGCATTACATCATAAGAAGCTGACAGGTTTGGCCTCTACTTCCAGATGTCCAGATGGTTTAATAAAAAAAAGAAGAAGAATACATGACATATTTTCTTTTTCTGATCCAGAAAGAAACGCTTCATGTCAACTCATAAGTTATAAGTTGAAGGAAACTGTTATGTAAATAAAGAAGACTGATAAAACACAAGAAAACAGGGCAGGTAAAGGCACTCTGCCCAGAAAAAAAAAAGACATAAAAAAATGACCTTTTAAACAAAGACTGAAATGTTTATATGATTTACCACAGTCTGAATTAGATGTAACTCTAGCCCCTGAGGTAAGCTCAAACCCAATTTATTTGCAAATAGCTAGTGTCCCAGAGTCTTTGTTATACAGTACAATAAAACCATGTTTAAAGTTAAAACTACAAGAGAAAAGAACTATGAATAAGCAAGTTAAGAACATGAAAGCTTACCTAAGGCAGACATTCATCAACATCCAGACACATGCTATTTGGAGTAAACTTGATTTATGCTTATATAATACTGCATAATCCCTAAAAATTAAAACTTTCCTTTCCAATATGAAATTTAGTACTTTTAAAGCCTCTTGACTTTATCTTTTAACAAAAGTATGTATATGTAGTTCACAGACTTGCTCTTGTGTTTTACAATATCCACTTTAAACAGGGAAGACTGAAGGTGTCTTTAGTTAAAGTTTTGCAATTCTATCTTGGCTATATCAACAATTTAAAAATAACAAACCAGTGTTTTGAGAGAAAAAAATGGAATGGAAAAATATTGAGATATGGAGTTTAGATGGAGAACTAAAATTTTAGTATCATACACTAAACACGGTATATGAGGCCAGATTTAAAACTGAAACATTGAAAGGAAATCCACTTAACCTTTGGATAAATGCTTCTTTCCTTTTATGATCATCTTCTGCATGCAGTAATTTAAACACATTCATTATTGTATTAGTGATTATTCTTAATACTTGACCATTTAACACCTGAAGATTTCTTTCATATTTTTCATTGAATATATATTATGCACATATACCATACATACCTACACCATATATACATACATATAATATATATGAATGTATATACATATATATTCACACAGTCTTTAAACATTAAGTAATATTCTGAAAATCTAATTGAAAAGTTCATGAATGAGTTTTACAACCGTCTATATACATTTAGATTGAGGAATAAGAATTTCAGCCCTGAGTAAATGTGCTAGGGTGATCAAAGTAATTCTGCTGAACTTTATGAAGTCATTTTTTGGGAGGGGTGGGATAGAGGTGAGAGTAAAGGCCTGAGCACATTGGACTGAGGACCTGAGAGGTAAACATGGCCAGTTAATGTGTCTGAGCTCAACATTGGATCTGTTGAAACAATTGCTAGTTGTTTTACACATAAAAATAAAAATAATACAAATTGAAAAATAAAAATAACATAAAATTGCTTAATTACTAAACTCAAACATTGTTCTAAGTGCAATGTATATATAATTACATGCAATATATTACATATATCATATATGATATATTACATATATACAATTTCTCTTTAAAATTCACAGCAATCCTGTGAGATAGTTGCTATTAGTTTTATTATCCAAATTTTCTATATTAAAAAAAGTTGAGGTAGAAAGAAGTTAATTACTTATACTAAATGGAAAGCCATCTGTTCACTGTGACTCAGATCTGGCTTCCTGACTGAAATTTTGGTAAGGTCTTTCTTCTTACCTGCGTAGGAAGAAACATATTGAGACTTGGCGGGCTCAAAGGCCATGTAGGGAACTAACTGGACTTAAAAGTTAGACCCAAAGGCAACAGCTCAGACTGCTCTTCCCTTAGGTAATAATGATACAGGGAAGAAAAGGAGCTGATTTTAAAAATCAAAATTAGCTCTATCACAAAGGAACAGAGCTCACACCCAGAGGGAAAGCAGCCCTAATTGGTGTGACCTTCTGCTGTTATTCAGAGGCCTTTGCACTCTGTCATGGAAGTGGGTCTCTTATGAACTGGCCTATATATAACCTAGTGGAATGAACTCTAGACACATATGTGGGAGGCTTAGGTTCCAGTCTTAGCTCTATGAGTGAGTTAAGTGGCTTTAAGTATGTCATTGTTAGGTAATCTATTAACAATAAAAACAAAAAAGATATGCTCAAATGTTTTGAAAGAAAGACATATTAAACTCAAGATATCATTCTTTTTACTAAAATAGGAAAAAAAAAAAACCTATTGCTATAGTCCTAAAATATTTCCTCTGGAGCTCAATTTTCCCAATGTTCAATGACTGTTTTGGATCATTTCCTTGAAAATGTGTGGGAGAGGCAGAGAAGTAGGAGGAGGTAGGCCCATGGCTCATTAAAGAGCTACTTAAGGGAGCCGCAAAGTGGGAAAATGAAAGATCATGTGTCTACTTCATTTTTCTTATACTTTGTATTCAAAATCTAAAGCTTGCAGTTGAGTTATGTATATTATCTACACAACTTTTTTAGATTTAGAAGTAGTCTACCAATGTTTGGGTAGCTAGTAAGGTAGGAATGATAAATTTTGGTGGACCCTTTAATGTTGAAAACGTTTGTTTTAAAAATTGTAAATATATTCTGTATTTTTTCCATACGGAATCTTGTGGCTTTTGTAGTTTTGTTTCGTTTTCCTCTTGGAAATATGCCAGTACACTGAAAGTTGCAAGTCATGTTTAAGAATTTACTTCTTTAAGATTTTAGCAAATGCCATATTCTAAGGCTGTCATTTAAGGCATTAATTTAGACAATTAAAGCCTCTGTCTTTGAGGTAGAGATTTCCAGAGGGAAATGAAAAATAAGTTCCTGAGTTTGCTTTATGCCATTCTTTCAAATTCTTTCTGATAAGTACTTCATGTATTTTCTGAAAATTGGATTCAGATTCTTTGGCTATAAGAGAGGAGTAAAATTATCAATTGGTCATGGGGGCCATAGAGAGAATGGTGTGCAAGCAGAATTTCTAAATTTTAATTTTTTGATATCATACTTACAAATGTTTCGTTAGAGATTTATAAACAATTTAAATTGATCTTTCTTCTGAGTCTAGGATTTTCTGCTACACTCTATGTGATTTAGTAACTCCAAGGTTGCTTTCTGGATTGCATTACTAATTTCTAGGGTGGGAGTGGGTATGTGGGATGGGGGATAGTGAAGAAAATTAAGACTTTGTAGATCCTGTGGCTTGATAAACTTTGATATTCTACCAGGCTTACTCTATTTCTGCCAGAACCCATGTGGAGGAGGACAGGCTGCTGGCAAATGAGCTAATGTGAAACCTAGAAGTTTAAACAGTATAATTTTAAATATTTCCTGATTAAACGAAATAAAAGTAAAAGGTCAGAATCTCAAAAATAGGAGGATGTGACATTAATCTACTAGTAAACTGATATCATGGTTCAAACGAGGCTTGAATGGTGCTCTTTTTTCCTTTAAGCAAATCATAAACGAGATATATAGAGCAGGATTTTTCACTTCAAAAATTTTGTACACAGCGTGAGTTTTTCTTAATATTGTAATTTTACACACCAAAGAGATTTTTAATATTATAATTTTTTCTAAAATATTAACTCAATACCAAGTGGTCAAGTGACAGTTTCATACCTTAATATAATATGTTTCTATCTCTCCTTCTTTCTTTGGTTAGAAAGAAATTAAAACATATATTTAAGGGTTTTTTTTCTGTAGAAAGAAAAACATATTTTTCCCAAAGTGATTTTATAGAGATTTTTTTTCAAGCTACTCCATAAATATTTGGACACCTCCCTCAAATTAAATAATCTTTTAATTGATATGTTAGAAAAAAGGCAGTTAAAGATGTTATATGTAGATACCAGGATGGAAGGAAAAAGAAGGACCCAATTTCTTTTGGAAAAGCAGAGTTTATTAAATAAGAGCTGAACCAGCTTCAGTTATGTCTGGATGCAATTCTAGTAGTTAATCATTGCTTTTTTCCAGTGAGACAAGTAGAAGGTTCTCACAAAGCTGGTTCCCTTCCAGTTTGGATGGAAAGTACAGCAGAGGAATCATGCAAATATCTTGAAAGGACAAATTGCCAAGAAAATCATTGACTGGCAGGATCTGGTGGAGTGAGAGAAGTGGGGAAAAGGAGCAGGAAGGCAAAACTAAGGTTTAAAATGTGGCATCTATTCAGTTTGTTTGTAACAGTTTCTGGCTTGAACCCTCTTCTAGTTCTAGGACATGTTCTTATTACTTTGCCAATTGTTGGTGTCAGGATTCATATTCACGTAAGCAGCCCCAACCTTAGGATATAATTTATCAACATTCTCTATATAGACTGGCTCTGGAGGCAATTAAAGCATGTGAGGTTAGTTTTTCAAATAATCTTTGTCACTTTTCTTCTCTTTCCTCACCCCACCTGTCCTTGTGATCTGGTCTCCACTCAGACCTACCCTCTTCTGTAGGTTATTATCATGGTCTAGAACTCTTGCTTCCATGCCCTTCCTCCACCTAACAAAATCTGTATTCCATTTCCTGAGGGTTATTATCTCTACTGGAGCTGATCTGGTAAATTAATTCCTGCCAGGTTGTTTAATGATAAATAACTGCTCCTACTTTGCTCATCTAAGATTATGATTTTGAATACTAAGATCTTTTAAAGTCTTATCTTGAAAGAATGACTAACGTTGGATATTTTATATAATAGATCAGCTGGTTAGTAGAGAGAAAATTTTAGACTAAGCAACCCCTAAATGAATCACTCTGCTTTCTGGGTGTAATTTTCTAATAAAACTTTCAAAGTTAGCATCCAACATTTATAGGAAACACTTGAATCAATGACTACATATATACAATAGCAAAAGAGTGCTTGCTCCTGATTAACTGTCAGTTTTTTCCATCTGATATTCTTGAATCCGTGAAATGTTACAGTGAGTGAAATGCATAGTAGTGATTAACTTAACCTTCACTATATTCTAGTATTCATTCCCTGGGTAAGTCCACCTTCCCAGATGCTTTCTATATGGTAAGGATGTTTTCGGTTATAAGTAACAGACCTTTAACCCAAATTAGCATAAATAATAAACCAGATGTATTGGCTCACATATCTGAGAAGTTCAGTCATGTTTTGACTAAGGTGGTCTCTTAGTTTTCTGAAATTCTTTTCACTGTGTCCTCCTCTGTATTCTGGCTTCATGCTCAGCTTGGCTTCTATCATATTCACAAAATGGCTGCCAATAACAACCAGGGCAACATGGTACTTGATTCATACACAAGGGGAGAGAGATTGTCACTTTCTATAATCATTTAACAAAAGTACTGAGATTTACTGTGATTGAGGCAGTCACTGTGGCCAGGAAGAAACCAAATACTGATTAATCTGGGCTTGTGTGAAAGCCCCTACTGAACCAATCTTTGTTTTAAGTGGGGAAAAATAATATAGCTTGGAGTGGGGATGGAATCAATACATCCACAGTTCATGACTATAGTACAAAGCGGGAGGGGTGTTTCCAAAGGAAAATCTGAGTTCAGTTAGTAAAAGTGGAATAAATCCTAAGTATGCAACCAAATATTATTCACCAAGTTCCTTTATGTGGAGTCTATTCTTTCAATCTTTGAAAAATGTACAGGAAAACAGAAGTACAGAATTCATTGTCTGCCAAACAGGAAAATTGAATGTGACTCATATCTAGTTTGACAAGGAAAGTTCCTTTCTACTCTATGGCAAGCAAATCTTTACTCATTTCTTAGAACTGGGTATATGTACTTAACCATGTGCGAGATCCTAAGTACTATATAATGAAATGGTACTTCTAGCCTCCAGCCATGTGGAGAAGTTCTGAGATGCCACATACAATTAATTTAAGAGGAAAAGGACCAAGATGACAGCCAGCGAAAGTTAGGAATTCTATATGGGTTGGTGTAAGATTTACAGTGCCCATCATGAGACTGAAGACAGGGAATGTATGAATATCCAATTTATAAAAATAGAATTCTGAGGAAAGAATCAATTCAGTGCATAAAGAGTTATCTAGGAATCAATTTCCTCTATTCTCATCTTTCTTCTTGATTCTATTGACACTATGTCTTCTAACAATCAATAATTAGACATTTTAATTTGATGTTCTTATTATAGTTCCTTCTTCATTACAGTGGTTTTCTTTTAAATAAATGAAGGGAAATGATAAAAGAAAATGTCTTCAATTTTTTCACTCTCACATCATCTTGTTCTAATACTTAAGGACAACCCAGGTGGCAGAAAGCAGCAAATAGCTATTTTTCTGCTATTTTCTGGTATTGACAAATGGGCCTATAGCAGACATGTTCCAACCCCCAACCTTGTTGCCACTAGAGTCTCTGTATTCAAAAACATCTCTTTAATTTCCTCTAGTGCCTAGAATTCTTGTCTGTAGGAACATTCTTTATTGGCTTTTAGACCTTGTCCCAACAAGTTACTTTTAGAGTGCTTAATACAGCTTACATGCAAAAATATTCTATTAATATGCAAATTAAATCGTGTCAAGCCTGGAATGTGAAATGGTTGGTCCTTACCTTTCTGGCCTTGCTGTGTATTTTTTCGCCTACATGTTGCAAAGTTCTAGTCTTGAAAACAAAGAATAGATGTGGAGCTCTACTTGCTACCCCAAAAGGGCAGGCATGGATGAGACATTGTGTGGAGAAGATGTGGATACGAGCCTAAGAGCGGCCCTTGAGGAAAAGGGCCAATAGGGTACGGAGTTGGGAAGAGTACTACTATGAGATTTTCCATTGTCAGAACTAAAAATTCAAATCTTTTCTGTTCATCAACTTAAGTTAAAACAACGTAAATCTAATTCCATGACTTTTAATGGCTATGTATTAGAAATCTATGGGATTGTCCACCCAGCACCCCTCATTCTCATGGGTGCTCTGGGACCTTCTCTATAATTCCTCTCTCCTGTCACTATCCTGTCCAGAGACAGACACCGTATATGGACTGGATCAACTGGAATCCTTATAAGAGTTTTAGAAGTGAAAACTATGAAATGGAAGTCAGTATCCTTTAGTATGGCAGGAATGTAGGAATACAGGTAGAAGTCTGAGAGCAATTAGTGGCTGTGTTTTCTACTCTGTGGATAGGAGAAGCCAGGATGCAGTCACTAGGGTGATATTTGAGTCAAAGTCACGAAAAATATGCAAGCTCCAATAGATGTTACTTAAATCTAAAAAGAAACATAAAAAAGAAATTCAATTAAGTGGTGAAAAAAGTTAGCTGAAGGCTCAGGTGGCAGAATTCCATTTATTCGAGTCAGATGGAAATATTAGATAAAGGAATGTCTTGAACCTTGATATCAGTGGCAGGAGTGGTATCAATTTGTGTGTCTGCTATTTCAGGTCTTTCTTCCTGTCCCCAAATCATAGGTCAATAGCAACTGGAGCATACTGAGATAGCAATATCAGTTCTTCTTTGAATAACAAAAGTGTCTCTTTGAAGAGGTTTAAAATTAAATATAGAGATAGTTAAGTACCTCAAATTAATACTTTGGTATTAAGAATGATGTCTTTATATTTGGTGATAAAATATTTATAATTTTAATATATAAACGTTAGTCATCTATTGATGTTATGATGGTTGATTTCATGTGCAACTTGGCTAGGCTATGGTGTCCATTTGTTTGGTCAAACACCAGTCCAGATGTCTCTATAAAGGTATTTTTTAGATGTGATTAACATTTAAATCAGTAGATTTTCAGTAAAGCAGATTACATGCTCCATAAAGTAGATGGGCCTCATTCAAGCAGTTGAAGGCCGTAAGAGAAAAGACTGAGGTTGCCCTAAGAGGAAGAAATTCTGCCATCCCCAGCACCCCACTGTCCACCAGACTGCCTTTGGACTCAAGGCTGCAACATCAACTCTCGATGGAATTTTCAGCCTGTCAGTCTGCCCTGCAGATTTTGGACTAGCTAGCCCCACTTTCTCTCTTTCTCTCCGTATACCTGGACACGTGCACACACACACACATGCACACACATAAACATACACACAGCCTATTGGTTCTGTTTTTCTGGAGAACCCTAATAACATATTTATAACAAATGACTCCAAAACTTAGTGGCTCAAAGCAACAAACATTTATTACCTCACAGTTTCTATAGATCAGGAATCAAGGCACAGCTTTGCTGAATGCCTCTGCCTTAAAGTCTCTTCAAGGCTGCAATCAAGGTGTCATCTGAGGCTGCACTTTGATCTGAAGGCTCAACTTGGAGGAGGATGTGCTTCTAACTTCCTTTACCTGGTGTTGGCAAGATTCAGTTCCTCATGGTTTGTTGAACTGAGTACCCCAACTCCTCAGTGGCTGTTACCTGAAGCCCTCCCTCAGTTCCTTGCCACGTGGCTTCTCCATGGGGAAGCTCACAACATGGCATCTGGCTACATCAGAGCAAGCAATTAAGAGAAGAAGAGAGGTTGCCAAAGACAGAAGTCAGTCTTTTCGTAACTTAATCTTGGAAGTAACACAGCATCCCTTCTCACACATTCCATTCACTGGAAGTCACTAAATACCAGCCCTCCAATGGGAGGGTATTACATAAGAGAGTGTAATAAGAACACCAGGAGGTGAGGATCACGGGGGCCCATCTTGGAGGCTGCCTACAACATTGCGCTTATTGGACAATCTCGCAGTTGAGGTTTTTGGTTCCTACTTAAAATTGTAATTGAATAATTGACTTGAACTTGTGATCTACATTGAAAAACCACAGAGACTTTTTCTAAGATTGTACAGACTATTGAGATGCTTGAGAAAACTTCAGATTTGCCATATTTATAAATTTAATTTATTAGCTTTACTACAGTAGTTTAAACACCTGAGGAAGTACCTGGGAAAATTTCACTTGTATGATCAGGTCATATCAGGTAACAAATGTTAACCTTACAAATGCTAAGTGTTAAATGCAATTATATTACCTAATCTGTAAGAAGCCTGGTTGTTTAGTGAGTTCTGCAATCTGTTACTCAAACAGCAAAAAGAAAAAGTTGCTAAGAGAGTAAATCTTAAAGGTTCTCATGCCAGAAAGTTTATGACCAATTGGTCAAAGACCAACTTGAAAGTGATTGTTAAATTTTACTGAACTGATAGATAGAATTTTATGATATATTTAAAAAATAAAGTTAAGGGATTAAGGAAAACTAAATTTTAGAATTTTTTATTTTAATAAACAGAATATTAATTTAGGAAAACTCCATGATATTTTTTGTCTATGATTTGTTATTTATATGCAAAAAAAATTTAATGCCCTGAGAGAAAATAAAGTCTTACATTGACAAAAGCCAGTGTGCAGAGAGAGAAAGAGAGAAGATTCAAGTAGATGAGAAGAAACAGGCTGTGCTGATACGTTTGGAATTCCTGGGTGCAGTTGTTCCTGCCATTTACTGCATTCCTGTCCTTGAGTTCTGTAAGACACCTTGGTGTCCTATAATTTCTTTCACTTGAAACCAAGAGCTTGAACTTGTATATATTTTTGCCTAGAATCTCTTCTGCAGAAATGCGATTTGTGAAATACAAACTGGAGACAATATCTTCCCTAAAGTAGTCATTCTAAGAGAGCCAGAAAAGCTCTCCAGCACAGGAATGATGAGACCTAGAGTTTCATTCCTGAGCTACCAGCATTTTTTTCCAGATTGGTCAGTTTCCTTGTTTATTAAAATAACGTGGATTCAATATCTGACCCCTGCCTCATGTGGATATGGAGAAAATAAATAACAAACTTCAAAATTTATTGAAAAGAATGACTCTAGTTCTAAGGTTACCAGGATTACAGTCATATTTCAATAATCTCCCCAAGGTAGTTAAAACTTCATTTATTTTCTAGTATTGGGATAATAATAATAGTGTCTGTCTTATAAGATCGTTATACAATATGAAAGGAAGTGCTTGGCATAGTGTCTGGAACAGAGTAAGCCCCTGGTAAATATTATCAATGATGCTGCTAATGCTTTTTAAAATGATGTACACGTCATCTAGAAAACCTGTGAGTTGCCCTAGAGCTCTCTCTCCTTTCCACTGCTCATCTCACATGTGATACTGCTGCTTCTGATTCCTAATTGTGCCCCTGTCTGTGTCTACCTCTTCATCTCCATTGTTACTGCATTTGTTATGGCCTCTATCATCTCTCCCATGGAATTTTGCAATATTTTCCACTTTGTTACCCAGACTTTCAGGCCGGCCCTAAACTATTCCATTCTGAAGCCACCCCAAAATTATCTTCTCAAACACAAACCTGTTCATAGTACTTCTGATTAACATCCATGAAAGCTTCCCTATTGCCAACATAAAGTGCAAACCTTTCGGAGGGACACACAGGATGCTTCATACCAGCTTTCAATTCTAAATTCTACGCTGAACTCATTGGGAACTGATTATAGGATGTTGAACTTACGCAGTTTCCTTTTCCCTGGAACATCTTCCTCTCAAACTCCTAAAACTCTTTCAAGACTGGGCTCATGTCCTCTTTTTTATGAAGGCTTCTCCTTCCCTCCGCCACTCAAGCAGAGTTTCCATTATAACTTTCCCATCACCTCATACATAAATCTATTACACTCTTCACAGCATGGAATGAAGATTTCTTCCTATACATGTTTGTTTCCCAAACACAGTTGTGAGCTCCTTAAGGGCAGGCATGTGACTTATTCACCTTTGGCTCCTTTGTGTCTAGTGCTGTGCTTGAAGCAAGGTAGCTATTCAGTAAATGTGTGTGAAATTGAAGGGAAATCTACAGACATTCATGGAATTAACAATATTAAATGCAATTTCAATTTAAAATTAAATTAAATGTAAAAATTCACTCAGTAAATATCCTACTGAAGAGCTCTGAAAAAATTAAATTTCCTCCCAAATTTCTCTTCTGTTAGAGGGAAGGATTGTTTTAGATACCAACAGAGCACTAAGTTAAGACAAAGCAAGTTTGTCTCTCTCTTTAGATAGGGGACAGGGAAGAATAGAAAAGTATTTCATTACTTTGGTTCTTTACATACAGGTTAAAACATCGTTAAGGTAAGATTTGCCACAGATAAACTGAAATACAACAGAGTTGATTGACTATATTTAAGTGAAAAGGGGGAGTTAAAAGAAGGGCTAGTTTTCCCCTTTATTTACTTTTTGTTTCCACATTAACCGGCAGAATGCCAATCGGGGTGGATTCAGGGAAGTTTGGGATTGAGAATTATTCTGAGGATGACTCAGCCTCTTCTCTCTACTATCAAATGCTTAAGTAGCCAAGAGGAGGTAGAGGAAAAAAGACACTAGCATTTGCCTTAGAAATCTCTAAAAATGAGTAGTCTTTTAAAAGAGAACGTCTCATTGGAGGTTGCCATTTCTATCCTTTCTGGCTCATCAAGTTGTGTTCGTGTGAGAGTCTGTGTGTATCTGTGCGAAGGGCTCTCCCAATACTGTTATTCTGCTTAGGCCTTTTTTTTAAGTTTTGAATATTTACAGCAATGACAAAATACAAGATTGTTTGTAGTTTCACATTCCTGATTAGTCACTCACCACAACTTGTAATAAGATGAAAAAAGATAATGGGAAGCAGAGACCTATCGCTGCTCTGTTGCACTGTGTGTGAAATGAGACTGAGAGACGGAGCAACCCGGCCTCCCCGGGGCCTGCCTCGCGATGTTTTTGAAACAAGACAAAAGAATTGCCTGGGATGAAGTGCTGGGACGGATGGAACAGTTTTGGATTATGATTGATATCCCCTACCAAAAAACAGTTCAAATCGATAAGTAATAAGCACATCCCATGTCCCAGTGAGGAGCTGGGAACCATGCAGAGCCCTGCTTTTCTGTCTTATGTGCTATGATTATATGAAAACTTTTGCATTGTTCAGTTAAACCTGAATCAACAACGATTACGAACATCTGTATGTGGGCAATTAAATTCAGAAATCTATTCCTTATGCTTTTATACTAGGCTAAATATGAAAAACATATTTCTCTGAAATTTATCCAAATCTCCTCCTAGTATCTTTACCCTAAAACTCCCATCACTCCCAAGCCACCCTAATTTTAATTTTCTTCCATTTGCAGGAAATCTATCCTAACCGTCACCCTTGTGTATTCTCCTGTTCCTTTCAATATGGAGAAGATTTACAGATGCAGATAAAAGGGAACTAGAGTAAGCAAAAGCCAGGGCTGGGATTTGAGGAAGCCTGTAATTTGACAAGGATTAGCCCAGATAAGGCATGAATAGTGAATTGTGATCTGACTGTGAAAGGCCTGGAACGTCTGGCTGGAGGTCTGGACTTCATGCCTCTGGAAATAGGAGGCAGAAAGTTTTGAGCTGGGGAGTGACCCATCTAGAGGCATATGTTAGATTATACCAACACAGTATTTAAGGTTAACTGACTAGGAGAAACTCTGGAGACTTGAGAATAGTTAGAGAAAAACCAAAATACATCAGCACATATAAGATGTCATGAAAACTTGACTTTGGACTGTAAAAGTGGATCACAGAAAAAGGGATGGGAAAACAAAAGGTCCTAGACTAGAAAGACCCAACTTTCTGATTCGGTTTCACAAAAGGCAGCACGTTCACCCTCATGACACCCTAGGTGTCTGCTTGTATTATTCCCGTACTTTTACGCCATCTCCTCGCTGATTGGCTATAGGACAAGGAAACAACAAAAAAGATAAATTTGGGGGCCAGACGGTGGCATAGTGATTAAGTTTGCGTGCTCCACTTCGGCAGCCTGGGGTTCACGGTTCGGAACCCTGGGTGTGGACCTACACACTATTCATCAAGCCATGCTCTGGCTGCATCCCAAATACAAAATAGAGGAAGATTGGCACAGATATTAGCTCAGCAACAATCTTCCTGAAGCAATAAGAGGAAGATTGGCAACAGATGTTAGCTCAGGGCCAATCTTCTTTATAAAAAAAAAAAGGATAAATTTTATGATAGCACTTTAGCAGTCTTCAGATAAGGATGATAACATTTACTTAAGAAAACTGATGCTCAAAATATCCTCAGTGCCAAGGAAACCTCCTTATCCCACCCCCATGGACAGGAAGAATGGAGCAGGCCACTAATCAACTATCATTTTTTAATCCTTTTGGTATGAAATAAAATAAGCATTTGATTTATCCAAAATTAGATGACCACTCTGACTCATTTAAAAACGTCCTTGCTAGAGACTGGAAACAGGCATGTGGGCAGCTGTACAATGGAGGAGCAGCCACAGAAGCAGAAAAATAGGGCCACACAGTCTGGAAAGCCTCCTATCAAAATACTTCAGATATTTGGGGGCTGGCCCTGTGGTCTAGTGGCTAGGTCCAGTGCACTCTGTTTCGATGGCCTGAGTTATGTTCCTGGGTGTGGCCCTACACCACTTGTCAGTGGCCATGCTGTGGCAGTGACTCACACACAAAATAGAGGAAGATTGGCACAGGTGTTATCTCAGGGCAAATTTTCCTCAGCAAAAAAAGAAATAAAAACCCTTCAGCTATTAAATAGATAGGAGAAACTAGACACTTAAAAAAGTTAGAAAGAAAGCAAAATAGTGGACAAATACCATGACCCTTTATGATTAAGGAAAGTATTATTATGAGTGGTATTTACTTTGTATAACCTTAACTGCAAAGACCATCATATATTACTGTAACATAGAAAAAAATGTTAAAAGAGATTTAAAGCTCTTTTGGTCCAACTTCCTACTTATGCAGAAATGCTGTGTACAAGATCCCTAATAGTGACTAGCTGGCATAAGCCTCAACCATCTCAAGGATCAGTGACCTTTCTGCTTCCAGGAAAAAAGCAGAGTTTCCCCTGCACCTTCACTTACTCAAAGCTGTGTTCTCTGGAGAAAACTGTCTATTCTATCTTCTTGAAGATAATTCTAAGTATTTGAAGTTTGTATATTTCTCCCGTTGCACTTAAGATAAAACCCAAATTCAAGATTTCCAAAGCCCTCTTAAGATGTGGTACTTAGACTCAAACACAAATCTTAGAAGTCTTCTGATCAATACAAAGAAACGTAGAGAGAGGAACTTTTTTTTTTTAAAGATTTTATTTTTTCCTTTTTCTCCCCAAAGCCCCCCGGTACATAGTTGCATATTCTTTGTTGTGGATCCTTCTAGTTGTGGCATGCGGCACACTGCCTCAGCGTGGTTTGATGAGTAGTGCCATGTCCGTGCCCAGGATTCGAACCAAGGAAACACTGGGCCGCCTGGAGCGGAACGCGCGAACGTAACCACTCGGCCACGGGGCCAGCCCCGAGAGAGGAACTTCTGGTGTTTGGGGAACTTAAATAATTTTAAGACAGTCTAGGATGCGTTAGCCATTTAATAGACGTTTCATTCATTCATCCAACAATATTAGCTTAACGCACACCATGTTCCCTGAACTGTTTTTTATGCTGGGAATAGATGGAGAACAGAAACAAAGTCCTTGTTTCTATAGAGCTTATGTTATGGTAGAGTAGAAAAAAACATAATGAAGTAAATACATGAACAACCAAGATAAATTCACGTAGAATCAATGCAGAAACGATAAAAACAAAAACAAGGGTGGTGTGATAGCCTAGGGTAGATAGCTAAATGGTTAACCTAGAGTAGTGGTCATGGGAGGCCATCTAGGGTAGGTAATATTCGAGCCCAGCCAATCTTGGAACTATATGGGAAGAGTGTCATCTAAGCAGAAGAAAGAGGGAGTGCAAGGGCCCCGAGAGGAGAGAAAGTTGGATATATTCAAGGATCAGAGAAGCCATGGAGCCTAAAGCATCAGAAAGTAGGGAAGTGAAAATAGGTGAGATCAGAGAGGGAGGGTTGTATCCTCACTGCATGGGGAAATCACTGGGGATCATAAAGAGAAGTGCAGATGCTTTAATTTACAATTTGATAACTCAGGCACCTGTTTGTCTTGTGGATCCACCATTATGCATACTGTTTTTTCTTCTTTTCCTCCCTTGGACACATCAACTAATTATTATTATTCAAATTTCTTCTCCATTGACTTATTAGCTATGCATTTTTTATCTTGTGTATTACACTAAGCATTCATGACTTATTAATATCTAATATTGATTAGTGGTTTTTACCAAATCCTAGAAAATATAAATGCCTTAGAACACTTTAACTCCATTTATTCCCACTTGCCTTTTGCAGTTTCATCTATTTTAAATCCTAGAAGTCATTATTTTCATTGTTTAATAAAATAAATATTTGTTTTTATTTTCTCACACCTTCTCCTTTTCCATTACCCTTCAGGCCTCCCCACATTTTTCTTTCTGTATCTGGGGATCCTTCTAGGTGCCTGAAAAACTCCTTGCCTGTATTTCTTTGATTGTGGACCTGTTGTGACAAATCTTCTCAGTTTTTTTTTCTGGAAATATCTTTACTGCACCTTCAATTTGAAAGATTTTTTAGCACATATCGAACTCTAGGCTTTTTCTTTCTTTGTTTTGGAACTGTGAAATATTATTTTATTGCCTTCTGACTTACATAATTTCTGTTAAGAAGACAGTTGCCAATTTTACTTTTGCTTCTTTGAAGATAATATGCCTTTGTTTTCCCTCTGGTTGGTTTTAAGATTTCTTCTGGTCATGGTGTTCAGTGATTTTTACTAGCATCTGGCAAGGTGTGGTTTTCTTCTTCTCATTTGTATTGTTTCCTGAATCAGCAGCTTGAATTACTTTTGGAAAGTTCATGAACATTAGCTTCAAATTTTTCTTCTGCCTCAATTTCTGCTATCTTCTTTTCTAGAACTGTAATTACACCTATGTTACACTGTTTTACAGTCCATATTTCTCTTCACTGTTTTCTGTATTTTTCCACCCCATTTCTCTTTTTGTTTCAGTCTAGATATTTTTAGTTGAATGCTAGAAATTGTGTATTAAAAATTTTAGCAGCTTTAGCTGACAATTATTCTCCAGAGCTTTTCGTTAACTTATGGCAGACAAATAGAATAGTAGTATATCAGCAAAATATAAGGAGTTAATCTGATTTGAGTCTGGGTTTTAGTCTTTGTAAGGCCTGGTCTCTATTTCTGGTTTGACCTTACTTGTAGAATAAAGCCTCTTGGGGGCTTCAAATGAGAGCCTGGGTTATTTTCTATTACTTCACCACCATAATGGGAACTGTTTGTTTCTCCCTGACACTTGATACTGATGAGAGCTATGCTTAGCTTTTCAATATCTTAACATCCCCTTTGCACTGTTTGTCTGCCTCTCAAACCAAGCTGCTCATGGATCATTGAGCGGTTTGTGGTGAAACTGGCTCAGATCTTTGGGCTAGCTTTTCTGTACCTCCTTTCTCTTTATAATCTTTTCCTCTCAAGTCCTGGCTGCTTAATAGTCCTAAACTCCGCTTTTTTCTGCCCCCTTAGCCATGTCTCTGTAACTTAGTAACCATGCTCTGCTCTGTTACTCAGCCTTCCTTTGCATTTAAAAACTGGCCAGTGCCTCAAAGAAAAAGCAGCAAAAACACTCCACTCAATTCAGTCATTTCCTTTTCTCTTCAGCATCCTGGTTCCTCAAATTCTGATTGCCTGGGTAACTTTCCTATGCCATCAGCCAGACTTTTTTTGTTTTATTTGATCAATTTTTTTTAGTTTTCCTTTTGTCTTTCCCTTCCTTCCTTTTTCCCTCTCTCCTTCCTGTCCTCTGTCCCTGGCTTCTTGCTTTCTTGAAGCCTGTAAAGCCAGAGGGTACTTGGTAATTTTTACGGCATTGAGCATACTGTATTTTAAATTTTTGTGTGTACGTTTTAGGATTTTTACATATTTTTCTATATTAACCTTGTTTTCAGAGCTTTCCTGCATCAGCTAGCATTTGCTGCATAACAAAGAACCCATATATTAGTGGATTAAAACAGCAATTTATTTATCTCACAATTCTGTAGGTTGGCAATTTGGGCTGGGCTCAGCTGAGTGGTTCTGCTGCTCTGAGTCACCCTTGGCCAGTCTTGGGTAGGGCTCGCTTACATATCTGCTGCTGGCTGTTAATCAGCTGGGAACTGACTGATCAGAGTGTTTTGATTCTCCTCTATGTGCTCTCTCATCCTCCAGCAGGTTAGCCCCTGGGTTGTTCATGAGGTGGCAGGATTCCAGGCACAAAAGCTGAAGCATGCAAAAACGCCTTCAGAAATCACACAATATTGATTCTTCTGTATTGTTTTGACAATGGAGATCACAAGGCCAGCCCATATTTAAGAAGCGGAGAAATAGACTCCACCTCTTGTTGAGAGAAGCAGCAAAGAAATCCAGCCAATTTTTGTAGTCTACAACACTTGCTAAAGTCATCATTAGTTCTAATAATTTAAGTTTTTTGGACTTTCGTATATTGATAGTCATATCCACTGCACATAATGATAGTTTTATTTTTTATTTTCCAATTTTTACATTGTCATTTCCTTTCATTGCCTGATTTCACTGGATAGACCATCCAGTACAATTTCAAATAAAAGCAGAGATAGTGAACATCCTTCATTTATTCCCAAATGGATATCTTTTATGAGACTAAGAAATCACTCTTCTATTATTAGTTTTTTAGACTTTTTTGTTGTCATTTTTAAGAATGGATGTTGAATTTTATCACATGCCTTTTCTGCATATATTAAGATAATCATATAATTTTTCTTTTTGTTAATATAATTTTCACTGATTAAATTGAATTACTATATTAACTATATTAACCCAACATATTGATTTCTGTTATTTTTTGATATGGAAGAATATTTTGCTAATTTATTTAGGATTTCTATATTTATGTTCATTATGGCAAAAGTGTGACTGGTCTGTACATTTTTTTAACTAACGTCCTGGCAGGTTTTGTAATCAAGATTATAAGTTGGGAATTGGCCTCTTTTTTTGTTCTCTGGGTGAGTTCATGTAAAACTGGAATTGCTTCTTCCTTAAATATTTCGTAGAATTAACCTGTGAAGCCATTTGGGCAAAGAATTACCTTTACGGGAAGGTATTTAATTCTAGATTAAATAAATTGGCTAGTTTGCAGCCTCTTTAGTAGTTATCTGAATGATCCAGTTTTCTGTTTCTTCTTGTGTCCACTTTAGTAAGTTGTATATTTCTAGGTATTTGTCCATTTTATGTAAACATACAAATTTACTGGTGTATACTGGTTAACAATATCTTTGTAATATCTTTTCATTTTCATTTTTTTCTTTGAGGAAGCTTAGCCCTGATCTAACTACTGCCAATCCTCCTCTTTTTGCTGAGGAAGACTGACCCTGAGCTAACATTCATGCCCGTCCTCCTCTACTTTATACGTGAGCCGCCTACCACATCATGGCGTTTGCCAAGTGGTGCCATGTCTGCACCCGTGAACCCCGGGCCACCGAGAAGCAGAACATGTGAACTTAACCGCTGCACCACCGGGCCGGCCCCATCTTTTCATTTTCTGTAGGGCCTGTTTTTATTCCTGAAATTAGTTATTCATGAATTTTCCTTTTATTTCCAATAGTTTGAGGTGTTTTACCCCAGTTTTGTCTAATTTTAACTCCATGAATAGAGTGCTGCTGCGTGAAAGAGTAGCAGCTATACTTAATAATCATTTGACAAGTTTTAGTTTATTAGTGCTGGTCCCATCAGGGAACAAACGGCACTCTCAAACTGGACAATTTGAAGAAAGTTTAGTAAAACACTTATTTACAAAGTTACCTGCGGTGTTGAGGAAACAACAAGGGATAGTGTAGGACCCTGGGGCTGGTAACTCCAGGAGGTGTTACCACCCCTCGACCTGGAAGAGCAAAGGAGAGACTGGATCTCAGAATTTAGGGTGAATAGCTATCTGGAAAGGACTTCCTGAGAGATGCTGATACAGACACCCCAGGAATGAAGCCAAGGAAAAATACCCAGCATCGCTTTCCTCTGGTTTTCCAGTATCTTTTGAGAAATCCTATTGACTGAACCAAATCAGGTGCTGAAAGGCAAAGGAGTAGTTAGTCTTTTTACATCAGTGACCTAAGAAGGCAAACATGAGATATTCAGCATGTTTTGGAAAGCCATTTTGTTCTACTTCCCAGCAGCTGAGAGACTCATAGACTCTAAGTGAAGAAAGCTGACTTTTCTTTGCTTTCAAAAAAATTGGAGTAAATAACAGAGGTGTCACCTAATAGATTAAAAAAACTTTTTTCGAGGACGGATTGCTATGTGCTTTTGGAATTTAATTTAGAGGGAGTTCATAGAACAGACTAACTATTGCAACAAAACTCCTTTCATTCCCAGCAACTTATTTATATGAACAAAGTTTCTTAAAACTTACTGCTACAATGGGAATAGATTTTATGCTGATACTTAATTTATCCATAAAATAATTTATATTTGATCTTCAATACATGAATTGTTTGGGGAAAAACCCTCATTTATATTAGTAAAAATGTATTTCTGATGAATTTTACTATTTAAAAATATTTTATAAAAATTTTAATATAGTTGTTATTTTGATAAACTGTGAATTAATAATTTTAATAATACCAAATCCAAAGGAAATTTTTTTAGCATTTAGAGCCTTATATTAAGTGTGTGTGTGTGAGTGTGTGTTTATACTTGCTGCAGAGAGCAAGGATCATACAGTAATTCCCAGGAAAACATTCTTTAAGGTAAAATTCTGTACAGGAAGTGAATATGAGTTAAAAAGTAAAACAGAACAATATAATATTTCTGACTGTTCAAAAAGAACTTGTTCTTGAATTTGAAAGTGGATAACATGTATAAAATGATTATGGTATTTATTTTCCCATTGGATATTTAAAAGTAATATTTAAAATATGAAAAGAACCTACTTTGTAACAATTTAAACTCATACATATTACATTTGAACTTGAAAATATGAGAGGGGTATGGCAGAGATGGCTAGCTTTCACCAACGATTCATACTCACCTTTCCAAAGAGTAGAATTCTTGCTGGAAAGTGGCTTCCCAGGCAAGGGTCACATTTCCCAGCACTGCACCCCCACCCCTTGCATCTAGTTGGGGCCATCTGAGCAGCTCTCTGAATGGTTTGTAAGTGGGCTGGAGTGGATAAGAAGCAGGTGCCCCTTGTCCACTCTCTGAGTAGACTCGGAGGCTCTGGATGATGGTGGAGCTGTAAGATGGAAGAAACCTGAATCATTGAATCACCTTCTTGGCATGCTGACCACTCCACACCTGTACTGAATTCTTGTGTCTGAGAGGACTAAATTTCTATTTTGTTAGGTCCCTGCAGTTTTGGGATTTATCTCCTAGAGCAGTGAGCATTCCCTTAGCTAAATCCAGACTGGTACCAGAAGTAGAATGTTGCCAACAGGAACAACAACAAACAAACTTAAAACATGGCATTGGCTTAGTCGTGAGTGGTGAGACTAGAAAAATGGAGGACCATGTTAAGCAAAGATAAAACATTTGGTAAGTATATTGTCTTCCATGCCTACTCAGGCTGATTTCTAGGTGAAGAGTTTGGAAGACAGAATGCTAGTGGTGTGTTTTGGTGTTTTCTGGCTGTATTTAGAAAGGTAAAGAACCAAGAGATAAGGTCAGACTGGTATTGGCTAGTTCTCAATAAAAATGGAAATAAAAGAAAAGAGAATTCAGAAATTTGAAGGCTTTTAGGTTGGCCAAGTCAACTGGTTTTAGACTCCAATATAAAAGGTAAGACTTAGAAATGTTTTCTACATTAAAGATTTATTAAAGCACAATTCTACCACAAAGTCCAAGTGTGGAGTTCCATCTGAGCCTGCTTATCTCAATGTAACTGCCATGATGTTGAAAAAAGCGAAGAATGGGGGAAGGAGGCACAAGGAAATATATCGGGCTTGAGAATTACGAATATTAATTATAGCTTTTAAAGATATTTGGGTGTTTCTCAGGCAAATGAAATCAATGGCAAGCAAGTAGATCAGAAGTCTACTAATTTTTTAAAGACTTCTTGAGCTAAAGAAATCAAAAGCCAGATTGAAAAAGGCTTTAACTGTTTAAGACTTAAACCTTGGGTTTTAAAACTTGCATTGATAGGATAGAGTGAGTGAAAACTACACAACTTCCCAGAAGATTTGGTACCAAAAGAAAAAAAGGATAACAGAGCAAAAGAACTTCCCTTAGGGCAGAGCCAGAGCCCTCTCACCTCTCAGCACAATGGTAAAAACATTAACTCCTAAACTGAAGATTGCAGTAATGTCAAGAAAATTCCTTACTTGCTGGATAGAGACCTCACAATGCCTACTTGTAGGATTGTATCGTTGCTATTGACCACTGATCCCATCCTTCCCTTTGCCAAATGAGAGATTTTGTTTTAAATGTTGTCTCTCCTTATCATTATAGAGTGTGTATGTGCATAGGATAATTGTCGTTTGAGTTCATAGGTCACCAGATCACAAGAAGCCACAGCGTCCTAATGGAGAGAATGGCACATCTACTGGAGATCTGGATTTGAGTTGGCTATAGTCACTGCATGGGATTTTAGGATGTTTCTCTTGAGTGGAAGTGAGCGTATTCAATGCAAGGAACAAGGAATTTATAGAGATATTAGATGTGGCAAAGACACAAAAGATTTGCTTGTCCATCAAAAATTCATGCTTTCTATTGTGTAGGGTTGTTTCTGGGAGGCTTGTGTCTACAGGCTCTACATTTCCCAGCATCCCTTGCATTTAGATAGGGCCATGGAACTAGTTTTCATGAATGGGCTATGAGTAAAAATAACATATGTTATTTCCAGACTGAAATGTTTAAGAAGTAAGTATGTCTTCTCTATTCTTTCTTCTCCAGTCCACTGGCTGGAAGCGAATGACTCTAAGGCCCTAGATAGTGGAGCTACAAGGCAGAAGGATACTGAGCCACCTTATGGAAAGCTGCTCACCGAATACCAGCATTAGATTCTCGTGTGAGCAGAGAAAAAACTTTTATTGTGTTAAGCCATGAATTTCAAGGTTTATCTGAATCCTCTGCTACTCTTACTCAACGATTACACAGTATACGTAGTTCTAAAAACTACTTTGTGAGAGCAAAATATTTGAAAGCCACTGATGTAGTTTTTCCTTTCTTTCATTAAATATATATATAATACATAAATATACATATATACCTAATGCTTATATATTTATATAAATATATACTTATATATTATATATGTTACACACATACATATGTTTAAGAGCAAATAAAAATTTACTTAAATTTATACATTTAGATTTTAGACAATGGTGTCTGATTAGCATGCAATTGCCTTAGGACAACCTAAGTCCAGGAATTTATTTATCAGTTTATCCTCTTACAATTTAAACTTGGCAGGTTGGGCCCAAGGATCTGATGGAATTTGATAAGACCGTCAACATGCTTTAGTATCATTGTATCCTTTATAGCACGTGTACAGTGATGGTGAGATAGTACTTCTTGAGTACACAGCTAAAGTCACAGCATAAGACAAAGAAGACAAATGATCTTAAGGATTAGTGATAGGAATTAGTAATAAATCTATACATCTGTATGCCTAAACACATAGGCTGTTACTCATACGCAAGATGACTGCAGGGTCATTAGCTATTGTAGAACTAGACCTCAGAACATTGCACCAGTTCCCCATATTAGAGCCCTTCAGACTTGAATGGAATTTTCCAGACCAGACCTTAATCAACATATGTCTGCACTAATATTTACACAGAACACAACAGTTTGAAACACACGTATATAAGTTTACTGACAAAATAATTATTCAGTAATTATTTGTGGAATGAGTGAATATATGTGTGGAAGCGTTACTTGAAAACTGGGTAAAAAAGATATTTTAATGGTTCCAAGTCAAACTTAGAAATTCCTATTAAAATTTAGTGTCACTATATGCTTAAGATAAAATTTTAGTAAGAGGAATTAGAATTGGTGCTAATGAGTTTGAATGGAACCACAGCACTAAACTGGTAGTATATTGGAAATTCAAAAATGAAGTCTAGAGGCAAGGTTGCGGTCAATATTAAAGCAAATAGTTTTTGAATCTTTTTCGCTGTGATTCACAATAAGAAATATATTTTATATTGAGAATGAGTACAATCATAAGTACATGAGATGCCTGCTGTATTTTCTATTAATTTTCTTCTCTTCTTTTCTACCATATCCTATCCAATGGGAGGCATACAGTTTGAAAAACATAGATCCAGCCATGTTATAGGAACCATGGTAGTCTTTGCAAACTTATCTAAAAGATTAAGGCATAACTAATCTTTTGTTAACTCTTTCTTTGGCCTTCTCTATAGTGGCTATCTATCGTTTTTGTTAGCTCAGCATGGATTCACCCACTTTCTGGTAATGGCAGCATAATTTTCTTCTTGGAAACTACTCCTCTTCTTTTCTTAGTCCATAGGGTTCAGGTCAATTTCCTGCCTTCCTCTTCGGTCCCCCACCACTCTCTAATTCTACCAGCTCTGGGGGAGGCATGCCATCTTGTTCTGGTCAAGCAGATTAGCCATCTCTGAGCACAAGGATTGCCTCAGTAGTCAGCTCCTAAGCGAAGCAAGGCCAAGGAGCTCTGTTGCCAAAAACAAGCTCTTGTTTTGCCAGACTGGAGCCTGGTAAGAATCAGGCTGTAGATCTTGGAAGCCATCATCTGGGATCCAGGAGGGAAGCAAACAAAGAGGAAAGAGATGGAGGACTGATGACAACATTTGTGACCCTGGATCCAGTCACCTCTTCCTGTGCAACAGCAAATCTGCCCTCTGAAATTCTAATGTAAGAAAAACCCACACTTCAAATGATATTTAGTATGTGAATTGACTTAAATTTATTAAAAATTTACATTTTCAGATCTCTTCGGCATCCTAAATTTATTAACAGACAGAGCAAAACCAGACAGAAATCATCACATAATCATTTGAATCTTAAATGGTACTACAAGTATCTAAAATTATTGTTATATGGGAAAATTAAGTTTGTTGGACATTTCAACATCATTATCAAGTCTCAATGTTTTTTTCAGTGTCCACATAATTTTAGTTCTGCTGCTCTGGGAGCCCTATTTTCATTTATTAAGAAAAATACATTTGAAAAAATACATATTATTTATATTAGGATTTTCACTGAAAAATACAATGAAGAAAACTAAGGCTTCCCCCACTCCCAGATTTAATATTTATTTTTTTCTCAATCAGTATATAGAGTTATCATATAACATAGACTTATTTAAAGCTATTTATAGAAGATAAATTTTAATGTAAAATAGCTTTTTAAAGTACAGCTCACATCTTTTTCAGTTTTACTCAGTATATGATTTTAAATGTCTGCATAGTTTATTAAAATTAATTCAAAATTAAAAAATTAATTCAAAGCACAAAGTATACTGAAGGCTGACAGTACAAAGAATTATCCATAAATGAAAAGTTTAAGCTACAGCTTTGAATGTTACAGTAGAAAAATAAGTAAGATAAGTGAAACTCCACACACCTCTATCATTCACTGATTGGTCCCTGCCACGCTGTACAAACATGTTTGTGTCTAATTATACAATTTACCTCTATTAGATGTTGACTGGTGTCCATTTCTGGGTGTTTTTCATATACATTATGTGAATATCTTGACAACAGTTATTCCTATTCAAATTGCTCTTTAAAAGTGAAGGCAACAGGTCTTAATGGCAGAAAAAAAAAACCAAGCAAGCTATGACAACACTCCAGTACCTCTAGGAAATCCTTATCAATTTCACATGGATGGATTTTGCTCCAAGCTGGGAGCTCCAGAGTCAGTAGGCAAAGTGAATCACTTATGCAATACTTCTATGAGGAAATGATTGATTTGGAAATCTTGTGCTTTTACTATTATTAGCATCAATTACTGCTTGCAAATAGTGTTACCCAAAGCAGGTGCATTTAATGATCCTATCTTAAAATACCTGACAGGGAAAACAGCAAAACAGCATAGCTATTTTTACCTCTTGTTGTTATGGCATTGAGCCTACAAAAACACTTACAATTGAGACTGTGACAAAATTGGTTTCTTCTCCTCAATAGCTACACATAGAACACTAAGTAACTTCTGGAGATTAGAAAGAGAGTTTTCCAGACAGGTAGGTGCTTTTGAAATTGGTACAAATAGACAAAGAAGTAACCTGAAAAAAAATCACATTTGTATTTTTTTTCTTAAAGAGTGTATCCTAAATATGACTTTTTTAGGAGCACTAACTATCCTTTTTGCTATAACTGTTACGAGTTTCATTCCTGAGATTTTTGGAGTCAATTACAGTTCTTAAAGTACACAAAGAGGAAAGAAATGTTTTTCCCACATGGGAGGCTGAACTGTGGATCAGCATCTCAGCCAGTTACTTTCTGTTGTTTTTCCATACATCAGATTTTTCATTTGGGATATATTTACATTGCAATTTACTCCTTAACTACCAATCCTCAAATATATCACATCTTTAAAGAGCTGAAATGTTCAGCTGAAAGATGGTATATAAGGAAAAGTTATTGTTACTAACCACTTGCCATTGTAGGTAGTTTCCCACTTTAAAGTGGGGAATGTAGAAACAAATGAGTTTTTATATCTGGTTTGATTTAAATAACAATTCAAGTATCTCCTTTAAAAAAATGACGTTCTGAAAAACATTAATATTTATGAACCACAAATTTAAACACATTTTCTGCAAGGCAGAATATTCCTTGAATATCCTTTGTTTTAATCATTACTTAGACTATAAAGAGCAAAACCTGGCTTTGGTCCACATCATATCTTGATAGTTCCTAATTTTTTTATCTATACACTTAACTAATCATTTAGAAAAAAATGAACATCAAATGCATGAAGGAAAGCTTCAAACAATAACATTTCATTTAAGAAGCTATATTCAAATGAAGATATGGTCTGAATATAAGTCATTCATGCTTAGTCTCAGTGATGGATGATATATAAGATGTTCACTGAGTTTTTGTGTGGAACGGAATTGTATCATAGTTTTGAAAATGAATTCCCTTAGAAGTTGTGATCTTCATAATAGCGCCATTTAAAGCATCATCTTCAATGAGTGTTATTAATCCATTGGCAATCATCGATGGGCTGAAAATAAAGGAAACATTGGTGTTTTAAAACTAAAGATGAGGCACAATTACTACTTCATTTTGAATTACTTTTGAAGAATCTATTACCTTTCACATGCAATAGGGAAACATATATCATGAAGCTATTGCTCCCTCCATTTTTTATTCAACTAGATGTTAACTAAATTATATGATAAATTTAGTGGTAGATTTCCATGCCTAACCTTCTGTCACTTTGACAGGAAGGATTTTGTGAATTTATATTTATTATTTACATTAAGAAAATAATTATTTTCTCATCTTTACCCTACCAGTAGACCTTAGATTCATCAGACAGAAGTGTAATTAGAGTGAAAGTACAAAGAATTATAGCTAACATTTACTGAACGTCTATTATGTGTTGTTGTTTTAAGTACCTTACATGTATCAACTTATCTGTGGACTTTTAAAAGTCCCCTAAGTTTGTTTTAGCATCATCTCCATGTACATTTGAGAAAATTGAGTACCTAGAAGTTGACAGATAAGTTCATGGTGAGTGGTGGAGCCAGGATTTGAGTTTAGATGGTCTGGTTCCTTCAACAAGATAGCTATAACTCTGTTCTGTGGAACCTCAACTGCCCTAACTCAGACGTTCACTAAACATGTGTATAGATCAACTGTTTCGTATGAAAATGGTTGAAGTTAGGGGGCCATGTGAAATTTCACATAGGGTATATGTGACTATTGCTTGGAATTTAGGCAGATAAGGTATCATTGCTTCTAAAGGTAACTCAACATCACCTTATAAATACCTGATTATGGCTGAAGGTATTAATGATGTGTTATCTATATCTCAAAGCAAAATTTACAACATACAAGCATATTCCATTTAGAAACCTGGAAAAATATTTTCTTTCAAAGAGTTC
Organism: Equus caballus; assembly: GCF_041296265.1. Classification (NCBI taxonomy): domain Eukaryota; kingdom Metazoa; phylum Chordata; class Mammalia; order Perissodactyla; family Equidae; genus Equus; species Equus caballus. The sequence goes on along the minus strand of NC_091685.1, from coordinate 67,449,990 downwards.
ACCAAACCAAAACTTTGAAGCTTGCATTACATTTCTCACATTTAAAAGTTTATTTTTTCCCTTTTTATTGCTTATGTCTACATACTACTTTGCTTTATCATATAAAGGAAGAAAGGTATAGTTTTACTTACTCCAAAATTCCATAGAATTTCATCATATCCTTGATATGATCCTTATATTCTATATATTGTCCCATGTTTTCTTCTTTTTCAATGGATTCAAGGATGGGCGTATTAACAAAGCCTGGGCAAATGGCATTCAGTCTCACACCACTGTTCATAAGGTTAGCTGCCATCTGCCAATTAGAAGTAGAAGGTTGCAGATTTAAGTAGTTTTGTGAATGTATAGCACAGGACAAACTGATAATTAAAGCTATTTAAAACTCTCTGATGAGAAAAATACTAGTCAAATAGCTTTCCAGTTATATAACAATGATAACATTAAAGTTGACTGATAGCAGAAATTAAAAGAACACATATTTAAAGAGCTGAATTAATTCCTGAAAATCTTACTTAATTCTTTTTAAATCAATACTACTGGGCAATTCCTGAAAATATTTAATTACCTACGTTGCTCTTATCTACTGAACTCTGCAGGAACCTGAAAGTGAGAAGCTGAGGCGTAGAATTAATATCCCAAGTGTTTTTTCAAAGATGAGGGTTGTATAACAGAGAATATTTGCTTAAAAATTACTGTTAGTGGAAAGTTTTAGAACTTTCATTGATTCTCAAGATACTCTTAACAATCTGCACTATCCAGAAGACAATTTCAGTATTTTCAGATTAACATTCTTTGGCTTAATTTTCAACCTGTTGATTTTATGCGAACTATTTGTAAACCAAGTTGTAGTCAAGCCTCATGCTTTGTGGATTCCATTTGCTTACTTGCTAAAATTTATTTGTAACCCCAAAACTCAATACTTGGGGAGTTTTTGGGGTCATTTGTGGACAAGCACAGAGGAGTGAGAAATTTAAGTTACCCGACTCAGACGTTCCAGCCGAGGTCAAACCAAATAACGCTCTGCTTTCTTGTTGCAGCTCTTTTACTACAAAAGTGTCCTTTTCGCAGTATATTTAGTCCATGTTTTTCTCATGTTTGTGCTTTTTGTTGATGATTCTGCTATTTAAAATGCCCCCAAGCATAGTGCTGAAGTGTGGTCTACTGATCCTGAGTGCAGGAACGCTGTGATGTGCTTTATGGAGAAAATATGTGCATTAGAGAGGCCTCCTATACCATGAGGAGTAAGTGCTGTTGGCCTTGAGCTCCGTGTTAATACAATACATGTTAAATAAGGCATCTTTAAACAGAAATTCACATAAAACAAGGCTGTGTATTGATCAGTTGATCAAAATGTTGTGACCAGAGGCTCGCAGGAACTTCATCCTGTATTTCCCCTAGGAGCAGTGGTTCTGTATTTGCTAATTCAGTGTTTGCAAGTGATTTTATAGAACATAACTACTGTGAATAATGAGAATTGACTGTACAAGTTTCCAGTCTTGTCACTGTAATTACAAAATTTCTGGTCTTTAAGATTTACCTGGCTTGTAATAGCTTTATGTGTTCACTAAAAGTCAAATTAAAGATTAAGTCTTTGCAAATTAAATAAAAATTTCCAATCAACTTAAATTAAGATTGTGAGAACCGCTTGTCTTCCTTTTGGTTGAACATTTACCTTTCACACACCTGTTTTTTCCATCCCTATATTTTTTCTCTCGTTGATGTTTTCCTCTTTATCTGTGTGGCCTCTCTCTTTGTCTCCCAACTGCCCTTTCCTCTTCTCCCATTGTCCTCTCTAATACATTCTCCAAATAGCACCAGAATAATCTTCTTAAAATGGAAATCTGATCTTGTCACTCCTGTGTATAAAAGACCCATGGATGGCTGCACTTAAAATCTAAGCTAATTCCTGCGGCCCCTAATCCCCTTTTGCTCTGGCTCCTGCTTATATCTCCAGTCATTCCTCATCCTACTTCCCCCTTGCTCGTCAAGCTCCCTTGAAGCTGCCTTTTTTCCAGTTATCATGAAAAGGCAAGCATTCTCACTTCACGCTATCAATGCACGTGGTCAGTTAGGTCTAAGATATTTTTCCAAGCTCTGTTTACCTTTCACCCTAGGCCTTCATGGACACATCATCCTTGACTACTCTACCAAGTGATGCCTGCCCCACCCCTCCTGCCCACCCCCACACTCTCACTCATTTTAATCACATTCCAGTGGCAGGCAATGTTTGGAGTATACTGTGTATTCTACTTAAGGAAGCCTGAAGTTAACAATTTTGAAATTTGGAGTCAATTTTAAAGACAAAGTATATCTTCTCATTATTTACCCTTAGGATATTTTTCAACAACACATCAGTGTCTAGAATCTACTTCCTTTTAAAAATGATCTGTTCTTGATTTGGTTCTTTATGTGACCTGAAAACTATTTTTTATAATAAAGATTGAAGTATAACATTATTTTTCTATTTTTTTCCATAGGTATTGAACTCTCAATTTATTCCCTTGTACTTTACAGAACTCATGTTTCATATCTGTACGTAAAGAGGAAAAGAGACACTGTGGCTGTCAGATCCTCACCGCTGCTGAGCGTGTGAATCCAATTATGCCGTGCTTTGAGGCACAATAAACAGGCTGCTGTGCAACAGGAATGAGCCCTGAAACACACAAAAAATTCAAACAATTTTATTAAAAAATAAGCAGACAAATCCCCATAATTGCTATGCAAATGAATACTTTGTGCCTGTTCCGTTTTAAGATCAATCTAGAAAATACACTAAAACAATCAGCAGAAAACTTTGTAAAACTCACTAGCCTTAGCATGGTTTATTCCTTCCATGACCTCTGCTATTCTGTCCAGACTTTATGGTGGGTAAGTTATAGCCTAGGGAGGCAGCCAAGAGGAATATATAAGTTTTTCTGTCTCCCTGACTTTCTGTCAAGAGAAGTTGATGTTATTTAAAACACCAAAACAGTCATCTTTAAATCCTGTAAGTTACCATCTAATTTTCAGTTTTTAAGTCCGGATTTTAAAAGGCATATATTTCACATTTTTTAAAGCTTACAAAAGGCTGAGCTTAAATTGCTTAAATGGGATTTGGAGATTATTTGTCTTTGCTATAAATTAGTATGCATTTCCCTGTCACCAACAGCACTGAATGATGCCTCTAAGTGTTTAAGTGAATTTGTTTTGATTTTGATCTGTAGTAGATGCCTACGTCCTATGACCTCGGAAAAGAAAACCAGAAACAAAAATGTGTAGTCTTATTGTATTTCCATTCATACTTATGTACTCAACAACAGAAGTCAAGCAATTTTAGAACTGGTTTAACTTTCCACATATACACAATAGCAACTGTTCAAAAATATCATTACATTCATAGTCTGGAGAAAAAGTAGTAGTATAGCAGGTATGGCAACTTCCCCTACTTACCTGCTCAACCGCCCAAAAAGAAACAAGAGAAGAAAAACCTATTTTACTGTGGTAACTATTACTATCAAGATTATTTCTCCTAATTGTCAATTGTCTATCTAATCAACAGAGAAGCTTTTAACTAGAGCCATTTGCATATTCCAGTTATTAACCAATGTCTTGAATTAACTCGTTTTAATATATTTTAAATTTTTGATTTCTCTGAGTCAAGACAGGGATCCTTGATTACTATAATTTTATTAATATCAAATGTCATCCTAATAATACCAAATTAGCCTGCTGAGATGCACTCATCCCCACCCAGCTAACTAGTCCCAGAACGCCAACAGTCAGTTGAGCGTGTTGTGCCAAAGTTCAGCAATAAATGCACACCGTAACCACTCCCTGGGTGCCTGCCAGGCCTCAATTTATAAAGTATGTTTGCTCAAGAGCAGTTTAAGTCCTTGAGGATGGTAGGTCACACATAGTGGGTCCACCCAATGATCTCAAAGTACAGTAACTTGTAGTTCTCTCTTTTTTTTTTTTTTTTTTTTTTTGGTTTAAGCAAAATGTCTAAGTTAATTAAACTTGTTGGTGTCAGTCAACAAGAATTTATGACGACTCTACAGGGTACACAGGTGTATTAGGACTTCGAGATAAAGGGAATAAATAGGTGCAGCCAGGCGTTGCTGCTTTTTGCTGTTAGAAGTTAGTCGCTGTCTTACTCACCCCTTAAATGTTTATGAGGACAAGGCAGTGGTTGTAGGATGGTATTCATGGATTGCAGGAAATGCAGAGGGAACCTTAATCAGAGATAAGCTAGCTGACACAGTCACATAAAGCACAAGGATGCTGCTCATAAATGTTGTCAAAGATGAATTTGGAATGAGTTTTTGTTGCATACGTGGAGGTACTGAACTTCTGAACCCAAGCTAGTTCAAAGTGTCACAGAAGTGAGATAAATCAAATACTGTCATGTTGGTTCTGTTTAAGCAGCAAGCACAAAGCATGCACCTTCCTTTCAAGGTAGAATGGTAAATGCAAACAGAATGTGAAAGAATTTGTTTGCAGTTTTAAAGTGGCACTTGGTTTTATGAATCTCGTAACATTCTAATGACATTTTCCCTGCTATCCTGCAAAATGTTTACTCTTGCATTACTTTCACTCTCTGATATTAGATTCCAGGCTGCATAAATCAATTTCAGACATTCAGAAACCAAGTGTCCTTTTTTCTTTAACTTTTTGTTACAGCTGTATTGAGGTATAACTGACATGCAGTAAACTGTACATATTTAAAGAGTACGGTTTGGTAAGTCTGGACATATGTATACACCCATGAAACCATGACCACCATCAAGATAATGAAAATATCCATCACCCTGAAAGTTTCCTCGTGCCCCTTTGTCATCCCTTCTTTCTGCCTTTCTCCTCCCGAGGCAACCACTGATCTGCTTCATGTCACTACAGATTAGTTTGCCTTTTCTAGAAGTTTATATAAATGTAATCATACAGTGTAAACTCTTTTTGGGTCTGACTTCTTTCACTTAGGATAATTACTATGAGGTTCATCCACGTTGTAGTGTGTATCAATACCTCATTTTTTTTTCTCTTTTTGTTTTCTTAAAACTATTCCACAGTGAGGATATACCCATCAATTGCACATACATTCACCTGTTGATAGATATTTGTGTTGTTTCCAACACTGGGGTACTACAAATAAAGAGAATTCTATTTAGGCAAGTTGTAGTTAGTTTATTTGTCAGAGACTTTTGCTTTATCTCCCCAGCACATATAGATTTTAACCGTTGCTGCTTATGTTTTGAACAGGTGGGGTGGTTAGTGATTCACAGTGCTTTCCCTTCAACTTGCCAACTGACTTTCAATGTAGAAAGTGATTATCTTTACCTCAGTTTGAGGCTTTGAAAGGAGGTTAAATGGAGAGAGAAAAGCTTTTTTTTTAAGGTTTCTGTCTTTCTTCTCACAATGATTTTAGTTGGGGCGGAAATATTTCAGAAATCCAACACTTTCCATTGGATCTTAAGACTCATTTTTCCTTTACAAGTATAATATTCTTGCTATTGTGGTTTAGCTCCACTATTGGTGAACCATACTTCTGCTCCTTAGCTTAGAGCCGCAACAACATCTGCTGTTTCTATGTGCTTCAAATAAAAATGGGTTCTGAGACTGATAATCAGAGTCAGCACAGGGGGTTGTGCAGGGTGAGTATTATGATATGACTCTGGGGACATCATTCCCATGGCCGTTTGTGTAAATTGTGCCCCCAAAAGTTCCTGCAATTTACAACCTGCACAACTCTACATGGCAGCCCTGTCTGGTAGAGGAGGATGACTGAGGCAAAAGACACTGAGAAGGATGAACCAGTGGAGGTAGGAAGAAAACAAGGTAAGCATTGTGTCATAGAAATTAAAGATGGAAATATTTTAAGAAGTCTAGAGTGGTTTCTGTTATCAAGGGCAGACATATGAGAATTGCTCTCTTTGAGATACGGACATGTCTCAATATCACTTGTCTAAAAATAGTACGTCTCTTGGTCTCCTATCTTTCTCCAGCTACCACTCCATTTCTCTTGACAAACAAAAGTACTCAAAAGAGTTATTATATTCATCATCTCTATTCTCTTCACCTCCCATTTGCTCCTCAACTCTAGTTAGGCTTTCATCCAACCACTTCAGTGAAACATATCTTATAGAAGTTGCCAATGACCAACAACTTGCTAAGGCTAAATCTCTTGTCTTCACCTTGCTTGATTCCTTCCTCAGCAGCAACCAAGACAGTTAATTATGCTTTCCTTGAAGCACTTCCCTATTTATGCTGATGTCCTTCTACTTCACACTTACTAGCAGTTACTTCCCCACATCCTTTGCTGGCTCTGCTTCAGTGACCAGACCCATCAATATGCTGGAGAACTCCAGAGTTGCCCCTGGCCCTCTTTGCTTTTTCTATGCACACAGTCTTTCCCTAGCTGACCTTATCCACTCCTGTGGATGAAATTCATTCTCTCAGTGTCTCTTTCTTCCTCATACACACACACACACACACACACACACACATGCAATTCTCAAATTTAAATTCCAGATCTCCAGCCAGGATCCCTTACTCGGTCTCAATCTCCAGAGAGGGAGCTTTGGGTTATTTATTGACATATTTCCCATTAGTTTTCTTTCCTTACAATATGGTGTGTGCTCATTCAAAAGGTTTTATAGGAGTGAATTCATTTTAGAAATACCTGTTTGGTACCAATTAAGTGCCAAATACAAGGAAAGCATGTTTTAAATACAGTCAATTAAAATATCTAAAACCAGTGGGAGGACCACTATTTTATCATAATGTTATTTCTTATAATATTTAACCATTTAAAAATGTGCTTTTAATGGAATTTGTCTGGAGAGATTATAGCACAGTGGTTTGGACTTTGGGTGCAAGACTGGCTGAGCTCAACCTGAATCCCCCACAGTGAGCTATATTAGCCCTTTAGAGGGGTGACTGCTGTGTACTACAGTGTTATTTTTCTGTGAACTACACTAGTAATAGTAGCTACTGTGAGTCTTGAATGAGGTAATTACATAAAATACTTAAAACAGTGCCTGGCACATAATAGGAACTACTATTTGCTATTATTTTTATATAAACATAAATTAAAGTTAAATATTTTTCCTTGCAATGAAACACCTCAAAGTCTTATTTTATTGACTTATTTACCTGTTTATTCACATCTTGCCTTTTTATATATCTTTTACGCTACAATGCCACAAATCTGGTATAGTGTCCTAACTTGGCTTGGTTTCTGAAACTTGGCAAACTGTGGAATGTTGCTAATCCTAATTCAAAAGTATTTATAGAGGTGCATTCATTTAAGAACTATGAATTTAGTACCTTTTAAGTACCAAGGATAATGAAGTAGTATTTTAAATACACTCTATTGAAATGTGTAAAACCAATAGGAGGACCCCTGGTGGAGGGGAGGGGGTAGAACTCCATTGACTGAACAGCCAAATCAACCCATGGGACTTCACAGAGAGGTTGCCAACATAATAACTACAGTATCAGTTGCTGGAATGAATTTGGGTTTTTTAAATCTTGCAAATTAATTCCCACATCACAGGGAAATTATTTTGTCTTAATGTTACAGGATTTAAGAACAACAAAACAAAGGAACTGTGACAATGAGAGAGCAGTCTCTAACGAAATGTCATTTTGGTTAATGTGAGAAATCTTGTGCTTAAAAATGGATAGTTTATATTAAAAAGTTAAGAACACATTTTTCAATACTTATTCTAGGCCCAGCATTGTACAAGTTTATTTATAGAATTGCAAAACAGCTCTCTCGAAATTCTAACACATCTAATTAGTAGCAGGTTATGTCTGTCATAAATGGACACAGATTTAGAAAAAAATTATCCATAGAAATTCTACCCACAGAGAAATATTTTCTACAACCACTCAGGATAATAACACCAAATGGCATTGACAAGATAATTATAAAAAAAAAATTTAAATATCTGAAAATTACATATGCAATTATAGAACAAATAAGGCAGTCACTTAGAAAAAATATAATTTCCATACCCACATTAGTTCTTCTATCTTTAATATTCTTTCTAGTTATATTTATAACAGATAACTTTAATCTCTACATCTCATAGAAAGTAAAAAGCTCAAAAAGGTTTTATGCAAAAAACTGAGGGCCGGCCCCGTGGCCGAGTGGTTAAGTTCACACGCTCAGCTTCGGCGGCCCAGGGTTTCACTGGTTCAGATCCTGGGTGTGGACATGGCACCGCTCATGGGGCCATGTTGAGGCGGGATCCCACATGCCACAACTAGAAGGACTCACAACTAAAAATATACAACTATGTACTTGGGGGATTGGGGGAGAAAAAGCAGGGGAAAAAAAATAAGAAGATTGGCAACAGTTGTTAGCTCAGGTGCCAATTTCTAAAAACAAAAAAAAACCCTGAAATTTTCTCAGACAGGCAACTGTATTGACTCCTTAAACACATTTTTTTCTTTTTTTAACGGATAGGAACCCATGTAAAATAGGCTATACAGAAGTGCTAAAGAAATTCAACTTGGGAAAATAAATTGAGAATTTAAGGATACTGTTCTTTGCATGACAAAACGAGCTCAGCAGCTGTGCCAAAAAGCAGAAATCTGAATCTTTCCAATTTTCTTCATAATCAAAAAAGAAACTGTCTACCCATCTTTCTGTTTTTAACCATAACTTCTCTAATATGAGGAAAAAGGGAGAATTAGTGAGAATCTATTTATCTACGTTCGTGCAGAAAGCTGACCAAAGTAACTAGTGGACTTCCTCATTATGTGATTTTTCCACATAAGAGAACACCTTATCTGACAGTGCTTTTTTCCTTTAGTCTCATGTTTGCCACTACCAAATCATGTTTTAAAGTGTGACATGACATAAAAGAGTGGCATAAGCTTTCATAACAATACTACATCTTCTATAATAAAAATCTTTACAGAAAGGAAATTTTGTCTGTTAAGAATTAACTTAGTTAATTTTGAGAAAGTTAATCCTAATGTCCCACCAAAATCCTCCTTCCTAAAAGTTCAGCCATTGCCTATGCTGTGATCAGAGGAAACTGAGATGACCTTCCTTAGACACTCAAAGAATATCCCTATGCAAACTAGAGGCTGGCTCCTCAGTGTGGTGCAAGGACTGGCATCACATCAGAATTTCAGGAGCAGAATTTCAGGACACAGCCCAGACCCACTGAGTCAGAATCTGCATCTGAACGAAGTCCCTAGGTAATGTCTACGCATGTTGCATGTTAAATTCTAGAAGACTATTTATTTCCTAATAGTCTTTTTTTCCCCATGGCTAGGAAACTCCAAATCTTTTATCCATTCCTCAAAAGGCCAATTTATTAATATCTCATCTTTCCTACTGATTCCTTCCACTCTGTGTCTTTTTAATAATTTAAAGCCATAAGACAGCAAAATGGACACCATGAGGAACTTTGCCAGTACTAAACAAGAAACGTGGCTCACATATTCATAACAGCTGGCATCTGACCAATTAAAATCCGGATAAGGTAAGTTGATCCATTCCATGACACACACTAAAATATAGCAAAATAAAATTGCTTTTATTACTACTGCTAATTCTTACCATATTTTCCAAGTAATGTAATCTTCTGTTTGAAATTAGTTGTTCAACTACATAATTAAATTGGAGATAATTAAATTGACTTCTACAGTAGGGATTTGTAAGAATTAGATGTCATATAGCCAATAGTTTATTACAACGCCTGGAACTTGTCAGTTGCTAAATATGTCGGGCCCTCTTCCTTATATCAGGAATATTTGCAGAGGACGGTACCACGTGATTTTCTTAGTTTTGGCCTGGTGATTAAGGAAGGTGATCAATGCTTTAACTCACCTGAAATTTCTGGTCTGTTGTGACATTCCAGTCCAACTTCTGCTCTTCAGGTAATGGGAGTTCCAATGCCTTTCAACTCAATATCATGTTTCTGTTTAACTAGTCTATGCTATGCTAACGAATTAGTTCTGCCACATTGATAACAGATCCTGATATATAGTTTTGGGGGTAGAAACTTTGCCTAGTTACTTTTATATCCCCATTTCCTTTCTGTAAATGCTCAACATGTTTGATTAACTTTGTTACTTAAAGTGGTAAATTTAACACTTCCTCCTTAATACAAACTGCAAGCTAATTATATTATTTTAGACAAAATTTATAGCTCAAGTGAGTACATCACTGGCCTGGTATTTAAGACACACTAGAAAAAAATCCATGTTGTTCAAGTGTTTTCTTCAGACTCTAACGTTTTCAACTCACAGTAAATAAGACTCTCAGAGGATCTCTCATAGAATCTCATGCCACGGAATAACTTGCTTAGAGGCACAGAGAATGCCCCAGTGAACACCAGGACCTCAGTACCTGAGGATGTAGGTGGATGGAAATGGACTGGTAGGCAGATTCCTTTTCTTGTGATAACTACATTGTCCTTCCCACTGTTTGAAGCAACTCAGTAAATAAGAAGCACCCTTGATTCCTAAGGGATGTCTTGTGGGAGTACAGCTATTTAATAATCTGCATTAAACCAGACTTCACTCTTTTCTGTTGTTCCTTCTAATTTTTTCTTTTATAATAGTTAAGGATAGAAGTGTCAAAAGTCAGTGCAGGCTTATATACTATGTTTACAAACAAAAACTCACATAGAAGAGTCCATGTGGTTAATCATGATCAGAACAACTCCTGAGACTCCAGACTGGAGCACACCCTTCCCTCACTATGCTGAGGAATCACGCTCAGCTTTAACTACTCCTCTGTTTGTTAAACTTATTAATTGCATCTGATACTCACCTGCGTCAGTGGTCATTACTCATTGACTTCTCTGCCCAAACCAGTGTGTCAACTTAAGGTTTTACTATGACAGTGAAGGTCTCCACTGAATTTATGCAAGAGATCATGAGGATAGACTGTGGTTGAGTTGAGTATTACCCACAGCTATTTCTTTAATAGAGTGAGGAAGAGGGGCAAAACGGGAAAAATCTGTGAGGAAGAAAAGTTTGGAAAGCACAAAGAAGCAAACAGAAATACTTTTCCTACAATTTTATTCATCAATTATACCTTAATAAATCTATGAAAAACAAATAAATGCTTTGATTCTGGTAATTCCTCAAAGACTTTTTTGGCCATCTGACCTCTACCAACACATTCTGACTTCAAGGGTATAAAATGGTTGGTAACATTTCTGAGGAAAGTGTGAAGACTGAGAAGTCCACATTTTCTTCTTCTGCTATTAAAAAACCCTGAATTTTTATCAAACTAATCTCTTTATGGGAAGAATAGAAGCTGTTAGTGAGTGGATAAAATACAAGACATTTTAATACTCTTTCTGAGATGAGGGCACCTTAGTGACAAAGCCCTGGGAGGAAAGAGAGGTGGCAGGGGCTGTCCGGATTGGCCAGTGGTAACTAGGAAACAATGCAAATGCACCAGGTGTGGGATCAGGCATTTATGAAGGGAGGTGCCTTCCCCTCATAATGACGAAGGTACCAAATCAAGCAGAATGGACAAAGATAAACTATTTAACCATTATAAACATACTTACCCTGCCTGTCAGGAGGAATATCCAAGGGAGAAGCAGTCTGGCGTGCTATGACATTCATTAAATGTTAAGAGTGCCAGAAAAGTAATTTAAAACCAAACCTACATTATCATTGAATTTAAATCCATTCATTGTTCTATCTGCCTGATTAGAGAAAGATCCAATACAGTTTCCAAATATTGGCTTTGAGATAAGTAGGAAGAGAATTAACACCCAGGGGTGGGTAATGTGATAAAGCAAGCTCTTAGCCAAGAAAGCAAAATGGATGTCTAATTGTAATCCTTAAATTGCTCTTCTCAAATGGCGTGCTTTGACTTGTGACTTTGGTAAGCTCCCCAAACGTTCTCAGGGCTTTACTATGGATGTCTGTCGAATGGGGCAAAAACTTCAAGATTAGTTTAGCACTGTAGTCTTGAGATTAAATCAGTGCCCAGGAGGCTGAAGATACTAGCAAATTACACTGCTTCAATAAAGTTATAGGGATTCAATTTCTTTTACTTCACAGTTAGGCTAAGATAGACATGGAGAGACAGATTAACAGACAAACTCATAGATAGAAGAGATGAATAATCTAATGGTTAAGACATAAGCGGTCTTGTATCCGGCTGCTTGCCTGTGAATTCCAGCTCTATTGCTTCCTTGCTGTGCAAGCTTGTGCAAGATACTTAAACTCTCCTGTCTTGGTTTCCTCATCTGCAAAATAGAGACTACAGAATCTGCTTCACGGGGTTGTCGTGAGTATTAAATGAGATAATGCACACACAGTGTCTAAAATAGTATCACACAAACAGTGAGCGCTCAGTGAATGCTAATTGTTACTATATATTTAAATATGTTTATTGGATAAAAGGCAGTACTACATTGCATTTCTCTATGCTCTTTGGGGCAAGTAAGCCGCCTTTTATGGTGCAGAATCTTTCCCAGAGAGTCCTAAGTTGATCCAACCCTGAAGCCTCATCCGGGCCGGAGCTCCCTGTTGATGGTCATGGGTCTATAAGCTTTGCTAGCCCTCTTAGCTTCAAGAGAGAACCCCACAGAATTATCTCTTGATCACCACATTAGTTGTTTTTTACACTTATATTTTAAATAAAATATTAAATATTTCTTTTTAATTCTCTAATCATTTATGTATTTTTCCTCATGATTTTATTTCAAATTAGTGTAGCTTTAGCCTTGACAATTTGCCTTTAGGGTTTCAGCCTCCCAGAATCTAAACTTTGGCTATCTCTGGGGCCAAATATCTCTTTTAAGTATTGCCCATGCTCTCACCTTTTAATGTATCCTTAAAATTGAAATATTACAATTTATAGGTAGACGTCATACTAGAAAAAATAACCAGATTACCCTGAAGAATTTATGGAACTAGGTCTATAATAACCTTAGGGATGTCATTCTGTCTTTAAGTAACCCAGAAAATGAGAAGCTAGTCTATTTTTGAGAACTGCTGAAGAAGGGGATATCTGTTTCCACCAGTGCTAGGTTTACACGGGTTTAAGGACCATCTGACAACGCTTCTCAGAGGAATGAGAAAAATGCTGAGAATCAGACACTGGTGTGGTCACAGGTACCTCCAAACCTGATTCCCCAAATACTACAGGAGCTGACAGGTGAAGGACAGGGTGAGGGGTGGTGAGGACCTATTCTGAAACCAACCAGATAATTTAAGAAAGTTTCTCTATTTTTGGACATGAATAGGTTAAACTTTCTGTCAATACTGATCAGACTTCTAAAACTTCATAATTTCACTTGAACTATTCAAAAACAATTAATGATTTTTTTCCCAAGAATTTTAAAAGTAAAGTCATCTGGCTAAGTTGCTCCAAAAGTTCCTGCCAAATATTTACAGCTAATATTGAGTAATGTAGTAAATTACACTGCCCTGAATAAAACATAGTTTGGATTGCCTGTTGTGGCAAAGATGATGACTCTCCACCGAAGCCCATTCTTTCCTCAGGCACACAGCTAGACTACATTTCCTAGACTCTCTTGTAGTTGGGTGAGCCATGAGACCACATCTGTACTGGAACATGAGCAGAAGTGACATTTGCCGTTACTGGGCTGGGGATTTTAGAAGTGCAGCTATGCCTGCTCAATGTTCTCTCTCTTTCTGTTGGAGAGAAAGGAGTCCACTAGTGCCAGCATAACCTTGGCAGTTCCATGTTGGAGAGCTTCTGCCAGCCTGGTTTTCCAAATGACTGCATAGAGAAGAGGTTCTCTGAGACATGAATCTTGCCCTGGGCTGACATACGAGTGAGGAATAAGGTCACGCTCTATTTTAGCCATTACATGTTTGGGTCTATTTATTATAGCAGTTTAGCATCAAAGGGTGGCAGAATATGCCACCCTAAAATATGCCACTTTGGCATAAGGATTATTTTGAGGTAAAAGAACTTGAAAAACTGCAGGTGCAAGTAAAGCACTGTGACCTCCCTTTTCTTCCTGAAAGCTGGAGACCAACCTCCAGTGTAGAAGATGCCTTCCTTATCCTGAGAGGAAAGAAACATTCCCACCACCAGAGACCAGGAGTCCAGGCCAAGAGAAGTCTGTACAAACAGACCTAGTTAAAATAAAATGACTCTTATCTTCTTTTAGTCTCCCCATACATTTTAGTTACTTTTCCACAATTGCCTCTCTTTGTTCAACTTAGTATATAAACACCTAGGCCTAGCCACTTCTTTGATCTTCACTTTCCTATTGAGGCGCCCAGGTATCTGTAAAAATCTCTATGCTTTTCTCCTGTTAATTTATCTCATGGCACTTTAATTCTCAGGCCCAGCCAGAGACCATAAGAGAGTGGAGGCAAAGTCTGGCCTTCCCTACAGCATACCTCAACTATTATACACGCCATATTTTACAATTACACACTCTTACTAAAATTACATGGGAGTAGGGTGGCCTAACTTGGTTTAAGTACTTTTTACTTTGTCAAAGGTGCTTTCACATACATTACTGCTTAGGGGGTCTCACAACAAACTTTGAAAAACAATAACAAAATATAAATTTTTTAAAAATAACACTGCAGTAAGATAAAAACTATAAACATATAGTTCAAACTTTGGATATTATGCAATAGAAAATTCCACAAAGCCATTAAAAAAACAAAAAAATTAAACAAAGTTTCAATTTCAAACCCAAGTTGATAATAAATATATTATGAAGATTTATTTCTGTGGTCTTAATTACCAATAAGAGATTGTTATTAACATAATAACTGTCCTTACCTGCTAAAGATGACATATTGATAATGATGCCGCCTTCACCTCCATTTTGCTTACTCATGTAATCCAAACCAAGATAGGTTCCACTGATAACAGACACCTAATCCAGAGGTATAAATGGGAAAAGCAACAGAGCCATTATACTTTACCATATAGTCAGACACCAAAGTTTTTATTGCTATCCCAGACACCTAGGGAGACTTTTGCAAATATTATCAATGAAAGATTTTGAAATGGCTTTTTCTTTTTTTAAAGCTAGTCATTGACCTTCATTTTCTTTTGTTTGTCTGAAGTTGTCTCTGCAACTTTATCGCATCTCTGCAAAACTCTACTTCACTTAGTTGCCCAATCTGAGATTTTATGATTAAGGCTGTATTCCAATAGTGTTTTGTCAGTTTAACTCAATTCTTTGCATCTTTAAGAATTCTATACATCCTTCTTCTTTTCTAAATATTGCGTACAAAATTTATTTACCCTTCTTAGCATATGGTTCTTAGGTCCAGGTATTCCACATTCATCTGGTCTGTTTAATTATCCTGGCTTTTGGAATATATAATAGTGGATACTCTGAATTTCCTACACAGTTTTCATTGCCTTCTTTTTTCTCTCTAATAAAAATTTTACTTTGCATTTGTATCTACCTCTTCCCTACGTAATACATAGAAAGGTGGTCTCCCCAACTTTAGTATAGACATTGAATTAATCTAATTCAGTCATGGAAATCTCATTCTCCTCACCAGTGACTGGTTTAGGAGCTAGCATGTGACCCATTTCAGGCCAGTGAGACCTAAGGAGCAGTCAGCTGGTGGGGTCCGGGTTGGGTGGGGTGGTAGAGGAGGATGCTGCTGAGAAAATTTTGTTTACTCTTAAGAAAACCAGGAAGAAATGATTACATTAGTCCCTTTTCATTGCTTTGTATGGGTATGATGGCTGGAACGAACTGTTATATTGCTAGCATCCTAAGATGAAACCATCAAGAAGGATGGCACGTGGGAGAGATGAAAAGAAACTGGGTCCTGACAATGGTATCACTGAATTTTCGTGTCAAGCAATCCTGAACTCTGTGTTGTGTGAGATCACATAACCAGTTTACCCAGTTTGAGTGGGGCAGTTTCTGATACTTAGACATTTGGTCTTCAATAATGTCTGTCACCTAATTTTGTTCATCATCCCTGCAGCTGTCCTTTTGATGGTTTACTCTCCTTCACTATGCACCTCTACATGTAGGCACCTTTTCTGTTTCATTCTAACATTTAAGAATTCATCACTACCAAAAAGAACTTGTGATATGAAACATATTTGAAAACTTTTTTCCATTTTAGATTTAAGAACTCTTCTCCCTTCCAACTCAGACTTTTAAAAGGTGAAAATTTCCTTCTGACTTTTTACCTTAATTCCCACTTCTCTCATTCTTTACAATACTGCAAAGAAACTGATACAATAGATAATGAGTCTGAAACTGAGGGCACACATTGGTGTTTACCTTCTTTTTATTTGAAAAAGTCCTTTTGGAGTTTTCTTGACAAACATTCAGAGTTGCCTCCCTACCTAATAGTAGTTCTAGAACAAAAAAGTAAATTGAAGATTCTATTCACTTGAAGCCATGTGTCAGTTTGATATTAACGAGGCTTAGGGAGAATGAGTAAAATCTCCACATGATTCCCTTTAAAAAGGAGAAACAAAACATTAATGGTTTATATAAGAAGGTAAAAATGGAGATGGCTGAAATTACCGAAGTCAGTCAGATTCTGTTAGTTTCTGCCCAAGTCTCCAGCATGTCTGAACAGAATTTCTGTTTATGCATATTGGCGCTATGCTTTTATTCTCAGGTATTTACAGCTTTGCTGACACCCGCTTTTATGTTTTCAACATCTACAAGATGAAGCCAAATAGAAAATTTGGGAATGTTTATTTTTTTTTAAAAGCACAATTTATTTCCAGGTCTTTGGTGAGGAGGACAAGGGATTATTTTCCCATCTATTATCAGATTAAGAACTGAATAACTTTTCAAATGAAAAAGTTCTTTGGCTAAATCTACAAGACAAGGGCTAATGCTTTGGCTCTACATACATGATTTCCTTTACTATAACAATATCTTCTTTATCCCAGATTGTACATTAAAGGAAGTGTTAGAAAACCACAGATAAAGTGTTTCCTGTTAATATTCTAAACATATGTTTTGTCTTTTGGAAATGTTTACATATTTTATCGATTGGGTCATTATAATATCAAGCATCCAGGGAAAAAAAGAAATGAAAATCATAGACATGTTCTAGCTACAAAGACAAAATAGCTGGAATATATAGTATTATTTTAGCCCATTTTGTGAAAGTAGTTAAAATTTTGTACTTGATTCTCAAAGAAAAGAAAATCTTATGTCTAATTTCACATAGAATAAAAACTCAATTATTGACAAAATGATCTAATTAACACGTGTACTCAATATTTTGGTTATGAAGAGACAACTTTTATGTTATACTGAAATTGTAATTATGTTGTATTCTAAATATTAAATTATTTTTCATTAATTATTCTACAATTAATTATTATAATTATAATTATAATTAGTTAACTTAAAAAACACTCTCTTAAATTCCCTTACGCTGGGAATAATTCTCCAGTAATAAAGATAAATGGACAAATGGTAATAGCTTACTTAACTCTTTTTATCATGCATCGTCTTCCTATAACATATGTATACATACAAATATGTATGTATGCTCCTATAACATATACAGACAACGTGTGTGTGTGTGTACATTTGCTACTGAAAATTCCTAATATGTCATTTTCCTTATCTCCCTCCACTCTGGGATTCCTTTTAAGGTTATTCATGGTTCTTGTGCTACACTGTAATTTTTTAAATTCTGTTATCCAAATCGTGAAACTTTGCTTTTCAGGTTTCTTGTCTTTCCTCCAGACCAGTTGTCAAGGAATAATAATATAGATGACCATTTTTTCTGACATCCTTTTTTATCTTTTACTTTTTCATGTGAAAATTTTTTCCATTTGTGCTTATTTTGAGGGTTCATATTATTGTCTTCCCTCTTTCAGAAGCTACTTATAATTTAGCAAGTTCTGCCTGACTATATTAGTTCAACGGGATCTTTAGATATCATAGAGTCCCAATAACAGAAAGTAGTTACTAATTTAACATGTAATCAACATCCTTGGGAGCCAAGAAAAGGGAGTCCATTTGACAACAACTTTTCTATCCATGTTCTCAACTCTTCAATTAGAGGAAGAGTAGGACACAGAAATCCACCTCACACAGAAATGAGATGGTGACAGTGAAGAATGTGTAGGTTTTTATACTCTGGGGGGGATATGCAATACATTGAGTGAATATTATGTAGTAGTGCTGTGCTGGATGCTGCATACAAATTATGGTTTATTTAAGCTTAATCATTCTTAGCGGTAAGATTACATTCCTTCTTTCACAAACTGGGAAATTCATGATCAGAGAAATGAAATAAAAGTTCATGAATTCTAAATTCAGGACTGAAATCTAGTTTTGACTAGTTCTAAACGCATATCCTTTACAATACGAATCTTTAGTCAATCGTTGTATTTCTGAGCTGTTTAATTTTTATTTGAATATACTAAGGGATTCAATATACATTAGTTATATGCCCAAGTTAGATTATAAATCCCACTCGGCTGGGGATGAGTCATTTGTGTTAATTAAATCTTCAAAATGTAAAAGAAGTACATTACAGAATGGCCTTATCAATATTCAAAGTTAAGTCTACCCTTGCCCAATTGCCACAGTAACCTTTGATAGTTATACAAAGACTCATTCTTTCCTGAACATTCTTTGTGAGCTCTGAGCAGCTATAAATAAGGCTGCTGCGGGTGGCTCCGGACTACGGAGGAAGCAAAGAACAGCCTAATGGAAACAAAAGCCTGGGAAGAGGTTTAATGTCTCTCTTGCGTGGGAAGAGTGGTGAGTTCTGCTGAGTGAAGAATAAGGAACGGGTAGGTCTGGTAAGGAGCAAAAGTGGAAGGACAGATGATACTGTTTAGCAACACTGATGTATTAGGAAATCAGCCAAACATTGTATTAAAACACAAAAATGAATATCCATGTATGAAAAATATCACAGAATGAGAGTTTATTTATACAATAAATATTAATTAAACATCTACTGTGTACACAAAACAATAATTTTCTGCCTTGGAAGAGCCTATAGTATACTAGCATAAATTACACATGCATAAAAATAATTCTAATAAAATTTAAAAATTGGTAAGCCCTCTGAGAATGGTATAAATATGTTCAATAAGAGGTCAGAAGAGGCAGAGATACGGGGTGAGGTTCTTTAACTAAGTGGTTACTCTCTGACAGGACCAGGAACATGGAAAAACATGCACAAGAACACATGTGCAATGTATAATGAAGCAAAGTACATACAGAGCAGAGTCTAAAATTTTTTTATATGAACCACACACAAATATTTGCATTATCCTAACAGAGATAATCAAGTTGGAAGGACGATGATTGGTCAGACTCTAATCTACTCTTGCAATAGGTGTCATAGGTAGAAGGGGAAGTAACATGCTTTTAAGTTATATATGAGTAACAAAGGTTATATCTTATTGTCTCTACATAAAATTAAATAAATGCCATCAGTCCCTGGAGTTAAGCTAAGGAGTGACCTATGTCAGCAGAGTCCAAAGAAAAATAAAGGTCAGTTAAATTTCAATGAGGAAGGATCTAGGAGAGTGAGTTGTAATCAAAGCAGCCAAATAAAATTCCCCTGGTCTTCCAGAAATTTCTATTTGCAGATAATGTAGGAACTTTCCAACTTGGAGCAGGTGTTTATTCATCCAGGCTATATGAAAGCAAACATGCCCTCTCAGCTGGATGAAGACTGATAATTAAAATCCTATTGGCTTTGTAATAATCTCTTCATTATTTTTCACATTTCTTTATACTAAATCTAATCATTGCACATTGTTTTCTTACATCTGATTCCTCAGGAAAGACACAGTCAATGTCAATTATAAATACATTGAATATTAGAACTTTATACCCTAGTGACTTTTATCTGTAAAATATCTGTAGATATCACTGATGAAACTATTAAAAGTATCAGTAGTGATACTGTAGGCAGAAAGCGTCTGTGTAATTTGTTCTTTTTCAATAGCATAGTTTGATTAAAAAAATTCTTGCCACTTTATGTGGTTTTGGAGAGTGGCATAAGTTTATAAAAACATATTCTTAAAAATTCCTGAAGCTCCCAATTGGTTGTATATTCAATTTTTTTTGTTTTATCTGGCAGCCAGAGGATGCAATGAAATATGGTTCATAATAAGTTAGGGGTAACCACCAAAGATTAAATATAAAATGTACAGTTTTCTTACCAGCAGAAGAAAATTAAAGCTATCCAATAGAATTTAAGAAAGGAATGTCAAAAGGACAAAAACAAAAAGAGAACTTAGTAAATATAAAATATGAACTAAAGTGGAAGAAATAAATCCTAATAGAAGAGTAAAAATAAATATAAGTGGCTTAAATTCACAAATATAAAAAACAGATGTTTACAGATGTGATTTAAGAAATAAGATCTCACACTACACCACCAGCAAGAGATAAATTTAACCTAAAAAGTTACTTACATTTTCAAAATAAAGTAATAAAAAAACATACGCCTAGGTAAATGTGAACCAAAAGAAAACATGGCTACCAATTTCATATATACGTGGAAATACAGAATGGATCAAAAACATTACAGGTTGCAAATTAGGTACAACTTAAAAAAAAATCAAAGACCAATAAATTATAATCACCAGCAATTTATGCTCCAAATATTGTAGGTTTATAATATAGAGTACACACTGACAGAATTACTGAACAAGGTAGGCAAATTAACATTTGCCATTTGAGATGTGATTGCCTTCTGTTCAAAAACTGACAGATCAAGGAGATAAAAGTAAGCAAAGAAATAATTGACATTCAAACCAAATAGGAATATTGTAAGAAAATTGTAAGCTATGTTCATTTATAAGCAGAGAGACACAAATATAAAATTAAATTAGGTTTTAACTAAGCAAATTCAATGGTGTATTAAACATTAATATACCATGATAAAGTGATTTAGCCAAGCCATGTAAGTATGTTTCACAGTCAGAAAATATTTCATTTGATTTCACTATATTACTAGCCCAATGTAGAAGAAAATCATAGAATTGTCTCAACTGAGGAAAAGCAGTTATCAGGTTTCTCTAAACTAACACACACACACGTCTGTGCTCACACACTTCTCTCAGAAAGATTTTGAGGGAAACTTGACGAATAGGTTTTAAAGTTTTTGAAATATGATATTCAGGAATACTTGAGACAAATCTCAAAAAGAACTGGAAGGAGAGTGTGTGTATTGGTAAGAGAATTTTAGGTACCTGTCAAGTTTAGGGAGCAACTTTGTACCCTTATCAAAGTGGTGCTTAAAGATTCAGCTCTTTTGTGAGGTAATGTAATTCTTATTACTTCCATCAAGTTACTACAGTTAAGTAATTACTCTTGAGAATGTCAATTCAGGTCAAACATTTATTGAGTAAGCACTGTCTTCAAGAGAACTGTGTCGATTACTGAGAGGGGAACAAAGGAGAACAGAACACAGTTCCTGTTTCTGAGGAGTTTATAATATCCTAGGAGAATATCATGAAGGGGGAGGGGCACTCCCTGTATGTTTATACACACACAGTGGTCCCTCTGTACTTTATACATGCCTGTAAGGTAAGAATGAACTTACCATGGGAAGGGTGACCCCATGCACAGCCCAGCTCTGACATTTTGCTTTAGCTAAGGATTGAGTTTTACTAAATCCCGTTATCTTGAGTCAAGTGTGTTTACAAAATGAGATAACCAACAAACTTGGGATACAATGGATAAAACAGAAATTTTATTTCCTAATTGTACATTTTTACAATTTAAGTAAGAGCTAAAGAGTCATCAAACATTGTGGAAATTACACACACACACACACACACACATCAACTGTCAGGATAAAAATCCTAATAATTACAAAGTCCAACAGTTACTTTAGCCTTGGTTGTCTGCTGTATTCCTGGAATTAAAGTACAATTTATTTTTTTAAATAAACAAGCCAGGGGTTGGCAAACATTTTCTGTAAAGGGCCGGATGGTAAGTCTTTTAGGCATTGCATATCATAGCGTTTCTGTCACAATTATTCAACTCTGCTGTTGCAGCATGAAATTAGCCAGAGACAATATGTAAATGAATGACTGTAGCTGTGTTCCAATAAAGCTTTATTGACACTGAAATTTAACTTTTGTATACAGTCATGTGCTGTATAACAATGTTTCAGTCAATGGTGGATCATGTCTACGACAGTGGTCTGGTAAGATTAGTACCATATAGCCTAAGTGTGTGGTAGGCTGTATCATCTAGATTTGTATAAGTACACTCTATGATGTTCACACAACAATGAAATTGCCTAACAATGCATTTCTCAGAGGTATCCCTGTCACTGAGCAACACAACTGTATTCATATATCTCATCTTATTAACTTTGTTCAAGCACTTAAAAATGTAAAACCCATTTTTAGCTTGCAGGTCATACAAAAGCAGATGGTGGGCTAGTTTGGCCTGTAGGCCATAGTTGGCCAACTCTAAAGTTATGCAATAAACTATTTTTTTCATATTGTCTTTCAGTATTTTAAGATAGATTTATCTTCATAATTAAAAGTCTTGAATGTCTTCCTATTTGAAAACAGAAATGCTTTTTTTCTAGCTTCCTGTAACTTCCCTTTTTCTATATTGTTGGTCACTGTAGTGTTTTCATGAATCTAAGAAACTTTTTCCTTTAAAGATATCATATTATTAAACAATTTTAAGCAATAAACAGAGCTAAGATAGCTTACCAAATTAATTTGCAGGGTTTTTTCCCAGTTTTTCTCATTATTCACTCCAGCATTATTGACCAAAATGTCCAGTCTTCCAAAGTGGTCTACAACTTTTCTAAAAGTATCTAATTAAAAAAAAAGGACATTATAGACACATTCATATTTTCTACGTATACATTTAAATCATATCCTAGGCCCCAAAATGAGTTTTTATTTATCCAGTCTCATAGTGAAAATCACACTCTTAGACTGTGACTTCATGCCCTGCTTCTCCAAGTGTGTTTTGTGAGGAGCAGCATCAACCAGCAGTACCTGGAAGCTTGTTAGAGACGGAGAATCTGTGGCCACCCCAGACCTACTGAATCAGAATCTTAACTTTAACAAGATCTGTAGATGATTTGTATGCACATTAAAGTTTCATAAGCAGTAGCTTAACAGAGTAAGCTTTGGAGAACTGAGCATCCTAAGCTAAGAGCTCTTGCAAGTCTGCTTGGGCAGCCAACATCTCTCTGTCTAAGAAGTTACTGAAACTCTGTGGCTTAGACTATGACAAACATCCTTTTTTTAATGAGCCCTTGATAAAGTGTTATATTAAACACAGTCTTCTTGTGTATTCCATTATGACCATTTCAGGGAGTTTTGATATCCTAGTAAATAAAAGTGTACTTTTCATTCAGTTGATTTTATTTGATTACTGCAATTTTAATGTTTACTATTTCATTATCTTTCTATTATTACTACTCTATATACCTAGTTTGTATAAAAACTATGTTCACAGGGTAAAGGTTGCATAGATTCTGAGGCCTGAAGGTCACTCATTACATTGTCCAACCACATATCCAGTCCTTGCAAATCCTTCTTAGCCAGTTCATAGTGGGCTTTACCATTTTTGTATTGAGAAACATTATTTCTCAGAGCAGACTTTCACACAGTTCTTTTGATTTAAACGTGCTTCCCTGGGTCTTTGAACCATTGGTTCTAGTTCTATTCCTTGAGACTTTAGATAACAATTGTGGTTGTTTTTCCAAATGAGACAAACGTGTTCTCAGGTTTGGGGCCAACATATGAATTCCTTGAAAAAAGCAGATCCACGCTAACTTTATCTTGATTGATGTAAAATCATAGAATTATTAACGATTGCTAGACATAGTGAGAAGGGCATGGATTAATCAGTTCCCAAATGCATAAATTACTATGCAAGTTAATTGCCAAAATAATGCCAAGGCTTTCTAAAATATACCCTTCACACATCCTTTCCCATACTGGAATGGAAAACAACAAAATAAAAACTGTTTACTTTTTCATGGAATTTTTAAACTGCTTTTTAAGATCTCAAATTGATTCCAGAAAAGGTCCTCCAGTAGAAAACATCTAAGGAATACTATTTGGGTTTTTTTTGCATTCCATCCTAAGTATGTTCTACTCGTCAGAACTCATACCTTATAGGAAATTAGATTGTTAAGTATGCATGTCTAATTGCTTCTTTAATTTTCTTTCCTCTTTCTGGTCTCCACTGCATTCCTTCTACTCTGCCCTTACCAATATATAACACACCATCTTCTTTCTGACATAAACTGAATTCTGGGCTCAAGCGACTAACAATCCAGCTCTTGCTGACATTTATATGCTGTGGTACTCTTTATAATTTACCTAAACTCTCTGTGTTGCATTTTTTTCATTTGTAAAATGAGTTATGTCTAGATTAGCTCCAAGAACCTTTTCACCTCTGTATTTTTATTGATTTCAATGAAGTCTCCCTTGGCCACATGTCTAAATAGCTGAAAAAGCTGCAGGCAGCATTAAATCCTGAAATTGGAAGAGTCAAGGCTGTGATTTCCTTGAATGCAAATAAAGGCTGATGTCCAGACAACATGTGGATTTCTCATGACCAACATGAGAAATGAGTGACCTTCTTGTGGTCACTCATTATGTGTCTGAGTTTCTTCCTCCATAATCATTTATCCTTAAGGAATGTGTTTACAGCCAAGGTACTAATTTTAAACACTGGAAAGCAAAACAAGGTTAAATGCCACATATGAAACTATATAAATTCAGACAGAAACAGCTTTCAGATGATCTATACTGTTCCCTACTCTATCAGCATGGATGTGGAGATTTGAAATGACTCTACCCTTGATCCAAAATATCATGTGCAATCAACAAAACTTTATCCTCTGGCAAAAATCTGTGTTTACAGATCTCTTCTACTCGTGCTTGTAATCCATATTATAGGTCTTTATTAGCATTTTCAGATTTTAATTACATAACTTCCTTTAAAATAATTTCCCTTAACAGGAGGGTAACACTGCCTTCTAACATACAACTCATTTTTCACTCTTTTACAGAATATCCCAACATTTTCAAAGAAATTCACACTTTAGTGTTCCTTTAAGAAAAGGAGTACTAGAGTGACTCTTATGGAAGTTTTTTGGTCCCTTGATTAAAGATGTGCCTAACAATTTATTCAGTCTTTCAATAAAATTTTGTTAAATACAATTATTTTATTTTTCAATTTTTTTCCCAGAAAAAAAGGCATTTTTTTGGGTCTCAGACCAAATCTGTTTATTGTCTACACCAATATTGTCCCTGATATTTCAAAAGTAGATTGGTCTATTTTAGTGGAGTAGACGGAAACAGGAAAGCATTGGGGAAAGTCTGATAGAAACTTTTCTTCTATAATTCTAACGCTGCAGTACAGCTATTATTTTTAAAGTACTATCTCACAGGGGAAAAACCAGAGAGAACATCTGGTTAAAAGCATCTAGCCTATCTGTGATGATGATCCTTGATCTTGCATTCTAGTATGTTTAAAAGAGAAACAAGGTCACATTTGATTGTCATCCAACTCTGTGTCTTCCAGCTTTCCGGGGGAAGCTGTTTGCCACAGTCTTTCAGCCTACTTTTAACTTTGCAAGTTCCATCTGCAATTTCAATCATTTAGTAATTACTGTAGCAGCACTGTCTTTGAATACACAAAGGAATTTTGATTACATTAAGTGCTGCCCAATGACTAAAATAAAAGAATTTCTCAAGCAGTCTTGGCTTTTCCCCCCTTAGTTTTTGTGGCTATTGGGATGTCAGTAGGAAACATAACAGTCCGAACTATCTTTTGGAGCTGAGAGGCAGCTGCTCTCCAGGAGGTAGCCCAGCTGCCTGCACCGGGGCTGGCTGGCCGGCCCGGGCTGCCTTCAGGTTGTTGCTTGCTCAGGACGTGTTCCACGTTGATGGATTGATTCCCCTCTCTTACCTCTCAGTTGTTCCTGGTTAGCCACATCACACTGGATGAATAAAGTCTTCTGAGGTTCAAACTGTTCATCCAGCGCAGCTTTACACTTTACACCTGCTTCAAGATTGCAATCGACCAGCGCTACCTATAGACAAGAGGAGAGGAATCGAGGTCCCGCGCAGCTCGTGAAACAGACAGACGAACAGTAAATAAACAACAAGACGCTCCTCTCTTGAACCTGAAATTCGGCAATTAAAGTTCGGGTTCTCTCCCAGCCGTTTTCGAGGTCTGTTCGAAAGCGTAAGCCTTAGCAGGTTTTGGAAGAGGCAAGGTGGGCATTTCGAGCACATCCTCCCCGTCTCCCCGGGAGCCCCTCCGCTAGCGGGGCGAGTCTGAGGTGGGCAGGCAAGTTTCTGCGGTCCGCTCCGCGCTTACCTTGGCGCCCTTGTGCAGCAGCTCCTCTGCAAAGGCCCTGCCGATGCCCTGCGCCGCGCCGGTCACCAGCGCCACTTTGCCGTTCACGTGCATGGTGTGGCCGCTGCTCGGGCGGTGGGCGAGCTCGGCGTCTCCGCGCGGCCGCAGCTTTTATGGCCCCCTGCGCGCGCGCGGGCAGCCCAGCTGGGCGCCCTCCTGCCAGTGGGCGGGGATGAAACTGTCAAGCCCGCGCCGGGGAACCCACGACTGTGTCACCTGGCTCGAGCGCTCCCCGGCGCCAAGCTTCGCGATCTTTGCCTTCCTGACTCGCAGCCGACTTCTGGCTGCGTGACTTGTGGGGAGCTGGCAGGAAAAGCAAAAAGGTTATTTCTAAAACAGATTTCCCTTCAGTGCGCTAAAGACCACCCTGATCAGAGGAGGGCGGAGGAGGTACTCGGAGCTTGAATTCCTCCTCCCGCCCCGCAAGTCCTCCCCTCCCACCCGTCAAAAAAACCAAACAAACAAAAAAAGAGAATTTTAGGGATGTTGCTCTTTTGCAATCTAAGTTTTTGTCTCAATTCCCATCTCGTGGCCACTGGGGTGGGGGATGAAGGGAGTGGACGTAAGTAACACCATTGTTTTTTGCTTAGTTGTGTTGTTGACAAACTTGTACAGATATTAGAGATAAATGAACTGTGCTTTGGCTGGAAACCCCTGAATCATATCATTTCAAGGCTGGGACTTGAGGAATCTCGTTGGCACTTATGTTTCAGATCAGTGTCAATTGTGTGTCATCTTGAGAGCGCCCCGCAGGAACTCTCATCATTTACTTGCATAGGACTTCCAGAGTCGCTGTTTCCCTGGTGAATTATTGGTTCAATGGAATGCCTACTCACTGAATCATATTAGCTTTAGAAGCTCCAAGTTAAGCGTGGCAAGAAGTTCCCTGTTTTTCAGGAACTTGAGTACAAGCTGTGTGCTGAGATGCGTTCAGTCAGGGCTATTCCGCTGACCTAGTCTTTTTTTTCTTTCTTTCTTTCATGTTATCACCCGCAGGCTTCAATTTTAATTCTGTAAGCGTAATACTTGGTTGGCATTTATTTTCATGAACAAAGAAATCTAAGCACTCGGGGAGATGGAAGTCGGGCAAAAGGCTTAAACTAAGAGCAGAATGAATCCTTTGTGCCCTTTGCTGCTTACAGAAGGAGACGGGGGAAGGTGACCGGGTCAGCAAGGCAAGCCTGTTCAGGGAGCCGGGGTAAAATATATGCTGTCAGTAAGCTACTGAAGCAGAAGTCTTCAAAGTTGATTTAAAATTGTGTCTTGAAAAAGTGTTGAGAAATTAAGATAGGGAGAGAGGTTTATATTATATCAAGATAATTAAAATCATAATGTGGTAAATTGAGGGATCATATTAAAAGAGAACAGCAGAAGACAAAAAAGAAAAAGAGGAAACAAACAAAAACCCAACACCTCTAACGGCAGCACTGAACACAGAAGAAGAAAAGGAACTTTTTTTTAATCAGGAAAGAACTAACAAAAGCGGAGAAGGAACCACTGGAGTGACAGGGGACCATGTTGGGAGAGCAAAGCATTGCAGTGCATATGTGGAAAAGCCATTTCAAGAACAAAGGGGTGGTTAATAATGGAAAGTGCTCTGACAAGCACAAGGAAATGCAGGATTTCTGGTTACTTTTAATTTTTCAGGACAATAATTAGTGTGAGTAAATTTAGGAGGCACAGAAAACAAATGGCTGAAATATAAGGAGAAAAATGGCTGGTGAGACGATATGTATGGCAGGAGTTTGAGACCAACATTACATGTAAAGAAGTAGATTGGACAGTAGTTGGAAAGATTAGAAGGCAAAGAAGTTTTTCTTTTAAGAAAGAACGGATTCAGCTTGAAAGGCCAAGAGCCAATAAGAGTGAGACTAGAACAGGAAGTGTCCTGGGGGTGAGCAGGGGAGAGATAAGGGCCCCAGCTTCGAATTCAGACAAACTGTTTGGATCTTGTGTCCTCTTCTGACCAGTGGTGTGACCTTGGACAAGTTGCTTCAGTTCTCTGTGCCTCAGATTCCTTATTAGTAAAGTAGCAGTTCCTACAAGAATTTGATGAAAATTAAATTAGGTAATGCTTATAAAGCACTATTACAGTGCCTGGCGCAAAGTAATAATGCATATTCATTTTAACTAATAACTTCTGGATTATTAATAAATAATATATGTGAGATAGAGGAAAATGTGAGAAGCAGTTTTTTTAGTACGTGGGAAGGGCTGGGATCTAGGGCACAGTTCGTACCTCTTCACCCCTTCCTTTCTTCGTTTCCACTGCCACTGTCTTGTTGGAACCCTGATACTTTCTCCTGTGAAAGTAACAGCAGTTTGCCTTCTGAATTATCTCTTAGCCCTTAAATTTCTTATACCGATTCAGTTTTCACACGTCTCCCAGTAAAGTTCTAAAACATAGCTCTGATCATGTTCAGAAGTTCTCATTTTTAAAATCCTTAAATATCTACGCTGCAGGGCATCACATAGGAGGCGATCCCTGCCCCGTCTCTTTCTGTGGCCCCTCTTTACACTCCAGGCAGCCGCGCTGGTTCAAACCTAGCCCACTCTCCAAACCTCAGGCCTTTGCGAAACAATATCTGCTCACTACATGTACTTCCCCTCCCACTTTCTTCATCCATCTTCCAACTCAGCCACGAAAACTCTACCGTGGAAACACCAATCACATTATTCTAATTGCTTTACTATTTTTGAGTGTCTTCAAGGAAAACCGTCTTTTTCTCTGAACGTCTCCAACATCAGCAAAGGGCCACTCAAAATGGGTGCTTGACATGCTCAATGAAGAAAAGTACAGATAAACATGAGATATGTGCTCCGGAGAAGATGGAAAATTTGAACGTGATGGTGACATTTCCCATAAACTGTGATTAACTTTTGTTTATTTATTTATTTATTTTTGTGAGAAAGATTGTCACTGAGCTAACATCTGTGCCCATCTTCTTCTGTTTCATATGAGATGCCACCACAGCGTGGCTTGAAGAGCAGTGCTGGGTCCGCACCCAGGATCTGAACCTGCGAACCTGGGGCCGTCAAAGGGGAGTGCATGAACTTAGCCACTATGCCGTGGGCCAGCCCCTGTGATTACCTTTTTACACAACTTAAAAGTAAGCCTGGAAAGATACATTGGTAGGATATTTTTGAATAAGAATGTTTTCATATTTTATCATGTTTTATCTTAAATGTACATTTCAACTTAAAAATATCTACAGGATATTATATATAGTATATTCTAAAACCAAAAAAGCACTCTTTACCCAGTAAACACATCCCCACTCCTCTGTGGTTTACATTTGTGGATTTACATTTCTCAGCTTCTATAGCATTATTTAGCTTTATTTACATTAGCTATATAATTCTATTGTCAGTATAATTTGAATAATTAATAACATAATTCTTAGCTAAAACTAAGTTAAATCTGAAACAATCATTGATATAATTTTGTGAAAGCATTCCTATTTATAGGTTATATTTTATTTAGTTTTTTTAACAAAATTCTCTTGAAAACAAAACACGATGCAAAATTAAGTAACAATCAATTAAACGGGATGATGTTGCCTTTAATGCAATTGCAGGTATTGGATATTGAACATTTACTCAGGGGTAGGCGTCCTGTAAAGGCTAAAAGCACAGCCTCTGGAATCAGACTGCCTGGGTCTGAATTCAGCTCCACCACCTACTAGCTGTGTGAGCTTGAGCAAGTTACTTAACTTCTCTGAGTCTCAGCTTCCTCCTCAGTTAAATGAGGATGGTAATAGTACCTACTTCATAAAGTTGTTGTGAAGACTCTACTGAGTTAAATAAATTCAAGTCAAGTGCTTAAACCTGTGCCTGGTACACAGCAAGTGTTAGATAAATGCTATTATCACTAAGCACTATACAGGTATAATTGCATTTATTATTTACAACCAAACTGTGAGGTAGTTATTATTGTAGTCATTTTACAAATGAGGAAAACAGGTTTGGGGAGGGTACGGAATTTGGCCAAGGTCACTTATCTAGAAATTGAAGGAGGTGGCTTTGACTCAAGGTGTGGCTGACTCCTCAATGATACTTTTTTTTTTAATCAAACTTTTTATTTTGAGATAATTGTAACTGAGCAGTACTTTTGGCCGTGATTGAATAGTGATTTCTGTAAGAAAAATAAGTTAAAAATAGACCGAAATTCAAATCAGAATCCCTTGACCAAATATATATTTTCATACACACACCAGTCTTTGTTGGCTCAGTTCTGACCTGTTAGGACAGGCCAGTCCTAACTTGATTTTCCTTCATCCCGTGCCCAGGGTGAGCACAGACATCCCAAGATGCACCTCATCACAGGCTCCAGCTTAGACAGAGGCAGATAGTCACCTGACAGATATGTGTTTAACTTTTAAATGATCATATATAAATCAATAAAGAAATGGGCTTTCCTTTATTGAAACCAAAAGGTCCTGCTGAAATAAGGCTGTTTCTGCTAATATTGGGGTCAAGGATTCTTGTCTTGGCTTTGCCTCTGCAGGCTACAATCGAGTAGCTGACTGTTTTTGTGTATCTGCTGTGTTCTTGTTCTTTTGTATATTATCTCACTGAATCTGTTTACCAATCTTGCAATGTAAATATTTTTAATTTTGCTTTACAGATGAAGAAACTGAGGCTCATGGAAGAGAAGTGACCTGTCCCTAGGTCACACTCTGAAATTTAGCAACAAACCAGCATTCAAACCCAAGTTGCATAGCTCCAAAGCCTTTGCTCTTTCCACCACATCCAGCTTTCTTCCACAAATCTGTGTTCAAGCACAGACTCTTCCTGTTTGCTGATTGTGTAATCTTGGGCTGGTTAATAAACCTCTGTGGTCTGAGTTTCCTGAGCTGTTAAGTGGGGAATCAGCTGACATTCTATGAAGCACTCAGTACAGTGCCTGGCACATATTTGGTGATCAGTGAATTATTATTATTAGGTTCTTTCTTAATGTTCACATTTATTTCTAGATTTAGAGATAAAGACTTGGTTAAAAATAGAAAAACATGATGATAAGGATAGATTTTCAGCTCCAGAATACAGATGAGCTCTTTCTAACTTTCATAGTGTATTAGTTGGCCAGGGCTAACAACAGGAATTTATTTTTTCTCAGTTCTGGAGACCAGAAGTCCAAGATCAAGATGTTGGCAGGATTAGTTTCTCCTGAGGCCTCTCTCCTTGGCTTGCAGATAGCCACCTTCTCCCTGTGTCCTCACCTGGTCTTTCCTCTTTGCATGATCCCGTGGTGTCCCCCCTTCAAATTCCCTTGTCTTATGAGGACACCAGTCAAATTGGATTAGGGCCCACCCTAATGGCCTCGTTTTAACTTCATCACATCTTTAAAGGCCCTTTCTCCAGACACAGTCACATTCTGACGTGCTGGGGTTTAGGGCTTCAACAGATATATTGTGGGGAGGGAGCACAATTCAGCCCATAGCAGATTGGTTTTCCAATTTGGAAATGGAAGTCTGTTTATTGACTAAACTATATTGGGGAATCTTGTAGATGCGTTAAGGATGGAGCCAGTCTTGTGACATGCAATTGACAAGGCATCACATATACTCATGAATGGTAAGACCTGGAAGGCAGGGGAAATGGGAGAAGAATGATCAAGGTTGCACCTTCACAGTGCTCACATGTCAGTGGTCTGTGACAGAGAGGAAGAAAAAACGAAATTCTTCTCTTGCAGGTGACCTGAGGATTGAGAGGGAGGAAGCTCTGAATAATTGCTACACCATGTACTCCAATATTGGCAGGGATCAGTTATAAACAACTGTGCTAAAGTAACTTCTACTTAATGTTTTATGCTTATGTGGTTTGTATGATTTATTTTAACAAATGTTTCTGGGCACCAAAGATATGCCCTGCACTAGGACATGGGGACCTGCAGTAAATAAGACAAATGTTCCCACCCCAATGGAGATTATAACCTAACCTGGCTGGGGAACAGAAAATAATTTGGACACAGGCAGGTGGATGGGAGCACAGGTCAGAGGGACTTAACACAGTGAGGAGGGGGTGAGGAGAGACAAGTCTCCTGCAGGAAGTGTTGTTTCTCCTGAAATCTGGCAGAAGTTTAGGAGTAGTCCAGAGAGGAGGGGAAGGTGTAGTGCAAAGAGGGATCTGAAATTTCTAGGGTCTAGAAGAAAGGGAAAGCGCTGTGTATTTGAACAATTAAAAGAAAAACTAGAGCTTGGGATGGTGGTGGAAAATGAGAGAATGGCAGGCGATGAGGCTGGAGAAAAAGGCAAGAGCCAGACCACTAAGAACCTTTTCAGCCATGAAATGGGCTTCAGATCTCCCTCTCAGACAATAGCAAGTCGCTGAATGGCTTTACAAACCAGAATGACCCCTCAGATTTGGGTGTTTGAAAGATTATCTTAGTCGCACTCGGAGAATGAATTGTAGTCAGGGGCAAGGGAAGCAGATCAACTGTATTCCTCGTATTTTATTGTTACAGAATCTATGGGTTTGGGAAGAACAAAGGAATTCGAGTGGCTCTGGTGAGGACAGCAAGGGAGTGGAAGGCTCCATCATGACGCCAACCACAAGAATCCGCGTGACAGGACAGAATCAAGGCGAAGAATGTCAGTGAAACCTCTGGTGACAGTCACCAGTTCACATTTGCATCAGATTCTTTTCTGCTTTTGAGTTTGTAGTAGTCTGCATAATAATGAAAAAAGAAAACGTGTAGAATGCTGGATGTTAAGGCTTGTACATTTGGTTTTTAAATTTGGGAGGGGAAACTTTTTTTGTACTTGGCTGAACTGTTTTATCTCTGGGAGGTTATTATTCTTCCTGGACTTTTGGGTAGTGTCCTAGAAAAGCTTTTAGGACTGGCTCATTTTTCTATTTAACAATTTAACTGTCTTGGTCAGAGAAGAGTAATCGGCTTAGTCTTTTTGCATTTCACAGTATGATGGGGAGAATGAAATACAAATTTCCTGCATTTAAGGGGTTCCCTGTAGTTTTTAGACCCTCCCGTTGCACAGTGGAGAGAACAACTTCATTCATTCTTGTGGTTATCCAATAGGAGGTCTTATCAGACGGGAGGACTTCTGGAGGGTCCCAGCAAAATTGATCTAAGCCTCAGTACACTCAAATGTACAACTGAATCCCTCCGTGGAGGAAAGATTTAAAGAGTCTAGAAAGTGCATGTATTGCTAATGTGCCATTAGTGATTGGAGATTTTTTTCAGCTGAGGTTAAAACAGGCCCTGCTCTTAAGGATCTAACAAAAGAGGACAACTTTCAGAAGCCCACTGCCTAGATTCTGAAAAGCCTCTTTTAATATAAGATTTTCCAAGTTTCATAAATTCTTAGAGTTTTTAAGGTAGTCAATTTAATAACCTTTATAAATTAAGGTCAAAAAACATTAATCAGTGAATCTACTTTTGTTCTGAGAGTTAGAATACACAGCAGAAAACAGATTCAGAAACTTCTAGGAACTGTGACTTGGAAGTCAGGAGAATTTGCCCCGGTATTGGCTGATGTGCATGAGCTGTATGGGCATAGGCAAATCACATCCTGAGTTTTCTCCTCTGCAACATTGGGGCTTGAATAAATTGGAGAGCTCCTCCAAGGGCCCTGGTTGCCCCCAATTCCCGATCCCCTGCTTCCTTCCTCCTTTCTCTCTCTCTTTTCTCCTCTTCCCCTCATGTGCTTTCTAAACAGGACTTAGAATTCCTTACAAATAGGAAACCAAGAATGGGAGTAGGACAGGAAAGAACTGCTTGTTCTAGGGGAGCCTCTCTGTGTGAGGGTGCAGGACTCAACTCCCAGAGCCACTTGAGCCCTGGCTAAGGTGGGAAATGAGAGAAGCCAACGTGGATGGCGAGACAGAGGAGGGTAGAGCCAAGAACATAGCTTGCAACGGTTCACACCTGTCCATCCCCCTTATCACGTGCTCTAAGCTCTTGAACTATTGCTGAAGACCATTGCAGCTTTACAACAACATAGTTATAACAAAGAAAAACATACAAAGGCTGGATATAACATTTGCTAATACTCTGCAATTTGCAATGTATGTCTCTGTCATATTGGATCAAATAACACTAACAGTAGCAAATAATATATGTTAGAATATGTCATGTGAACAGGCCATCTTTATGTCAGAGGGCTACGAATAGACACATTTATTTCAAGTGGGGACAATTAAGTTAACTTTTAGGATGAAAAAAATACTCAAGTTACTGTCATTGATCTTGAGCTGTCTTGTATTTATGAATCTTATTCCTCTAGATGATCTAAAAATAATAAGTAACATTAGCTTAGTGCTTTAGAATTTATTGAGTACATTTCGTGAACATTCTCTCATTTATTTGGGAACACACTAGAACTTCTGGGGCTATATCTGATCAAAGCAGCCTTTTACCCTTTCATTTGCCCTTTGACTCACATAAGGCCACAAGTATTTGGGGAAGTTAGGGCAAGGGTATTTTTACAGATGCTCCTTTTTAAAAAAAAGTTATTGTTTGTTCAATTTTGTTTTTAAATATATTTGGATATATAGCAATAACTCAAAGTATCAAGCTTTTTAATTGAATCCTGACACTGAAGTTGTCTTTTCAAGACTTTTGCTTTTGTGTAAATATCCTAGCTTGCTTTCACTCACCGTTGGAATTTACGTTTCCTAATTGCTATCAACGTTTTAAACTTACAAAGGTTGGACCTTACATTGTGCTGTGTAAATAAGGTACAAGCTAAAGGTAGAAAAATCCCTAATGATGGGCCCTATGGTTTTTAACTGTAACTATGCAGGTAACCTAGGTATCATGTGGAATGGCGGGCAATAGTTTGTCTTAGAAAGAGTATGAGAGAGAAGAGGGAGACAGAGACTGACTGAAAGGGTGGAAGAAAGGACAGAAGGGAAACACTAGCACAAGATTCCTGAACATGTGTCTCAGTCCCTTGCTTGGGAATCAAGTCTCCTTCTGCTCTGAAGCACAGTGACTGTCCAGGAAGGGCAGCCCTAAGTAATGGCAGCCATGGCAAGTGACTGGCTTGATAGTCAGATAAAATCAGTTTGTCTTCCCACTAACCCACTATGAAGGAAGATTCAGTCTTTGCTGTTTCTGTGTGTGGAGAGATTAGCACTATTGACAAACTTCTTTAAGACCAGACTCTGGGAATTTGCCTGATCTAGTTTTTGGAGGCAGTGCAGACTTGAATAAAGAAAGGAAAAAGATATCCCTTTCCCCTATATTTCTCATCTATTTATCTCACTATTTCTCATTTTCCTTAGCTAAACTAGAATGGAAGCTCACTAATCCAGTTTCTTCTTTTTTATCTCTCCTCAACGTTATGGGTAACTTTAGGCAAAATATGCAAATTTTGCATAATAGTTTTTTCTCCCTCTAAAAAATGTTTCTGGCTACACACCCTTTAAATAATTTATAGGGATTTTGTCAGGATTAATGAGGTAATAGATTATGGCAGGTGACTATACTTATTCCAAAGAATACACTACTACATCTGTTTAGCATTCATTGATTTTTTTAGGGAGTCATTAGTTTATTAATCTCTGCCAGAGAGCAGAACAGCAGTGCCTTTGGGTCCTATTATTTGGAGAGTTAAAATGACAGTAGTATTCCTGCCATCATGGAGCTCACCTCTTGTTGAAGGAGACAGAAAAAATAATTATTGCATGTAGTGATAAGTGATACAAAAACAATAAAACAGAATTGGCGTAGAGTGACATGTGTAGGGGAGGAGGATGCATTCCATGAGACCCAGGGGTGAAGAGGGGCCTCTGAGGAAGTGATATTGGAGTTGAGAATGGAATAAGCAAGAGCCAGCTATATGAAGATGGGAAGAAAAATGAAAAGAAAGGAATAAGATTTGAAGAAGAGTTTTATGAAGGTCAAAGTCTCTAAAGCACTGAGATTTCTAAATCATGGAGAGGGTAATATGTGAAAATAAGTGAAACAAAACAAAACAACAACTATGTACATGGAGAGGAGATATAGTAGCTGATGGAACAGGCGATAGTGAAAACTTGAGTATCCATAGCTTCTATGATGCTATTTTGTTTGTAGTCTTCTTTACCCAGAAGAATGTTATCTGAACTAGAAAGAACAAAACAGACCTAGTCTTAAGATCACAAGAGATTTAGAAGATTGAAAGGCATCACCTGGGTACTTTTAAAATGAGTTTATTAATCCAAACAAATGACATTCTTCAATGTCTAAGCATTTTCTTTTGTGATTGAAGAGCTGCTGTGAACAAACTTGGAGGAGAATGTGACAGGCGCCAGAAGGCCAGAAATTCACAAATGGCTTTGTTTTCAAAAGACAAGTCAAGATGAGGGTAGGGGAGGTGGGGTTGAGGAAAAAGTTAGCATAGATAAATTCCAGAAATTGCAGAGGGAGGACTTTGATGTCTACCTCCAGCATAATTCTATGCTTGAATATTGAACCAATTATTTTCAAGCTCTTAGTGAGGCAAGATGGTTACCACTAGGATCCAGCCTGGGTTTAATAAGAATTTCTCATGTTAAACTAACCTAATACAATTTCCAGATTGAAAAGTCAAGTAGGCAGAATAATTCTAGATTTGAGAAAGGCATGTGAGCAAAAAGTATGGTTTAATAACTTGCTTTTTAAAGTTAACATTTTGCACATTTCATCCAGTTTCAAAACATACAAAACAACATTAGAAATGGCAAATGTCTTGCTGATAGTAATGTGTCATAGAATTTCGTTAATAGTTCTCTCTCACTCTTTCTTTTTAGAAATTTACATTTCAAGTGAAATGCATAATGTAAATGCCAAACAAAAAATGTTCTTAGTAAACGGAATATCCGTTTTTTAAAAATAAGATAGCAAATTCCAAATTTGCCTTTGAAGAGTACGGGATAGGATAAATCTATTAATAATGAATATATAGTTATATTTACATCAGGTAGAATGGTATGTGACCCTGTGAAACATTGAGTTTATTCATTCTTTAAAAGTGAAAACATACTGACAAGATGTGGAGTTAAATCTTCACTCTGTTATAAATAAAATTAGGTACAGAGGTGCAATCTGTCAATTGTGCTAGTCATCTGTAATGTTATACGTGTGATTTATGAGTGAGTTCACTTGATTAGATTTTAAATTACTTTTTACTTTGAAATAATATCAACCTTAAAGAAACGTCCAAAGAATAGTACAAGGGGCTTTTTTCCTCAGACCCATTTGCGAGTAAGTTGTTGACATGATGCCCATCATCCCCAAATATTTTAGGCCAACAAGCAGGGACATTCTCCTACGTAAGTACAGTATAACCATCATAATTAGAGTCTAATAGGGCTAAGGTATAATGGATCAGTTGCAGAATAATGCCAGAAAATGCTTTTCCTGTTACTCCAATTTACAATTACTATTTTGTTATTATTACTATTATTATCAATTATAGCTTTATCAATGTTTTGGTGCATATAAATTTGTAATTTCTTTTTTGATTATATTTTGAAGATACATATTTTAAATGTCTTTCTGACCTATTAAATTCATGTGATCTACAAAGAAAATATAATTAACTGAATATTGATGGTTTGAATTTACTGCCACTGACAAAATATTGCCAATATATGCATGACTTTGCTAACAATATGCAACAAAATGTTCACATTTAAACACATAAATAAATCAATCTTACTTGTATTTATATAACAATGTAACCCATAAAAAAGTATACGTATTTTACTAATTTTATAATTTTGTCCATGGCAGGTGAAGTTATTCATAAGATATGTAAAAATTTGGCACATGAATTGAAATGCGTTTGTTAACCTATTTTAACATCATTGTAAATGACAAAATATTATTCCGTTGAAGGACTACACCAACATAACTTTATTTATAATATCCTATTGTTGAGCATTTAGGGTATTTGCATTTTTACGTTTTTCTTTTTTAATTTTCTAATTATTTCCTTAGGTTAAATTCTTAAAAGTAAAATTTCTGGGTTAAAAAGATTTGCCAGATTAAACTTCAGAAAATGTGACACAAATGTGTATTCCTACCAACTGGTATAAGAGTGACCATTTTTCTACTAACTACCTAATGCTGTTGTACTTTTAATTCTTTGCTAAATGTGGACAAACAAAATTAAATAGTTCTTTTTATTTGAATTTCTATATCTTTATTGCTAATGAGGTTGGATATTTTTCATGTGCTTGTTAGTCAGTTCTAGTTTTCCTATTCTGTGAATTGTCAACTCATTCCCCTTATCCATTTTTTGTCATATTTTAAAATATTTTCATTTTGTGTGATAGTTACTAAAGTTATGAAATTACATTTTAGAAATGCATTCTGAGGAGGTTATGCGTTAAATGACGTGATGTCTGAGATTATAAGTAAAATAGCCCAGTAATGTGGTGGAGACTAATGGCACAAGAATGACCATGAGATGATAGATAATGGAAGATTGGGGAAGACTTCATGGACCTTCATAGCGCATTCCTCTCCATTTCTATATTCATATGGAAACATCTATTCCCAAGGTAGGATATGTTCTTGTATCAATAATTTTATGTGTCACCATGGATGGATTAAAAAGACCAAGAAGAAAAATTTTGTTTCAAGGGTTTAAGCATGTATCAAAACATCAAATTGTACACTGCAAATATGCAGCTTTATTTGTAATAGCCAAAAATCAGATAGCCCAAATGTCTATTAACAGATGAATGGATAAACCAATAGCGTTATATCCACATGGCAGAGTACTCCTCAGCAATAAAAAGAATGAACTATTTGCATAAGTAACATTTATGAATCTTAAAATAATTATGCAGCATGAAGGAAACTAGAATTAAAAAAGCAAACACTTTATGATTCCAATCATATAAAATTCTAGAAAATACAAACTAACTTATTGTCAAAGAAAGTAAATAAACGATCACCTAGAGGGCTTGTGAGGGCAGGGAGAGATTATAAAAGGGCACAAGGTAAATATAGGAGTGATGCCTGTGTTCATTAACATGATTATGATGGTTTCGTGGGCTTATATGTATGTCAAAACTAATCCATTGCACACTTTAAATATGCGCAGTTTATAGCATGTCAGTTATACCGCAATACAACTTTCTAAAAATTGGTTCAAATAAAGTCCAGTTCTACTATTTTTCAGAAACTGGAAGGTTTGGCAACCCTCTATTGATTTGACCATCTCTGTCTTCATGCCTTGGGAAGGGCAGCCCTCCATCAGTGGCAGGAAATGTTGTCAAGCAAGAAAGCCCGTTTCTGTCTGAGTCAACAAAAACTCTAGCTGAATAATAAAAGTCACAGTCCTGGACTATGGGATTTCCCTTTTCTCTATTTTCATTTTCTTGATTGTGTAGCAATGGCCTTGAGATGAACAATCCAGGGCTATAGGAGTAAACAAACTCTATTTTCTCTGATGATGAGCTCAACTCCAGGAAAACCATGGGTATGAAATATGTACTCTCATCTCATGTAGCCATAGCTACTGAAACAGCTGTGGATGCACTTTCAGAAGAGGCACATTCTATCTAGTTTGGTGCAGTCTCCTCCAGACCCTATTAATCACACACAGTGTTTCTGTACCAATTATGGTTTCAGCCTGGCCCCTGTAGTCTTACCACAGGTGACACTAGCAAACTGAATTCTGGACATCAGAGCTCATGGGTTCCTTTGCAGCTTCCCCTCAATAGTGCTGCACATTATGTGACATCCTCTGGGAAAAAGGGAATCAATTCATCCTTCTTCCCAAACCACTGGAGGTTGTCA
Source organism: Equus caballus (assembly GCF_041296265.1). NCBI lineage: Eukaryota > Metazoa > Chordata > Mammalia > Perissodactyla > Equidae > Equus > Equus caballus. The sequence continues at coordinate 67,409,940 of NC_091685.1, read as the reverse complement.
TAACACCACCCCTGTCTTTGACCTCTGGACCCAAAAAAATACTACTATCTGGGCCACCAAATAGGACCATGAAGAGCTGTAGTCTTTCCTAGGTGGCCTTCGTCAGCATTGCAAATTTGACCCAAACTGGAAGAAGATAAAATTCTTTGCAAATTGCCAGCAATAACTAGACTGGGTCTTCTTGGCCAAATTTGGGTCAGGACCATGCCCTAACTAGTCAGAGAGGAGGGAGTGAGGCCCCCCGATAAGGGCTTAGACTCATCATAATTTTCTCCAGGGAATGGGAGGAAGAGAAGAAACATCTACCTTCCCTTATTACACTGGGGTGACTAATAGACACGGCGGGGACCAGCCAGGTGGTAGAGATGAAATGGCTTATGGCACAGAAACCGACAGTGACATAAATCTGGCAAGGTTCCTGGCCTGGGCAGGTTAGACGTACAATGCAGCTCGTTAAAGCTTCCCAAAGTCCCAGAAGTAGTGGAGGATCTCTGCACTACGTATGTTCAGATATATGGGGTTCAATTCAGGTAAATGGCCCCCTCACAAAGGATCTCTGCCAGTGTTGTTTTACTGAACAAGGAGCCCTTTCTCCAGTGTGAACTCTCTGGTGTTGAACAAGGTCAGATATGAGGGTAAAGAATTTTCCACATTCATTGCACTTATGAGGACTTTCTCACATGTGAACTCTCCAGTATTGAATAGGGCCAGGGCTTTTTCTAAAGGATTTTGCACACTTGTCACACTCATGAGGCCTTGCTTCAGAGTGTGAACCCTTTGGTGATTACTCAGGATGGAGCTTGGGCTAAAAGATTTCCCACATTCGCTGTACTGGTAAGCCGTGTCTCCAGTGTGACAAGTAATGTTGGAGCTTTGGCTAAAGAATTTCCCTCACTCATGAGGCCTTTCCTCCATTCTGAATTCACTGATGCTGAATAAGTTTGTATTTGCAACTGAAAGTTTTCCTGAATTCAATGCATTGATAATGACTTTTTCTGCTATAAAGGGACTCTCCGCACTTGGTGCTGCAGTGTGACTTCAAGTAGGGGTGCTGGTGCTAGAGAAGGCCAGTGTTGCCAGGGGAAGTCCTCCCCAACCTCCCCAAGGGTGAAGGGCAGTCCGTCACAAAGGAGGCCCTGTCCATATCCTTTCTCTACTGGGCTCCTTCTGGTGCCCGTGCAAGTTTTCACTGAGCCAGAATCATCTCCCACATACCTCACAAGTGTAGGATTTCTGTGCTCAGCCGGGTACAAAGTGTCTTTCACCACCAGGACGCATATCTCACAGGGACAAGCCTTCGAGATGGATGGACCTGGCTGTGCTGTCCTGTCTTGTGACATTTTTCTACCTAAACACTCTGTACAGAAGATGCCTCCTCATCCCCTGCTCTATACCAACGAGCCGGCGAGGTTACAGGTGCAAAGTTCTCCAGCATCATGTGGTACTGTTGTCTCAGAGCCTCATCAAATAAACCCCATTCCCCACAGGAGAGGTCATTAAATGTTGGCCATGTCCTTAAAGGTTACACTGAGGCAGCTTTTGCTATGAGAGTCTATGGATGCAACAGGCTGTTAGCTGTGTCAACCAGAGAGGGAACATTAGAACTGGAACTTTTGTCATCAGCTGGCCTGGAAGTGGACACCCCACAGGGGGACCCAACCCTCAGACCCATCTCTGTGCAGTAGGGACAATGCCTCCCTTTGGGCTTCCCACCCTCATCACTAGAAGGCAGACTCAGTGTCTGGTGATTATGATGAACCCTTATACATTTTCTAAAAAGTGTTTTTATTAATGATTTATAAGAACATAATGGATAAATCTGTGGGCTTTGAAGTTAGTTATATAGCTTGTGTTCAGATTCTGGCATTGCTACTTATTCTATGAATTTAAGCAAGTTATTTCATCTTTCTGAATCTCAGGTTCTTCATGTAAAAAGGAATATAAAAATAACGTATACAAGGGCCGGCCTGGTAGTGTAGCAGTTAAGTTCACGCACTCTGCTTTGGCATCCCAGGGTTCGCCAGTTCAGATCCTGGGTGGGGACCTATGTACTGCTTATCAAGCCATGCTGTGGCAGCATCCCACATATAAAATAGAGGAAGATGGGCACAGATGTTAACTCAGGGCCAATCTTCCTCAGCAAAAAAGAGGAGGATTGGCAGCAGATGTTAGCTCAGGGCTAACCTTCCTCAAAAAAAAAAAAAAAAAAATAATGTATACAAAGGTGTAGTAGTGAATAAACGAGGGAATGGGGGTAAAGCACTTAGTCTGATGTCTGACATATTAAACATACAATAAAAATTAGTAAATAAAAATTAGTATTTTTATTAAAAGTCATATATGTTACAATAAGATTGCTTCTGAAAGCCATTGCAATTTTTAAATTTCGTAAGAGCACATTTGAGGTCCTCTGAAGAATGCATAAAAAAGTATACATGTTGCAATCTTTTCTTTTCAATTTTCAAATTAAAAGTTTAGAGAAATCTAGCAGGGACTCTGAGTTTGTGGATTTGTCAGAGAGATTAAAATGAAAGAACAACATATTTCAATTAAACTACTTTACATATCTAGTGTGCTTGTCTTTAAACAACATTAAAAATTGGAAAGATCATTAAGGAACTGAAAATGTAGGGGCAAACTCTAGAGTTTCCTTGATTTATAGAATAATTATTTTAAATCCTGAATCACTTAAGAAAGAGGGGATCTAACATGTAGGGCTAAATCCTTACAGCAATTGTTTGTGGTATTAAGTGCATATAACATGTGAATGTGGAAACTGAGGCTCACAAAGCTTAATTTAATTGCTTGAGTTCCTAACATTAGTAAACGTTGTGTCTTGGATTTGAACCTGAGTCTTGTGACTGCAAAAAGTCATGTTTTCAGTACACCGTCCTTGTCCAGCCAAACTTTGACAGTCAAGACTGCATGGTGTTCCTTGAACAAACAAATAAGAAATCTGAAGAAATGCAAAGACCTCCCTAACATTTGAGAGATTCTTTCACTTTGAAAGAAATCCACCCTAGTTGTACCATTTTTTTTTTTTTAGCACAACGTTAAAATGGAAATCTTTGCAGAGAAAAAGCTTATATAAGCTGATTGTCAATTAAAATTCTTGAACTGGCCCATAGTATTCCAGCTTATCAGGAGTATTCATTAGCCCTTTCTTTCTGACAACATTTGGACTTGATCATAGTCTTAAATTCTCTTTATTCCCATTTAAAAAAATTGGTTTTGAAAGCATTTTAGTAGAAAACGATCATTGACTACAATTTTATTTCTTTTGAAAATCAAGTTTATTTTCAAGTTTGAAAATCCATACTCATAATTTTAAAAGAAAGAGATTATTATTAGGAGCAAGAAGATCTGGTTCCTAAAAGTGGGTTATCACTCAACTAGCATGGGAATTTTATGCTGGGAAGTCAATGAACGAGCAAAAGAGTGGCATGATGTAATTTAGGTTTTAAAGTAATCCCTCTGGTTGCTGTGGAAGAATAGATGTAAATGGCAAGAGCAGACAAATTAAAATCAGTTAGAAAGTAATTGTAGTTGCCTAGCAGAAAGATACACTACGTGGGAGCAATGATGATGGAAAGAAGTAGATAGATGTGAGGAATATTTACAGTGAGATTGAGGATTTAAAGATGGTTTAAAAATGTGTATGGGTGTGGTGGAATTGTGATTATTATCTTACAATAAGAAGAGAGAAATATTCAATAAATGTCAAGTTATTAAAATGGGGAAATAAAGACTTCCTCAAACAAACAAAAATTGTGGGAATTTGTTGCCAGTAGACCTGCCTTGCAAGAAATGTTAAAATAAGTTCTTTACAGAAGAGGAAAATGATATAGGTCAGAAACTCAGATCTATATAAAGAAAGGAAAGCATCAGAGAAATGCTAAGTAATGGTAAAATAAAAATTTTTATTTTTCTTATTCTTCATATAATAGATAATTTTTTATCTATTTTTTTAGATTTATTTATTATTATTTATAGATATTATTTTTGTTCAAAAATAATAATAGCAATAATGTATTTGATTATGTATGCTTCTGTATATGTTTATGCTTACGTATGCTTATGTATAAGTGAAGTGAATGATAGCAATAATATAATGGATGTAAGAGAGAAATTAGCATTTTATTGTTATCATAAGGAACTCGATCTAGCTGGGAAGCAGTATAGTGTTATTTGGAAGCGGACTTGGATTAATTGTGAATATATATTGCAAAATCTGTGGCAGCTACTAAAATAAGTAAAGAAAAGAAGTATAATTGATATGCTAAGAAAGGAGAAAAAGGAATCATATAAAGTTTTCAATTAAAACCACAAAAGGCAGGAAAACAGTGGAAGACAAAAATAGGAACAAAAAATAAGGATAAGAAAGAGAAAATATTAACAAATATGCTAGGTATTAATCCCACCATATCAATAATCACTTAAAACACACCAGTTATAAGGCAGAGATTGTCAGAGTGGATCAAAAAACAAGAACCAAATATATGTTGTCTACAAGAAACTTATTTTAAATATGAAGGCATATGAAAGTAAATTAAAAGTAAACAGAGAAAAATCTACTAGCTAACATTAATCAAAAGAAAGTGGGAGTAGGTATATTAATTTAAGACAGAGTAGAACACAAAGCAAAGAAATCTACCAGGAATAAACAAGGGTATTACATAACAATAAAGAGGTCAATTCTCCAAAAAGATATGATATCATCAACAAGTATCCACATAACAACAGAGAAAAACTGATAGAACTGAAAGGAAAGATAGATGAACCCACTATCATAGTTGGAGACTTTGGCACCCTTCTATCAGAAATGGACAGATCCAAATGGCATAAAATCAGTAATGACATAGTTGAACTTAACAACACCATTAATCAACCAGATAAAATGGACATCTGCAGACTACTTGACCCAGCAACCACAGAATACATATTCTTCTCAAGCTCATATGAAACATTCACCAAGATAGATCACATTCTAGGCCATAAACACACTTTACAAATTTAAAAGAATGGAAATCATACAATGCTTGCTCCCAGACACAATGGTATTAAACTAGAAATCTATAGCAGAAAGATAACAGGAAAATCCCCAAATATATGGAAATTAAACAATACATTTCTTCATAACACATCCGTCAAAGAAGATGTCTCATGAGAAATTAAAAAAAATCTGAACTAAATAAAAATGAAAATATAACTTACCAAAATTTGTGGAATGTAGCAAAAGCAGTGCTTAGAGGGACATTTATAGCATCGAATGCATGTATTAGAAAAGAAGAAAAATCTAAAATCAATAATGAAGCTTTCGCCTTAGTAAACTAGAAAAAAACAGTAAGTTGAATCTAAAGTAAGCAGAAGAAAAGCAATAACAAAAATTAGAGCAGAAATCAATGAAAATGAAAACAGGAAATCAACAGAGAAAATCAATAAAACCACAAGCTGATTCTTTTAAAAGATCAATATAATATAATCTAGCCAGGATAACTAAGAAAAAAGAGGAAGGACATAAATTGCTAATATCAGAAATGAAAGAGGAGACATCACCACAGCTCCCATGGATATTAGAAGGATAATAAAGGAATACTATGAACAACTCTATGCACACAAATTTGATAACCTAGATGAAAGGGATCAGTTCCTTAAATGACACAATCTGCAAAACTTAAGGAGAAAAAAATCTGAATTGGCCTATATCTATTTTAAAATTTGAATAAATTATTAATAACCTTCCAAAACAGAAAGCATGAAGCTCACTGGTTCATTGGTGAATTCTACCAAACGTTTTTTTTTAAGATTAGCACCTGAGCTAACAACTGTTGCCAATCTTTCTTTTTTCTCTTTATCTCCCCAAATCCCCCCGGTACATAGCTATATATCTTATTTGCAGGTCCTTCTAGTTGTGGCATGTAGGACGCCACCTCAACATGGCCTGACGAGTGTGCCATGTCTGCACCCAGGATCCAAACCGGTGAAACCCTGGGCTGCTGCAGCGGAGCGCGCAAACTTAACCACTTGGCCATGGGGCCGGCCCCTCCACTAAACATTTAAGGAAGAAATTACAGCAATTTCCTTTAACCTCTTTCAGAAGGTAGAAGCAGAGAAACTACTTCCTAACTCATTCTATGAGGTCAATATTAATCTAATACCATAACTGGACAAAGAGTTTATAAGAAAAGAAAACTACAGACCAATATCTCTCATGAACATAGATGCAAAAATCTTAAATAAAATATTATCAAACTGAATGCAACAATGTATAAAAGGCCTAATACACCACAACCAAGTGGGATTTATCCCAGGTATGCAAAGTTGGTTCAACATTTGGAATCAATTAACATAATCCTTCATATCAATAAACCAAAGAAAAAAATCATATGATTATATCAGTAGATGCAGAAACAGCGTTTGACAAAATCCAACATCTATTTATGATTTTAAAAAAAACCTCTCAGTAAACTAGGAATAGAGAGAAATTTCTTCATTTTGATAAAGACTATCCACAAAACACATATAGCTAACATCAAACTTCATAGTGAAAAACTATCTTTTCCATTATGATCAGGAACAGGCAAGAATGCCCCCTCTCACCACTCCTTTCAACAGTGTATTGGAATTCCTAGCTAATGCAATAAGACAAGAAAGGCCAATAAAAGGTATACTGATAGGGAAGGAAGAAATAAAACCATCTTTATTCATAGACAGCATGATTGTCTATGTAGAAAATTCTAAAGAATCAATGAAAAAGACCTCTGGCACTAGTAAGCAATTATAGTAAGGTTACATTATACAAGGTTAATATGCAAAAGTCAATCACTTTCCTATACACCAGCAAGGTGTGTGGAATTTGAAATTAAAAACAGCATACCATTCATGTTAGCACCCCTAAAAATGAAATAAAGTATAAATCTAATAAAATATGTACAAAAACTACCAAACTGTAATTGAAGAAGAACAAAGTTGGAAAACTGATGTTACCCAACTTCAAAACTTACTATAAAGCTACAGTAATCAAGACAGTGTGATATTGGTGAAAGGGCAGACAAACAGATCAACCAGACAGAATAGAGAGCCCTGAAATAGACCTCCATAAATATAGTCAACTGAGCTTTGACAAAAGAGCAAAGGCAATACAATGGAGCAAAGATAGTCTTTTCCACAAATAATGCTAGAATAACTGGACATCCACATGCAAAATAAATGAATCTAGATACAGATCTTCACAGTATCTTCAAAAAAATTATCTCAAGGTGGATCACAGACCTAAATGAAAAATGCAAGACTATAAAATTCTTAGAAGATAGCATAAGAGCAAATCTAGATGACCTTGAATTTGGCAATGACTTCGTGGACCCAAAACCAAAGGTGTGATCCATGAAAGAAAGAATTTATAAGCTGGACTTCATTAAAATTAAAAATTTCTTCTATGTGAAAGGCACTTTCAAGAGAATGAGAATAAAAGCCACAGACTAGGAGAAAATATTTACAAAATGCACATCTGAAAAAGGATTGTTACCAAAAATTTACAAAGGATTCAACAATAAGAAAATGAACAACTTGATTTAAAAATAGGCCAAAGATCTTATTAGTCACCTCACAAGAGAAGATCTACATATGAGAAATAAACATATGAAAAGTTATTCCACATCATATATCATTAAAGAAATAAAAATTAGAAAAGCAATGAGATAGCACTACATACCTATTAGAAAGGCCAAAATCCAGAACACTGACAACAACGAATACTGGTGAGGATGTGAAACAACAGGAATTCTCATTCATTGCTGATGGGAATGTAAAATGGTACAGCCACTTTGGAAGATGGTTTCATTTATCACAAAACTAAACATACTTTTTCCATAAGATCTAGCAATTGTGCTTCTTGTTCCTTTACCCAAAGGAGCTGAGAACATGTTCACACAAACATCTGTACATGGATGTTTATAGACACTTTATTCATAATTTCCAAAACTTGGAAGCAACCAAAATTTCCTTCAGTAGGTGACTGGAAAAATAAACTGTGGTACATCCAGGCAGTGAAACATTATTCAGTGTTGAAAATAAGTGAGCTATCAAGCCATGAAAAGGCATGGAGTAACGTTAAATGTATGTTACTAACTTAAAGTAGCCAATCTAAAAAGGCTACATCCTGCATAAGTCCAACTACATGATGTTCTGGAAAAGGCAAAACTGTGGAGACAGTAAAAAGATCAGTGGTTGCCAGGGCTTAGTGGGGAGAGGGGGATGAATAAGGCAGCACAAAGCATTTTGAGGGGCAGTAACACTGTTATGTAATGGTGCTGTAATGGTAGGTACATTTCATGATACATTTGTCCAAAGCCATAGAATGTACAATACATCAAGAGTGAACTCTGATGTAAACTATGGCTTTGGGAGATAATGATGTGTCAAGGTAGGGCCATCAATTGTAACAAATATACCACTCTGGTGGATACCATCTGGTTGGCAGTGAGAGAGGCTATGCATATGTGAGGGTATAGGATATATGGGAAATCTCTGTACCTTTTGCTCATGGTTTTTTTTTTTTTTTTTTGCTACGAACCTAAAATTGCTTGTCTTCCTTTATCTCCCCTAAGAATTACTGGTGAATATGAACAATTTCTCCTTCGCACATACTTGCACTCCTTTTGGCTTTGCTCCTGAAGTTCTGCTTTCTCTTCTCTGCCCTGACAAATGAGCAAAACAGAGTCTGTACAACCACAATATCCATTCATTTTCTGGCTTTTTCTGTAAAACTTCACCTAAACCAGCAAATCAGAAATCTTCTTCTAAATCTTTTCTATGTCCAACATGCCCAAATAAGTCTACTATTTTCTCTCTATATACTTGACATTGTTGATGAATTAATTTTAAAAACCTAATAAAATGTTGGAAATTATTTAAGATATGATGGAAGATAGTTAAATCAATATTTGTCCAAAATATTCTGCTATAAAACTATTTTTTTCAAATAAATATTCAAAAAAAATTGAATACGAATGAAAAAATATTGTAGTTTTGAACTTTTCCTATTACTTAAGCATTCATTATTCAAATGCATTATTATAATCTTTTTGAGGCCTTTAAACTTTAGACTTCCAGATCTTTGGACATTCTACTTCTTGCCTATCAGGCGTTTCTTGCCTTTTATCTACTTATCATCTTTTCTAGACTCCACAATCCATTACAGGCATACCTCCTTTTATTGTGCTTCACGAACATTGTGCTTTTTTACAAATTGAAGGTTTATGGTAACCCTGTGTGAGGCAAGTCTATTGGCATCATTTTTCCAACAGCATTTGCTCATTTTGTGTCTCTGTGTCACATTTTGGTAATTCTCATAATATTTCAAACTTTTTCATTATTATTATATCTGTTATGGTGATCTGTGATTGGTGATCTTTGATGTTACTGTTGTAATTGTCTTGGAGTGACACAAACCGTGTCCATGTAAGGAGGCAAACTTAATTGATAAATGTTGTATGTGTTCTGACTCTTTTACTGTCCTGCCATTCCCCCATCTCTCTCCCTCTCCTTGGGCCTCCCTATTCCCTGAGACACAATATTGAAATTAGGCCAATTAGTAACCCTGCAATGGCCTCTCAGTGTTCAAGTGAAATGAAGAGTCACGTGTCTCTCATTTTAAATAAAAAGCTGGAAATTATTAGGCTTAGTGAGGAAGGCATGTCAAAAGCCAAGGTAGGCTGAAAGCTAGGCCTCTTGACGAAACAGTTAGCCAAGTTGTGAATGCAAAGCGAAAGTTCTTAAAGGAAATTAAAAGTGCTACTCCAGTGAACACATGAATGATAAGGAAGTGAAACAGCCTCATTGCTGATATGGAGAAAGTTTTAGTGGTCTGGAAAGATGATCTAACCAGCCACAGCATTTCCTTAAGCCAAAGCCTAATCCAGAGCAAGACCTTAACTCTCTTCAATTCTGTGAAGGCTGAGAGAGGTGAGGAAGCTGCAGAAGAAAAGTCTGAAGCTGGCAGAGGTTGGTTCATGAGGTTTAAGGGGAGAAGCCGTCTGCATAGCATAAAAGCACGAGATGAAGCAGCGAGTGCTAAAGTACAAGCTTCAGGAAGCTATCCAGAAGATTTAGCTAAGATAATTAGCGAAGGTGGCTACACTGAACAATAGATTTTCAATGTAGATGAAGCAGCCTTGCATTGGAAGAAGACGCCATCTAGGACTTCCATAGCTGAAGAGGAAAAGTCAATGCCTGGCTTCAAAGTTTCAAAGGCCAGACTGACTCTCTTGTTAGGGGCTAATGCAGCTGGTGACTTTAAGTTGAAGCCAATGCTCATTTATCATTCCAAAAACCTTAGGGTCCTTAAGACCTATAATTTTACTATTTAGCATAAATCTATTCTGCTTGTGCTCTATAAATTGAACAAAAAAAGCCTGGATGACAACACATCTGTTTACAATGTGATTTACTGAATATTTTAGCCCACGTTGAGACCTACTGCTCAGAGAAAATATTTCTTTCAGAATATTACTGCTCATTGAGAAAGCACCTGGTCACCTAAGAGCTCTGATGGAGATGTACAACAAGATTAATGTTGCTTTCGTGCCCACTAACACAACATCCATTCTGCAGCCCATGGATCAAGGAGTAATTTCAACTTTCAAGTCTTATTATTTAAGAAATACATTTTGTAAGGCTATAGCTGCCACAAACAGTTATTCCTCTGATGAGCCTGGGCAAAGTAAATTGAAAACCTCCTCGGAATGATTCACCACTCTATATGCCATTAAGAACATTAATTATTCATGGGAAGGGGTCAAAATGTCAACATTAACAAGAGTTTGGAAGAAGTTGATTTCAGCCCTCATGGATGACTTTGAGAGGTTCAAGACTTTAGTGGCGGAAATAACTGTAGATGTGGTGGAAATAGCAAGAGAACTGGAATTAGAAGTGAAACCTTAAGATGTGGCTGAATTGCTGCAATCTCATAATGAAACTTTAACAAATGAGGATTTGCTTCCTATGAATGTGCAAAGAAAGTCGTTTCTTGAGATGGAATCCACTCTAGGTGAAGATGCTGTGAATATTGTTGAAATGATGACAAAGGGTTTAGAATATTACATAAATGTAGTTGATAAAGCAGCAGCAGAGTTTGAGACGATTGACTCCAATTTTGAAGAAAGTTCTACTGTGGGTAAAATGCTATCAAACAGCATCAGATGCTATGGATAAATTGCTTGGGAAAGAAAGAGTCTATTGATGCACCAACTTCATTGTTGTCTATTTTAAGAAATTTCCACAGCCACCCCAACCTTTAGCAACGACCATCCTGATCAGTCAGCAGCCATCAACATCAAAGCAAGACCTCCACCAGCAAAAAGATCATGATTCAGATGATGGTTAGTATTTTTCAGCAATACAATATTTTTTAATTGAGGTATGTACATTATAGTTTTAGACATAATGCTATTGCACACTTAATAAACTACAGTATAGTGTAAACATAATTTGTATATGCACTGGGAAACCAAAAAGTTGTGTGACTTGCTGTATTGCGATATTCACTTTATTGCAGTGGTGTGAAATCAAACCCTCAATGTCTTCAGGCATGGTTTATAGGGGAGGAAAACATTTCCTCTACCCACTCTGGGTCCTTCTGGCTGGACAACAAATTAAATTCACGTGAGACAGAATAACAGGAGAAAACTAAACAAAGCTTTATAACATGTATACATGGGAGAGACCCAGAAAAAGAGCAACTCTCCAAAATGGCAGAAGCTCTTACCTTAAATACCACGCTCAGGTAAAGACAAAGGAAGATGTTGAGAATAGGGGGGAGTCATAACTGAGATATACTGGGAGATTACCAGAAAAGCACAGTAAACAAGAGTAGGTTAATATGCAGATTTAAGTCCTTACCTTCTGCATTGATTAGAGTCTCTAGAGATAAGGTCACCCCAGATTCTTCCTGGTACAGTGAAGGAGACACCTTTACAGATGGAGATTCCCTTTACACATGTAAATAGCTCTTAACAAAGGGTAAGTAAATTCTACTTTTCAGAGCTTCTCTCACATCCTCAGTTTTTAAAAGTAACCAGCCCCAAATAATCCTCATGCCAAAGAGACATATCTTGGGGTGGCCAACTCCAGTCCCCCACAGCCTATATTTGCATTACTTTTTTGCAATTACCTTAGTGCCATTGTCTATTTTTTGACCTATACTGACAAACCTATCTGACTTCTCTATTTTCAAGTTCAGGCTGCCTGGGGGATACAAGGATAAACTATAATGGTAAGAGTGATCCTTTCTGCTGTTGTCTCTTTCATGATCTACCATAGCTAATTCAAGCAATAGAACTCTCTTCTAACCCCTTTATCTCTATTCTACCTCCTTCACTCTCAGAAGGAGAGTTTTTACTTTCTCTGAAAGCAAAAGTAGAATTTTCTCTACTTACTTTCAACACACCTGTGACTCTACCTCCTTTCTCCTTGCTTCCCATCTGATAGCAATGTCACTTCTTGGCATTATTCTGATGTCTCCATTTCTACTCTGAAATCTAGTCCTTTCCCTCTTCATGGCAATTCTATGTCACCGCTTATCTGCTTTCTTTTCCCCTTATTTTCAGTTTTTCTTTCTCTACTAGCACCAATCCTGTGGTATATAAACATTTTCAATTTTCTTTTTTGTTGAATTAAAAAAAAGAAATCTCTTGCTGTGATGTTTGGCTGATTTATTTTGATATTGATGTATGTTTGTTATCGCAAATTCATCACTTCCCATTCCTTCATTGATCCATTGAAATTTGACTTTCCCTTCACTTATTTATTTTATTCTTTTGCAAGGGGAAATTCGCCCTAAGCTAACATCTGTTGCCAGTCTTCCTCATTTTTTTTCTTCCTTTCTCCCCAACGAAGCCCCAGTACATAGCTGTATACTCTAATTGTAAGTTCTTCTGGTTCTTCTACGTGAGCTGTTGCCACAGCACGGCACCGACAGACGAGTGGTATGGTTCCACACCGGGGAACTGAATCTGGGCTTCCAAAGGGAACTGTGCCAGACCTTAACCTCTAGGCCATCAGGACTGGCTCTTCACTTATTTTTTATTGTCTCTTTTCTCTGCTTCCGGAATGGATGAACCACAAAAGCAGAGGTTTTGGTCTGATCTTTTGTTTTTATGTATCCTAAACACCTGAAAGAGTTCACTTTCTCTTTCTAAAGAACTCCATTTCCTGGGACATAATAGGCCCTCAATAAATATTTTTTTGGATGAGTGAATGGATGATGGACACTCAAGCCAGGTACTGAGAGTAGTAAGAGGAAACAGAACTATCTTTATTTTTCTGTTAAGATGATTACAATATCCCTGCTACAATGTCCAGGTCCACACAGACACATTTTGTTCTATATCATCTTTTACATCTTTTACCCACCTGACCCTCTTTATCTCTTACTTCTTAAAACATTTGCTTGACTTAAGTTTCACGATCTTGCACTCTATGTTTTTTGCCCTCTAATTTTTTAGTCTTTTCAGGGTTCTTTGCAAGGTCCGCTTCTTCCGTTAACCTGTTGGTGTCAACTTTTAATGTTAATGACTTCTCTTATCTTTACACATTATGCAGACTCCCTGAATATGCACATTCATTCCCATGGCATTGATTTTATCTTAATGCAGATCCTTCTAAAGTCCTAAGCCTGGTTCTTTCACCTGAAATTCCATCTATATTTATTACTCTCTTGCTGCCAACTGCCCACGGAATCAAGTCCTCCTTCCATGTTCCATATGTGGGTGAATTGTGGCATCATCTCACTTTCCCAAGTCAACCACCACTGTGAAATCCTTACTCTCCCTTCATTTTTTTTCTTTTTCTAGTCATTTATCTTATGCAGTCCATTTTAATTTTATAGTATCTTCAGACTGACAATAAAAGCAATTTCTACTCTCCAATAACCTTAAACTTACCTGTTATTGTATAGATAATTGTACTGTATTATAATTGGTTCTTCATTTGTCCCTTCCACTCAAGAAAGTGTAAATTCTTTAACAGTAGGAACTATACGATATTTTTGGTTATAATTCCAGTTCCTCACACATGGCCTGGCAGTTAGTGTGAAATTAAAAAACGTTTGTTGGAAGGATGAGATTCTAGATAAATTATAATTTTAAATGATTTAATTATTCCAGTATCTTTGAGTTTAAGAGTATTGAGGACACAATAGCTGAAAATATATATGTTGGGGCAATAGTTTAAAGCTTTATCTTGACAGAAGAATTGGAGTAGGCATTATAGATTTGAGTCAAAAATATACTATTTGAGTAAACTCTATTCATGTAAGAAATTCACGTTATAAAATTTCCACATAGAATCATCAAATTATTACTACTACTACTCAACATGAAACCCTTCCTTTGCATGCACATACACTTTAAACATTAGCAGATAGAAGGTATGGCTGCTGACAACTAGAGAAGTATGTTTAGATGTAGGGAAGACTCTCTAACGACATACCTTCCTTGCCAAGTAATGATTATTGGTAGTGTGTCAGAAATGTAAAGAATCTAAGAAATTCAAACTACAGCTTGGCCAAATTAATCTTGATATGCTGACGTTAGAGTTTTTAAATATTCTAACGGCAGTTCTAAATTTCAGAAAAAATTTAACCTTGCTCAGTAACTTGAAAGAAAATCATGACTCTTACACATTTAATTTTTAAAATATATTTTTAAGTTGATAGACTAATTTTTAGAGCAGTTTTAAGTTTATAGAAAAATTCAGCAGAAAGTACAGAGTTCCTACGGACCCTCCCCGCTTCCCCGACTTGTCACCCCGTTCCCCTCTTCACATTTCTCTTATTATTATCTTGCATTAGTGTGGTACGTTTGTTACAATTGATGATCCAACATTGATACATTATTATTAACTAAAGGCCATAGTTTACACTCAGTTTATTCTTTGTGTTGAACAATTCTATGTGTTTTGACAAATGCATGTTATCTATCTGCCATTACAGTATTGTACAGAATAGTGTCACTGCCCTAAATATCTCCTGTGCTCCATCTATTCATCCCTCCCTAGCTCTGTCCAAACTCCTGGCAACCACTGATATTTTTATTGTCTCTATATTTTGCCTTTTCTAGAATGTCATGTATCTGGGATCACACAGTATGCGCCTTTGCAGACTTGCTTCTTTCACTTAGCAATATGCGTCAACACACTTTCAATGAGTGATTTCAGTGTACAAAGCATTGCTCTAGAAACTGACAAAATAAGAATTTATCCCTATAATGATCTTATGATCTAATAGGGCAAGCACATGTGTAAATAAATATATTACAATAGATGGGAGTAAGTATAGAAGTCTTAGTAAAAGTACACAGAGGTAGCACAATAGAAAAAAAGAATTATCTATAGACGGGGGTAAATGGAGGATAGTTTAGTTCAGCTTCCCAAAGGAAATGAATTCTACACTGGGTTCTGAGAGTAACCCAAAACCTGGTTAAGATTTTGCCAGAACAAAGTAATCATCCTTCTCTCGTTTCTTTATTTTGACAACTCCAGGAGCCATATATACTAAATACATTTCATATACACAGCCACTTAAAAACCACCTTGCTTCCTTATATCCTTGGTATAATCTAGGATTATATTTGCATTATAATCTGGACACATGACAAATAGAAGTGAGCTCAATTTAAAAGTCTTGCCATGCATATGCAGATAATGATGTTATTGGCCCAACCTTCTTGTACTTTGACTTGTTTTTCTGTCAGTGAAGATAAATTTGTGACCAATCTGGTTGGAATTAAGGGTGTTGCCAGAGACTGTAAAAGAAAGTCATCTGTGCCACACTAAACAAATGACCTTCTATGCCAGAACAAACTGTCAAAATAGTTGAATGGTTGGTTGTTCACACATAAATATATGCACAGATATGTAAAATATATGTCAAAAATTATTGCTGATTTATCCTTTAGGCAAATTTCTATTCTGATAAAATTATTACATTGAAATGATTGTAGGTTATTTGAGGTTGTTTGTTTTCTCAATTTCCATGCCCCCTTAGTATGTTCTGCGTATCTAATTGGGAATATGAATTGGATGAAAACACTCAATAAATATTTGTTGGATGAAAGCACAAGTACGAGGTTTATAATCCTGAGAATGAAAGACGTGAAACTATATATCACATTGAGATTTTTAAGAAAAAAAAAAACGCTTTGATATTTCCTCTAGTTCCTTATTCATACTCTCTAATTTAGACCATATATTGTAGATCAGTGCAAATAGCTTTCAAAACATAAGAGAATCTTATCATCTACCTTTTACTTTAGGTAATTGAAGTCATAACT
This sequence comes from Equus caballus, assembly GCF_041296265.1. NCBI lineage: Eukaryota > Metazoa > Chordata > Mammalia > Perissodactyla > Equidae > Equus > Equus caballus. The sequence continues at coordinate 67,393,612 of NC_091685.1, read as the reverse complement.
CTTTGGGTTGTTGTGCACAGTAATCTCACAGGGAAATTTGCAGATGATGGGTATAGCTTTAATTGGCTATTTGCCTCAGATCTTCTGAAAGACTCAAGCTTTAGTCATGCTTTAAATAAGAAATGCAGAGTGGCTCAAGTCATTTCCTGTACTTAAAACATTTGGCAGAAATGAGTTCCAGGGTTGTTAAAACTGATGTGTTCAATTTTGGCAGATTCTTTTGTCCTCAGGGTACATTGTAACATCTGCTATTCCATAGTGTATATGCTAATCACCAGGAGACTCGCTTTATTATTGTCTTTTCTTTTAGATCCTTAAATATATCTGAAAACTAAAACTCACACAAATCTTTTAGGGTGAATGATATTGTAAAATTATTTTTGTGGCCAAGTTTGGGAAAAACACATTTTTCTCTTCATTTAAATCCAAAACATATGAATTGAACACCTACAGAATAAAACTTTTTCTCTTTTCTATGCAAAGACCTTAATAAGATGAAGAATAAAATTTCTTGAATTGTGTCATTGAAGAAGGCTTGTGATGACCTTGAAGAGTACTGGAATATGCTACCACAAAATATGCCCCTTTGGCACTCTAAGGGTTATTTTGAGCTGAAGGCAATTGAGAAGAAGCAGATGTAAGAAAATTCTCTCTGCTCTCTCCCTACTTGCCTAAAAGCAGGAAATGAACATGTAAATGTGTTCCCTCTCCCCTCTCTACAAGGAAGAACAGAAGTTAATCACCAGAGGTAACTCTAGGGCCTGCATAACTCTAGATAACCCCAGAGGTGGCACCAGAAGAATCTAACAAATTTCCTATAATGGTAGCCCTTATCTACCATTAGTTTCTCCATATATTTGCCTTTCCACAATTTGCTGTTCCTAGAAGCTCAAAGTCGTTTTCTTTTGTCTTGACACTTCTTTATAAAATTATTGTTCTTTTGTTAAGATGCTGTATAAACCCCAATTCCAACCACCCCCTTGAGTTACTCATCATTGGATACTCCTGTGTGAGTGCATCACGTACTTAGCAATAAACTTCTGTTTATTTTTCTCTTATTAATCCGTCTTTTGTCAGTCTAATTTACAGGGCCCAGCCAATGGATCTAAAATGGATAGAGGGAAAAGTAATTTTTTCCTCCCCTGCAGTCTTAACTCCCATTGATATGCCTAGAGTAACAGTTCTTATCAAGCTTCTTCCCAGACCTGCGCATTTCTTGGGATCTCGAGCTGGGAAAGATTAGCCCTATATGGCACAGACAAACAGAATAGGCCCTGTGGCAGCTGTTTCTGTGATTACAAAACAAACAGCTCTTCTAGTCTCCATGAGCTGCATGTTGAAGAGAAATTACAAGCCTCTCACTTGCTAATGAAAAAGTCTTAGTGTTTAAAAAGCAACTTCTCTCATAACTTAGGAAACAGGTAGATGTTTTTTAATCTAAGCATCCCACAGCCCCAGTGTGTGTGTGTGTGCATTTGTTATATGAATTAAATTGCATATAAGTAAGATTTCAGTTGCATAGTTTACTATTATCATATATATGTAAATATATATTAAATGTGTTCAACAATTTTTAAAACAAATTTCATTTTTAAAAAGTTTTAGATTTACAGAAAGATTGTGACAGTACAAAGAGTTTCTCTATATCCTTAACTATTATATATATTAACTATATATTAAATATATATTATATATATTAACTGTATATAGTTAATATTACCTGTTATTATTAATAAAGTCCATATGTCATGCAGATTGTCTTAATCTTTACCTAATGTCCTTTTTCTGTCCCAAGATCCTATCCAAGATCCACATTAGTTACAGTTAGTCCTCAGGACTTCTTAGGCTCCTCTCAGCTGTGGCAGTTTCCTGGACTTTCCTTGTTTTTGATGACTTTGAGAGTTTTGAGGAGTACTGGGAAGGTGATTTGAATATTTTTTCATTAATCGCTGTCTTAAAAAGTGGTTACTTAAGCCATAGCCAGTAAGTAAATTTCCCTTTGTCTAAGGTTTAGGGACGCACAAGAGTGACACTAATTTCCTTGAGGTGAACTTGGTGTCCCCATTGTCAGATCTCATTGGTAAGAAGCTTCCTTGGTACAAAAGACTGGACATTTTTCCTGGGTTCCTGCTGTATGAAACAACACCCTTGCCTTTGTTGCCTTTGTTTGTACTTTTTAAAGTACCTTTTGGTGCAGATATCCTTGTCAACTGTGAAGGTCCTTCTGTGATGATCTGTGGCAATAGAGACAATTATGGGCCTTTCAATTGGTAACATTCAGGGATCATCAGGTGCGATTCTAAATCTAAAGCATGACTGTTCTGGAGTTTTTGAGTCTGATTGAAAAATTGTATTATAACCAGTAGTAGGAAATGTAGTATGCATGTGTGTGTGCATGCATGTAGTATGTGCGTATTTGTGTGTTTCCAGTAGAATATTTTTACACACTCAAAAAATGTTTGTTGAGCCCATGTTCTGTGTCAGTCACTAGGTTAGTTGCACCGATGACTTAGTTCATGGGCCGTTGTCATGTCTGTTCTCGTGATTACCTAGCCTCCCCGTTCTCTATTGCCTGACTGAGTCTCTAGTAAACACTTGAAGACCAAATCTTAAAGAAATACAGTTATATTGACTTTACATTACTAAAAAAATTAGATCATAAGTAGATATTTTTAAACTGTAAGTGAAAGAAGTAAATTCTTTTTTTTCGAGGATGATTAGCCATGAGTTAACATCTCTCTGCCACTTCTCTTTCTGCTGAGGAATACTGGCCCTGAGCTAACGTTCATGCCCATCTTCCTCTGTTTTATGTGGGATGCCTGCCACAGCATGTTTTGACAAGTAGTGTGTAAGTCCGCACCCGGGACCCGAACTGGCAAAGACCCGGCCAACAAAGCAGAACATGTGAACTTAACCACCATGCCAAGGGGCTGAGCCCCAAAAGAAGGAAATTCTACAGAAAGCTAGCTTTGTACCTAGATTATGATTATTATGAAATGTATGATTGTAATATCTTGTGATCACAGATGTAAATCATTGAACTGGGCAAAAAGGATGCATGTTTTGTGGGATTACTTCTTTTTCTTTCTTATTCCCAAGTCATTTGTTTTTCAAATGTTTTGTAAATCAAAGTTTTTAAAATTTTGCATTGTAAATCAAGATTTTAAAAATTTTGTAAATCAGAATTTTTAAAATTTTAAAATTTTGTGATTTTAAATATTATAAAATGATATTTTTAGTTCCATAGTTTTGGCAAGTTGATTGCACCCATACTGACATCCCATGCAATCAATAAACACAGTTCACTAATAAACCCTTCAAGGATCTTTGCATAAAAGTTAAAAAATATTATTCTTAGCATGCCATTTAAACTATTTTGTGACGTGTAAGAATTAATTTATTCACTTTTTATCATGCCTTTTGATAGATACAAGTGCAATCTAGCATTGGAAATAGATCTTACAAAATATCATACTCAGAAAGAGATAAGTATCTTGAGAGCACGAAAAGCAAAGAGAAAAATTTGCTGTTTTCTTGTAGCTTCAAAAAATATCACGTGCTCCAAGGCCAATTATTTGCAAGTGCCTTGGAAATAATATAATTTAAATGTACAGCATCAACAGGAAATAAAGAAAACATTAGCTATTGATTTTGGAGATATTTAAAAATTAAAAATAAATAATTTCTTCAGAGGTACAACAGTTTTGTTTTTTGTTTTTCTAAACTCAAAAAATTGTGGCATCCTGTGTAGCATGAATCTCAAATCCTGCTTAGTTTGGAGTGTGTCTGTAAAGACACAAAATCATCATTAATAGATCAGAAACTTAAACAGAAGGTCACAAATTAAGTGTTCTATTCAACTGGGTGAATGGAAAGAAACAGCTCAAGTTCTCTGTTTACCATTCATGTAATATTCTTATGGGAAGAGGGAATATTGATCCATTTATGCATTCAGCTTTTAAGTATGCTATGCCAAAGCTTTCATCATCTTTAATTATATCTGTACATATGCATTAAGCAAGGATACATATATTTTTAGTTTTTAGATTCCTATAATTAAACTTCTTTTGTTCAGGGACCATGCTAGCTCATTCTAACTGTCCCTAATATATTTAGAGAGAGATTTGTCTCTCTTTTTCAAGATTCTTGTAGAATTTTGCCCCATACAAGAGTTAATTGGATTAAGCCCTAGGAGGCTATAAGTAATTTTCCTTTCATCAATTGTACGTTTGCCCTTCTGTCTCCTAGGAGTGCAGTAAAGGTTCAGAACACTCATTTTTCTAGAGTAGAGAGCCCGGAAATTCTCTAAAATGGTTTCACTGTAGGATGTCCCACCAAACCTCCTCAAATTATCCCCTCTCCAACCTGAACAAGAAATGCCAGTTTAGAGTGTAGGACTCTTCAGGTGCTTCAATTTTCCACCTTCAGATAGAAGCATTGTGGATAAAATATAAATATTCATATAGCATTGAATTTATAAATGTGTAATAAGAAATGAATGAACATGTAAAACCCATTGACCAGTTTCTTTCGATCTCATGAAAGTACTCTCCCATTGGGATTAAAAGAATGAAAGCTTTATCCAGCTCAGAGATGGGCGCTTCCCCTAAAATTGTGAAGCTCCCAATTACTAACAACTACACTTCTTGAGCTCAACCAACCACAGAAAGGAAAAAACAAAACAAACAAACACATCTTATTGACTTCTTCCCTTATTCCGATGCCAGTAAGCCAATAAAAGATGCAAATCCTGACCTTGGCCCTAAGCTATAAGGAAGAATGTTTAATAATAGTAGTACATTGTATTAGTTTGTTAGGGTTCCTGTAGCAAGGTGCCACAAACTAGGTGGCATAAAACACTCAAAACTTATTGTGTCACAGTGCTGGAGGTTAGAAGTCTGAAATCCAGTGCTTTGCAGGGCCATGCTCCCTCTGAAATCTGTAGGTGAATCTCTCCTTGCCTCTCCCTTGCTTCTGGTGGTTTGCTGGCAATCTTTGGTGTTCCTTGATTCACATCTGTGAAGCTCCAATCTCTGCCTTTGTAGCCATATGGCATTCTCCCTGTGTGTCTCTGCCTTCACATGACCTTTTAGAATGATACAGTCATATTGGATTAGGAGCCAACACTACTCCAGTATGACCTCATCTCAACTTTAATTACATCTGCAGTGACCTTATTTCCAAATCAGGTCACACTGAGAGGTACTGAGAGTTAGAACCTCAACTTATCTTTCTTTAGTGGGGCAAGGGTAGAGACACAATTCAATCCATAACACTTAATCATTTATTTTTTGTCACTTATACATTACATGGCCATGACTTGTTCTGAAAAAGTGGAGTTACGTTTACATTGGTAATACTCATTCAGCAAACGTGAACAGGAAATGTGTGAAGATACCAAGAAGAGAGGCTTCTTGTCCTTAAGAAGGGTAGAATTTACTTGAGGAAACAAACCAATTACAATTGTTCTATGTAAGGTGATAATCCCTATAATAGCAATGGGGACAAAGTGTTGTGAGAGCAGTTGGAGTGACCAATTTTTTTGGCATGAAGTGATTTTTATTTTCTTTACACTTTAATGTTTTCTACAATGAACATTTATTAGTTCAAGAAGATATTCCAGCAAAGGGGATAGATGAAGGAATATGGTTCAAGGTATGTAAGATACATGCCATAACCAAGCTATCCACTACTATGGAGGGAGAGATTATCTGGAGATTCTTTTCTGTACAAGAGCCTTCATTTATTCATCCATCCATCCATTCATTCAACGAATATCTAGTGAGTACCTTTCAGGCACTGGTTCAGATGCTGAAGAAGAATGTTGAACAAGACAGATTATATTCTTGCTTTCAAGAAGGGTATGGTTTGGTGGGGAAGTAGATGAAAAAACAGAGATACAAATAAATTAAGTCATTACAATTTATAATGAAGAAGGCAAATTGGTGGTAACAAAGCAGGACAAGTCTTCATTAGGAGGCAATATTTAATCTCTGATTCCTGAAGGATGAGAAGGAGGGTTTTGAGTGGAACTCTTGTTGGAGAGGTTCAGTAGAAAATTGAAGAGTAAAGTTTGCTCCTTGAACAAGTTTCAAATAAGAGATCTACGTTTATAAGCTATCTTCAGAAAAGTGTTATGGAATGGATTTGCACAATATTGATAGCAAAGGTCAAGTACAACAACTTCCAAAATCTTTTACCTAAGTGTCTAGTGTAGGCAGAAGAGATAAAAAGGGAAAAATAGAGACACAAACAGATGAAAAAAATTGAGAGAAAATGAAGGGAAAGAAGGAAAGTGAGTTGTCAATAATGTTGAATTTTAGTCTTGAAAGGGTGCTGGCAAAAGTGCTAGGAAAATATGACATAATTTGTCTATACTTACATGTAAATGTATATGAACTTACAAATAGGTACACCTTTTGTTTCAGCAATTCTACTTCCATACATTTGAGAAATTATCAGAAATGTATGGAAAAGTGTCTATAAATGAAAATTTGGGAGAGTTTATTCTGAGCTAAAATGTGAGGATGGCACCAAAGAAGTGAGGTGTACAGAGTGGTTATATACCCCCAAACAGGATGTTTTACAAAGGATTGAAATGTCCCTCCCACAATAGTCACAAGATTGCCCTGTAGGCACAGCGCTTGATGGACACAGCAGGTAGTGGGTCTGCTATCTCTATCTCCGAGGGTGCAGCAGGAAGCAAATCTGTTGTCTTGAGCTGGGTGGTCACAGGTGAGTGCAGCAATCAGTTCCTAGCCTAAGGAAAGATGCTTAATCCTTAAGGAAATGCCAACTTTGGGAGGGGGAGGGAAGTTGCACCTCTATCTCAAGGGCCTTTCTTCTTGCTATAGGGAATGTCTAAAGAGGATATACAATGCATGCTCAATGGCCAAGGTCAGGCCCTTTTTGGAAAAACAAGGTCAGGCCGAATTAGGTTTACACCAAATGGCTTCCTCATGTACTTCAATATATCCTATTGCTTGCCATTTCTATTTGTCATATGCAACTGTTAAAAAGTATATTATACAGTAGCAAGTCTCAAATTTTTGGTCTCAAGACTCTTTTTCCCTCTTAAAAATTATGGAGTACTCCAAAGAGGTTTTGTTTTGTGGGTTATATCCATAATATTTGCCTCAGATCCAATCTTACTGTTCTAATGGTACAGTCCAACTCTGGTTGCTCTTTATTGTACACTGGACCAAGCTCACCAGGCACAGAGTAACGGCTTTTCAGACACACAGACAAGCACAGAAACATATCAACATATGCTTTGTATAACAAGGAGGAGGAAAATTAATATAAAGGTTAAAAAAGCTTCTTATATGACTTACTACCAAAAGTTGACTCTTGAGAATTCCAAGCAGACTGTGTGAGTCAAGCTGCCTCAAAACTTCAAAATCAAAATCTAAAATAATATACTATCTTTTCTTCTAGAATCTATCAAAATGGTCTTGACTAATTTATAAGTAAGTTTCTATGGGAGAACCTTTTGCTGAGTGTGGACAAATTGTAATGAACCTCCTGTGTCTGCTACTAATTTATAGTATCCTTGCGGCTTGTTTAGCAATAGCCTAAACAGGCCCTGCAACATGCTCAGAACATGGTTTCACAGGTGTAGCTACAGGCCAAACAGGAATGCAGAGGAAAGAACTAACAGGCCCTCCTGGTTTCTCAGAAGTGGCCCTGCGTATTTTAAGAGGCCTTCACTTACATTAGGAGACAGGCACCTCCAAGTCTGTAGTGTCACGCTGGCTTCCAGCCCACTGCTCTACTGACTAGGATTTGGTCAAATAGCCTTAGTGCTGTAAGGAGTCTTAGTGCAGTAAGCTATCACCACCCTAATGCAACCATCTTGTAAGATTCCTCATCCAATATTTGAATCCCTTGGGCAGCATCCCTCATTATTGTTGAGTAGGCTTCCTTTAACATCTTCAGTAATGTAAAAACTCAACACCTACCCCTGGCAATCCGTTCTTTTATTGAACAGCTCAAGCTGTGATAAAGTTGTTTATGGTGAGCAGCAGAGTATTTCCTAAACAGAAATGATCTACTTTCTAATTCTATCCCCTGGGATGACGTAGAGCAAGTCTCCTCCTTCTTCCTCATGTTATTCTTTCAAATACTTGGAGGCAACGATGATATTTTGCCTAAATATTCTTGTTTTCATCACAGACATTTACAGTTGGTTAATCACATGTTTTCAAGTGTCTTTACAATTCTCACCATTTTTCTCTGGACATATTTTGAATTAAGCTATTTCCAAGATCTGAACATGAAATTCTAATAATGTGTATGCTGTGTGTAGTAATGAGTTGTCCCATCAGACTGTACATTCCTCTGGTGGTTACACTTAAAAGTTTCAAGTATTTTTCAGATACCTTATCTTACCTCTTTCTCTGTATTGTACTTTTTTTTTAGTATTTTCTTTTTACTCAATATTTTAATTTTATTCCTAGCCTCATGAAATCTAACAGTCGATACAACGTAACTACCCAAGGATGCTCTTGGATCTCAAATTTTTCATGCAAAAACTTGTCTGTCTTGACCAGCTTATAGGAATTTGTTTTTTCTTCGTATCTGAAAATGATGGCACTTAAGGTATGCTCCATCCATTTTGCACAGTCAAAGCTATGTTGTAGGCTTTATGGGTGGTGCCTGCGCTGATTTCTGGATGTTCACGTCATATTAGTTCTTAAATATTTTGAATGTCACCTGTTCCTGCTTTTAGATATCTGTCAAAGGGATTGAACATAAGTTGAGTGACAGATTTAATATAAAACATCAGAATGATATCCATATGTGTGCCCCTCCAAAATGATGGAGAAAATAAACTTACAAGTGCTATATCATCGTTAATATGCACATTAAGGAAAGACTTGGGAAAATTCTTTTAACTAGCCAATTTCTCTATTCTTGAAATAATGGTAGTTACAAAAGTCAAATGCTATCCAACCTTCAGGAGTACATCTATTTGACGATTTTTGTAAAAAAAAGTTAATCTCTTTTAAGCAAAATATGTTATTTGGACTGTTGAGTTCTGTCTATGTGGTTTGGTCAAAATGGAAAATAATACATTGTTCTCAGCTAAAATGGTTCTCTGTGACTAGCTTCTTTCGATCTTTGTCCTTCGTGCAGTTCTGGATCCGGATGCATAATTTTCCTGCCAGAAGTGAGTGCTTACTTCTCATTTGTTTTCATTTCCTGTTGCCTTCAGAGCTCCACAGAGAGAAGGTGCTATATCTGCAATCTCTAAGCCGTGAAGCTTTCCCAGGCAGACTGTTTATTTAATGAAAAAGATAGAACAGAGTGCCACTCTATTTGTTTGGAGTTATATAAATATTCTCAAAAAGGAGGATTTCCTCATTTATTCCACTTTAGCCTTCCTGTTCAGGGAGAGTTTTAAAAGCACCTTTAATCACTATATGGTGACAGCTTGAGTTACAATTTTACGATTGTACCAAATATATTAAAGACACTAGAAACAAGGAAGATAAGTGGAATAATAATTCTGAATTTCTCTCTCTATATATTACAAATGTAGGATTATCACATATATACATATTCAAAACCAGTTTATCATCATAAACCCAAAAATACAAACAGCAGACATAGTGTTATAATAAGAGCTTAATTTGGATGGAAGTTATCAAAGAAGAGACTGATATGTAATTACTTTATATGTTTGGTCTTCTAGTTTTATTTCTCTTTATCTCACATTCTTCTGCATATGGAGTTTGCTCACCAAGTTGTAGCTGAGGTCGAAAAATTCTTAAAAAGATACCAAAATAGAAGAATATTTTCAATCAAAACCAATTTATTTTATATTCCCCTTGACATGATCTTGTGATTTAAGTTTTGAAATAAACATAGAACTCACCTTACACTATTAATAAACCTCAAAACATTTCACATGATTGCAAACATAATTAGTTCTCAAATATGTAATGAGGATGGGACACATGGTACCATAGAGAGAAGAGAAATGGCAATGATTAAAATAGCATTGAAAATAACATTTCATAATAAATGTTAATCTTTAATGTAATAAGTACTTAATATATTTCTATAAAAAATTACCTATGTTTCACATAACATTAGAAAATACATATAATATTTATAATACATATAATTATATTATATATTTTAATACATAATTTTTATAATGTATAATAGACAATATTTATTATATATTTAATGTAATAAAATAACATGATGGTCCTTTGTGCTTTATATGCTTCAGCATCCATGTAACAGGCTGTATATATTATCTCTTTAATGCTTGTGACTCTCGGTGAAGTAGGTCCTACTTTATCTCCAGTTTTTACGTGAAGAAACAGGAGGAAAAATGTTAAGTAATACTCTTACAGCCACAAAGATAGTAGGTGACATGTGTGGGGCAGATCCTTACTTATTGGACCACATCTGTATATAACCTCATCATATAAAAAAGCTGACAGTTCAGAGAACTATTATCCTGACTTTGCAATTTGTCACAGGACTTTGACTTTTGTATTAGATACACCTTAAAAATTATATTTAACCTAGTATAACATGGAAATGATTTTTTTATTCCAAAGCTCAGAATTTGCTGAGTAACCAGCACTAACCAGGGTTGGGATTTTTAATTTGCCAGGCTAACCTACAAAGTAAATAATTGTGCAGATAATGGCAAAGATTCACGTTAGAAACTGGAAGGGAGGATATTTTGAAAGATTGTTTTGATGGGACTTCCTTAGTCCCTCTTAAAAAGTTCATACATGATTTTATTAGAAATGGCTTAACAAAAAAACTTAGGTTCTAAGAGTAAACTGTATTTCTTATGTCTATTACTATTACTATCTGGGTAGTAATAACAAGTAAAAGAAAATAAAAATAATAATCAAGCAGAAGCTGTAAAATAAGGTCAGTGTTAGTACAATAGACACCATGTTGTCTTCTTTACTGAAAAATCTCTACAGGCTCTGGTGGCAAAATCTTTTGATAGTAAACTTTTAAGAAAGGATAAATGTTAAAACTATTATGTGAAATCACCATGAGTGAATGACCAAACTACATTTACTTTACAAAACTAGCGTACAAATAACTTGGAGTGACCATTGTGTAGGAAGAGTAAAAATGGAGACTGAATGCTAAGACGTAATTGAGTCTTCACAAAATTAACCTAGTTTCTAAGTCATTTAACAATGTGCTTATTAATCTGGAGTCCTAAGTGATAGTAATAGTACAAATTCCACTTAGATAATATTTTCATTACCTGATGTAACTTTAACTTCTACTTTTTCATTATTGAGGAATTAAATGTAATTTAATTTTCTATCCAGATTGAACAATTACAGTGAACATTGGAATTCTTAACTGAATAAAGACATGTATCTGGGCTGGCCTGATGGTGCAGCGGCTAAGCGCGCAAGTTCCGCTTTGGTGGCCTGGGGTTTGCCAGTTCAGATCCCGGGTGTGGACATGGCACCGCTTGGCACACCATGCTGTGGTAGGCGTCCTACATATAAAGTAGAGGAAGATGGGCATGGATTTTAGCTCAGGGCCAGCCTTCCTCAGCAAAAAGAAAAAAAAAAGAATTAAGACGTATCATTTTATACCAGTTTTATCTTTTGAGTCTAAAATGTTGTGATAGTAGCCTAGATATGTGTTGACTGGGCATTTTTACACTGTTGGAATTTGAATTACATTAAAGCTGTTTCATTTTATGGAGTGAATACTTATAGATTAGTGATTGATTTTCTTCTCAGAACATTTTTATAGCACGTTAAGCATTTTAGTATAAAAATAGGGAAGTAAAACTACTGAAATGATTATACGAGCTCAACATAACTACTTAAAGAAAAGAAGGCAAAATTGGTATATAATTCTTGTCTAAATCATGATATGCCTAAATATAGATGACCTTGTTTAAGGAGAAAAGAAACATATTCAAATCACAGTGAAACAGCAGAGACAGAGAAATGTCACGGATCCAATGTTATGTGAGGGACACATCGCGTTTCCTTTAAATAATAATAAGAGCTTGTCAAGTGTTGTATCACAGCTTCTTGAAGTTGCCACATGACTTTTAGATTTGTCATTTGTGTACTTGAGTTTCTCGTTTAGTGTTGCAGTGGTTTTGTTCTGCAATGAAGTACATTCATTATTCTGTTATTCTTTTTATTTAGAACTTTGGACATTATTTCCAGAAGAGTCATAGTTTGAAGTGCCTCAAAATCTTTGAACTCAGAAAAATAAAGGAAGTTGCTTTATGTCAGATATTATGATAAAAGCAAAGTAAAAAGCAAACAAACATTGAAAAAATGTTGGATAGACATAAATAGTTTTCTTTGTGTTCATCTCAAGCATATATGGAAAGCTTATTAAACTATATTAACCTGTGAAATAAATGTCATAAAAGAATCATAGCTCTGGAAGTTTCTTCTTTAGGAAGAACCACATTGAAACAAACCAAAGTGAGAGAAAGTATGATTGTGCAGAACAACATAGACGAAAGGGTTTTACACTTTCCCTCAACAGCTGTTCTAGTTATGCCCATCGGTACTATCAGGTCACTAGTTTTTCCTTTTTCAATTGTCTTCCTTTTACTATAAGTTAAGGCAAGTTAATGCTTTCTCTCCTGTCCTCAGGTTTGGGTTACATGAGTTCACCACTGATGTGTGCCAGATGTTTCTTTGACCAAGATGACTAGTTCTTCTTTTACTCCTCTAAGTGATGAATTGTAATTGCTTGAGCCTGTCACCATAGTTCTTTTTTATCAAGGCTTTCATCACTGTAAAGACTTCCTTCTACGCCTTTTCAGAGTCCTCCACAGCTTTCAGAAACTAAGGCTAGTTATCACTGACATGATTGACTGCCTTTATTTCCTAGTTATGTTTTCTCCATAAGATTTTTCTTCACAGCTTTTCTTATGATACCTTTGAGCTATTTCCAACTACTGGTGTAATAATTTCTTAACTTCTCCCCCTTTGCATTCTCTAGGATATTATGACACAAAAGGAAATGTAAGTGAATTGAAACAGTGCGGGATGAAGCTGAGAGTGCTTCTAAAGAGAAGGCTCATATACTCCTGAGCTTCTCTACTGTCAGAATATAACGAGAGTCTATTCTTCATTTTGCAAATCTGAGACCTGAGTCACAGGACTTTCATTACCTTAGTAAATTTCCACTTAACGAAATATTTGCAACGTACTGCTGTTAACAATTAGAGTATCAGTAACATGGCGTGATGTAATTACTGCTATATAGATCAGTTCAGAGCCTGCTTACCACAACAATCTAATCTCACATCTAACTTATTTTGGTCCACGCCTGATTTAGGAATTTTGTTTAGATTTCCTGCTCCTGATAAATCCTTGAGTGATGTCTATTGCTGTAACCTATAGCCAATGGGTTTAGGTTGCAATGGGAATTCTTCATTGACTGGTTCCCCTCAATCAGTAAATACAGTGATTCACACCTTCAGTAGGTGATATGTTCTGCAATTAGCCTATACAGCAAAAGCCACACACATTGGAAATTACTGAGAATATTTTAAATAGCCCTCGAAGTACATTGAACAGGTTTCCAGGCATAAAAATGCAGAATAGTAATAGTATACATACACTAACATCTGGAAAGGAAGCTTAGACTAGACTAAAGAAGAAAACTAAAGGAAGACCTATAACGTGTGTGTCTGTCCATTCAAACCAGTTTTCTTTTAAGATAGGCATTAAATTCCTAGCAGTGAATTGGGGATGAATGGAAGACTCTAAAAGGATCCTGCTTCCTGGTACATTTTACCCCATTCTGTTTTCACAAAAAGCCTTATTCATGCTAATGGTGTTGTAAGATTACAGAGATAGTGAGGTCACGTCTATGCATGCACAGGAGATGCTGGTCAAGCTCTAAAGTCAGAGTCAGTTAATTGGGTAACCTTACAACTTCGCTGTAATTTCCTTCTTCTGAAGTGTTGTATCGTTTTATTTATAACTCCTGTACAGATTACTGTATTCTCTCTTTTGGTTATTAGTTACTTTTGTATTTGTATCAGTTCTCCTATAGAGTCTGAGTCTTATATATATTTTTGATTCACTAAAAAATAGGCACTAAATAAATGCTTGTTGAATAGCTGAATCTATAACTTTCTAATGTATTCGTCTACGTTCTAGCCCATGGCCACTCGTGTAGACTGTTGTCCTTTTTCTTCCTTTCATCATTTCTACTTCTCATATTCATACATACAGTCTCCACCCTTCCTCTCCTCTTCCCTCCCCACTTCTCTTTCACTTTCTCACCTTCTTTCTTGTTATTTTCTTTTCTCCTACACTTCCCTTATACTCAACTCCATTCCACCTCATTTGACAGAGATTTCAAGTGTTTTAAAATAAATATTTAGTGTTTCTATAAAAATTTGAACAGCTCATAAAAATTTTAGCAATTCAGAAAAGTGTAAACACAGGAAAACAACAATAAACTCAACATCTGTGGTGATCATTCCAGAAATCTGTAGCAGCCCATCTGTAGAGGGCTGGCTGAATGGACAATGGTAATAAAAGCAGCCACTGCCAACACTTGCTGGCATGGTCAAAAATGCTTTCAGTTTACATTTATTTGATCTTTCCTGTGAAGGCATGACTATTTTCAGCTGCATTTTCCAGGTGAGGAAATCGAGACTCCTGAAAGTTAAGCAAATTACCCACAGTTACACAACCAGCAGAAGCTGAGTGAGTCGAGTACCCTTGGAATTGGTGAGGGAAATTAGGGAATATAGAATGACATTGCTTGTGTGTTTTTTTAAATTAATAGACATTTATTTTAGAGCAGTTTTAGGTTTACAGCAAAAGTGAGCAATAAGGAGAGTTCCGGTGTGCTCTCCCCCTCCCCCTCAGCTTCACTCCTCCTCAACATTCCACACCACAGTGGTACATTTGTTGCAATCTATGAACCAATATTGACACATCGTTACCACCCAAAGTTCACAAGTTTACATTAGGATTCACTCTTTGTGTGGCACATTCTATGGGTTTTGACAAATGTATAAGGACATGTATCTACCATTATAATATCATATAGGACAGTTCCACTGCCCTAAAAATCCCCCGTGTTCTACCTGTTCATCCTTCCCTCCTCACTAACCTCTGGCAACCACTGATCTTTTTACTGTCTCCATAGTTTTGCCTTTTCCAGAATGTCATATAATTAGAATCATATAGTATGTTGCCTTTTCAGATTGGCTGATTTCACTTAGTAATATGCATTTAAGTTTCCTCCATGTCTTGTCAAGGCTTGATAAATGACATCACTTTTGAGTAAGAGAGTTTTAAGGAGCCATTAGTAGCAATGCTTTTATTTCACTCTGAAAAGAGATGTAAATGTACTCTTTGTATAAAAATTTTATTTATTATTTGACCATCTCCTGCTTCTTCAGTAGAGTGTGGTCAGGAAGATATAAAAATTATGACAGATCAATTAGTATGGAAGTTAAATAATATAAAATGTAATGAAAATGAGATTATCAGTTCTGATCCAGGTTCGTTGGGCAGCATGGACTATTAAGCGTGTGGTTAGCTTTTACTATTGGTCAACTCTTGTTTGCTGCAAGTAAGAACTAACTATATACTTAAAGAATCAATTGAAATCTAACAGTGTATTGCCCAAAGAGAAAAGAAAGGTTTAAATTTGATTTTTTTTCCTAAATTTAACCCAATTATGCTTGCATGGATGTTTGAAAAGTACTTTTATTCTAATTTAATTAAAACGCAATGTAGAGAATTAGGGCAGTCATTGGAAGTTCATGGGTACATAGATATAACTACGGTAAAATCTGTCACAATGGGAAATAATTTATCTGTTTTTCTGTGCTTTAACTCTTATGTCCTATGTTTCTTTAATAATAAGAATAAACTCAGATTTTAAAGGAATTTAAAATGTCGTCAAAATTGAGGAACTATGTATGTTTTATTGCTATTTGAATTTTTAGCTGGTTGTTTTGGCACAGATATTAGCTGTGATACTTAACTATGAAGAACTGATATTGATTCTAAATCGTAGAATCTGTTTTTCAAACTTACTCTTATCTTTCTAGGGTATTTATTCAGCTGGGAACTCGATACACGTCACCACCAGAAAACTGAGTACCTGATTAATGTCAATGGTGAGAGATTATTTTCTGAATATATATATATAAACAAAGAACAGACTTCCGCTTTGTTTTTACAATTGCTTTAAAAATAAATTCACATGTATTTACCAGAGGTTTTGTTTGTTTAAAAAATTAGTTTCAAACTTCAGTTACCTGAATTTAGATACTTCCCTATCTTCATTTTAAGGCAAAATTCAATTGGAACTTAAGTTGAATCCATCAGACACATATAGCAATTGTGTGAAATCTAGCCAAATCCATTAAGTGTAACTTGTTACCATTAATCATTCTAATAACAATTGTTCAAAAGACCTAGTTCTACACAGAACTTGATTTATTTTAGAGAAAATGAAGTAGAAAGATTAAAATAAACTCAACTTCTCTATGGTATTTTCTTTTAAAAAATATTTATATATCAAGAATAAACAATAGTGGGGAAACTGCTGAAATCAGATAACAGTGTTCTATGAATCTACTGATTATAAAGGGTTGCAACTAATTGATAAACGGGATATGTTTGTATATCTTCAAGACATCGCCACTCCTTTTTAAACAGACCTGATTCTTCTTTGGCAATTATGTTCTATGGGAACATAATACAACTCTATTTTACTTTATAATTTTAACTTTGGAAGACAAAGCCCCGAATAAGTGACTAAGTTTGTTTTGATTCCAATCATAGGCATACTTTGGAGATACTGTGGGTTCCAGACCACTGCAATAAAGCAAATATCACAGTAAAGCAAGTCACATGAATTTTTTGGTTTCCCAGTGCCTATAAAAGTTATATTTACACTATACTGTAGTATATTAAGTGCGCAATAGCATTATGTCTGACAAATAGAAATGGCAAGCAATAGGATATATTGGAGTACACGAGGAAGCCATTTGGTATAAACCTAATTCGGCCTGACTTTGTTTTTCTAAAAGTGCCTGACTGTGGCCATTGAGTACGCATTGTATATCTGCTTTAGACATTCCCTATGGCAAGAACAAAGGCCCTTGAGATAAAGATGCAACTTCCCTCCCCCTCCCAACGTTGGCATTTCCTTAAGGATTAAGCATCTTTCCTTAGTCTAGGAACTGACTGCTATACTCACCTTTGACCACCCAGCTTGAGACAACAGACCTGCCACCCTGCTGTGTCCACCAAGACAGCAGACCTACCTGCTGTTTCTATCAATCGCTGTGCCAACAGAGCAGTCTCGCGACTATTGTAAAAGCAACATTTCAACCATATGTGAAACATCCTGTTTGGGGGTGTATAACCACTCTGTATACCTCACTTCTTTGGTGCCCTTTCTTCCTTCGGGAAGAAAGGCCCCTGGCCATGGTCCTCAGATTTTAGCTCAGAATACACTTTCCAAAATTTTCATTTATAGATTGGTTATGGATTATTTTTGTCGACATGTCTAAAAAATAATGTACATACCTTAATTGAAAAATACTTTATTGCTAAACAATGCCAACCATCATATGAGCCTTCAGCAACTCATAGTCTTTTTTTTTTTTTTTTTTTTGGTGAGGAAGATTGGCCCTGAGCTAACATCTGTGCCAATCTTCCTCCATTTTGTATGTGGGATGCTACCACAGCATGGTTTGATGAGTGGTGTGTAGGTCTGCATCCAGGATCCAAACCCACGAACCATGGGCTGTAGAAGCAGAGTGTACAAACTTAACCACCACGCCACCAGGCTAGCCCCCAAGTCATAATCTTTTTGCTGGTGGAGGGTCTTGTAAAAAAACGCCTATCTGTGAAGAGCAATACAGCAAAGCACAATAAAATGAAGTATGCCTGTAAAAGGTAAACTTTAAAAACTCAAACTCAAAAGAGTGAATATATCCACTGTTAGGGAAACTTCATTAAAAACAAAATCTTCTCAACTCAGAAAACCTCTCTACAAAGGTAGCAGAGAAATAAACCAGTTACATTATTGAATAAATATTAACCAGAATGTGATGCATATTGCAAAATCAGAAAGGAATCTCACCCCCTTATACAGCCAAGCAGATACAACTCATTATGTATATGTTTTCAAGGTAAACAACCACTAGCCCTCAAGTAGGAGAACTCGATAGCATCTTTTGTCACATATAGCTCCTCCTGACTTCATCACGGTAAGTGGGGAGATTCCTGTGTTGGCTTTATCTGGAGAAGAAAACATCATGTAAATTCAAGCAAGGCCCCAGGGAAGTTAACTCTTATCCTCCCACGGCAACAAGGAGATAGGGGTGCTACCTCCCTAGATACTTGCGTTTCAGAAAGATGCCTCCGAGTACCTGAGGAAACATTTCCTAGTTGTGAGACCCGTAGAGATTTATTCAGTCATGAGAAAGATTTACATACATCTATCTGAAAAGGACAGAGAAAGAAATGTTGAAGCAAAGGCACGCGAGAGAAGTTTCTTCCCGTTTTTTTCCAACAGGGAGAATTAATTTTCTCATTTTTAATTTATATTTGCCCTTTTACTACCCACAGGAATATAGAAATAGTATTATTTCATTCTGATTCCCCTCTCCTTTTTTTAATCATCTGGAGAGTTTTCCTTAGGTGCTACCTATTTTTTTTCACAGCATTGTTGAAGTGGAACTGACATGCAATGCAGTGCACATCTTTAAAGTGTGCACTTTGATATTTCGACATATGTGTACACCTGGGGTGAAACCACAGACACAATGAAGACAGTGACCCATGAACGTTTTCCCCTGCCTCTTTGTAATTCCTTCCTTGTGCCATTCCTGCCCCTCCCCCTCCAAGCAGACGGGGTTCTGCTTCATGTCACTATAGATTACTTTCACTTTCCAGAGAACTATGGAAATGGAAGTACTGGTGCATATTCTTTTATGTCTGGTTTTTCCCTTAGCATGGTTATTTTGAGACTCATTCATGTTATTACAGGTAATGATAGATCTTTCCTTTCATTGCTAAGTAGCATTCTTTCTGCTATATACCACAATTTGCTGACACATTCACCTATTAATGGACATTTGGCTTGTTTCCAGTTTTTGGCTATTACTAATAAAACTGCAACATGTAGTGTATGTGTACCAGCCTTTGAGTAGATATATACTTCTTTTTTCTTGGGTAAATAGCTAAGAGTGGAATGACTGAATTATATGGTAGTGAAGAGGAGCAGAATATGCCACCCTAAAATATGCCTCTCTGGCATACGGATTATTTTGAGCTGATTATTTCGATAAAAAGCAGACACAGGAGAAGCTCTGAAAACAGAGTAAAAGTTACCCTTTTCTAAGGTAAATTTACATTTGTAAAGGAAATCTCCGTTTGTAAGGATGTCTCCCTGTCTACTAGGCAGAGAAGGATGACTCTAAACCACAAGATGGCTTTATCAGCGGAGAAGGCGCTGACAGACCTGCGTAACAGAACTTCCCCCTGTTTGCAATGGTTTTCCTGGTGACCTCACCATAACTGACCATCTCCACCCCACACATCTTTCTTTGTTTTGTTTTTAGCTAAAGATATCTAAGCTAGAGTTTCAAGCCACCTCAGAGAGTTACTCATTTTCCTCTCCCATGGATATGTGAGGTATACAAGTTAATACACTTTTATTTGTTTTCCTCTTGTTAATCTGTTTTTTTATTACAGAGTCTCAGCCAAGAACTCAGGAGCGTAGAGGGAAAATTACTTTTCCTCCCCTGCAGTAGACATATGCTTAACTTTTTAATAAACTGCTGAACTGGTTTTCTGGAGGGGCTGTATCTTTTAAAATACCTATCAGCAGTATATGACACGATTTGCAACACTTGGTATAGTCTAAGTTTTTTTTTAAAATTTCAGTTGATCTAATAGATGTGTAGTGGTATCTTGCTGTGGTTAATTAAAACTCAAATTATATACTCATTTCCTAATTATAATGATATTAAAAATGTTTTCATGTGCTTAGCTGCCATGGAATGGAGTCACAATATGCCACCCTGAAATACAGGGCTTTGGCATAAAGATTATTTTGAGCTGAAGGCAATTGAGAAGCAACAGACACAGGAAGAACTCTCTGCCCTCCCCTATTCTGCCTAAAAGCAGGGCATAAATTTCTCTTTGTAAAGGTGATGTAAATTTCCATTTGAAAACGCGTTCCCCTCTCCTGTACCAGGAAGAGGAGAACAACTCTTGTCTGCATGACAAACCTTACTGAACAATCTTTATCTACCATACATTTCCTGGTCACCTTTTTCCATCCTTAGGAGCCCAAACCCTCCTTTCTTTTGTCTGGTCACTTCTCCACAATATATCACCCTGTATTAAAATAGTATATAGGCCCCCAAGTCTAACCTCTTTAGGTTTTCACTTCTTTTCTGTGAATCCCCCATGCATGTAAAATTAAAAACATCAATAAAATTCCTACGCTTTTTTCTCTTGTTAATCTGTCTTCTGTCAGTTTAACTTGCCTGCCTTAGATAAAGCACTCAGTAGAATGCAGGGAAAGATTTTCCTCCCCTACCCATCCATACACTTCAGTGAAGTGTCTGTTCAACTTTTCTGCCCAACTTTTATTCTTAATTGGGTGGTTTGCTTTCTTGTTATTGAGTTCTGAGAGTTCTCTATACATTCTGATATAAATTCTTTATCAAATATATGTTTTGCAAGAGCTTTATTCTAGCCTGTGGCTTGTTTCTTTCATTCTCTTAACCGTGACTTTTGAAGAGCAGAAGTGTATAATTTTGAAGAAGACTAACGTATCAATTTATCCTTTTTATGGATTGTAATTTTGGTGTCATATCTAAGAAAAATTTCACTAACTCAAAGTCACGAAAATTTTCTCCAATGTGTTTCTCTTGAAGTATTATAGTTTTCCTTTTTACATTTAGGCCTATGATCCATTCTAAGTCAATTCTTTTGTATATGATACAAGTTATGGAATGAAGTGTTTTTTGTTTTCACATATAGATATTGTAAGAGAGCAGAATTTGTCACCCCAAAATGTGTCTCTTTGGCATATGTCCTGAAATCCAGTAGTACTCACCCTCCAACTTTGTTCTGCCTTTTCAAAGTTGCTTTGGCTATTCTAAGTCTTTTGCATTTTCACAAGCATTTTAGAAACAGCCTGTCAACTTCTACAAAAATTGCTACCTAGGTTTTGATTGGAACTACCTTGAATCTATACAGCAATTTGGGGACAATTGACGTCTTAACAAGATTGAGAGTCCAACCCATGAATGAGATATGTCTCTTCATTTACTTAGGACTTCTTTAATTTCCCCACATATTACAAGCTTGTAAACTAATCATTAGAATAGGAGAGTGAGCCTACAAAGGAAAGGCTACCAAATTCTGCCTGCAGTGTAAGAGAAATTTTTGGAGAGAAGGCAAGTTTTCTTCTGACTCTTGTAGTAAATATGCAATCATCAGGTGAACGAGTGCGGTCAGACAGAAAAGACGTACAAAAGCACTGGGGCGTGAGTTAGGAGCAAACATTTAAAGATCTGTGAGCAGTTATGGTTTGACGTATTTGAAATCAGTGGTGCATATGGGGAATATGAAGGGAGAACATGAAGGGTCTTCCTGTGGCTAGACCCTTGTCTTATGTGTTCCTGAAGATAATTGGTCAATTGGTCGTTTTCCTGTGAACAATGGGAGCTATGAAGGATTTTAAGCAGAGAAGTAAAAAGCGAGTTTCAAAGATTGCTCTGAAAGTTAAGTGACTTGTTTAAACATTTTTACAGATGTTTATACTTTAACCTGTATAAACTGGAAGAAAAGTCTCCTTATTTGTGGAATATCATGTATACCGTATAAATATTTTTTTTGTTTTCTCTTTTTAGCATCACAAAATACATTGTATCTTTATTGACGTTGGACTCTGGTGGGCCAGTTTAATCCTAACCCTATACCTGGTTCTAATGTTATCCATATTTTCCATGGTTTCAGTTCTTTTCAGCATGTTTTCTATCCTCATTTAACTATACAAAAAGATTTCGTTTTTTCTTTTGTTGTTATTGTTTTTATTATGCTCAGTTACAAACTCCCTCATACACTTAGTAACAATTAATTACCCCTTTTATGCGTCCCTTATCACTAATACTTGCCCATACTCAATGTTGCCACCAAAGATGTCTTTTTCATGTCATGTCACATAATTAAATAGTTATAATGTATTTTTATTATGTTATCTCTTGTAATTAACTCTCTTTTTTTAAAATTTATTTTTAAGATTTTATTTTTTCCTTTTTCTCCCCAAAGACCCCCGGTATATTCTTCGTTGTGGGTCCTTCCAGTTGTGGCAAGTGAGATGCCACCTCAGCGTGGTTTGATGAGCAGTGCCATGTCCGCACCCAGGATTCGAACTGACGAAGCACTGGGCCGCCTGCAGCAGAGCTTGCGAACTTAACCACTCAACCACCGGGCCAGCCCCGTAATTAACTCTCTTTATAAAACTAACTCAGTTGCTTTTCCTCTTATGCTTTTTACTCTAGAGGGGCAACATTCATCAGCTGTTTTGCTTACTTCCTCCTTTATTATAATCTAAGCAAGTGTGGGAGGGTGTGCTTCCTAATGCTTCCTTGAATTCCTGTGTTCCTCTTAAAAAAAGTGCCATCCTATCGACATACACTTTGTTCCACTTCTATGATGCATGCGAGTGTCTGTTACCAAAGACAGCGAGGACTGTGTAGGGAATGCTGACAAGTTAGATTACACAGGTCTTATGAGTTAACAATTGAGTTAATGTTTAGAGACAGTAGAATCTAGCTTCTAAATTCTCAATCATATTTCTTTTTCACTTTTATGTTTCAAAGTTAATTTCTATTGTTTCAAAGAAAACTATTCTTTCTAGTTAAATATTATTCTCTAATATTTTTTCTCTTCCTATATAATTTATTTTGGCTGTTGGCTATCTTTCCCTCTCTAACTCTGAACATTTGGTTTTCCTAGCGCGTGGGTTCCTCATTGACCTTAAAACAAACAGCTCTCTGCCCCATTATGTCAGCTTTGTTTGTATCCCTTGAAGAAGGTGAAAGGATGTTTCTGATTGCACCTAACTCTTCTGTTTACCAAGACATTTTAAATACAATGCTTCCCAAAGTCACCAGGAGATCTTAGAACACATGTTCCTGGGCTAAACAGTAGAGGTAAATTTGCCAAATTCCATATCTTCCTTGCACACACATCACTCACCCTCTTTAATATTCCAAACATTGTTGACTCCAGCCTTTCAACTGGCTGTGTCTTCATGTCTAGAGTAGTATATGCCTGCTTTCTCTTAATCAAATATTGCTCTATTTTTCTTTTTTCAAGTATAGAAATCTGGAGTTACTTACTATATTACTGAAATGCATTTTGATTATTGAAATGTTTTATTATATTTTATTAACTTGCATACCTACCTATATATAAGATACAGTTCATGTAAATCACTCTCTACTTGACAAACATTTCAGTATTTTGAAACTAATTTTCTAATACGACTTCTGGAATAATTTGGGTCTAAAGAATTTTTCTGCTTGTATTATGAACAGTTGTCACGAGACTGAAAAATATGGAGATGTGTGTAAAGGTAGCCTGTACTTGAACCTTTTTTTTTTCCTCACAGTATTTCGGATAAAAGTCAAGGTACATTGCTTAGCTTAGTGTGGCTTCATAATCAGAGTAATATGATATTTATTGAAACTTTCAACTAAGTGAGACAGACTAAAATACAGAAAAAAGTGTAGTTCTAGCCGAGACTAAAACAGTCATTGTAAATAATAAATCGGCCTTTTTCTCTTGATTACAAGCTTCCAAATATTAGACTGAATTTTCCCTCATATTTAAACAGGTATATTATTGTTATGGTGACACAGTCTAAACATAGTAGTGATACAAGTTTCAGAATCTTTTGAAGTGTGCAAAACACTTTAGGGGCAACTGCTTAAAAATTAAACAAATCATGACAATTTTCTACTATGACTCCAAGCCATTTTAGACAAATCAATGTTTTACGAATCGTAACAGTACCCTCATACATCTAAAGTAGTAATATACATATAGGAGTATGTGTAAAGCATACTTTCTATTCATCTACAGACAACGTTTGGAGCAAATGTGGGTTCCCAAATGCTTTGGATTGGAAACAAGTAACCAGTGTGTGCAGTGCAAATGGCACAGCAGGATTTGGTCAGAGAAAAGAAGAAAGGCGCTTACAGCAAAAAATAGGTCAAAGTGAGGTAAAGATGGTCAAATTCCCCTGTAGTAAGAGATGCCAGCGTTTGTTCAGACATCCACGTATTTGGCATTGTTAAAACTAAGAATGCAATGGGCATTTCGGGTCAAAGGGAGGCCAGGCCAAATGTGGAGGGATATCAGGCAGGGAATGCTCTGTGCGGTTAGTGTGCAGCCATGTGTTCTAAGTTCTGTTTGTTGATTCCCTGTCTCAGGATAGAATCAGCAATTGCAATAAATTTGGAGATCTGTTATGAATTTGATCATATCTTAATGTTTTCTCTTCTGGTGGAGTTTTTACTAGCCTTAGCCCCATTGAATTGTAGCTAACCAAACTGACCACAGATGACATTTTACTACAGAGTTCGAGGGTATGGCTCAATTAATGGAAATAGATTTGTGGCGCCTCCACATAAATCCAAGAAATTCTAGAAACCAAGCCAAGTCAACCAATATGAATGTGAGTCAATGGTAAGTGAAAATAACTCCTTAGGCCACTGAGTACTACTTGGCATCGAATAGCAACAATTTGATTTATATTGCCTTTATGTTTTTACAAGATCAAAACTCCTTTTTTTAAGAATTCTTTTTCAAATATACTTTGAAGAACAATGAACAATCTCTTTAAAATAACTAAGGAAATGTTGAGAAAGGTGCTGTGCCTAATTATTCAAGGCAAAGGGTATAAGTTTTTTCTGCCTTTGTTTCATGCTTTGATCTCAATAAGCCATTCTTTTTCCCTTTTAGACATTTAGGTTAAAAAGATTTAACTATTTCGTAATAAATAATGTCTCCATCCCCCTGAAATTTTCAGATACTATTACTTTTCAGTTTATTCCTCTTAGGATAGATATATTAATTTTGATTTACATATATCACTATGGATTGAAAACAAGATGATGAGAGATAGATGAAAGCAATTGAAATCAGGACAATCTCCACAAATTCTCTTCTATCCTCCCCACACCCGAGTCTCTTCTAACATACATTTTGAGGAACCATTAAGCAGAGGTATTATTTTTATCAAGAATATAGGAAGACAAAGAACACTCTCCAAAAACATTTAATTTAAAATCTAGGAAAAAAAATTTATTTAACCAAGTTGAACAAGATACAATGCAGTGCAATGGACTTATATTTAGGTCTATTTTTTTTTTTTTTGTAAGAAATGCTATATACATTTAGAGAATTGCTAGGATTTTCTTTTTTAAGTGTTAGTCTGTTTTAGTCAAAGTGACATTTGCACAAATTTTAAAAAATCAAGAAAGTACTGAATAATAATAAGTAGCCTCTTGCCTCAGCATTCTCTGCACTCAAGTCCATTCCTCAGAGGAATGGACTGTCAAATCTTTTAGCTATTTTTTTTTTTTTTTTTGATGTGAAAGATCCACCCTGAGCTAACATCCATTGCCAATCTTCCTCTCTTTCTTTTTGCTTGAGGAAGATTCGCCCTGAGCTAACATCTGTGCCGGTCTTCCTCTATTTTGTACACAAAATGTTGTATGAAAACAAAAAACTAACATGAAGAGGTGTATAACAGATCTAAATCCTCAATATCATAAGAGGAAGTCGGCCTCTCTCTCTCATTCTCTCGCACTAGATGTAAATATGATAAATCAAGTAATAACAGTAGTAGTATAACGTGTGAATGAAAAAGGAAATGCTTTAAAAATAGCTAAAAGGGGCTGGCCCCATAGCCAAGTGGTTAAAGTTCTGCGCGCTCTGCTTCAGCCCCCCAGGTGCATGCAGAACTTTAACCACTTGGCTATGGGGCCAGCCCCTTTTAGCTATTTTTAAAGCATTTCCTTTTTCATTCATACATATTATACTACTACTGTTATTACTTGATTTATCATATTTACATCTAGTGCGAGAGAATGAGAGAGAGAGGCCGACTTCCTCTTATGATATTGAGGATTTAGATCTGTTATACACCTCTTCATGTTAGTTTTTTGTTTTCATACATTTTGTGTGCCTTAGACTTCATAATTGCCTCTCTTTATCTTGGTGCTTAATAGTCCACATAACAATCTCTAATATTTTCCCAAATGTTCCACCTGATGTATCAAACACTTAGCCAAAAATTTACAAAGAGTTCAAACACATCAAATTACCCATTAGTTACATCTTTTCCCCTTGGATTTCCCTTTCACAGCCTTCTGTTGCCCAGTTCAAGTCAGCATGGTTTGTTTCTAGGCCTGATACACAGCTGTCATTGTAAGACTTGCTTTTTATTTTCTTGTTTTGAATCTTTTTGTTTTTTGATCTCACGCTTTCCTCATTCTTGATTTACTCATGTATTTTGTTGCATATTGCCTAAGAGTTTGTAAAATTTTTAAGCTTTATTTATCTAAAACTTTCTTTATTGTATCCTCACATCAATTTATAGTTTAGATGAGAATATAATTATAGTAAAAAATTGTTATCTCCTGGAATGTCATAGTCTTCTAGCATCCAGTGTTGTTGGTAGAAAAAATTAGCTGATACTCAAATACTTCTTCTATTCTATTTGAGTGGTTAACCATTCCCTACTTTCCTCAAGCTACTAGAATCCTCTTTAGATCCCCGGTGTTTTAAACTTTCCCAGTGAAAAGTCTTGGAGCAGACGTGTTGGGGTGGGTGGGTTTCAATCTGGATGGGAATGTTCTGGATGTTTTCCCCTGCTGTCTTGTCTGCTCTCTGTTTCTGGAGCTCCTTTTAGGTAGATATTGTACCTCCCAGGCTGAATCTCTAATTTTATCTTTTCTCTCCTATTTTCCTTCCATTGTCTATTTTGTTTTTTTGCCTTTCATGAGATTTCCCTAACTTTTTCTCAATTCTTCTATTGAACTTTTATTTCTATTATATTTTTAATTCCCAAGTGCGTTTTCTTGTTCTCTGATTGTCCCTTGTTTAGGGGAAATATATTTTTCCCATCTTCAGATCCATGCCACACTCCTGTCCTATTATCTGCTGCCATGAGTGCTAGTCCTTAGCATATCTATGGAGAAAATTCATTAGTTCTTATGTCATAATTTCCTCATTTTTCCCACAGTAGTGACCAATCCTCTATCTACTTTTAATTTTATAATATTTATTCAAATCACTTACCCTCTATTATCTCTTCTTCCATATTTCTTTGGCCATGTGGATGTGCCTTTGATACTTTACTGCCATTTTACTTTTATCTTTGGAATAAGAGGAGCTCAGTACACCATCTTTGACTGTATGCTATGATTGTCGAGACAGCCCTGGTGGTCTAGTGGTTAAGATTTGGCACTCTCACCAATGCAGCCCAGGTTCATTTCCCAGTCAGGAAACCACACCATCATCTGTCAGGTTGTCATACTGTGGTGGCTGCATGTTGCCATAATGCTGAAAGCTATGCCACTGGTATTTCAAATACTAGCAGGGTCACCCATAGTGGACAGCTTTCAGTGGAGTTTCCAGACAGAGACTGACTAGGAAGAAAAACCTGGTGCCTAGTTCCAAAAAATTGGCCATGGAAACTCTATGAATAGCAGGGCAGCATTGTCTGATGTGGTGGAGGAAGGTGAGACGGTGATGCAAAAAGACTGGGCAGGGTTCTGCCATGCTGTACACAGGGTCGCTGGGAATTGGAATTGACTAATGAAAAAAATGATTATCAAACTTGAAACAAGTTTTGAATATAATTTCTAGAATAGAACATCATCTCTAAGCATTTTAGAATTTCAAGATAAAAATATTTTTTCTAGATTTTCCAGATTTATTAAAATGAAGATGTTTTAGACATAAAGTCTTTGTAAACAGCTAGTACTTGGTTAACTTGAAAGGGAACATGAGAAAAATTTCCTAGTACTTTGTTTGAACCCGCTCCCTTAGTATTCAACGCTGCAGATACATGTGCTATTTAAACTCCTTTTGTCCCAACGTGTAATTAATAAAATAGATGTGTACAAAATACTCTATTGGCAAACCTAGAGTTATTTGCAACACCCTACAAATAGCAGGAAATTTACCCCTTTCTCTCTCACCCCCAAAAGCATATCTGAATGTAAATGATTGTGGATAACATTATTAATAAATTTACTGTATTAAAATTTGTGTCTTAGGCTAAATAACTTACCTGTTTGGGGGAAAAAAACCTGGCTATCTCATTTCAAACACAAAATCAATTTCAGATGGATTGTTGATCTAAATATGAAAGGTAACACAATAAAGATTCTGGAAAAATTACAAAACAATTTCTTCACATTTTTGGGAGAGGAAAGGATTTTCTAAACTGGATATAAAAACCACTATCCATTAAAAAAATTAAGAAATTGCACTATATTGAAACAAAAAACTTTGTTTATCAAAAGACACCATTATGAGATTGGGTGGACAAGAATAGATTTGCAACTTATTTATCTTACAAAGAATATAAATAGAGAATATTGAAAGAACTTCAATAAGGAAAAGCTGAACCCTCTAATAGAAAAGTGGGCAAAAGACCTGAACAGGAACATCACAAAAGAAGATATCCAAATGGCCAAAATACTTATGAAAAAATGTTCACCTGTTAATCACCAGGGAAATTCAGATTAAAACCACGGTGAGAGACCATTATGCATGCAGCAGGATAGAGTTGCAAAATTCAGCAAATAAAAATATAGAATTCCTAGATATATTTCAATTTCAGATGAACAACAAATAATTTTTTTTAGTATAAGTATGTCCCAAATATTTCAAATGTAAATAGAAGTCCTGTATTTTATCTGGTAACAGAAAGGCTAAGAGGGAAATGATTAGCAATATCAAGCATTGATAGCAATGTGGAGCAACTGGAACTTCAAACACTGCTGCGTGGAGTGGCAATTGGTACAAAACCACTTTGGAGAACTCTTTGGGAGTATTTATTGAAGTCAAACACAATAAATCTTAGGACTCAGCAATTCCTCTCTCAATAGGATACCAAAAGACATGTACACTAATGTTCACCACAGCATTCTTTGTATTAAAACTATAAAATAGGGGCCGGTTTCATGGCCGAGTGGTTAAGTTTGTGCTCTCCGCTGCGGCGGCCCAGAGTTCGGATCCTGGGCGCGGACATGGCACCGCTCGTCAGGCCACGTTGAGGCGGCGTCCCACAACCCACGACTAGAAGGACGTGCAACTAAGATATACAAGTGTGTACAGGGGGGTTTGGGGAGATAAAGCAGAAAAAAAAAAAAAAACGATTGGCAACAGTTTTTAGCCCAGGTGCCAATCTTTAGCAAAAAAACCCCCACAAAACTATAAAATAAAGCAAAACAAAACAGATATGTATTAATAAGGTAATAAATAAATAAGTTATGGTATAATCATACAATGTAATATCAAACAACAATAATGAAAAACAAACTATTGCTATACTCATCACATTGATAATGCTCTGAAACAACGTTGAATTAAAAAAAGCAGACACAAGCTAGTATATTTTAGATGGTTCCATTTGTATCAAGTTCAAAGACAAGCACAATTAATCACAGTGTTAGAAATCAAGGTAGTGATTTCCACGAGGAAGATGGGGACTGGGAGGAGCCACAAGTAGGAGATTTGATAACGCTACATTTTTTGATTTGGGTATTGGTTACATGGGTGTGTTCATTTTGGAAAATCATCACGATGTGTATAGCCTTTTGATTTGTGCACATTTCTTTGTGCAGGTCATATGCCACTAACAAGGTTCTTTTTTTAAACTAAATCAGTGACAAATTTAGTAATTTGTTTTTAGTTATAGAAAATTATTTGTGATACATGTAAATTTTAACTATTGGGTCAAGATGACATATTTGAGGTTGAACTGCTGTAAATAGCAGCTGTTCCTACGCTCGAGAGCAGTGGGTCTCGGCATTCTTCCTGACACTCCTGGGGCACAAGAATAGAAATGACTTTCTGGGCAAAGCCTCCCAACTGCACGTGTCAGCTTTGTTGAGAATAACTGATCTTCAGGCTCAGGTCATTGTGCTGAAACCTGTCTCCTTCACTCTGGTTTAAACATCCCCTCTCGGGTGTGCTATCTCTAGTTTGTGTCCTTTGTCCATCTTCCTGGTTGGCTGGGATTTGGCTTTGCTTTAAAGTTTAAATGTTTGCTCTTTGTATGCCTCAGCTCCGTGCTTCGTGCTTGCTAACACCTAGGGTAATGGGGATGAATACCCCCACCCTTCCTCGATCCTGTGCCTGGGGTTCTGTTTTTCTAGAATGCAGATAAAACTGAAAGCTTCTGTCTAGCTATATAACCATGAGGTCGCTTTACCTCAGAATAGGAAAGCAAGAAGCTACCATTGAGACTCAACATTTATCATTATCACAAACTCTAATAATAGCAATTCTAGTAATAATAATAATAAGAAGAAGAAGAAGAAGAGGAAGAAGAAGAGGAAGAAGAGGCAGAAGAAGAAGAAGGAGAAGAAGAAGAATGCAATGTGTCTTTGCTCCTGGCCTGTGGTTCTGACCTCTTGTTTGATAGAAGACAGATTCCTAGTCTGCTGTTGAGTCTTCCTAAAACTCCCCAACTTTATTATTATTTTGTAACTTAGGAATGACCTTTAGCTTTATATCCTCTCCATGATCCTTTCCTGAGCTTCTACAAACTTGGGTCAAATACTTTGGAACACATGTTTTTTTATGTGGTGGAAAGAATGCTTTGGAGTCAGATAAACTTGGTTTTGTACCCAGGCTCCCCCACTTACTAGCTCTGCCATCTTCAGCAAGTTACTCTCTGAGCCTCCATTAACTTTGATGTTACCAGTGAAGTTGATATCTAGAGCACAGAGTTGTAGTTTGATTACATGGAGGATAAGGCACTTATCGCTTTGTCTCAAGTTCAACATACTTTCAAAAAAATGCTAGTTCCTGCCTTCAGACTTTCTCTTCTTTTTCCTACCCTTGCATTCACCACTTAGTACGTTATTCCTAAGTTAGTTGATCAACGGCCTCAAAACATGTCAATCATGTGATCATAACAACATCATCATATACATAGCTGTTTGAACATTCATTTCCTACAGAAATATCTTCAAATGATAATCTTGGAATGTAGTTATTGAATTCCATGCATGAAACATAAGCAAACTGCAACGAAAGAAAATGAGAGATGTTGTGGAAAGATAGATCACCTTGCAGATAAGGGCACATTGGTGAGGGAGGGGGAGAAGAAAGAGCTACCTAAACCACAAGGAGGGTAGTGTGGAAAGGGTGAAGCTGCACGTTCCTTTCCAATTCTTCTTGTGAATCTTTCTTGGTATACTATGGACCAAACTTCCTGAACATTTTCTCCAAATGTTCTCCTTTTGCTCACTCTCCATAACAGAAACAATCAAAAAAGTTATAGATACGTAATACTTATTTGTTGAGTGAGTAAACAAACCAATGAAATAATGGCCAGTACAATGTATAAAGAGCATGAATTTTGGTACGAGAAAAAATGAGCCTAAATCCATGATCCACCACTTACTAGCCGTGTGCTATTGGAAAATTTAATTCAGTTACATTGCCTGACTCAGTTTCCTAACGTGCCAAATGGAGATAATAATGTCTATCTCATAGGACTGTGATGAGGATTAAGATGATGTTATAAGGTCCTTAGCACGTTGCTCAATAATGGCTTTTTTTAAATTGCAGTAACGTTGGATTATAACATTATATAGCTTTCAGATGTACATCGTAATATATTTCGAATTCTGTGTAGATTGCATCCTGTTCACCACCTAAAAGCTAATTATAGTCCATCATCACACACGTGAGCTAATCACCCCTTTTGCCCACCCCCCCTTCCCTTCTGGTAATCACCAATCCAATCTCTGTTGCTATGTGTTTGTTTGTCATTTTTTTAATCTTCTACTTATGAGTGAGATTATATGGTATTTGACTTTCTCCATCTGACATATTTCACTTAGCATAATACCCTCAAGCTCCATCCATGTTGTCACAAATGGCCGGATTTCATCATTTCTTATGGCTGAGTAGTATTCCGTTATGTGTATAAATACCACATCTTCTTTATCCATTCATCCCTGCATGGGCACCCTGGTTGCTTCCAAGTCTTGGCTATTGTGAATAATGCTGCAATGAACACAGGGATGCATGTATCTTTATGCATTTATGTTTTCAAGTTCTTTGGATACATACCCAGCAGTGGAATAGCTGGATCATATGGTAGATCTGTTCTTGATTTTCTGAGGATACTCCATACTGCTTTCCATAGTGGCTGCACCAGTTTGCACTCCCCACAGCAGTGTACGAGGGTTCCCTTGTCTCCACATCCTCTCCAACACTTGTTGTTTCCTGTCTTGTTAATTATAGCCATTCTGACTGGAGTGATGTGATACTTCACTGTAGTTTTGATTTGCATTTCCCTGATAGTTAATGATGTTGAGCATATTTTCATATGCCTGTTGGCCATCCGTACATCTTCTTTGAAGAAATTTCTGTTCAGATCTTTTGCCCATGTTTTAATTGGGTTGTTGGTTTTATTGTTGTTGAGCTGTATGAGTTCTTTGTATATTTTGGATATTAACCCCTTATCTGATATATGGTTTACAAATATCTTCTCCCAATTGTTAGGTTGTTTTTTTGTTTTGTTGATGGTTTCCTTTGCTGTGCAGAAGCTTTTTGGTTTGATGTAGTCCCATTTGTTCATTTTTTCTTTTGTTTTCCTTGTCCAGTCAGACGTGGTACTTGAAGATATGCTGCTAAGACCAATGTCAAAGAGCGTACTGCCTATGTTTTCTTCTAGAAGTTTCATGGTTTTGGGTCTTACATTCAAGTCTTTAATCCATTTTGAGTTGATTTTTGTGCATGGTGTAAGGGAATGGTCTACTTTCATTCTTTTGCATGTGGTTGTCCAGTTTTCCCAGCACCATTTATTGAAGAGACTCTCCTTTCTCTATTGTACACTCTTGGCTCCCTTGTGGAATATTAGCTGTCCATATATGTGTAGGTTTATTTCTGGGCTCTTGATTCTATTCTATTGATCTGTGTGTCTGTTTTTGTGCCAGTACCATGATGTTTTGGTAATTATGGCTTTGTACTATATTTTGAAATCAGGGAGTGTGATACCTCCAGCTTTCTTCTTTTTCCTCAGGAATCCTATGGC
The DNA here is from genome assembly GCF_041296265.1 of Equus caballus. Taxonomy (NCBI): domain Eukaryota; kingdom Metazoa; phylum Chordata; class Mammalia; order Perissodactyla; family Equidae; genus Equus; species Equus caballus. The sequence goes on along the minus strand of NC_091685.1, from coordinate 67,360,252 downwards.
TATTTGGGGTCTTTTGTTGTTTCCTATAAATTTTAGGATTCATTGTTCTATTTCTGTGAAAAATCTTGTTGGAACTTTGATAGGGATTTCATTGAATCTCTAGATTGCTTTAGGAAGTATGGACATTTTAACTATGCTAATTCTTCCAATCCAAGAACATGGAATATCTTTCCATTTCTTTGTGTCTTCTTCAATTTCTTTCAATAATGTTTTATAGGTTTCAGTGTACAGATCTTTCACCTCTTTGGTTAAGTTTATTCCTAGGTATTTTATTCTTTTTCTGTGATTGTAAATGGGATTGCATTCTTAATTTCTCTTTCTGCTACTTTGTTGTTATGTATAGAAACACAACGAATTTTTGTATGCTGATTTTTTATCCTGAGACTTGACTGTATGCATTTGTTATTTCTAAAAGTTTTTTAGTGGATTCTTTAGGGTTTTCTATATATAAGATAATGTCATCTGCAAAGAGTGACAGTTTCACTTCTTCTTTTCTAATTTGGATCCCTTTTATTTCTTTTTCTTGCCTGATTGCTCCGGCTTGGACTTCCAACACTACGTTAAATAAGAGTGGTGAAAGTGGGCATCCTTGTCTGGTTCTTGTTCTTAAAGGCATAGCTTTCAGATGTTCTCCATTGAGAATGATATTTGCTGTGAGTTTGTCATATATGGCCTTTATTATGTTGAGGTATTTTCCTTCTATACCCATTTTATTTAGAGTTTTTACCATAAATGGATGCTGTGTCTTGTTAAATGCTTTCTCTGCATCTATTGAGATGATCATGTGATTTTTATTCTTCATTTTGTTAATGTGATGTATCACATTGATAGATTTGCACATGTTGAACTATCCCTGCATCCCTGGAATGAAACCCACTTGATCATGATGTATGATCTTTTTAATGTATTGTTATATTTGATTTGTTAGTATTTTGTTAAGGACTTTTACATCGATATTCATCAGTGATATTGGCCTGTAATTTTCTTTTTGTGTGTTGTCCTTGTCTGGTTTTGGTATCAGGATAATGTTGGCTTCATGGAAGGAGTTAGCAAGCCTGCCCTCCTCTTCAATTTTTTGGAAGAGTTTGAGAAGGATAGGTATTAAGTCGTCTTTGAATGTTTGGTAGAATTCACCAGGGAAGCCATCTGGTCCAGGACTTTTATTTTTTGGGAGGTTTTTGATTGCTGTTTCAGTCTCCTTAGTGGTGATTGGTCTATTCAAATTCTTTACTTCTTCTTGGTCCAGTTTTGGAAGGTTGTATGTTTCTAAGAATTTATCCATTTCTTCTAGATTATCCAATTTGTTGGCGTATAGCCTTTCATAGTATTCTCTTATTATCTTTTGTATTTCTGAGGTGTCTGTTGTAATTTCTCCTTTAATTTCTGATTTTATTTATTTGAGCCTTCTCTCTTTTTTTTCTTGGTGAGTCTAGCTAAGGGTTTGTCAATTTTGTTTATCTTTTCAAAGAACCAGCTCTTGGTTTCACTAATTTTTTCTATTTTTTTTAGTCTCTATTTCGTTTATTTCTGCTCTGAGATTTATTATTTCCTTCCTTCTGCTGATTTTGGGCTTTGTTTGTTCTTCTTTTTCCAATACCTTTAGATGTCCTGTTGGATTCTTTATTTTGGATTTTTCTTCTTTATTGAGGTAGGCCTGAATTGCTATAAACTTCCCTCTTAGAGCCGCTTTTGCTGTATCCCATAGATTTTGGCATGTCATATTTTCATTTTCATTTGTCTCCAGTAATTTTTTTATTTCTCCTTTGATTTCTTCATTGACCCAATCGTTGTTCAGTAGCGTTTTGTTTAATCTCCACATTTTTGTGTTTTTTCTGGTTTCTTTCTGTAGTTGATTTCTAGTTCCATACCTTTGTTGTCAGAAAAGATGCATGGTTTTATTTTGATCTTATTTATTGAGACTTGTTTTGTGGCCTAATATGTGATCACTCCTGGAGAATGTTCCACGTGCATTTGAAAAGAATGTGTATTCTGTGGTTTTTGGATGGAATGTTCTGTATATATCTACTAAGTCCATCTGGTCAAATGTGTGGTTTATGGTCAATGTTTCCTTATTGATCTTCTGTTTTGATGATCTATCCATTGACGTAAGTGGAGTCTTAAAGTCTCCTACTATTATTGTGTTACTATTTCTCATTTTATGTCTGTTAATAATTGTTTTATTACATAGATGTTTGGTACATAGATATTTACAAGTGTTACATCTGCTTGCTGGATTGTTCCCTTTATCATTATGTAGTGCCCTTCTTTGTCTCTTGTTACAGTTTTTGTTTTAAAGTTTATTTTGTCTGATGTAAGTATTGCTAGCCTGGCTTTCTTTTCTTTGCCATTTGCACAGAATATCTTTTTCCATCCTTTGACTTTGAGTTTGTGAGTGTCTTTAGGTCCGAAGTGTGTCTCTTGTATGCAGCATATATATGGATCTTGTTTTGTAATCCAGTTGGCCACCCTATACCTTTTGATTGGGGGATTTAGTCCATGGACATTTAAGGTAGCTATTGATAAATATGTATTTATTGCTACTTTGTTACTTTTTTTCTGGGTGTTTTAGTAGTTCTTCTCTGTTTCTTTCTTTTTCTCTTGCTCTCTTCCCTTGTGGTTTGATGACTTTCCTTAGTAATATGTTTGATTTCTTTTGTTTTACTTATTTGCTTACTTATGGTATACTTTTTTCTGGTTTGTGATTATCATGAGGATCCTATTTAATATTCTATGTATATAGCAGTCTATATTGAGTTGATAGACTCTTTAGCTTGACCTTTTTTTAAAAGGTCTACTTTTTCACTCCCTTTCTTCACATTTTATGTTTCTGAACTCATAACTGGTCTCTTGTTTTATGTGTGTCTATCCATTACCCTGTTATCATTGAAATAGGCAATTTTAGTACTTTTGTCTTTTAATCTTCATATGATCTTCACAGGTGGTCAATCTTCTACCTTTACTATATTTTTACCTTTACCCGTGGTTTTATTTCCTGGGTTTTTGGGGGTTTTTTTTTTTAGGCCTATTGTGGTCATTGCTTTCCCACTTAAATAAGTCCCTTCAGCATTTCTTGTAAAACTGGTTTCTTGGTGATAAACTTCTTTAATTTTTGCTTGTCTGGGAAGCTCATTATCTCTCCTTCCATTCTGAATGACAACCTTGCTGGATAGAGTATTCTTGGCTATAGGCTTTTTTCTTATAGCACTTTAAATATGTCATGCCATTCTCTTCTCGCCTGTAGGGTCTCGGCTGAGAAGTCTGCTGATAGCCTTATGGGATTTCCTTTGTATGTCACTTGTTGCCTTTCTCTTGCAGCTTTTAGGATTCCTCAGTTTTGGACATTTTAATTACAATGTGTCTTAGTGTGGGACTCTTTTGGCTTATCTTGTTTGGGACTCTCTGTGCTTCCTGAACTTGGATATCTGTTTCCTTCCTTAGGTTAGGAAAATTTTCAGCTATTATTTCTTCAAATAGATTGTCTGCCCCTTTGTCTCTGTCTTCTCCTTCTGGGACATCTATGAATGTTAGTGTGCTTGATGTTGTCCCAGACTTCCCTTAGACTGTTCTCATTCTGTCTAATTCTTTTTTCTTATATCTGTTCAGCTTGGATAATTTCTTCTAGTCTTTTGTCTAGCTCGCTGATCTGTTCTTCTGTATCCTCTACTCTGGTATTGAGTCCCTCTAGTGAATTTTCATTTCCAGTATTGTATTCTTCATATATGACTGGTTCTTTTTTATATTTTCCAGTACTTTGTTGATGAACTGACTGTGTTCATCCAGTCTTCTCCCAACATCTGTGAACATCCTTATGAGTTTTTATTTGAACTCTGTCAGATAGGTTGCTTATTTCTGTTTCATTTAGTCCTTCTTCTGGGGTTTTGTCCTATTCCCTTGCTTGGAATGTATTCCTTTGTCTCCTCATTATGCCCGTTTCTCTGCACTTATATCTATGTATTAGGTGAGTTGGCTATGTCTCCTGATCTTGGAGAAGTGGTCTTATGTAAGAGGTGCCTTTCGAGGCCCAGCAGTGTGCTTCCCTCTCATCACCAGTCCATAAGAACCGGGAGTGACCCCTTTGTGGGCTACTTGTGTCCTTCTGCTGTGGCAGGGTTGCTCTTAGTGCAGGTACCCAGGGAGTCTAGTCTTTCCTTCCCTGGTCAGTTGTTTGTAAATCTGGTTAGGAGAACCTTAGCACCATTGGCCACAAGTTCTAACAGCACATTGCTGTTACAGTTTTCTTGTTAATTGGTTAGGTACCCAGCCTAGCTGGTTGCTAGGCTCAGGGCCTTACAGTTGTGATAGGCCTCAGGCCTATAAGGCTGTTGTCATTTCTGTTAGGAGTACAGCTAATTGGGGCTGGCTCTAGGCATGGGAGCACTCAATTGTTTCAGGCTTTGGAAGGTGGGGCTGATCCTTTTTATGGCTATTTGTGAATCACGGGTCTTCTGCCACTGATAAGCCTCGCTCCCCACAGGTCACACAAACCGTCAGCACGGTCCTGGTCCATGCATACTTCCCAACCCTGTGGAGCATACCCTGACACCCCACTGCAGAGCCACCCACCTCTCCACCAATGCCCCCCACAGTTCACCTGGTCCCCACACTGGCCCTGCCCCACAGAGCCAGGCACACTTGCCTGCCTGTAGAGGATCAAGGCACCCAGTCAGTGCAGGCTGACAAGTAGCCTGCAGGATTGCAATTGAGCAGGGCTGGTCCCTGGGGTGGGCTGCCTGCCCTGGCTAAACTAGATTAAATCTGCACTCTCTCCTGGGTGTGGCAGACCTCTGGACTAACAGGCCAGGGGAAGAATCTTAATGGCATCTGCTGGGCTCTGTGTCAGCATGTCTGGACTAGGTGACAACAATGGCCACCACCAGCGTCTTAGTCTCCAGAGAGGTCTCTCTTCTCACCAAGATTCACCAAGAGCCTACCATGTGAGTCTTTCTTCACCAAAGGACTGTCAGCCTTCTTCCTGGTATTTTTAGGTTGCTGATACGCTTGAGTTTGTGTGTGGGCCCTTTAAGACCCGAGTCTTTTCGGCTTTCATCGGATAGCTTTTCTGGGGGTCTTCCCCACTGCAGTTAATAGCCAGTAAAGCCAGATAGTAAGATTCTCATCTCAGTTGTGCTGAGTCTGAAGAATTCTTGTAGCAGTATTGGGCACCCGCTCAGGACCTCTCTCACCCAGGGAGGGCTGCATATCTTAGGAGGGCCCTTGCTTGGCTGGCTAAGAAACTTTGCTGCTCCTGAAGGTGGCATTTTTTCTCTCCAGAAGGAATTTATGCTTCTTCCACCTGAGTCAGGACTGTCTCTTGTTGTGGGGATTCTTTTGATCCAGTTTTCAGTTTTCTATTCAGGATAATTTTTCCAAAAATAGTTGTAACCTGGTTGTGTTCGTGGGAGGAGATGATTTCAGAGTCTGCCTATGCCACCATCTTAATGAGATCCTTCAATAATGTTTATTACCATTATACCACCACCAGTACTACTGCTATAACCACCACTTTAGGTATGTGTCTCACCCATTTCATGTGTCCATTTTATGGTATGTGTCTATTTCATGTCACATAGTCAAATACAGATCCATTCTTCTTCTATTTAAAGGGATCAGAGACCCCAGGCTTGACTTTTAAAATGACACTAGAATGCTCTTCAGAGACATTGCTCTCTTGCTGTTTTCAAGAGTCTTGGTTTGCTGACTTTTTCCAATATGGGAGTCCTTGGAGTCATAGCCTCCCTCCTTCTCAACCTTCAGGAGTTACATCATCACTCAAGTCTTTTCTCTGGAGAACTGGAAAAAACCGTCGATTCTTTTATAGTTAGTGTTTGTACCACTGGCTTAATGAATTTTACTACACTTAAATAATCTGGATACCCTTCAAGCTAGAGATGAAAATAAGAAACACTGGCAGGTCTGTTCAGTCATCCAATGTAAAATTTCCCTGGACTATTTAGGTCAGATGCATATGTAGTTCATTTTGTGTGAATAAGTTGTAGTTTGTTTCTGTAACTTAGCTTTTTTACGGCTCAGCCTTATCTATCACATTTATATAGGTATAAATTAAATAAAAACTGTGGTATTGTAAACAAATATTTCTTAAAGCAACGTACAGCATTTTCTCAAAATGTATGTCTCCCTTGACAACAGTTTCCGTTGTTTTGACAAAAAAAGTTTCTAGTATAAACTCTGTCTAATATTTTCCAGTATAAGCCTTTTTCCCTCTCTTTTATCATTTCTGTAATTTGAAATGTTTTGTTGCTGTTGACAGTGCTTGGATAACCAGTTTAAGACATCGGCAGGATTTGAATAAGCACAAACACAAAGCAACTTTTTTCCTTCTTCCTAAATGCTCCTTTTGACTTTGTCAAATTATTCTCTTCTATTTCTGGATAAAGATTTCACAGCTTTTCCAGCCGCTCTCAGGAATTAATGAATAATGTCATTTTTCAGTGACTAGAAAGTGCAATCTAGCCCAATATAAAGCCATCAATCTCTCATCAGATTTAAATCTTCTCTCCTTCCCCAGCTCAATCCTGCTGCAGAAAAACCTGCAGTAGGAAGAAGGGGACTGTTGGTTTTGCACTGTTCCCCATCTTTTTCATTTACTTCTTCCCCTCCATTCACTGTGCACCCTTTGACTCTGCAAGTGCTGGGTTTGAGAGTGGCCATTGGGCAATGAGGAGTGGTAAAGGGCACACTTATTTGACTAGTGTAGTTATAATCTTGTATTGGAGTTCTCAGGTTTCGCAGATTCCAAATGCTAGTTATTCCTCCCATAAGCAAACTTGTGGGTTCTTTGTAGTTCCCTATTGGGAAGCCCCATCAATGGTTTCCCGGGGTGGGCAATATATATACCAGCTGGACTCTTTCGATGTTGGCCTCAGCCCCTGGCTTCTGACAGCCACCCAACACTGACTCTGTCTTTTGGGTTACTTAATTCTAGACAGTGCTCTTGTATAACTCCTTTTCAAGGTGACACAGCTCAGATCCTTTCATACAGCGCTTATCTGTTCTGTGGGAAACGTGCCCTGAAGCTCTGAAAGAGCAGACAATGCTCAAAGCACCCCTCTGTGCTCTTTGCCACAGGTTGCTCTGGTAAGCCTCTTGCCTCTAGACTCCTCAAGCATGAGCCAGGTACCAGACACTGCATTCCTCAAGTTCCTGAGGTCGCCAATCCTTCTCAATTCATCCTTCTCACTTAGCATAGGGATTTGAGGCTGAGAATGGGAAGGGAAGCATCTATGAGATATTCTAATGCTGAAAACTCTTTCTCTGAATCCATGCTCTGCTCTTTCTCAATTTTGAAGCCTCTTTTAAATACATTTGAAATGAAAATGAATTAAGGATTCATGGACATTTTTTTAACATCTTAGCAAGTTCCAAATAGATACTGGAATTTGTCTTTAAATTATATGGATTTTTGAAATTCTCTGTTTTTTGTGGTGGAAGCTCAGCTGAGAGTAAGACAACAAAAATATGTTGTACAGGAGGCAGCCCCATGGCCGAGTGGCTAAGTTTGTGTGCTCCACTTTGGCGGCCTGGGGCTTTGCCAGTTCAGATTCTGGATGCAGATATAGTACCACTCATCAAGCCATGCTGTGGTGGCATCCCACATAGCAAAACCAGAAGGACCTGCAACTAGAATATACAACTATGTACTGGGGGTAGGGTGGTGCTTTGGGGAGAAGAAGAAGGGGGAAAAAAGATATTGGCAACAGATGTTTGCTCAGCCACCAATTTTTAAAAACAAAATATGTTGTACATATATAACAAAATTCTATGTCATGCATGGCAGAAAGGTCTTATAACAAATTTCTGATAGGTAAAACACAAACGATAATATATTTGAAATTTAATAATGAAAGTATTTAATAGTGAAAGTATTGTTTATGATACTAACGTAAAGAATGTAATGGTATATCAATTAAATGTGAGCTATCCTGTTTTCTTTTTACTTTTTTAATGTTTGAAGATTCTCCTTTTCTATGAATATTACCATATTTATGTGGATATCGCACCAATTTCCTTTGTAATGGGATAAAAAAGAGTAAACAAAAGCTTCTACAGAAGCTGTAATTATCAGTCAAATCACTCATACTTGAACAGTATAAAAAAAGTCACTTCAAAAGTTATTTGTAATCACACAAAATAGATTTGATTATAAAAGTAGTAAATGTTTATTGTAGAAAATGGAAAAATATAAAGTACATAATGAGGAGATTGAAATCACCAAGAATTTTGAAAATCAAGGGTACTTTCTTTTTGATGTACGTTCTTCTAGTAGCTACTTGCATGGTGCATATTTTGTTTCTATTATGAAATCATATTGTGTATTTGCAGTTTATTCTACTTTTTCATTTAATGATTAACATTAATTTTAATAATATAGGACATAAATATATTTTAATGGCTGAAGAAAAACCCATCATATAGTTATAATATCATATATTTTATCACATCTTTATTATTAGACATTTATATAGTTCCCAGGTTTTGTTATAATAAACACATCAAGAAATTTCTTTGTACATAAATCAATGTATATGGTTCTTACTCTTACCTTAGAATGTATACCTACATTGACTGAATCAAAGATCAAAGGGTTTGAACATTTTGAGTTTCTTGAAAAATCTGTATAATTTATTTTCCAGCATTTCACTGGCAATGTTTGAATACTGGTATTACCAAACCCTGCTAGATTGAATATTACTTTTTAAATTTTGGTAATTCCACAAATGGGGATGATATTTTATTATTTGTATTTGTATTTCTCTGATAATCATGCCTTTTAAGTGGCTTCCATTTCCAGCACATAAAAGTCTGAGACATTGGGAATATTCAGTCTGAAGCTGCCTAGCTCAAAGTGAAATATCTAATGAGAATCTTTTCTAGTAGTTTTAAAAAAAAGTTGTATTGACCATGATGCTGGATTGGTAACTGTGCCTGGAAATCTGGGCCAAAACCATATTGACTTTGGCTTATGTTCTAGAATTTTGTGGCTTTGACTTCTCATTTATTTTGCGTGCAGGAGAGAACTAAACTACTTCTAAATACAATTCTGCCTTATTGTTAGCTCACCCTATGTCAGTTCCATGTGGAGTCAACCCTATATTTCTTGTCAGCTTGTCTTTCCTCTGAGTGCCACCCCAATGACTGCCTTTACCCTGGTGGCACCAGTTCTTCCTCGTAGCGGTAGCTGAGTCCAGTTTGCAGCTTGTCCAACACTTGCAGAACCAGCTCCATCACATCTCATCTCACTGATTTCACACCAGTCAGCAGGAGGCCGCTCTGCAGAAGTTGGGGTGCTAGACCCAAGGAACCCTTCTCCAGCTTCACAGGCACCGCTATCAGTCAAGCAACAATCTCTTCTTCCTCCAAAGTTTCACCTTCCTGGAGCGCCTCCTCTTGGTTTTTAAATTCTAATCTCAACTTTTCTTCTTTGTTTCCCCAGCTCTGAGGATATTAGCTATTTCCTGCAGTTGCTACCCCCATGGTACCTTCTAATTCCCTTTTGTTAACTGGTTGACAACATTATATCTAGTTAAGAATTCTGTACATTAAACTATTTTTCCTTTAAATAACTGGTGAGATTTCTCTCTCTGGACTGGACTGCGACTGACATACCCAGAAAAAGGCAGTAGCAGAAAATAGGAACATATTCTCTTTATTGAAAATAAAGAGACAGATGCCTACTACAAAAAAGGGTCAGATAGTTGACATTTACTAATGTGTAGAAATCTTTGAGTTAGATTTGGATTTCATAGTTTGAGACATATTGTAGAATAATATCTTTTTAAAGTTGAGAAGATGAAATGGCAAAAGCCAAAATTAGGGTTTTTGATAGGTGCTATGGACTGAATTATGTCCTCCCCAAATTTATATATTGAAGACCTACTCCCAAATGTGAGGATGTCTGGAGTTGTGGCCTTTGAAAGGTAATTAGGTTTAGATGAGATCAGGAAGGTGGGGTCCTCATTACGAGATTAGCGCCTCTTTAAGAAGAGACACAGAGAGTTTGCTCTTTCTCCCCACCAGGAGAGGACACAGTGAGAAGGCAGCTGTCTGTAAGCCAAGAAGAGGGCTCTCCCCAGAAACCACCATGCTGGCACTCTAATCTTGGACTTCTCAGCCTTCAGAACTGTGACAGAACAAATTTCTATGGTTTAAGACACCGAGTCTATGGTATTTTGTTATGGCAACCCAAAAAGACTATTATAGTAGGACAGAATGTTTTCCATCCCTTTTGACAGAGATTATTAAAATTTAATGGTTTCTGAATAAAGCAATGAATGAAAACATTTTTAGGGAGAAATCCAAAGAAGAGGAAATGATTTCCATACTCATTGGCCCAGAGGAATTCTATAATCTGGGATGCCAGAAACCTAAGTGATTCTTACAACTGACAGTCATTAATTTAAAACACAGTGATATTTCATGCACTTATAAAGCCAACACTGTTGACCTTCTGATACACTTTTCCAGGAGCAGAGCTGAATTTTCCCAGACCCAGTCTCACTCTCTTATATGAATCACTTCAGTGACCAAGATGCTATAAGAACTTACTGAAAAACAGAAGGAAAAGAGTTACTTTGATCAGGACCTGACTGAATGTGCAATCGCAGCTTGTTGGCATTGCACCCTCACATTGTGCCCTACCTGGCCCAACTATTTTAGCCTTATTTACCGTATTTTAGTACTTGGAAGGACCCCATCAAATTTCTTAGATTAGACTACGCTTGCCATCCTGGGAAGGAGTTTCAAGTTGCAGAGCACTGAGAGGCGGGTTAAAATGACCTTTTATTCAGGCAGTTGACATAAGCCACTCTCCATTAAGGAAATAGCAGGAAATAGAGCATGTTGAAAGCCTAAAAGCCCAAAGAAGCACTCCTAGAGGTACTGTTGCCCAGAAACTGTTTATTAGCAACTCCACAGTATCGGAATAGGGCTTCAAAACCTAAAAATCTACTGAGAGGGGAAACATGATAGAATAGGTCTTGATGTAAGAGTAGAAAATAGTATAGGATAAAATATTTTATTAAAGAAAAATGATATGCAAATAAGCTATGAACGTTAAAAAATGAGCAAGCACTTATTAGTACACATTTAGGTTTGCAGTACATTCCACCCTCTGAACAAACAGGCTGATTGACACAGCGCATGGTCTTCTGAGGGGATTCATTTGGCTTCACTATTGTTGGTTTGGGGAGGAGGCAGAGCAAGGATATGGAAGGTGAATTTGTAGTGGTGATTATTTGGTTTTAATTTTTATATTTAGTAAATCCATGTTAAAAGTAAAAATATGGTGCAATCTGTAATACTACAATTTTTTTCTTACATCTGAGCCAAGTCAGGTAGTTTCCCAGTTTTTTCCATTCCTAAGAAGAAGGCTGTGTTTAGAGCTGTCACTTCACAAATCCAGAAATGGAGAAATATGGAAATAAAACGATGGAAAAATAAAAAGAATACTTGCACAGTAGCAATTGCTTCATAAGAGCTTAAAATTATTTTTGGAGTTTTATAAGACTAATCTTTTTCTTATTAAATCTTTCTCAGTGCTGCCTAGTCTGTGATCTTGTGAGTCAGAAATCAGCACACACGATATGAATATTTCTGTAACAATCACACAGCAGTTATTTGGCTGAATGAATTATTGACTATCCTATTTTAAACTACCAGCAAATTCAAAAGTAAGGATATTGCTTTTTCCTTAGTACAGCACACAAAAAGAAGGGGCCTTATGCTATTTAAGATTCAGATTGAGGCTAGTACCTTTCAAGACTGGACAATTCATCACTGTCCCCAAATTTCTTCTACATTTGCATGTTCTAGTTGCTAAATTGTCAATAATTCAAAAGAGTTGGTTTCTAGTTGGAAATTATTAAGAAACTACCCAGGTTACAGAAATCCTCAGGATCATGGTAGCCTGAAGTCGGAGGGCAGGATCCATGGATCATGGAATGTATCAATAAATATAAGAATATAAATGTCAGGTCTGACCATTAGATGCTTCTCTAAAACAAGTGAGCAAAATGCATTCTACTTACTGAAAACTTTTGAGATTTATTATTTCTCTTAAATGAGATTATGAACTATTTTTAATATCTAATCTACAAATATGCGAAGTGACTTGTGCTTCTCCCTGTTTCTTTGTTTATTTCTAATAAAATAACACAGAAAAATGCTTAAAATTGAGGGAAAAGTTACCTAAAATCCCAGGAAATAATCTATTATTGTTTTGTTTATTCCCTTCAGGTTGGTTTCATATATATATTTACATAATTGTAATCTTAATGAAAATATAATTTTTATTTTAGTATTATAAAAATTATTGAATAAATACCTAATGTAAATATTTTAATGGCAATATAACATGCAGCATAGCTGTATATTATATTTTACATATAATATAGTATATGTAGTATATATTCTATAATAACTATGTACTATAATTTAAATATTCTCGTTAGAAAACAAGGCTCCTGATTTCATTTTCTGTTAGAAACAATGCTTCTGTGAATACCTTTGTTCATATACTTTTTGGGCTCACAATTTTTAATTGTTACCAAAGACAGCAAAATTGAAAGGCCTATATGGTAATGAGGCTTATAGCTTGGAACTTATTAATGCAGTAATGGAATTAGCCAATATAAATTAGCCAGAGTTGCTAATGTATTCTTTGTTAGCTGAGCTGGTGCTTTCTTTAATATGACCTTCAGTGAATTATAGGAAAAGAGCAGGAGGCACTTCAGGGTGATTCTACTTCCTGCCTTCAATTTCTGACTCTGGATAGTTTCTCCTTCGCCTGGTTGGAGACCCCTGGGTAAATGTGGTAATTGACTGCTGTGAAAAATGAAAACATGGCAGTGACGGGCTCTGAAATCAGTGGATTTGGGGGCAGGATACTAGGGGCTCATTGTATGAGTTCAGTGTGAGTGGGAAAGGAAAATATAAACAAAACCAAGAAATTCCAGCGGAAGGAGAGAGAGCCTGAGGTAAGATAAACAAATTCTCTGAAGTTTTCTTCAGAGACTCTTAGACTTCATGACCAGAATGGTATTGAAGGAAGTGAAAGGAGGAAAAGGAAGAAGATATTATTGGCTGCATTTTAGCATCTCCAACTGCCATTGAAGTACTCAGAGGGTGGAAAGGGAGCATATTTTGTGTAAGAATAAGAACAATTAATTTTGATTCAGTAGAGATTAAACAAAACAGACATTTGGCTACTTCATAGTGACCTGGGACCAACAAAATCTGTTCTTGCCAATTTATCATTAGATCAATTTGAATCAAGCTGCCAAAATATTACTTTAATGGATTTTATTGGTCAATTTCAACTCTGAGTTAAATATAAACACATGAATTCATTTAACCTGAATTTAGCCTTATTTATAGTATACTTATGGCTCACGTAGATTAAAAAACAATCTTTCAGTCACAAAATATATTTTTGAAATAAGTTGAACTTGTTGACTAGATTTTTCCAAGAAGGGTTTACATGGATTTTTTTAAAATAAACTTAAATGCGCCCACAAAAATAGGACATTATTAAGGTATTCTTCCTGATCCTCTCTTGATTCTTTCCAAAACGAAAACTGAAACTTAGTTTGACCTCTTGTACCATGGTGTTTGCCATGTATTCCAAAACCAGATTATACTATCATCACAAATAAAGCATTCAATAAAACAGCCGCCATGGAAAATGGATTTTGAATGGGGCCTTCCAGAGTTTAGCGTTATCGTTAGCACCAGCACAAGGCAAAACTTGAGCTCTCATAGGGAGTTTGGTACTCTAATTGGCAGTTTATATGTAAATTTTTTTTTACAATTTTCCTACTTATTAAATTAGTGTTATTTAATATACCACTAAGTAATATTATTTTGTTACCTAAGTGGAGTTTTGACTGGAATATTTTTCAATTGAGAAAAACCTAACAGGAATCTTTTTATTCAATTTATGATGCAGAAAGGGCTTTTGAAGCCAACTTAATGGACTCCTGCGAATTTTAATTTGATTCATACGGGAGAGCCCCTCGATTGTTATAACATACACTTTGAGTTGGTCTTCATTTTCGCTCCCATCTTTCCTGCAATTGCAGGGAGCAGATTGCCATTATGCCACCTGAAACCTCCTTGTGTATGTTCTGGCACTCAGGTGCTCACAGGGGTGCACTGGTCAGTGATTTGGACACCTGTCTTTACTGCTCTACTGATAGCAACTCAAAAGCCAGGGTAGAGTCATTTACTGGGGCAGGATTATATGCTTTTATTTTTTTTCCCTTCAATAATGGGATCAAATTATGAGCAAGAGTGTGCTTTTTAAGGGGACATGGGAGAGGCATCAATAGGGGATTTCTTTTAAATTTCCTGTGTCTTCCCAGATATAATTGGGTCACTGTTTCATTAGACATTAGATAATATTACTACAGACACTCATTTAACCTGTAGGTATAGGATTTCAATGATAACAATGGCTATTATTATCAACACAATAGCTAACACTTAATGTAACACTTATTGTATGTGAAACAGAATCAACTAAGCACATCATCTGAACCCAGGGAAGCCTAGTTAGTTGAGGGAAGTAACCTAGGTAGGGAACATTATTACCCCATATACTCCAGCTGAAGATGGAACAGCTGAGGATCTATGGAGAGAACTTTAAATAACTTGCACAAGGTCACACAGGGTAATGGAGGGTGGAGATGCAACACAGGCAGTCAGGCTGTGCTGTGCTGATCATTGCTCTTTGGCAGTCTGTCCTTCTGTCACAAACAGATTTTAAAATAACCTCGATTTTTCTATATGTGGTTTTCGAGAATTTAAAATTATAGACTTTATTTATAAGGGTTGGTTCAATCTCTTAAACAGAAAGCACGACATATGCAAGGATGTCTGAAAGCTCCTCAAGACATTATTTTATATGAGGTGACTTAGGAAGCCACAGTTGAGAAGAGAAAATGAAGAAGCAAGTGTGGTACCTGATCTGTGACCCAACTCTACAGTCGAAGAGACATTTTCCCTGGTTTCTTAGTGGGATGGTAACTCTCTATCAATACTTGCTAAGTGCTGGGCATTGCGCAAAACACTTTGATAGTAAGGTATTCAATCAGTATTATTCGCAATGTATAAATGCAAGAGCAGAGGCTCAAGGAGTTAAGCAATTTGTCAAGTTTCACACAACTAACAAGTAACAAAGTCAGGATTTGAACATCAAGCTGTTTGAGTCCAGAGCTTGTGCTTTTCATAATTGTATCCAACTTTTCCGCAATGTAGCTCTGGCTCACGGAAGACCGAATATAAGGCATGCAGACCTTGCTGCATTATAAATGCTGGGATGTACGCCTCTGGAAGTGCCAGCTGTGATATTTTCCATACGGATGCTGGCAACTTTGGCAAGCAAGGCATCATCCTCATGTAGCTCTGCAGTAATGGATATCAGTGTGTTAGAGGAAAGAGGAGAGCTTATGTGAAACTCTCCTAGAGACTCTTCAAATTGGGGGAGGACTTAGACTGAAATCTCATGGTAAATGCCTGCAAATACTTGGTCAAATTTCAGCATTAATGTTAGCTTGCCCCATTTGTATCTACATGCTTGTGTAGTCTAAGGACATTTTATTAGATACCCTTTTATAATATAAATTAGCAGGTATTTGTTGGGCTCAGATTAAATGAATATGTAAGTATAATAAGAATCCATAATGTAGATAAAACTTGTATCACTAGAGAGAGAAATAATCTTTATTTTTAGAAATAGTCTTTATCTAAATATAGACTTTAGATATAGACTATAGGACACCAAGCCCCCCATCTCTTTTTTTTGACATGATACTCCTTTTTCTCCTTTCTAAGGGAGAAAATTGCACACTCCTGACCAATTGGAAAGGCATTTCCACTTCTCTTTGAGTGACTCCCTTCTGTCCTCAAAATTTCCTAGCTAGGTGTACATGGCTGCTCCTATTTGTTCGTTCTTATCATTCTCTGGGACTGTGATCTTCCCTTGATCTAGGCCAAATTTTCAGCCTTTTCTTTTAAGACTTACATCTGTGATAATGTATGTGAAAGCATTTAGTGTAATACCTGGCCCACAGCCTTGCACAATTATAGATTTTCCACGGAAGAGAGGTCAGGGGCACGGATCTCTTTTGAAGATAGGGACTAGGGGATTTATCTTGCTGCTGTTTGCCTAGAACACATTGCTTTCACTTACATTTTACATTTATGTTATTTAGGGGTGACATTATTATTTAATCTCTCATCTGTTAATATCAGTAGAGTACCTTATGGTTATAGCAGATTTCATATTTCAGTACTCCGTTTACTCAGTTGACTTATGTGAAATGATGGCTACAACTGAGTTATAGTAGAGATTTGTTAGCCATCTTGACATCCCTCCTGTCCTTCCTTTACTTGGTACCTGTGATGTGGTTCGAGTTCTATCATCCTCTCTCCAACTCTGGAGGTGATCCCTTGTTCTAAGGCAATCAGAGCAATCCCATTTCCCTTTGCCACAGTGGTCCTCTCTTGGATGGCTAAATACTCCAGAAAGAAACCAATCTACACATGGCTCCCAGGGATTGGCTCAGAAGTGAGCATGTCATGAAGAAGGAAATAACTGGAATCAAATTGAGAACTTTTTTTGATGACTGTGAGAAGAGATGTCCTCTCTCACCCTCGATGTGAATGAGATAGAATGTACTTAGGAGTGCCATATTCTTCCATGTAGGAAGAGGCACTGAGGATGAAGCTGGCACGTGGAGAAGTGCAGAGCCTAGAGAATCAATCACAAGGAAATAGTGTGAACGTGACCAAATCATGCCTAAAGTTTGTCCTCCTGGGCTTTTAGTTACATAAATTGATAAATTACATGGATCAATTAAGCCTGATTTTTTGTTTTTATTATTTGCAACCAAAAGCATCATAACTGTTAGAAGAATGTACAACCAATGCCATTTTGGTGTACTTTCATATGAATATTAAGGTATCTTATCTTGGGTGAGGATCTTCGGGATTTGTTTTCAAGAATTTACATATGTTTCTTTACGAATATTTACAATGATTGGTGCAACAGCAGTACATAGTTTATGATTATTCTTGCTTCAAAAGAAATTGTGATACAGAGAAATTAAGCACTTTGTTGCAATCCACTCCATAAGTATATAAAGTTAAGACAGTGGAGAAGAGGTTGTGCAGGAAAATATAGGGGACGACTTGAATAACACACAGTCATTTAAATAGGAAACAACATAAATGGCGTAGAAAACTCATTTTCTTTTGCTTCTCTTGTTACAAAACTAAAGAAAAACATATGGGTTAGATTTTATAGGTGGAGAGAGTACATTTATGTCTTTAGTCTCATTTTAAGACCTCAAACTACACAGTAAATAGACCCTTTCAAAGCTTCATATATTGAAGTGAGAAGAAGGAATACACATGGTTCTTGTTGAAAGCTGGATGCAAAGGAGGATTACCAATAAGAAAAGATTATGAGCTTATTAGTATCTTCTTTATTACAATTTTTTGGATTTGTCATGTTCATATATTATTAATAAATAAGAATGAATAGTAACTTTTTCTTTTTAGTAATCTGTTAATAATCTGTTAACTGACTATAAGTTATTTAAAGGAATCCTGGCACACAGTGGCACTCTTCCCCAATTTGGAAGACTAATCCTAGGGCATTCCTCATAATGAACAAGATAAGCCTGGGTCAGGGGCTGTGGCTGCCACCAAGTCAGCTTTCTGTTTTTACTTTCAGCACATGACTAGAGCCGCAAAGCTCTCTGTAAGCCTGGGTGAGTTGCGGTTCATTAGCTGATAGTCATCCCATTGCTAGAAACTTCCATCCTGGAAATGTCAAAATTAGAGCACCTAAAAGTCCTGAAAGATTTAAGAATGAGTTCCCAATTAAAGCTCAGCATTTATGTGGATTAATAAAAGAAGAAGTACTCTCCAGAGCACTAAAATGCTCTCATTTGATAAAATACTAGCAGTTTGAGACAAGCGTATATATATATGGCATCCTCAGTCTTTTTTCTTGGATGCAAACTGTTAAATCTCAGTTTTTAGCCAATATCCAGATTACCACCTTACTATAAGTTGGCCACTTTAAATTATTTCTTCATTTATATTAAGGGGCATTATATTTTATGGGAGGTTGTTCAGATTTTTTCATACGAAAAATTCTTTTAAGACACGTTTCTTCACTTTAGTGCCTCTAAAATAGAAGGCACTAATTTTTTAAAGACATTAAGACCTTTTATGTTAGACCATATGTAATACTGAATCGTCCTATTAATATTGATTAAAAATAGCTTCCTGACTGATCACTGTCATCTATTATATTCAATGACATTTGCTACCTAGATACTTTAAGCTCTGAAAGAGACTGGCATTTGCCTGTAAAAGCTTGTGATAAAATGCCTGTACTATTCTCCAAATAATACAGACACTATAATTCTTATCTCTCACCTTGACCAAAAAGATTTCATTGTTTCATTGCTCAACATTGTGGAGATATTCTAGTTTTCCTTAACTCAC
The DNA here is from genome assembly GCF_041296265.1 of Equus caballus. Lineage (NCBI taxonomy): Eukaryota > Metazoa > Chordata > Mammalia > Perissodactyla > Equidae > Equus > Equus caballus. The sequence goes on along the minus strand of NC_091685.1, from coordinate 67,341,715 downwards.
CTTTTGTAAGTACTTAATTTGGTCAGGAAAGATATCCTTAACACTCTGAAAATATTTTTCTCAAGATGCCATCACCTGAGAAGACAGCCATGTGAATACCATCGAATCAGATTTTATAACATCACAAGTGTGAGGCCCATATTTTAGTGAGCTTTGTTGAGACCTTCCGGAGCAATATGGAAAGGTCCCACTCTCTTCTGGGCTCTTGTGAAGGACGCCATATTTGTTTAAGTTAACTCATTGGCAGCAAATCAGAGAAAGAAACAATGAGATGCGCAGACTCTCTCCTATTGACAAAAGGTTACTTATATCATTTTGTTTGGGCAGGTCAGAGGACATTTTTTTTTTCAGTGTATGTGTTGTGGGATAAAAGAGGGATGCAGAGATAATGTAGTAAGAACTCAGGCACTCTGCGACTAATATTTGGCAGGTAAAGAGAATATAATTTTTCCTTCCTATGTTTTCAGTCTTTTCTCCATCCGTAGTGTTCTGCCATGTATACACACATGGTTCCTTCAAGGCAATGTCATAATCAAGATTCTTTCTGGAAGAAATTCATCCCACCTCCTCATCAGTTGCACGAGAAAATGAGACTAAAAATTTTGAACATGACACATAAAAATTGAAATCAGAAGATGGGGCTGGCGCAGCGGCGCAGCCGTTAAGTTCGCACGCTTTGCTTCAGGGGCCCAGGGTTCGCTGGTTCAGATCCTGGGTGCGGACATGGCACCGCTTGGCAGACCATGCTGTGGTAGGCGTCCCGCATATAAAGTGGAGGAAGAGGGGCATGGATGTTAGCTCAGGGCCAGTCTTCCTCAGCAAAAAGAAATCAGAAGGATATCAATTTCTCATTCATCTCTTTAAAAAATAATGTAAAACAATTAAAGACAATTTTATTTCAAAAATAAAAATGTTTTTCAATAAACCCAAGTATCCTAACTAAAATTTTCACCATTTATTCATATGCATAAATATTACATATAATTATAACCAAAGAATGCATATTTTCTTATTCTATAGAGTTAATAACCATTTTTTCCATCTGTGTAATATTTTACCTGGTCGATGAGCCATAATTTATCTGAACACTCTCATGGAGTAACATATAAGTTTTTAATGAGATTTTTGCTCTAATGGGAAATGCTAGGATTAACAGCTTCATGAACAAAGCTCTTTTGCTTCTTTAAAATAAATTTCTAGGAAAAGGGTCACTAGATCATAGTGAAGATAATTTTAATGTTTCTTGATGCAATTTCATTCCTTGTTCTGTCAGTTTGTGGAACTCACCAAACACTTGGAGTGGATTAAATAGGTGATGTAGACTTCAACGGCTTAAAAATATTCATTTCTGCCAAGCTGCCTGCTACCTTTCTTAATTGTGTCAAGTTATTTAGTTGTCATGTTCGATAAGCTCGAGCCATAACCCTAGTGAGTCAGAGTATATTCTGGGCGTGCTCTATGGGGAAAAGGGTGCCTCCTGAAAAGCTTGTAATCAGGATCTGTGTTGACTGAAGAATGACGGCAGCTCCTTGTCAGATGGCTTTGCCTCATCTGTTTTGATTATGAGCACTCAAAGAATAAGGAACAAGTGCCCACAGGATAGAGCTTAAACATGAGTACATTATATACCACCATTTTAATGACGTAAAAGTGGAAATAACTCTAGGGACCAATATTCAAGTTAGGGTGCATGATTTTGCCCAACACTTTTTTGTCTCCTAAGCATCCCTAGGCTCATGTATAGTTTATAGAATGGCAAGTCCATTAAAAAAACTACCATGGCTTCTATAAGTAATTTCTCACAAAAATGTAGTGACCATGCACATAATAAATCTCCTCCAAAGTCAAGAAAAAGGACTAATATATAGACTCTGAATCTTCTTCCTCAGTAGATTTTGAAAGCTGTGTTTACAATCGATAGTTAAATATTGTTTACGTTTGTTTTATTTTTAATTAGCAACATATGATCTCTTTAAAATGAAAATTTGATAATGTCTGTGTCCAGTCCCATAACTTGACATTTTCCACTTTGTACCTATGTCCAGCTTCTGATGATTCTCTGTTATTCTTCATGTCCTGGGTCTTTGCCTCCTCTTCTGCCTGAAAAGATGCTTTGTTTCTCCTTTGCTGGATAGCTCCTGATCATTCTTAAGCATGAGCTTCCTGGAAAGGTTTTTCTTTTTTCCAGCTTTATTGAGATATAATTGATATATAATATTATGTAAGTTTAAGGTGGGCAATGTGATTAATTGATACACTTACATATTGCATAATGATTACCACAATAAAGTTAGTTAACCATATTCATTGCCTCATACAGTTACTTTTGTGTGTGTGCGTAGGTGGTGAGATTTACGATTTAGTCTCTTAGGAATTTTCAAGTATAGAATGCAGTAACATTAACTATAGTCACCATACTGTACATTAGATCCAGACAACTTATTCATCTTATAACTGGAAATTTGTGCCCTTTGACTAACATCTCTCCATTTCCCCCACCCCCAGCCCTGGTAACCACTAATCTACTCTCTGTTTTTATGAGTTTGGCGTTTTTGGATTCCACATATAAGTGAGATCATACAGTATTTGTCTTTCTCTGTATGATTTACTTTACTTAGCATATTCATCTCATGGTTTATCCATGTTATCACAAGGGAGTATTTCCTTCTTTTCATGGCTGAATAATATTCCATTGCATATATATTCCACATTTTCTTTATCAATTCATCCATTGGTGGACATTTAAGTTGTTTCCATGTCTTGGCTATTGGAAAAAAAGCTCAGTGAACTCAGGAGTGCAGATGTCTCTTTGAAATAGTGATTTAATTTCTTTCATATATATACCTGCAGCAGGACTGCCCGATCGTATGGTAGTCCTCTTTTTACTTTTTTGGGGAACTGCCATACTGTTTTCCATAGTGGCTGTACGAATGTACATTCCCTGGAAAGGTTTTTTCAAATTCTTTCTTCCTCTGTCTGTCCTCCTCAGCTAACTGCTTTTAGCATTATGTATAGTATTTATTACACTCTACTATATTTTATATTTCACTCCCTTGTCTCTTTCCTTCATTACAGTGAGCAACTTGAAGGCAGGAAATATTTATTTTATCATTATGTTTCCAATAGTGCTTGGAATATACTAGGTTCTTAATAAATATTTGTTGAAGGAATAAATGACAGAATAAAACAAAGAAAGTAAGAACTTTCAGACAACAGGGCCATTTTCACAACTGAGATCAAGGCCATGTTAACAAAAAGTGAAAGAGAGTACAGTATAAGATGATTGACAACTCCTATTGGAATCTTCTCTCTTAATTTTCTTGTGGACCTTTCTAACAAATCTTCTTTTATTAAGTAAATATGTGCTGTTACAATCATTCACTAGCTGCTTTTTGAATATCTACAATATAGCACTCTGCTTAAAATGAACAGAGAGTCACATAATCTTTGTCTGATTTTTTTTGTTTTGAGGAAGATTAGCCCTGAGCTAACATCTGTTACCAATCCTCCTCTTTTTGCTGAAGAAGACTGGTTCTGAGCTAACATGTGTGCCCATCTTCCTCTACTTTATATGTGGGACGCCTGCCACAGCATGGCTTGCCAAGTGGTGCCGTGTCCGCATTCAGGATCTGAACTAGCAAACCCCAGGCTGCCAAAATGGAATGTGCGAACTTAACAGCTGTGCTGCTGGGCCAGACCCTGTTTGATTTTTATTTTTTAATATAGAATTTTCAATCTCTACTAAGGCAGGAGAGGAGAGCCTTCTCTTTTTTTTTTGCTGGGAATGATTCATCCTGAGCTCATGTCTATTGCCAAGCTTCCTCTCTTTTTTTCTTCCCCCTCCCCAAAGCCCTAGTATGTATAACTACGTTGTATATTCTAGTTGTAAGTCCTTCTAGTTCTTCCATGTGAGCTGCTGCCACACCATGGCTACTGACAGACGAGTGGTGTGGTTCCACGCCCGGGAACTGAACCTGGGCCACCAAAGTGGACCATGCTGAGCTTTAACCGCTAGGCCATCAAGGCTGTCTCTGTTGGATGTTTTAATAAGAGAAAAGAAAAGAAGTCAATTCATGGGAATGACAAGTATACCTATTGTTCAATAAATGCACAAATACCTGTTATTATCTGAAATAAATTATGATTGAGAGGCTGGTCTGCAGCTGATTTATATTGCAGTGCTGATGGAATGATGGGATTGTTAGGGTGGGAATCTGCCTCTCATTGCTATATTGCTGAGATAGGACATGTGCAATGAAAAGTGTTGGATCATTTCTTTGTTTTCTCAGCTGGGATGGCAAAAGAAAACTTCATAGAAATTACCAGAAATAAGAAGTATTATCACTTACAAACTAATAATCAAGATGAAAACAACTTAAACATGGAAAAAAGTACTCCTAAACATTAGACTCAACATGAAACATTCACAGAGAAGAAGGAAGAAAAATTATACTTGTGGAAAGTAGAACTAAAACTATTGGAAACAATCATAGACTTCAGTAAGATAGTGTGTTAGTAAATATATCAAAATCGTTAACTTCCTTAATACCAAAAATCATGAGTAAGGAAATTTATGGAAGAAAATACTTCATTCTGGAAGGCAAATCAAATGATTATACATCAGTACCTATTTAACAAGAAATGAGCATGGCTATCAATACAACTTTAAAACTCTACTGAGAGTTGTAAAATGGAAAAATACTTTAGTAAATAGAAAGATCTAGGGCTCTCCAAAAGGAAAACTTCGTATTTTAAATGTGTTAATTGTCCATAAATTAAACTATTGATTAAAAAATAATATGGGAACAAGATTCTACAAATAAATTTCCAAAATGATACAAAATTTTTATATGGAAATATAAACATATGAAAATATCCAGAAAATTTTTGAAGCAGAAAAGTAATGCCAGAAATTAAAACATATTATAAAATTACAGAGATTAAAATAGTTTATTTATAGAGAAAACAGAAGAGTTGAACAAAATTAAAAGTCTAGAAATAGGCACCAAATCAATGAGTGATTGAAAACTAATAGAAAATGATCACAAGATGTGATAAAGCATTTCAAAGGAAAAGGAATACAAATGGCTAGTAAACATACAGAAAATGTTCAACCACTCCATTAAAAAAATGTAAATTAAAGCAACAGCTTATCTTTGTTTTTACTTAAAGATAGGCAAAAATTATAAAAATTGATCTAGTTAATTGATAATCTTAGTGAGGATGTTGGTGAACAGATATTCTTAAACATTGATGACAGAGGTAAAGTGGTGCGATATTTCTGATGGACAATTTGGCAATAGCTATAAAAATAAAAACGTACTTTCCCCTTCATTCAGCAATTTCATTAACGATTTTTCCTATGCACATATGTGGAGACGTTTTCCAAGACAAGTGTAAAAAAATATTTATTGAACATAGTTTGTTGAAGAAAATCATTAAAATGGTAAATAGAAATGTCCATCTTTAAGTGAATAGGTAAATAAGTTTCATAAATACATCTTATAGAATACTTTACAATCATATAAAAGAAAAAAGTAGATCTATTTGCACTTAAAATACACACATATACATGTACAGAGTATATTCTTTTTCTGGTGGGCTGAGTGCTAGAACTGTTAGAAAACCAAAGTGGGTTCCTTCCTGGCAAGTTAAATCAGAATCTCCACCAGAAATAGCTATCTCATAAAGTAAGGTATGCTTCAGGTGTACATTATTATTTATGAATTTCTGAATACATATCGTCATGCTCACCCTCAGTAGTCTACTTTTTACTCACCACTATACATCTTAGCATTAATAATAAGGCAAAGGTCATAGGCATAGCTCTTGTGGTGAGGCTTGGTCTGGTTCAGGGTGGTTGGTGACTGCATCTCCTTAGCATAACAAAAGGAAAAAGAACAATTTGGAAAAATAGTTAAATTCTTCCAAACCCATCCTTGAGTTCCTTGGGGCAATTAGTAACAGAACTACTGTTTCTACAGATGAACGGATAAAGAAGATGTGGTGTATACATAAACAATGGAATACTACTCAACCATAAAAAAAGACAAAATCATCCATTTGCAACAACATGGATGGAACTTGAGGGTACGATGTCAAGCAAAATAATCCAGACAGAAAGACAAATATTGCACTATTTCACTCATATGTGGAAGATAACAAATACATGGATAAGAGAACAGCTTAGCAGTTACCAGAGGGGAAGGGATTGGGAGTTGGCCAAAAGAGATAAAGGGGCACAGATGTAGGATGATGGATAAAAATTAGACTACTGAGGGTGAGCACGATGAAGTGTATTCAGAAATTGAGAAATAATAATGTACACCTCAGGTTACACAATGTTATAAACCATTATGATCTCAATAAAATTACTTGGGAAAAATAAAAAACCCAAAACCAACCAAAAAAGAATAAAAGAGAAGTTGCTAATTGATAAGCATTTATCACCTTAGTCATCACTTTTCCTGTCCAATCTTTGTAGTAAATATCCCGGACTTAGTGGGCAATGTTGTTGTTTCACCCAGATTTCTTGTACACTTTTACGTTTTGTCTGAGAGGTAGGAGCAAGCCCTGAGATGTGCTTTCAGAGAACTGCCCTGGGACCACTGGAGCTGATTTGCTGGCAGATGCAGACAGGAGAAGTGCCTGGAAGTTTACTACTCTGCACCTTGACTGCTGTTAAACAGTGACTGCTGAGTATGCGAAGATGAAAGCTTAGCTTCCTTACCTCTGGTTGGAATACCTCTGAGGTGTAACTCACATTCCAGTTTGTCAGTGGGATCAGGCTGGAGCCTAGTCATTTGGGGGACTCATGCCTGTGGTCACATCTTTGCTTGGTTTCCCCTTTGTTCTCTGACCTGCCTCCCCATTTTAGTACCCATCTCCCCTGGAAGTCCTTCCTTAATGAATCATTTACAAGTGAATCCTGATCTCAGCATCTGCTTTTGGGGAACCAGACCTAAGACACTTATCCAACTACAGGCTGCTGCCATTCAAGAGCTGCTTATTGCTATCCTGCCTTTTTAACATATGGCAAGGCCTAGAGAAATCCCAGATTTCTCTCTGAAATTATTTAACATGAGAAAACAAAAGTAGTTAATTCACAGGAGACAGTCAGTGCAATTGTATCTTCAAAATACGTGAACCTTATTACCTAGTAAAACAAGTTACAACTTTAGACATTGGCTCTTTCATAATGTAATGCCAAGTTCTCTTGAAATGATGATATGATAGGACTGTTCAAACCAGGATATTGGCTTCATTCCTTCATTTGCCAAATTACTCAGGCAGTGTATCTAAGACATAATGCCCTAGGCCATTTTGGGGGGCTTTCTTAGCTTTCTCTGTCGATCATAGTTTGGTTTCGTACTATACACCATTGTTCATTAGGAACAAGTTTAGCGCATTGAGTTTAGAACAAGTGCCAGCCAAACTAAAGTGGAAAATGGAATTCTAGGCCCCAGCTCCTCCCATTCGCTCCCTGTGGATGAGAGATATGTAAGTAATAAGAACCAACTTTGTGAGTAAGTTCCGAGCTCCGTCTGATTACTTTTAGTCGTTGCAACTCGAAAGCATGAAATGAGACTAGGTTTTAGGGAAAATGCTTTTTGCTGCAGCAAGTGAGGTGGTCTCTGCCGACATTCCTCTCTCTAACTGTTCCAATCAGCTTTACCGTAATAGTTTGACAGCATACATGCCAGCACAAGAGCTTGCTGCATATAAAACATGCTTGAGACCAGGCCAGATACATAATTAAAAGATTTCTATTCCGTGGGATTTTCATTCCCACGGATGAGAATTTTAGTTATTTTTGGCATCTTATGGTTACTACACTAATTGTACACTATAACACTTATTCTGAGTTCCCACCGCTTCTTCAGGAGAAGAAATTCCCAAAACATGCAATTTCATGAGTTTTGACAAATGCTTACACCCCTGCAACCACAACCCTATCAAGATATAGGATGTTACCTCTTCTCAGTTACTACCCCTCCTCATAACCAGAGGTAACCAATGTTATGTTTTTTTGTTTGTTATTGTAGTCGTTGAACACAGATTAGTTTTGCATATTCTAGAACTGCAAATCAATGGACTCATATAGTATAGACATTTTTGTGTCCAGCTTTCGCCTAGTATAACCTCTGGGAGAGTCTTCTATGCTGTTGACTACAGCAGTAGTTCATTTCTTTTTATTTTTTAGAAATTTTCCACTTAATGAACATACCAAAATTTGTTTATGCGTTGTCTTGATGTGCATTGGGGTTGTTTAAAGTTTCTAGCTATTATGAATAAAGCTGCCGTGAACTCTCTTATATAAGTTATTGTGGACATGTTTTCATTTCTCTTGCATAAATATGTAGGCTTGCAATTGTTGGGTCACATTGTAAGAATATATTTAATCATATAAGAAACTGCCAAACATATTCCCCAGTTGATTGTACCATTTTACATTCCTAACAGCAACAGATGAGAGTTCGGGTTGCTCTCCAACATAACATAAGATATTGTCAGTGTTTAATTGTAGCAATTCTCATGGATGTGTTATGGTATTTGATTATGGTTTTAATTTGTATTTCCCTTATAACTAACGATGTTTTATATTTCTTAAGGTGCCTCTTTTAGCCAGTCATGTATCCTTTTTGAAACATCTGTTAGCTCAATTTAAAAACCTGAATTGTCTGTCTTTTCGATTATTGGGTTGTAGGAGCTCATTATATAGTCTAGACAAAAATTTTTTTTCAGTTTAGGATCTTATAAATATGTTTACACATTCTTTGACTTGCCTGTTTATTTCATTAATAGAGTCTTTTGGTGAGAAGTTTTTAATTTTGATGAGGTTTATTAATTATTTTTTTCTTTTACGGTTATTACTGTCTATGTCATACTTAAGAAACCTTCATCTACCACCAGATCAAGAATATATTATCCCATGGTTTCTTCCAGAAGACTTATGGTTTTAGGCTTTATGCTTAGATCTGTGATCTGTCCTGAACTAATTTTTATACACGGTATGAGTTAGGAGCTGAACTTCATTTCTTTCCCTAGAGGATATCCCATTGTTTCAACGCTATTTGTTGATAAGAATTTCCTGGGATTTCAGGAAATTCAGCTGAAGATAATGGTAGCTCCTCAGGTCCCTGTCTCCTAAAGCTTCCTCCCCGCATAGTACGAACAATAAAAAAGTTAAGGAAAAAAATACCCCCAAACTATCCTCTCTGCATACCTCGAATACAGAGAATGCTCATAATATCAAAATAACTAGAAAATTTAAAAGCAAAAGCATAAAATTCTAATGAGCAACTGTTACTCTCCTATCCTGCTTCAAGGCTTTGTGGCAAGAAAAAGCGAGCCAAGAAATACTGAGGGAAGAGAGAAGGGAAAAAGTGATGACCCTAAAATTGATCTTAACCACAACCAAAAAGAGTAAGTCCACCCTAACTCTGAAAAAAAATTGTAAAAAAAGAAGCATTCATGTGGGACAGAGCGTGATCTGCAGGGAGAGGACGTGAAAGTATGCATGACCTGAAGTGGTGGTCTTTGAAACATAGATTCTGGAGAAGAAAATGGCAAACAGAAAAGAAGAAGTGTCAATCGGCAATGAGATGAGGAAAGAGAAAAGAAGCAAAGGGAGAAGAGTCGGAGGAGTCCTGCGAGACCAAAGACAAGAAAAACATTAGGAAACAATTTCATCTCCCTCGCCACAAGAAATAACCCACTAAAGAATCTAGACTTTGCTCCACTGAATGAAGTTAGTGCCATTGAAGTAGGAATCTTGTAAACCCCACACCACAAACAGGAAGAGGAAAAAGGAAATACATCCATATAGAGTCGTGAAAAATTAGAAAATGAATTCCAACATGCTTTCATGAGTGAAAATTCTCCCCTCAAAAAGAAAAAACTCCATGAAGCAGAATCAGTTGATACTCCCTCAGAATGATAGTTTGCTTTGTAGTTTACAGATTAGAAGGGATTTACTATTTAGTACTACTATGGTCTGAAAGTTTGTGTCCCCCTAAAACTTATATGTTGAAATCCTAACCCCCAAAGGTGATGGTATTAGTAGGTGAGGCCTTTGGGAGGCGATTAAGTCGTGAAGGTAGAGCCCTCATGAATGTGATTAGTGCCTTTATAAAAGAGATCCCCAGCCCTTCCACCATGTGGGATATAAGGAGTCAACGATTCTGCAACCTGGCAGAAGGTCCTCACTCGACCATGCTGGTACTCTGATCTTGGACTTCCAGCCTCCAGAACTGAGAAATAAATTTCTGTTGTTTATAAGCTACCTAGTCTGTGATACTTTGTTACAGCAGCCTGAATGGACTAGAAAGGGTCTTTTTAGCTATCCCACAGTGATCCCAGCAGCCTCTGAGGGACTGCAGCCCACACAAAGGCTAAAATATGATATGTTATGGGAACTACTCACTTTGGGTCAGATTGGGCCACTAACAGGGCCTGGTGGTCCAGCTTGGATAATGTCTAGGAGGAGGGAAACTGAGGTGTAAGGCAGATTTCTGGGTTTGGAAAGGGATGGGTTTAGCCCAATTCCCTAATGCCTTACACTCTTGAGGAGTTAATGGATGTGGTGAACAGGAGACAAATGACCTGGGGTGGGATGCAGCCCATACCCCTTGTAAGGTGTTCCTCCTTTCCCCATGTTGTGAGAAGCCCTCCTGCCTGGGAGCTTGTTCTTTGGAAAGTACTGGGCCCAAAGTGGCCACAGTCAAGTCAAGCACTCCTGCCACACTGGACTGGTTACAGGGCCCTTACTTGGGGGAGGGGAACCATGCTACATCTACTTTTTCATCTGTCTGGATTTATTATTATTTTGCAGTCTTAATGAATAACGATTGTCTACAGTGGGAATTTTTTTTTTTGATTTTAATAGTGTCCTTAGTATTTACTCTTTTAACTAATTTTTGCATATCTTAGTCTCTAATTTTCCATTGGCTCAGTTAATACAATATATGCTACATTATATTTTCTGGGAAAAGAATTAGGTTTGGTTATGTTGGGCTTTAAAAAAAGGGGAGAAAAATATATGTCATTATGATTAGGTACTAAATACCAAATATTTTCTAACAGTGATGTCATTTTTTTTCCTACTGAAAATCTGGTTGAAGGACTAAATGAATGACTGGAAAAGACTTTGATACTGGAACCCAATTCAAGGACTACAGGAAGAATTATTACACAGATGAAGATAAGATTTTACGTAAAATAGACTGGGAAGATTTCTACCTAAGAGAATTTAGAAAATTGTTCTACTGCTAAAATTTGAAAGACACTCATATATTTTAAGAGAAAGATATAAACCTAGGTTGTAAATGATAAGTGACTGTGGATATAATATTGGAAATTGTAACATAACACTTCCAAAGGCAAACCAAAAAATGGTTTTCATATGGTCTGAGAGTACATGACTATTTACTAAGAATGTGTCAGCATTATGTAATACTGATGCAAGAACAGCCTCCTTCCTGTATTTGGAGGACACAATTGCTCAAATCACTTAGCAATGTATTCTTTAAGGAAGGAGGGCTATTTAACTCAGGGTCATATTGCCTAATTAACTATTACTATTGTCTAAACACCTTATATCGTGTAGGAGTGCCTATCTTCTTAAGCTGATTCAACATATGTTAAACAACCAAAACTGAAAATCTATTAGAATGTAAACACTTAAGGGTTGGGTTTTTCTTGTTTACCCCTGTAACATCAGTGCCAGCACAGTGTCTGGAACCTAGGAGGCATGCAATAAAATTGTTTGGAAAAAACAAAGAAGGCTTACATTCAGCTGCTATGGTTTTCCTGTTTGTATCTCCATTACCTGGCACCTACTAGGATTTAAATGAGTGCTTATTGAATTAAGTCCATAACCTGCTTTCCATGAAAGGGTGAGCTAGAAACTATAAAATTAAAACAGAAATGTATCATAAAATGTCAGGGGCTGCTGGACAAGAAAGCCATATTTTTATGGGAGCCCTAAGATATGACTTTATTCTGAGTATTGCTCTGAACTCCCTAATCCTATTGACGCTTTTAAATAATCATTGAATTTAATCTTTGCTAATAAAGGCCTACTTACTAGTATTCTGAAATTATTTTGATGATATTTTCCAACCCACAATTGTACATCTACTAAAATTAATGTTTTTATACCTGATTTGCAATGCTATTTTAATGAGAATGGAGATGTGGATTTTGAGGGATCGCTTCCACTCTTGTGGCTTCAAAGACCACCTATAAGCTGATTGCTCTTCCATCTGTGTCTTCAATTTCCACTTCTCTCAAACTCAAACTCATAGATCCTACAGACAAGTAGACATATTCACTTCCATTCCTCAGGAAACATACCAGATGTGCCCAAGACAGAATCAACTTTCTTCCTCCAACCTGTGCTCCAGGGTCTTGTATCTCTGTGCCAATTCATGGCTTCAACAATTTCCCCAAGCTAGTACTTTTCAATATCTTTTCAATATTTCTCTCTAGATTACCCTCCACTGTGTGTATTGTAAAATATATTAACAAGGAGTAATGTGGTTCAGAGAAAATGAGGAGACCCAGGCTTCAACATGAGCTTTACCAATCATGGCCATCACAGTCTGACACATGCACATAATCACGCTGCTCCAAGATTTATTTATCGGAAACAGCTGGTGTTGGAGTTGATAATTGCTAGACGTCTTCCCAATTTAACATTGACAGCTTGAAAATCTCTCTGGGGATGGATCAACATCTGACTTCATTTTGTTGTCAAATATAGTTGATAGTGAAAGCCCATGTTTATAGTAAATTGTAAAATATTTATTAATGAAAAGGAAAATCTCTAAATCCTCTTCTGATCTCTGGGTTTTGGACTATTTTTGCAGTTTCCTCTTACTTGATGATTCCTCTCATTCTGATGACCATGGCTTCTTTTCTCTAATTATTGAAATTTACCATTCCTTTTAGGCTTGAGTTAACCTCTGTCATGAAATCTTAATTATTCAGATCTTCTCTGAGACTTCTATGCCACAAATAATCTCTATTATTTAAAAGGCACTTATTGTGTACCACGTTATATTAAAGTTATTTGTAACCATTTTTGGATGATAGGCTTTTGAATGCGGGGGTTATGATATATGTACCTGTGGATGCTTCACAGCAAAAGAATAATTTACACAAACTAAGAATTGATTCAGTAAAAAAGGATTCATTGGGTAGTTTTTGTTTTTTTCCAGGGATGGCTGGATGGTCTTATTTAGTCTCAGTTATAGCCATTTTTCCTTACTTATTCCTTTCTGTAAATTATGGCCTGGATCTGTTGGGCAGCTTGCTAGGATGAATGGTGTGTCATTTGCCACAGAATTGAGTGCTGGTGAACATATGCTCTGAAACCGGAACGTAGCCTAATTGGTCTGTCCTCAAAATAGATAGAGCTACCATGTCATAGTTACCAGAAATGTGACAAAGAATCTTTGACCAAACTCTAATGTGGCTTCTAGCAGCCTAGGGCTGTGTCCCTTGAATGACCCAGGCCCCCTTGAGTTCCTGTCTGGAAAAACTCAAGGCAGCCAAAAGAATTTCCATTTGTTCCAGCTAACACCTGAGAATAGGCCCCAGACCTCTCTGTCTTAGGGCACTTATTAACAAAAACAAACAAACTTACTATTGTAAATTTTTCCTCTGTTTCTTTGAGATGTATATGTATCTCCTACAACGAAGGAGTGTCTTTCTCAAGGACTTGAAAGCCATTCCTTTAAAATGTAATCATCAGGAAGGATAGGGCCCCTGTCTCCTTGTCTCTGTGGGAGGGTGGGAGCCTAACTTCAATAAGTGCAAGTTAACAGGCACAGACGCTTAAAACATTGACCAAAGCTCTTACTCCGGTTTTTGTAATTTTTCACTTCCTTGACTCTGTTGGAGCTTCTGCTCATTCCTCCTCCCTACTCTTTCTCATTCTCCTTTTAAAACACCTAGTCACCATGCACAAATGGAAGTAGAGCTTAATTTACACTGGACTCTTCTCTACTGCAACTGTAATCACTAAGTCAAATCTGTCTTTACCGCTTTAACTAGTGTCCAGCTTTATCTTTGACAACTGTTATGTAACTTGTGAAACACAGTTTGCTTTCTTGCTGTTTAGAGATCCACTGAGAGAGAATCTTCATTTTTGCCCTCTATTGCATGGTCCTTTGCAAATACTAAGTGTCTATGATGACCATAGTTTTAGATCTGTCCTGTTGTCTAGACATTATCAGTCTGGTTAACTGCCAGTTATGCATTTGCAGAACTCTGAAATATTGGATGTAAAAACATTTTCTCTCCCGTTTAGTGATCATCAGGACCATCATCTGACATTATTTAACAAGTGGTTCTGTACATGTTTTTAAGGTCTGTAAATCCTTTCTGGTTTGGAAGCCGATTGTTTTAGTGTCCATAATTATTCAGGTTATTTGTTATAGTTACAGGGTATTTAGATGACTATTTCATCTCTAAAACCCAATAGGAGACTATTTATAAACAAAATAAACTGAGATTTGTTTTGCCAAGAAAAATATATGCATTTTGCAATTTTTAATAACATGACCCTGTGTACATTAGATTTTTTTTTTTCCTTTGGTGAGGAGGTAAGCAGAATAGAACTTGTTAAGTGTTAGGATTTATGATAATAACAGATAGTATTTATTATTTCCTATTATGTGTCAGGAATTTTATGTGCATTATATTTAATCCTTACAACAAAACTGCAAGGTAGGCAATACCTCTCCAACTTCAAAATGAAGGAAACGAGACTCTGAAAGACTTTGTAATACAGAATTTAAACCTGTCTGTGTCATTGATGAATCTGGGCCCTTTCTACTGTACCACGCTCCTTCCCGACTAGTGTGCAGTTGATGGCTTGGAAAAGAAAAATATTTTTGCTGGACTATTTTTACAAATTTGCTGGTAGAATCAAAAGCACTGCAAAATTTAAAGGGAGGTCCCCAACTCAAACTTGCAAAAAAATGAAAATGTGCTGTTGCTTAACAAATACAGCCAAAATAATTTCAAAAATAATTTAACCAGGTTCTCTGGTGACTTCGTCTGCTCCAAATGTTGTAGAGTTCCATGATTGCGGAGAAAAATGAAAACTTGGCTGTTCTGCATACTTAGAAGGAAGAAATTGTATACTATTTTTAATATTGCAAAGAATTTGCCTGGGAGGTTCATTAGAATTACATAAAGAAAGGAAAAGACAACTGTACAAAAGAAATTGGCATGAAAATATAGTAAGACCAAAAATCCCCTCCATGAATAGAAGTGAAATATTCAACTTGTTAAATTACACCTCTTTGATGTCTTGCAATTTGTTTTTATTTATCTTCTTGTCAGATTTGCTGCCAAGGTAGAAATAACTCTCTGCCTTTTTTTTCGGTGTGTTATTACTTATTTTTGACTCTGCTGTGGCTTCCAACTATATGTAATTAAACCGTACTAAATCATGTAGGAAATCATGAATGTACCACACAATGAAACTATTTTGCCTATTTGATAAAATACATTGTTTCCATGTAAAGAACTTCTAGTCTTGTGAATTAAATGTGTATTGTTATCAGGGTTTACTATATAGTTCATAAGGTTAAAAATGACATAAGCATATTTTTAAATCAGGAACTAGATTTCCTGTCTCTGAAAGCTTCTAAATTACTGCTAACAGGGCTTAATCTTAAGGATCAGATTAAATTTAGAATCTGTAGTAACAACTCTAATTGAATTTAGAATTAAACATAATTCTATACAATTGTAGAACCTCTCATTTTTGTTTTGTAGGGAAGGAAAAAAATCTTTTTCCTGTACTCCTCTTCGGTTCATTGACTGAGGCCCTATGAATCAGACTGGTAAAAGACAGATTATCAAGAGAAAAATGAATGGAATTGTATTAACATGTGCATCATGCATGTACCCCTGGGAGCATATAGGCTCTTAACTCTGCATTGCTGGAATTTTTTTTGAGTGGTCTCAGATTGAACTTTAAAAGACTCTTGAGGTCAGAAAAGCCAAGCCAAGGACTTACCATCAGATTTTGCCTGCAATATCTACAGATTTGGGTGGACTCCTCTCTTCTCGAGGTCCCCCCCAAAATTTTGAGTTTCCTTGCACCTGCCAGATAAGTGAGCTTCCTTACTTACCAGGTAAGATTGCTGGAATCTCTGTGAACAAGGTACCAGGCCAATATTTCCAAGTGACTTTATTCCAGAAACTCCCTTATTCCTCAAAGGCAGTATTGGCATATCAAAGCCTGTATGTTTCTCTAAAATATGACATCCCAGTCAAAGCCTTCGTAAGATCATCAATGTTTCCAATTGTGTCCTGTTATAAGGAGAACAGATTCTTATTGAACTTATGCAAATAAGCATATTGCCATGAAATAACCATACTCACTCACTCACTCACTCCAAATTCTGGAGGGATCAGGTAGGGAGAATAAGATAAATGTTTCAGTCTGCTGACAAAGGTATAATTGCACCAAATTGCTCTAAGTCATAGGTAGCATAAGAGAAAAGAGGAAAAGATTTCCTTAAATCTGAGAAAACAGAACATTAAAAAAATCAACATTATTTCAAAAATAGTCATAAAAAATTATAATCACCCTCATCAGTTCATACAGTCCTGTGTAATCAATTTTTTTTAATCTTCTTTAGCAGTTCTATGGGGTTATCAGTTTCTCTGCTAGAAGTCTGTAATTTTTTAAGCAGTTCAGTTTTATGATCTGAAAGTATCAGAAACCTGCATTCCAGAGTAAGTGTTAGAGTCCTTTCCATAAATCTCTCTGAAGATGAGACATATTTGCAAAAGTAAAAAGCATCAGAGTAAAACAATAACGGTCTGTAAACAACAAAAGACTGAAAAATGGAAATTGACAAAGAAAATTGGTTAATTTGGTGACATACAACACTTTAAAGTAATTACAGAATTATGCCTGATAACAAGGACAGATCAAAATTTTAGGAATGTTATATAATTTTTAAAAACACTTATGTCAGTAGCATTTGCCCACATAATACCATAGGTCCCTTTGAAACAATGTTTAGTTATCCATTTAACTATGGTGACAATTAAATATTTTTAGGCAAATCCAGAGGATTAAATAGCTGTAAGACTTTAGCAGCTGTGATTAACGGCTTGATAAACAATACAGGAAATTTATTTTGATAAAGCATAAAATCCCTACTCTTCTGCTAGACAACTTAAAGAAAAAATTTTCCATAATCTCTTTACCAAGAGCAGACTAGAAGTTCAGGAAAATTATCTTTTGAGAGAAAAACCAAATTTTAATTTCTGCACCAGCTTATTTTTATCATTAAAACTCATTTACTTTAATATTAGTCAACTTGACCAGCATAAAACTCCTTTCAGAATTTCTCCTTCAGAAACTTCTGCAACTTTCTTTTTACCTTCAGAATTTATCCCATGCTTTCTTTCTTCCTTTCTAGTACTTTAGGACAAATTTATCTTTCTTAACCCAACAAACCATTCTTTATACCTTCTTTACCAAAAACATACATTTTACTTTCCTTAGCTACAAAGCTGTTTTCCTTATCAATTTCCAGTAACTTTAATTACCTATGTTAATTTGAATTTGAACCCTTACAGATCCTAGTAAAAACTAAAAAGTCAGCAACTATGAGAGGTCTTTTATATCAGCATTCTAAACACGTTTCATAATTTCTGGAAATATGCCACTTTACAGTAATAGACCCAAACACTTTTAGGCTCTCTGCAATAAGAAGCCAAAAGTAGACAAACTTACACTTAATAATTAATGTCTGGTATCTTATTTGGAAATGATCTAGCCACTCAATGAATTTTATCATTTAAATTAACCTAGCAAAACTTCAAAGTTTAAGGTTACCAAAAAGATTTTGGAAGTTTTTTTAAATACACATGCCATAAACTATAATTATTACTAAAAGTTTATCTATAAACTCTTATTTCACTTATATCTAAATCATTTGTTCCGAATAATGATGTTTAGATTACCCACGAAAACTTTGATACATTAGACAAAATTAGTATCATTTAAAGCTATTATTTTACTGACAAATTTCTGACAGACAATATGAGCTTATTTGGCTAGTAAACCCAAGCTGCATGTCTGTATCATATTCAAATACCAAGAACTCTGAGGACACGCTTTTCCAATTAGAACAACAAGCTTAAACTTTCATTAAACAAAGATTACTGTATATCATGTTAACTTAAAAGACATTAGGTTAATTTTTATTACATTTAGAATTTATGTAAGTGCTTACTTTAAGCCAATTAAACAAAGCTCTTAATTTTGGCCATACCATCCGGAGGTAAAATATCAAAGATATATAACATACATACAGACAGTCATACACAGAGTCTCCACAGCTATTGTTTCAAAAATTACTGCCATGAATCAGGTACAGTAATACAAAGCTTACCAGTTATGAATCCAAATTTTGTTTTGAGACTTTTTACTAATATTTGTGGAGAAGACACTCAACATGCTCGATTTTTTGGCAAGGGCACCCTTATGGCCTTTTTTTTTTTTTTGGCCCTTTCCCTTTTTTCCCTTCAGTCTTAGGAATTAGTGATGAGCTAGACAGTCCCCAGAGGATTTGCATGCTCTTTGAGATAAGGAAAATGAGTGGAACCTCAACCACCTCTAGAGCTGCTTTTCCAACCTTAAAATGATTTTTTAAGGACAGTTGCTCTTGATTTCCCGGAAACTGGGTTGTAACTCAAATGACAGTATAGGTTGATCTACCTGTCCAGCTACATCATAAAGGCACAGAGAAACTCCTCAAGTTTTCTCCAAAATGGAGTTTCTGGGGCATAAAACATCCAATTGAAACTGTTTCCAATTAAAATGCACACAAGGGGTGAGTCTCCGGGGATGTTTTGGGCGTTCCCCATGGCAGTAAAGCCAGTGTCTGATGCACAGTGGGCCAGAGAAAGAGTGCAGAGTCAGACTGCAGGCATTGATATAGTTATAAGACCTAGCCAAGTCCCGCTCAGCCCAGGCACTTAGTCCCTGAGCCAGCACAAGGTGAGTCAGGAAGCAGGAACAAAGGCCTGGAGTTGGCTGTGAGCTGGGGCTCCCAGTGCCAAAGTTGAGAGTTAAGTCCCTGGCAAAGGGTTTTAAGCTTTCAATTTTACAGAAGGTCCAGGTTCTGTTCAGGTCCAGTCGGAACTTAACCTCGACTTGGTGACAACAGAGGAGGTGACAAATGAAACAGACAAAGAAAAGAAAAGAGGAGACCAGGCCTCACCCTCATGGCCTCTTCCTGAGGGTTATCAAGATAAGGGTCACACAAATTTCTCATGCCAGGGCACACAAAACCGGCAGGACAGTTCACAGAATAAATCACAGGTCTCTGATCCTCATAACTGACTCAGTAGGTGCCTAAAATACTCAACGAGTCAAGCGCCAAGAGAGGGCACCCCACTTAGGGTCACCAAGGTGATCAAGTCCAGAAACCAGAGTGGGAGTTTCCAGGGGTGGAGCCTTTGACACTTTAAAGATTTCTTTGTTTCTCAGTTGCAAAGATCAAAAGGAGCCCCAAATGGCCACTGTAGCTTCAAGAGACATGAAAGAAAATGGTCTATTACCTTGAAATCTCCCCTGAACTTAGGGCACCATCCTACCTGTTGTTCCTCCTGTGGGTTCCATTGTCCCTCCTGTGGGGTTCCTATACCAAGGGGTGATGGGGACTTCCCCCTGCATTGCATCCCTTGTATATCTTCCTTATTATGCCTGGCAGTAATAGGTGCCTGGTGAATGGTCCCAGAGGTAAAAGAACAGAGAAAAACAGTAAAGAATTTTCCACCAGTCTCGGGGACATTCTAGCTAATTGCATCCTGGAGCCATTCTCACAAGAAGGGGTTCTCATACTCGACCGAAGGTTAGAGTTTGGTACTTTCCTTGAACCAGAGTCCCAGTTGGGACTTTCCCATGGTTCAGAGTGTGGTCAGGAGCCATAGGAAGGGATCCCAACCCAGCCTTAGGAAACGAAACCTGCCACGGGAGTCTTGGAGTTTGGCGACCACCCTAAAGACTTAAGTGGTCAACCTGCGCCCATATAAAATTTATATATTAGAGATAGCATTAGGAAGGAATGGATTAATTCATTCTTCATCACCCTCAGGCTTAAGGTATTGATTCTCTTCGTGTTGAATGCCATAGTTTGCCCCATAGAGTAGCCATGGGCAGCAAACTTGGATTCATACAGCTTTCGAGAAGGTTGCCTATGGAGAAGTGAATTTAGATCCATCCTTGAAAAAGAGAAAGGCACAAGGAAGAAAAGTGCACTTACTAGAACTTCAACTCACAAGCCAGTGAAGCAAGATGCTTATACGGGGCACTGGAAGATATGATGCAGGCTCGGTGAGCCAAGGAGCCAAAAGAAAGATTTCTTGGGCTCTTAAGTTCTGATAGTAGTGCTCCTTTATTCGGAGAATAGCGTGGAGACAGGGCCCATGAGCAAGACTTTATTAATAGGTCTTGGTCTTATAATATTGGATAGGAAAGTATTCCCAGCCAGACATTTTAAAACATACTCAAAATTGATGTAACCTGTTTATAAAGAAAAAAATCAGCTCAAGAATTCCAACCTTTGTAATCTTATCAATACTTAGATTTTTACATTACATCAATTCAATGGTAACCTGAATCAGGGTCTTAAGGCTAGTCATTATTTTTTTGCACGTGTGTTTCCTTTTTAATTTGGCCTTTTCATAGGTACCAATAAAAATTATAATGAGAGCTCTCACAAATTTTTTTCCTCAATTTAGAAGTTTTCCCAATTTAAATGATCCATTGTCTCACCACATTGACAAGTAGGATTTTAACAGTCACTCAACAAATAAGCTTAACCATGGACACAAGAGGCAGCCCCAAAAGAGATCCAGAAAGTTCGGTCCCCAAAATAAGAAAGTAAAGGCCTTCATTGCACAGCAAGCAACAAAGGTTGAGACAACAAAGGCCCCTTATGAAAGCAATTGGGATCCCTTATTACAAACTCCTCTGAGAGCTGACACAGCTGGACAAACAGAGTGTGTCTGGGAACCTCAGTCTACTTGACTGGCTGCCAAGATGCATGCCGGAACATGCATCCTCTGGTGGCAGAGACCAGAAAGGTCACAAAGCCAAGATCTCAAGACATAGAACAAGACTAAAGGCCCAGACAATAGACTTATAGAGATCCCTGTGTCTTAGGACAGATGACAAAAAAAGACACAGACAAGGAAAAATGCTATCTCTGGGAGGAAAAGGATCTACAACCAATGAGTACTCAACCAAATCCTAGAGTCACTGAGTCCAAGAAGCTAGCCTCACCCAAATTTTCTCCTGCTAATCTAAATTTAGAAAAGTGAAACCGGCAAACAGTTATTGATGATTAAGTATCTACATACTAAAGTTTTTTCCTTTTTGTAATTACTGATTACAGCTTTTAGCTGTTTAACCCACCCATTGTTAACTGTGCTGCTTAGGCCATATGCTATCTGACTCCCACTAGGCTCCTTTTGATAACATCTCCCTGGAGCCTGGGTCACCATGGTAATGGGTGTGTGAGCTGTTTCTCAGGAATTAGAACTCCTTGTCCACTTCAAGCAGATTGAGACCACCAACTCATCAACTGGGCCCACACAGATGTCTGATAGGAGACCTTTTGACATCAAGAGGCTGAAAACTCCACCCTTAGATCATGCTAATGCTGCCATTTTGTGAACATGGGTCCTATGAAGAGGCTTGAGGTCTGACTACACTTGCACGGATGATCAATTACCTCCCCTCTCCTCATCACCAATCACCTACATCCACATTCCAGATCACCTTGCCTCCTATCCCATAAATATCCCTGAGTCCCTATTTTTGGGGAAGCTAATTTGAGGGCCATGCTCTCGCTTCCTCACGTGGCTGCCTTGTGAGCAAACTCTCTCTCTGCTGCAATCTTGTTGTCTTGGTGTTTGGTTTTCTGGGTGGTGGGCAAAAACGAACGTGGTTTGGTAACAAAAGCAAAAAAGAACTCACCACTCTTACTTCCACTGGACTGTGCAGGCAGGGATCTGGGAGACTGACATGGTAAGAACTCTTACCTCTTGCTGGCTCTTGTCAGGGGACCAGGATCTCAGCTGCAGCAGTCCAGGAGCAAGGAGTGTCCAGTCAGTGAAATTTTATCCTGTCCAAGTGGCCAAACTGTAGGGGAGGAAGACATTTCCTCTACCAACTCTAGGTCCTTTGGGCTGGACAATGAATTAAATTCACATGAGACAAAATAGCAAGAGAAAATTAAACAAAGCTTTATAACATGTATACATGGGAGAGACCCAGGTAAGCTGTGTAACTCACAAAAATGGCAGAAGCTCTCACCTTAAATACCATTCCCAGCTAAAGACAAAGGAAGATATTGGGGGTGGGGAAGCCAGTTATGAGATTACCAGAAAAGCACAGTAAACAAGAGTAATGTTATATGCAGATTTAAGTCCTTGCCTTCTGCATTGATAAGAGTTTCTAGAGATAAGGTCATCCCCCCTTCTTCCTGGTACAGAGAGAAATAAACCTTTACAGATGGAGATTTCCCTTGCAAATGTAAATGTCTCTTACAAAGGGTAACTTCTGCTTTTCAGAGTTTCTCTCATGTCTGCAGTTTTTAAATGTAACCTGCCCAAAATAATCCTCATGCCAAAGAGACGTATCTTGGGGTGGTGAATTCCAGTCCCCCACAGTGTCAAGTCTTGAGAGGAGGATAAGGTGTGAAATTCAACAGTTTGAACACTATCAGAATTCTATTAATTTTGACGTTTTCTAGCTTACTTATTTCTTCTTTCTCAGACTTTGAGGAGTGATATAACTTTCTATACTTCATATAAATATAGTTTCCTAAACCACAAAAGAATCAATTTCAGTCTTATCAAGTTACTATGCAGGAGACAAATACCTAGACACCTAACTGGGGCCTGTATGGACCTTCAAAATCTGATCTAGCCCAACCTCGTCATCTTTTTACCAATTCACTCACAGAAAACTTACCATGCATTTGAAGAGACAGGTATAAATACAAACAGAAGATAGAGATTAATTTTATCTCAGACTGAATAAGAAAAAGAGTCTATATTTGAGCTGGGCTTTAAAGGGATGGCTAAAATTTCAATAAATCTTGCTAGGTGAATACAATCCTAGGTGGAAGAAATTATATGAACAAATTTTTGTATGATATTTTGGCAAGATATCAAGTTTCCTGGTATGATTTGTTTTCAGAGTGGTTGTGAAGGTTGGATAAAGAGAAGTATTACCCAAGATTAGTCATAAAGAGCCTTGAAAATGTGCTCAGAAGTTACAACACTGTTCTATTGTTTCCAGAAAACGATCAATATTTAGAATGAGGAGAATGATAAGACTAGATCTGTGCTTTTTCAAGTTTTTTTTTAAACTCTATCGTTTTCTAAGACTATACAGTTTATTTACTAGGTTTATTATTTATTCTCTCTCTCAACATCTACAAGAACAAGATTTTTGTCTGACTTTTTAAAATAATGTTTCCAAATGGCTAGCACATGCCTGGCAGAGAGTAACTGATGAATATTTGGTGAACGAATAAATGGATGCATGCTTTGGGGAGTTAATACTGGAGATTATCTGAAGGACACATTGTCAGGAGATCCTACTTTCATTTAATCTCAAACTTGGCTGGTCTGCATAATAATTCTTAAACACACATCCTACATTTCCTTCTTGCTAATCCTCTCCCTTTTACCTAGAGTATTTTCTGTGGCCCAACCCTTCTCTTCACCTATTTGAATCTCACCTATGAGAAAGAATGGCACTAGCATCACAGACCCAGGTCTAAATTATGGTTTTTTTTGCTTCCACAAGACAGTTACCTCCCTGTGTGTAAAATGTGTATAAAAATAATGCTTCATAGAATTGCTATGAGAGTAAAATGAGAAGACCTATAAAATTCCTAGGAAATTGTCCCACGTATTATTGTTCTTGTTAGTGCCATCAAGTGGAGTACACAAGTGCCTTTTGTACAGCAGAGGGGAGCCCTGCCTGATCTTTTTGCACCATCCTCTCACCTTCTGGCTCTGTATCAGACAATGCTCAGCTACTACTCATAGTTCATGACCAATTTTTCAGGAAGTGGGTGACCAGCTCCTTCTTCCTAGTCTGTCTCTGGAAGATCCGCTGAAACCTGTTTACCATGAGTGACCCTACTGGAGTTCAGTGGCATAACTTTTAGCATCACAACAACACGTAGCCACCACAGATCACACTGACAGACGGGCAGTGTGGTTCCCTGACCAGGAAATGAACTGGGGCCATGGCAGTGAAAGCACCAAATCTTAACCACTAGACCACCACCGATATATTATAGTGGCTCACTAAATATTAGTTTCCCTCACTTTCCATTTTTCAAGAACTCAAGTTTCCATCATATCCTTAAAGTCTTTTCTAACCACTGGAGCCCATAGTTGTTTCTTTCACTTCTAAAGCATATACTTCTCATACACTCTGCCATCATATTTCACTTGTAGCATCTGAAATCTTGCTAATGCAAAGCCATGTACTGCCATGTATTCTAGTTGTTCCTGAATGTGCGTGGCTTCAAGGAGTTACCACGTCTGATTCTTTTTTGGTGTTCTACTCCAGCTACTAGCATATTACCTCATGAATAATAAATGTTCATATGTTGTGAGTTTGCCTGCATTGTACTACTTTGTATTTACTCTTCCCTACATTTTATTCTTTCAATATTACTTAATGATAATCTACTAAGTCTAGGCATTGGGGGTAAAACTAGGTAAAGGGAACATATTTTCTCTCTCTCATGAAATTTATAATGCCATATAATAAAGTTTTATTTTGTAACAACTTACTCCTACAGCTAACATCATCACTTTGTACTATATACAAAAGATTCTTTGGAATGTTTGCCATGAAATTCCAATAAACTTGGACCTTGCTGAGTTTTTATCTGAAGGACAACATAAGAGAGTTGGATTGTGTTATTATCAATTTTTTTTGCATCTGTTTGCTGCCCTCATCATGTAGATTTCAGATCTTTTGGGCTATTAAGTATTTTCAGTGATGCTGGTTTTACAGTCTCATAGATGTGGGATTATTATGATTTTTATTAACCAAGCCTTAAAATTACTTAAATATGAGTATTTCCCAGATCTAATTCTGTCATATGTAAGTTATTATCCTTATTCTACACGCTATTAGTGTGTGTATATACATATATACATTTGTGTGTGTTTATATTATATAAATTTATGCATATACTTATTTAATATTGCATGTTTATAATTTGCCATTTTTTCTTTAAATTATGAGCTTCTTGAGAACAAGGATTCTGTTACTTACTTTACAAATCACTTTAGTTTTCACATTTTAATGTCACATTTGAGATGGACTGTCATTTCCTTATAGAAGTTGATGATAATGAATGACAACAGAAAATTTATTTTTTCTCTTACTTTAGGATCAGTATTTTAGCTCTGTACTTGGAGTAAAGAACATGAAGATGAGTATGAATGTTTATTCTCAAATATATATTTCTCAGTGTTCATTTTGAATCTAAAATCTTACGGCTATGTTTCTTTTATTGTATTATGTTTCCATATATTTGCAGAAAATTAGAGAAGCAATCAAAATTGTTTTAAATTTAGATTACAATAAAGTGGAAGCACTCTCTAATTTTTTAATAAAAGAAGAGAAATTCACTTCTGCTCTTTTTTAACCAGGTTGTAACATATACAAAACTGTGCTTTGAAAAATCTTATTATATGATAGTATTAATATCCCAATTTCTTCCAATTACCTTTAAATAAATCCAAGTGAGATAAATATTTTGCTGCTTGACTTACATTTTTGAAACAACTGCAATAAAAATCTCCAAGAAAGAATAACGATTAGGTGTTTTAAATGATAACATTGTATATATCTTCTGACATTTGGCATAAACATCAACTATTCTATCAAGAAATTAATGTAAAACTATATTTGAAGACTTTTTATTTCATCACCTATTTAAATACTTAGAAAAAAGGGCAGAGTCTTTAAAAATAAATCCTGTAAATTGTCCTCTCAAAATTATGTACAAAAGCCTCGTGTGTATATATATGTACTTATGAGTCTATCTATCTATCTACATTTCTTTTGTGAGCTGGTCTATGGTTTTCATCAGACCCTGAAACAATTTCTAGAACCTCTGCCTTAGGAAAAGCTGGAAAATTTGCAAAGATTAAAAAAATTTTAACATCTGGGATAAGGAGATTGAGATAGTGAATTAAGAAAAATTTCACTGATTAGCAAGGAATAAAAGTAGACCAAATATTTTGGATATTCAGTTATGATCTCCTTGATTTTCTATTGTGCTTGGAAAAGAAAAAAAAAAAGCACAGAATTATAGTAAAGAGAAACCATATGAAACAAAGAAATCTCTAAAGTCATATGAAAAAACTCTTCTTATCTAATGAATTTCTGTTAAATCCAACCACAGCAGAGAGGTTTAAGGCAGCAAAATATATTTCCCACAGTAAAACTGGATAAAATTCAACAGGCTTCTTTTCAGCGAGAAGAAATTGAAGGGTTTTTTTTTTTTTAACACATAAGACAAATACCTGAAATTATACTAAACACAACTGAAAGTAACCATTTTTGAGAAGATACTAACTTATTCTTGGGCATTTACGCAGCTATAAACTTAGCTATGAATTATATATCAGAGTTTTAGATAAAAAATTGATATTAGCATGGATGGACCTTGAGGGTATTAAGCTAAATGAAATAAGTCGGAGGGAGAAAGTCAAATACGATATGATCTTACTCATAAGTAGAAGATAAAAAGAACAACAAAGAAACACATAGCAACAGAGATTGGATTGGTGGTTACCAGAGGGGAAAGGAGGAGGGGGCAGGGTGAAAGGGGTGATTAGGCACACGTTTGTGGTGATGGCTTGTAATTAGTCTTTGGGTGGTGAACATGATGTAATCTACACAGAATTCGAAATATATTACGATGTACACCTGAAAGTTATATAATGTTATAATCCAACGTTATTGCAATAAAAAATAAAAAATTGATATTAATGAACTTTTACTTTTATGCTATTAGAAAGTATAAAAGACTAGATCAAAAATTAAGAATTTGAAGACTAATTTCCCTCCTCCCAAGAAAAGTTCTGCTCTGATTTTCCAGGCTGTTATAATCAGGCAGGGCTCCTTGCCTACCTTTGTGCCTTCTCTTATTCTTTCTTTGATAAACATTTATTGAGTGTTAACCCTTTGCCAGACATTATGTTAGATGCTAATGCCATAGTGATAAAGGAGAAATTCTGCTTTCAAGGAGATCAGTCCAGGGCACAGACAATAAAACATGCAATTACAATGCATCACTGTAAGTGCTAGAAGAGAATATTGTGGATAATTGCAGGGATTTGGGGAACATGGATGAGAGAAATTTAGACCCCAGTTAGAAGAAGTAGTGACTGGCAGTGGATGTGTCATGGCAGACATCTGGTAGGAGGTGGCGTTTGATCTGAGTTTGAAGAATTAGAACGCCTGGCCAGTTGAGAAAGGGAATGAATTCTCAGGAAATGGAAAAACACACAAATACAAGGCAGCATGAAGTATATGGTAAATTAGAAAATTGTGCGAATGACTGGAGCCTAGGATGTGGATGGCACAGTGGCAAATTGGAGTTGGAGAATTTGGAAAGCCAGATGAAAATATAACTACGCTATCCTGCTGAAAAATTGTTTAGTGGCTTCCTATCATGTTCATGACATTGTCCACGTTCCCTAGTGTGGCATTTAGACTTCATAGACTCTCTTACAGGGTCACTTCACTGCTCACTACTGTGACTCCTCTCATCCCCCAACTTTGCCACTTGACTCTCAACCTTTCTGCTCCCTCCCATAGGTGGCCTGGATCCCTTTTATACCACATGGAAGTCAGGGACCACATAGATGCTAACTTCTTTCCTTCTTGGTTTCTCCATGCCATGGCTTCGATCTCGCCATGCTGCAGAAGCCACATGCAAGTTGGGTCACCCAACACAATAGGCAACAGAACTCCGCTCAGAGTCTTACATGAGGAATGGAACAGAAAAACCCCTTTACTCTCAGTTGTCCCTTTAACCTACACATCGGCTTTGAGAATTCACCCCAGAGGCGACATGTATTTCTCACCTTGTGCCTGTTGCTGTCTTTCTGCTTCCCTGAAACTTCCACACTTTCCTGAAGGAGGAAGGGGTAAGGTTTTCTCTCTTCCCTATGGCAAGGATTTCCCTTATGTCACCCTGGCTTTTATACATCCCAGATTTATTGGAATCTTAAGAGTCAATTTGACCAGATACTGGGTCATATTATATTAGTGGGAGCTTAAATCATTTAGAAAATCTTCCTTTGGCAAAGCTTTTTTTTAAGTCTATAGGCTTATTGCAGTCTCCCAAATCTTATTCTATATCTCAAATTTTGAATATTGATTCTTTCTTTACCAGCAATCCTAAACCACCATGAGGGCAAAGCATGCTTCTGGTAGGCTAGAGATGAGGTGAGTAAAAAGAAGTGTAAAGGAGAAAAAGTACATTCACACCATTCTGCAAATATTACCACCAAACACTGGAAATGCTGTGATGCTGGAAGGAACAAGGCGATGTCTCAGGATCTTGACCTTTTGATAATAGAGATTGAAGTTCACACGTGGAACTCTCCCAGGGAAAACTTCAAAACCAGTAAGGATTTGATGCTGCTACCAAAAAGTAGAGCAAAATAGCCAACATGAAAAGGAAACATCAAATCAAGTAAAGAAGGAAAGGAAGTGTAATGTTAAAAGAGATGTATTAGAGGGCTCCCAAGGCTTCCCTGAGTGTTTTAGCTACATTTATAACCTTTGAAATTGCTCATTTGTTTCTCTATATTTCACCTGAGAAGTGACTTATGGAGGAGAATAATTACATAAGATGGTATTCTTTAAGTATAGTAGGATGCAAGGTATGCATTGCTAATTTGGGTGATATTTCTTGTGTTTTTTATATGGGAAAAGCATATCTAGAAAACTTAGGTCTTGACTATGTTAAGCAAATCATACAGAATGAAAGCAAAGCAAATAGTATAAGTCTTGGGCTTTTGAGTCTCAAAGCCTCTGTCTCAATTTATAATCAAATGTCAAAAAGATTAGATCTATAGAGAGAAGGTACAATGATGAACACTAGATGATTGCTTTGAAAACTTTAATTTGATTACAGATCACTTGGGGATTCTGTTAAAATGTAGATTCTGATTTGGTATATCTAGGGCTGGTCCTGAGATTCTGCCTTTCTCATGAGCCCCTGGGTCACCCGAATGCCCTTGGTCATAGACCACCCCATGAGCAAGATACTAACCAAGAGTTTTCTGACTTGATTGGCCTACCTGGGTTTCAAAATTGTCTTGAGTGTTTAGGGACTTGAATTTTTCCAAATGAATTTCAGAATTAACTTATGTAGTGAAGGGTGGCAGAATATGCCACCCCAAAATACACCACGTGACATAAGGATTATTTTGAGCTAAAGGCATTTGAAAAACAGCAGATACAAAAGGGATATTCTGATCTCCCCATTTCTTCCTGAAAGCAGGAGATAAAACTCCCGTGTGAAAAACGTCCTCTCTGTACTAGGAGAAAAGAAACATTTTTTTTCTTTGTAGGGAGTCACCCTGAGCTCACATCTGCTGCAAATCTTTCTCTCTTTTTTTTTTTTCTCCCCAAAGCTCCAGTTCATGGTTGTATATCCTAGTTGTAAGTTCTTCTAGTTGTTCTGTGTGAGCCTCCCAGGCAGCATGACAACTGACAGACGGGTAGTGTGCCTCTTCAATCAGCAGGCGAACTTGGGCGGCCAAAGTGGTGAGTGCCTGGAACTTTAACCACTAGGCCATCAGGGCTGTCTCGAAAGGAAACATTTTTATCACCAGAGATGGAGAGTTGAGGCTGAGAAAAATCTGTACAAACAGATCTTGTTAAAGCAACTCTTATTGTCCCTTAGCCTCGCTATATATTTTAGTTATTTTGTTTTACAATTGCTGCTCTGTGTTCAATCTACTAGGTAAGCATTTGGGTCTTGCTACTTTGAGTATTCATTTTCCTATGGGGTCTCCCATGACATGTAAATATATCTGTGCTTTTCTCTTCCTAATCTGTTTTATGTCAACTTATTCTCAGGCCCAGTCAAAGACACTAAGAGGGTGGGGGTAAAGTTTGTCTTCCCAACAGTAGCTTCATGAAAAATTCCCTGTATATTCTGACTGGAATTGAATTTGATTTATAGATATATCTGAGGAGAAATTGAAATATATATAATGTTGAATCTTCCCATCCATTAGTAATGTCTTTCTCCAATTATCTTAATTTTACGTCCATCTATAAGATTTTATAATTTTTTGTACCTTCTGTATAGCCGTTTTGCTTATCTCTTATTAATTTTCTTCCTAGAAACACTGTGTTTGTTGCTTCTATCTCAAATAGAATCTTTTTATTTTGTTACATCTTCTGATAGATTACTGCTGGTGTGTAAAAACACACTACGTCTTCATATTGGTCTTTTCCCCAGAATTCCTGCAGAACTCTCTTATTCTCTCTCTCTCTATGTATATATATATATATATATATATATACATATATATATATATATATATATATAAACAGATTGTTTAAATATATAGATCTTTAAATTTTCTATGAAGACAAATATTTATAAATGAGAATTCTATCTCTTCCTTTTTTACCCTGTTATCCCATTTTACTTTTACTTCTTTCTTCTACTGGCAAAGAACTCCAGTACAGTGTTGATTTTTGCTAAATCATACTAGGTGTTGCTGTGTTGCTTTCTCTTAATGGCTGATAGCTATTAGTTCCCAAAATGTACAAAATTATTTCCTACCTCAAGAAATTTTCACGTATTATTTTCTCTGCCAAGGATGCCGTTTTGTCCATATTCTTCACAACTGTTTCCTTCACATCATTCATGCCAAAGCTTAAATCTCACCCGTGAATAAGTCCTGACTCTTTCATGAATAATGGTACCGGAACCAATGACAAACTAACTTAAGCAATTTATTGGCCCCAAACTGAAATATGCAGAGGTGATTGTGGCTTTAGTCATGATTGGATTTGGTATTGAGAGAGCCCTCTCTCTTTCCTTTCTCAGACAAATTCCCTCCCGTTGTAAACGCAACCACGGTCCACTTCTTACAAGCTTAGCAACTCCACCAGGGTGGGAACTTCTTCTCTGTTGAAGTATCAGATTCTGATTGTCCTCATTTGGGTTATGAGCTCATCCCCAAACCAGTCACTGTTGTAGGGGAAAGAAACCACAATCCTATCTGTATGGCAGGTGGAATAGGTGCTGCGGCCTTTGGAACAGTCTCTCCAAAATTTCTCAGCTCCAAGAACAAATTGTTCACAAATCCCTGAGATGAGGGCTGGATAGACCAAAACTTCTGAAGCCCACTAAACTCGCTCAGAGATATCTTTCCTGACGCCCTCCATCTTTCTATTCTCTATCTAAGGCCCCTGGAACCTTTATATCACTGATCTTGATTTGGAATTATTTCATTTATATTATGTTTTCTGACTAGAATGTAAACTCCATGACAGAAGAGATGCGATTTCCTTGTCCATTGTTGCATCTCCAGGATGTAGGATGATGTGTGCTACAAGGGAGAAATTCAATAAATGTTTTGTTAAAAAGAATAACTAAACTTAATTGTAAATATCAGGAATCCATAATTGTGAAAGATATTCTAATATTATTAAGAGATGATGATTCCCAATATTATAGTCTTCTTACCTTTTTTTTGAAGAAAGTTGACAGGAGAAAGTTGAACATTAGCTTTCTGCTTCCCCTTTGTAAGAAAGTCTGTGGCCAGTTAGATCCCTACTTAGAGCTCAGCAGATCTAACTCAAATGAGTGAAAGCTTTGGGCTGTTGTAAATGCATAATTTTAAAGTTCTCTTTTTTTCATAACTACACCATGCCTTTTACACATATTGGTTATTAATATATTTTCATATATGTTCTTGCTATGTTATCTTAGGCATTTTACTTAACTTCTCTAAAAGCCTTCATTTTCTTGTCTGTAAAACTGGAGTCTTAATATCTACCTCATAGGGTATCAAGAAGATTAAAGGAGATAATGTATTTTTAAAAACTAGTACAATACTTTGCAATAGTAAGAATTAAAAAATAATCATCATTATTATAATTGTTTCTAGACTTTTCATATTACAGAGGCCATAGGGACTAAAGAAAAAGGAGGAAAAATAGTTGGGACCATTTTCTCTTAAGATGTCAGTGCTCATGGCAAGCACCCAGGCCTCATGAACTCACTGATGTTCACGTCATTGGTAGAAAGGGGGAAGGGAGGAATACTAGGAATTGAACTTCCTGATTTTCACTAACTATCCTAATTATCCTAAAGACATTCATTTCAGCTGTCTTGTAAAATATTTTCTAGGATTATTATAGATAAATATATTAAATGGGCTTGTCATTAAAAACATTGGTTTACATGTAAACTAGTCTAAAATATGCCAAGTAAAACATTTAGAAATAATTGCAAATTATTTCGAGCAGGGATAGTCTGAGTTGTCTAGATCTGCTTGATGGAAGTGTTCCTTTCAGCAGGTCCATTCCTTCAGCTGAGCCAGGTTCTCTCATGTTCTTGCTCCCAGATTCATGACTTAGATTTGCCTTTCTAGAACTTTCTTTATTTAAAAAGAATTTTTTTTAAGATTGGCACCTGAGCTAACGTCTGTTGCCAATCTTTTTTTTCCCCTGTCTTCTTCTCCCCAAAGCTCCCCCCTCCCCAGTACATAGTTGTATATTCTAGTTGTAGGTCCTTCTAGTTCTTCTGTGTGGGATGCTGCCTCAGCATGGCATGATGAGTGGTGCCATGTCCACACCCGGGATCCAAAACAGCGAAACCCTCGGCTGCCAAAGTGGAGTGTGCAAACTTAACCACTTGGCCATGGGGCCAGCCCCAAGACCTTTCCAAGTCAAGATATTAGAAGCAGAATGGAAGGGGGAGCTAAGCCAGTGAGGGGCTGCTGCAGGAATTCACCTCCTCACTAAGGAGAACTTCACGGGATGTCAAAGCCCAGTACAGTGAGAGACAGCTGGAACAAAAGAGCCAGAGAGAGGCAAATATGACTGAAGGCCTGGATTCAGAGCCAAGAACTGCAGGACAAAGGAGACAATAAGAGAAGTAGGTTAAGGTGTTCCAGTCTATTTCTTGGAACAGGTTTTGTTTTATTACTTCCTTTTACGTTTGAACCGTAGTGGGGTGTGTGTCTACGGAGAGGTGGGGGTGTATGAATGTGGGTGTGTGCGTTACAAGAAACAAGAATGAGATAGACACTTACGCCAGCAAGAATTAAATAGAGTAAGTTAGATTGAAGCAGACAGGAAGCCATCTCAGTTATTAAGAACTCAGAATTGGTCTATGCACTTGTCTGTTTTTCCAAATTTTGCAGATTTCCTATTTTTTCTCTTTATTTATTGACTTTTTCCTTTCTTTTTTATCTGCTTAGATACTTCATGTTTGAATGTATGACATATCTTCCAGGAACCAATTTTATTTTACATTTTCTCTTGATCTACTCTTGTCCATTCATACCATTATCTGCTTTTCAGTTTTGTTGTTTTTCTCGTTTTCTTTTGTTCCCACGTTTATCCAGATGTTGAGTTCCTGTTCATCCTGACTTTAGATGCCAGTTTCAGCCTGTAAGGTTTGCCTGAGTGATGACTCACTTCCTGTATTGTGGGACAGGGATGGGTGGATTTTTCAAACCCTGCAGTAAGTGGCCCAAAGGAGTAAAGAAATAGTATGTATAGTCCTTGAGATGGAAGAAGCGAGAAAGTGCTGAAGGGGGTAACTGACTCCAAAAATCTTTGGTTTTGCACAGTTTTATCCAAATCCAGCCTGGCTGATCCTAATTTGTTTTAATCACTGCACTACCCTCTTAAGTGGCTTCTCTGTCACCACTCTTTCTGGTTCATCTATCCATCACAACTAAGACGGGATTATGTTTCTTAAAACAAAATGAGTTATGGTGCTCCTCTAATAACAATTTGTTCCTGTTTCCCATTACTTAAAAGACAATCTTCTTATCCCTATAAGTCCAAGCTTGACTACCATGATCTTCACAATTTTGCACCAACACAATTTTTAAAGCCTTACCTTCCACTATTCTTCACTCTTTTCACCCCATGAACCTATACTCCAACAGTACTTCCTCAAATCATTTGTGTTATTTCCTGATTTTTCAACATCACATATATTCCCTCACCCTGGGATAATTTTCTTCCATTTCTTCACCTCACCTTTTACAACTTAATCGCAAATATCGTCTCCTTTTTTCCAGACTGATTATTTGAAGGTTCATTCATCTTTAACACATTTTCTTTACATCTTCTAAGAATTGTTCTCATCATCTTCTCTATTTCTTTTCATCCTACTCTTCCTTTCCCTTCCTTCTTTCAACAAATATTTTTGCGTACACTGTGCCAGAGAGTGTGTTAAATGAAAACATATGGTCCCTGTCCTCAAGGAGCTTACAATTGTAGTGCAATCTAGTTTTTTATTACCTATGTCTCCCATTAGTCATAAACTACTCAGGGGCAGACCCTATCTTGCTGTGTCATTCAACTTTCAGTAATACTGAACACAGCAGAGGGCACAGAACAGCCTCCGAGAAATGTTTAAAAAGAATAGACAAAATGTTAATAAATTTTTTAAATAAAAAATCGTAGAACATTGTTTATTTATGTATATTTAGTGTGTCTCTATAATCTATCTGCTAAAACAAACAAAAAGGAAAACAACACAACCATTTAGGCACTGGACTAAGCTCAGTATGTGCCTGACCTCATTTATACTTCACAACCCTCTGAAAAAGGTCCTCTTATTATTCCCATTTTATAGCTGAGGAAACTAAGGTGTGGAATGGTCACTCACAGAGCCACTAAGTCAGTGGTTCATCTGGGACCTGCGCCAATCTTGGTGGGCTTAACATCCACGTTCTCGATCATTTACTCTTAACTGTCTCCAGTTTCAGTCTTCTGGTCTTTCTTTGTAACCACTGGAACTATAATAAAAAGAGGTTATTTCCCCCTATCACATATACACATTAAAATTCAATGGCTTAATGTTCATTCAATGTACTGTGATTTTTTTTTTTTGAGAAAGATTTGCCCTGAGCTAACATCTGTGCCAATCTTCCTCTATTTTATGTGAGACGCCACCACAGTGTAGCTTGACACTAGGTCTGTGCTCAGGATCCAAACCCACAAACCCTGGCTGCTGATGTGGAGTGTGTGAACTCAACCACTACGTCACTGGGCTGGCCCCATGTACTATGATTTTTATAAAAGAAAAAGTGTCATATCTCAAAAACAAAAACAAAAAAGTAACAAGGAATGTTACAGTACCGAACGTACACATTTAATTTTAAATTTAATTTAAATTTAAATTTAATTTTAAAGCCACTTACGCATTTGTGGCTTTCCTAATGTTTTCATATGCTGAGTCATATCAAAGAAGGAAGCACATTGTTTCTAGCAAGTGGAAAATTTTGCCCTCTGCTTTATATATACATATAAAATAAATTCGGTAACACTGTTCATAATGTTGAAGCTGGTATTTTGCATTGTGTTTTTGCCATTCTTGAGGGTTTTCTATACTTCTCTGCATTGTATTCACTATTTTATTTATTCAAAAAATATTTATTGTGTATTACTAATCTTTAGTTGAAGTGTTAGTCATAGGTGTACAGAAATTTAGAAAATAAAGTTTGATCTCAAGGACCTCACCGTAAAGCGGGAAGACAGTCAAGAAAAAGAATGATAGCATAAGGGAATAGCTGTTAATGTATACACTGGACATTTTGGAAGTCAGGAATAAGAGCCCAGTAGAGAAGCCTGGGTTTACTATACGTACTATGTTTCTGTAAACTTTTTGACAATAATTTCCAAGGGGAATGAGCATTGTGAGATGACAACATGATGTTAACTACATATATTAGTCTGAGAGAATACCATGTATAAAGGCCTCCCCGAAATATGGTAATGTTTAAAAATTTGTAAGTAATTCAACAAATTTAAAGCAAAAGTTATTTGTAGGTTCCAGGTGAGAGACAGGGCTGGAGTAGTAGGATTTCCAGACCACAAAAGTCTTCCTAAATATTTTGTCAGCAGTAGAATTCCACTAAAGAAGTGTAAGCAGTGATGTGACATGATTAAAGTGTGTCTGTCTTTTTAGAACTAACCCTTTGGACTGATTGATGGGTGCTGAAAACTTGCAATATGGGAATGGTTTGGAATCCATATGAGAAGGGATTAAGATCTGAACAATAACAGTGGAAGAGGGAACAGATATAGGATAATTCATCAAAACACACAATGACCAATTAAATCAAAGGGTGGTGAGCGAGAGAAGTTTCAGATAACTTGAAAATATATGGCACAATCCAGTGATGCTTCCGAGAGACAGAGAATACAAGAAGCTATGGTTTTGATTATTTTAAGTCTGGCATTAGAAATTATTTTAATGAGTCTATGAAGTATACAGATGGAGATAGGGGAATTTAGAACCCAGGTCAGTGAACTGGGTTGTTAATATTGATAATTATTATCACATGGATGACAGTTGAAGCTTTTGTTTGCATAGAATGGTATGAGACTACCATATAGTGTGAGTTGAGAAGAGAGCTAAAATTGAAGATAGCTGCCATGGAGAGGTCCAGAAAAGTTAAGGCACAAAAGTGACCACTGGGTTTAGCAGTTATAAAGTTGCCCATGGGAGATAAATTCAGATAGAATAAGTGAGGTTAAATCCAGATATAAGTATGATATGGGTGATGTATTAATTCATAACGATCATCCTAAAATCTTTGATTTTGAGGAGATCCAATATCATTTTAATACATGAGTAAATTTTATGGAATAAATATGGTAATGATACTGTTTTATGTCTTGGAGAGACCCCAATAACTCTCCATGCAAATAATTCAGTGGCTCTCAAAAAAGTATTAGTCATATGGGTTAAGAAGTTTTCCAAACTTAGATCAGTATATGAGCAGTGAATTCAAGTTGGCTAATTTGAGTAGTGCCAAATCACACCATTTTGAAGATACTCTCTATAATAGCAAGAGGAGTTTTTTCACAATCTAAGAGTTCTCACAAGGATTTAAGTGGAATAGATCTCTGAACAGAAAAAAGTAGGTATTTCCCAGAAAAACAGCAATTTTCATCATCTTTCCTGTCCAATAAGAAAGTTATCAGACTTTCAAGTGGATGAGCTGTTTCTTTTCCCCATCATAGAACTTTAATTGGAGTTATTGGTTGTGT
The DNA here is from genome assembly GCF_041296265.1 of Equus caballus. Classification (NCBI taxonomy): domain Eukaryota; kingdom Metazoa; phylum Chordata; class Mammalia; order Perissodactyla; family Equidae; genus Equus; species Equus caballus. The sequence continues at coordinate 67,304,328 of NC_091685.1, read as the reverse complement.
TTCTTGTTGAATTCAGCTCTTGTGTCTCCTCGTGAGACACAATAACTCATGGGAGCAATAGCTGTGTTAAAAGCCCTAAGTTAATTTATGTAATTCATCATTTTTTCTGATTTTTTAATCCTTTTGTGCTAAACATATCTTTTCTTAGTTGACTTTAGCATATTGCTTACAGGAAACATTTTCTCATTCAATGACCTATACACTTAGAATCTTCCCTCATTTGTTTGTTCTCCCTTTTCTAATTTTGGACATGCTTCCTGACTAGATAAATGAAACATGTCTCTCACAGAAAAAAAATCTTTGTGGTCACCATATCATAAGTAATATGGCAAGAAAAAGCAAAGAGATTAAAACAAATTAAAAGATTGAATCCAAAAAAATTAAATTACAAAGTTCATAAATAAATTAAAACCTAAGTTAACCTGTAACTAAGTAATAAGAAGCCTTAACTAATGATATATAGTTGGATTTACTTTCTTGGATTTAATATTCAAAAGGAAAAGTAAATTAAGCATTTATATTTGCTACCTATATACTTCTGTATCCATTTCCACACAACAAAAGTTGTATTGAGAATGATTCTCTTTTCGCATTTAAATTATCATCTTTCCAAACAACATAGTTTTACTTTCTTACTGTATTATACTTACTAAAGGAGAAAAGAAAAATATCAAGTTTTTGAAAAATTTTCAATAGCGGGACTTAAGTTCTATGTTAATACTCAAAATAAAAAATAACAGGAACACCCATTCTCCAAGTATATAGGTTGATTGAAGTTTAACAGTTTTATGTCTATATAGTACTTGCTTAGTAAATTACATAATAATTTTAACATATGGCAATCATATGTTCCTGCCTTAGAATGGCCATATGAAGTAGCATTGGATACATTTACATCATGCACAAAATCTAGCACACCCCAAGGATCCAATAAATATGTTTTAAAATAGTGGAATATACTATAATCTTGTAATTTGACTAAAAAAGTTGCAGATATAACTTAATTAATCCCAAAGAATCTGAGGAGCACGATGGCTGGAATGTGTTCATATTACGGGTGGGAACACGTGTGAGATCCACAGTATATTAGATTGTTTCCTTATCAACTAAAAGGTTCTGTTTAACAAAGAAAACAAATAAGACACAATTCTCCAAAACATGAGGAGATTAAGAATCAGCTATTATTGCAGATTGTACTTTTTGAACACTTTATACCCATATGGAATGCTTTTCTGAGTTGAGTGTTCAGATAAATCAAATTTTGAGTTGCTATTTTTAGAGTTTTGTTAACTGAATTGATTGACTATTTTAGCCCAAACAATTGAACCGTGTTTGCTTATAGATGACATTTTTGTTTATCTATTCATGCTCGGAAGATGCTCAGCACAATGTGGTCTCAGCAATTCTGTGCACTGTATTTCTAAATGCTGTAACAAAAAATCAACAAGAGCTGTTATGTTCCTACAATGGAATATTATTCTACCATAAAAAGGAGTAAAATAGTGATTCATGCTGCAACATGGATGTACCTTGAAGGCAGTATGCCCAGTGAAAGGAGCCAGACACAAAAGGCCACATATTGTGTGATTTAATTTGTGTGAAATGTTCAGAATAGGCAAAGCCTAGAGACAGAAAGTAGATCAGTGGTTGCCAATGGGTAGAGGAGGGGTAGGAGGGATGGAGGGGCGAATGGTAATGGGTATGGGCATTCTTTTTAGGATGATGAAATGTTCCGGATTTAGATAGTGATGATGACACCATAACTCTGTGAATATATTAAAAACCACTGAATTGTACATGTTAATTTATGGTATGTGAGTGATATTTCAATGAAAGATGTTATAGAAATTAGCTAAAGCAATAAATTTCTGTAATTTATTCTTAAGAATGTGTTTTTCTTAAAGGAAAATATATGAGGTGATGGATGTGTTAGTTAACTTGATTGTGGAAATCCTTTCCAGTCTATATGTATATCAAATCATAATGTACATTTTTACAATTTTGTACAATTGTACAATTTTATTTGTCAATTATTCCTCAATACAGCTGGGGGAAAAAGAATCTAGTAAGACAAAGGATAAATGAGAGGCTTAGAAAACTGCAGCTGCTGAAGAGAGGACTGGCAAACTATGCATAAATGACTAGTAAAGAGCCTAGTGAGAGGTAAAATGAAGGAAAACAGAAGATGATGTGGGGATTTCTTCTATGTTTCTAAAATGCCAACTTAATTCTTAGAACACAGACATTTTTTATTTTCTCATTTTAGAACTTCTCTGCTTAAATAAGAAACATCCAGGGATGCTGGTCTGGTGGTGTCGTGGTTAAGTACATGTGCTCTGCTCTGGTGGCCTGGGCTTTGCGGTTTCAGATCCTGGGAGCAGACCTACAAGCCACTCATCAAGCCATGCTGTGACAGCATCCCTCACACAAAATAGAGGAAGATTGGGAACAGATGTTAACTCAGGGCCAATCTTCCTCATCAAAAAAGAAAAAAGATACATCTAGGGCACATTAAAAAATATGTTTTTCATGTGCTGATCATAGTACTAACGTGGCATGAATTGGAAAATTTTTAGTCAGGTTGTAATCGAAGTAGTTTGAAGAAAAATTGAATTTGAAATATACCCTAGGAATGATACCGGTGGTAGTTTTGAGCTATGATGACCTATTTTAATAAATGCTGTTAAAGATGTGATCTGTGGTTAAGTTATTTAATTTATGTTCATGTGTAAAATAAAATAGGAGTGCTATACTTAAGTGACCATAGGAAGAGTTTTAATCGCTCGATGTATGCCACAGCGAGACTTAGTTTGTGTTCCACATCTGTGGAAGTACTACTCCGCATGCTACATTTGGCTTTGTTTGAAGGATTTTCATATGTAGAAGAACAGATCAGTAAACGGACAGATGATCCCTGACATCTGATGCTATTTTTTTAAGTTTTTACTTAGTCTCATTTTATTTTGGTGACAAGACTGTTGAATAACGGGGTAAGTCTTCCGTATGTGTGTGTTTTACCCCTCTTACAACTATTCCTGGTGGTTGAACTATTTGTAAGGTATTCCTTTACATATAAGTGGTTACATCTCCCCGATGACACATTTATTATTTAGTATACTGTACGGTTTTCCTCCTTTCCTGAATGAAACCATAATATTTTATCAGTTTGTCTTGGATAGGAAAAGTAAGCTTTTGTTTTTCATACAGTCCCTCACTAGGAATCCTTCAAATGAATGCGATCCTCACAGTCTTCTTAAAGTTTTCTTCCACACAGATTGCATGTTCCGTCTTTACTGTCTCTATACTAGATGACTCTCTTCTCTTGGCCACAGCCGATGAAACTAGGAGTGGTTACTTAAACAAAACTAAGTTAGTTTAGAAAGTGGCTAACAGACTAAGAGAGAACCTAGGTGCAAAATTCTGCCCCGTAGAAGAAGACTATATTGGACCGGGACTGGCTGAACCAATTAAATTCTTGCTTTTGGGGGGTTTGACTAGGGGACCCATTGAGAAGGTTAGTAGTTGGTAATGGGAGAAGAAGCTGAAAGACAGTGTAGAGAAATGACAAGTCTGGAGACGTCATTATACACAGAGAAAAAGCTGGGGAAGACTGAGTCATTATTCACAGGAGCAGCTGAAGTAAAGACAGAATCTATTTGAGGACCATAGCCTTGAAATAGCGAGCCGCGGGGAGCAGTGAGCAGTGTATGCCTGCTGTGAGAGTGTGACCAGGTGCTTACTTACTGCCAGTGTTTTGGTCTATATTTTGAATGACATTCCAATGTCTAGGAGTACTAGCTTGTCTGTGCTTCATTCACTATTCATTCCAAAAATACTTGGTCTATGTGCCTGGCGCGTACTCTAAGTGGGGGATTCACTAACGAACAGAAGCGCTCTCACCCTTGTGAAGTTTACATTCCAGTGGCCAAGATTATTTTCGTATAATTTTCTCTGTATCTTTATAATAAACTTTTATCACCTGATTAATACAACTGTGCCTTTGTTCCTTGCAGTCTGAGAGTCTAACTAATAAAAATGCTCTCTGTTTCTATTTCATTTTCACAGGTGTTATTTAAGGTGTTTTGTTTTTACAAATATCAATTCATTAAATTTTTATGAAAATTCTAAACACATCTAAATATTACAGAAGAAGAAATGAAGGCATAAAGAGGTAAAAAAAAAAAATTGCCTAAAATAGCCACCTATAGTGGTAGTACCATCTAGTTCTAGCAGATGATACAATCAAGTTTTTAATTCAATGGCTCCAACATTCATATTCTTAATCACTTTTCTATGCTGTATTTTAAAAATTGTTGTAGAATTCCCTTGGTGTTCTAAGTAATTACATTTATATGGATATGATTCTTCTAATCTAGTCCTTTTCTTGCATCTCCTAGTTAATTTTATTTTCTTGAGAGCAGGGTTTCTATTAGTCTTTCATATACATCATCAGAAGTATCTAGAGCTCTGGGACCATAAGTATTATTGGATGATGAAGTGATAATGGTGCTGGTTACGTGGGTCACCATTTATATCAGAAGGTAATAACTGTTCTTTCTTGAAATCTTCCCAGAACCAGCAATCATTATAGAAGCACATATTATCATATAGAGCAACACCATGGTGAATCACAGTAATTCTCAGAGGGATATACATATTAACATATCTTTCAAATGCCATAAGCTCTGAGTCACGGTATGAATTTACGGTATGAATTGACATAACACAACCAGCCTCCAGGTAGTACAGCCATTCTTCTGAAAGATGATTGTGCTGTTTGTTATATAATATTATTGAGAAAGTTTTCTTACCTTTGCTACATGGTAAATCTCTATTGGTTTAGGTTCAATTTTGTTTTTTTGATTTTCTTTAGGTTGTCTTATCACAAGGAATTGTGAAAAATGGTTGAAAATATGTAGATACTTGAAATGCATATACAACCTTCAGTTGACCTCATTCTGCCTCAATTTACAACAGTGGTAGACACTGAACACAAAGTATTATGTTTACGTTAAATCACTTACAAAAAAATTTTGACTATGATCTATCTTGTTTTTTGTTTCAACGTATTGAATTTTGATGTAATTCACCAAGATCCCACAGATGGTTTTGATATTTACCTGGTAGCCTCATTGGAGTCGTGTTTGTTAAAACTCAAAGTTGAACATGTCCCATTGAAATTCATTAGTGCAAAAGAATTAAAATGTTTGAAATGCTGCAGGTGGCTTTGAAATTTATTCCCTAATGTATGAACCTGTTACCAAGGAAACATTTTGCAAATGTTAGTAAATCTGTCACTTACTTGCTTTTTTACATGTCTGAGTAGTTTGTGTGTGTGCTGAGCCCATTTTGCAGAGTTCTGCTGGCAGCTTACATACCTGTCATATTTATAAATACATTATAGTCTAACAAAGAACTAAGCAAAATTGTCTGGGAGAAAAATTTTTCTGGTTTTCTTTTCAGTAAGAAAGTAATAAATAGAGGATAACATTGATTAAAAATAAGTTCACCAATTTAAAAAATCTAGAGTGATAGGGTTGGAGGGAATTTGGAAAAAAATCAAACAGGAAAACAAGTTCAGCAATTGTAAGGGTAACAATATTTAGACTAAATCATAATAAATAATCTAGAAGATTGCAAATTTGAATCTTGATAACATTGAGAACAATGTGATTAACAGATTAGACATCAGAATTAAAGTGTGCCTTGTAATAATATTTTCTGGGACAAATAAATGCCTTTTATATCTTTAAATGATCTTTGTAGCCACATTGTTTCCTATAAAAATTTTCTATTACACTGTGACCCAAATGCTCTTCTCCTCTCAACTTCCCAACTTCAAGGCATATTAGGGGCCATAGATTCTGACTGTGAGAGGTATCGGGTCCACTAAAATGCATTATTTTATCTATTTTGAAGAGGTAATTCAACTCCATATAATCTAGATGGACATAAGCATTAGACAAATTAATATGCCATAAACTGGATTGGTACTTATGTCTAGTCAGAATATTTATATTTAATTTTTTAAAGGAAATTATTAAAGAAGCTAGGCTATGAGCATCTTGACAATCCATCATATGCCTCAATTTCTGCAATAACCAACATTTGGTAATTTGATCTATTTCATTAATTTCAAAAACAACCATATATTTATTGATCATTTACTAAATAAGTGCTTGATGTTGATGCTACAAAAATAACACAGGGTCCCTACTCAAAAGAATGTGGTTCTAATGGGGACATGGAAATGGAGGAATTATAGTCCTGTGGTGTTAGAGCTATGAAATAGGGAGAACATACGAGCTTTCTATTGATCCAATTCTCGTTACTAAACTTTCAACTCAATCCATTGACAGGGAGACTGTAAAAAATGTTAGTCTTGTATATGAGAAACAACTTACTCATGGTTTCATGTATGGAGTGACATTTGCTAGGATTAGCGAAAGGTGTAGGTGACTGAACAGGTCTAACACTAGGTAAAAGGCTATGATTTTCAGCATTTATAGCAAAGGATAATGTGCATATTTTTGGCCTTGAGCACTTTCTCACTCTTGATTTTTTTTACTAGAGATGACTAGAGAAAATTAATCTGGCTCAGATGTAACTGGACTACTGCTAGCCTACCCCTAAGGTCTAGATTACTTTTACATGGACCAATGGTCTCATTTGGTATGGTACATATTGAGCAGGGACCCTGAACCGAATTAATAGCCCCTAAATTCCAAAACCTAAGGATGACATAGGGCAGGTATGAATTTAGAAGAGAAACAGGGAGAGAACATATTTATCTTGGAACATTTCAATTAAACACAACTTCACTTTATTGTAATAGCTTCTAACTTGCCAGAGTCATATAAAATTATTTTACTCATTGAACTCTTGTGATTTATTTCAACCATGACTATCATTTGTTTGATGTGCTTGCTTTCCAGTTTTTGAAAATGACTGCTAAGCAGAGTTTATGAACTGCAAAAATATGTTAAGGAAATTTTATTATTAATAAATATACAGAAACAAAGTAAACGCATAGTTTCAATTTTTAAACTCCATATCACACGAGCAATAAAAATGTCATAAATTTATTGAAGAATAAATACATACTTAAAGAAAGGTGTAAGGTGAGTAATGAAGAGCATGGAGGCACCCAAAGAACTTTTAAACATTAGTTCAGTTCAAATAATTTCAGGTTTACTTTCTCCAATACCTGCTTCTCTAGATCATAATTTTAGCAGACTTGGCATAGTCTCTGATGCCAATTCCTATGTTTTTCAGCTATTCTGAAGTAGGAGGGGTAGATTGTTTACAATTTTACTTCCTAAATTATAATTTTACCATGTACAATAAATTATTTACATGTAAAATTTATTTACAATAATATTGATTTACAGTCTATTTTATTTTTCTTTGACAGAGAGCAAAGATAAATCAAGGAATTTTATCAAAATGAGTTTGAAAATTAGAGATTCATGCATGAGATGAAAGCTTTTAATGTCTAATTAAAATATTGTTATTTTTATTACAAAATGGAAATTGAAATTAAGAATGAAATAGCCATTTGTTGAAAGCCAGAAAGAAATAGTAAAAGGAAACATCTCAATAAACAAAGTTTTTGTTTTGTGGTTTAAATAACACAATTAAGGCACTATCACTACTGTGAGGGTACAGATTTTTAATCATACGTTGAAATAGGCAAATGACATATACTTGGACTAAAATTCGGTCATCTTGACAACATACTTTAATTTCCCATGGATTACTTCTCTTAAATATTTGACATGCTGGGGCTCTATCTTCTACAGTATTAGTGGCCAGTTAACTCCATCAAAGAAATTAAACTGGTTATGTCAGTGTTTTAAGACGGAGGTTTTGCACAGGCTGGCATGGTGAAAACATGAAGTAAGAATTCTCTTTGTCTCTCCTCCTTTCCTTTCATGGAAAGTTGTCCCTACATCTAGCACTTTCAACCTTTCAGCATCCAGTCAATTGTGGAAGAGTAAGTTGACATAAAATGAAGCACAAGGAAGTGGAGCATGAACTTAATGTTGGGAGATAAATAGTGATGAGACCCCTGCACATGTTTTCTTGACTTCAAAATTAATATATACCCTCAACAGTGCCTACCCTATATTTATACTTCTTAAGTTAGCTCAAGAGAGACTGCATGTTTCCCATAGATGGTTAAACACTTCCACCAAGAACTCTTAATGAAACTGGAAAACAAAATGAGTACTGGAGGCAGATTTTCCTCTATAACCCCGAAATTTCTCTTCTACTTTTTTACATTTTATACTCATTCTAACTTTATATTTCTTTCATGACATATACTTTTTAAACTTCATAGTAAAATTGTCCCTCCAGGAAGATGTTAATATTTACCTCATAGCTCCTGATCCTAGCAAACTAGGGCCCTCTTACCTCAATTTGAAGAGCAAGAACAAGGTCCGACTCAGAGTGTAGCTCTGGCTTTAATAGTTACTAGGATCAGTAGCATTGACAAAATTGCCTTGTATCTTTAGGATCCATTTCATCACTTATAAAATAAGGGTTTTGATTAGGTTAGCCCCCAAAATTCTATTTAATAAAACAGTTAAAAAGGAAGATTATACTGATGTTGTATAACTTTTTTCACCTTAATACGTTCTTTTATGCCAAAATATTGCCCACAATCATTAGTGAAATTAGTCTCATCATTTTAAATGACATTCACAATTCCCAAACCAATGAGAGGGAGCCATCTTGTGGTTTGGGCCCAGAGTGGCTTACATTTATAAGATAAAAAATTGAGTAATCTTTGAAAATATAATGGCCTTAGATATCTTATGAATGTGATATAAATTTTTAATTTACAGATAATAGAAAAACGCTCCAATTCTGGTATAAGTAATTGTTCTTTAGACAATTCAGGGGACTTGTTTGAAACTAAGGGTATGTAACACACAGCATGTTACTGTCTGTGGTTTATTTTTTCAGTTAATGAAAACCTTTCAGTATGTACTGAGTTAGTAGCTGTAATGCTTACTAAGGATACCAAAGGGGTTCAGGCCATCTCACTTAGGAAATAACTCAGAGAACAAAATAATGATATTAAAATACCCAATTGTATATTACCTTTCATATTCTGTAATTGCATTTCTGAGCCATAAGAATCAAACACTTTGATCAGTTAGGAATTTAAACATGCTAATAATGGCATGTGAGTTTATCATATTTTGTTGCTTAATACATAACATATATTAAAAGGTACACATATTTAGCATAAATAACTCCAAGAACAGTTAACAAAAATATGCTAACACTATTAAATGCCATCACATTAATATTACTTTTTAAAGTTTCCTTTTAGAAACCAAATTCTGTTGTCCATTAGGTGAATAAGTCATATGAACATATTTTCCCTAGATGTATTTTTTTATGATATAAAATAAATCTTTTCTCATTTATCCCAATATTTTCATTAGTGAACTTTCACAGACAATATGAAAATGAAATTTCTAACATAACCAATTCAGCATCAGTAAATGAATTCTGATTTTTTAGATGCAAAGTAAATTACAGAGAATATACTATCTTCATTTATTTTTCATCATTCCTCTTATTCATTCAAAAAGGGGAAAAATAAGCCAAAAACCTGAATTGGAAAAATATTTTAACTTACTATATGCAACACATCAGTTTAAATTCCATAATTTTAGAAAACACGAGTCTTGTTTGGAGGTTACTGATTACCTAAAAACAGTGCTAACATGAAGTGTACATAAGATAAGCCTCTTGTCCACAAGCCGCAGTTCCTGCAAATGTTACTTCCTTCCTTGATTTGCTCCTGAACATGAAAGAAGCTGTCCTGTTTGCCCCCCCTTGAAGTTTTCATGTCCTAATCATTAGAGGCTCACAAAGATTTGTTGATGATGAGGAGAAGAACAGAGGAAGCTCCCAGAGACAACAATGTTATCCCCAGTAGACTTCTCGTGTCAATTCTGGTATTTTTAAATACAGTGTAACAGATTAAAAGTATATTTCCTTCAAGGGATTTAATAATCCATTATCAGCCTTCTATCAGCAACTTTCTGGCAATTAAGAAATAAATCTATGCTTTTGGGTTTTCCAGTCTGTTTCACATAATTTGGAAATTTGAGTAAATTCACTTTGTTTCCCATTTATATTTCATTCCATATATTTTTTTTGATTAGTCACTTAGGAAATACAAATGATCTTTCATAGACTAAGTATTTCAAGAAAAGACAAGTTGTATGAAATTACATTTTTTCAGGGGAAGTAACTGTTTCCAAAAAGATCTTATAAATCTATAAATACAATTATTTCTATAATAGATCATTTAGAAGAGTCTTTTTTTTTTCCCTCGGAAGGAAATAGAATCTGACACCAACTCAAAAGTTGGAAAGAATGATTTCTTATGGATGGCTTCAGGACAGAGACCTGTTCTGAAGACTAAGAGCTATTGGGTTACACCACAGCAGCAAACATTGTCATTTGATTTCTAACTGGTGTTCATTGTTTGGAGAACAAGTTTTCAGACAGCTCATTCCTGGTGTCACAGAATGGACTGTGGGTGAGCCTTCTTCCACAGCCCAGCTTCCAGTTAACTGTGTGCCTAAGTGAATTTTTTAGAGCAGTACACTATTGGGTAAAAAGCATCTACTGAGCATCTACTTAGTGGTATTGAAAACGGTGAACATAATGAGAATAATGAAAATATTTTAAACCATAGTAGTACACATTGATTTTAAAATCATAATTTGCCAGTAAGCTATAGTTACAATACACTTATTCATATACATTTTGTTTAGGCATCTGTCACCTACAGATACCTCTAGCATTTGTACTTACAGATCACCTTGCCTCATCGTACGATTCCATGGTAGCATTTCAGTCTAGTGTTTCTGCTGATGTTATGACATGAACCATTCAAGCGCAACTCAAGCAGTTACTGAAGGCCAGCTCATAGCGAAAATCATAATGCCAAATTAGCAAGAAATTTTCAGTCTACCAACTTCCCTGAACCTTGAGCAGCCAATAACTATAAAAAACATATAAATTATAGTCACTCCAAAAATGAGAGACAAGTTATCATACACCATGCTGCAATATTTTCTTAAGTTTCTTGTACATTAATTTTTCTCTTATCTCTTTACTAACTATTGTACTATCAGTAAACTCCAGCCTAATTGTGTAGAGGGAAAAACCAAGCTGAATTTCCAGATTAAAAGAAAAATGACTAACATTCCATTTTGAAATGATCTCCATGGGCAAGCTAAGTAAAAGCGGTTTATTCAATAAACAGATTTTAACGAAAAGGCTTTCAAATAAACAAAACTTATAAGTAGAATAATGTCAAATCATTTTTCTGGGTAGTAATGCATCTTGTCGCAGTCTATTCTGAATAGAAAAGTTCCATTTACCATCCTCCTTATTGTACTCTTCCTAGAATGGAATGCATATATGAAGACTTCTCTGAATGATATATTACTGGATTTCACATCTAGACGTAAGTTTTCATCAGAACAGAAATGTAGTATGACTTTTGTCAGGAAAACCACATGATCCTTTGATAAAATTTTCTGTTTATAAAAATGGAATAAAAGAAGTATCCATATTCTTGGAAAGTGTTAGTTTTTATTGTTTTTGATCAAATTATCTACAATTACATGATGAATACCATATACTATACAGGAGTAAATGACTCCAAGTAGTTTGTTAGTTGCAGAATTGAACTAAAGATAATATGATGAGAAACAATCATGCATAAATTTTTAAATATATTTTCACTATAATTTCCTGAAAAAATATGACTTCATCTGAACAGGAAGACAGGCAGATATCAGACTCAGGAAGACAAGTTTTAAACCTACAGAAAAATAATTAACACCATAAAGTAGTAATACTTTTTTTTGTAGTCTTTTACACATTTTAGCTCACTAATAAAGTCACGGTATATGACACTAAGATGGTACATTGAAAATATATGGCACATTTTCTTTTCCACAGCATATTATATAATATTCATAGAATGGCAGACTATTTCACTTTATTTTTCCCTTCAGTATTATCATCTATCATACATTAAAATGCAAATTTAAAGGATGGCCATTGCATAATTCATAGAGATGAAAGTGAATGTGCAAAATTATTCAAGCATGTTCAAATACAACCTTACAGCTGAAATCCTTTCCTGGCCTTTAACCCACAGCTCCTTACCTCTTCATTCACATTACCAAGCCAGGCTGGATAATGTATATTTCAGTGGGCTTGCCTGAAGGCACCTTTGCTAAAACCACCCCAGAGAAAAATCAACTATTAAAATAAAACAATTCATTCATTTATATTTTTATTATAGCTTTACTCCAAAAATATGAAGTATGTTTGGCTAATAGCTTTTAAAAATTCATACTACTTTGTAGGGTTTTATATAATCTCTCCATACCATGAAATATATTTTTAAATATTTAATTTAAAATTATTGCTAAGTTATAGGAAGACATTTTAAGTGAGAGCAAATAATTTATATAGAGATTTTTATCAATTTCTATTTATATAAATAGACAATTAATTTTATATTTATTATTTTATAAACCCCCAAATTATTGTTAACACTTAAAGTGCATTTCTGAATGTCTTAAATAAGAATAAGCTAGCGATATGGGGTTGAAGAAGGATATTGACTGATAGCAAAAGCATAGGCAGCAGATATGAAAAAATAGATTATGTGCTGTCTTAAGGGAATGGAGTAGACATTTGGAATTTATGAAGTAAAATTCATTTCTTGATGAAGATAAACTTTTTTTTTTATCAGTTAGAGCCATGTCTCATTGGAAGAGGCTGCCTTCAGAGTAATGAGCTACCTGTTGCTCTAAGAGTTTTAGGAGACTGTGGATAATTTTGTACCAGGAATGTAATGGTGAAGATTCTGACATCGGGAGTGAAACTGAACTGAAACACTTTAAAGGTTTATTTTTAATTCTAAGGACACAAATGGGAGATAACTAAAATGAATTTGAAGAAAGAAAGAATTATAAAATTTTCAATGTAAAATCAAATCTTATTAGAAGAATAAGTTTATGTATGTTCATGTCAGTTGTTCTCACTTGTGGAACTTTATCAATAATCCAGAATTTCATGTCTTACTCCAAACACACTGACTTCAGCACTGAGAACAGGCCAGGTACGTAGAAGGTGCCTGATGAATATTTGTTTAACCAATGATTGAATCATAATCTCCTATTTGAACACTAATATCTATATATTTTTAAAAACACAAAAGGGATTCTGATGGATAGCCATGGTCCAGAATCATTACTTTTCTTATAATACTCCATCACCTTTAAAATTCTCCTCTTATTTTGCTTTTGTATGAACCATAAAAAATACTGAGAAAATTGCCTATTAAGACACTATGAAATCATCCAATATTACTGGTTATTAGTAGTTGTCTGTTGGAAGGACTGTTTGACAACTAATAAGTTATTTTCAAAGATAGTCCAAGTGCTGTTTTAGAATTCTATTGTTAATACTTAAAGAAAAATTTGATCCTTATAGCTTTGTTCATGTATTGTTAAGGCAAAATATTATGGTTTCATAATTAAGAGACGACCAAATCAGATGACTACACTTCTCATATTTCCCACTGGAAATCATTTATATTGCAAAACAAGCCACAGAATTATAGAAATGTTGTCTTCCTTTGTGTTTCCAATTTGAATGAATTTATCCCATTAATACCAAATGATTATACATGTCTGTGTGTGTATGCATGTGTGTGTAAGAGACGGAAAAGGAAGGAGATGAAGACAGTATTGAGATGGACAGTGTAGAGAAAAAAATAATGAGGAAGAGAATCCTAGCTACTAGCTTGGGATTTCTCTATCATTTGGCCTGATTTCTGGGAGAAGCATCTCCAGAATATTTTCCCTGCCCTAGTTATTTTCAAATCCTAGGGAGTTAAATTTTACACATGAGCTGTAAGCATCTTTGTTATGGAAGAATATGCATCACTTTACTTTATAAGTAATTAGAATAGCTGCTGTCTCCCTATGGAAGTTCACTTTTTAATACAAGTAGCTTTTAAAGAGAAATGGGGACTGGGACAAAAGTTTAATTTTAAAGTTAATTAAATTAATGCAATTCATAGTATATGCTGCTCATTTATTCCCTAAGAATTTATATAACAATGAGAATAAAATGGGATTGCTATATTTTACCACTCTTTATAGTACATGAACAAGAAAATAAAAACCAATGTATCTGCTGAGGAAAACATCTCTTAGAAGGGAATAAAAGTTTAACTGGCATTATGGGTATTTTATTTGCACTCAATCAAGAGGGAACCTGTGTGTCCATACACACCATATTTTCTAAAATATTGTATTGAAAAGCACCAGATTGTCTTACAGCCACAAGCTGTAATTCTTATCATTTTTAGCATCTCTTTAAAACGTCAAAGTGATGAACTGATAAACGTCAAAGTCTAAAATATGTCATGGAAACTAGAGAGAGTAACGGTGTGCTTAGTTAAAAGTTATTATTCAGGGGTCATTGAGCTGAACACGATTATTCCTGAAGTGCTCTGAAAGGCATTGTGGCCGCAATTAGAGGCTGCAGTAAGGAATTATGAAGGCATTGTGGAGAACAAGACTTGGTTGTCATATTCAAAATTTCAATTTTTTATAGAATTCTAATCTTCAAGGTTGTATCTTTCCACTGCCCATTATTCAGACAGGTTCAGCTAAAGAAAGTGGTATTGTGAAAATTATTTAAGAAACTGCACCAGAAAGTCCTTTAATTTTGCTTGAGCAGATTAGAAAATTTGGGGTATAGTTTTGAGATATTGAAATTTGTCACTTAAAAAAATTGTGCAGTTTTTGCCACTAAATTCTTCTCTGAAATGCATATGAAGCCAGCCACTGATGACACAAGTTAATTTTACAGTCTCTCAGAATGGATTGTGCTGAAAGTTTCAATATCTCATAGCTTGTAATTCAGTCCAGAAGCCAAACTTAGGCAATAAAATTGTCTAATTCAAGAACTGAATATCCAAATTAATAAGAAAATGTAGTTATCATAACTGTGCTTAATAGGTGAGTATAATTCAAAAGACAAGCTTGCAATTATAATGTTGCAAAAAGTATTCTCTGAGTCACTAAGACAATTCCTGACTAATCCCCTCAGTGAACTAAGGTAATTATTAGTTTATAGGTTATCTATCCATTGATTATATTTGCCTTGAATAGACTGTTAAAATCAATGCCTTGCAGGTAGTAACCATGCTTATTCTCTTAATGTGATTTAATTAAGTCCATTATTTTATATTTTATCGTCTTTGCCTTGCCAGCATCAATGAATACTGATGGACTATATATAAATTTATGCTGTACGCTTGGAATGGCTTGCTTCTCTTCATTAGTTCAGCATCAACTAGATGAGAAATACAGATGGTATATGCTGATAAATTTTGAGAATTTTTGCTATTATCTATGTTGCAATGTATGTGAAATTTATTTTGGAGTAGGAGACATGACCTCAAAGATTCTTAATGAGTGATCGGTCTAAGGACTATGGCCTATTTTCATTCTCAGAGTTTCATTCTTAGAGTACTCTAAGTTATTGTTAGGGGACACCTGTGAATTTCAGTGTTGCCAATTTCTTACTTTTAGTATTGAGAGTATTTTCTACTTTTGATATTGGCAAGTCCCATATTCCTTCAAGTCCATTTCATAGAATGTCTACTTTACAGATGAGATGAAAATTTAGCAACGAATATACTGTTCAGTGCTCTGATATGACTAGCAGGTTGAGGTATATCGTGTTAAGAATTGAAAAGTATGTTTTAAAAAATAGGCTGAAAGACATTCAGAAAAGGGAATTAATGGTATAGAAGATACACCTATTTTTCTCACAACCACTTAAGTTGCGCAGAACGGTAAAGTAGTTAACAACCTACTCTCTTCTGTTAAACATGTTGGCTAAGTTTTTCATTTTTTTAAAAGTAAAATTTACATTATCTTCTATAAGATCCTGGGAATTCATAAACCTAATGTATGCATTCATATTTCAGGGATACGTAGATTTTAAAGCATTTATAATTCAAAATTAAGGTAAAGTTTATTAGCATATTTCCATAGAATGCAAATTGTTTCTAGAATAAGACTAGGTAGTCATGATAATCCCTAAACACAGCAACTGGGGGTTGGATGCGCTCTCCAGGTGACTAACTGTCATGGGGAAGCATCTGGAAGGTGGGACAAGTTTTAAAGACCCTTGGCTTTCTTGCTTCTACCATTTCTTTCTGTATTTTATTTTAAGTAGCAAAGAAAGCTCTAGGTCCCTGCTGTAGTTAAACTCCAGTGCTAATGGTTGGGAAAAAAACAGAAGGATGGTATGTATATGCTAAGGAACAAAGTTTCCTAAAAATTCATATATAATGGAACCATATATTTCAATGGTTGAGATACGTAATTACAGAAAAAGTGAAATAAACTACATACACAAAAATACAAACTTTCTAATGTGGCTATTTCAAAATACGTCAGCATATCCATTTAGGAATCCAAGTTATGTGTGGATAGACAATGTATATGCATCCATTTTTATTTTCTCACCAGTTATAGTTTTTTGGTTGATTCAATTTTAAATATTAGGGTTTGATAGCGTATTGAGTTAAATACTACCTTGGCATCTTAATTACAATGTAATTTTCCAGTTTTATAGGGTCTATAAGAGTTCATTAGAGGGGACATATTCCTTCGAACATTTTGGATTCAGCCATATTTGCCTTGTCACTGTTGCCTCTATGAGTGAAGGCTGTCAGAGTATTTTCTTAGTGTAGTAAGACAATGATAAGTATATATACCCAAGCCAAGTGTAATACTTTTGAGATAGATTTCTACCACACCAACACTCCTGTTGACAAGTTGTCTCATGGCTAGTATTTTTACATTCCAAGTTTCAAGTTTAAAAAAAGAGACATTTTTAATATTCTCAAATGTGAAAACAAGTGATGTCTGTGAATTTCTTTTGGGACATAAGTTCATTACATTTATGTTTGCTTCTGGCAGAATTCACTTAATTTAAGCAATGATGGAGAACTTTTGAAACAAGATGTATGAAGTTTAGAAAATTGTATTCAATATTTCAGAGACATATTGAGACTATGTAGTTTATCATTACTTCAAATTGCCCAGTCTATCTTCAGAGAACACAAACAGCATATCTTGCTCTAATCTATCTTTAGCACAAGAACATATTTCCTTGATTTTGGTTCATACACACCAAATGAAGAAACATATGTTTAACTTTTGGGTACACAGTCCTCAAAATAAGTAAAGTAGATAATAACTTCTTTTGGTTGTGGAATTTGCACTTAGTGCCAAACATGATTTTTTTTTTTCTAAAAGTGTTTTAAATTACTCATAAAGAAGGGGAATTTGTTTTTTTACTAACAAAAATTGCTGAACATACATTACTTTTTGAAAGGATATTTTTAAAAAATACAATTAGTTAGACCAAAGTTCAATAACACTGAGAAATTTTTAGCTTTCAATGGCAGCTCTTGCTTTTAGTTTGAGAGTAGTTAAAGGTTAGAAAATAGTACTTTCTGGTCCAGGAACTGGCTTATTTTTCCATCTTAAATCTGAGTTAATTGTTCTGTTAATGTTTAAAACTTTCTCTGTCAATAATTAGGTACACTGAGTTTCCATTTAGCAAATCTGACCAATAATTAAATATGTCTAAAAAGCATCCTAAGGTTTTTTAAAAATACAACTTTAATGATAAAAATAATGCAAAAAGTAGCAAAACTGAAAAAAAATCAGTCTGGATCAATGTAATTATTAAGACCTCTATCTTATATTTGAATTAATTACACTGCATGAAATGAGTTAATGTCCCATTGTAGTTGAAATAATTCCATGGGGTTGCTGATAGAGTCTAAGTAAAAATTTATATTTAAAATTATTCACATCTAGTGAATGGCTTATATATTGAAGTCATAATTAAGAAATATAAAAACAATCAACTTTCACGTTACAGAAATGATATTTTAATATAATTTAGAGTTAAAATCTTCCCTCCTTACATTTGAAGCTAGGAGTTTGAATTCACATAATGTCGATGGGAAAACTGTGCTTATTAAAAAATCTTTCATAAATCCATTTTGTTTTCATTAAATTCATTTTTATCAAAATGTAAATACTATAATCCCAAATTTTAAATTTGTATTCTAAGCTAAAATATAAAAGTCTTACAGAACTTCATTTAATTATATCAAAACATTAAACACAATTCGATACAGACAATTAAGCAGCTATTAAATATCTAACAAAACAAGGGTGCTGGCTTGAATTTTTCAGTGTTTGGAAATCATTAAAAATACATAGCTATAACACTTATTTTAAAAACAATAGCGTTGTTTTCAATATTTCCAACTTCATTCATAGAGATAGAAAGTTCAGAAAAGTAGATTTTGCATTTAATATGATCTCTTAAGCCATTTGTTTTAAGTTTCCAAAGAGGGAAATTTAGTGTTCTAAAGAATTAAGTTTAGTATCTAAACAATAGATGTCTTTATTTTAATCTTCTAATTTGAAATTACTTTTGTTATTATATAAGTTGGTCTGATAGCATTTGTATGTACAATCCTCTTTACTGTTGAGTGAGTTTTGCACTGAATTAACTGATTATTTTTTTATTTTGTAACTACAGTATAAGAAAATATTTTAAAGCCCAAAACTACTAACTTTTTTATCCTCGACATTTCCCCCTTTTCCTTTTATAAAGCTCATTTTTCAAATTTTACTTTTGTAAGATTTAATATCATTGAATTAAAAATCAAGGAATTCCAAAGGCGTTTTCATGTGTCCTATTATGTGATATATAACATACAAACACATTGGCAGTAATACTTCCACTTATATGATTTACTGTGAAAGGACAGATAATCTTTAATATGAAATAGAATCCTCATAATATATATCTTTTTTTATCCAATAAAAGAGTCTTAATCTGCTTCATGACTTTGCATAGCAAATTCTAATAATACCTTTCCATATGCCATTTTAATGCAATGGTCATCATTTGTACACCACCCACACATACATATACACACATACACACACACCTATGGCAAAGAAACCTTCTTTTGAATTGATGATTTGTACTTGTATGTGTCTAGAGACTTAATCTTGTTGCTGATGAATATCCTCATGCCTGAGAATTTTATAAATAACCCAGTAAAAAATATTAAAAATCAAAAAGGCTAATGGGAAGCAGGCTCGGGAGATGGTGTCGATCTTCTTGGCCCGGTCGATAAAGACTTTTCTCATTTCATCAGGGCTTTTTGGCATTACCTGCACAGGATGGTTTGGGCCCTTTGGGGTCATACCATCTTTTGCTTGCAGACATGGTCCCATTCCATAGGCTGTAAAGCTGAATCGACTTTCCCTTACCTCATCATCCTGTCATAAGAAAAACATAAGAAAACACTTTAGTCATAGAATAAAGCATATGTAACAGGAATTTCAGAATCATGACTTCAGTTTCATTTTTATAAATGTTAAGATCATTATAATGAAAAGATAAGTGAAGCATGTAAAGATGAGTTGCTTTCTTTCCCATTCAAGTTTTATTGATATAGCCTGCATCTAATAGATGTGTCCATTAAGAAATATGACACCCGCAAATGATATATTTTAATGAAAAACTAAACATCCTGGTATTGTCTACATACTGCTAGAATATCTAAATGAATTGAGCAAGAAAAAAATTATCGGGATATTATGTTATATATGTTCATGTCCTAGATTTTTTTACATTATGTATCTAAATGGGCAAGTATATGATGTCAAAGGGGAAAATACCAGGATTGTTGACTGAACTTTTCTTTTGTATGGAGGCAAACTTTTCAATGCTTATTTCCTAAATTTTACATTACTCCATTGGAAAAAACAGTCTAGCTCGCCAACACTGCTTAGTTTTTGTTATGCTCACTTAATGCTACTTCTATATTTTACACTAATCCGTCAGAAGACTGTAAGATAGTCACATATTCTAGTTTATATACAATTGCTTTCTAGGTACATTGATTTAGTTTAAATTATGAATGTAATTTGACAGAGGTGTATTTTAACGTTAAAGAAAATTATAACATATTATAAGAAGTATTGTTACTTTTCTCTTAAATGTTGCAAATTGAAGAGAATTCTCCAAGTATGTACATGAAAAGAAAACCAATATTTAAAGGAAAAATTATTTAATAAAAGTATGATAAATGTATTCACGATAGGAAAATTTGGTAGATGTCTGTAATAATTTGTAATGAAATTCATGCTTGAATAATTTAATTTGATGATTTTATTTAGAATGTAACAGTATATGGCTGCCAGTTAATTGGATTTTTTTTGCTACTAAAGTTGAAAGTTTAAAAGATGACATTTTATAAAGTTATTATAGCTCTCCTTTTATGAAAGTAATTTATAATGATAACATAAGAGATAAAAGTAATTAATCGACTCAAACTCTTAAAAAATTATTTTTGGTCTGTGAAAGTTGAGGCTCAATGAACAGTATATTACAAAATATGAAGGTTAAAAATAGAAATTAAAATGGATTCTAAAGATGAGAACATGATCAAAGTTGATGGAATGATGTATAAAATAGTTTTGGGGTAATTATGAAGTAAGGCAATTCCACCTGAAAAACAAAAACATAATTATTGGAAAATATCTCAACAGTAAGATGTATAAGCAATTGAATTTTGAGCAAACAAGTCTGAAATAAAAGCTGATGATCCAAATTACATGTAACTACTGTTATAATCTTGCAAAAATTGGAAATTGATTTTTCAGTAGTCTTGAATAAAGATGTTCATTTATGCTGCAACTTTTTTAGCTTCCATGGGCATTTCAAGGTTAAATTATTGTTTGCATTGAATTTTCTATATTTTGAAAAAAGTGGATATACTGAGAATTAAACTTTTCTTATGTAAGTGCTGAAACAACATCCTTATAATTTAGTAAATCAGGCTTGTATTTGCATTCCAGAAGGAAAACATAGGTCACTTGGATAATTTGGACAATTTTTGTGTACAAACCAGCTGAATGCTGAAATATAAAAATAACCTTTTAAACTACATTAACCCATGTGTACAAAAACATCCATCTCAAAGTAGGACAAAGGATAACTTCTCAACAAGCATTTACAGTGAGGTGTTAGCCTATTGGTTGAACCACGTGAGAGACTGATTACAAAAATGCTAAGACTTTAGGATTCTAGCTGCTGTGTTTAGTAAAGTAGAACCCACTGACTACCTTTCTTCATGGTTTTATTGAGAAATAATGAACATACATCACTTTATAAAGTCAAGGTGTACAACATGATGGTTTGACACATACATTGTGAAATGATTGCTGCAATAGGTTTAGCTAACATCCATCACCTCATATAGATACAATAAAAAGAAAAGAAAAAGAAATTTCTCCTGTGATGAGAACTCTTCAGATCTACCCTCTTAACAGCCTTCCTATCTATCATACAGCCGTGTTAGCTATAGTCATCACGTTGTGCATTACATTCCTAGTACCTATTTATCTTATAACGGGAAATTCATACCTTTTAACCATCTTCCTCCACAGACTGCATTTATAACCATTTGTTCTGGAGAAATTATTATTTTCAAATCTTTGGAGACCCCCCACCACTCATCTCAAAATAGAGACAATCCTTTTAAGATTTAACATATTTGGTGAACAATTGTATTTTTCTCAACTGTATCTTTCCACATAACTGATTGTGAGTAAAGGGTTAACATCAGGCCTAGGCTGTTTCAGGACTGCTGAGAATGACTTCTGATCCTTCCAGCATCATTTCCTTGAAAACAATAGAGTTAAGTTAAACGAGGAATGTGAAGTTTGCTTCATTTACTGTGAAGGACAGTGTCTGCAGGGCTGTGCAGTGGCCCGAAGGCCTATGGCCTACGTGACCGGACGGTATACAAGTTTGTGGGAAATGAAGGCTGTGGCTTCTCTGTGTTGAGGTGATGACATATGCCTTGATTTTTTTTGTGGCAGCTGCATCGACACACCCGTGTGGGTGAGGGGTAAAAGAAGCTGTGCTCTTAACTGCCGGGTCTCCCAATGAGAAGAAGATGCTATGTACGATGTGTTGCCTGCCTCACATGCTCCTTGAGGACTGAGAAAAGGCTATTTGAAGTTAAGGCCTATAGTGTCTGGAGGGTCTCATTGACAATTTGCACCCAAAATCTCAGTGGTGGCAACAAGCTGACCTGGCTTTCAGATCATTTCAGACTCAATACAGCCAAAAGTTCTGGGAGGGAGTTCTGATGAGAACATGATACTGTTCTGCCCTGAATGCTCTGTGGAAAGTAACTGGGGATAAATCTTACTATTGAAGTGTGGATGACACAGACTTACCCCTTGTTGAATTGGCAGATGGGTGATCAGTGAGATAAAACTGAGGAGAACCAGGGTGATAAAACTGAGGGGAAAGTTGTCATGATTCAATTAATTCCTTGTCTCCTATTAATTGATTATCCATGAGAACTGAAACCACTTGGAGAAAAGAGAAATGAGAGCAGTAAAGCAAGCAGCTTCATGGCCTGTGCTCAAGATGAAAACAAAAGTCCAGTTGGACTTGGAAGTACATTGCACTTAATCTTGGTGTCACTTCTCCACAACCCCAGACACAAGACACTGGAAACTAGTGACTATTGTGCAGCCCTGTCCAAAAGAAATACACTGTGAGCCACAAATGAAAGCCATGTGTATTATTTTGAATTTAAATTTTACATTAGCTACATTTTAACAAGTTAAAAGAAACAGGCAAAATTAATTTTAGTAATACATATACTTTAACTCAATATGTCCTAGATTTACTGAAAGTAAAAATTAAGGAGATATTTTACAGTCTTTATTTCGCACTAAGTCCTTGAAATCAATGTCTATTTTAACACATCTCTCAATTCAGACTTTATATGTCTAGTGTTCAATAGCCACCTGTGGCTTGTAGCTACCATATTGGACAAAGCAATTGTAATACAAAGGAACCGAGTCTCTTTGCTGAGAAGTACCAACAGATATCTTGGCAATCCATGCTTTCCAGGGTCTTTAAGTTAATTGACTTAGGAGCTGATAATTTTTGTGCATGCTGCAGCATGAAAAGCAATATTTGGTGTGAATGATAACTCCTAACTTGCTGCAGTGTTGCCATTCAGGAAATACTGGTAGTTGTGTAATCAATGACCCTTTGGAGTGGGTGAGGCCTGGGGTGGTACGAATCTGTGCTGAGAAGGGACGCTGCCCTGTTCTCTTACTGCTGTGAAATGGAACAGCTCTTTAGAAGAAGCAGCTATGTGAAGGGAAGCAGCAAACCTGGGCTGCCATATGATAATTAAAAAGGAACCCAACCAAACCATCCTCTGACCTAAACTCTGGCAGACACTGTGATTAGGGGAGTCCTTCAGGTACGAGTTCTCCGTGTGGCCCTCCTTTGGGAAGGCAGGAGGGTATATATGATTCACAGGTACCTTTGCTCTTGTAGTTGCCATGCTGGGTTTCACTGATGGAAAAAGTATCTGGGCTATTCAGAAGAAAGATCATGGCCAGAGGTAAATCTATAAGCTCTCTTTAGGTGGCTTTTAAGACACAAAATGAAAATTGACAGGAATCCTAGGAAAAATTTCCTGGCACATTATCACCCGCTGGGAGGAAGGAAATCTGTTCCAGTTCCGGCAGCTGCTTCCCTTAAGGAACTCTGTTAAATTTGCTGCTTTCATCTCAGAAGTTAAATCCAATGATGCCAATGGGGAATGGAAACAAAAGACACTGATATGGGTTGCTGAATTTACTCCATCCGTTAAGGCAGCTGAAACAAAGAAGACTGACTTGAAGGCCAGAATCTCTTTGCCCAATTCTGAGTGGGATTCCAAGGCCACAACTGTGGTTAAAGTTGAATGGTTGGGGCTGGTAAACACAGCTTTTTTGGATTACTGAATGCCAGTGATACTGTTGGGGAACGAGAATGAAATATTAAGAGCAAAAGAGAAGCTAGTGGAGCAGAGAAGGAGTCATGGTGATGCTGTGGTAGTAGGTCTCAAGGTCACAGTAAAAACCTCAGGTAGAAAAATAAGGGACTAAGATATATCTAGTAGGTGGCATCACCTTTGGCTAAATGTATAATTGGAAAGGAAGTAACACATGAATGAAGAATATTGCAATTTCTGGCTTGAACCTAATCTTGGGCAGTTGTTCCTTAGTCCAGTTGTAGTTGAATGTACTCTAAAATGGGAGCCCTTAGAATTACCTAAACCTTCCTCTGTAGTAACTGTTAAACAGTGCAAGATTCCAGGAAGATAAAAGAAACTCTCATCTCTGATTAAGGAAACGGTGGAAGCAGGAGTGCTAATCCCTCATTCATTTTCTCTAGAATAGCTTGACCTGGCCTATGATAAAACTGAATGGGTTCTGTAGGCTGACTGCTGACTACTTGCTTTCACTAAAGAAGTCCCCTAACAGCTTCCACCATGATGGACACAGTGGAAACTGTTCAAGAGTTTCAGAAGGACAAAAGAGGCTAGTGTACTTTGATAGACTTGACTCAGGCTTTCCTTTTAATCCCAATTTAAAAAAAAGTCAAACATTATGTGTCTTCATGTGGGGTATACCCAATCAAGGAAACCTGAATTCTCTATCTAGCATATTGTCACAACCCGCTTGGAAACAGTTCGGTCCTGATCACTGTCAAAAGCAAGTTGGTTAATGATACATGATAGTTTCATGTAATGGTATATGATAGTTTCACTGACTGAGGAGAAAGTCAAGGGAGGCTTTGGAAACTGTCGGTAAAAGTGGCTAACTAATCCAGCTCAAATTCAGGGCCCAGGCCCATCAGTCCAGTTTCTGGAAATAACCTGGACAAACTACTAGAGAAAATTCACAAACAATAAAGGACAAATTTTATCTCTTCTGGATCCTACTATGAGAAAAACAGCTTGTAGCACTGTTTGAAATCTGGCAGATACATTTTGGATTTCTGTTGGCCACACCGTATAAAGTTACTGAAAGAAAGACTGAATATGAAAGGGGAACAAGGATAAACTATGAGAGACTGGAGGTAGGAAATAGCCCAAGCAGTCTCTCTGAGGCCTTAAAATTCAGGGACTGTAGGAATCTGCTACTAAAACACATGTAGACTAGAGTTTCCAGAAAAAGCTCAATAGTGGAACCCTAAGGTGGCTGTTAGGATTCTAGACTAGAAAACTCTCTGATGTTGTGAGCAGCTATAATCTATTTGAATGACAGCTACTGGCATTCTCTTGTGCTTTGATAGAAACAACTTCTCAAACTGAAGGAATCTGAAAGTGATCCGACTATATTTAGTACTAGAATATCTACCATGTCATGAGTAATGCCAAAAAGGCCTTCTAGTCTAAGTTCCCTGATAAAATAAAAATCGTATATTCAGGAACAAGATAGGGGGAATAACTCTGGTAAAGTACCTCACATCCATGAAAAAGTAGTGTATCTGACAATGGATCAGTGATGGAACCTCTCGTTGAACTGCCTAGAGTGGTATGAGCCTCATAATTCTATTCCCACAGAGGCAAACATGTCACCTGGTTCGCCAATGGAAACTCCGATGCCTGCAGTAGAATGAATAACTCTAGCTGAAGAAAGCAAGGTAAGTCTATGCAATGGGCTGACTTGAGAACCAGTATATGTGGCACTATCAGAAGAATTGGTTCTTGCTCTCAGAACAACATCTGGATGTTCAAAAACTCCCAGGCCCTAGCCTTACTTTATCGTCAGGCAAATGGGCCCTTGTAAATGGATAATTAAGAACATCCCAGAGTGGGAGATGCAATTTCTTATAGAAATTCCAAGGTAGAATTAAATTAAGTCATGTAATCACTACCTAGTTGTTGGCTCAGAAGGCAAATAGAGTGCCAAGGCAGATGTCTTGAATAGGCCATGGATGTAGCCGTGGTGGTGTCCAGGCCATGCAGCAATGGAAAAAACTGACATATTCCTTTGTGGCCCAATGAAGACCATTGATGTGGTGAGAGTTGTCCTGAATATTAATAAGTGAACAAATTGCTTGAAAATTGCCTTCGGGTAATTTTCCTCTCCCAAGGACAAATGCTAACACATAGTTGGCAGATGGAATACTTAGGGTCTTTGCCCATGGCTTCTGGAGGATTGAATGGATTTTGGCAGAAGTAGACAGCTAGTCCATCTTGGGCTTTGTTAACAATATAACAGAAGCCACAGCTGAAAATTCTATTAATGGCTTGGAACACAGCATTTTTATATCAGTTTGGGCCCCTAGAATAGATCTCGTTGGACAAAGGAACACATTTAAAGATGGCTGGTGTATAAAATGGCCCAAGAGTACAACATAGTAACGGCATATCATATCCATTCACGGCACAGTGGTTTAAAATAGAAATTGGAATGAGCAATTAACACATTTATTGTTAAAGAGAGAATGACAAGGACATGAAGGGCTGGCTAGTTCACTGGATGAGTATGGAGAACATGTGGGTATGAGTGACAGAAAGGAAGAATGCCTTTAGAAAGATTTCTGGTTTCCAATGGTGGAAGTGTGTGGGGTGGAGGGCGATGCTGTGACACCACTCTGTCTTTCCCATCTCACAGGTTTTTCTTTTGTGCTACCTGATATGATGGTTCTGGGTCCACAAGAGCATTTGCATTTTCTAGTTGAAGGGATCATTGCTATTTACGATGCTATATCTTTCTTTAAACTAGGGAGACAGTCACGCTCTCTGTGGGCAAGGGAACAAAAAGTCTTGTGCTTGAATAGCTGTGAGGCCTCCCAATTAGATGAAGATACTTTATCAGCTGTGTCTCCTGCCTTTTATCCCTCTATAAAATTAAGTGAGTGCTATATAACATTAAAGCTTATTTCTGTCTTGTAGGTATGGTCGCCTTCTCAAACCTGGAATCAGAGCTATGGTGCTGTACTGAACAGAGTTACTTCACATTTGGATATTGGTTTTAATAGAAAATGAACAATTTAAATTTAATTGTCTTTCATAGCGTTGGTCCATCATAAAAGCTGGAACAACGTGTAAAGTGACTATCATTCTTTGTGCTTGCAATAATGATAGTCTAGGTGAGGGCAGCGTGTCTCACACTGTGGTGTACGTAACCCCTGTCTCGGAATCACTGGGAAGGATTCCTGGGATCCAGTTTTCTGCATTTCAATTGCAGAGATTTGTACTTATTAGTATTTAGGTTGTCACAGTAATCTGCATTTCCAGCAAGTTCTTTAGGTGATTATAATGCACAGTCAAGCTGTAGAAACCAAAGTTTCCAAGAAGCACAATGCAGCTATCTGTCAACTTGAAGTCATAGTGATATAACATTTTTTGAATTCCTCTAACACTTTCTAATTTGCATTTTAAATGGTAGTTTACAAAAACATACTCTGTAATGATGCTTGTGTGTTTTGCTCTTATTGACGTGGAGTTGATTCCGACTCCCAGAGACTCTGTGTACAGCACAGCGGAAGCCTGCTGCTGCATCAGACAATGCTCCACTGCTATTCATAGAGTTTTCATGGCCAATTTTTTCAGAAGTGGGTCGCCAGGTCCTTATTCCTACTCTGTTTTAGTCTGGAAGCTCCGCTGAAACCTGTCCACTATGGGTGACCCTGCTGGTATTTTTAAAACCTGTGGCATAGCTTTCAGCATCATAGCAACATGCAGATGCCACAGTATGACACCCAACAGAGGGGTGGTGTGGTTCCCTGGCCAGGAAACAAATCCAGACCATGGCAGTGAGAACACCAAGTCTTCAGCACTAGAGCATCAGGGCTGGCTGCCTTTTGTGTTAGTATTGAACTATTATTTTATTTTTTAATAATTCCTGTTTTTAAGTAAGGCTGTTTCTAGGTATATGCCTATATTTCTACAGACAGACATCTTATCTATAAGGTCTATCTGTATGATCTGTATCTTTGTCTACTTTTAAATTTACTACAGGATCTAGGCATATCTTAGGAAATATACTTTGGATAAATGTTATATAATGTGATTTAGCGCATTATTGTTTTCAAATGTAATATAATTGCACTAACAAATGTATCACCAATGGCTTTCCTGTTAATTTTAGATTTGAAGAAATAGAAACTTTTAATTTTAGTATAAACATTTCCCTCATTAAAATGTCTTGTTCAAGTATCTATTTCATGGCAATGGTAATAGAAAACAAGGTGTTGAGGAAGACTTATGTTCTAAAAAATGAAAACAGATTGGGTATTTCCATTATAAAAAGTATATTTGTGCTATAAGAAATAGTTTTCAAATATTTTATATAATCACAAATATACTAGATGGTCCAAATTTAAAATCTGACTCATGACTGATGTTCAAAATTCAAATGTTTTATTTTAGTTAAGAAATTCCATGGCTTCCTCATTTATTGCCAGGAGTCTGGATAGTCTTAATTTCTTAAATCACAGATTCTTGGTTTCTTATTCTAGGAAAAGAAGAATACAGCACAATGTAGCAGGTTTTTTAAGGTGACAAAAAATATATAAAGCATCTGATAAGGTACTCAGATTGTTGCTATTGTATCATCAATATTTTGTTTGTTATAACTGTATAATTATGAAAATTGCAGAGTACACACTAGGAGAGGAAAATACTAATAACAACTTGCATCATTTTACTATTAGATATTTTAAATCGACAGAAACTAAACCAGCACTAAAGTGCTACATAAAATAGACCTACCCGGTTGCTTACTCCTCAGGTGGCCTTGCACTTGTGTTCTTTTGACTAAAAATTAACCAATAGCACAAAACTGAAAAGATCACTTCGCTACTGTAGGCCTCACTGTCTCGTTGTCACAATAGATGGATTTTGCTACATGGCTGCTGGGATTCTTTGCAAATCTAATTTCTGCAGTCAAAGAGTCTTTAGTGTTGTAAATGTGTTCCGTGAAACAGTACAAATATTTTAGGTGTGCCCGTGAGACAAGGTACATGGAGTCATCTCACTTCTTAGAAACAGGATCGAGCGCTATTGGAGCAGACTCAATCTGCCCCCAGAGGTTGTCAGAGGGCGAAAGAGAGCAAGGACCTGATACCTCAAAAAGGTCATGTGATCTTTTTTTTAAATGACTGGTCTATTGGGATTTTTTTGAAGTGCTACACTTAAAGTAATAATTTTAAGTACGGATGAGGTTTTTCTAATAGCTCATCATTAATATTAGTTTACTATATTAGAAGGTGCATTAAATTATTTTATGACTAAAACAGTTTCTCTGCTTTGTAAAACTCCGTCATAAAATTATCCTGTGTTCATGCATGTTTGGATGTACAGTGATAGTCTTTATTTCAGTTAGCACTCAAATATTTCTTTGAGATAATTCAGTTTTCTGGAGACATCTTCAGCTTGAATTTCTAATGGACTAAAGGCCAAAAAAGCAAGGTGTTTGGACATACATCTAAAACTTTTGACTCAGACACTATGTGTTGGTCAATATTTAATGTTCATAAAATTAAGGAACTTAACTCAAAATATAGGCAATAATAAGATTAAATAGAATGAACTGAAAATGAGCTGAAGAACGTGGCTGATTAAAAAGGTAAAATTGAAGAAATAGCTCAATTTACCCACAAATAAATCCTCTTAATATGCTTCAAGCAAGTCAGAAGGGTAGGCAATGAAGAATGTAAAAAAGCCATTTAGTTAGTGAACAATTCTTCCTACAGGAGGACCCATTCACGAATTTGGAAATTAGAAAAATGTTTCAGTAATTGAGCATCAATACCACATTGTGAAACATTGTAAGTGCTTTTTCATTTATTTAGAGAATTATGCCAAAGACTGACTCATGTAACATGCATATTATAACTAGAAAAATTAGAGATAGAAAATCCAAGTGTAGACACAGTCATTCAGTTGAATTACTTCTTCTCTAACATCAAACATAATATATTAACATCAATGTGAGATAAGAATTAATTCCCTATCTTCAAAAATGAATGGCCCCAAAAATCTTATTTGTGTGTGGACATGGTGAAGCCATGAAGATTGCCAGTGAGTGGTAACAAAACATTGAGCATCTAAGAGAGCATGAGTGATGATTAATTATGTGAATTGCTGTGAGATACAACAGCATTAAATGTGTTATTTTCATCCTAACATTTCTCCCTTAGTAGATTCCTTTGGGTGTTCTTTCTACAATCAAGATGTTAATTATCTCAAAGTTCTTTTTATTTAAATACTTTTTCTTTAACTTTTAATTGCCAAGTAGGAAAATGACAGAGAACAGAAAGGTGAATTGTTATTAACTTCCATTTACATGATTTCAAAGTGTGTGGATTTTGAAAAAAATTACTAGTAAACATAACAATGACTTATTTTTGTTGAGAAAAATCACCATCATGCAAAATTCTGAGGTAAGACGAAGTACATGAATGAATTGCAAAATTGTCTTTCTAAAATAAACATCAGCCTAAAATAGAATATTCGGTTTAATATGTCTATATACATTTCTATATCATTTAAAAATGGAAGGCTTAAAAAGAATGCAGTCATAGATGAGGTTAAAAATACTTTATAGGTGTCATCCCAGTGGCATAGTAATTAAGTTCGTGTGCTCTGCTTCCGTGGACTGGGTTTGGTGGCTTCAGATCCTGTGTGCGGACCTACACAGGGCTCATCAAGCCATGCTGTGGTGGTGTCTCACATAGAAAATAGAGGAAGATTGGCACAGGTGCTAGCTCAGGGACATTCTTCCTCAAGCAAAAAGAGGAAGATTGGCAACAGATTTAGCTCAGGACCAATCTTCCTCACACACAAAAAATCCCCCCAAAACAGAAAACTTTATAGTTGCAAGACAATTATCAATATAAAATTCTTTGGAATCCAGCTCCCAAGAGAACATTGCATTTATTATAGATGACATATGAATTAGTTATAAATTAGCCAAGTTTATGCTTGGCACATTGAATTGAGATTCAGAAATGGCTTGGAGACTATTGAATGGTAAAATGTAAGCTTAAAAAGATGAATGTTTTAGCTGAAATATACATATATTTTAGAGGATTGATGAGAAATCAATGAAATAATTTTTTAAAATGTCTATATATCTATTTCTAGCATAATGTGCTAGATTCTTTCAATGCCAACTCATAATTATGGAGTGACATAAGAAAATATGTTATAGACAGCATATGTAAAAAGCAATATGTCACTTTTAGCTAACTTTGAAATGGAAGTTACTATAATGCATGTGAAATTAAAGTAGAGATTATATTACTCTATCAAATATCATTTTCCCAAACAGACATTTCAGTGGGGATATGTCTCTAAGAAATAGCTTCATTTAACATAAACTCTAAATTTTTGTTTGTAAGAAATAATTAAATTCTTACAATTGTTGTTTTACTTGAAAGGATAAAATTTGTAATGCCTGTATATCAGTCATTCAGAAGAATTTAGTTTGAAATTATTGGGAAATGACTTTTCCTCAGGTATGTACCAAAGAAATTTGTTGGAAATATTTATCTATTGAAAGAATATCTTATATTCTAGAATATAGCATAAACTGACCTGGAATGAAAACTATATTAAATAGTTTAGTGTATATGGGTGCCAGATTGCTTTCAACTGTTGAATCTCATCCCTTCAGCCAAAATAACATATATGTATAGCTGTATTTGTCCTAAGACTATAGAGCTGACAAAATGTACAGAGCAGAAAAATACATTATTTGCTAGTTTTAGAAGTTATCTTGAGTTTTTTTTAAGTAGGACAGAACATAAATACATAAGTAAATAAAATAACTATGTTTTTGTACAGATAGTCAAAATGAAGTCAGTGATACCTTTATTAAAAAGAGATAACCATCATGCCTAGTAAAATACAAATTTGGTCACTATTTCTTAAATCTAGAACTAACGGCTCATTCTTATTTCATTTGTGTATATAAATATTAATTAATATACAGTAATAAGTAGGAACACGGAGATACTAGAATACTGTGTGTGTATTCTCTCAGCAAACTATTGCATCATTACATTGCAATGCAGAAGAAGCTACATGAAATGCACTAAAGCAATTCCATATCATCTGTATCTCTCAACAAATAACATGTGTTCAACACTATTTTGGCATGTCTTTATAACCCTCCAGGGCTAAAGTAATGACAACCTATATATGGGAAGAGCAACTTCTAATCAAAATGCTTTCATATCATGCATACACCTACACACACAGCACTAGGGATAAGCATCTATGACAGGAGCGGTGGGTGATCAGCACACAGCAGGCTATGACAGTGTGGGGTGGGGAAATTTGGATATAGGAGCAAACTTGTATTCTTTCACAACAGACAAAAGTTTCTCTCGTACCTTAATGGAGGAAAAAGTAAGATGTAAAATATCGTATGCAATTCCTAAGCCAATGCTGAACCAAGTTAAACTTTTCTAGGAATAATATTTACATCAGTGTAAGGTACCCTGTAGTGACAAACTTTCTATAATGAGGCTACTCTGTTTACTTTGCCTATTCTGAGTGATTAGAGTGCTAAGAAACACTCAGGTAAATCAGTACTCATGAAAATAAAGAGCATTGGGTCAATATTTAGACTCATTTGGATTATGTTCATTTAAAGATTTAGAATGTTCAGACTATTTTTAAGCAAAATACACAATTTGAAAAATTGATGAGTTCACTTGGCTCAGAGAGTTATTAGGTTAAGGAAAATAGTTTTCAAAAAGTCAGAATGATCAAATTTGCACAATGATTAGAATATTATAAAAAGAAATGGGATGTATATAATTTCTAATGAATTATAAAAAGAAATGGGATGTATATAATTTCTAATGAATTAATTTGCATTACCATGTTTCTTTTTTTAAAATAAGTATTTATTGACTTTTGGTGAGGTAAACTTGATTTTTCATCAAAGTTCTTTTTGCATTGTTTTCTAAAGCAATTTTTAATTGAATATATATCTTTTATACTAATGCTTTTATAAACATTATTTGTTTAGTTACTGGAAATTTAAATATATTTCTCTCCCAAAGAGCCTACTATATCTGATTATGTAAATTCAATGTAATTAAAAAATTTTAAATTTACAGTTAAGATAATCAAATAAAGATAATTGAATTATGTGAAATTTTTTTTCAGGTATGAAAAATGAAGAAGTGGCTAGTTATATTGGGAACAAATGCAATTTTAGCATAAAAGAAAAATAGTTGAGTGAGTATATATTATAATACAAGAAAACTTAATAAGTGCTTTAAAATAATACTAGGCCTAGCTATCTGCTACTTAATATTTATCTAACATTATGTCTTTTGTCTATTCATCTAACATTATATCTATTCTTAACTAAGGTGTGCAATAGAATCATCTGGGGAGATATTTTTAAGTAAACTTTACCCCAGAAATTTTAGTTTAGTAGACTGAGCTGTTTGTATACGATTTCCCAGGGTTAATTCTGCCTTTGGTGTGCTTAAATTCAATCATTGAGGGCTACATTATGGGCTGCCAAGTCAAGTCACTAATACGCTCTACTGTAGCCTACCTTTCTAAATATTTAGCCATTATACTTGGATATGTGTCCTTCTGACGTCTTTTTAACCAAAAATTTCAAAGGATGCTACTATCAAAACCACAATCATTCATTTAGTATAAAGAATCTCAACATATCTTAACATTAAGAATGAATTCTGAAGATACATGGGCTGGACAAAATATTTTATTTTTGCCTTATTTTTAGGTCTCTATTTTCTGGCAAGAAGGCCTGCTTGGAGAACTTGTCTGTATAAATAAATCTTCCATTTATTTTGAAACTAACTTTATCAAGGCATATGATTATTTCTTCTACAGAGACTATTGGAAGATATATGTGACATTTCTGTTTAACATATATTTAAAAATCATTTTGAATAATCAAATAACTCAGTTAATAAGATGAAGGATGATAATTAAATAACCTTCTACTGAGTGAGGGAAGACAAATGGAGTTGTTAGAAAGAGAATATGCCTCTTAGCTGAAGCCGGCTAGCGGTAGTTTGGCTTTAAATACGCAAAGAGCTGTGTTTCCCCACCAAACACTGCCTGGGTGCAGAATATGCCGTCTGCTTTTTTACTGATGACCACATTCCTCTACTTAGAGTTAAGAAAATGAATTTACCGTGTCTGAGAAACGGTAAAACTTCTCCAATGCAAAAGCTTCTGTCTGTCGGAAGGTAAAGTGGACCAGGAGGGATTGAGAAACCAGAGAATCAAGTCATATATGATTAAATATAATTGCACAATTGATTTTAATTGCATATATCATTTTAACACACATATGTATCAATTAATAGATTTTCACATATGCAAGGTATCCACCCCCCAAATATGAAATGAAATAAAAAAAAAATCTATTTTCCTGACTAAATCTTAATTATAGTATTTAATCCCTTAATATTAAACTAGAGGTTAAAAAATAATATAATATTACTATTTTTGCATTTCTACATTTTCCTAGAGAGCCAATCACTAGAAAAATTACTCTTGCTGTCTTTCTGTGAGCTAAAGAATAATGGCATCAAATATTTTTATCTCAATAGTCTTATAGGTGGTAAAACTGAAGAAAGAGCTGCTTTGGTAAGGATAATTTCCTAAAAAGGAGGAACCAGAATTGAGCATCTAATCTTGTAGTCTATTACATTATCCATTGGGTACTGTGACTGTTGGACATGTCGTGGGTGTGGAAAATGTCTGAGTTCTAAGCCCCTCTATGGACACCACATGCATAATACTTCTCATTTCTAGTGTTTGCAGCACATGGTTGATATATTCTAAATTGTATAAGAAGGATAAAGGTAGAGAAATCGAAAATAAAAGTGAAAAAGCAAACCAAAATGACAGAGGGAAATAAATATTACCTTACTTCTGATTAATGATATTAAAAGGAAAGTTGTCTTTATCACTCATTAATGGGAAAGAAAGACAAAAGCTTCATCCCTGTGACATAGAATTTTTTGTCTTGTTATAGTGTTTCAGCCATTGCCAGTATCATGAAAGGGGAAGCAGTAGGCATTAAGGAGGGAGAAAGAAGTGCAGGAAAGAGAGAGAGGGAGAATGAGGAAAGAACAAGGAAACCAGTAGATGGGGATGGGGTGGGGGGAGGAGATAAACAGAAGTTCCCTCCCCATCAAAATATGTTTCAACATACAAATGGCGTGCTTTTATTTTCATATGTGATCAAATTCAAGCTCCAGCATTGTTTCTGGTCCAATGTATTACTAAAAGTATCACAAGACTGACGTTCCTTCCATGCTACTGTGAGTTGGTATTTATTGGAGAAAGTGATGATTCTGGGGGCTCAATCAGACATGACTGAATAAGTTACTGCTTTAGAATATGTCTAATACTGAGTAGGCTTAGCACTGAGAGATCATGGCTTAGTGCTTTAAAAAAAAAGTTTATGAATATACAAATTGCAGTCAGTAATTCAGAAACCATAAGGAATCTTTAAAAAAATTAAATCCATTCAAAATTCTTAGAATGGACACTATATGAACCAGACAATTATTTTTAAGATTCGAGTATGTTTTGACTTAAATGTTTTGGTATATTGGATTCTGGCCACAATATCTGCTGTTGTATGCAACTTTGATATTTCTCTATTGCTTAAGAGTCCATTTGCTTTTAAAATGTCAGTTGGCACATTCACATTAAAAAATATGAACTCATAGATGTGCTAGTCAGTAGAAAACTCTGAGTTACAGAAAAGGAAAGGAAGTTGATCAAACTATGTCCATGTAAAGAGAGATGAAATTACAACTCTTAGTAGAGGGGAACAAGCCCATTCTGTACATCCAAATGCAATTAGGAGATTACTCCTATGACTTCCTGTGGTCTCCCAACGATGTTTGAAATAAAACTTCCTCTGGGTTTCATTTATCAGGTGACAACAAGGCAAAAATAGCACCTTATTGTGTTTCCCATGCGGATTCAGAAGAAATGTTTTAAAAATATGAAAGTATACATAAAAAAGAGACCACATAGCTTTACATAAACATCATAGCATTAATAAATAGGTAACATTTGATGAAAACAATTAAAATAATCAGTTACATAAAAGGAACAACTTTAATAGTTATATGTGATGACTTACGTCAAGTAAAACCATCAGAAACATTGCAAGTAGGAAATAACATATTTTGTTAATTGAAGCAAAAAATGGTTTTGTTCCAGGAAGTACATTAGAAAGAAGTTGAGAAAGCTCTCATGTCACCAGATATACTATGTAAAGTGTAGGTAGACGTCACCATTTTCTCTCTGAAGCTATTTTTGGCAATTGAAGTTTCAGTCAGACAAAACCAAAGGAACATCAATCTCTTAGTCCCCGGTCTCCATTTCATTTCTATACATCCTTATTAAATAGAACAAATTCGTTTTCTAGTGAAAGTTTGTATCCCAGCAAACCCAGTGCAATTAATAGCTTACTTTATTCTTTCTCTTTCTGCGAAATCTCAGAAGTTCTTTGTGCTGTCTTGAAACAAAATTTACAGCTGCATATTCCAGAAGTGCTGAAAACACAAACAGGAGGCATACTGCCATCCAAATGTCAATAGCTTTGACATATGAAACCTAGCCGAGAGAGAAAGAGAGAGAGCAGTTGACTTGTATTGTTACTTCCATTGCGAACAAAACTGCATGCCTGATTCTAAATTATACCATTTGTATACCATCTTGAAAAAGAGAATGATCCCAATAGTTTTTTACTTAATAAGAATTTTTCAAAAGTTAATTTTCAAGTTTTATATATTAATTATGTATTAAAATGTGTATTTTTGCCAAAATTTTTTTCAAATGAGGGACCAGCCCAAACATATGAAAGAAAAAATAAGATGAAATGTAGTTTAACCTTCAAGGTAATACAGTATAATGCTCGAAAAGTATGAAGTAACAACGAAATATAGATAATGCTGTTGACCTTTTAGCTTTATTTATATGACCTTCAGCATATTTTCTTATTAAAAAACGTTTTTTGTTTTGAAATAATTTAACCTTACAGACATGTTGCAATAACAGTAAAAAGGACTCCCAAGTTTCCTA
This sequence comes from Equus caballus, assembly GCF_041296265.1. Taxonomy (NCBI): domain Eukaryota; kingdom Metazoa; phylum Chordata; class Mammalia; order Perissodactyla; family Equidae; genus Equus; species Equus caballus. Next base: position 67,267,202 of record NC_091685.1, on the reverse strand, counting down.
GTTGTTACCATTTGGTCACATTTATCTATCCATATATCTATATCTATATTGACATGTTTTTCTCCTTGAACTATTTGAGTGCAATGTGCATACATGATACCCCAGTACCCCTAAATGTTTATGTATATTTTCTGAAAAAAAAAGGGACACTCTCCTACATAACTCTAGCATGCCCAACAAGATCAGGAAATCAACATTGATAAAATACTGTCCTTTAATCCTAAAATTTCATTCCTATTTCGCCAATTGTTCTAATAATGCCCTTTTTAGCAGAAAAACTTTTTTCTTCCAGGCCAGCATTTAATCTAAAATTATGTATTGCATTTTGTCATCATATCTCTTTAGTCTCCAATGTAGAACATTTGTTCAGCCTTTTCTTGCCTTCTGTGATCTTGATATTTTGGATAAATGCAGACCAGTTATTTGAGTGTCTCTTGCTTTTAGTTTATCTGATATTTCCTTATTTTAGACTCCGGTTATGGGAGTTTAACAGGAACAGTGATGCTTTGTTCTTCACAGTGTATCAAATCAGGAGGCGCTCAATGTTGACCGGGTGGTTGGGGTGTTGTCTACTAGGTTTCTCTACTACAAAGTTACTAATTTTATTTGTTTAGGGATGATTCGGAACTACATAAATATCCTCTTACTCTTTAAACTTTCACCCTCTAGACATTGATGATGTTTGCCTGAATCCATTATTACAATGATGATTTCCAAATGGTAGTTTTCTTATTCTATCATTTCATCTACATTTATTAGTCAACATTATATAGTAAGGAAAGTTTCTGTCTGCCACATTTATTTGTTTATCCATTTATCTATTTATATATATCATATGGACTGATGAATAATCATTTTGTTCCACGGATTATAATGCATCAACATCACTGTTCACATTATCCAGATTGGGTAAGTTGGAGCTCCTAGAAGTTAGCCCATATATCATTTTGGCAAGTCTTCATCATGATTTGAGCACTTCCTTACTTTCTGGCACAAGGTATTTCGGATTCATCTTGTACTCTTCCTGTTCCAGTCCTTGACTGAGCCCTTTCTACAAGAATCCTTTCTTTAGTGAAAAATAGTTTTTAAAAACCATCATCTGGGCACTGGGTATGCTCTTTGCTTCCTGAGTGTCACTGCTTCTAGGCCCTCTTAGCAGATAGAGGTAGGAATTTTATATATATATAGATATATCACATATCTATATATAATATATCATGTAATATATTTTTATAATCATATATAATTATAAATTTTTATATAATAATACGTAGTCATGCTTCACTTAACGATGGGGGTGTGTTTTGAGAAATGCATCATTAGGCAATTTCATCATTGTACAAACATCATAGCATGTACTTACACATACCTAGATGGTATAGCCTACTTCACATCTAGGCTATATGGTACTAATCTTACAAGACCACCATTGTATATGCAGTCCATTGTTGACTGAAACATTGTTATGTGGTGCATGACTGTATAATTATTATATAATTTCTATAAACATATATACAAAACTTATCTATCATCTATCTGTCTATCTATCTATCTATCTATGTATCATCTACCCTTCTATTTATATTTAAAACATGAATTCACACTAGTATTTAAAGTTCCAATTCCACACCACAGGGTTCATTCCAGCCTTTACTCTTTCCATATATACACTTTTTCTGACTGTGAGAAAAGTGGCTCACATTATTTTCAGCATGTATTTAATTATTCTCCCTGTTCCTTATGTAACTAATATCTTAATTCTGCTGACCACCCCAAGCCTGAGCCTCATTGGCCCCCGCTACCTCATTGGTTTTGGATCCACACCTGAGGTCCCCACTGGCTGTCTCAGTTCTGACCGTATCCTTGACTCTTGGACCCTGGTCTCACCAGTCCCACCCGATCTCCTTAACCCTGACCACCTCCTTAGCTCCACAAGGTTTTTATGTCTTCTGTTACTTCAAAGGTAAGGGAGAGAAGAGAAAGAAAGGGAAAAGAACAGAAAACTTTAAAAATTATTATTATTTTTAGAAAATAAATGCAATGAGAAGTGAAAGGAAGGGAAGAGTAAAGGAAGAGATAGGCCCCTATGTCCTAGAAACAAACTGATATACTCTTAAGACCTTTTGGAGGGAACAATTCCGTAACCTTTAAGAAGCTGCTTTAATATTGCTCTCAGGTTAATAGGGCAGTGATTTGAGGTTGTAATTGAACAAATATTGCTGTTTATGTCAATTACTTAAGGACGAAAGTTTGCTTTGAGTTTTAGTGTCTTTTCTTATGGTATATGTGTATGCATTACACAAAGTGCTATACTATGCAAGCAGTATCAGTAAAATCATTACCTTTTGTGGAGTAAGCATGAGTTAATTCATTTTATTGCTTATCTTAAACATGTCAATTAGACATGGAAAAAAAATCTCTAATTTGTGAAGAATTAGAATTAAGAATGAAAGATACTTCTAAGGCTTTTTTCAGTTTTTCCTGGGAAATAGACAATTACCTGGAAGTTTTCTTCTCCACTAATAGAAATAAATGTCCCTTTCTCAAGAAGATGTGGCTCCAGGTGAGCAGAGAGCCAGGCTAGATGCAAGAAAAGATGCACTAACTATGTCTTCGGACCCAGTGTATAGTTATTTTGAGGATCAAAACCTTATACTTTGGAAATCTGACTATTTTCATGCTGTTTGTATCTTCTGTAGTTTTTTTTCTTTCTTATCCTTAATATTTAGTGAAGTTATTTTCATTGAATGTCAGCCTGTGGAAATCTTGATCAAATTTAGATTGTGGTTTAAAAGGGGAGGTGGCTCAAGATTTGGGGAAAAGTTATGGTGGAGTGAGTAGCAAATAAAGTAAGAGATAAAACCTCCCTCTCACCTTTCATAGCTGGCCTTTGAGGTCTAAGGCTAGAATTTGCCCAGGTCTGATTCAGAATCTCATGGCATCTGTGCCTACCTGAACACATTGCATCGTAATTGCTTATTTCTTGTTCTCATTCTGTTTAGAGTGTGAACTCTTTAAGGGTAGATGGCATCTCTGTTTTGTTCACAACCACAACAGTATTTGGCATATATGTACCTAGTTGCTGATTGAAAGGGCAGATAAATGAAGGTATAAAATGTTAAAATATGGGGAAGAGTGAATCATAGATGATTCATATGGAGATTCACTTTCTGAAATGACGCTCCGTTAATACCTTGGATTAGATTGACTTTCTTTTAAAAAGAGGTCATTTCTCAACACTTCCAATGGTGTCAACTTATATATGAAATATGCCAACAAAGGAGCCCTCTGCATCACATCTTGTATGTTAAGTGTAACTGTTACTGATCGGAATGACCTCTATTGAGCAAAGAGAAATATGCCTCTGCTTTACTCCAGGGCTGTGCTAGTGTCCATCTGTTTTTATAGATTTAAATATCACAAGTTCTGCAATTATGCCAGAAATTTCTGGCTGCCCTCAAGTACATACAGTCCTGGAAGTTGTAATATAGCTTTCAAAGTCACTTTCTCAAGCTACACCATTCCTGGAAGAATATGACTCACAAAGTCTGTGCCCATTCCTTAACAACCTGAACCTATAATAACATGAACCAAAGAGATAAATCAGAAGTTTAATTTCCAAATTAATCCAATGAACGTTTTCAATGACAACAGACATGTGCAAACATCATTTGTGCCTTCCACAGTTCTGCTCATTGTGAACTCCTCCTGAGTGTTGAATTTTAAAAACCTTTCTTCATCCTCTCCTCTGATTCTCTTCAACAATTTCAACACTTTTTCTCCTCCTTCACCCTCTCTGCCCTCCAAGTACAGCAAACACAGGGCCTGAGAAGTCTGCAACTCTAGGACTAGTAACTTTAAAATAAAGATGGCAGATCTTACTCCAGCATGCTCATAACATACTCACGACATACAACATACTCCCCGTGTGATCCAGAATTCTCACTACTTTCCACTCACCACTGCCTGCTGTCCTGTGGGGCAGTCATTCTACAATCTGGTTCATCCCTCTGGACCACCTTGCCACCAGTCCCATTGTCCACTGAGCTGTTGGAACCTTGATTTTATTCTAAGCAGCAATGTCTCCTCAGTATTACTCCTTGAACACAACGGTATGAGAAAATGAAAACTAAATGTTTACCAATTAGATGCACCTGTCAGGAGGACCTTTGTCCTGGAAACCGCTCCACAGCCACCCAGTGGAAGACTGCTTCCTCTTGAATCATACTCTTCCCGTGGCTCCTGTGACAGGTTTCCTCCCTCCACTCTATGCCGCTCTATTTTGTGGACCCTTCTTCCTTGGGGATATGGCTGGGGCGTCTTCTGTTCTCACTCTGAGACTTCTCACTAGTGGACCTTGTCTGTTACTATGGATTCAATTCCTCCTCTCTACTCATGACCCCCAAATGTCTATTTCCTGACTGGACTCCTCTCTAGCCAGGATCGTACTTGACAGCAATTTTTTTGGATGTCTCACGCACATCAAAATTAATCTGATTAAAGAAAGTTATGAATCTCTACCAAACTCCCCTCAAAAACCAGCAAGTGAACAACTGCCTCTGCCTTCTCTTTACAAGTCTGTGCTTTGTTTGAAATTGTTCACCCCCAAATCCAGGAGTCTCCTCCTTCCTTCATATCAAAGACCTACCTCTGGTAATTATACTTTCTTGCTATTTCTCAAATTTATCATTTTCAGCCCTCTCCCACTGCCATCACATTAATATAATCTGTTTCTCAGTCTCTTAAATCTATCCTTGGCACAACAATTAGTGATTATTTTTAAACTCAAATCTGATTATGTCTCCTTCTACTTAAAACTCTTCATTTACTTTCCTTCAGTTTAAAGTCCAAAATCGGTTTTATGGTGTATACAGCACTTTACGATTGGCCTCCAGCTTACTTCTCTTACCGTGGGCATTCATTCACTATGTTTTCCCATGCAACATTTATTGAACACCATTGATGTATCCAAGTTCTGTTCTTAGAGTTGTAGTTACAGAAAAGAGTAAGACAGACAAGATCCATCTTTAATGGAACTTACTTTTAAGCTGGGGAAAATATGTAATAAAAAGTAAACACATAAAGATAATTTAAGAGAAGTGCAGTAAAGACACTACAATAGGGTAATGGGAAGAGAAGGACAGGGTGAAGGGGGGATGGTCAGTGAACTCCTTTCTCAGGATGTGATAATTACTATCTTATGTCACTTTCTTACTTGCTCGTTATGCTGTGATTATACTTTCCTTCCTTTAGTTCTTGGAACCTGAAAGCAATAGACAAGCTCCATCCTGCCTCAGCAGCTTTGTACTCCCTCTTACTTCTGTCTGGAACACTCCTTTTTAACTACTGTTTATCCTTCAGGTGTCAGCTTAAAAGCCACATTCTCAGGGAAACTTTCTCCAAATGCTCAGACAAGGACAGCTCTTCTTACCTTCCTACCTCCACTTTCCTCACAGAACCCGTTTTGCAGATCACTCATTGCAATTTTAATTATATTTATTTGTAGGTAGTTCCTACAAGGTGACTGCTGGATGGCACTGTTTGAATGTCTCACTTTTGGCTAATTACTCTATTCCACAATCCCTAAATGCTTTCTATTTTCCAAAACCTTTGGTTAGAGGGATGTAAAAGTGAGTATGTTTTTGAGGACTTCAAGGTGAAATATCTATACTGATATTTTAACAAACTATGTGTTGATAGCAAACTCCAAATAATTCATCTTATTATTGACCTTGCCCCACGTGCTGACATTATCCATTTATGTATCTTTTTCCTTTTAGGCTAGTATACCCTGTGATCTAAGACGAGGGCCAGATCTTATGCATCTTAATAATTGCTAGGACGTAGCACATTTCTTGTTATCCCACAGGCTCTCAGATAATGTTGGATTGATTGAACCACATGGAGAGACTTGCAATCATTGGCCATTTATTATTTGAGAAACAACTGTAATAACTAACATGACAGGAAATGTTCTTAGTAGTATTCATAGAACTACTGTGTGTTCTTAGCAATTATCCAAAAGTAACACTTTTAATGCTGACAACCACTGAGAAAACTTTTCCCATTTTAAAGATGAGGAGACAGAAGACAGTAAAATAAGTTGCTTAAGTAAAATAACTTGTCGTGTAGCTACTGCTATAGACTGAACACATCCCTCCAAAATTCAGATGTTGAAATCTAAACCCAAGGTGATGGTAGTAGGAGGTGGGGCCTTTGGGAGATGATTAGGTCATGAGGGAAGAGTCCTCATGAATGGGATTAATGTTCTTATTAAAAGGACATCAGAGAGCTCTCTTGTCCCTCCCACCATGAGAGGACACAGTGAGAAGGTTACCATCTAAGAACCAGGAAGCAGACTATCACCAGATACCAAATCTGCCAGTACCTTGAACTTGGACTTCCCAGGCTCAGAACTGTGAGAAATAAATTTCTGTTATCTATAAGCCACCCAGTGTATGGTATTCTGTTATAGCAGCCTGACCTGACTAAGATAGCTACCAAGTTGCAAAGCTAGGATTTGAATACAACTAACCGAACTCCAGAGCCCATAAACTTAACCACTATCCTATATCACCTAGTTATTAGGCCTCTTCTATTTAAGCTACCACTGCAAGTTAACAACTGTGAATACACTGAGTAGGAATAACCCTCTGTATTTTAACAGTCCAGCTTAATATTAGCTTTTATCTGATAGTTAGAAGTGAAGTCAGTGCACAAAATACATATTGTAAGGTCCTCTGTATTTGCTGGTTCTGACCTTAAAATCTGACAACCACCATCATAGCAGACAAGGTAGAAAAGGAGATGTGAGCACTATATTTACCACATAAAAACAAATTAGTTGCTCTGGGGAAGCGAAATAGATCAGGGAAACATTTTATCCTCGGAAACATAATGAAGTCCCCTCAACAGCATTCTTACATTAATTATAATGAAGTGTTCTGAGAGCTAGGAGACCATCGCCTACTTGCCATGTGATAATCTAGGAGGAGACCAGCTTGACAAATTATCATTAGAGTCTGCAGAGATACTGCAAGGCCTTCTCTTTTCCATTCTAAAACATGTTTTATAATGTAGGGAAAGGAATGTAAGCATCATATGTTCTGTAGACTTCTTATGTTATTTGTTTCCAGAAAAATTATGCCTTCATTCTACTTCGCAGTGTTGTCATCAGAAAATAGAGAAAGTCTGCTTCCTGTGTCCAAATATTGGATTTTATCATTATTAATCATCCTGGTTGTAAAGACTAGAATCAAGTCCCCTGGGCTCTGGGAAGCAGTCATGTTCGAGGAGCTTGCCTAAGCGTGGATTTCATTACATCTACCCTTCCAAAGATACAAGGGATTGGGCATAAGGAGGATTCAAGCCAGGATATAATACAGTAACAAACAATCCCCACATCTTGCTGTCTTAAAACAACAAACGACACTCTAGGTCCACTCTGAGCTGAATGGTGACTCAGGACTAGTGTTGTTATTGTCATCCTCACTGTGACCTCAGCTGATGGGGCAATCACTATCTGGAACACTGGCAGTGACCACAGCAGAGGAAAATCAGGGCACTGATGTTTGGTAATAAATACTCCAGGCCATAAATGGCACAGGTCACTGTACTCAAAACTCATTAGCCAGAACTACTCACAGTCAGCCTGACAACAAGAGAAGTGAGAGGTACAACCCCATCATGTACCTGAAAGGGAGAAAAGGCCACATGAGTGGCAAAGGGAGTGGGGTGGAGAAATTTCTACTATTTGTATTTCTGAAACAAAAACAAGGATCCCTACGAGTACAGGATTGAGGACAAGTGTGGATTATGACCTGGTCATTATATGATATCTTGAACAGAAAAGGGGAGCAGCTTTGTTAAAGAGCAAAACTCACTGCTTAATAGAAAGGAGCTGTAATTCATTAGAGTGTGACATAGAAAAAGAAACCTCCCCTAAGCTTTAGCCCAAAATTTCCTCAAACTATAGTGTCAGGTCACAGTTCATTGAAATGAGTCATAAAGGGGGTAGAAGAAATAGAGTCCAAGTAGTGCTCTGAAGCACTATCTTAATCTAGGACAGAAAATAGATTATCTAGATGGCAGAGAGTAAAGACAGGCAAGGCTGCAAGCCAAATTCAGGCATGGGAATGAGTTTGCTTGCACCGCACAGTGTCTCAAAAAAGAAAAGAGTATGCTTCTAACTTTGGAAGGTACCTCAACAGTTAACCATAGGACTCATCCCCAGCCCTTATTATTATACCAGACTACTTTGTTCCTTTGTTTATGTATATGCCCTCTGAAGCCATTTGATTTTGTACTCTCCGATTCAGAGGAATAGATGGGTTGCATATATCTCAGGTAATCCTTCATAAATAAATTCATTTTTATGCTAGCTTTTGGTAAGATTATTCAGTAGCAACAATTTTAGATTACATTCTTTTACAAGTACATTGGGTGAATTATATTATAAGTATGACATTGTATACTATACCTGAGAGGCCCGACAACATATATGCCCTTATCTTACTCCTCACAGAAGTGGTCAAAAGGATTGCCTCAGGACCAATACTGTCCTATCCTACAGCTCATAAATGTCAGTGCATTCATGAGTAAATATTCATTAGATTGTAACCCAGACTACCAAATCATAATAAATTATACTTACTAAATTATAAATTATAACCCAGACTACTATTAATCAACAGTTTCTAGAGATAGAAATTTATAATGCATTTAAAAGCAGCATAGCTTTTAAGAATAAGAAATTGATTAAACCAGAACCTGGAGTTTGAATCACAAAATCTCATGCAAATTGACATGTACCCACTCTACATGGTTAATTTTCCAGGAACCACTTGAGAGTTAATATTTTGTTAATTCTTTTCTCAATCCAAATTTGCTTTTTGTTTGAAAAAGGCATAGCAAAACATTACAGTGTATGGCTTTTGATAGCTTAAATAGCCCTTTGAATAGAGTGATTCGTTTTGCCTTGAGTGAGTCAATCCTACAAGATTCTCCCAGTTCCTTAGAATTGTCAAACTGTGATGAGTAATTCTAGCTGTAGAATAAGCATGTGACTCAAGCGTACAGCTAAACACTTTTTCTTTGAGATATGCTGAAAAGTTTTCTGCTCGTGTCATGGCTTTTTTCTGGGGAATTTATTTAATATCACATTGCCTATTTGCTAATCTTTGGTTTTACGGAATCCAAATTGTAGTACACTTAACCCTACACTTCTCCCTAGTGTAAAACCTGAACAAAATTTTGCATTTTGTAATGTTTATAGGCAAAAGGAATATTAGTCTCAAAATCATTTTGAGCTTCGTTTTAGACCTAAAGCTGGAGAGAGAATGGAATAAGAACAAAGGAAAAGAATAAACAATGTTTTAGAAACAGGTGTTGAAGTGGGATGAAGCTCATACTGAAACAGTGAAAGGAATTCTCTGGAGGACTGTTTTCTTGGGGCACTAGCAGTGAATCACACAGCACGGGATTCTGTGAGCTCTGACAGTGGTCATCCTAGAGAGCAAGTCACAGCAGCAGAGTCCACTGATGTCACATTCATACTGATTATCATCCCCATAACTCTTAGTAAATGAATGATGCTTTGAACACAATGTTTCTTTTTCATATAAAGGTTTTTATTGTAAGAGATGAAATTTAACAGAGAATCGTGATAGCAGAGCTGCATTATTTCAAAAGGAATGAACTTGACCCATTCCTCCCATCACTAGATAGGAAACGTGCAATCAGAAAGGCTAAGGGATTTTGAAAGGTCATCCATTACCTCTGACTTCACCTTCAGTTATGGGAGTTTTACCATCGTCTCTTCTACAGGACATGACTGTTATGCGAAACACTTATATGAAACTGTAAAATGTAGACGTCATTGGAAATGCTTCTTAGGTGCACGCTGTTGGCTACCAGCATTTCTTAGTATATTAGCTTTTTGGACTTGCTCAGTTAAAGTTGAATTATGGTTGTGACTTCCTCTCCTCTGCAGTTTTATACTGGAGATTTTGCATTTCTACAACATCATCTTTTTTGTAACCATATACCTTCCTATACCCTTTTTTCCTAACGTCTAAGACCTTCATTTATAACTTCAAACAGGAATTATGAAGACAGATAAAGCCTGAAAGGTGTTTTTCAACACTGACTTTAGGACCAAATTCTTTATTCCACTGGTGAAAGGGGAGGTTTATGTCTGTTTTTGTCAGTCAAGAGGGTTATGGAATGATTCTACAACATATGTGAATGCGGTAAAGGGAGTTTAAGATACTATTTAGATAGAATTGTCTCAAAGTTGCATACACATCTTTAGTTTTTAAATTCAGTTTGATGCCAAAGCCATTGTATTATGTCATTTCAAAAAAATTTTACACTTGGTGATTTGATCATATGCTTTTTCCTAATTGTGCCATCAGACTTAAGAATTTATGCAGTGGCTGTCTCTATGTCAACTAGAAAGGACATGTTTGATAATTGTTAATTTTCAGCTTAATAAGATCTAGTAAGTCTAGTAAATGTACGTTTTAAGATCAAATGTAGAACCAGAGATATTTATCAATTTCTATTGTTCTTATTATAGGGCCTACCTATGTTTAGGTATTTTCTATTTACAGATATTAGATAAATGACTAATAAAATTGGATGACATTCACATGCATTACATCTTGTGATTTTTAATAAAAAGGGTATGAATAAATAATTGTTTTCTTTTTGTGCCTTTTTTTCTCTCTTTTCCCTAAGAGAATGTAATATGGAACCAAATTATTTGTATGTTCAATGAAATTTTTTAAGACTAAATTAAATATATTTCTCATGTCACATATTGTACTATAAAGTTAAATTTGCTTGTTAAATATATTGTCACATTAATAAAGTAAAAATGAACCCACTTGCATTATATTTGTACTGAACTTTATTAAAGTAATTCGAGTTAACTGTATCTTGAATAGACACTAAAATCTTCTATTTAAATGGTGAGGACCAAAACATTACTGATAGTAATAATTATTAATTGCTATATTAATAGAAAAACCTGATTATTATATAATCCTCTTTCCCTCATTTACATTACTGCTAACATTTACAACTTATTATCTTTTAAAACTTCAAGCTGTGTTTTAAAGAAGAATGAAAACATATTTTTTGAGAAGAATGAGAATTAATTAGATGAGAACATGACAATGAATGCAAATCCTTCATTTTTCTTTCTATTCCTTGTGTTTTTAGTGTAATGCCACATAGATCTTTGTGTGCCCACATAATCATGGTATCTAAATAAAAACATACAGTTCAATTTTTATTTCTAATAGTTGTAACCACTTCTACAGTTGGTGTCTTTATGAAGAATAAAAACTTGATAAGAAAGCTATCTTTGTTATATTTTCTAAGAACCACTATTTTTATTATACTATACGGTGTATATATATATATATATATATATATATATATATATATATATACACTATATTTAAATACTTTTTCATTAGTTTGGTGATTCTCAGAGGAAAAATATGGTTCTGCCTAAGTAGAGTAATTCAATTGAGTTTTTACATTCTCTTTAGGCAGAGGTAAAAAAAATGACATACTCTTGTTTTTCAAGTTAAGACTATGTACTAAGTAAATGTTTAAAAGCTCACATTGTCTTTAAATATGAGCATACTATTTACTCAATAGATACATATTATGTAGTGATTTAGGCTCTGAGGACAGAAATACATAAAAGACAATTTGTTCTCCCAGAAAGCTACTTCTGGTGGGTTTCACAGACAAATAAATGAGGGAAAAAATGAGAGGAAATTGTTTAGGATAAACAGCTTTTAGTGCAGGATTTGCAATTTTCATAGGCTATAGGCTTCCGAGCTATTGTGAAATATTTCATTGATTATCCACCTTTGACATTTCAAATATTTCTTACTTTTTAATGATTAGTAGCTCTGTTCTAAATGAGATGGCCATAGTGGTGGGGGCAGAGTGAGAGAAATCCACATAGAATCTTCCAAGGATTTCTCCTTCTTTCCTCTCTTTATCCTTTCTTCCCCTCCTGTTTTCTTTAATATGTACTAATATGGCAGAGACCAGTCTAAGAAAGAAGACAGAAAGTTTTAGCAAATCCTTGTCTCTGAAGTAGATAAGATTATTTGTTGACAATCCCTTTTTTCCTCCTTTTTCTCCAAGGCTTTCCTGTGGGTGGAGTATACTCCCTACCCATCCTTGACTTTGGGTTTGGCTAGGAGACTAGCATGACCTATGCAATGAGAACAGAAGTGACTGTGTGCCAGTTCTGGGCAAAAACTTTGCATGTTTCTGCTCGCCTTCTTGCTTTCCTGCACTACCCATGGAAAGAGCATGCTACCGGTAGCTGTAGTCACAAAGTGGGGAGACACAGGCAACAGACCTGGACCGACTCTGCAGCCTAGATCCAAGCCCAACCTACATCAGCCAATCTCTGGTAAGCCCAGAAGAAGCAGAGGCAACTCAAAGGCCTCTGAGTAAGAACAAATGTGGTAAACCACTGAGATTCAGGGATTGTTATACAGAATAATTGCAACCCAACTGCATTCAAACAGTCCTTACAGCCCCATGAATCTCCCGATATATTGTGTTAAGAGCTAGGGTTTTAATGAATTTGGAATCCAGAGAGGTTCCCTCACTTCTGCCAAGTTTATTTCTGGCTGGGTGAATGTGTGTGTGTGTGCGCATGCATGTCTGTTTAACATGCTAAGTGCAAAGGTCTCTGATGTGATAATAGTTTTGAAGCTCATTTTTTAAAAGGTAAACCAGTGTGTACATGGTGATGCTTGTGTACGTCTGCAGGTGATACAAAACAGAAAACATGCACCAAAGCTTGTCCTTATGAAACAGAACTAAAAAAAAAGGAGGGGAGTAGGTCTCTAACAGGGAATGATTAATCTTTAGAAGTGGAAAAGAAAGGGCAAGGTGTATGTAATATTGCTGTATATCCAATGTATTCCCAGAGTTCCCTAATGTGGATTCTTTCTAGAACCTGTAGTTTCCAAATTAAAATTTCATTTTGTCCCTTCTACTGATTTTCTCTATTCCTACCCATTCCAGACTTAATAAAAAATATAATTCCCTTGGTGCCAAGATCTTAATTAGGTATTAATGCAAATCAAATATATACTCAAAAATAATTGGACGACTATTATTATCCTCTCTTTTACCCCTGTTAAAACCTAATTCTCCCAAGAAGGATTGCTTTTCCACCTGTAAAAAAAAAAATCACAAAATGTGATCTCAAAGAGTTTGGGAGAAAAGATTTAGGGTGAGTGGGTCTTGCCCTTAACTAAACTGTCTAACCTAGTCTGTGTATAGGGGAGAGATGGTCCTGGAGGAGGAAAAGACAGAGGAGGCTTTGAATACTTATGTCTTTTTCCAGTAGGAAGAGGAGAGGCGGCCACAAATACATCTTCTTTTGCCTTCTTTTCGGTCTTTCTGTTATTCTTAGAAAACTCATCTCTGGTCTGCTTCCCTATCCATCTATAGTTTACTCTCTGAAGTCTGAGGCTTAGGTGTCCCTGGTCAGAACTTTGGAAGTTCTGACTTTTTCACAGTTCCACATGGTTGTCTTATAAACATCTCAAAGTTAACTCACTCAACCACAGATCAGTTATCTCTCTCAAACTCCCCCGTGAGTAACTGTCACCACTACTTGCCCAGTTTCTCACTCTAATGCCACCCTTGACTCCTGCCTTTCCTGTAATCCTCAACGTCCAGTTCGTAAGCAAATCCTGTCTATTTCACCTCCAAACACATTATTCCCCAAAACATCTACCTCTTTCTTAATCCATCTGCTACTTTCCACCTCTGCTGCTACCAAGCCAGCCAGACCATCATCTGCGCTGGACAATAGTTTCCCTGGTAGGTTCTCTGCTTCCACTTGTATCTCTTCTATCTGATCTTCACATGGAAGTAAGAGTGATCACTCCTCTTATTAAAATCCTTCCAAAATCCACCCAAAATAAAACTAATCCTTAGCAAAGTCTATAAAACTCTCCATGATATGGCTCCATGATCACTGCCATTTTTTCTCACTCATTCTCCTCCAAGCACACAGTGTTAGGAAGTGTTCCTAAAGTTATACAACTTTGAAAAATTGCTGGCAATAGAATGTGTTGTCACCCTCTTCTGGCCTCCTGATGCAGGCACTGCAGAAATGTCAAATATCTCCAAGTTCCAAGAAATAATCGCCTGACTCTTTCTGCTTTGAGCTCTGACATGCTTGATTTATCAAGACACTGTAGAGGCAAATGCAACAGAAAATATCAGAGAGGAATCTCAGCTCACTTCTCAAGGTGCTAGTTAAGGGATATTCTTTGAGACTTTTTACCCTGAGTCTTAATTGCTGATTTCCAAGCTCCTTTTTATCCTACAAAAGATGTCCTTGGACAGAGTCTGGACAAAACACTCTGCAATTATCATAAATTAATGATTTATTGTTTCTCCCTCCCATGTCTGATAATCTTATTGCTCTCCTGAATTTTTGCTTTCATACTTCTTAGATTTTACCAACAGGAGAATGGTGAATGTTTCAGTGCCAAGACTTTCAAGCATCTCAGGGTTCTTTTGTGAGGATGAGAATAGCAGATCTTAAGGTGCATGGTTTCAGGCGTCTGTTCCTAAATGCAAGTGTGAGCCCTTGCTGCTTCTTTCTAGCCCCCCAAAATCACAGAATTAGAATTGCATTTTTCAAGAGATTTTCTACTCTTTTGAATGATCTCATCCAATAGGTTAATTCTTATTGTTTATCCTACGACTTCAGCATTTGCCTTCCTGAATTCTACTGTGCATAATGGAATATGCTCAACTTCCCATTGCTTTACTATCACAAAGCCTAAGATGATACAGTCACCTTGTCTTAAGATATCACTTTGCTGGGATTGGCCCAGTGGTCTAGTGGTTAAGTTTGCGTACTCTGCTTCAATGGCCCAGGGTTCACAGTTTCGGATCCTGGCCCTGGACCTAGCGCTGCTCGTCAAGTCACTCTGTGGCAGCATCCCACATGAAATAGAAGAAGATTGGCACAGATGTTAGCTGATGGCCAATCTTCCTTACAAAAAAAAAGAGAAAAAGATCCCACTTTACTAATCAATTCCTTTTTGCGGGTCAGAATCAAATCTATCACATCTCCAGTGGTCATTGTCTCTACAATCTGAGAGATGCAGAGGTTTTGTATACATTTACGTGTATAATTGAACTCATGACTGAAAATTCATTTCTTCCTTGAAATCATGGTGAAATTAATGCCTTTTAAAAAATCTTTCCTATTTCCTGAAAAAAAGTATGAAGTCATCCCAGACCTTTCTTTCCTTTTAAAAAATAACTTATGTCCCTATTCTCATTTTTAATTTATTGCTTTCTTTTTTCTGCTTCCTACATTCAGATCTCCACGTTCTCCCAATTCTGCCTTAATCGCTGCATCTAAATGCCTTTGTGCTGTGCCTCACAGAAGCTGTGGCATCCTGAAATGGAGCATTTTGAACTCTTCTTTCTGGTTGACAGCTTAGAGAGTGAATGAGATTTCACTTCTGTTTAGCTCATGAGGAAAATCAATGAACAAATATCTTCTCCCATTCAGTACGTTGCCTTTTTGTTTTGTTGATGATTTTCTTTGTTATGTAGAAGGTTTTTAGTTTAATCTAGTCCCATTTGTTCATTTTTGCTTTTGTTCTCCTTGCCTGAGGAGACACATCCAAAAAATATTGCTAAGACCAATGTCAAAGAATTTACTGCCTATGTTTTCTTCTAGAGGTTTTATTGTTTCAAGTCTCACATTTAAGTCTTTAATTCATTTTTTAGTTCATTTTTGTATATGTTGTAAGAACGTGATCTACTTTCATTTTTTTCTGTGCAGCTGTCCAATTTTCCCAACACTATTTATTGAAGAGACTGTCTTTTCCCCATTGTATATTCTTGCCTCCTTTGTTATAGATTAAGTCACCATATTTGTGTGGGTTTATTTCTGGGCTCTCTATTCTGTTCCATTGATCTATCTGTCTGTTTTTGTGTCAATGCCATACTGTTTTGAATACTATAGCTTTGTCATATAGTTTGGAATCAGGGAGTGTGATACCTCCAGCATCATTCTTCTTTCTCAAGATTGCTTTGGCTGTTCAGAGTCTTTTGTGTTTCCATAAAAATTTTAAGATTATTTGTTTTAGTTCTGTGAAAATTGCATTGAATCTGTAGATTACTTTGAGTGGTATGGACATTTTAACAATATGAATTCTTCTAATCCATGAGCACAGTATATCTTTCCATTTATTTGTGTCATCTTCAATTTCTTTCACCAGTGTCTTATAGCTTTCAGAGTACAGGTCTTTCACCTCCTTGGTTAAGTTAATTCCTAGGTATTTTATTCTTTGTGATGCAGTTGTAAACGGGATTGGTTTCTTAATTTCTCTTTCTGACAGTTTGTTATTAGTGTATACAAATGTAACAGATTTCTGTATATTAATTTCATATCCCTGAAACTTTACTGAATTCATTTATTAGTTCCAATATTTTTTTGATGAAGTCTTCATGGTTTTCTGTATATAGTATCATGTCATCTGCATATAGTGATAGTTTCACTTTTTCTTTTCCAATTTGGATGCCTTTTATTTTTCTTGTCTGATTGATGTGGCTAGGTCTTCAAATACTATGTTGAGTAAAAGTGGCAAGAGTGGGCATCTTTGTCTCTTTCTTGATCTTAGAGGAAAAGTTTTCAGCTTTTCACCATTGAGTACGATGTTAACTGTGGGTTTGTCATATATGGGCTTTATTATGTTGAGGTACATTTCTTTTATACCCACTTTGTCAAGAGTTTTTATCATAAATGGATATTGAATTTTCTCAGACACTTTTCTGCATATATTGAGATGATCATTGTCCTTTTTTTAATGTGGTGCATCACACTGATTGATTTGCAGATGTTGAACTATCCTTGCATCCCTGGAATAAATCTCACTTGATCATGGTGTACAATCCTTTTAATGTATTGGTGGAGAAGATATTTGTAAGTGCTATATTTGATAAGGGGTTAGTATCCAAAATATATAAAGAATTCATACAACTCATTATCAAAACCACAAACAATCCAATTAAAAAGTGGCAGAGGACATGAATAGACATTTTTCCAAAGAAGGCATACGAATTGCCAACAGACATATGAAAAGATGTTTAATATCACTAATAATCAGGGAAATGCAAATCAAAACCAGAATGATATGGAAGCAACCTAAGCGTCCATTGATAGATGAATGAATAAAGATGTGGTATATATATATATATAAAGGAATATTCGTCACCTATAGAACAATGAAGTCTTGCCATTTGAGACAATGTGGATGGACCTAGAGAGTATTACACTATGAGAAATAAATCTGACAAAGACAAATACCATATAATTTCACTTATATGTGGAATCTAAGAAAACAGGACAAGTGAGCAAAGAAAACAAAAGAGAAATTCACAAATACAGAGAACAAACTGGTGGTTGCTAGAAGGGAGGGGGTGGTGGGATGGGCGAAATAGGTGAAGGAGATTAAGAGATACAAACTTCTAGTCATAAAACAAAAACTTACAAGGATGCAATGTACAGTATATGCAATACAGTCAATCATACTGTGATAACTTTGTATGGTGGCAGATGGTAACTAGATATATTGTGGTGATAATTTCATAACATATTAAAATATTGAATCACTTTGTTGTACACCTGAAACTAATATAATGCTGTATGTTAATAAAAAAATTTAAATTAAAAAAACAAGGAATATAAACATTTTGTACCCCCTTGTTTGTTTAATAAATAACTGAATGCTCAATGGAAAAAAATCAATAAGTAACTGACAATTTCCTTTACAAATTGACTATGGGAACTCAACTGTTACTCAGAGCTCTTGAGACATCTGTACAGGTATAAATAAGCATTTAGACTTATTAGTCTAACCTTATAAGCAGATTTATTATTTTTACTTGCACAATATTTTATAAAACACTAGTTGATATGGCTCATTTTGAAAATACAATTAAATGTTAATAAAAGTAAACCTTATTTTGAAAGACAACCATTAAATCTTAGCAAGACAGAGTAAGCACTGTTAAATACCAAGTTCTTCCTATATTAAGTAACATTTTTAATAATAAAATGTCCTGTCATCAACTTTTAATTTAGACATTTTAATCTAATAAATTGAATTACAGAATGAAGTTCATAGTAAAAGTTAAGGGAACCATGACAGCAGATTTATAATTTACTTGGCATGGCAGGTACATAGCATCAAATGTACAAGAAAAGTTAATTCAATTTTATTACATTGAAGAATATCATTGTAATGAAAATAATAGTGAAGCTTGTTGGAAGCTAGACAGGATTATTTAATTTAGATAGCAGAAATTTCTTTCTTAGAAGTCATTTAGGAGAAGAAAATAATTTTCTTTAAGTCTTGTGAAGAAAAATATTGAGTTTTTACAAACCTCTTAGAGGGAACAGTTTTAGTTTAATTCTGACAGCTCAGCATGGACTAAAATCATGGTGTGAGATGTCTCCTTTTTATTGACCTATGGCTAATTAAAAGTTAGAGGAAAACAAACAAATAATAAATACTATATTTGGCCCAGGGTGCAGAACCGTGGGCACTCTCATGCAATATTTCTGGGAGTATAATTGCTATAAATCTCTTTGGAGAGAAATGGGCAATATATATCAGTAGTATGTACAGCTATCAGTGCAGCAATTCCAGGTCTAAGAATTTATACTGAGAAAATAATGCAAAATATATGTACCGCTATATATATCTGTGCATGTATGTGTATATACACATGCATATATTCATGTACATAACGTTCATTACATAAATATTCACTAATGTGTTAGTCCTAATAGTAAGTAAATTATTATGGCACATCCATACAATGGAATTTTGAGATGCCATTTAAAGTTACCATATAGATTCAATGTACATACATGTTTGATATATTCCTAAATGTTTAAAAATCTATAAATAAAAAATTCTGTAGTATATTATTGATGTTTAAATAATTGAGGGTCATAACACAAACTGCAAATAAAAGACATTATTTGTTTGTAGAGTTATTTTCCTTCATCTATTTCTAAGTTTTACAAGTTTTCTGCCTTGATCATATATTACTTCAAAAATCAGTAAT
Organism: Equus caballus; assembly: GCF_041296265.1. Lineage (NCBI taxonomy): Eukaryota > Metazoa > Chordata > Mammalia > Perissodactyla > Equidae > Equus > Equus caballus. The sequence goes on along the minus strand of NC_091685.1, from coordinate 67,248,035 downwards.
GAATAATAAATACTATTGGAAAAATCTGGCAAAAATTGGGAATGATAATTATTATATATATATAAATAAATAGTTGTGCAAATATGTGTACATATACATTTAGTGCACTTACCTTTGGCAAGGAAGCTCGTGATCCTGAACTCTGTGTGGTCATGGTCAGCACAGTCGTTATTCCCAAAGCTACTCTGGCTGGAGCAGCATCCATATTGATCCAGAATGAAACCCAGGACAGAATAACGATCAGGAGGCTAGGAATGTACATCTGGATCAGATAGTATCCCATTTGTCGCTCAAGATGGAATCGCACTTCTATACATGTAAACTTTCCTAATTGATCGCAAAATAAATGCAGTAATTGGTAAAAACAGGTCTTTGTTATGGCATCAAATGTCACAATTTTGTTTTCATAATAATTTTGTCCTAAAATTTTCAATTACAACTAAATGAGATCCTAAATCATGTATGCAAATTGGTTTCTAAAAAATATTTTTTCATATTTTCCTGCTAGGATCTAGAAGCACGGTAATATAAGACTGCACTGTTTCAGAAAACAGTGTGTAATCTTATTACTTCACATTTGGTTAACACTTCATACTTGTTGAAGTACTTAAAAGCCTATTATTTCACTTTATTCTTGTCTGCTTGCATGAATGTCTCCTCTTGCCACTTCTATTAAAACTTATACTGAGAGATTCTAGCCAGGAGAATTAGGCAAACAATTAAATAAAAGTCGTTTAGAATTGAAAAGGAAGTAGCGAAACTCTCTCTATAAGCAGAAGACATTACCTTGTATATAGAAAACCCTTAAGAATTCACTAAAAATCTACTTAAATTGATGAGTTCAGCAAGGTTACAGGTACACTGTTGGTATACAAAAATCAATTGTGTTTCTATACACAAACAATAAATAATACAAAAGTTAAATTGAGAAAACAATTCCATTTGCAATAAACCAAGTAGAATAAAATATTTAGAAATAAATTTAATAAAAGAAGCGCAAGACTTTTACACTAAAAAATACAAAACAGTTAATAAAATTAAAGAAGATAGAAATAAATGAAAAGTCACTTCATAGTCATTAATCAGAAGACTTAATATGGTTATGATTGCAATCCTTCCCATATTGATCTACAGATTCATTGCAATCTCTATCAAAATTCCAACTGGCTTTTATGTAGAAATTGACAAGTTGATCCTAAAATTAGCATGGAAATGCCAGGGACCTAGAATAGCCAAAATAGTCTTGGGGGGAAAAAAACAAATTTAGTGAACACACACTTCCAAGTTTTAAGACTTGCTACAAATCTACACCAATCACAAAGTGTAGTACTGTCATAAGTATAGATATACGGATCAATGGAATAGAACTGAAAACCGGGAAATGATCATTTATGGGCAATTGATTTTCAACAAAGGGCTAAGACTATTCAACAGGGTCAGAATGGTCTCTTCAACAAATGGTTTGGGGAGAACTTTGTTTTCACGTGCAAAAGAATGAATTTCTATCCCTATCTTATACTATACTCAAAATGGATCACAGATCTAAATGTAAGGGCTAAAACTATATAATTCTTAGGAGAAAACATAGGAGTAAATCTTTGTAACCTTGGATTAGGCAATGATTTCTTAAATACAATACCAAAATCACAAGCAATAAAAGAAAAAATGATAAATTTGACTTCCTCAAAATTAAAAGCTTTGCTTGTCAAATGATACAGTTAGAAAAACGAAAATACAACCCATCAACTGAGAGAAAGTACATGCAAGTCAATAACAAAAGGACAACCCAGTTAGAAAATAGGCAAATGAACTGAATAAACATCTTTTTCCAAAAAGGATACCCAAATGTCAATAAGCACATGAAAAGATGCTCATCATTAGTTGTTAGGGAAATGCAAATCAAAACCATAATGAGATACCACTTCATATCCACTGGAATGGCTATAATAACAAAGACAGCTAGGATGTGGAGAAACTAGAATCCTCATTCATTGCTTGAGGGATTGTAAAATGTGCAATCACTTTGAAAAACAGTTTGGCAGTTCTTTAAAATGTTAAACATAGATTTACCATATGATCCAGCTTTCTACTACTAAAGATACACCCAAGAGATATGACATAAATCCACACAAAAACTCATGTATGAGTGTTCATAGCAGGCTTATTCATATCCAAAAGTTGGAAATATCCCAAATGTCTATCAACTGGTGAATGAATAAACAACATATGGTATATCCATATAAATAACTATTCAGCAATTAAAAGAAATGAAGTATTGAAACATGCTGCCACAGAGATGAACCCCAAAAACATTATGCTAAGTGAAAGAAGCCAGTCACAAAGAACATGCGTGATTCCATTGACATGAAACATCCAGAGAATACAAATCTCTACAGACATAAAGTTGATTACTGGCTGCCTAAGGCTGTTGATTGGGGATGACTGCTAATGAATATAGGGTTTATATTTTCGGGTGATAACGTCCCAAAATTAGATTATAATGATGGTTGCATAACTCTGTAAACATACTAAAAAACATTGAACTGTATTGAACTGTAGTAAGTAAATTATATTTTTAATTGTTAAAAAGCATTATTCAATGATAAGATGAATAAACTCTGAGAATCTGATGAGTAACACAGTGACCACAGTTGACAACACTGCATTATATAACTGAAATTTGTTAAGAGAGTAGAACTTAAATATTCTCACACACACATAAAAAGGTAAATATGTGAGGTGACGGATGTGTTAACCTAATGTGGGGAATCCTTTCACGACGTACGTATATCAAATCATCGTGTTAGACACTTTAATTATCTTACAATTTTGTCAGTTATACCTCAATAAAGCTGGGAAGAAAAAAAGCGTTCTTGCTGATATAGACCTAAAGGAAAATTGTCCTGTTTAGGGAAATCTGCTCCTCCCGCCACAGGGAGCAGGCTGTAATAGCCTCACAGGTACAGACAAGTTTTCCATGTTCAAGGTGACTCTTTATTATTTTACTCAATAAATATTTATTGAGCACCTATGCACTTCAGCAGACCCCAGAAATATAGAAATAAAAAGAATAGATCTTTAGCTTTACAAATTTATGGTAATGAGGGAAACAGATAATACATAAGATATATTTAAATTAAAGATACAATTTCAGACAGTGAAAGCAGGAAGTGGAGGGGGGGATTTGGGTGTTTAACATACGCCTGTTATGGAGAGTCATTTGAGGAGTTGGTATTTGCGCAGTGCCGAAGGCTGTGAGAGTATTAAGTTTGGGACAGTTTGGGCAAAGAGGCTCATGGACGGAAGGAAAAGCAAGTGCAAAGGCCTTGATGCAGGAATGTGTGTCATATATGAGAAAGCAAGCCACTGGCGCCAGCTTACAGTATAAGTGAGAGAGAGATACAGGAGGGTTTTGGAGAGATGTGCAAAGGACACCACCAAGGTTGTGGTACTTTGTTACAGCAGCCCTAGGAAACTAATTCACTAGCCTAAACCAACTTTACAGTCTTTTTAGCATTTCTCTAAAAGTTGCTTGTCGTTGCAACTACCCCTAGAGAGTTGAGCAAGAACACTGATATTGACCTGCTCACCCTTTATCTTTGTGTTGAGATGTTAACTTTGAACTCCCTACTAGATTAGATACCACCCTCACTCTTGAGATAAGAAAGTGGCAGTTACTTTTTCACCAGATGTTGTGAATTGACTAAGGAGGCAAAAGAGATTAGAGATCTCGTATAGTATAATGAAAGTTCAGATAATAGTTCTGGAAAAAGCTGGGCCCAAGAGTCATCATAGTAACTGTAAAGAAATGATAAGAGCAGCAGCTGATGTTAGTGGGTGGCCATGCACTAACCACATTGGAGCGATTTCTCAACTGTGGTCAGTTTAACGGAATTTGTAAGAATAGGTTTGGCAGTTAAAATAGATATTACAGGAATAGCCCGTGCCAAATGAAGAGAAGTGAATAGGTATCAGGCATGTGCAAACATCACATTAAGTCTTTCAGTCCTTGGCGTTGATAACAATATCTGATAACTATTCTCAAAGGCAAAAGACTACTGTGTAAGTGTGAGTAGTAGGTGCTTAAATAACAATACCTTGAAATGCATGAAATAGTGGCCAAAAAATAAATTTAGGCAAATGAAGCCCTAAAAACACAAAAGCAATTTTATTAGCAAACACAATGTTTACTGACCAAGAAGGATCAAAAGTGCATATTATTGCTCACACAGAAACGAAAGGAACTTTTTTGAAATGTGATTACTATGCAACTATGGGCTCTTTTTGAAAAAAAATTATTCAAATATAATTGAACACCAAGCATTTCTTTAGTCCCATGCAAATCAATTACATAACAATATGCAATGAGTCAAAGCATCCGTAGTTTCAAATGAATCCATGTTCTGCTCTATGACCATCAAAAACATTTATCTATAAATAGTTAAAATAATTAACCTAGCATCATAATTAAGAAACATCTGAATATCATAAAACCACAAGTCATAGTGTGATGAAGAATACTCAACCCCTACCTGTGTTGTAATGTTTAGTGCAGTATCGTAAATCTTTCTCTTCTTTCAACAGAAACTGGGGCAAAGTGAGTCCTTCTGCCACTTGTACAGGTGCCTCATCTTGCCATTCAAAACTTAGGTCATTCATTGTGTACCCAACTAGGCAAAACATAACAAATATATTTACAGCATGAAAGGGCATTCAAAGAAATGAAATAATTTTTAAAAACCACTCGTATAGTTCACATAGAAAAGGAAGACCAAACAATGTTATCTTAATTCTATTGATTGAGCTATGCATTGCACTATTTCATCTCACAAACGTCTATTGAAGTCTATTCCTATGTCATATTTATCAAATAATATAAGAAAATGTAGCAGGCTAATAATAAGTATAACACAACATGTAGAACCCTTAAAGGACAAGCATATGCATCCTTTCTTTGGGATAGGCAGCTACTGGATTAATTCAACAAATTCAACTCCATTAGATTTCCCCTCACTGTCTCTCAAATTTTTCAGGACTCTCTCAACAAAAACTGAAATTATCACTGGTTAGATAATGATCTAAACTAGAACATCCGTGAGGGGAAAGTATCAGAGCTGATGGATTTCTTGATTTAATCATTAACTGTTCTGTTTATAGTATGTGCTTCTTTGTTCCAAGTCCAAAAATGGATAAAATCATATTTTAGGTAGAAATGTCTGCTATTCAGGGAAAATCAGAGTGCAAAGAAAATCCACGTGGAATAGCTTCTGGAGGAGAAAACTCTTGCACATACAATCAGTGAATTCAGGATGGAATAAACTAGTGTATTTTGTAATAAGTCAGCATCTTTTAGTAAATTAAAATTCCATATTTCTATAGGAAAGGTATCTAAGAAAAGCAGAATTTAATCTTTTCTTCCCTCTGAGTGAAAGCTGTTGAAACGCACACTTGAACTCTGCTGTAGAGAGGGAGTCAAAAGCGAGTGGAACCAGTAGGGGAAGACTGTTGTTACAATGCACAACTATCACAGAGGTAGAAAGACGGAGGAAGTACGGTCTGGCATCTGAACTAAGTCAAGTGCACTGACCACTAAGTGAAGTGGTCAGATAAAAGAAGCTCTAGAAGCTCTAGGTCCATGAAGCAGCAAACAAGGGAAACTGTCCCAAATTCTCCAGCTGTTTACATTTTGGGGAAGAAGCTGTATGAGTGATTAGAAACAGCTGGTGAGGAGCAGGTTAGGCTGAACAGAGCCATGGATAGGGAAGGGAACTAGCAGTCACCCTTCCCCTTCCCACAATACCTGGAAAACAACCTCTCTGAAATAGCTGACTCTAGTCTAAGTGTGATAGTGACTAAAGCCAAAGGCACAACCGCACCCACCTGACCCTAGGGCATACCTAGCAACACTCATGCCACAGGCAATAGCGTGGTAGTAGCAAGAGCATCAGTGATTACAGAATCTCCTTAGACTGTCTGGGATTCTTCTGTCAAAGTTTTTGCAGCAGTACCCCATCAGTGGGATTGCTCATTATGGAGAAGCACTATTTGGTAAAAGTTGTAAAGTCATCCAGACTGAAGGGGGCACATCTGAATTATGGTTCCAGAACAGATATGGGAACCTACAAGGCTATCCTCTGGACTATTGGACTTAGCACAGCAAGGACTTATGCTTGACTTGCTTATGGTGAAATATATTTCATTGAACCATGAAATTAATGATTCATTTGCTGATAATAGAAGGCTTTCGCTTTTATTTCTAAGTCCTTTGGTATATCCATTACAAATACTATTTTACCTAGAGAGAAAATAAATGTACATTTCTTGAGGATCAAAAGATAGTGAAATAGGTACCAATTCTTATTTGCTTCCAGGTGACACATGTACCCCAGTCTTCCATACTTGTAATCACTAAAGACAAAATATGTGAAATTTTGTCCCAATTTAGACAGATAAATGGAGAAATGAACCAAAACCTCATTTTGTCTTTACATTCTAAATTTTTCTTAGGATCTTCTGTGAAAAGAAACTAGCTCTCTCAAATTCCCTCAGAGACAAACTTTAGTAGTCTCTAATGCAATCTGTAGGCAGCATATTTAGCTTGCTCTCAATCATCTACACTTACTGATTTAGTGTGGGCATTTCATAATCGAGCTATGTTAATTTGTTATGGTCCATAAAATATTTAAGTTTGAAATCAGAAGGAAAATAGTGAGATGGCATGTTTAGGAGACAATTCTTTTATTCTGAGTAACTTACTGGATGTTCAAGGAAAATAACTAAATGATGATTTTGCCTCAATAAAACTTCAAACATAACAAAAAAATCTGTCCTCTTCTACACAGTTCTAAGTGTTTTAGCATCCTTATGCTTTTTGTTGGCAGACCTTTATACAAGTCTGAGAATGTTAAGAAGAACAGACTGGCTGATGAGATCAAGGTTGTGAGTTGAATTGCCTTATACCATAATTAGCTTCACAAAACAAATATTTCATTCAGGAAACAAAGACATTAACCCTAACTTCAGCCAGCAATCTCATATGGTAGTTGCAATGGAACATGTAAACAAATGGCTCAATGCAACCAAACACTCTTTTCTTCAACAAGTGTATATTGAGCACTGATTGTGTGTAAGTCATCCTTCTGGGCTTCAGGGAATGTGAGGTGTTATTCCTGGGTAGAAAATAAGTGGCATGGGAAAAGTATAAAGTGCTATGTGCATTCAGAAGAGGGATCTATGATATCCACCTAGGCCTCATTTGAGTTGGACCTTAAAAAAAGGCAGGACTTGCATATAAGAAATGTGAGAGAAGGTAAGGTATTCAGGCAAAGAAAATCGTATAATTAGTGGAAAGAAACCACAAACTCCTAAGGTTTATAATAGGAATAGCAATAACTTCATTTGTCTAGAGATAGTTTGCATGAAGGATCAGACAGAATGAAAAGATAAATTAATGAAAGATTGTGTAAAGCTTAAATTCCAGCTTGAAAAATTAGATTTTTTAAATTCCCTGTGGGCAATGGTAAGCAATTGGAATCTTTTGAGTAGAGGAATGATGTGACAAAAATTGTGTTTTAGAAACATTACTCTATAGGATCCTTTCATGAGATTCATAAGGTCTAAACTGCTTTCATAATCATAAGACATTATTTGCCTTTTTCACTGTGTTGAGATTTCCCAGATGGTGAAACAAAATGATGGGTAAAACTTTTAGTGCTTTAGTATAGTTAAAGGCAGTGGCACCAAACTGTGCTGGTGGTTATTGTTTTCTCTACAGCCATAACTCAAAGTAAAAACAATGCCACTTTTATTTAAGAAAATCCTTGATCCTTGATGAAGCAGTAACAGTTATAATTTTATTAAGTTTTGACCCTTACATAAATTTCCTTTTAACATTCTGTGCGCTAAAATGGGGAATACATATAAAGCACTTCAGCTGCATCCCGTAATATTATGATTCTTTTAAGGAAAAGCACTGGTGTGATTGATTTGCAAATTAAACCAGCTGGTTTTTCTTGAAACACTATACCATTTTTACTTGAAAAACAAAAATGACTGGCAAACTGTGATTACTATGATTAGGTATATGGCAGACTGTTTTCTTTAAAATGAAGTGAATGAACCTATCATGTCAAGGGAAACAACTGACAGTATTTGTTGTCAATGATAGATTTTGAGCTAACAAATCAACATTACAATTTTGGAAAAATTGTTTTCCCAATACTTAAAGATTTTTTGATTAGCTCAATGGTGATATTAACAAATGTGACCTTTCAATATTGTGCAATGACACACGTCAATGTTTGGAAGATCTGAATAACTCATTATGCTAATATTTTCCAAATGACCAAAGCATGATGTTAAAATCATGTAAAGGTAAAAGATCCATTCAAAGTACAAATTAGACAAATGGATTTTAATTTATAAGAGTTTGAAGAATTTGTTGATATGGTTTCTAATTTCACATTGCAACTATACTTGAAGGAACTACCACCTTCATAAACTAAAGGGGATTTTTTTGCATATTACAGAATTTCTTTCTTTTTTAAGACTCAATATTATTCCATTGTATGTTCATACCACATTTTATTTATCCATTCTTCTGTCAATGTTGTTTCCACATCTTGGCTATTGTAAACAGTACTACAATGAACAGAGAAGTGCTAATATTTCTTCGAGATTCTGATTGCAATTCTTTTGAATAAATATCCAGAAGTGGGTAACAACCTGGATGAAACTTGAGGACATTATACTAAGTGAAATAAACCAAAGAAAGACAAATACTGTGTGATTTCAATATATGAGGGATCTAAAATAGTCAAATTCATAGAATCAAACAATGGAATAGTGGTTGCCAGGGACTTGGAGAAGCACTAATCACTAGGCACAAAGTTTTAGTCAAACAAGATGAATAAGCTCTAGAGATCTGCTGTACGACACTGTACTTAGAGTCACCAATAATGTATTGTATACTTACATTTGTTAAGAGTGTAGATCTCATGCTAAGTGTTCTTGCCACAATAAAATAAATTAATTTTTTTAAAAAAAGGTTTATTTGCTTTCTTGAAAAGGCAAAGAAAAGGAGCTCTCATTCTTTTGCAATGGTCCATCAGGAATGTCAGTCAGAGGTAATATTCCAGTAGATCATTTTGTCAAAATAGGAAATTAGTTAAATATGTCTTTAAGGGGAAATAAGTAAACTTTCAAAGTTTCAAGTCTAAGACACTGACAGGTAGCTATGCCACAGGTTTTGCTGATATGTCATGTCATTATAGTAGCCTTCTCTGACCATCTTAAAAAATACTTTCCCTCCAATCAGCCTACAGTGGGCCCTTCCTGTTTATTTTTTTCTGTAGAACTTATCTTTATCTGACATGCTATATATTCATCAAGTTTTTATTTTGTTTATTTTCTACCTAGCCTCCTAGAACCTAAACTTCATAATATTTTCCAGTACCTAAAATATGTGGCATATAGCAGGTGCTTGAATATTTAAATTAGAAATAGAGAAGGGGAAACGAGGAAGATGCGTATGTGTGTGTGTGTGTGTGTTTGTTTTTGTATCTGATGAGCTTATTTTGGCACTGGGTTTAAGATTCTAGCAGGAGATGCAGGTGTTGATGCTAACAAGTCTGAACATTGACTCATATTTTGAAAATTGATGAAACCATGGACCTATACACTGAAAGTGAGATCAGGATTGAAGATAAAGGTTTGAGAGTCATCCATCTACAGATGATATTAAAATTATTGAATATCTGAGATTATCAAGAGAGATAATATATAGAGGAAGACAAAAGTTTTAGGAAGAATCTTAGAGAATACCTTGGAAAGAGAAAGGTGAAAGCAGAAAAGCAACAAACAAAACAGGGAATCCAAGAAGGCACCTTTCAGTTAAGTGTAAGAATGTTCTAAAAGAATTGTGTGACTGCGGAATTGGTAAGGTACTAAGTTTTCCTCAAGTAGAAGCTGGGAAATCATTTGTCAGGAATGTTACAAGAGACAGTCATTGTATCAGTTAAAACAGATGAGCTCCAAAGCCTTTGCCAGCTCTCTGATTTTATGATATAATCTAATATAGTCTTACAAATTTATCTCATTAAAATGCACTATAAAAAATAAGAAACATTTGGTACTGTTATAGAAAGAGAAAGACTAGTCAAAGAAATCAAAGATGAAGTTTAGAAAAAGGTCTAAATACATAGAAGCATTAAAAAAATTACACTAATTGCATGTAGAACTGTAAGGGTAGGAGAACATCAAATGGACCACAGCAGTGTGAACTTCTGTCAGGCTGGAAAATAAGATCTAGAGGTAATCTTGAGAGACGCAGAAAAGGCTTCTGGAGCCTGAACTTCTTGAGTGGTGTCTCTGGGGCTAATCCAGAGTGGGCGTTGTCAAAATGCTAGCAATGTTCAGCATTTGGTAGTGACATTGATATCCATAAGGAAAAGGAGCAGCATAACAGTAACAGCCTGATAGACTTTAGTTCAAGACCCCCATAGATCCAGACGTTCTTTTTTAAGACCATAAGGGAGAGGATGTCCTGAAGAATTTATGATATTGGACTTCTCATTGGCCTTGGTAAATGGGGAGCTTGAAATGAATTTATTTAGAATAAAAAAGATATACAATTTCTTGCATGCAAACATATTAGAAAAATATACTCCTGATATATATTTAAATAATCCTAATTTGAAGCAAAAATATGGGTTAAATAGATATGCAATTAATATGCTGTAGAAGTTTGTAACATTTGAAAGGAGAAAAAAACCTGTAATTTTTCCTTGGGATCTTTTCTGGCCCTCTGGAAAAAAGCATGCAAATTTACAATTTATCATTTCACCCTCATGTTATTAGATAATAAAGTTGTTCTTTTTGTTTTAACTCTACTTAAGCATAAGAAAACGGGGTCTTGTCTATAAGATGTCAGGAGATATAAATTTACAATCATTTAAAAAATTCTTATATGTCATTGGGGAATTGCAAATTAAAACAAGATAGCAATATATGCCTATTAGAATGGCCAAAATCCAGAACACTGACAACACCAAATACCAATAAGACTTAGAGCAACAAGAACTCTCATTCATTGCTGGTGGGAATGCAAAAATGATACAGCCACTTTGGAAGATAGTTTGGTGGTTTCTTGCAAAACTAAACATACTCTCACCATATGATCTAACAATCACACTGCTTGGTATGCACACAAATGAGTTGAAAACATGTCAACACAAAAGCATGCACACAAATATTTATAGCAGCTTTATTCACAATTGCCAAAACTTGGAAGCAACCCAGATGGCCTTCAGTAGGTAAATGGATAAACTGTAGTATATCCAGACAATGGAATATTACTCAGCAGTAAAAAGAAACGATCAAGCTGTGAAAAGACATGGAGGAATCTTAAATGCATATTACTACGTGAAAGAAGCCAATCTGAAAATGCTACATACTGTATGATACAACTATATGACATTCTGGAAAAAGCAAAATTATGCAGGAAGTAAAAATATCAATCATTGCCAGGGATTTAGGAGGAAGGGAGAAATGAATAGGCAAAGCACAAAGGATATTTAGGGCAATGAAACTATTCTGTATGATACTACTATGGAATATATGTTATTATTTATTTGTCAAAACTCGGAGAATGTACACTACCAAGAGTGAACTCTAATGTAGGTTCACAGATTATAATAAATGTACCACTCTGGTATGGAGTGTTGATACTAGGAAAGGCTGTGCATTTTTGTGGGGGCTGGGAGATGTATGGGAAATCTGTACTTTTTTGCTCAATTTTGCTGTGAAACTAAAACTACTCTAAAAAATTAAGTCTTAAAAAATATCTTCAATAAAAACATTCAAATACAACAAACAAGAAAAAATCTTATTACTGAAATGTTTCCCTAGAATTAATTAAACTAATTTGTTAATTTAATGAACAATTACTGACTGTCTACTCTTTATAAGTACCTATGTAAGGTGCTGGAACTACAAAATGACTTGGCTTAAGTCAAATATAGTGTAGCTGACCATAAAACAGATTAACAGATTGTGAAGAGTCTTACAGAGAAATAAGCAGAGAACACAGAAAAGGGGCCCTAAACTAAGCTGCAGGATGGGAGCAGAAGGAGAATCAATAAAGTCTTCCAGAGGAATGAGCAAAGGGATGAGTAACAATTATTTAGGTGTAGCAGGGTTAAAACAAATATTTACTATATCCAGACGTGAAAAATAAAGGGGCAATTGTTTATATAACTGTTTGTACCTTAATATCACACCTCCATTCCATCTGATTGGGGCGTATTGGAGAGAGAATAATTCAAATTGACCAATGAAAGATACACAATCTCTTTCTGGGAGCTTAGAGTCTTAGGAGAAAATGTTCAATCTTTTAGGATTTCTTTTCCTCCCTTTCTGCTAGTCAAGAAGCCACTTGGTTATAAGAAGGCTAATCATACATCTTCATTTGCCAGGAGAACCCTAGATTACTTCTTTTTTCCTCATGTCCACTCTGACTTAGCACTTGTTCTAGATTTTTCATTTTTAAGTTAGATATTATTATTAATCATTGTTTTAAATACATTATTATTGGTTTTACCAATTTTACTTCTAGATTCTACTTTTTTTACTTCTAGATTCTCCCATGGGTATAATAGAATATTAGACTATTTTAATATTAGGCTAAATCTGTAAAACAGCTGAGGTCAGCAATGGACCATCTATCTTTACCAGATCCTTTCAGTAACAAAGAAACTTTCAATAGCGGCTAACTGAAGTGTCAGTCAGTGTCGAAGAGTCATGGAAAATTATAAGTTAATTGTAACTGAAAACTGAGCAATGCTGCTGTGGACTGTGTAGACAATAATCTGAATGCTTTGAAACCTGCAAACATTTATTCATTTTATTTGGCAACACATATATTTTGTAATAAATCCCAGCAGCGATAGGCTAAAATAAATGAAAGTTCAATATCAATTGAAAAATTAAGCACCAAATTTCCATTTCACAAGAAAGTTGATGATGAGTGTGCAACTTGAACACAGTGTTGTTTATATTTAACGTCTATAAAAGGTGTCACAGGCATAGCACCATCCACATAAAAGCCACAAGATACAAATGAGCTGAAAACACATCAGCATCTATTTCAAATGTTACAGCCCTTTTAAGAATACTGCCCCAAGATGATCATTTGATACGTGCATTTGCAGGGGGCTCATTTAAATATCGCTCTATGAAAATGAGTTTTTATTAGACCAAATGATTGTTTTTCTAAATTAATTTCACTCTGAATTTCAAGTTTTCTTCGAAAAGTGCGTAACAGGAAATTTGCAAGCAATTAAACGATAAGTTTTCAGTTTCATTTCCTGCTTTGAAGAGAAAGTTGGTTAAATTAATTTTAAACGAGCTTAATTTTTAAATTCAACTCTGTAATCAAAGTAAAGCTTTTGGAATTACATTTGAAGATGGCCTATTTGTCATTGTAAATTCCATTTTAAAATTTCTCTTAAATTCGTTTAAAAAGTTGAACATGGAACATAAATGTCACTTTGTGATGGATCCAAATAAAACATTTGTTGAAACTCATCATTGTGGTAAATTGAGAAATCTATGGAGCTACAATACTCTTGGAATTACTTATGATGAATTTATAATTTATGTTACATCCATAAATTCTGTTACATTCTGTCAATTGAAGAAAGCTGTAGTTGTCAACATTTAGAACTTTTTTATATGAACACAGAGTTCTGAACTACAATTTTTTGTGTGTGATAAAGCTGATATTGAATTAAAATTATATTCCATTATGGCACAACATACTTCCTCTATTTACTGCTTGTCATCAGTAAATTTTTAAACATTTGAAAAAATACTTTGTAGATCAATTTATATGTTCTGCAATGATATGGAACCTTAGGTAAATAGGTTCTCTAAATTTTAGTTGTATTTGTTTGAAATCAGTTGGAAATATTTAATCAAATTACTTTATGAATGGAGCACTAAACCGTTAGATTCTGAAGCTTTTTAGCAAGTAGGAATATAAACACAAAGTTGCTAAACAGGAACACACTGAGAGCAATCCATACAATAGAAAGAGAAAAATGATGTCATCTCAAATAATGTACCATATTTATTTATTTTTAATTTGATAACTGTGCTTTGGACTATTTTAGCTTATGGAGAGGTTATATTGGTGGACTGCTTGTTTTTAGTTGGATAATTTATATTGAAATGGAATAGAATCCAGAAGGCATATTTTCCAGCATCTAAATTAGGTGAAAAATTTAAAAGATTCCTAAATAGAAGCAACAGATTTGACTGAGTTTTGTCCTATAAACATATTTGTTGATTAAATGGACAAAGACAATATCTGTAAAAATATATGGGCTGCTGAAATATTTACTTATTTCAATTCATAAAAAGGAAAATCAAGTTCTGAAATTACCAAGTATTTTAGCTATCTTAACTATATAAAGACTATTTTCTCAATAAAAATGTTATAGTGTTTACAGCAGGGTCAACCGACAGTGTCAACAATTTCAAATTTAGTAGCCAAATTCCAACTTTATAGATGATTGAAGATGTTTTTGTTTTTGAGGAAGATTAGCCCTGAGCTAACACCTGCAGCCAATCTTCCTCTTTTTGCTGAAGAAGATTGGCCCTGAACTAACATCTGTGACCATCTTCCTCTATTTTATATGTGGGACACCTGCCATAGCATGGCTTAATAAGCAGTACATAGGTCTATGCCCAGGATCCCAACCAGTGAAACCTGGGCCGCCAAAGTGGAACACGTGAACTTAATCACTATGCCACTGGGCCAGCCTCCAGATTTTTTTTATTGAGGTCATGATAGTTTATAACATTGTGAAATTTCAGTTGTACGTTATTACAATGAATGTGCCCCTTCACCCCTTGTGCCCACCTCCCAATCCCCTTCCCCTCCCATAACCACAAAACTGTCTCTTTGTGGGTTAATCTTCCACACATGAATGAAATCATACAGTGTTTGTCTTTCTCTGTCTGGCTTATTTCACTTAACATAATATCCTCAAGGCGCATCCATGTTGTTGCAAATGGGACAATTTTATCTTTTTTTATGCTTCTAGTATTCCACTGTATGTATATACATACACCAAATCTTCTTTATCCAATCATCAGTTGATGGGCACTTGGGTTGCTTCCATGTCTTGGCTATAGCGAATAATACTACAATGACCATAGGGGTACATAAGTGTCTTTGAATTGTTGATTTCAACCTCTTTGAATAAATACCCAGTAGTGAGGTAGCTGGATCATATGATATTTCTATTTTTAATTTTTTGAGAAATCTCCATACTGTTTTCCATAGCAGCTGCACCAGTTTGCACTCCCACTAGCAGTGTATGAGGATTCCCTTTGCTCTACGTCCTCTCCAACATTTCTTATTTTTTGTCTTGGTGATAATAGCCATTTTAAGAGATGTAAGGTGATATCTTATTGTAGTTTTGATTTGCATTTCCCTGGAGGTTAGTGATGTTGAACATCTTTTCATATGCCTGTTGGCTATCTGAATATCTTTTGTGGAAAAATGTCTGTTCATATCCTCTGCTCATTTTTCAATTGAGTTGTTTGTTTTTTTGTGGTTCAGTTGTATGAGTTCTTTATATATTTTGGAGATTAACCCCATGTCAGATACATGAGTTGCAAATATTTTCTCCCAGGTGGTAGGTTGTCTTTTTGTTTCGTTCCTGGTTTTGTATTGCAGAAGCTCTTTAGTCTGATGAAGTCCCATTTGTTTATTTTTCTTTTGTTTCTCTTGTTTGAGTAGACACATATTCAAAAAGATCCTTCTAAGACTGATGTCAAAGAGTGTCATGCCTATATTTTCTTCTAGGAGTTTTATGGTTTCAGGTCTTACCTTCTAGTCTTTGCTCCATTTTGAGTTTATTTTTGTGTATGGTGAAAGGTAATGGTCTAATTTCATTCTTTTGCATGTGCCTGTCCAGTTTTCCCAACACCATTTATTGAAAAGATTTTCCTTTCTCCATTGTATGTTCTTAGCTCCTTTGTCAAAGATTAGGTGTCCATAGATGTGTGGTTTTATTTCTGGGCTTTCAATTCTCTTCCACTGATTTGTCTGTCTGTTTTTGTACCTGCACACTGCTGCTTGGTTGCTATAACTTTGGAGTATATTTTGAAGTCAGGGATTGTGATGCCTCCAGCTTTGTTCTTTTTTCTCAGGATCGCTTTAGCTATTCAGGGTCCTTTGTTACCCCATATGAATTTTAGGATTCTTTGTTCTATTTCCATGAAGAATGTCATTCTGATTCTGATTGCATTCAATCTGTAGATTGCTTTAGGTAGTATGGACATTTTAACTATATTTATTCTTCAAATCCATGTGCATGGAATATCTTTCCATTTATTTATCTCATCATATGTTTATTTCAGTAACGTCTTATAGCTTTCATTGTATAGGTCTTTCACCTCCTTGTTTATATTTATTCCTAGGTATTTTATTCTTTCAGACTACCAATTCAGTTTGGTAGTTCTCTATGATTGTTTTCTCAGTTTTCTCTTTATTTATCATTTGTGTCTCTGTTCTGATTAGTTGTTTTGTGGTTACCATGTGGTTTGTATAAAAAATCTTGTAGATGAGATAGTCCATTTTCTGATAGCCTCTTATTTCCTTAGACTAAGATGATTCCATCTCTCTTTTCTTCCCCTTTTAAGTTATTATTGTTACAAGTTATTCCATCTTGTCTGTGAGTTTGTGGTTAAAATGGAAGATTATCTTTATTTTTGATGTTTTCCTTCCCATTATCTTTAATGTTATAATTGTTTGCTAATATGTTCTGATAGAGAGCTGCAATTTTCTGATTTTCTAACTATTTACCTCTTGCTCAAGACTTTGTAAACCTTTTCTTTTTTTTCAGGTATGAGGACCCTCTTGAGTATTTCTTAGATGGGGGTCTTGTGGCAATGAATTCCCTTAGCTTAAAGTTCTGTCTTTCAGAATTCTGAGTGTATCATTCTATTCTCTCCTAGCCTGTAAGGTTTCTGATGAGAAATCTGCTGAAAGCCTGATAGGCATTCCTTTGTAAGTTATTTTCTTCTGCCTTGCTGCCCTTAATATTTTTTCTTTATCATTGACTTTTGCCAGCTTTATTACTATATTCCTTGGAGAGGATCTTTTTACATTGTTATAATTAGGAGTTTTATTAGTTTCTTTCAGTTGCATTCTAGCTCCTTCCCCAGGTTTTGGAAGTTCTCAGCTATTATTTCTTTGAAAAAGCTTTCTGCTCCATTCTCCTCTTCTCACTCTTGGATACCTATAACCCTTATGTTACATTCTCTAATTGAGTTGGATATTTCTCAGAGAATTTCTTCATTTCTTTTTAGTCTTAGTTCTCTCTCCTCTTCCATCTGAAGTATGTCTGTATTTCTATCCTCCAAACCACTAATTCTCTCCTTCATAATATCAGTTCTGTTATTTAGGGAGTCCAGATTTTTCTTTATCTCATCCATTGTGTTTTTCATGTCCAACATTTCTGATTGTTTTTTCATTATAGTTTCAATCTCTTTTGTGAAGAATTCCCTCTGTTCATTAATTTTGTTCCTGATTTCATTGAACTATCTATCTGTATTTTCTTGAAACTCATTGAGTTTTTATGATAGCTGTTTTGAATTCTCTGTCATTTAGATTATAAATTTCTGTGCCTTCAGGATTGATTTCTGAGTGCTTGTCATTTTCCTTCTGGTCTGGAGTATTAATATATTTCTTCATACTGTTTTATGGCATGGATTTGTGCTTCCACATGTGCTAGTATCTGACTGCAGCTTTCACCTGCCACTAATGGAGGAAGTCAAGAGCTATGATTCTTATGTGATTCTGAACCTACCATGATCCCCAGCTCACTCACTCACAATTTCTGCTTTTCTAACCTATGCATGGGCACGCTGGCTGACTGGCTGAGCCAGAGCACTGGGCAGGGGGAGGGGCACTTTCTTTTGTCTGCATGATCCTGAGGGCATTCTTGCTTTGCTCTCACCATTTGCTCTCCTGTTGTGCTGGCTTGATGAAGACACCCCTGCAATAGCTTGGCCACCTCTGTGTGGGGCTTTTCCACATGCTGTAAGGAAACCTGGAGAGTGAAAGTGTCCCCATGGAGTGCCATCCCTACCCCCTCTCCTCTCAGAGCCATGCATGTTCCCACAGCCTGGGTCACTGCCATTGTGGGAGGGAGAGAAGATCCCCTTCCTTCCTTCCACTTCCTCTGGGGGTGGATCCAACACCTCCAGCTTCAGAGGTATGGTTGTGTGGGTCTCTCAGATGTCTTTTGTGTTGTGTGAGTGCCCTCTGTTGGTTTATGAATGTCCTTGCATTGTATCTTAGTGAGGAGGTCTAAGGGACGAGCTCACTCTGCCATGATACTGATGTCACTCCACAAATTCCAGATTATTTTGATTTACTTTAATATACCTGCATATGTTTCCTTAGAATTATATTTTAAAAAGTAGTTTGGAACTATTTTATCCATCTACTAATATTAAAAAAACCTGTCAGTTAATAAATAGATACTACAAAAATATCATAATTTAAATATCTGTGTTTCCATTCTTTTACTATCAAAAGTGTCCCCATTTTGATGATAAATTATATGGTCACCGTGATGATAGGGAGAAGCTTAAGTAAACTGATGAGGAGAAATGAATGGGAGGCCACTAGGACTTAGGTTGTTTTGCTAGTCCTTTTTTCCTTTCACTGCAGGATGTTTGACCATTTATTTGGAGCCTGTACCCTCACATCCAACAAAGTCTGGGGCTGGTAAAATTCATGGTAATTTCTCTTGGAACTATTGTGTTTTAATGTTTTCCTTTGTTACCAGATAAGACATATCAATAGTGATACAGATTCAGCTATACCCTCCAACTGGTCCTTATCTTCACTCAAGTAGCCTCCAGCCTCTGTTCTAAGATCTTTTCACACTCCCCAAATAATAGGATATCAACGCTACTTGATTATAAACCCTATGGTGGACCAGTTGGAACTTGAGATTCCCAGCTACATTACATGTTCATGGACTATATTGGGACTTCTAGATCTTTTCCAAGTAATACAATAGCTATAAAAAACAGAGGAAGTTCTGGTTTAGCTTATCCACCTACATAACTACCTACTTACCTATCTTCTATCATCTATCTACTTATGTATCTAAATATGCAACACATATATTTTTGTTTGTTATGGCTGCCTACATTGGCTGAGGCCACCCTGCAAAGTTGTCTTCTCTCAGAACTCCTGGAGGGAAATGAGACACAGGATACCTCCATTTTTCAAATCTCTCTAACCTCTCTAAGGCTTTTATTATTTTCTTTCAATGTCTTCCTACTCTCTTGAAGCCCAAACAGGTTGGGATGATATGTCCCCAAGGCACCTAGACAGACTCTTACACCTCTGTTTCTTCTGAACATTTCTTGTTCCCTTGGGAAGAATTTCTATTTCTTAATATTGTCACTAGGAATTCTCCCTTTTATTCTGTTTGCTGTCTTTCATACTCTATGACTTTATCAGCTCTAAGTAGTTCCATCTCTTCTCATCTCTGGGCAACTAAGATAAAAAGTCTTTCAATACAATATCTATTAGAATATAGATTTTAAATGTTATTTCACTATTTAAGATTAATACAAACAAAATTTTTCATTCTCAAGGTCAGCAAAAAAGGTAACATGCATAGTAATGAGCTTACAAAGAAATCTAAAAATTAAATAATTAAACATTATTGAAAGACAGAAAAGAAGATTACAATAAAGATAGAGACATGCTGTGGTCTTAGATAGAAGGACTCATTATTGTGAAATGTTATTCTCTCACAATTGATCTATAATATCAATGCAACTTACATGAACATCCTAATGTAATTTTCAACAGGATATTAATCTAAAGTACAAAAGTGTATAGATAGCAAAGGCAGTTTTGAAAAATAAAAAGTAAAGAAGCAAACCTGCCTAACAGAGGAAAAAATACATGAATGAAGCTATAGTGTTTAAATGACTTCAGGTACAACACCTCTGTACCTATTAGATAAATGGTACAGAACAGAGTCCAGAATCAGACCTATATGTGGAAATTTAAGGTGAAAATGACATTTCAAATCAATATAAAAAGTTTTTAATAAATAATAATTTTAAAAACTTCTATCCACTTAGAAAAAGAGTTACACAAAAATAAAATCTACTTGTATTTAAAATGTAAGCACAATCTATGTCATAGCATAAAATCCTATGCTATGGGTTAAAATAGATAATATTTTTGTATTTTTGGCATATAGAAGGCTTAATTTATTAAGAAAAAGGTTTAACTATATATATACATATATATGTAGAACCCTTTGTTCTATGAAAGATATCATAAAGTTAAAATATCAATAACATATGGGGCCAGCCTGGTGGTGCAGCAGTTAAGTTCACATGTTCCACTTTGGCGGTCCAGTTTGGATCCCAGATGTGGACCTACACACAGCTTGTCAGACCATGCTGAGGCAGGTGTCCCACATATAAAGTAGATGAAGATGGGCTCGGATATTAGCTCAGGGCCAGTCTTCCTCAGCAAAAAGAGGAGGATTGGCAGCAGATGTTAGCTTAGGGTTAATCTTCCTCAAAAAAAAAATCAATAACATGTATGAAATAACACATAGAAATAAAAATGAAAAGATAATCCCCTATAAAAATCAGAGAAGTTTTAAGCAGGCAATATGCAGAAGAAACAGTCATGGTCAGTAACTGCATAGAAAAGAAAGCTCACTCTAAGGAAGCTGAAGACAAAATGAGATACAATTCTACATCCATCAGATTATAAAAACCCTTTAAATCTGATGTAAAAAGGCAATGTTACTAGGTTGGATACAAAATGTTAGTTTTTAATTTTAGTATTTTTATCTTTGAAATGTCTTTTATACTTATAATCATACATATCGTGTGTGTGTATACACACACACAGTGAAAGAAAAGGGATCACAAGGCACACTAGAAAGTGGTTAACACAGTGAGGATGATTGAGTTCGGGCTAAAGCATGATTCTGTTTGTTTTTCGGTTTCTATTGTTCAGATTTTCTAGTATAAACATAATGAATTTGAAGACATTATTCAAATGTATTATATTATCGTATTTAAAAATCAAATGATCTTTGGTCATTTTAAAAAATAGCCCCATGGCCAAGTGGTTAAGTTCGTGTTCTTGGTGGCCCAGGATTTCACTGGTTCGGATCCTGGGTTCCGACGGAGCACCATTCATCAGCCATGCTGAGGTGGCATCCCATGAAGCAGAACTAAGGAAAAAGGACCTACAGCTAGGATATACAACCATGTACTGGGGGACTTTGGGGAGAAGAAGAAAAAGAAATGATTGCCAACAGATGTTAGCTCAGGGCCAAGCTTAAAAAGACGAGAGGGTTCCTTTAAAGAAAAATGTAAAAATAGCTTAAAAGACTGGAGAAGAAAAAAAAGAGGTTATTGTTTAATACTTTATACCATAAGTAGTATAGAAAAGAAATACTTATTCAAAGAGAAAAAGTAGGCTGAGAATATATTTAAGTTCAAAATGAGTTTTGAGATTTATTTAAAAATTATAGATTCACATTTAATTTTAAAAGTGAGCTAGAATCATGTTTGGCCCAGCTTTCTCCAGTGAAAAGAAAGAGAGCTAGAGACTGAGGTTTCTGGGTTTGACCTGGCTTGCAAATGCTTATGTTCTTAACTAGCAGCTGGAATTTAAAAACAAAAGGAAGAAAATACTCACATTTGGCACATGCTTGCTGACTATTGCCAGGAGAAATATTACTCAAGTAAATTTTATTGACCTGACAAGGAACAACTGCTATGTCAAACTGTATTTAACTAAAACATTTGTATTTATAACTCGTGCGTTTAATTTGAATAATCTTACCATAAACCAGGTTGTTGTATGTGATTTCATTTAAGTTATAGGCCTGCTAAATTATCTTCTTAGTAATTACACTTTCTCTAAAACTCTTTGGTAGAACTAACCATTATTCTATAACACTCTATAAACATTATTCTCCTAGTACTTTGGTGACGTTTCTCTTTGAAGACCTAAAACACTTCACTATAGACTACAGATTTAAACTTTCTCCCTCTTTCTCTTATGATAACGCTGGAAATATAATCTGAGATTCCTAACTGCTCTTCTTAAATGACAATCATGCTGATAATTTGGTTCACATTTCTCGAAACTTCACAAAATTACCACACATTAAACATACAGTGTTTTAAAGTTCTTATGAGAAATTTCAACTAGAAGCAGAAAAGGACGTGATCTTGAGCCCATTTTAATGTTGAAAACGTGTGTATATGATTGCTTGGATTTCTGCTCTAGGAGAGGTGATAAGAGGTCTCTGTCTGACTACTTCTTTGGAATAAACTCTGAGCTGTGGAAAAATATTCTTTGTCTGCCTACCAGAAGGTCAAGATTCAGATCTACTCAAATTTATGAAATAATAAATTTATTTCATAGACCCAAACTATAACAAAAAAAACTCTACGAGCCAACATCAGTTTGGCAATATCTAAAGATTGTGCAATGTTTTGAGTAGAGAATAGGAAGGCACTATAGTAATCTTTTGACTGCTTTTAGGGTTTCTTAATGCCTGATATAATCATTTACAAGAACCCAAAACTAGGCTAATCCTAGAGAAGGAATTCCTACCTAATACCAGCAAGAAGACCCACTTCAGACTCTTATTTCCCGAAGCATTTGAAGAGCGTCATTATGAAACGGCAGATATTTTAACATGACTGGATAAACAGAGAATAAAATTACAAATTTTTAGTCCAATTTTTCTTCAAAGTGAAATATTAGAAAATGTCTATCACTGCAACACATTCATCTAAGTACTCAAGAGAAGACAATAAGCATTATGGTAACGAACAGATTTCAAACATTGAAATTCACACTTTTGTTTTTGAGGGAGATTAGCTCTGAGCTAACTACTGCCAATCCTCCACTTTTTCCTGAGGAAGACTGGCCCTGAGCTAACATCCATGCCCCTCTT
This sequence comes from Equus caballus, assembly GCF_041296265.1. Taxonomy (NCBI): domain Eukaryota; kingdom Metazoa; phylum Chordata; class Mammalia; order Perissodactyla; family Equidae; genus Equus; species Equus caballus. The sequence continues at coordinate 67,224,984 of NC_091685.1, read as the reverse complement.
CCTCTACATTATATGTGGGATGCCTACCACAGCATGGCATGCCAAGGAGTTCCATGTCCGCACCCAGGATCCGAACCGACAAACCAGCAAAGCCCGGGCCTCCGAAGTGTAACGTGAGCACTTAACTGCTGCACCACCAGGCCGGCCCCTGAACATCTTTTCATGTGCCTATTGGCCATCTGTATACCTTCTTTAGGGAAATGTCTGTTCATGTCTCCTGCCCAGATTTTGATTGGGTTGTTTGATTTTTTGTTATTGAGTTGTGTGAGTCCTTTATATATTGTGGAGATTAACCCTTTGTTGGATATATGACTTGCAAATATTTTTTCCCAATTAGTAGGTTGTGTTTTTGTTTCAATCCTGTTTTCCCTTGCCTTGAAGAAGCTCTTTAGTCTGATGAAGTCCCATTTGTTTATTCTTTCTATTGTTTCCCTTGTCTGAGAAGACATCATGTCCGAAAAGATCCTTTTAATACTGGTGTCAAAGAGTGAACTGCTTATATTTTCTTCTAGAAGCCTTATGGTTTCAGGTCTTACCTTTTGGTCTTTGATCCATTTTTAGTTTATTTTTGTGAGTGGTGAAAAAAATGGTCAATTTTCATTCTTTTACGTGTGGCTTTCCAGTTTTTCCAGCACCATTTGTTGAAAAGACTTTCGTTTCTCCATTGTATGTCCTCAGCTCCTTTGTTGAAGATTAGCTGTCCATAGATGTGTGGTTTTATTTTTGGACTTTCAATTCTGTTCCATTGATCTGTGCACCTGTTTTTGTGCCAGTACCATGCTGTTTTGATTACTGTAGCTTTGTAGTATGTTTTGAAGTCAGGGATTGTGATTCCTCCAGCTTTGTTCTTTTTTCTCAGGATTGCCTTACCAATTCAGGGTCTTTTGTTGCCCCATATGAATTTTAGGATTCTTTGTTCTATTTCTGTAAAGAATGTCATTGGGATTCTGATTGGGATTGCGTTCAATCTGTAGATTGCTTTAGGTAGTATGGATATTTTAACTATGTTTGTTCTTCCAATCCATGTACATGGAATGTCCTTCCATCGCTTTATGTCGTCATCCATTTCTTTCAGGAAAGCCTTGTAGTTTTCGTTGTATAGGTCTTTCACTTCCTTAGTTAAATTCACCCTGACGTATTTTATTCTTTTTGTTGTGATTGTGAATGGTATTGTATTCTTGAGTTCTTTTTCTGTTAGTTTGTTGTTGGAGTATAGAAATGCTACTGATTTATGTAAGTTGATTTTATACCCTGCAACTTTGCTGTAGTTGTTGACTATTTCTAAAAGTTTTCCAATGGATTCTTTGGGGTTTCCTATATATAAGATCATGTCATCTGCAAACAGCAAGAGTTTCACTTCTTCTCTCCCTATTTGGATTCCTTTTATTCCTTTCTCTTGCCTAATTACTCTGGCCAAAACCTCCAGTACTATGTTGGATGAGAGTGGTGATAGAGTGTATCCTTGTCTCATTCCTGTTTTCAGGGGGATGGTGCTCAGTTTTTGCCCATTGAGTATGATGTTGGCCGTGGGTTTGTCATATATGGCCTTTATTATGTTAAGCTAATTTCCTTCTATGCCCACTTTGTTTAGAGTTTTTATCATAAATGGCTGTTGGATCTTGTCAAATGCTTTCTCTGCATCTATTGAGATGACCATGATGTGGTGTATCACATTGATTGATTTGTGGATTTTGAACCATCCCTGTGTCCCTGGTATGAATCCCACTTGATCATGATACGTAATCCTTTTGATATATTCCTGAATTCGAGTTGCCAAAATTTTGTTGAGAATTTTTGCATCTATGTTCATCAGCAATATTGGCCTGTTCTCTTTTTTCGTGGTGTCCTTGTCAGGTTTTGGTATCGGCATGATGTTGGCCTCATAGAATGTGTTAGGACGTATTCCATCCTCCCTAATTTTTTGGAATAGCTTGAAAGGGATAGCTATTAAATCCTCTTTGAAAGTTTGGTAGAATTTCCCAGAAAAGCCATCTGGTCCTGGAGTTTTATTCTTTGGGATGCTTTTGATTGCTGTTTCAATCTCCTTCCTTGTGATTTGTGTGTTCAGATTGTCTGCTTCTTCTTGGCTTAGCTTTGGGAGATTGTGAGAATCTAAGAATTTATCCATTTCCTCTAGGTTATCCATTTTGTTGGCATGTAGTTTTTCGTAGTGTTCTCTTATAATCCATTGTATTTCTCTGGAGTCTGTTGTTATTTCTCCTCTTTCATTTCTGATTTTGTTTATTTGAGCTTTCTCTCTTGTTTTCTTTGTAAGTCTGGCTAGGGGGCTTGTCAATTTCATTTATCTTCTCAAAGAACCAGCTCTTTGTTTCATTTCTCCTTTCTACTGCCTTGTTTCAATGGCATTTATTTCTGCTCTGATTTTTTGTTATTTCTCTCCTTCTCTTGACTTTGGGCTTTGTTTGTTCTTGTTCCTCTAATTCAGTTAGGTGTAATTTGAGATTGCTTATTTGGGATTTTTCTTGTTTGTTAAGATGTGCCTGTATTGTGATGAATTTCCCTCTTATACAGCTTTTGCTGCATCCCATATGAGTTGGTATGGCATGTTATCATTTTCATTTGTTTCCAGTTATTTTTTTATTTCTTCTTTAATTTCTTCAATGATCCATTGCTTGTTCAATAGCATATTGTTTAGTCTCCACATCTTTGTCCCTTTCTCAGCTTTTTTCTTGCAATTAATTTCTAGCTTCACAGCATTATGATCGGAGAAGATCCTTGTTACGACTTCAATTTTTTTTAATTTATAGAGGCTTGCCTTGTTTCCCAACATATGGTCTATCTTTGAGAATGTTCCATGAGCACTTGAGAAGAATGTGTATTCTGCTGTTTTTTGGATGGAGTGTTCTATATATGTCTATTAAGTCCAACTGTTTTAGGTTTTCGTTTAATTCCACTGTTTCCTTGTTGATTTTCTGTCTGGATGATCTGTCCAATGATGTGAGTGGGGGGTTGAGGTCCCCTACTATTATTGTGTTATTTTTGATATCTTCTTTTAGGTTTGTTAATAGTTGCTTTGTGAACTTTGCTGCTCCTGTGTTGGGTGCATAGACATTTATAAGCATTATTTCTTCTTGATGTAGTGTCCCTTTGATCGTTATATACTCCCCCTCTGTCTCTCTTTACCTGCCTTATCTTGAAATCTACTTTGTCTGACATAAGTGTTGCAACATCTGCTTTCTTTTGTTTGCCATTATCTTGGATTATTGTCTTCCACTCCCACTCCTTCACTCTGAGCCTGTATTTGTCATTGGAGCTGAGGTGTGTTTCCTGGGGGCAACAGATTGTTGGATCTTGTTCTTTAATCCATTTTGCCTCTCTGTGTCTTTTTATTAGAGAGTTCAATTCGCTTCTATTTTTTTATCCTTTCTTTTTTGGGGGGGATTAATTCTTTTTCTTTTTTTCATTTTTGGATGTACATCATATTTTGAATTCAGTTTAGATTACATCATGTTCACCACCCAAAAACTAATTATAGTCCATCCCCTCACATGTGAGCCTAATCACCCATTTTGCCCTCTCCCCTACTCCCTTCCCCTATGGTAACCACCAATCCAATCTCCAATGCTATGTGTTTTTTTGTCGTTGTTTTTATCTTCTACTTATGATTGAGATCATATGGTATTTGACTTTCTCCCTCTGACTTATTTCACTCAGCATAATACCCTCAAGGTCCATCAATGTTGTTGCAAATGGCATGATTTTGTCCTTCTTATGGCAAGTAATATTCCTCTGTATATATTTACCACTCTTTATCCATTCATCCATTAATGGGCACTTGGGTTGCTTCCATGACTTGCCTGTTGTGAATAATGTTAGAATGAACATAGGGGTGCATTAATCTCTGCGAATTGCTGACTTCATGTTCTTTGGATAAATATCCCATAGTGGGCTAGCCTGGATCAAATGGTATTTCTATTTTTAATTTTTTGAGAAATCTCCATACTTTTTTCCATAGTAGTTGCACTAGTTTGCATTCCCACCATCAATATATGAGGGTCTCCTTTTCTCCACATCCTCTCCAACATTTCCTATTACTTGCCTTGCTAATTATAGCCATTCTAACGTATGTAAGGTGAAATCTAATTATAGTTTTGATTTGCCATGTCCACACCTGGGATCAGAACCTATGAACCCTAGGCTGTGGAGAAACGGAAGGTTCACACTTAACCGCTGTGCCACCAGGCCAGCCCCTGAAATTCACATTTAATACACAGTGTAATAAAAACTGATGCAGGTTAGCTTTGACAGAAATCCAGATGTTACTATAAATGATTTATTATTTTATAACTTTCCATATAAATAAACCACATTTTCTCTCTCAGGTCTCACAACACACAGATTTTTTCTATTAATTAGTAGCTTTTTACTTATTATTAAAACTTTAAACAAAAAAGAATATTGCCAAATGAGGCAAAAGATAGCTGACATTTTATAGGCAGTGAAATTTTATGTGAAAGGATTTCGATCTAAAATGGAACCAGAGGATATGAAATAGAGAATCTCTCACATGCACCTTCAGAAGAATGGAACTTAACTGAGAGACCGATTTCCCGGAAATGTCTGATTTACTGGAAGACGCGAAACTTATCTCCTGACCAAGGAAAATCCACCGAGAATCTTACTCCATCTTCAAACCAATAAACTTACTGCTAGGACTGTGGCTGGACTTCCGTCTGTTGCACTCCTTGCTCATACACAGCGTGCCCCAAACTCTCAAGGACTTGCCTATAGCTTGCTACAGCATATATTTTCCAAATTGCAATTCCTCTGCTGTTCCTGAATAAACTCCATTTCTTTCCTCCATTACCCTCTTTACAGTCACATGCTGCATGATGACACTTTGGTCAAGGATGGACTGCATATACGGTGGTAGGTCCATGAGATCAGTATGGCTATACTACCTAGATTTGTGTGAAGGCTCTCTATGATGTTTACACAACCAAATTACCTAATGACGCATTTTGCAGAGCATATCCCTGTCATTAAGCTACGCATGACTGCATTTAGGTTGACACCTATAACATCAAGTATACCTAAGATGAAAAAGACATTTGTGCAGAAAAATATCTGAATAACAGGAAGTGAACTTTATATTATTCTATTTTGCCCCAAACTATCAAATTACAAAGCAAAATCAGCATTGACTCAGAAGAAAGTAGGTTTATAGGAGCCTTAACATACTGCTGTGAGAACTACTGTAATAATAAAATTCCACCTAAGTTAGTATGTTTCCAAATGGGAGATCCTTTTGATGGAATCTTCACATCAAGAAGTATTGACAGCTTTACTATTTGAAGTTGTGCAAGTCTTAAATTGCTCATCACAAATAAACCAGAAGTTTCAAACTTAGTTTGAATTATTTCTGTATTATTTTAGAGAATGGATATTTGTTAAACATTTAACAAAATTATTTGTAAAATCATTCAATTGTATTGTAATCCACACTACCAGGATATTTTTTTGTGTATTCCAATTCGCAACTTGCTATCTAAATGTTGATTGTTTCAGGTAAAAGTGAAAAACTAACTCCAAGAACAGAGAGTTTTTGCATCCAAGGGTTATATAATAGCTATTTTCTAGTGCAGATGACAGAAACAGTGATTGCCATTAGGTTGAGGATGAAGGTTTGATCCCAAATAAAAATGTTAACTACATTCAGAATAATTTTTACCATTTTCTGTGTCCAGACTACTCACAGAGATATTCCATCAGTTCCAAAATAGCAATGTTGGGAACATTTATAAGACTATTGGTGACTTAGAAAAAAAAAGTCACTATTCCTAGAAAATATTGTAACTTCTACTGGTGGTGTGTTTGTATCATATTAATATATAAAGGACATATTGGAGAAAACCTTCACATTTAGGGGTTCATTATAAATATTATAGTTATTGTTTTAAATCAACAGTTCTCTAGCAGACCTGGGACAGCAAATGATATGAATCCTTCTTATTCCTGCCAAGAGCTAACAATTCAATATGTTTTTTTTTTTTTTTCCAGATCTGCATCTGGACTTTCTTTTCTATTCTGATGCAGAACTCAAAGAAATCAACAAATTGCTAGGAACCAGTGACTATAGATGGAGTTGTGAAGAAACAGATCACTTGGAACTTCTGAAATCCTGGAAATTTGACTAGGCATTCTATAATTACTTCAAAGACTTTTTAAAATCTCTTGGAATGTGAACAAGATACTTACCACACAAGCAAGAGTCCACTCATAGAGTTCTATGACCACAGCTTCCCCAGAGGGAAAGGTAGACATTTAGCATCCATGGCCATGGCCATAACTACTCACATATTCTCAGTTTTGACCTCAGTATTGTATTAAAATGCTTTTAAATTTCATCTCACCAATTTATTAATGTAAGCTCTTTAATCACAGTCTTGTATGCCTTTTAAAAATAGATTTTCTCCAAATGTTCATATTTTATCTTTTTTCTTTATTTTCATTTTCTTGTTTTCTAGTTTGCTTTGTTTTCCTCTTGATCTTCATTACAAATAATTCATGGCATTATTTTTGTTTACTTGTTTGATTTTGTTTTCCTCTTGATCCTTTTTGTAGATACGCCATGTTTTCTACATGGTATGTTCTTAATTTTGCATGTCAGATTTATGATCTTGTATATATAAATAATTTATGAAATCCTAGAGTTCAGGGAACCTTTACTAGCATCTAATGTAGCTCACTTATCTTAAAAAAGAGAGAACTGAGTCTCTAAAATATTAATGGATCTACATAGTTTATATAGTTTCTCAATGAAACACTTAAAGTTATAATGCATTTTCCTGAATTTGTTTTTTTATATATAGAGCAGCAATGCCCTGCATAGTTTAAGGAATTATTGAGATTGGACACTGGGGCCATCTCTGGGAATGTGCTGCCCAAGTTTTGAAAGAGCATTCTCTGGAAAGGTCATTTGGAGTAGGTGGCAAATACAAGGGTTGGGAGAACTGGGGTTATTTGGGGAATTAAATAGGAAGGAAGAAAATGGTGATGGCTCTGAGCAGTAAATAGCAAATGGAAAGATTACAGAAAAAAGATATAATGCTTTAAATTACGGTAAGCTTGGGTGTTCTAAAAGGACTACTGAACTTCACACCCATTAGGAAGACTACTATCAATACAACCAAATAATGACAAATGTTAGTGAGGATGTGGAGAAATTGATACCCTTGTGTACTGTTGGTGGGAATGTAAAATGCTGCAGCCACTATAGAAAACAGGATGACAATTCCTCAAAAAATTAAAAATAGAATTACTTTATGATCCAGAAATTCCACTTCTGGGTATAATCAAAAGAACTAAAAGCAGGGTCTTGAAGATATATTTTTACACCAGTGTTCATAGCAGCATTATTCACAATAAACAAAAGGTGGAAGTAACCCAAGTTTCCATCAATGGATGAATGAATTGTGTTTATACTCCATGCAAAGTGTGGTATAATGGCATATTATTCAGGCTTATGCATGCTACGACATGGATAAAGCTTGAGCATGTTATGCTAAATGAAATAATACAGTCACAAAAAGACAAATACTGTATGATTCTGCTTATATGCGGTAACTAGAGTGGCCAAATTCACAGAAACAGAAAATAGAATGATTTCCAGGGGTTGCAGGGAGGGGAAAATAGGGAGTTGTTTAATGGATATAGAGTTTCAGTTTTGCCGAATGAGAAAGTTCTAGAGATTAGTTGCACAAAAATGTGAATATACTTAACACTACTGAATTGTACATTTAAAAATGGTTAGGATGGTGAATCTTATTTTGCCACAATTAAAAGAAAATAACTACTGAAATTCTGGAGGAAGAGACAAATAAGAAAGCGTAGTCTGCAGAAGACCTTAGTAGTATCATGGCATGAGTTGAAAGTAGAGCCTGGGCAAATACAATGAGTTAGCCTCAAGAAGTCTCCTCAGTTACTCTGAGTGAAGAAGGAAGTTGTTCCATGCAGATAACTTGATGTTCTCTTTAAAGAATCCTTGGGTTAAATATGATCACAAGTGAGCCACATTCACTGCTGTATGTAATATTTGCACACATTATTGACTGTAGTTAAGAGAAAGAAAGAGAGCATCACTGTCTTAATGTTCAGCAGGATTTCTGGGTATAATAAATTGTAAACAAGCTTCCCTATCTTAATGGAGCTTGCATGTAGGGGGTGGGGGTGTGGTGTACAATCAAAGTGTAAACAGGGAAATAAAAAAATCATTTCAAGTAGTGGTATGTATTATTGAGAGAATATTGTAATATAACGGGATAGGAAGTGATCAGGGAACACAGAGCTAATTGAGAAAAGATAGTCAGAAATGGCTTGAAGAATGCAAAGATGAAAAACTGCAAAGCTATTAAGAGATTAAAGCTGAGGATATATTCAAGTTTATTAACAGGTAGATTCTTGTATTAATGAAAAAGGAGCTTAGCACCAAATCCACAAAATTCTAGAGTAGTTAAAATTTAGTATGTGAGTAGGTAAATTAGGAAGCTGTGGTCAGTAGGAGCCACCAATAGGGTCATAAAGAAAAAACCATGCAAATTAATGTTGTGATCTTATTACTAAGTATGCTAGAATATAAAGGTAAACTATAAATACTGTTTTCAGCAAGATATGTGATGAATTCTAAAGTTATCCTTCTGAAAAAGGAGTTCAAAATACTGTTAATAAGAATATGTTTAAGTGATTTATAACTGATTTAAAGAGCAAATGTTAATTTTTTTCAGTAGTAATCAATCAAGAGGAATACCTCTAGTGCATTGTTATAGAGTTTTCTGAGGCCCACCCTTTTGGAAGTACATAACGATATGTTGTTCAGTTCTCTGGATGATTAACTAGAAGTATTGATCAAGTTGGAATTATGGACTAAATCTATCAAGATGATTATTTAATTGGGGCAAAGGGAAATACTTTGCATTTAGTCAAGTGTACCAATTGGAGAAACATGGAATAGCATACATAGAACTTAGTTGCAGTATTGAGCGAACTGTAGGTGTGGTCTGAATCAAGAGTGTTTTGCAGCTGCCTCTAAAGTATGAGTGATCTTAGGCTGAAAGTCACAGAATGATTAACACTGTCACCAGGAGGGGGTGCCCTACTCTGCTGACTTGTTTAGGCCAATTTTAGTATGTGGGAAGACATCCTGGGGAGAGAAAATAGGAAGAGGAGGGAACTGTAAGTCTTTTCACATAGGAAAGCAAGTGAAATTCATGGCTATATTTAACTTGTAGAGCTAACCTAAGAATACCATAGTCACAGTTTATAAATATTTGGACATCATCAGACAGATTTCAAAATGACTGACACTTGTTATAAGTTTGTGAGCTATTAATTCATAGGAGTTTGCTCTGTCTACTTCATAGTTGTGTGATTTTGGGAAAGTCACCTAACCTTTCTAAGCCTTAATTTGCTGATATTTTAAATGGCAATGAAATCTATCTCATTAAGTTGTGGTTAAGGTTAATCAAATGATATATGTAATGGATATAAAGTCATTGTGACATCATCTTTTTGTAAGACTTGTAACTGCATTGTTTTTATTGTATTGTCATATGTTTAGAACATCTGATAATCAGCAAAAATTCAACCTACAAAGATGTGGATGGATTGGGAGAGAATAATTATGGTGCTGAGTAGGATGAAATATCTAATGTTTAAGTGGGGTCTGATTTTATAAGTAGCTAGTTCATCAGAGAATATTTTTGTCTTGCCAAAACCTGCTTTCTAACCAACATTGTAATTGCAGAGGCTTAAGTAATAAATAATCGGAAAATAAGAATTATCTGTATCTCTGACTAGCCAGGCAAAAGGACTAGTATTATTTTGAATAATATCTACGAAGTTTTAAATTATGAAAGAGCTTGAATAACAGTACAGATTATTAAGAAACAATTGTGAAAAATCATGTCCCAATTCTTTCTTTTGCCTCAACCAGTCTTAGCATCAATTCCAGAGTAACTTGTCTGAGTCATATCAGATGTGGTTTTGAAATGAATCTGAAAAATTAAATGGCAAAAGCCTCCCATCTATCTTCAGATATTTCTAGCCAAAAAACTCATTACAGCATATTTCAAAAGTTTTTGAAAATTTTTGCCAGATCTTTTTTTTCAAGTTGACCCTTAAAAATATCTTTTCCTGTAATTTTAGGGATTTAGGCTGTTTTTTGTGGAAAAGAGTCTTGTCTTCACTGAATTATTTCTTTATATTTTCCTTTCCAACCAGAATAATTAAAATTTCTTTAACTTTCTCATATTGGTGATGTTTTCCTCTTTTGTAACCTACATTCATCCTTAGATATGAAGTACAGAATTAGAATCTTTATGGATATAGTGATAGTTTATGTATCTTATGTCATCTTTGTTTTTTAATAAACAACAGAACTTTATTATGACTCTAAGAAACTTTTACCCAATATTCTTCCAAGATTAAAAATATCCTCCATTTCTTTCTTTCACCTGGGGAAAATATTGCCAATTTAGAAATTTCCCTTATGGTACAAATTAAAGGCTAAAAAATTACATCTTTAGTTTTTTCTTATCCTTATTCTTGCACACTGATTTGCACTGTAAATTCCTTAGGGGCATAAACTAGCTGTGTTTCCTTCCCTCATATTTATGAAGCAAAAACGCAAGATGCAGTTATAAATAAAATTGTGATAGCAATGAAAATTTGTCTTTTGGAAAGACAGCCTTATGTTTCACTTCATACAGCCAACTACACAAACAAAGATCATGCAGTGGATCCTGAACATGACTAAACTAATACAATCTAATTCTGAGAAGGAAGGTTAGTGATCACTTTAATATTTAGCTTATCTTCACTAGAATCTTCACTTAATTTTACATATAACCAGCAACAATTGCACACAAAAATTAGGGCAGAGATTACATACAGTTTTTAAAATTAAAAAAGACATTTAGTGAAAAGCAGGGCTTCACTGCAGAATTCTCTCTGTAGCGTAGATGAGTTAATACTTTTATTGATTTTTTGCTAGGTTTCTACTGATGTGAATTTTGGAGACGTATATTGTCTTGGTAATTGCCCTGTATTTTCTGGCTGAACTTGAGAGTAAAAAATAAGCATTAGAAAGAAAGAGAAAGAAATGAAACTAAAGCAATTTCTTTATGCCCCAAAAGCAAGCATTCACAATAGTTATTCCAGAATTCTCCTGTAAGGTTGAATGAAGGATACTCTAGACCAGAGGAATAAATGGTTTGTTGAACTTCTGGCTTTTATAAAAACAGTCAGGCAAAACTCTGTTGAGATTTGAAGAGTAAACACACCATGGGTCAGGCCTTCAGAGTTGATAAGGGAAACGTCTGAACTTGGAACATAAATGGGACCACATTCTTCCCTTTGGCTTCAGTGGAATTCTCAGTGATGAGTTTTAGTTTTCTAGGTTAATCTAAGGGTAAAGTTTCAATTTTACTTGGTTATTTCATTTTGATTTTAAATGACAGCAGAATGAATCACTAGGATAAACACCATTTGAATTACAGCTAAGAAATTTTTATTTATCCTTAAATATTGGGGTAAAAATAATGATTTTCTAATTTTTTTGAAGTTCACTGAAAGTGCTATATGAATCTACACTCCGTGAGTAAACTAGATTAATCATATTTGCCAAATAGCCTCTAGGAAACATATTGTTAAATGCCACAAAGAGTTTTTCAATGTCTTTCTCTGTTTTACTCTTTCCTTCTGTCCCCCAAGTTTCCTTACACTCGATGATCTTTCTTTTGCTCTTTTGTCAGTCTGCACTTTTACCGCTATCTTCAGAAATCTTATCTTCATGTCCCTAAGCAATATTTCTAACCTTCCTTCTCTATATTTCCACAATCATTTCTAATTCAGCTCTATTCTGAAACATCCCATAATCTAAAATAAATTTCTAATTGAATATATGTTTTCACTAGAAACACAGTATGTTTAAGCAGAAGTCAGCTTCAGCATGCCTTTTCCACAAATCACCTGCTCTTTTCTAATTCATGTCAATGAAGCAACATTCAATTCTCCTGATTGAGAGAAAACTGGGGAGAATCGTCTTTATGCTTAATTCTTATGCAAAACGCTGAAAAAGTCTTCAAAATCGTTTCTGCTTTTCCCATTATCATCTCAGCTCTTTGAACTTCTTATTAATTTATGATGAAATTAGCTATCTGTGTGGATTTCTTTTCATTCTCTTTTTCAAATCGAGCCTTTGCCTGAGGTTCTTTTCTAACACAGGGCAGCAGATAAGAGGGGAAATGATAGAGCTGCTCAGGGTTTATCTACATTATTTCCATTTCTCCATTCTGCATTTTTTATATGCGACATAATTTTTTTTTTCTTGAAGAGTTTCTCCAGGAGTGTGTCTAGGTTCTCAGACTTTTCAAAGTACCAGCTTTGGGTTTTTATGTGATTCTTCGAATGCTGTCTTATTCTTTTTTGGTCTTCTTGAATAGAATGCCTAGCTCAATAGTTTTCAGTACAAAAAATGGCTGTAGCAGTGTCTCAAAATTTTGATACATAGTGCTTTCATAGTCGTTTAGTACCAAATTTTTCTTTATTTCTTCTTTAAATAAAGAATCTTTTAGTATGTGTTGCTGGTTACCAGATATATAATTGTATAGTAATGTATAATAACTTGGGTTAATATATAGTAATTTACAGTGATTTTAATTGTTATTGATTATATTGCATTTTAGTCAGAGATCACATTCCATCATGTGTTGATTCTTAAGAATTTGTTGAAACTTCCTTTGTGGCTTACTACATAATTTTTGCAAATGTTCTTATACGTTAAAAACAGACAAATAAAACAGTTTTCTCTCTATCTATAAGTTACTTAATTGTTTTGTTCAAATATTTGTACCTGTACTTTCAAATAGATTATTGATTTATCTATTTTTTAAATTGTAGCTTTGCCTTCTTTTGTTTCATATATTTGGAAGTTATATGGAAGACATTTTCATAATCATTATAGCTTATTTACATATTGTTTCTTTACCAGTGTGTTACCCAAGTGTTTGTGTCTTATGAGTTTCTTCCTATAATTTATTTGTTTCTGATATTGAAATTACTTTCCTGGACTTTTTTAGACACATTTCTCTGATTTGCATTTTTCTATCTTTTTCAAATTTTTTGCATGATGTTTTTAAAAAAGTGTTTAGTTCACAATCTATTGTTGTATCAATATTTGTTAACATCTAGTTTGAGAATCTCTTTATTTTGCTATGTAAATTTAACTCTTTGCATTTATTTTAATCATTGATTTGGAGAGCTATTTTTGCTCTCTTTCTATGTTTTACATATACTATACTTAATTTTTACTTCTTTTGTTTGTCTCCTTTCCCACATTCCATTTGATGAATCAATATTTGTCACTTCTGGTTTGAAAGTTATTTATTCCATTTTTATTCTTTGATGTTATCCTTAGCTCATACTTGTTTTCATTTGTCTCATCAATTTCTATCACAAGACTTCTCCCCTGGACTCTTCACAGGAACTCTCTTTTTCCCACACTAAGAATTTTATATCATCCAGGGTTTTAAATCTGAGTCATGAATGTACACTTTGGGGGTACAGGGTCATTGCTAGTTTAGACAAAACATACTTTCCTAAAGTATTTATTAACTCAATACTGTTCTTCCTTAGTCATTTTCTCCTTTTCCTAACAGTATATCATTCAGATATGCTTATCAAATTTAGTGGAATTATTATATTTACATAGATAACTCGTCAGCTAGTCCTTGAAGTCCTTCAAAACAGGGACTTCTGTGCTTTGTTTATTGTTGTATCAACCAACATGTAATGTGGAATATATTAGGTATTTGATAGATATTTTTCAATTGATGCTTAAATGAATGAACATTCTCCGGGTCACTAGGAACAGTCTTGAGCATTGACATACATTTATTGAACATTTATTGAATTTCAGAAAGTTGGATCATCACAGGCCATTAAGACCTTTACCTTTAAATTATGTTTCTCTTTTGCTTGTTTTCCATGCCTCTCAAACCCAATTTGTTTTCTCTTTCCCCTTTGTGGTCAGAATTCATTCAATAGTAGACATTAGGTTATTTACAGCTCTTGTTTTCCAATAGGTTGAACTCTATTAAATCTTTAACTTGTCATTTTAAGCCATTATTAAACAGAAAAAGATGTGAGGAACGGCTCTAAAAGAGTTTAAGAAAAACACCTTGAAGAATTTGACTTCAGTAGCTTCTACTTTGACAGGATTTTTTAGCATCTGCTATAAGAAGTTTAGTAAACAGTATCTGTCTTGTGACCTAAATTAATTTCTAATAAGAGGGCAGGAAGTATTTAATGCTTGAAATATGAAGGGGGCACATGAGGCAATTTACTCAGTCCTGACAAAGGAATTAAGAAACAAGGGGGAAAGAGGCTTTTTCCCATGTTGAGTTTTTGATTGATTTGGAAATGTTCTGGGAAAGGCAGGAATAATGAAAGGTCCTGTTGTGTTAGCACTGGTATCCTACAAAATAGTCCAGTATGCTTTCCTTATTCTAAAAAAGAAGTCCAGTGACCCAGCTATCCCTCAGGCACTGTATTCTTTCTCATCGTTATTTAATAACTAACATCCGTAGAATAATAGATGTCACTTCTAACCATGCACTTTTTTTTAACTTTTTGAAATCCAGCTTTGACTCTCATTGTTCTAATCACATTTGTCTTCGTCATCAATAGCAATGGCTCTTTTTTCAATTATGTTTTTAAAAAAACATCTTGCAGCATTTGATACTATTAACTGGAGCTCCTTGACAGTCTCCTCTCCTTTGAGATTGAAAGATTGATTTTAATTTGCCGTCTACGACAACCCCCTGACTAGAATTCCTCCCAACATCATCCAAACGTAGCCATTCCTTAAGGGTCTGTTCTTCTTTGTGTGTTTGTTTTCCTCTCTATATTCTCTCCTTCAAAAGTTTCATCTTATTGTTTGAACCACTTTCTATATGGATTTTAATAGTATATCTTTAGTTCTAACTCCTCTTTTAGCTTTAGGCTTAAATTTCCCAAGCCTCAACAATATTAAGATTGGATTTATCAATATTACCTTCAAAATTTACTTCTCATCCTAGGTTTTCTTTCCCTGTCAATATTTCCAATATGACTCTGTTTATCTAAGCTCTTTAGCCTTGACTCATCAGGACCCAGAGACTGTACATCCACTTTGTATTAAATTGAATGAAGGATGAAAGAGTATGCCACCCCAAAATATGCCACTTTGGTGTAAGGATTACTTTGAGGTAAGACATTTGAAAAATAGCAGATGCAAGAAGGGCATTCTGATCTCCTGTTTTCTTCATGAAAACAGGAGATAAAAACTCCCATGTGAAAGATATGCTCCCTGTACCCGGAAAAACAAAAAATTCTTCAATGGGGAATCAAAGTTGAGAAAATTCTGTACAAACAGACCTTGCTGAAATAATTCTTATCTTTCTCCCGCTTCCCACATAGTTACTTTTCTACAATTGCCTCCCTTTGTTCAACCTGGTATTAAAGCATTTAGGTTTTGCCTCTTCTTTGAGTGCTCATTTCCTTATGAGGGATCCCGTGTCAGATAAAACTCACGTTAAAAAATTTGTATCCTTTTCTCCTGTTAATCTGTTTTGTCTGTTTAATTTTCAGACACAGCTGAAAAAGCAGAAGAGGGTAAAGATACAATTTTGCCACCCTTCCATTATTAACCTCTATTGTTTCTAACTTCCACATCATTCCTCTTTGTCCCTACTTTTATTCTTTTTTGTTGAAATATTATGAAATCTTCATAAATAACCTCTATTCATTTGGCTGAAAGGATTTTTAAGAGAATAATGTTGGCCAAATCATTTTCTTGCTCCTAAATCTTGAACAGCTCCTCACTGCCTGTTGGATAATATCCAGCATCCTTGGGTTAGTATTTGGGGCACCAGTTTGCCTTAGACTATTTTGCATACGACTTTTTCCTCAATACCCTACCATGTACCTAATTATGCAAACAAGATACAGAATCAACCTGTCCTCAAAAATGGCTTCATGGTAATCTTTTGGGACTCTTTTGTTGCCCTTCCCATGTAAGTCGCTAAATAGCTCCCTCAGCTAAAACTACATTACTTTATTTTCCTTTCACTTACTTTAGTATGTTATCCATGTATACACCTAATATGTAAGAACTATTTATAAAAGCAATGTATTTAAATTTGAGAAGAAGGAGTTATCAGGGAAAGAAATATTTCCACTTACTTTAAGAGAAACCAAAAGCAGAAGGATGGCGGCATTCCCCCACAAAGTCAGCACGCCATCTAGTGACAGCTCCACCAAACTACAAACCTTGCCTCTCAGGCCTGAGTCTGAAGATCCACCTTCAAATTTTCCTCAGGGAATATGTCAAAACAGACCTTCTGTTCCCCAATATAATACAGTACCACAAGAAAAATAGTCCATAATGCTTACTATTTGTATGGAATTAGACACTATATACCAACTAATTTGGAGTTGATTATATACATCAGTTCAGAGAAACAGACAGACCTGAAGTTTTTAATGTGTTGACACTAATCAGTGATGCTCATGGATCAACTATGAAAGAAGAAATTTAAAGGAATGCCTGTAAGTTTGGATAAATCGCTGATAAAACGTGAGAAACTTCTTGTCTCCTGTGATAACATACCTAGCAGAGTACACTCTGAATGAATATTAGGTGAGGGGTGGCAAAATGGTTCATAGTAAGCAGACTTTGTAGCCAGATGGCTTCTCACTCCCACTTCCGTGAATTGGGGCACGATACTCAATCTCTCAAAATAACCATTTTCACCCCTGGAAACGTGGGGATAACAACGTCTTTGTTGTGAGTATAAGGAATAATATATACAAAATGCTTGGTCTATAGTAAGTTTTCAATGAAAAAATGGTAGTTTGTTTTTAATGATTGCCATCCTTTTTAAACTTTCATGATTTGTATAGAGAAAATAGTTGTTTTTCAAGCTTAAAAACTGTTTTTCTAGGTCCTCTATTTCTTTTTTGAGGAAGATTAGCCCTGAGCTAACATCTGCCGCCAATCGTCCTGTTTTTACTGAGGAATCCTGGCCCTGAGCTAATATTCATGCCCATCTTTCTCTACTTTATATATGTGGGATGCTTACCACAGCATGGCTTGACGAGTCGTGCGTATGTGTGCACCCGGGATCTGAACCAGCGAATCCTGGGCCACCAAAGTGGAATGTGTGCACTTAATCACTGAGCCATGGGGCCAGCCCCCGGTCCTCTATTTCTTTGTCACAGTATAGAGTGCATATTTGATAGACACAATTACTGTCAATATCCGGTGAAAGATAACTTGCCTACTTAGTAAATATCTGACAAAAACAATTACTAAATAAATAAATAAATAAATAAATCCACTAAAATTTGTATCTACTATATTTTTTTAAGTATTCAGAAGAAGCAAGTTGTTCTTACTTACAACTTTCCAGTTGCATTATACATGTCTGTACATCCATTGGAAAATTCTTGAGATCCATTGGACAAGAGAGTGTTAAAGTCAATCTGAAAGAATTCAAAGTAATTATTTTTAAAAGAGATTTGTAATATCATAGTAATATTTCTCTTGTTCAAGGCACAATTGAAAAATGATATTGCTTTGGTAGTGACTAACATCTATGCAAGTAAAATTTGTTCCAGCTTGGGTATTGTTTTTACTATGAAATAGTTGTACCCTTATGTAGAAATCTGTTTCTTGGGGGGAGAAAAGCTGTATATGTAAACATCCAGTCACATTTGTATATTTATTTTTTCCTTTACAGAGGTCTGTAGATGTCTAAAAGAGGTCTATATTTCCAGAAGAGACCTAGAAAAAAGAAATTTGAGAATGGATTCTATAAAATTAATACCAAATACCAAAAAGCACACTTCCCCAAAATCACGCGGACAGCATTTTTGAGGAGGAAAGTCTATCTGGGGAGTTGGAGTTCTGAATGTGGAAAGGCAGGATTCAGAGAGACAATCCTGCGTGACAACTCTCAATCATCCTTATAACTACATTGAAGAGGTTGTCAGTGAAAATTCAACAGTATTTAGCAGAGGAACAAATTCTGAATCTGAAGGACTTGAAAATTTTGGGTATTAGAATGGTGTTCTCTGCCATGAGACCAGGGCATTTCACCTGATCTCATCAGGGTCAATAAACAGCCTTCTAGATGTGTGTGGTGATGGATGGTAATTAGACTTTGGGTAGTGAACATAACGTCGTCTACACAGAAATCAAAATATAATGATGTACACTTGAAATGTATATAAGGTTATAAACCAGTGTTCCTTCAGTTAAAAAACAATAGCCTTCTAGACTATGTTTAACATAATTCCATGCTCACCAAACAAACTTCTGATTTGGCTTTAATGTGGGATAACCTGGATGGTGTACAACAGCATTCCACCCATTTCTTTCCCCCCTGAAGAATGTAGCCGCCCCTGACGCAGGAAGGGTTAATAATCACTGGAAAAGGCTTGCCGACAAACTGTGACCAGGAGGTGAGAAGGCCGGTCAGCCAATGAAGGGTAAGACCTCCAGGGGGAGGCAACCTAAGACAGGCATCGGCCACCCAGGGGCACAGATGGAGAAACGATATCGATATCGGGAGCAGGAGGGGCCGTTGCCTAAGAGACCTTGCCTGCTCCGAGACAAAAATATACGAGCACAGCAATAACATGATAACATCAAAACAGACGCCGAGGGAGGGCTCCTTGAGAAATCACTAAGAATTCTTGGCATTCGCTAATTACTTCATCCAGAACACCTGTGTATGTTTAACAGGTGTAAGCTATGTATATATGGAAACGCTGGTTATAATAAACTCAGAGTGGCCATCAGCCCTCTCCGCATCTATCCTGATGTGTACATTGGATTGCGACACCGACAAAGAAAGTATTTGTACATTGGAATTCCAGATAATTCATCACTCTTGAGTTCTTTTTTTATTGGAAAGTATACTATCGAGATATCTTCAGGGAATACCAAGAATTTGTAGTTCCTGGACCTGAGAAAAATTGGCCCAGATCCAAACAAACCCAAGTTTATTCAAACAAAATTCTTTTATGAGAGCTCTGTAGCCATATCCTTTATTGAAAGCATTCCCTCTGAAGTTCAGTATCTCAAAGGGCACCCTGGGTGGATTTGTTCACATAAGCTTTGTGACTGTAGGTCGGTCACTTCACTTCACTATGTCTCAGTTTCCTCATCTCCAAAATGAATATAATAGTAGTCCTTTCTCCAGAAAGACATTGCGAGCAATACATGAGTTAAAATATGTAAAGTGCTTAGACAAATGCCGGGCATATGATAAACACTCAACAAATATTAGTTATTAAGGATTACTGGTACATTCTACCACACCTAGACTTCCCCACCTTCCCCTCCCCAAAATCATATAGGATGGGCACAAAGATGACTGAGTTAAATCACACATAAAACCTGTTTAACTTTTAACAAAAAGTAATCATCAGCTCTACTAAATGTAACCACATTCTCCAAAATGGCATTTTAATGTAGACCATAGACATAAAGTTATAATGATGTACGTTTTCCAGTGAATACTCTTGGTGAGTAGAGTATTCAAATAATTTGACATAATTTTAGAGACACAAACAAACAGACATTGAAGCTGCTGATTTTTTTAAGAGTTCCAGGAGGATCATTTGACAATTAATTCAAGTCAGAGTCCATAACACACTAAAACAATTTATAGAGTTCATTCTTCAAAAGCAATTTTCTCCTGGCTCAGCCAGGTTAAGTGATCCTGTAAGGATGATCTTGCAGATTTACAAAGTTCTCTCTTAAAAAGGCAATTGTAAAATCAGATGGACACAATGTTCTCTATCTTGTGAAAGAGTTTATAAGGAGTGCATGCACAAGTACATTTTGAACGTACGCACATTAATTTTCCAAACATCCACAGCTGTCTGGCCAGCCAGTTTCAAATGTTGGTTTGCGGAATTACTTCTGTGACCTTTTGTATGGAAGTAAATAGCATTCTCAGAATCTTTTCCAGGCTCTCACCATGCATGTGATGTCAAATACATATCCTGGCTATTTTTCTGGCATAAAATGAGAGGTATTACATAATTCTTTAAAAAAAAAAGCGCTTGAAAGAAATTATTTGGCAAAGAAAAACACTCTTTGTAGAAATTCTGTCATAAATCATACCCTGAGAAACATCTATTTATTAACTTTCTTTCTTTTTGTTTAAGGTACAATACAATTGCTTCTTTAACAGCATATGACTGGAAAACTGTGTCAGCTTGGTGGCTGTGATACTGAATTTCTTCATCAAAACATTCGAAATAAATTAAAGATATGTCCTGACCACATCAAAAGAAAACTAAATCAAAGGCAATTAATCATATTCTACTGTTTTGGAAATGAATATCTTCTTGTGTAAGAGAAGACACAAAGTTCTCGTTCTGAGACAAGACACATAAACAGGATGTGGAGTTTTTTTCTCTTAGGAAGTCTTGGTTTAGTGAAATAGAAACGTTAAAAAGGATGACTACAATCTGTGACAAACAATTGACCTCATAAAGTGAAGTGTTACTCGTTTTGAACGAGCAGTGCCCAGAGCATTGTGTCTATCTCAAGCCATTAATGGAAGTATTAAAAACAAAAATGTTTTCTGACTCCAGTTTAGGCTCTTTATAAAAATGATAAATATTTTTATTCGTTCCTAATATTTTTAAATTTAGTGTTACAAGAACAATTGCCTCCATTAATCATCAGCTTTGAATACTGTCTGTACTCCTAATAGGTAACACATCTACAGTTCTTATTATATTGTAGACACTACTTAAAAACTTTATATAAATTTCGACTTATTTCTTACTACAAATTTGTAAGACAGGTAAACCGTATTATCCTATTTTAGAGATGAGGAAACTGAGAGGGTAACCCGCCTGACATTACAAAGCAGAAACTGCAAAGGCAAATTTGCACCTCTGGGAGGCTGGCTCCAGATTCTATGCGCTTAACCTTCAAGGCTATGCCTTTCCAAGGCACTGGAACATTTTTCATGAAAGCAGGTTCTCTAATTAACATGACCTTTAAAATTTTATATTTCTGTAACATAAGAAATGATATATTTCCTACAGTATTTGTTATTACGTTTAAAGTAAAAGATACATAAATGACTATTCCAAAAGAAATCAGAGAAATTTAGTTAAACTTTAGAAAATATAAGGAATTTCCCCAAGGATTTTCTATATTTTCTTGAGTGAATTGTTATTTTATTATGAAGTATTCTATAAAGAGTAAATAACTCACAAGAGATTAGACTGTTGGAGCACTAGAAGGAAGATTGTAACTAGTGTTCTAATCTGGAGTTTTGTTGTCATCTGATTGTATAGATGATCATAAAACTTATCAACCCATGACCAATGCAATCTCAATATTGTTGATAGTCCCTTTAGGAAGTTGATATAAGCTATGGACGGACCTTTTCAGAAAAATACGCATAATCACACTCGCGCAAAATTCTCCACACAACATATATTTTAAGGCATTGTAAATTGATTTCCCTTCAATAAACAGCATCTTAAAAAGCTTCTGTTGAAATAAGTTTCCATTTTCTATTTAAAAATTAATGTCTGTTAATGTTCAAAATTAAATACACATTGTACAAATAAATTTAATTCTTTTCACAACTGAATTTCAGAGAAAGAGTGATTGTATCAGCTTAAATAAAAGTTGAAATTATGCTATAATTTTTGACAAGTTGCTGTGTGTAGAATTTTTAATATAAAGTTTCCTGAAATCTGATTTTTAGTGCAATCATGCTTCTATAATATGAGTAGTGAAGTTGGATATATTAGTAAAGTAAGCAGTAAATAACATTTAACTGTGAAGTGCTATCATTATCATGTGATGAGGATATTACCATCCCTATTTTACAAGTGATAAAACTGGGGTTTCGATAGATTAATAATTTTTAAAAGTCCATACAGTGCTAATTTAAGTATTCTGTAAAAACCAGAATTTATGCCTTTTTTGGATTTGTTTTCTTTTTGGAAAGACAGAAGTAACAGCATTAGTGCTTACTGCATGCCTGGCACTATGCTAAGTGCTTTACATATTTTATTTCAAGCTCCAGGTAATTAGCATTTTCACTATCATGCATAAAACAAAAAATGAGCCCTTCATAAATAAAGAGCCTTGCCCAAATCACAGCTAGCAAATCATGGAGCCTGGATCTGGGCTGGGAGAGACAGTCCTCCTTGGGCCTTTTGTGTGTGTTGGTATGCCTCTTGCCAGGTGTGTCAAGACTGTAAAGGCCTGGCTGTTCTTTTACCTGAGCCATTTCTCAGGATTATTTATGCACCTGCTAATTTTAAGAGATGAGATAATGTTGTTCCACTGGACAAAGAAAAGGCTTGTTTACAGCTTGTTATAAAAGCAGTGGATCCCCCAAACTCAGTGTCCCACATCTGTGACACAGACCCACGGTATCTGTTATGTCCATCTGGACCTGATGCATCATTTCAAGGAGACTTGAGGACAAGGGAGAAGTTAGGCAAATACAGTCATGCATTCCTTAACAACAGGGATATGTTCTGAGAAATGCACTGTTAGCTGATTTTGTCGTATGAACGTCATAGAGTGTACTTACACAAACCTAGATGGTATAGACTACTATACACCTAGGCTATATGGTACGCATCTTATGGGACCACCATCATATATGCGATCTGTCATTGACTGACATGTCATTATGAAATGACTGACTATATGCTGATGCTTATGCTGCTTGTTTGTGGTAAGTAATAAATTCCTTTGTCTCTGACCCAGGAGTCTTGTGTCTTTAGTCTGCACCAATAAAATAAGTAATACACTAACTTTATAAGTTGAGTAAAATCAAATTCCAAATCTGACAATGTGGAATCATGTGTCTGGCTCTAAAGCCCTGACTTGAAAAATACTTCATTTAAAAATTAACAGTATAATTCATGGATATCAATTAAAAGTTCAGTTATATAAAGCATATAAAAAACCCCTCCCTAATCCCAGTTCACCTCCAGCTCCTCCGAGCCGGCTTTTCTTTTGATATTTGTCTACAATTTACATTCATATATCTAAATTACCATAATATTATGCTTGATTTTTAAAATTTGTGAAATGATCTACTAAATCCCTACAAGGGAAAATAAGAGTTAATTTCATTTATGCTACACTCCATGTACACTTAATTCTCCAGCAATACTCAAAATTTAGTTATATAAACATTAATGGTTAAATTAATATTCAATGTTTACATGTTATGAATATATAATTATTTGTTCATGGTTAGGCTTGCTATAATCACAGCTCCTATATAGCATTTTGTTTTCCCTAGTGTTAATGATTGTCTCATTTTAATAATAACTTCCATTTCTGTTCTCTACTGCTCCTTCAAATTCAAAAAACTCTCTATGAGAGGTACAAGATCCCTCTCAAGGTTAAATTCAGCAGGTAACCTAACAATGCCTTGTGTTTCATAGAAATTTCTATTTTTACTTCTGTTCTTCCTTTCTAGTAAATATTGGAAAGCTGTATTGATGTTCTGATTTTCATATCCTTTCTCTCTTATTTTATATTTATTAGTATCTTGATTCTACTTCTTGGGAGATTTCTTCACTTCATTTTTCAAATATTCTACTGATTTTTTTTCCACTTTGGTTTAATATTTGTTCTTATTACGGTCTGAATGACTCCATTTTTCCTTTCCTAGAAGTATCTTATTTCATGCATGCACTTGTCTCATCTGTCCAGAGAATTTTTCATGGTCTCTCTGCTCCCTGTGTTTTCTCTTGAGTCATTTCTTTTCTTTTTGTTTCTTTAATTTTCTTTTCTTTTCTCTTTATTTCCTCTGCATGTTTCTTCCAGCCTCTGCTTCTTTCTTAGTTATTGTTAGTGTTATAAGATGTCCTCAAATGTCTGTTTGTGTTTAAGAATGAGGCACTAAAAACTGTTTGGAGCTGACTTAGTAGCTGATGAGTAATTGTTTTAACTGTACGTTGACAATATGGCTGCTCAGATTTTTCACTGGTGGTTTCCCAATTGTTAGTATCTGTAGGATATTTTCTCTTGGACAAGTCAGTTTCTCCAAAGGAGTATTCTTCTGACTACTGCTCGTGGGAAGAAGCTGAGGTCTGGTTTTCAGCGTTTTAGGGAGAACAAGGGTATCACCATTCTGTGTGCAGACCTCACGTAATCCTCATTTTCTGGGTATGATGTCTCATGACAGACGTCAGTTGTGCCTGGAGTCCCTACTCCTGAAGCTCTTGGCACAAACTCTCTAAACTTTTCTGTCCTCCTGCTTTCTGTCCAGTTCAGAAGGCAAAATATAGCCCCTAGTCTAAAGGACGTGGGCAAGAAAATTCAGACTAAAAGGCTCGCTATCGTTCCTACAAAGTTTAAATCAATTCTTTTTCTTTTATCTCTTTTCTAGCCCTCACTTTCTGAAGTCCTACCTGCCTCAAATTTCTAAAAGTTTGAGGATATTATTTTCTTCCTTTTGTATTCCCCAACTTTGGCTTAGGTTTCAGCTATCTCTGTCTGTTGTTAGTTTTCACAAGTGCATTCATTTTCAGGCTTTCTAAAATATGTTTTCATCATTCGTCTCTTGCTGTCTTCTTTCCCATTTGATCCTTCTGCATGTTAATGCCATTTTTATTCCTTATTCAGTTTATTTCTTTGTTTCAGTAGGTTTAAGGAACAAGTACAGATAAATGGGTAAGTTCAAGGTTGCCAGGACATTCTATTTCTTTCTTTAAACAAGCAGCAAAGCCAGGTCTCTCATGAAACATCACAGAAGTTCCATTTATAAATTGAACGAGATTTTTTCTCTAGCGCAACTTTTGTTAACAGAGAAACTGTTTGCCATTTGAAAATTTCAAAGTCCTGTGAGATTTCCAAAAACAACTCACAAAAAATTAATTTATTCTTTGATTGTGTGAGCCAGAATACAGCAAACAAAAACTAGGAGCCAAGATACATCATCTGTTTCAACTGAATTCATACTGAAATACAAAAGATGCAATTCTAAATTATTCCATAACTTTCCTCAAAATATTAGAAATGGGAGCAACTCAAAATAAATGGCATCATTTTCCAATTCCAATAAGACGATATGAACGACTAAGTATCCATAATCATATAGGATACACACATGCACATTATATTTCAATTCTATCAATGGAAATATTCTAGACATTATAACTTTGCAAAATGATTATACTCTGCTACCTGGTGATATATTCTTGCAAACTGTGCCATCCAAAATCTGCCTGAAATGAAACAGTACTTTATAATTAAAAATAAATTATACTTTTCACAAAGTTAATTTTCAAATTAGCAGGAATAGAATTAAACTTGCTTTATTTACACCCTGTCATGGGTTCCCTGATATTCATCATGAATCTGCAACACGAAAGAGTCAAGGATCATGACCTCAGGTTAAGAGCCTCTGTCACTTAAAATATATGTATTTAATTCATAAATAATACATAGCTTTTTCTGAAAATTTCAAACAATGTAAACTTACATATGCAGTTCACCTTTACTCCTATGCAAATTCTACTGCTCATTTCCATAGTTGGTTATTCTCAACCAATTGTTGGGCGTCCTTATGAATTTCCTATATGGATTTACGTGTATGTGTATTTTTACATACACAGTTATGCTTACGTATATAAAGTACTTTAAATAAAAATAAATATAAAACATTTACCTTAAACAAATATAGTTTGGAGGCTTTTTCTTATGAATGCATTTAGTTATATCTCATGCAGGGTATTTCATGATATGGGGTTATCATTGTGCTCTGCTTTGTTCTTATTGATGACTATATAGAGTTTCATTTCTTGTTATTTCAGTGGTGCCGAGTGCATCTTTACAAATGCATCTTTGTAAATGTATCTTATGTACACATGAATGCATAAGTAATTTAAATTCCTAGAAATAGAATTGCTGATTTGAAGGACAAAGGAATTTTGTATTTTTATATATCCTAACA
This sequence comes from Equus caballus, assembly GCF_041296265.1. NCBI lineage: Eukaryota > Metazoa > Chordata > Mammalia > Perissodactyla > Equidae > Equus > Equus caballus. Next base: position 67,198,951 of record NC_091685.1, on the reverse strand, counting down.
AATCATTTTCCCAAACAGCTAATGTCAAGTCATATACCCACAAAAAGTCCCACAACCACCACTAAATATTACCAGCCTTGTTAATTTCTGCCAATGTGTTTATGAAAATGTTTTATTTGTTACTTTACATTTCCCCCCTACATCAATGTTATAATTTTTGCTTCAATTGTTAAATATAATTTAGAAAACTCAAGATGAGAAGAAAAGTCTATTGTATTTATTCAAATTTTTGCTATTGTTTCCTTTCTTGTTTCTTGATGTTCCAATGTTCTTTCTTTTATCATTTCCTTTCTGTTTAGGAAACTTCCTTTAGCTGTGACTTCAGGGTAGATCTCTTATGACAAATTCTGTTGGCTTTCTTTTTCCAAGAATGTCTTGATTTCTGCCTCATTCCTGAATGATATTTTCACTGGGTACAACATTCTAGGATGACAGTTCCTTTCTTTCAACACTTGAAGAATATATATCACTTCTTTCTGGCCTCCATGATTTCTGATGAGAAATCTCCTATCATTCTAATTGTTTTTCCCCTATAGGTAAGGTAGTATTGTTCTCTGAATGCTTTCAGGATATTTACTTAGCTTTCTGAAGTTTGTGCATGATGTGACTTAGCATGAATATCTTTGGGGTCTATTCGACTTCTTGAATCTGTAGGTTTATACTTTTTGCAAAATTTATAAAAATTTCAGCCATTAATTTTCCCTAATTTGTTGTTAGCTCTATAAGCTATTCTCACTCTCCATCTGAGACTCTGAAGACATGAATATGAGATCCTTTATTGTACTACCACAGGACCCTGAGCCTCTGCCTCCCGCAATCTAATTTCTCCATTGTTCAGAATGACTAATTTTTATTATTCTATCTTACAGCTCATTGATTCTTTCCTGTATTCTCTCCATTTTTCTATTGAGCCCATCTACTAGATTTTTATTTTGGTTCTTGTGTTTTCAGTCCTAAAATTTTCATTTGGTTCTACTTTATATTTTCTATTTCTTTGCTGAGGCTTTCTATTTTTTCATGTATTTCAAGCATATTTGTAATTGCTCACTGAGGCATTTTTATCATGATCACTTAAAATCTTTGTCAGATATTTCTAACATCCTTATCATTTTGATATTGGCATCAGTTGTCTTTTTTTCATTCAGTTTGAGAATCTCTGGCTCTTTGTATAATGATTAATTTTTGATGGAAGCCTAGTTATTTTTATATTATTTTAAGAGACTCTGGATCTTATTTAAATTTTCTGTCTACACTGGCTTTCTCTTACACTGTGCTGTCAGGATAAGGTGGGTGCTATGTTGTTGCTTCCAGATAGAGGTAGAACTCCAGGTTCCCTAATCAGCCTCCACTGACATACAAGGGACGAGATTCCTTATTACTGCTGAGTGTTCCAGCTCCTCACGTGTCCTTCACTGACACCATGGTGGGAGTGGCCTTATTTGGACTGGGTGATTTTGAAAGTCTTGACTTTCCCCTAGGACTTCACTGACACTACCCTAGTGGGGAGGGATAGAGGTGCCTTGTTACTATTGAGTGAAGGTGGAATTACTGGCTCTCCATGTGGTCTCCATTAACACTGCAAGGTGGGAGACTCATTACGGGCTGGTGGGACATAAAAATCAAGCTCACTATTTAGCTTTTCCTAGCACCACCTTGACGTGGGTGTTGGGTGACTTATCACCACCTAGCAAGACTGGAAGTCTGGGCTTCACACTTGGGCTTTGCTGGCTTGAGTGTGGGTGGGCTCAAATCTTTTCCTTAGATGTTTGGCTGGAGCAGAGCAGTTGTCTAAAGGTTTTCTGTCTTGCTAGGTTGCCCCTTTCCTAATATCTACAGAATGTTAGAATGGCTAGAGAAATTGGGTTCTGTTCAGACTTTTTGTCTGTACCTATTGGTGTTTCCAGGTTGCTTGGCTTCTTCATCCAAGTTTGAGATATACAAAAAAAAAAAAAGAAAATTCCGTGAATTCACCTCCATATTGTTTCTCAGTTTCCAAGGCCTTCCTACGTCTGCCATTGGAAGTCTCCTTAACATTGTTACATATATTTTGTCTAGGGTTTTTATTGTACTTAGCAGAAGGAAAAGGGGAAAATATGTCTGCTCCATCTTCCCACTATCTTCTGATACTTGTGCTTTTTAGCAATTTTCCAAAAATGTTCAAAATTCTCTTGTTTAGACCTGGGATTCACCGTTAAGTTACTCATTCATATGGGAGCACAAGGGCTTAATTACTGTTGAGACTTGAAATCTTCCTTTATGTCTCATGTAGCAATTAATCATTCAAGATAATATTAACGCATATTAGTTGGTTTTCGGAAATCTGATGAAAGTATCAGTTCACTTTAGAGTGATGTCACCTTGTCACTCTTAAGAAATAAGACATATATTGAAAGGAAATTTGTTTACATAAAATAGGAACATATGAAAAGCAGATAAATATATTGGGATGAAGAAATTAGCGTTATTTATAAAACCACTTTGTAGAAAAAAGTTTTTGAAATCAGCTACTAAGATTAAATTTTCATTCTTGTTATTTCTATTTTATAATATTACCTGGAAAAAATAGCAATTGTCTCTGATATTGGGGAGATGAACTCAAAATCAAATATCCTCATTCCTTATGAGAGGAAAACTTAACAAAAGGGAAAATAGAGAGAGAAAATATAAGGAATCAATGTTCAGCCTAAAGGTTCAGTATTAAGTTCACCTTGACACCTTTTAAAACATGGTTACTGGTGATACGAATATTTTTGAAACAGTTGCCTCTTACTATAAGTGGGGCATATTCTCTTTCTCATAAGAAATATGACATGAATCCTGCTCCTGACTTCCTGTTTTTTTAAATTGAACTAAATGAAGAAAATAATTATGGAAGATTTAAGATAATCATTTTATTTTAGACTATTTTTCTGGTGTGACACAAATCATCAAGCATATCACTGTAAGTAGCTATTTCCTGAATTTATACCTGCTTGATACTTAATAAGTAGCCTAAATTTCAACTGTCAAAGGATCTTCTTATTAGTGTTTATATTTTGGTATTAATTTTTGTTGTGTTTTGGTATTAGTTTTAAAAGACTACTTGGTTTTCTGAGAGATGTATAATAAGTAAATAAAATTTAAATAACATCTTTTCTAGGGATTGGATTAAAGGTTTTGATTGTTATCCATTTGTACATATTATAGTGATTTGTTTTTCTTCCTTGCCTTCTTCAAAGTTCATCAATAAATCACCACTTGCAGCACATTAGAAAGGATGGAAAGTGGACCACTAGAATGAAAAAGGCAAAAGGATGACGAGAGAAACTTAAAAAGATCTAAAAAAAATACATATACCTGAAAAATAACTTATGGAAAATGGATCCAAGACAAGCAAATCTAAATATTTCTTTACCTATAAATATTTAAAGGAAGCATGCATACATAAAAATATAATCACAGCAGATGATTCAACTATCATTTAATTTCCCTTTAAGCCACCCACCAATGGGCTCATGTTAAGAACCTGGGCCTCTTGTTAAAAAAGTAGATTTCCGAGAATTACTCATGTAGTTCCTGGATCTGGAAGCAGGTCTGTGATTGCTGATTAGACATATTTGGGAAATGGGATATTAGAGGAACTCAAGTAGAACAATAAAAGCACCGACTCAAAGATTTCAAAACTCTCACCAAAACCTTAAAAAAAACACTCCATTTCACTGAAATCAGGAATGTGTCTATGACTCACCTTATTGAATAAAGAACATTTCCATTCTTGAAAATTCTTAACAATTTGTTGTCTGTGGTAACTTCGTGAAAGTTGGCACCCTTTTCATTGGCAAAGAACAAATCAGGTTTCCAAATGGAGTCCAACATGGAAGGGTCCAGGTCCAGGGAGTCATCAGGATACTCACTATAGGCAAGGCGAGGGTCATTCCATTTCTGACGAAGAAAGATATTCACTCTGTAATCCTATGGTAAAAGAAAAACAAGGAAAAAAAACCCTGCTTTAAAAAGTTTAGAATCTTATGTGCTATTCATTGGGCTTCTCTGAATTATAACAAAAGCCACTGGCATCCTTGTGGGCTCTCCATACCCTGCAGTCCTCACTCATTACTACTGACAAGAGTCATTCTAGCTCTGAGGCTTTACCCACGTTTTTAGTCATCTATATGCTGCCAAAGAAGGGGCCACGAAAGAGCACAATTTCATCAAGCTTACATTTTGCCGTTCCATTCAAATTTTACTCACTTCGTTTATCAGAATAAAATATTGTATTTCTATTAGACACTTGGAGTAAAACATTTTCAACTTTGCATTTATTTTCTAGAACCATTTCTTTTAGTGGACATCCAATAGCATCCACAATACATTTAGTGAAATTCCCCTGAAAGCTGTCTGTTTTATAAAAATGACCATATATACTTTACAATGAATACACATTTTTCTCATGTTTAATATAGGATGTAAGTTCTATGAAATAGCTGGTTTGGGAAGAATAAAAAATGACTTTGGAATAATAAAAAAATAATAAAGGAACATTACTGTCACTACTCCTTTAGAAAGACTTGGCTAATGAGATTTTCCAATTAGACCTTTCATAGTTAAGTTAAAAAGGGAAAGAGTCAATGATTTCAACCAATTCTTGCTCACAATTTCTGGACTAATGGAGAGAATGACAAAGATTGATAGCCAGATGTATGTGTGATATTTGTACACAGTACATGAATATAAGCACCACCTATGACTTTATAAATACAATTTCCCCCTTATATTTTTGAAATGAGGAAATAAATTAAACATGTAGACCTTATTATAAGCCTAAGAAAGTGAACATTTTAAGAGAGCTTCATTTCCATGGAAAAGAGCCAAGGTTGGAGATATTCAGAGCACCAGTTTTCATCTAATTTTTTATCCCTTGATTACCAAATTACCAGTCATCATAATATAGTAACCAAGCAACCACAAAGAATACTCCCATTATATTTGACCTAGTAGATTGCTTATCTTGCAGATAGGTCAAATTCAGAGTTTGTAGTGAATGTTACAAATCTATGCTCCTTTGATCATTATTTGTGCACTGAGACCCCTATCTTCTAACTGTAACTGAGGTTACATACCAGATAATATTTTTTCTGCTTGCTAGGTGCCCCATGTATCTTCCAAAGTGACAATGGAGCAGAGTTCACTTCAGCTTTTTACCACAAAGCCCAGGATAATGTGGAAATCTCACCAGCCACAAGGATCTGTAAAACCTGTAAATGGGGATATATGAACAAGCTTCTACTAGCCAAGGACGGGTCATCCTCTCCTAGCCTAGAGTCCAGAGCACCAAGAAGCACAACTCCATGATTGGCGGCCAGTTCTTGTGTCCCTAGCCATCCTGCAGTCTGTGCCTCAGCCCTAACTACCACCTAAGGAATCAGTGATTGGACTGAAGTTTCTCTCTGCCTTACCTATAGGAAAAGGCTATAAAGCAAGACAACTCATAATGACACCTGCCAGGAAAAATAGCTGACAAGTGAAGAATTTCATTTGGACTGCTTCTTAAGATATATATTTAAAAGATGAAGTATTTTTATGCTGTAAGTAATTTATTGTTTGAGAACACTCTGTCGTTGTTCCTCACTGTGAGGTTAAAATAAAGGTACTTTTAAGCTACAGTATATGTAATAAAATTTTGTTTGAATTTCCTTATCTTTCTGTTATTGGTTTAGTGATAAACTTTATAGACACAGTCTCAGATCTTCCAGGAACACTTTTTGCTCCAAGAGTGAACTAAAAAAGGACATCCAATATCCTTCAGTTTCCATTTCTAAATTACACAAGGAAAAGATCAACTGTCACCTGTCACCAAGGCCAAATATTATCCTACAGCCACTGTGTTCTTTCTGTGAATAATCAAAAATATTTTTGGTTCCCAAAATGTTTAGGTCTTCAGGTCAGGGTCAGAGTCAGCGTCCAAAGAAAAACTCAGAAATGACCATCGTCTGAACACCTAAAAACTCAGGTTTTAATAGTCCTTACAGATGAGCTTTGATCTGCCTGCAAAAGAACATTGTCTTGAGAAGATTCCCTATTCAACAGCCAAATTCAGCATTTCGAAAACAAATTTTTAAGGCTGATTTCTCATAGTCAATTTTTGAATCCTGATAATTTGTTAAAATGTGCAAAGAAAAAGGTAAGTAAAATGACATAATCAAATAATACCACCCTATAAGAAGTCCTTGTAACTCGAGTAGAAATAGCCTGCCTGTAATAAAGGACCACGGACTAAAGAAGAAAACGGCTTTGCAAAACAGAGACTAATGGATGTGCATGCAGCATGCAAAAAAAATTTTAAATGGATTTACTGAAGCCAGTCTAAAAATTCAATCATTCCTTGACTATACATAAAAGAAAGACTAATTGTTTTATTAACGGATTTTTACTGTTCACCTGCGCAATGCTCAATAAGAGTGAAAATGTAGGAAGCTTATATGTGAGCAAAAAAAATAAGACAATAATAAATATGAGAGAGTAAATATTGAGAATGAAATCAATATTTATATTTCACATTTCTAAAATCTAGACAGGTATTGAATTTATTTGTAAGTCTTATAAGGCAGCTGAGTTGACGCTTATATGGAACTACAAAATTTTACGACAGAAACATTAATGATTCTTTTTCCCTACAAACTTCTTTTGCAGTAATATACATTTTTTTCCCAAATCCTTCAGAAGTTAATTCTATTTTTCATCGTTTTGGCATGTCACATGATAAATGCTATTTGTAAATATGTTATACTGTATCAGTATATTATGAATATCATACAATAACAGTGATTAAAATATAATCATTTCACAATGTACAAAAACCAATTTTGACATTTTGGAAGACACAATTTATTATTATTGTTAGAAAAGAGTGATAACACTATTCTAATTACTTCAAATTAATTGTGTAAGAAAATGTTTTGTTCACAAAGTGAAATTATATATCGTGTTTTGTTTTGAAAATAAGTATCCTTGAAAATGTAGTTTAAATTCCATGTGTATGTCACATAGTAAGTAATCCACCCCACACTGCATTACCTGACCCAATATTTAGTAATAGACCCCACTGCATTTTCTGACCCAAATTCTTACTTTATGAGGTGCAAAAAATTAATTCAATTAGGCAAATATTATAATGTTTAATATGCCAGGCTCAGAAGAAGTCTACTTGGGATCAGATCTCAGCTCTCTCAGCTCCGTAATCCCCCTGTCCCTTGTTTTTCGTCTGTCAGATGGGGAGGATGTGAACAGTGCTTCCTCTGAGAGGCTGCTTGTGAGAACTGGACTGATCCACATAAAGTACTTAGAACCACATTCATTAAATTTTAGCTTTTAGACTCAAAATTAGGAGCCATCGTAAATAGAAAATTGGTTGTATTTTCTGTTCCTAAATTAGTTTTTGAAGTATTAGGGGCAGTTTGATTTGTTGTATAAGAATTTCGGACAGATAATTGTAATGTTGAAATCTGGTGAATAACATCTTGTGGGAAATTTGCAGAACTATCATGTATTTCAACATTTATATATTTTTCTGCCTTTATTCAATTGTCCCTCTCCCCTCTTTATATATACATACATGCAAATATATATATATATATATATATATATATATATAAAATTAGTTTGTGTGTCTAAGTCCCTTCTCCATAATAGTAAACAGGAAATGTAGATGCTCATATTTCACTTTGTGCTAGATATTATACTAAGTGCTTTATGGCTTATTCCTACCATCCTCTTAGCAAATCTATGAGGTAGGTATTACTATCTGCCTACTTTTACAGATGTGGACAATGGGATAAAGATACGTTAAGTAACTTCAAGAGGATTACAGAGCTAATAAGAGGTAGAGCTGGAATCCAGATTCAGAGATTCTGGTTTCAGAGCTTTATAGGATATACTGCACGTACAACATATATACTGCTTTGATATGATGATATGATTGCCTTGGATGCAAACCAAACATTTTATAAACTAATGCAAAGATTCTGGGTTTATGTGGTTTATTTTTTATTTATTTATTGAGAAAGATTAGCCCTGAGCTAATATCTGCTGCCAATCCTCCTCTTCCTCTTTTTGCTGAGGAAGACTGGCCCTGAGCTAACATCCGTGCATGGCCCTGAGATAACATCCGTGCATCTCTTCCTCTATTTTAAATGGGATGCCTGCCACAGCATGGCTTGACCAGCGGTGCTTACATCCGCACCCAGGATCCGAACCTGTGAACCCGGGCCGCCGAGGTGGAATGGTGGAATTTAACCTCTGCACCACCGGGAGGCTCTGTGTGGTTTATTTTTTTTTTGGTAAGGAATTGGGGGCTTATGGATCAACCTGCTCTCTGATGGGAAATCACAAGTACCATACCTAAGTGTTCTCTGATTAAATCTAGTAGGCAGCAGGCTGTCATGTCTCCATAATAGGCACCATGGGGGAAGACCACGTTTAGTAAAAAGCACAACCGAATGCATCAGCTAAAATGACATACAAAATATTACTTTCATCTTTTGCTGCATAGGATTGCTAGAAACTAATTGAAACGAACAATAAGAAAAAAAGTAAAGAAAAATAATCATCTAACGTTAACAAGGAAAATTAAGCGCTTCCTTTTCCTATGGTCCATTATTCAGTTAATTTGTAAATTCCCTGGTTCTTTCAGGCAATTTCTATTCCAGTAGCTCACTCCCTCTTTCTGTTTCCTTTACTCCCTCCTTTCTGCCCGTTTGCCTCCTTTCTTTGTGTCTCTGTGTTTCTGTCTCCCTCTCCCGCCACATACGCAGGCACGCACCGCCTCCTTAGAACTGGCTGCAGAATTTCTATATTGGTGATGTACGCAGGTGTTTTTTTAATTATACTGTTACAGAATAAAGAAAACAGGGATCTACAATGTGATCACTCTTGATATCTTGATGCCTTTGTTTTCTTCTTTCTTTATCCTACACATTTTCAAATAGCTGAAATTATATTTTATGTGAGTTTTTGCATCTTTCATCTTTATTCAATGTACTTTATGCATTTCCTAGTATTCTTCTTAATCATAATTCCAATGGCAATATGATGCATTTTTCTTATACAAATAATTTTTCATTTGAACGATAAGGACCTAGTGCACATGGAATTGTGCAACTTGCAAAAAATTTAAATGTGTTCATTTATTATCAATAACGAAGTATATTTTTGCTTTATGTCTCAATAAATTTGAGCAAGAATTAGGAGTATAAAGTATTTCTAAAAAACAATGTGCCAGGCATATTATCAGAAGATAATATTTCTAAAAAATGATCTTTGAAAATATTATCGTAAAAATAATCACCACAAAATAGCACAAAAATAAATATTATCACCAAGTATTTTTTCTAAACAACTTGAATGCTTTTCCACTGATTGTAAAAATTTTCATCTAAATTGGTGATTATAGTGGCAACTATCTCTGTCTCATTTATAATTTGATATAATGAGAATAGTGTTACAAATTCAACATTCAGTATACTAATTCATCTTTTGAAAAAGATACTCTTTCCCAAGTTAAAGAATTCAGTTCCTACTCCTGTTTTCAAAACTGCTGATGAGGAGCTGGCTCTGTGGCTGAGTGGTTAAGTTCGTGCACACCCCTCCGCTGGCCAGGGTTTCACTGGTTCAGATCCTGGGTGCAGACCCACACACTGCTTATCAAGACATGCTGTGGCGGCATCCCCCTTGGAAGAACCTGCATGACTTACAACTAGGATATACAACTATGTACTAGAGCTTTGGGGAGAAAAAAAAATTGTTGGTGATACTGCTATTAGGAAATGATATTTAACTTTATTAAATTATTTCAAATTTATCTGAGAGTCATAAGATTTTTAACTTGATATAAACTTTGCCCCACTGTGTCATTTTTCAATTACTTTCTATAAAAATAAGATGGGAATACCTAATGGCACATGCGCATATTTGAGCATGTGTATGTTGAAAAGTTAAGATGGATTATATTTATTTTAGTTAAAAATTCAACAGAATTTATTCAAATTAAAAATATTTAAAAACTAATGTTATTTTCAAATTTATTTAGATTTCATTCTTCAAGTGTTTGTTTTTGACGTATTGCCAACCTGGAATGTAGTTTAGTGCTGATGATACAAGTTGAAAGATAACCTCTGCTGTCAAATTGCTCATTATATTGTGGAAGGTAGACTGCAAACAGATTATTATCTTTCCACATTATAAGTGCTGTGTTGGAGGCACACAGAGCGCCATGGAAACACAAGGAAGGGGTAGCTAACAGAGACCGAGGTGGAAGGATCAGGGAAGACTTTCTGAGGAAAATATAATTGGGCTTGGTCTTCAAAATAAAAAAATGTAGCTGGGCAAACACTGGGGACATAATAAAATGTTTCCTGTAAAATATTTTGACACAAAATCCAGTAATCTCAGTACTTTTGTATGATTAGTACAGGAATTTGGCTGGATTTTAATATTGTGATTTGTTATATCTTTCATTTGATAGTTATTGAACACCTTCTAAGTAGCAGGCAAGGCGCTGAGGGTTATGAAGCTGAATTACGCATTGCGCCTGCCACTGGGAAGCCGATAATCTGGATGAGGAAAGGGAACCCAACATGAATAAAAGCGGGGCCTATGAAAGAAATATTCAATGAAAGTAAGAACTTCACTGATTTTTACCTGGCATTAGTCTTTATTTAAAAAAAAATAAAGAGGGGCCGGCCCGGTGGCGCAGCGGTTAAGTTCGCACGTTCCGCTTCTCGGCGGCCCGGGGTTCGCTGGTTCGGATCCCGGGTGCGGACATGGCACTGCTTGGCAGCCATGCTGTGGTAGGCGTCCCACGTATAAACTAGAGGAAGATGGGCACGGATGTTAGCTCAGGGCCAGGCTTCCTCAGCAAAAAGAGGAGGATTGGCAGTAGTTAGCTGAGGGCTAATCTTCCTCCAAAAATAAAATAAAATAAAATAAAGAATGTGAGAAAACAAGTCTTAAAGACTTGACCTGATATATATATATGAAAAATGTATTTATAAAGGACATGTGCTTCTAGCAGACTGGTAGATTAGATACACTGGTAGACTAGATGTATTATTTTATGCAAATTATTTTCTGGAAAAAGGTAAAAAATCTACACTTTTTATTTTTTATTTATTTATATTTGTGTGTGAGGGAGATTGGCCCTGAGCTAACATCTGTTGCCAGTATTCCTCTTTTTACTTGAGGAAGATTGATGCTGAGCTAACATCTGTACTAATATTCCTGTATTTTGTATGTGGCACGCCACTCCTACATGGCTTGATGAGTGGTGCACAGGTTCAGGCTCAGGATCCGAACCCACAAACCCCAGACCGTCAAAGTGGATAGCGTGAACTTAACCGCTATGCCAGCAGGCCAGCCCCAAATGCGTACTATTTAAAAGCATTGTTGTCTTACAAGAGAAAAAGGGTCTTATTCAAAGACAAAAACAGTAACAAAAATAAGAATGAGCTAAAGCCAAAGTGATAAGCAGTGGTAGTAAGCAAATACAAACGTCAAGATTGGGAAACCCAGCCTTAGGCCACCACAAGGTGGGAAAACTGAACCTGTGACCAAGGATTAGTTAATTAGTCCTTCAAGATTATCAAAGATTTAGTCCAATCAAATATGAGGTATTAACAACAACTATAACTTACTACAGACAAAAGAAAGCAGACATAGACTTCAATAGAAATACCAGATCAAGAATATGAAATAAACATGTGAAATATATTTAAAGAAATAAAAGATAAAGCCAGTAATAGGAGCCCATAATGACCAGGGATATTTGAAAAATAATCAAATAGAACAATACTAAATAAGATAAAAAATACAATGGTTGAAATTAAAGATTTAATGGATGTGTTAAAGCATATAAGAAACAGCAGAATAAAGAATTTGAGTAGACTATAGAGCTGAAGAAATATCCCAGATTTAAATAGTGGGAGCAAAGGAGAAAGAATACGAAAAAAAAAAGGTTAAGAGTCTTTTGGGATAACATGGGAAAGCCTAAAATAATCTGTATCTGATTGGGATCCAAGAATGATGAAATAGAATAGAGAAAGCCAATAGTCAGAGAAAATTACAAGAATTTTCCAGAACAAACAAAAGAAACTAATGCACAGATACAGGGAGCTCAAGTTGTACCAATAAAGGTAAATAAAAAGAAGTTCATATGAAGACATTATACTAAAACTGTAGAATGTCAACGGCAAAGAAAATATATTAAAAAATATCTCTTTTCTATTGCCAAATAATATTCTATTGTATGGAATACCACAGTTTATTTAGCCAGCCACCAAAATGGAAGGGAGTACTGATACATGCTATAACATGAATGAATCTTGAAAATATTAGCTAAAGAAGCCAGTCACAAAAGGCCACATATTATATGATTCCATACGTAAAACATGTCCACGTTAGACAAACTTATGGAGAAAGAAAGTAGATGAGTATTTGGGGAGAAGTAGGGAGTGACTGCCAAAGGCTGCATGGTTTCTTTCGGGGTGATAAATGTCCATAGAAGATTGCAGTGATGGTTGCACCACTGTGTGAATATACCAGAAATCATTTAATTATAGATTTTAAAGGACGAATTGTATGGTATGTATATAATCACCTTTATTGCAAGATACTTAGAAGGGCAGCAGACTTCGTAACATCAATAATAAAACTCAGAACATAATAGGCTAATATACTCAAAATACCAAGAGAAAATTACAGTTAACTTTGATTAGTGAACTCAGTAACATAATCTTTCAAAACTGAAGGTGAAAGAAATTCATTAAAGAAAAACACAGTTTTATGTTGAACATTTATAAAATGGACTTTTAATTAACGTACTTCAGAAAGACAGAAAAAAAGACTTTGCAGAATGCTGTTCTGAAATGCAAAAAGAAATGAGGAACAAGAAACTGACCAACACTGATATTAACTTGACTAGACTTCTATATAAAAATATTACTATGAATGCATAATTTATGGGGTTGAAATTAACTGAAACATTGAAAAAATATACAGTATGACTGAAATCATAAGACATGTGGAAATAAATCTAAACTATATGTGAAACACTTTTATGTAGAACATTTTATAATTTCTTGAAAACTTAAGTACACGAATAAATGGAGAGAGATACCATGATTATACAAAGGAAGATAAAATATTATAAAGGTAACAATTTTTTCCAAATTAATTGCTAGATTCAGTGCAATTTTTGTCAAAACAAACTTTTTGAGGAGATTGACAAGCTAATCTTATCATTCATATGGAATACCACCAAAGGTTTGGGAATAGCCAAGGCAGTTGTATGAAAGAAGAAAAATAGGGGCCAGCCCGGTGGCATAGTGGTTGTTTGTGTGCTCTGCTTCAGTGGCCCAGGTTTGCAAGTTCAGAACCCAGGCGTGGACCTACACAGCATTCATCAAGCCATGCTGTGGCGCATCCCACATACAAATTAGAGGAAGATTGGCACAGACGTTAGCTCAGGAACCATGTTCCTCAAGGAAAAAGAGGAAGATTGGCAACAGGTGTTAGCTCAGGGCCAATCTTCCTCACAAAAAAGAAGAAAAAACGTAGAGGGATTTTTTGCATTAGGTATTTTAAAATGACTGTAAAGCTGTAAAACATTGTCTTATTGGTACAAAGACAAACTGATCAATGGGACAAAATGAAGGCTCTAAAAGCTGTCCTGTTTGATACTTGAAGGAAGTAGAGTTGCAGGTTAGTGGTGGGTGTGTGGACTACTTAATAAATGGTTCTGGATATGACAAAAAAGTTAAATTCTATCTCAGCATGACACCACTCAAAAAAGGAAGTTTGGATGGATCAAAAGTTCGAATATAATAGGTAAAATTTTAAAAAACATAGAAGAAAATAAAGCAGAGTATTCTATGGCCTTGAGGTAGAGTATATTCTTCAAAAAGCACAATAGCACTGGGGCCGGCCTGGTTGTGTAGCAGTTAAGTTCAAGTGCTCTTCTTCTGTGGCCTGGGGTTCGCTGATTCAGATCCCGGGCGCAGACATACACACCGCTCATCAAGCCATGCTGGGGTGGCATCCCATGTATAAAATAGAAGAAAATGGGCACAGATGTTAGCTCAGGGCCAGTCTTTCTCAGCAAAAAGAGGAGAATTGGCAGTGGATGTTAGCTCAGGGCTAATCTTCCTCACCAAAAAAAAAAAGTACCATAGCGCTGATCATAAAATAAAGGTTAATAAAGTCTATGACATCAAAATTAAGAAGTTTTATTCATCAAAAGGCCACTTAAGGATAATGAGGAGACAAATCACAGTGGAAGAAGATATTTGCCATACAGCTATAAGTGACAAATGGCTATTGCCAAACTATAAAAGAGCTTGTAGCAATTGATGAGAAAAAAGCAACTGAGTAGAAAAATGGTCAAAAGAGGAAGAGATATTTTACTGGGCAGAAATTACAAATGTCCAGAAAATATGTGAAAAAATTTTCAAACTCACTGGAAAACAAAGAAGTGCAAATTAAGATATTAACGAGATACCATTTTAGACCCATTGGGTTGTTAAAAATAAGAAGTGTGATGACATCAGAATCTGGCGAGTATATGGAACGAAATGATTCTTTATATACTGATGCTAAAAGCAGAAAAAAGTGGAAAAAGTTAACATGTATCATAAATATGGTATGTGAATACTCAAGATACAAACATTTTAGTTCTATGTATAAATCTTAAGTATAAATTCTTGTAAGTGTGTGCCAGAAGACATATACAAAATATTTATAGCAGCAGTGTTAGCTATAGTAAAAGATAAAACAAAAACTGGAACCAATCCAAATATCTATCTGAAGGAAAATGGATAATAAATTATGATATGTCAACAATATCAGATAGTATAAAGCAGTGAAAATGAATTACTACAACTATGCAATAATGAGGACAAATCTTAGACATGTTACATTTAGTGAAAAAAGAAAGTGTCAAAGCTATATTATGGTTCCATTTTTGTACAATTCAAAACCAAGCTCTCTCTCCCTCTCTCTCTCTAACCATCATCTATCTGTGTATCTCTATATATATCTAGTAAAATCATGAGGGCAAACAAGGGAATTATAAGACAAAATTCACTTTAGTGGTTACCTAGAGAGATATTAGGGTAATGGTATTGGGGTGGATTATACAGGCATTTTTAATATCGGTAATGTTTTAGTCCTGAAGTTACGTGCTGGTTTCGATAGTCTTTGTGTTATTAAATTACACCACATCACTTACGTATATTATTTATGTAATTATATGCCAAAATATTAATATCCAAATTTGAAATGAATCACTGGAAATGCTCATTGGAACCACCCTTTTCATTCATTGGAAATACCCTGTATATTGTACTGTTTTGCCATTTATACACTTTTTGCAATATATTTTATAGTTTTTAACATTATTATTAGCATCTTGCTACTACACATCTTATATGATGTCGTGGTGGGTAGAGTGATGGCCCAAAGAGGTCCACGTCCTAATCCGCAGAACCTGTGAATGTGTAACCTTATTTGGCAAAAGAGATTTTGTAGATGTGATTGAATTAAAGCCCTCGAGATGGGATTATCCAGACAGGCCTGAAGTAATCCCAGGATCCTTATACGCGAAAGAGGGAGGCAGAGTCAGTGTGAGAGTGATGTGATGTGGGACCGAGCTGGTTCAAGGTGGAGGAAGAGGGCCATGAGCCAAAGAAAGCGGGTAGCCTCCAGACTTGTGGAAGCAGGGAGCGGATTCCCTCCCAGAGCTTCCAAGAGGAATACAGCCCTGCAGACACCTTGATTTTAGCCCAGTAAAACCCATTTTGGACTTCTGAACTCCAGAACCATAAGATAATGTTTTTGTGTTTTTTCAAGCCACTGAATTTGTGGCAATTTTTTACAGCAGTAATAGGAAACTGATGCATATATCTTTTTGAATTGATTTGCGTACATTATCATTCTCATTTTTTGAAGATGTTTCTAGGAAAACGGATTTTATTTTTGCTAGTTACTTGAGTAGGTAGAAGACTTAAGGCAAAAATCACAGATTCGTAGCCAAATGGAAAAATAACTGAATTCTTCCTCTTTTTAGCAGTCATAATCAGAGCCTGGCTAATTTTCAGATGATCAGAAAATACTTTCATTTCTCAAAGAAATAAAGACAAAGTGCAAACTTGCTAACAAATGTCTCCCAGGTTTAGTTTTACAAACTTTTCTAATTGCAAAGTACTCAAAGTACTGCACAGCATAGGTTCCCAGGCATCACAAAGTACAGAACACTGATGCTTGAAGGTAGAAGAATTGCTCCTAACATCATCTCCACAATATCCCCCGTGTTGCCTGCACCATCTGCTCTATGAACCCCGCCACAGGGAGAGTGATCGTCTGGGGCCACTGATTCTGAAATAATGGCCCATTGGGAAAGTGCCTTTCAGTTCTCAGTTACTAAACCAACAGGGAAGAAAGCCATTTTATAAGAACTTTTTAGATGCTCAGAAAGGTTATTTCAAATATCCCCTTGACTTCTTCATTATCCATATGTTTAATTATTCTCTTGAAAAGGGCAGAATTATTTTAAAATTATGAAAAATTCCTTGAAAGAAACTAATTATGTACCAAATCTGGAAAAAAAGCTAAGAATTCCCAAGAATTAAAGCAAACTCTCAAAAATATGTAGAAAATGAAATATAAACAAAACCAATTCCTATTTTTCAGAAGTTGAGAGGTTTTTTTTCTTATAATAATAGTATTTAAAGGAAATAGTTATTGAAATTCATGTAATTTATCAGGATTGGTCAGAACATAAGTATGTTGAGTCAATGAAATAACACTCTCTATGTCTCATTCAGTAAACTCTGTTTGAATATAAGATTTGTCTTAGATTGCTGGGGCTGCTATAACAAAATACCAAAGACCAGATGGCTTACAAACAGCATCTATTTCTTGCATTTCTGGAGGCTGGAAGGCTGAGATTAGGGTGCCAGCAGGGGGTGAGGGCTCTCTTCCAGGTTTCAGACTTCTCATTGTGTCCTCACACAGCGGAAGGGGCTAGGGGTTCTGCGGGGGTGTCTTTATAAGAGCACTAATCCCATTCATGAGGGTTCTACCATGATGACTTAAGGACCACTAAAACTTCTGCTTACTAATCCTACCACCCCTGGAGTGTTGGGATTTCAACATATGAATTTTGGGGGGACACAAACATTCAGATGCTAGCAAGACTGAAAATTAAACCACTGGTTAAAAAAAAAATAAAGCTATATTCCATTTAGAACACTACCCATTGCTTAACACTTCAAGGTAAGAGTTTCCGGAGACGTAAACTTAGTCCATGGGAACAGGAACATTCTTCTAGGAGCTGACAGAGATTTATTCCAACTAATATAGTTCATTCAGTTTGAGCATGCTTTGCTTTGGAGATTAAGCTCTGTACAGAGCCAGAACTTCTAGTAGCTGCATCCTTTCAATGAAAAATAGTAATTTATGTTGCTTTTTGTTGTAAGGTAATGAATTATTCTCTGCCTTAATGTGCTCCTAGCAGTGCTCCCTCCACAAGACCCCGTTTATCTAGCGATGCCCTCCTGCCTCCAATGCTCATTTCTTGCACTCCTGCTCAATTCCCCTTTGTCTGGAAGTTCTATGCCCAGTTCTCAGCCTTCTCACAAACTGGGATAGACAGCCGGGGGAGTGATGCTTTCTCTCCTTCATGTCAAGTTGTGCCAATAAATCTGTAGATAAGGAAGAAAAAAGTGGCACAATTTCCTGCCTCATATTCTGCCCAAATCAGTTCCTAAACTTCTGTTCACTCCACTTGATATTATGCCAAGAAAGATGAGGAAGTTTATATGCTTCTCTTGATTTAGGCAACATAGACATGGAAATTCTGTCATGACTACTTCCATTCATGACCCAAAATTTATATCCAACATAGAATGTTCTCACTTGTGTGATTTTATTTCTAGTTAATGTTAATTACACAATTAGCAGGTTAAAATGACATAACCATTTACACTTAGCACTTAGTAATATGCCATTTGTATGTTTAATGACGTATGGGCAGTGATCTGCTCATTATTATTTATTTTTTGGACTTCAATTAAACAATCGTTGTTCTGCTACTGGAATCTACAACTTGAACAATAAAAAGATAAAAGTCTTGAGGCCAGCTTGGTGGTGTAGTGCTTAAGTTCATGTCCTCTGCTTCTGTGGCCTGGAGTTCACCGTTTTGGATCATGGGTGTGAACTTAGCACCACTCATCAAGCCACACTGTGACGGCATCCCACATAAAATAGAGGAAGATTGACAACAGATGTTAGGTCAGGGCCAATCTTCCTCGCACACACACACACACACACACACAAAGATAAGTCTTTTGGAAAATGATTTGGTCTTCAGAACATCTTACTGTCAATCAACACAATAAAACCTCCTGAAATAAAGCAAGCAATTCTAAGAACTTACTCGTAGGAAGATAACTTTTCTAAGAAAAGAATGGATAATAGCACCATAAAATCATAATTTTTTGATGACCTTCCACCTAGTGTGCTTCATAGAATGTTTGAGGTAAACTGTGTTATATTTTATTATTTATTTTTTCTTTAATTTAAATTTTAGTAAAATACATATAATATTTACCATTAGTGACATGTAGCACATTCACAGTATTGGACAACCATCACCACCGTCTAGTTCCAAATCATTTTCCTCACCTCAAAAGGAAACCCTGTGCCTATTAAGCAGTCACTTCACATTTCTCCTTCCCTCCAGCCCATAGCAATCATGAATCTACTTCCTATCTCTATAAATTTGCCTACTCTGAATATTTCATATTAATGGAATCATATATCTGTGGCCTTTTGTGTCTGGCTTCTTTTATGTAGCATAATATTTCCAAGGTTTATTATATGTGTATTTTTAAAGTGTACTTACGGTCATAGAGATCATCTGTTTAATTTACAGAAACTTGAAGGGTCTCATTGAGATAAATATATGCACGGTGATATAATTTTAAAGATATAAACGTTTTTGAAAGTGGATGCCATATATATGCCGTATATATAATCACAATCCACAATCAACATAAAAGATGAAAACAATAACTATAGTTAATTGAACGATTACTAACTTTCAGGCATGAAACTAGTTGCCTTAAATATAATTTGGATTTGAAAAAATACTCATTAAAATTTGCCTTGCATATAAGTTTTAAGAAATATATTTAATCTTGTAAAGGCCGAACAGCCTCATCTTGCATTACAAGTATTTTTCATGACAGCGATGTCTGACACTATCAGAGCGTATCTTGCCAATTCCCATCAATCAAATCTATCACATGTAATTTGGGACTAATGTTACAGAACTGACTAACACAGGAAGGAAGATTTATTCTGAACCTATGTAACATCAAACATTACTCAAGTAAATAAATTATGCAAAGCAGGCTTCCTTAAGTGTTTCCAGCTTAAATATATTTTGATTTTTAGTTACACATCTACGTATTTTTAAAATTCAATCTATTATTTTGGAGTAATGTTCACACTTCTCTTCACAATTTTAATAAACCATTAACACTTCACAGCTTGGATTTGGGGAAAAGACATGGCTTAACAAATAGAAACAAAGGAATAGATATTATCAGCAAAAAGTTTTTGTTTATTTTTACATTTGTCTTCAGTAGGAAAATTGGTCATATGAATAAATTATTCCAACAAGTATTTTCAGTATTTTTAAATTGTTCTCAATACTGAGGCTTGTTATCTAACTTTTATCTTTTAATCAATATTTAAATTTGTGGTGGTTTTTCTGAAAAACCCCTTATGTCTTTTGGGAATCTTTTGATAATGATATTGTATATCATTTACTATGAAATCTTAGAGGTTGTATATTAAAAGGAAAAACGTTCCATTCTGGATAAGTTTTAGTGAGCTAAACATTGTATGTTCAAGACAAAATTAAATTGTATTTGGAAGGATGTTTTCATTCTGAGCAATCCAGATAATTCTTAACTAGCTGTTTGTTGACGTGGATATTGGCCAAGAAGCTGTGTGGAGGCTATTAACTGCACTTTAAAGCTGCAGAGGCATTAACCTCTTTTAGAAACAATTATTGAATATTGCAACCTCATTTAGGATAGTTCTTGAGAATAACAGATGAAATGTTTGCCTCTTGTGCATCAAATGAAATAACTACTTAAAAAATCCACAATTCACTCTTAAAATAACTACCTAAATCATACATATGCAACCCACCAGAATCAGAATTAAACGGAAAAAGCAATCATTCATTAGGGATTTTTCTTCTTGGGTAGACAACACCATGCATTTTAATATTTCTATATTTACAGATAATGAGATTAAACATACATACTTAAAGCTATTTGGGTATAGGTTATCATCATAAGCTAAAGATAAGTTGCCAAATTTCCATGTATTTTCACTCTTCATAAAGTATTTGGCAACCTGTGGATATGTACTTCTACTTGAATTTGTAAACTTGAGGACATACATATTTTATTAAATGCAAATCCTAGAGTGAGTTTAGCACAATGTAGACGCTTAAAGTTTTGGAAATACTTAAATGTGATTATTTCACTTCCACATTTTAGTTTTGTCCTGGCCCATTTCTGAATCTATTGATATATTATTTTCTTGTAAAATGAGTTTGCTATTTATACTTGAACAGTTTCATGTCGGGAAAATTATTTTAATTGATGAGAACACAAGAAGTAAATTAAGTGTCTACCAATACCATTTTTATAGGACAAGAACAAAAACTGAGATCTCCCTAATTTTCATTCAAGCCTTGAGCTCTTACTGCAAGATATGCAATACACCGCTTACTACAAATGATACCCTCTCAAAGACAAGGTCTCTTTTATGGTGGCAGATTATTTTCTCTCAGGTACTGTGCCCAACCACCAACTGAATCACACTGAGTGACTTCTGTTGAAACCATGTGGAAAAGGCTCAGGAGATCTGCCCAACTCTCTAACCTACAAAATTATAAAATATAATAAGATGTTTGTTTTTATAAGTCACTAAGCTTTGGAGTAGTTTGTTTTGCAGCAATAACAAGTGGAATTAGGTAACTGGAAAACATGCGCAATTGACTTTGGAACCAGGCAGAAGCTTGAAGGGCTTTGGGGACTTTTGTGATGGCTGAAAGGATGAGGAGGAAATTGTTATTTGAGGGCAGAAAAAAAAATCCACCCTTGTTTTGTGGTGGCAGAAAGTTTGGCAACACTCATCTCAGTAATGAGGGAAACAGAAAATGCAACTAATGAACTGTTGTAGTTGGCCAAGGAGATTTCCAGGCGAAATCTTAAAAATGTCACTTCACTTTTATATGGGCTCAGGGTAAAGCTATTCTCAGAGGTGAGGCTGTGAAACTCTTGTTTATACTTCAGAAGATTAAAAATTTGCCTCACATGGGGCCGGCCCGGTGGCGCAGCGGTTAAGTGTGCACATTTCGCTTCTCGGCAGCCTGGGGTTCACAAGTTGGGATCCCGGGTGTGGACATGGTGCCGCTTGGCAAAAGCCATGCTGTGGTAGGCGTCCCACATATAAAGTAGAGGAAGATGGGCATGGATGTTAGCTCAGGGTCAGTCTTCCTCAGCAAAATAGAGGAGGATTGGCAGTAGTTAGCTCGGGGCTAATCTTCCTCAAAAAAAAAAAAAAATTGCCTCACAAATTTTCTCAACTAGATTAACAGGTTTCTAAGAATCTTGAGAGCATTATCCTACAGAATCTTGACTCCCGGTATGTGGTAGAGAATCACAGGAAACCCACAAAAATGGTAAGAGAATTTAACTAGTAGAAGGACCATCAGCTTCAATTAAAATGGACAAGGCCAATTCAAAATGCAAACAGCTTGTAAGGTTCTCAAATTTCTACAGGCAGGAAATGGAATGAAGGGCTACTCAGCAGCAAACATGATCCATATTTTACCAAAAAAGTAAAGATGATTCAGAAGACTGGACCAAGACCCCAAATGGTGAAGTCAAGATCCACAAAATATCATTTTCAGGGGGAAGGACTAGACCCTAATCATGTATCTGGAGGGATATACTTGACTAGACTTTGGAATTTCTATGAACTAGTGAATGCAATGTACTTCCTACCCCAACGCCTTTTGAATGGGAGTGTCTATTGCAGTCATCCTGTTCTTCTATCACCTTTGGATGTTAACTGTGCGTGGGATGGGCAACTTGCCTCCTGAACTCATAGATCTCATCATCAAGAGGAAGCACAATCAAGATCTACCCTTGGGAGCCTGATTTACACTTGGACCTGATTTAGATGGCAAGATCCTAGACTTTAAAACAATGCCGTAATGGGACAAGAAAGCTGGGGTCTTTAGAAAGGGGTGTGTATATATTGTATGTTGGAAAAATGTTAACAATTTGTCACCAGAGGGAAGACTGTGTCATGTTAAAAATAGCCAGGAGGTCCTGCAGCTTTCACCCTGTTTCTTGAAATGCTCTGGGGCAAACTGGCTACCATGTAAGAAGTTAGATACTCCTGGCAAGCCCTGCCAGAGGGGCCACAGGTAGGCCCTCTGGTCAAAAATCCCAACTGAGTCCAGATTTCCTGCCATGCCCACTAAAGCACCGGACTTGTTAGTGAAGCCATTTTGAATCCTCTGGACTCTGGATGAGTCAATCTTCCAGCTGAATAACACTGAATGGCTTCTGTCAATGACAAGTGGAGTACAAAAATTGTCAGCCTGTCGCTGTCCAAATTTCTCATCCATATAATTACGAGATGTAATAAGACGGATGTTGTTTTAAGCCATTACATCATTAATGTTATCGTTTCAATTTTTTTTTAATTCAGAGAGAATTTACATCTACAGCTCTAACAAATGTGTAGAGGTGTGTAACCACATCATAATCAGGATACAGAATTGATCCCTTACCCACAAATATTTCCTTATGCTGCCCCTTTATAGTTAAGCCATCTGCATATCTATCCCTTTAAAACCAGTGATCTATTCTTCATCCGTATAGTTTTTCCTTTTTTAGGTTATCATATAAATGGAATCATGCAATAACCTTTTGAATCTGGCCCTTTTACTTAGCTTAAGTTATTGTGTATATCAGTTTATTCCTTTCAATTGCTGAGTAGTATTCCATTGTATGGACCTGCCGCAGTGTGTCACCCACTGATGGACTTTTGGTGTTTTTCCAGTATTTGGTGATTAGAGATAACTCTACTGTACACATTTGTGCACAGGTTTTTATATGAACAAAAATTTTTAAATTTCTAAAATCCCACCTACGAGTGGCATTACTGGGTCATATGCTATGTGTATGCTTATATTATTAAAAAAATGACAAACTGTTTTCTAGGTTGACTGTATAATTTGCACCCCCACCAACAATATATGAGACTTACAGTTGCTCTGCATCCTTAGCAGTAGTTGGGATTCTCAGATTTTATTTTAATTTAATTTTAGCTTTTTCCAATATGAGTGAAGTGGTAACTTGTGGTTTTAATTTGAATTTTGACAAATGACTAATGATGTTGAGCAGCTTTTTGTGAGCTTATTTTCAATTTATATATATATTTTTAGTAAAGTGTCTGTTTGAATCATTTGCCCTTTAAAACTTTTTTACTGTTAAGTTTTGGGAATTATTTATATACTTTAAATGTATGTCCTTTGCCAGATATGAGATTTGAAAACTTTTTTTCTCATAGCATATAACTTGTCTTTTCCTTCTGTTAACAGCATTTTTCATAAAGCAAAAGTTTTTAATTCTAGTAAAGTTTACTTTATCAATTATTTATTTTATAAATTGTGCTTTAGGTATTATATCTAAAACCTCTGCCTAACTCAAGGTCACTAAAATTTTCTCTCATGTTTTTGATCTTTTCTAAACATTTTATAATTTTAGTTTTCATATTTAGGATTGTGATCCATTATGGGTTAACTTTTGTATAAGGTTTTGTAAGTGTTGAGGATAATTTTTTTTCTTTTGTATGGATGAAAAATTGTTCCAATATGATTTTTTGAAAAGACTCCATTTCTCTATTGAATTGCCTCTACAATTTTTTTCAAAAATCAATTGATCATATATGTTTGGGTCTATTTCTAGACTCTCCATTCTTTTCTATTGATCCACGTGTCTAGCTTTTCACCAATACTAAATTCTCTTGACCAGTGTAGCTTTATAGCAAGTTTTAATATTAAGTGATGCAAGTTTTTTAACTTGGTTCTTTCTTTTCACAATTATTTTGTCAAATTAAATTTCTTTTCCTTTCTATAAAAAATTGAGTTAGCTTATCCAAATCTCAAAAAAAATTGCTGATATTTTGATTAAAATCATATCAAAACTATAGATCAGTGTGAAGTGAATTGACATCTAAGCCATGTTGAGTATTCCAATGCATAAACAGTACATATCTCCCTATTTATTTGTCTCTTGATTTTTTCATCAGCGTCTTATAGTTTCCAGGCTATAGATCCAGTACATATTTTGTTAGACTTTTATACTGAAGTGTTTCATTTTATTTGAAAAATTTATTTTTGTACTAAAATGGGATAAAATTGAGTATGCCTATGATTTTACAGTTTCTAAATTTGGAAAAACAATTAAATAAATTATAAATTCAGATAATATATTTGACAAGTTGTCTTGTGAAAATATTTCTCAAAATGAAGGCATTAAATGAATGTAAATAGTACCTCTGGGTATATATGGGCTGAAATGTTTATGCATTTCAATTTTTAAAAAATCTAGAGGGGCCAGCCCGTGGTGCAGCAGTTAGGTGCACACGGTCCGCTTTGGCGAGCCGGAGTTCGCCAGTTCAGATACCAGGTGCAGACATGGCACCGCTTGGCACACCATGCTGCGGTGGGCATCCCAAATATAAAGTAGAGGAAGATGGGCCTGGATGTTAGCTCAGGGCCAGTCTTCCTCAGCAAAAAGAGGAGGATTGGCAGCAATTAGCTCAGGGCTGATCTTCCTCAAAAAGAAAAATCTAGAATTAGAAATATCTTTATTTAGCAGAATTTTCTCTCAGTTCACCAAGTACTGTAGAGCAAATATTTTATCAATGAAAAATATTATGGTATATCATGAGTCAATTGAAGATGTAAATACTTTCTAATTCAGTAAACACAAAATTCAACTTTAAAGAAGATTTCAGGTAATTTTATGAAAAAAAACTCCTAAAACTAAAGTAATAAGACCAAACAGGAAAAACTTTAATTCTCCACAAAAACATCAGTGTGCAGTATTAGAAACATACATGGCTAAGGAACAGATTAAGCAATATGGCTATTTGACAAGACAATTATTCTGCCTGTTATTTTTTAAAGGTCAGATAATTTATGTAAAAAAGGTTGGATGTTTGCTTGAATACATACATATATATATATATATATACACACATATATAGGTACATATTATTTTTATTGTTTTATAAAGAATTTTATTATATTACTAGAAATAATTTTAAACAGAAATATTTTGTAGATTCACAGTATAAGACTAACTTGTCAGTCAATAAATACGAATTTTCAAAAATGAGACTTGATCATTTTAGTTCCTCCTTTTATTCTCAAATTTCCTCTATTTGGAGAATAGATTATATGGTTACCCTAACCTGAAGCATAGTAGCAAGTCCATTAAATTACAATGACTTTCACTAAGCCGGCTGCTCAAACATCCAAATATCCGTAGGATCAACTATAATTTATAGGTACATCTAGCCTCTATTCTAAATGTAAAAGTAGTGCAAATAACTGTATTCAGAGTTCAAATATTGAATCAATTATCTTTTTCTGTGTAGCAAATTACCCGAAACGTAGTGACATAAAACATCAATTTTATTTGTTCTTAATTCTGTGGATCTGCCAAGTGGGCTAGAATCAGCTGGGGCTTCTTCTGTTGGTCTTGTCTGGAATCACTCATCCAGCTCCAGTCATTTGGCTGCTTGACTGGGGCTGAATGGTCTAAGATGCCTCAATCACATGTCTACTAGTCAGTTGCTGACTGCTAACTTAGGCACCTTGGTTGTGCATCACATGGTTTCTTATTGTCTACTGGGC
This sequence comes from Equus caballus, assembly GCF_041296265.1. NCBI lineage: Eukaryota > Metazoa > Chordata > Mammalia > Perissodactyla > Equidae > Equus > Equus caballus. The sequence goes on along the minus strand of NC_091685.1, from coordinate 67,172,895 downwards.
TAGAAAAATCTTTCCATGGTAGGCTCAGTGTTCTAAAAGAGTCCAAGTAGAAGTTGCAATGTCTCTTGAGGTTTAGGCTCAGAAAATTGCATAGTGTCACTTTTGTCACATTCCCTTTTTTTTTTTTTTTTTGGTGAGGAAAATTAGTCCCGAGCTAACATCTGTTGCCGATCTTTCTCTTTTTGCTTGGGGAAGATTGTCACTGAGCTAACATCTGTGGCAATCTTCCTCTCTTTCGTATGTGGGATGCCACCACAGCATGGCTTGACAAGTGGTGTGTAGGTCCATGCCTGGGATCCAAACCCACGAACCCCAGGCCGCCAAAGTGGAGTCCACATACCTAACCACTACACCACTGGGATGACCCTTGTCACATTCTTTTTGATTAAAGCAAGTAACAAAACCAGTCTAGGTTCAAAGAGAGGGGAAATAAAATTGATTCCACTTTTGATGAGAGGAACAGGAAAGTCACATTTTAAAGATGAGTTTGAAGAGGTATGGGAGGAGTTTTGGCAGTGATCTTTGCAAATAATCTACCATACAGCATTAGGGCAATGGATGGAAAGTCATTATGATGAAAACACCAAAAAGGCCAGGAGTTGATAAAGGAGGAAAGCTGGCCTGTATTTTTCTTCAATATGCATATCTCCTAGAGATATCACTGCTTTAAGTTATAGTGTTTTCTTGGTAGTAAAATCATTTTTAAATTTTAAACAGAACTGATAAATTAGTCATATGTATTCTAAAAGAGCTTGACTTATTTCTTCTGACTGGGCTTTCTCATGAGGAGAAGGATCACATAGAGTGTTAAAAACAGAGACTTCTTGTTTCCCTTTATATCCTAAAAGTCCCAAATACCTCATTATTAAGGGATATGCAGGAAAAAACCATGAGAGTGCAATATAACAAGGGTATTTTGTATTTTGAATTCAAGAAGGTATTACTTTAGAACTACAAGAATAACATCTTCTTATGGTGCAGACCCTCTGAAGAACAGCTCCAAAACTGCAGAAGGTAAGATATTAGCTGTACATCTCTGAGTTTTCTTCAGCTTTGAATCCAAACTTAAAAATTTCCGTTTTCTCAGCACATGGCATAATTGGCATTAGCTAGAAATTCCCTAGCATAGTTTTTGTAAGAGTAAAACTTAAAAAATCAATAAGTATGACTCAGTGTGATATAACTCCACAATGTTGTTTTTAAAGATAGAAATAGGAAGAAAATATATTAACATCTTAAAAAATGTTCTTCATTAGGAGGCTGACAAGCCAAAATTGAATTAGTGGTTCAATGTTAGCATGCATATTGACTAGGGGTGTACCAAAGTCATTTGAGGTTAAGAGAATGTATTGCCCAGTATTTTTAATATGACCTATTTTGAGAAATATGATTTGAAGGGTAGCTTGCTTCGAGCATTGAAATGGTCAGACTGAATTAAGTTTTACAACATATTTTACAATCACAGTGGTACTGAAAATTGTCAAGGGCAAACAATTTAGCCCTAATAAGAAATAAGAAGTAGAGGCCCCAGAAAAGAAAATGGATTACCACAATATATTGCATGCTGAATCTAATAGAAGAGGAATTATACATCTCTGCCTTGTGAACTCAGGAGTAGCCAATTGACCTAAGAAGTAAATATGAAAAAATAAGACAGTGAGGAGATAGGGGTAGTGATAGAAGGAAGAATAGTTGAGGAAGGAACAGCAGCTGCAAAGGAACAGAAGCAAGATAAAATGTGGCATACCTGAAAAAGTGAAAATTCATAGGGTATGTCTGGAATGCAGATTGGGTTAAGAGATGCGATGAGGAGTGAGTCTGAGGACTGAGGTGAGACAGATAATATAGGTTATAGCAAACCAAAAGAATTTGAACTTTGCTCTAAGAAGAAATAATTGGAAGCCAATGAAAGAGCAGAAAAATAGCAGGATCTTTTATGAATTTGAGAAGGATCCTTGTAGCTTCAGGGTAGGGGTTGACCAACAGTCAAGCAGAAGCTGAGTTAGACGCTGCGGCTGTTACTGCCATGGCAGTGAGAGTTGATTGCAGATTGATGGAAAAATGACAGATTTGAGAAATATTTGGGAGGTGGGCTTGTTGGGACTTTGTGATTCATTAGGTATTGGGGTATGAGAGAGGAAGAAATGGGTCCTTAATTTTCTGGCAAACAGGAGACAAAGCAGATTTGGATATAGTCAGCTTCAGGATTTTGTGCAAATGAGGAAAATAAACATTTCAGATATTTGAGAAAAACTTAACTAAAATACAGTGTCTAGTTCACTTTTGTCTTCACTATTATAGCATACACACACAGCATACACATACGTTTCAAATACCATGTCTCACAGTTATTTAGGTTTGTTCCCTTTCCCATTTCTTTAATGTGGGGACAGTAAGGCTATAGCTACTGAGATAAAAATTACTACTATATATCTGGATGGCAATTGAAACCAAGAGAGAGGATAAACTTATACTGAGAGGATGACTATAACAAGAATAGGGCCAATGGCTGAATCCTGTGAAAGACCAGCATTCAGGAAATATAAAGTAGAAGAGAAGGCTACAAATTCATCTGCAGAGGAGTGGTTAGAGTTAGAAAACCAAGATGTTGTTGAGTCAGAGAAGCCACAGCAAGAGAGTTTCCAAGAAGAGCATGATCAACAGTGGCAGATTCTGTAAAGAGGTCAAGAAAGTTAAGGGTTAAGAATTCATTATGGTTACCGGGTACTCTGGAAATAGCAGTTTTAGTGAAGTGATTGTGAGAAACCAGGTTGGGAAAGAGTATTAAATAAGGAATCGGAGAATGGGATCATGTACAACCATCTGAAACAATTTGGCTGTGAAAGGAGGGAGAGAAATATGGTAACAGGTAGAAGTGGACATGTTGTCTATGGAAAGTTTTAATTTTAGGAGGACAATTAGAAAATTGAAATGTTTAAGAGAGGGGACAGATGAAAAGGAGAGGTGACAATACATTGAGTGCTGTCCTGAAATAAAAATGACTTTAGGATTTGATCTAGAAAAAATTGGGAATTAGTCTTATGTAAAAGGAAGGAAATATGCCTCAATCTGTTAGCAGGACTGTTGATACGGATGTCAGCTTTTAGGTTTGGTGGCGGGTAGTTAAAGGGGTTTTTGTGTGCTGGTTTCTACTTTTTTTGTGAAGAAAGAAGTAAGGTCATCTGTTCAGAATAAGAGGATAGGTTTGGAAGTTTGTTAACAGTTGTGGTCTATGTGGAAGACTCGCACTCAACCCCCACTTATCCTTTTTCTAATGTGTCTCCCTGTACTGCAGACACCAGAAAGATAGAACAGCCTTAAAGCTAGGGGTCTTTATATACACATTTTAATAAAAATTGTATGTATTTAAGGTGTACAACATGGTGATTGATGTACATATAGAGAGAGAAATGATTACGGCAGTCAATCTAATTAACATATCTCCTCACATGGTTACCTTTTTGTTTTTGCCACAAGAGCACCTAAAATCTACGCTCTGAGCATATTTCCAGTATTCAATACAGCATTATTAGCTATAGTCACCTTGCTGTACTTTAGATCTCTAGACTTATTCATCCTACATAACTGCAACTTTGTTCCCTTTGACCAATACCTCCCCTTTCCCCCCACCTCATAGCCCCTGGTAACCACCATTTTACTCTTTGCTTCTATTAATTCAACTTTATTTTCTTTAGATTCTACACAAAAGTGAGATCTTACAGTATTCGTCTTTCTGCATCTGGTTTATTTCACTTAAAACCAGTGATCATGCTGTGATTTATGCTTCATTCGGGTGCACTTTGTGGTTTTGCCGCAATGCTTGTTCTGAGTTTCTGGGGTTTGGGCAGCATTGAGTTTTTCTGAGCAGTGTCAGTGGAGTTCCCATTACTTGTCACTAGTTTTATGCTTGTTAAAGGAGTAAATACAAAATATTTAGTAAACAGTGCATATCTAGTGCTTCATGGTGCCTCAGCTGCTGTGATGGTTTTCTGATTCTAAATTGCAGCAACAGTATGTTCTTGGAACCTCTTGATTTCCCATCTTTCTCGTTCAGGCAGGTGGACTAGCTGTGCTGACAACCAAGTATGTAGTATAATTACTCTTCTTCAGCTGTCCAGTAATTTTATAAACATCTGGTTCACAAACCCTTTTATGAAGTGGTTTCTACTACAGAGGCTGAACACCAACTGGACCAGTATTTGTCACGAGAGGTAAGTCACAGGAATGGGAAGCACGGACTGTTCAATTTGCCTGTTTGTATTTGAAGGTCATACATATTTCAGTCTCTGAAAAGAGGATACTAATAGTGGATGGAAAGCAGTGGTAAAATTAACTGCAAATTTTACCCACAACCATCTAAAATGAAGTGTATGATTTTGCAGACCAGGTACTAAAGTCCATAGCAAAACACAACACCATAGGCATGGAAGATTCAAGGAATGAGAAGTGGTTTTCTTGCTTCTAACTATACTGAGAGTTTAAATAAAAGATATTCACTGCAGAAATTTAAATCCTCAGATTAAGGCATAGCTGGAGAGCCACCGATTTTTCAGTTTCTCTCAAAAAGTATCTTATCTTCTGTAGCTTCATGGATGAGGACTGTGTGGCTGAAAACTAGATGCAAAAGATGAATCTGTAGCTTACTAAGCCAGAAAAAGTACATTATACTCACCCTCTTGCAGGGGACATATGTGAATGTTAAGGTCTTGATTGGGAAAGAGTGAAACTTCAAGTATTAGAATAATACCTGGGAGGATTTGGAAAACTCCGAGTATCTTGAGCAACAAAACTCCACTGCTCCTGTCTTTGCAGAAGTAGCTCCTCCTGGCCCACTGTGATGAAGGGGATGCCTATTCTTATCATACTTTGTCTCTGCCAACAGTCATTGCCCCCAGACCTCTAGCTAGGATTAGATCTCTGAAAGCAGCCAGGGAATCAATTACAGTCAATCCCAGGAGGAGAAGTTTTTACACCCCAAGGAATTGCTAGATGCTCCTAATTTGTATGTGCATAAATATTTATGTGTGGAATAGATTCTGAGAGCACTAGACTATAGAGTGTGAAATAACATTTTAGAATTGGTTAAATTTATTGATTAGGGTGCATTTACAGAGATTCTGGATTCAGTGTGTTAGCTCAGAGAGCTAGGAGTAGTTCCCATTGTTTGCTTATTTGGTTAACTGAGAGCTGGAACCAGCAGGGACCTGGAATGAAAGAAGTTGACATACTATACATTTGTTAGTCAGTTATAGAAGAAGACATCCAAAGACTTAGGAAATAAGAGACATAGAAGTGGATTTAAAATGTATGACCAATTCATTCACTCCCCAACTATGTACCCTGAGAAGGCTTTGAAAAATCCATTGGTGAGTGAAGGAACAGCATATTTTAAAAAAGCACTGTGATGGCTGTCCTCTGTAAGCTGGAGATATTGCCAGTGAAATGTGTTTCCACTTTTCAGTGGTGATGATTGTTGCCAGGGTGACAGATATCACTTATAATTACTTATTCATTTCTAGAGGAAAAATTGATGTGGTTACCATAACTGGAGCAGAGTTGGAGTGGGTATTCAGAACATGTGAATCACAGTGATCTTTGATGATAGATGGTTAATCATCAAAGCCTATGGGGTCAAATAGGCTTGAAATATGTGGGTAGCTCATTAAGGAAGATTCTACATGTTCTGAATAATCAAAACAACTCTAGGGCTGACAGGTAGAGGATTTACTTGAGTCACCAAAGGAGACACAAACCTTTAAGTAGAAGACATGAATGTGTTCCCAGACTCAAGCTCTTTTGGAAAAGGACCCTTTAGTACATCACAAATGCATACTGTGATTCCTCCCATGGGGACCCGCAGCAACTGATTATGACTGGATGCTGAAGATCAGGAACTAGGAAGATCAGTGTTTCTGAGAACATTGGACCACAGTTCTGAGTTAATTCCAGTCCCTGGACATACAAAATACTACTATTGTCAACTGGTCAGAGTGGTAGGTTATGAGACAAACAGATAATAATGAAACTTTGATAAGAACTTATCTTACATTGGTTTCAATGGTTTTGTGAATCCATTCTATTTTCTCATTTCATAAATGAATGGCTGAAGATTTTATATTATAAAATCTCATCAACTGAAGAATCCTCACATAATCTTTTTGACTTGTGGTATAAGAGTTATGAATGTGGGAAGACCCACATGGAATTCTTTGAAGCCCTTTTCTTGCCAATACAGTTCATGAAGAGCAGCTTTGGATTCATGGGGGAGCCAAAGAAATAGTGACTCCCTCAAAGACTTGTATTATGATGGGGTCATGATTCCTTTCACATCCTTATTTAACTTTCCTTTTGGGCCTATGCAGAAGACACTCAAAACTTGGGAATTGACAATGGGTTATCTTAACTTCATTCATCGGATTACTTCAATTATAGCTTTTGTTTCATGTGTAATCTCTTTATTGGTGCAAACCAATACAATCACTGGCAGCTGGTTTAGGACTGACGCGCTCAATACATTTTTTTTCTACATCTTTAAGCAGAGAACATCAGAGGCATTAGCTTTCATCTGGTAGAGATATCCTTGCTATTTTGCAAAGGAGAAATAGGTAGATCCAACTCTGCAGCCTAGTGCCATAATTAAGTCTATGAGAACACTGATGATCCAGCATCACAAGACAACCCACTGATCTACTATATTGAAAATATCGTGCTGCTATAATAAGTGAGTAGAAAATAGCAGATGCCTTTATAAAAGCCAGAGAATAGGAGATAAACTCCAAGCGAATTCAGCAATGTTTTGGGGCATCAAGGGTTTGGAGCATGTCTGGATGTCTTTTTGAAAATGAGGGACAAGTTGTTTCCCTCCCACTAAGAAAGAGAAACAATACTGACTAGGCCTCTTCAAATTGTGGGAGTAACATATACTATACACGAGTGTGATGCTTTGGTCCACTCATCAAATAACCATGAGACTACAAGTTTTGAGTGATGGTCAACCTAGAGCTGCCTCTAGCAGCCTCCAACATTTTTGTTTTAATCTTTGCACTGTATCCAATTCTACAAAAAAAAAACTAGTGTGTTTTGTTTTTATGCAATTCAATGCTGAAAGAGAAATGAGAGAGAGATTTGAAATTAACATCAGAGGTTGAGACAATGGAATTTGTTCAAACTTTGGAGCAGATTTCATGGTTTGCCTAAGTCCTGGGTATATCCAAGGAGGTGGATGATTGAAGTTAAGTGAAAAAGATGTTTCTTTTTCTCTTTTCTTTTTTGAGGAAGACTAGCCCTGAGCTAACTGCTGCCAATCCTCCTCTTTTTGCTGTAGAAGACTGGCCCTGAGCTAACATCCGTGCCCATCGTCCTCTACTTTATATGTGGGATGCCTGCCACAGCATGGCTTTGCCAAGCGGTGCCATGTCCGCACCCAGGATCCCAACCAGCAAACCCCAGGCCTTTGAAGAGGAACGTGCACACTTAACCACTGCACTGTTAGGCTGGCCCGAAAAAGGTGTTTCTTGAAGGTGAGGAGGTCGGGGGATGGATGTGTTGGTTGTTTCATCCACACAGGATTAAGGTAGATCTGGTAATAGAGAAGATTATGGATCACCTGCCCAAGTCTCAGATGAATGAGTAGACTAACCACAGCACTGACCTATGACATGTCTAAGCAGGGAAGGAATGTCGATAGGCAAAGATAGTAACTTCAAAGCAGGATTGAAGAGGAATGGTCTGGAAGTGGAATAAAGAAGTAACAAGGACTTCGTGACCTGAATCTCATGAGCTCTGGAAGACTGAAGGGCATTCTCTTCAAGGGTGGTGGAAGTAGTGGAGAGAGTCCTCCTTTGGTGATAACAAGAAAACGGAGATACTTTTAATTAGAAGAGGTGTATATATGTGTGTGTGCTTGGGAGAGCACATAGGAGTAGGAAAAGTGAAGCTCTTATCCAAGAGACAGGGATTCCAGACAGGACAGTGGACAAATTAAGGAGAGAAAGAAGAAGTGGGAGATGGCTCACAGGTGAGGCTGAGAGTAAGATGAAGAAAGAATGCCCCCAGAACAATTCACATGCTGTAAATGAAAATATGTGGAATGCGAAACATGGCATCTATAAGCAGCACTAAGTTTCTGAAAAGATTATTCCCAAGCTGTATCCTGGTTAATAGGAGTAGGAGGGGGTCAGGGCAGAAATCTGGTTTCTGGCCCCTGGGCATCTCTCTCCTGGAAGCGGAGGTGGGCTGATTTTCAAGTTCTTAGTGGGGCTGGCCCTGTGGCATAGTGGTTAAGTTCAGTGCACACCACTTCAGTGGCCCAGGTTCACAGGTTCAGATCCCATGCGGACCTACACCACTCATTAGCCATGCTATGGTGGCAACCCACATAAAAAGTGGAGGAAAATTGGCACAGATGTTAGCTCAAGAATAATCTTCCTCATGCAACAAAAGAAAAGAGGAAGAGGGGCCAGCCCAGTGGTGCAGTGGCTAAGTTCACATGCTCCATTTCTGCACCTGAGGTTCTCTGGTTCAGATCCCAGGTGTGTACCTACACACTGTTTGTCAAGCCATGCTGTGGCAGGTGTCCTACATATAAAGTAGAGGAAGAGGGGCATGGATGTTAGCTCAGGGCCAGTCTTCCTCAGCAAAAAGAGGAGGATTGGTGGCAGATGTTAGCTCAGGACTAATCTTCATCAAAAAAAAACAAGGAAGATTGGCAACTGATGTTAGCTCAGGGCTAATCTTCCTCAGGAAAACAAAAAGTTCCTAGAAAAGTTTGTAGGCAATCTTTTTGTGTTTTTCCTGAGGAAGGTTCACTCTGCACTAACATCTGTGCCTATCTTCCCCTATTTTGTATGTGGGCAGCTGCTACAGCATGGCCACTGACGAGCAGCGTGGGTCTGAGCCTGGAAACTGAACCTGGGTCACTGAAGTGGAGTGTGCCAAGCTTAACCACTAGCCAGTGGGTCCAGCTCCAGTGGTAGGCAATTCTTAAAGTGTCTCATGAAGAATTTTCCCACCAGGGATCAACCTAAGGTACAGGTTCTTTTTACTAAAAATTACCCTTACACCACCTTAACAAGGAAAAAGAGAACCTTATCTACCTATCCGTTTAGTTTTGAGTAAATTACACTTTCATAGAATCTTCCTCTGGCTATGCCATGATAGTAACGTTATACATCATATGTACTATGTGTATTTCACAAAAATTTGTTGCCACTGGAGCAGGCTTGAGGAATGAACTCCATGGGAAATATTTTGAGAACAATTTTGTCGAATAGTGAAAGATACGATGCCACAATGGTTATATGAGTGGAATCAAAACATAAATATCATCACAGAAGCAGAAAAGAAAATTAATCTGGCCCTTGTGTCAGACATGGAATATAAATCTGAAAAAAATATGAATATATTTACAATTACTATAGGTATGTGTGTATGCAGGCCCACACATAATATTTGAAAAATAATACCTAAAAAAGGAGAAATTCATACATTAAAGAAAGACAGAATATAGTTTGGCCTCTAGTCCATATGTATTAATAGTTTTGCAAATAGTTAGCAGCATAAAAATGTATCCCTTCCCCCTCAGAATACCCAGTGCTTCTGTCCCATTTTCTCCTGCTGTTTCATATGCTACCAAGCAGTGAGGATAGAAATATTAGCCTTGGGCAAGTGCACCCATGAGTACCCTATAAATATGTACGTTGGAGAACATATTCTCAACGAGGACAATATTGTTCCCAGGGGAGCAAAAGATGGTTCCTGGTGGGTGAAAAAATCTTACTCTTTTTATGTATAATTCAGAGACATACATAGAATGTATAAACAGATATGCAGTATATCTGAAGTATTAAAATTTCATGGGGAGGGCAATTAGGGAAAAAGATGTCTAAAAAACTCCTTAGGGAGGCATAATGAAAAAAAAATAGTTGAGAAAAACTGTCAGAGAACATTACAGAGAAAAAGGGATGCAGAGCATATTCATTTCTTTTTGTATCTGCTGTCAAATTTTGATTAATCATATTTAATTTTATAGTGCATGGATGAAGAATAGCAATTATCTTCATAGTGAGTTAAAATATGATAAAGAGTAAAATATAACTAGAGTCAGAGCTTTTAGCCTTTTTAGTAGCTGCTTGTTATGTATATAGAATGAGGTATGTAGAACGAGGTATGTAGAATCGTAAATGGTCATTGAAAGACTGAGTGAGCGGAAACTAGAGGAAGACCTGAAGCAGATAAGAAATGACTCTAGAAAAGAGAAAACCCGTGAAAAAACAACCTAAAGTAAACAAAATGACTTCCACGAAAGAAAGGGGTTAAATTTCATCTGCTTAGTTCAGAGAGGGATCTGACTGTTCTCATATTAACTCTGGGGGAGAGTCAGATGCCTGGTCGAGACTATCTGGAGGTGAAACAACATCACTACCCAACACCATTGAGGGGATGGAGGCAACTCCAGTGGGGAAAGAGGAGATGAGAGTTCAGTTAGGGAAAAGCAGAGAGGATTCTTCACTTGTTCCAAACGTCTGTGGAGAGAAGAGTCCTATTAGGGCTGGAAGACCCTAACGAAGAAGCAAGCACTCTCAAATGTCTTCTACCCTAAGAGGAAAAAGACGACTTCATGATCGTCTCTACGGAAACTGAATGAGTTTAGCAGAGGAAAGTTGCCCAGGAATTGCCTGTGAATAATTGCAGTTTATCTACTTAATGTTGACATGTTATAGGCTCATTTTTGTTAATTAAACCTCTTAATATGAATTTGTGGCAGGATTATTTGTCTTATGCTTTAGCTAGTCTCTGAAGCATTGGCAATATTCCAAAAAACTACCAAGGAGAATTTTTGGAAGATAGTGCAGATTATAGTAATGCATATCTGCTAATAAATCTGTTTCTTCATGCTCTCCCATAGAACAAAGTTTGTTATTAAATCTCCTTGATGAGATTGAGAGAAAAATGATTTTCCTTATATTCTGAAAACCAAATCTTGAAGTACTAAACTCACTTATATATATATATATATATATGCATTCTTATATATATATATTTATATACACACACACATATATATATACATGTCATTGTCACGTAGAAATTTTCCATTTTGTTATTACTCCCTAAGCAACAAGTTCCGCTTAACTTTTTTGCCTGCATCTGTTCTGTTTGACAGGACACCTGTGGCACAGCCCTAGGTCCCTGTCAATGTGGCTTGTTTGAGCCCATCTGAAGCACAGTTAATAAGTTTATTTTGTCGATAGGCTGCTAGGTTCACCACAGCAACAGAATCACGTCATCAAACTGGTCTAGAGAGTATCAGTGTTAACTTTAACTCATTCATCTGTCCGAGATTCAGCATCACAGAAGAAAAGCTATCTGTAATTTAAATTGTTGCCAAGTACTTAACATTAATTGACATGCTCAATCCATGACTAAGTAACAAATTATGACTAGTGCCAATCATCTCAGAGAACACAATTCCCCATCTTACTGCCCATTTTATCTTTAGAGGTTAAAATGACATTTTGGAAAGTAGTCTTTCAGAAAATCAAATTCTCGTAGAAAAAGGTGCTTGATAAATGCCGTGAAGGTGAACATCATTGCTATGAACTGTTCATGAGACTCGGGTCATTTCTATGGCATGTTATATGGCCAACAAAAGTGCTTAATTCATCTGACAACAGGAAAGTCTATAAAACACCTTCGTCTAGAGAGAACTATGTGCAGATAATAGTCACTTTCCATTACAAATTAGCTGTCCAATAGGCAGCGAGAGGAGAGGTAAATTAAGTGACATACATGCTTCACACTGTATTTACCCCTATAATCTTCCTCATTTTTTCCCAATCCAAATATTTCAAAGGCCTAAATAAAATGCAGTTAACCTTTCAATTCTCTTAGCCAGGGTAAACTGTAACTCTACAAAGATATGTGGTCCAGTAAAGGAGAGAAGCTGCAGATGTATGTGCCTGGCAACTCCCTCCTCCGCATACAGCTTTCTTTCTGTCGTCATTAACATCAGTTTCTCTTTGGAACTCCCCAGCATAGAATTTGAAATGCACTTTTAAACATCGTGTTTGTTTTAACAACAGTGCAGTACAATTAAATAATCGTATTCTTTGTGATATTCTTTATAAGAAATTTTACCTATGTGAACAGGATCTGCAGACAGTCTCTTTTTGAGACATAGGTATTATAAGGATGGTCTGTGGACGACTACAGCAGGCAGAGATTTATTATATTTCTGATGGGGTCACCAGGATGTGTAACCTTCATGCATACTTATCTTTCTGCAACGTTTCCCATAAATATGTCTTGTTTCTGATTCAAGCTTATAAATGATAGTTTGGAACACATTCATACTGCCAGTCACTGGTTACTCATGCTTGAAATTAAAAATCTTTCAGACCATTGCCATTGCTATATTTGGTTAGGTTTTATCTATTATTCAAAGTAAGAAAAACAAGGCACTGAGGATAAGATGTTAACAGACATGATCTTAATATTAAAAGGATAGCAAGATGCTTTCAGCCTATTCTAAAAGGAAGTGGAATTGCATCTATCTAATCATATGCTTTATTAACATTATTGAATCTAGAAATATGAATTGCACAGAAATAGTCACTGAATACTATTATGGCACTCATAAAATGAGTGTACCTTTATAAGAACTTAGCTTTTTGGCAATAGATACAAAAGACCAATGATTCATTTTTGGGAAATGATGCAAAAGGACAGAAAAAAATGGACTTTCCTTCAAATTACACACATTTCCTTCCAATTGGCATTTAAAAACATTTCTTTGAAACCTAGTCAACACCTGAAATAATTGCACCTTAATATTTTTTTTCTTTTAGGTATTATTCTTCACTCACCACAAGCACTATATAATAGGAGCTCTAATTTCCTATCATAGAGAACTCTCCAGACAAAATTCTGGCTTTCTTAATGACTTACAGCTGAAAAAGCAAATGCTTTTTGAGGAGAGATTATAAAATTACATGGGAAGATATGAATAAAAAAGCAACTTTATTTGAGCAATATTTGATTGCACAATTAGTTACTTAGCTCATATTTTAGAGACTGTAGCACCAATTTAAGATGGTGACCAGGACTCAGCACAGCAAAAACAGGTCATATTGAGAAGCAGTAAAAATAACAAAGAGTTTATCCACTTGTGTCAAAGATCTTTTCCCCTTTTGGAAAAGGTACTCTTTTTTAGCCAGAATATAAATATATATATTCAACAATATATATTTTAGAGTCACTTTGTGCTAAGAATTATCCTAACTGGTGATGACATAATAATAAACATAGCAAAACAGATTGATGCTCTACAGAATCTACAGTCAAAAACATTTAAATAAATTCCAATGGACTTAAATAAAATATTAAGAAATAAAAGATAAATAAAACGAATGTAAAAGGGATAAAATAATATGATGTCAATGAAGTCTATTTGATAAATAAGTACAAGGAGTAAAATGCCATCCCGATATAGCCAAATAAAGTAGCATAAGAAAAACTTAACATCATCATAGTGTGTAAATAAATTGACTTACTGGAAGTCACTGAGTTATTTGCAATGAAGGAATCTAAAATGGATTGATATAAAAATGCAGTTTATTTGGGATTTTTTTGAATTCCAAATTATTTACTAATGACAATTCTTAAAGATAGGAAATATGCAGCACAGAAGTACAAAGAGATAGAAACTCTGACAGAGAGAGTTAGGTACAGAATATCCAGGTTTCACAGAAAGAGCAAATAGAAAGATAAAAATTGAGTATTATTATTCTTAGGAGGTTAATAATAGTCATAGATTCAGAAAGCAGCAAACATCCCCAGCGGAATAGAAACAAATCCATATGTAAACTAATTAAGGGGAAAAAAGGTGCTAAAACAAAATTATCGATAAGAAGGATGAAAATGGAGACACTACCAAGATCCCTCAGATGAAAAGACAAGGCATTGTAAATAACTTTACATCAATAATTTGAAAATTTAATAAAAGGAACAAATTCCTTGAAAATCAAAACTTTTTCAAAGTGTGCACAATAGAAAAACTGACTTGTCCTGTATCTCTTTAAAGATTTGAATTTATAATTTAAAATCTACCCACAGATAAAATGACCAGCTCAGATGGCATTACTGGTGAATTTTATCAAATACTTATGAAAGAAATAACATCAGTTTTACACAAACTATTTTGAGGATCAGAGGAAGAAGGAACATTTCCCAACTAATTTTTTGATTATAAAAATAATACTGATACCACACACTGCTCCTGACATTGTAAAAAAAAATTATAGCTCAACATCCAAAGTGAACATAGCAGTGAAAATCCTAAACCAAATATTAGAACACTAAATCTAGCAATTCATAAAAAGGATAATCAAATATGACCAAATAGGGTTTATTCAGGAATACAAGGATGATTTACTATTTGAAAGTCAATCTGTATTTGATTTTCTTTGAATATAATCCATAATATTAATAGAATGAAAGAGAAAAGTCAATTATTTCAAATCAATGCTGAGATAGCATTGAATAAAATTCAATGCTTCTTCATGATAAAAAAAAAAAAAAAAAAACACCCTCAGCACACAAAGCAATGAAAGAAGACTTTCTCCATCTGATAAAGAGCATTTAGGAGAGACCTGCAGTTAATATCATTCTTTTCTTTTCTTTTTTCTTTCTGGTGAGGGAAACTCTCCTTGAGCTAACGTCTGTGCCAATCTTGCTCTATTTTGCATGTGGGATGCCAACACAGCATGGCTTAATGAGCTATGTGTAGGTCCAAGCCCAGAATCTGAATCGACAAACCCTGGGACACCGAAGCAGAGCCTGCAAACTTAACTACTAGATGACCAGGGCCAGACCCAAATACCTTTCCTAATTGTGAAATATTGCATACTTTCTCACTGATGGCAGAAAAAAGACAAAGGCGGTGATTCTCCATCCGTTTCTTTTATCATTGTATAGGAGTTGTGAACTAGTGCAAGAAGATAAGAGGGAAAAGGAGAGAGGCAGAGGAGGAGGAGAGGGAGAGGGAGAGAGATTTAAAGCAGAAAGATTGGAAGGGAAGATGTACAACTGTCTTAGTTTGCATAAATGTATTCATAGAAATACAGAGAAACCGGCAAACTGCTACTACAACTATTTATGTTATCAAGTTCTTAGGATATATGTCAACATTTGAAAATACACTGTCTATCTATATATATATATAGAAACACTTGGAAAATAAAATTTAAATTAAAACATTTACACGTACACATTTCCAAGCTCTGTCTGCTGAGAGGGCCTGGAAGCTATGCCACCTCAGCAGCAATGAGCACACCCAGGTCTGGATTTCTAATACCATTCTCCCACAAAAGGAACCGGGGGTCCTTGGAGAAATTGCTGAATCTAGGGCTGGGGCAGGAAATACACAAGATGAGTATGGAACATCTTATAGTTGTAGACTGCAAGGCAGTGCACGAAAAGCAAAATGATGGGAATATGTCAAAAGGACACAGGAGGCCACTGAACGAGCTCTCAATGGCCAAAACTGGAATGATCTGAGCAATAAAATATGTAATGTAGTATTGAATTATAACTCAAAGTGTGAAACAAATATCCATGTGTCTATGATATAAATAAATTATTGGACGAATAAATAAATGGGGAAAAATAAATAAATGTCCTGTACAGAAGGATCCTATATCATATGTGGAAATGACCCCTTCAAGGAAGTGGAGCATAACCTTCCCCTGCCTATAAATGTGGGCTGTGCACAGTGACTTCTTTCCAAAAAATACAGTAAGGAGAAGATGAAGAAAAAAGAGTAACTTTATAGTGGAAAAATCTGACAAACACTTACCTAACCCATGTGATCAAGCTTAACATTGGTGAGTCATTGATAATGAGAGTATATACAATTCTAATGATATTGCATACATACATATGAAGTAATGAAAAGAACACTTTACCTATGTGGTCTTCCTTCCAAAATCTCATGATCCCCAGTCTAGTCATAAAAATAAACGTCAACTGAGAGACATTCTGCAAAATACCTGACCAGTACTCAAAATTGTTAAGGCCATCCAAAACAAGAAAAATGTAAGAATACCTGACAACTAAATATAATTTAGCATCCTGGATAGGTCCTGGGACAGAAAAAAGACACTAGTAAATACTAAGGAAACACTAAAAATGTATAGGCTTTAGGTAATGAGGTATCAAATATTTGTTCATTAGTTGTGACAAATGTATCATAATAAAGTAAGACATTAATAATAGGGGAAACAGCAGGAGATATAGGGGAACTTTCTGTACTACCTTTGCAACTTTATTTTGTGGAACTTTACAAGATGATTAAAATTTACATGAAAAAGCAAACTTCCAAGAAGAGTTAAGAATATTTTGAAAAAGAATAAAGTTCGTGTTTGAGAAGTTTTCCTGTTAAATATCAAGCTATTAAATATAAAGCTATATTAAATAAGACACTATAATATTGGTGCAGGCATAGACAAACTCACCATTGGCACAGAAGTGAGAACTTTGAAACAGACTCATTCAATTTAGAAATATATATGACCGAGATATAATTACAAACTATTGCAACTAATTATTCAATTTTGAAATAAATAAAATTAAATGCCTACCACACATCATACACAACTACGCAAAATTCCAAGTGGACTAAAACTTGAAGGAAAAACAAAATTCTCTTAGAAGAAAATATCTTTATGAACTTGGGTGAGAGAAGGATTTCTTAAGACAAGTACAAACCAATGAGTAAAGCAAGTTTAGATTTTGTAAATTAGAATTAAAATAATTTATACATCAAAAGACATCTTAAACACACTGAAAAAAAGTAAAATAGGTATTTAAATGCATATAACTGACAAAGCATTCATCTTCAGAATAATATAGTGTGTGTGGCGTGTTTACTTGTGTGCAGTCATATGTCACTTAAGGAGGGGGATGTGTTCTGAGAAATGCATCATTAGGGGATATCATCATTGTGTGAACATGATAGAGTGTACTTACACAAACTTAGATGCTATAGCCTACTATACACGGAGGCTATATGCTACTAATCTTATGGGGCCACTGTTGTATAAGCAGTCAGTCACTGACTGCAACTTTATTATGTGGCTCGACTATATAATAGAAATAAGTATAAGTAGGAAAAAGATATAAGTAGGCATTTTGCACAAAGGACACATGCATGGCTAAAACCAGTCAAGAAAAATGCATAACCTCACTATTAATCAAGGAAATTGTATGATAACAGCAATTAAATCTAGTGAGTAAATAGTAGTTGTGGGAGATGTGAAACAATAGGAAATCCATAAAATTGCTAGCAGCTGTTTAAGATAGAATGACCACTTTAAACAGCAATTTAGTAATATCTGAACGAAGAAATTTCTCTCCTGAGCATATCACCTCGGGTCAAATAGTTCCACTCCTGGGTATATACCTTATAGAATATCTTGCATATGTGTATTAGAAGATAACGAGCAATAATTTTCAGTGCAGAGTTTTTTTGTAGTAGCAAAAACATTAGAAACAATTGAAATGTCCAACAAATGCAGAATGAACAAGTGCATTATGGAATACTTATTGAAATGAAGTGAATAAAATAGTCTAAGCACACAAGCATGGATTATCTCAAAAAAACATACAGTTGAGCGAAAGAACTGTTGCACATGGATACTACACTATGGCCATTTTGTTTATATTTTCCTATATGCAGAATGGAATTTTATGTCTTAAAATCAAATTCAGGAATAAAACTTCTTTTGGGAAAGCAGGGAAGTGGTGCTTTGGGCAAGAGCACACAGTTAACTTCAATTTATTTATAATGTTTAATTGCTTAAGACGGTGATAGGTGCATGAGTGTTACTTATATTATTCCCTCTGCATTTTTGCATAGATAATAACTTTGATAAAAATATACTCAGAAAGAAGGATGTGTAGGAGTTTAAAGATCCTGTTAAGAATATGTAAATGGACACTATCAAGTTTTTTGCCATATTGGCTTAGGTTTCTCTTGAGAATCTAACTATCCAGTAATTCACAGTAGCATCTACATGTGCATGATTATTGTTGTAACTAAAATGTGAGCCTATAATTTGTGTGGAAAATTGAAAAGCTGTACAGTTTGACAATTCTCTGACATTACGGTAGACCCTCAGATACTCTCTCCAAGCCCACCATGAATCTCTGTATACAGGCACTTGAAAAGTGTAACTATATCAAAATGTCTCATCTTTCCTGTTTTTATTTTATAAAAATAAGTTATTCTATGGGCACTGGTGAAAAGTAATGGTTCAATGAGTAAATATTGACTTAAGGCACACAGCAGAGCAATTCTCTAACTCTCTAACATATGTGTGACAAGATGGAGAACCATCTGTTTTCTGAAGATAGGAACTTAAGCCAATATATCCATTTTGAAATATTGCTATATATACACACCCAAATTACTGCATAGGTATATATGAGTTTTAAGAAAAAAAGCTCAATTTATGAATGCTTTCATCCTAGCATATAAGCCCTATGCACAACTCATCACAGGTTTCCAGGAGTAATGCTTCACTTAAGAGTAACTTAATGTGGAGATCTTAAGCTTCATTTCATATAAACAATCACGAACTCTTTTTCTCACCACAAGTTTAAAAGACAGGATAAACATCTTTCTCTCACCAAGGTCATGTTGCAAAATTGGAAAGAGAATGACGCTAATGATGGTAAACCAGTTTTATTTTTAATTTAGTTGTTTAAGAACTGTGATTTCCAACAGTTAAATCATTGTCTACTTAAGAAGAATGTGAACTTGGACTAATGGAGACTGAACAAATCCTTAGAGAATCTCATCATATGTAATGACACATGAGTCAAATGTGAGGGAAATAGGAAAGTTTAGAATTTCCATAAAATTTACAGAAAAAAATCTGATGCCTATATGTCAAGAATAATAAATTTGTACTCAAGTGACAGTGGTTGACACTACATTAAGTTAATGAGACAAACATTGGGAAAGATGAGTTTGAGTTAAAAAGAAATTTAAGTTTAAGCTATTGGAAAATTGCACATAAATATAAAAAAAATGGGTTCAAAAAAGATGCAAAATATGTTAAAGATTTGAGTTAATTTTCAAAAAGTGGCTAAAAGAGGAGAATATCTGCTGGAGAAATTTTCTCAAGAATCAAATAATTACCTCAAATGAGCCAAAAGCTGTATTTTAAAATGGGGAGAGATATAATAGATTAGAGACTAGACCGGCAGAGGAAACTTAATCTATTTGGTCAGTAAAGATATTAAAGACAGTTAAGATCTTTGTTAAGCAAGGATGTATAGATTGGGAGAGTTATTTAGTTTTATTTTAGCTATGAGTTCTCGGATGCAAAGATATTCATTAATGATTACAGGTAATTTGAAATTCTGTCCTCTCTGTTTCAGTACATTGTCTTAGTTGAATTAGGTTATTTGTATTATAAGAACAAGAGTAAAATGTATTAGTATAAGAAATGTGAATGTTTAAAAAGTATGTTAATACTTTTATGAAAGTAAATTAATTCAAACAATATTATGGCAAATGAAGCAATAGGATAAAGTTTAGTTGCAGAGCTGTGATGGTGGAAACTACAAATAAAAAACGTCAGCTTAACCAAGTGGTAGCTAAATATTTTATGATTCTTAAGATAAAAATAATAAGTTCTAACTTTCTCTATTTCTGTGTAGATGGACACTATATTGCACCTATTATATCTGACACCATTAAAAATTTTACAAATATTGAATCTGATTATGTAAATAGAAATAATGTAACATGTTTAGGAGTTTAGAAGACTAAAAAGAAAGATGCCAAGCTGCATGTAGTTAATTTTATAATACTTAACCTCTGGGGTGTTTGATTAATGTTTTTTGCTGCTGCTTGTGACTCTGAAGAGGAAAGTGATAGATGCTAAAGAAGATTCTGAAGGGAATTCATGATGATGGAATATGTAGGAATGGAAAGGGTTTCTATACTAGAGAAGGGAAATAAAACTGAGTAAGAGTCGCTGTGAGACTGTCTTTGCAATATTCTACAAGCTTTTTGTACAATATTATTCTATAAAGGAAATCTGTCTAAAATTATTAACGGTAAGAAATTTAGCTGGGGTAGTCTTCTAGATTGTGTGTGACAACCATATTGTGGTAGACTGATGAATTATGCCATAAAAAGCAGAGATCTTCAGGAAACTGACATGGTTTGAGGTTTTATTAAAAAGGCAATCTAGCCATGTCTTCTCTTTTTTCTAACTCCCTTCCTCCACCCCATAAAGACATGTAAGGCCATAAACCTTTCCAATTACTGCAGTTGAAAGTATTTCGTGGAAATGATCTTGCAAACTAGAAAGTATAAGCCTATTTCCAGGTTTCTAGGATTGTATAGTGTGTATATTAGTAATTAAAATGAGAAAGTTGCCGGGGCTAGGAATACAACTTGGGAAGTCTTAATAGAAAAAATCCAGCAGAGATTCCTTCCTCTTTAAATATGATTTGGACTGGATATATACAAATGCAGGATATAAATCAGGACCAGATATTCAGCCAGAATCCAGAATATATCAACGTCTGAAACTAGAGTATGGTCAGAATTGCACCAGAACCACACAGCTCTCACGCTAGCAAATTGTACGCGGGCTCTGTGTTTACACACGTATACACAAACTCATGTTAATTTATATACTGTAGTTAAGATAATTCTATATTATGCCCAAATATGTGAGTTCACTTCTTCTCTACTGATGCTTTTATTGTAATTACATTATACTGAGTTTGAGCAAAGCCACAGAGATGATGCTAAATCAGTAAATATTGCATATATGAGAGAAACAGCATTTAAAAATAATAGTGCCTGAATAAAGTTTCTTCCTGTTGAGATAGATCCTCCATATACACACACATGCGCACCCACAACTCTACATACACCTCCACATAATATTTTGCATATTGGATTATATTTCCTTAGAAAATTTGATATCAAGTCATTCTGAAATATATAAAATGAGCATAATTCTCTACTTAATAAAGCTTTTGGAAGCTAATAAATTTTTAAGTATTTCATATCCTATATTAGCTAAAATCAGCTTTGAAAGTTAATGCAAATTATACTTGCTAAATTTAGGAATGGAGTATAATTCTAGGTAATTTAAGAATGACAATAAAAGTTTCAATTGAAAAAAATCTTTGCTTGCTAGACAATTTTACAGATATTTGGTGGTTCATGTGCCTATCTTTGTGTTTTCTCTTACCTAAAGTGCACAAGAAAAGCTAGAGAGCAAAGAAGAGACACAACATGACCTTCAGAGAAAGTGATACAATTCAAAACAGAATAAATTTGGTCTATAATGATGATGTTTTTGGCTTTAATAGCTTGATTATATAAAATATTCTCAATTACATGGTCTCTGTTCAGTGTGTTTAGTTAATAAGGAATACACTATAATTTACAAAACATTTATGATGTTTGAGCAAATATATTCATTTGGAAAAGTAATCAAATAGAATACTTAACATAATATTATAAACATAAATATAAAGAATAATTAAACATGAAATGATTTACTTTTATACTTACATCACGCTATTAAAAAGCATTGAAAAGAAATAAATAGTTTTTATGGTAAAATTTTAGTTTTAATTTGAGATTTAATATTTAATGACTGAAATGGGAAAAATCAATCTTATTTTCACTTACATTTATTTTCTAATATTCCATCTCTAAATGAAACATTATTACCTGCAATTGATTGCAATTTAATTATACTATAAATTTTATCTTTTAAAATCTCATTATGTTAATTTTGGCTTTAAATTACATAACGTTAGCAGGAAAATTGCCTTTAATGTAATTATAAATTACTCTGGTGTGAAACTTGTCACAAAGTAAACATGCCTACCATTGTCGTCTCGGCGATAGAGCCAAAGCTGTTTATGAATATATTGCATGTGACATTAACTGGAGGGCCTGAAAAAGAGATTAAAACATAAGGGATATTTAGATACTTACGTAAATATTTTCAAATAACTTCTCATTAGTAGTTTTTAAAAAAAGAATAGTTTTTAATACATATATACACATAGATGCTTAAAATTGAAGGCAATCATTCTGTGAAATAATCTGGATTGCAAAGCACAAATTCATGGCCTCCTTTGAGCCCTGACGCTGGCCATGATATAAGTCAGTAACCTCTTGGTCTCGGTTTCCTTGATCTAGATACCGCCAATGGCTCTGTAAATGTCTGCTTGAGTAAGTCCAACCTCTGAGCTTCTACATGGGGTTTCTGTTGAGTCTCCCCTTCCCCCAGTGTATGGGTCATATTTCCCTGCTTCTTTGTATGTCACATAATTTTTGGTTGAAAATTGGATACTTTAGATAATATGATGTGGCAACTCTGGAAATCAGACTCCCACTTCCAACCCATAGTTTGTTGCTGGTGTTTTTTATTTTATTTGCTGTTCAGTGACTTGGAATAATACCGTAAAGTCTGTATTTCCCTATGGTGTGCAGCCACTGAAGTCTCTGCTCAATGAGTTTAGTGGTCAACTAATGATTGCTCAGAGATTTCTGAAATGTCTGGAACCAATAATTCTTCCATCCTTTGCCAAGGGACTTCATGTTTGTTTTGCCTGTAATGCTCATGCTTCACCTTTCACTTCCTGCTTGCACAGGGTCTGAGGTCAGTCAGAGGTGAGAGATTGGGGCCCTCCTAGGACTTTCCTGGGCAAGCACAATGGCCCTACACATGCGTGTAGCCTCCAGATCCACAAGAATATATCAGAACTTTCCAAAGCTGCCTATGGGCATCTCATTCCCCAGATTTTCTTTTAAACTTTTTGTTCAGGCTGGTCCTTGCTCAACTGGTATCGTAACTTTAGGCAGCTTCAGTGTTAACCAATTTCCTGTGATCATTTACAACAAATGCCCTGGAGATAGGGTTTTCCCACTGAGGGAGTTCTCAGTCAAAGTCAAATCATGACAAGCCCTCTGAGTGGGACTCTGAGGGAGTGGGCCAGAGAGGTCAAGCAGTAACATTGCTCTGGGGATGGAATTTCTGAGGCGCAAACTGGTCTGCCTCCTCTGATAGTTGCGAGGCTGCTGGATTTTACAGTTTTTTCTGGTTGAGAAGCTGCTGGTTTTCAAGGTTTAACTGTGGAGCTGGGGAGTGCGGCTGTGTTTAAACGCCCTCAGTTCTTAGAAAAATTCATCAGTGTTTCTTGAATAAACTCTCTTCAGTTTGTTGCAAGCTTTTGGTTAATTTTCAGAGTTCTGAAGGTTAAGTTTTATAATTTCCCTGGTGTTTTTATTGCTTTTTTGGAGGAGTGAATTTACAGAGTTTTTCACTCTACCATTCCAGAAATCCCCTGTTTAAGTGCCTGATTTAGCATGCATCATAAAACAAAGGATTTCTATCTTTATGAGGCCCATTTCTTCATTCCTTTACTAAATATCTAAAGCCTATTCACACCAAATGGAAGAAGATACAAAGAGATTATCATCTAGCAAGGCAGAAGGAATAAGAATCAGTAAACTGTTGAGTACTGCTTGTTACCATGTACTGTGCTTTCTGGTTCAGATACTACTTAATCCTTATAACACTGAGAGTGAATAAGATTCTACCATTTACATATTAGGGAATTGAAGATCTGAGGGGATACATAAGATGTTAATAAATAGGACAGTCAGAATTTGAACCTCTGGTCTGATTCTAAGAATCATTCTCTTCTCACCATAGCAAGCTGTTCCCTCGTCTTCTTCACACTACACAACATTCAAAGCATTTCACTATCTGGCTACAGACTTTGTTATTAGGCTGATATCTGTATAAATATAAAACACAAATACTGAGTGGCAGGGGTTAAAGTAATTCTGAGTTAAACTCTACCTAAGTTAGTCAGACAAAGCCACACAAAAACTGCTATCTAAGCCTAATTTATTTTGTTTCTTTTTTTCACCTGAACATAATTAGGAGTAACAGTTTTCCAGGATTTGCTACAGAAAAGACAGCAGCCCTTGCCCTACACTGCCGTGTCCCCCTCACGAGAGATAATGACTTCAACTCATTTAATAGATTCTCTGGGTATTAACCTCAGTTTCTCTAAATAGTAAGTTCATTTTTCAGCTTTTAGATGTTTTAGTTTTAGGCATATGTTTGATGCCCATGCCGAAGGAGAGGATTTAGCTTTTTTTTCACACATTGTCCCCACTTCTACTAACATAAACCTTTTTTCTGTCCCCCCATTATCTAAATATCGTTAAATTGTCATTGTTGTTAGGTCAGTATTTACTTTTTACATTATTATGACAAGGTAAATATTACCTCCAGCTGTATAATATACTAAGATTACTTTTCCTTTCCTGCAGAATATTTTCTTGAAGTTGAAAACTGGTTCATATATTTCACATAGTTTCCTCTGTATGTATCAAGAACTTATCCACAAGTTCTGAAATGCCTATGTTTCAATATCAGACTCAACAGATATTCTACTAACTTTATCTTCCTTCAGACTTACTCTATTCTAGATTTTTCACTCTGGAGCATAACA
Source organism: Equus caballus (assembly GCF_041296265.1). Classification (NCBI taxonomy): domain Eukaryota; kingdom Metazoa; phylum Chordata; class Mammalia; order Perissodactyla; family Equidae; genus Equus; species Equus caballus. The sequence goes on along the minus strand of NC_091685.1, from coordinate 67,148,316 downwards.
GTCATCTATGGTCTCCCATAATCATCATACTGGGGATTACCTACATCTCTCTCTTTTGTGGGATCTCCTTTCATAGTCCCCACACCTGCTTTTCTGGCTTATTTCTTTATTTTAGCAGTGGATATCTTTCAGCAATTCTTTGAGAAACGGTACATAAGGATGTGAAGCCTTTGAGAACTTGCTTGTTCACAAATGTCCTTTTTTTATGCCCTCACACTCCATTAACATCCAGACTTTGTACAAAATTTTAGGCTGAAAATTGTATTTTCTTCTGAATTTTAAAGACATTTCTCCATTATGTTCTTTTTTCTAGTATTGCTGTTGAACAGTCCAAAGCCATTCTGATTCTTGACCCTTTGTAAAGATAAAAAAGATGTTCTCTTTGTACCAATATATTTTTTTTTTTTTAAAAAACTACTACATTGGTTAGAATAGTTTAAAATGCCATTTGAAGTCTCAGTTTACATTTACTTGATTACTGGTGCACAATTTTCATCTTTGTTTTTCTACTCAATTTCTGACAGGTATTTATCTTGCTGGAATAAGACAGAGAAATAAACCAACAAAATTACTTAAAAATAAAGTCTAGGATCCACAGGCTTATGGAATCCTATGCACTTTGAAATCATCTGGGGAGTTTGAAAAAGGTTGATACCTGGTTCTTACCTTCTACTTTGGTTTGTATGGCATGCAACCAAGCTATCGGTATTTTTTAAAGGTCCCTAGGTGATTCAGATGTGCAACAATGTTGGAAACCACTGGCCTAAGGAATTCCAGACTAGGAAACATCTGTGGCCATTATACCATAGGGCTCAAAATGAACTGGAGTTTTATTAGAAACGGAGAAATAGAGAGAGAGCACTCAGGACTTAGAGCATTGAAAATGCAAGACTATTAATTTTAACAAGAAAGTCGCCTCTTATGATTTGGTCAACACTACCAATAAAACATAGTAGATGCTATGTACTTAGAAGATCCCAAAGTCTACAGAGCAAGAGATGCCTAGAACATAAAATTCAAACAGATATAGAAGCTAAATTGTTTTAAAAATGGAGGATGAACATGTAAAAGTAAGAAGACCTCATAAAAATCCTGAATCCTGGAGGTGCTCTAATTCTTTGATTACTAGTGAAAAGGTTTTTTAAAATCTTTATTGATTATTTCCAAATATTTACAAATTTTTTAAATGTATAAGATGATAGCGGTGTCTTATATGTCACTACGTGAGAGAGGAGAAAGCATGGATATTTTACTCCATGATTATTTTATCCCATCATAAGAGAAGTATAAAGTCATAATTGTTACATATTTTTTTTTAACTTCAAGTAAGTCTGAGGTGGTGAACTCTAAAATATACACAAAATATATACACAGGCTGACAAATCTGGAAAAGCTAAATCCAATCTTTCACATTTTTTAGGTTATTCTTCTCTTTTTTCTAGAGAACACTGAAATGCTGCTATTTTCTTTCATGGTGACAGTAATACGAGTCTGGGGAATATGATTTAGCTCGAGGAAAATTCTGCTGTGCGTTATTGCCTCACACCCTCTGAAAGAGGGAAAACACAAGAGCTTTAGGATTGGGATAATTCATCTTCCAATGAAATGCTGAGAGAGGTGGCTCCATGTTGGGACAACATGGCTCTGCGTGAATCTACTAATAGAAGACTGCCTGCTCCATCTGACTGTGCTCTCTTTGCCTGAAATTGGAATAAATAAAACATGGGGGGGATTATTTTTCTCATTTTATTTTAGCAAGGAGCCGGGTCTTTATTTTTTGGACTCTAATTTCTCCATGGGCATTGAATAAAAGGTAAGGCATTATATTTTTTGTTCTCATCTTTTAAATATCACCCACTAAATTGTAGGTAATAGTGCTGACAAATAGAATGAAGGTGAAAATTCAGGATAGCCTTCAGGGGCCTGAAGTTAGTAGCATCTGTTCTGATGCATTTCAGTGTCCCTTGGGAGTAGGCCCTGCATTGCACATCCTAATGATTCCAGGAAGCTTCTGAAAGGAGTAATATTAAGCACTCTGTTAGGAGGAGGACTGCTCTGATATATTTGTTGTCTCCCTAAAATGTGGCACTGGCATCCCAAGTTGATCAGAGGCTAACAGTGAGGTCAATGAATAAAATAAGGAAAATAGTATGTTTCCATAGAGGAGAAATGGTCAAAGGAGAAGTGACTAATTTAAGCTTTCACTCATAGTTGGCAACGTGATGCCTCACAGTAGATGAAACAGGTTCTAGCCCTTACACTCCACCAGGCCTCCAATGAGATGCACAAAGCTCTTCCTAAAAGCAGAAAGTCAACCTGGCTTTAGATCTAAATTTCATGTGGTAATAAAGTGAATCTCAGTGATCTCGGGTCTAAGCTTTATTGTTTAATTGATCAATTACCAGACGTGTTCCTTGCCTGGTTATTAGAACATACAAAAGTGCTATTCGGCTCCCATTTGACTTCTTATTTGTATATATATTCTCTTCTTCAGCAGAAAGAAAAGTGAATGGATTCAGACACCAAACTTTAATTCCAAATTTTAGAAATACAGCAGACCTTACCTGAAAGATATATGTGTATATCTCACATATATAGAAATGATTTTATCTTTAAACGTTTAAAAATATATTAAAGTATGAACCAATTTGGGAATAAAAGTCATTGTTTTTAAAGATAGTCTTGGACTAGAACATGGAATTTCTTCAATGTGATACCAAAGTATTTGGAATTTACTTAACAAACATGAAGGAGCCATTACACATTCTTGATCATGGGAGTGTAGTGAACCAATACAACAGGGCAAATGGTTGAATGGATAACAAAAACTTAGAGACAGAGAAAACAGAAATTTATTGTAATAGTCCAAATGGGAGACAGAATGGCCCTGACCAAGGATAGTGATGCTGGAGATAGGTTACAAAGAAGGAAATGGATACAGTACCATAATGTTTATAAAGCACTGAATTCTACACTTTAAGCTTCTGGTTCATGTCACATCAGGGCCCCAATCTTGAAGTTTTCCTACCCTAGCTATTGATATATATATTCAAAAATTTTGCAGAGAATGAAGCTCAGGGCAGATTATAAATCTTCTATTACCATCACAGAAAGCACCTGTTTTAGCAGTCCATGGCCAATCTGCTACTTCTCCGCGCCAGGGCAAAAACTGTTACTTCCATCTAATGCACTGCTATGTTTAGCAACAGAGCAAATAACTGCTATAGCATACATATGGCAAATTGTGCTTTTAAATTCTTCATTACATTAGCCATCGTTGGCATGAAAAGCAAATGACAGTCATTGCAGATGTTTTCAGCAGGACATGTTCTTTTAGATGTCCCTTAAAGATATATAACATGGCTTTTAAGCTCAAAGCTGGATGAAGGCAAAATGGCAAAGTACAATGCAAAGCTTGGCAATTATATTGTTGCCACTCATATCAGGAAAAAATTGTTCACCAGACGTATTTAGAGCAAGCAAACAAAGAAACAAAGGAAAAATAATCCAAATGTTCATGAAAAGACTCTAAGGGGTTTTTAACATAAGGTATTATGGCCTCTCCCTTTCTAAAGACATAGAATGCAAGTGAAAGATTAAATCACAAAACAATTCTCTTTAGTGACTTGTTTTGTTTTATACAAATGTGTATATTTATATAGTCATGTCACGAGGAGAGGAATTTTATTTGTTAATTGACAAAAGCATATTTGATGACTTTAAGTCCAGATTTTAAATTATTTGTTAGGTGCTTGAAAAAGGTTTGAACATTATGGCAAAAAAATAGGATACAGTTTATTCTTCCCCTTCCCTTTCCTTCCTGAAAGTGCAGTCCTAAAGCTATTCCATCAGGCAATGCAAGATAGGTCCATGCAGGAAAAGGCTGCGGGGAGTGTGGTAAACTAGAGCAGGATGAGAAGACATCTTTGAAGGATTGCACTGCATGAGATGTAGGAACCAGAGCATGTGAGGAGGATGGTCCCATAGTGGGGCTGCCTGGTGTGTTATGTTAGAACTAGAGAAGGGTGAGGCAAATGTCCACATAGGGGCATTCTGGTATGGGGAGAAAGAGTCTCAACAGGACCCTAGGACATTTGTGCAGGAGACGGAAGGCAGCAAACAAGGGAGATTCATCATATATTGATCTAATATATAAGTATATGAAGGATAATGGGATCCAAGTTTCTTATTGTGAGAAGAGGAAGTTAAAATATGGAAACTCAGGAGCCAGAATAGACCTATGGTATTGGAGATATCAGTGTGAACTCACAATTTTCAATAGATAAAGAAGTAAATATATAGATGGAAATTAGTATATATATGAATATATGCATATGTGTGTATATTTATGCAGCAACTTAATCAGTCAATTGAAGTGAACATCACAAGTAATAGTAAAAACTCACATGATCCATCATCTGATAAGATGCAATCAGAACATATCATCACTTCTGTGATATTCCTGTCAAGACATATTACCTAAATTGAATCATGAGGAAACATTAGACTAATGTAAATTGAGGTACATTCTGTTAAATAAAGGAATAAAAATATTTTTTAAAATGCCAAGATCATGACAGTCATGGAAAGAATAAGGTGTGGTTCAGACTGAAGGAGAAATGAGAAATCATAAATAAAATACAAAATGTGATTCTAAACAGGATCCTTTTGCCATAAAGCCATTATTTAAATAATTGATAAAATTTGATTGGGGGTCTGCAAATTAGATGGTAGAAGACAACAGTGTTATACTGTTTAAAAACAATAAAGAGTGTGGCCATTGGTGATAGAATGAAAAAAAACATAAAAATACAATAAATGTTTGGGAGGAATATATAATCAGGTGATTATTGAAAGAGTATGTTCCTGCCTGGTTCCAAATTAGACTTAAGGAATATCCAACTGTGGGCCCAAAATGTCCCTGATAATTTGTTTATTTCACTGGTTAAATTGTGGTTATCTAGGAGAATGTTCTCATTTGTATGATATATTCAGTTATTGGGGCAACAAATTACTTTCAAGTGGTTTGGGGAAAAAATAGTTTTGTGCTACACTTGCAAATCTTCTCTTAGTTTGAGATTGTTTGAAAATAAAAAAAAGAGAAAAAAAGTTCTGCAGAAAGAATACATTAAAAAGTAAAAATCAAACAAAACCTAAAAATAGGAGATGCAGAATCTAAATCTGTGAACATTTCAGATAAACAACTACAGTTTTAGAAAGGCTTATTATCAAAGAGATTCTTTTTGATAAAATGACCTTGTACTATTTAAAAATGCAAATAGAAAATGTGCCTTTTTTGAAAAATAATTGTGAAGTTTATTCAAGAACAATAGTATCTGGATGGATAGAAATAGTTAAAAGAGATAAAGGAGATGCCAGCACTTTCCCTGAAAAAAAAAAAAATACAGGTAGGAAATGAGCATTAGATACACATGCCATTCTGGCGATAGAATGTGTTGTCGCAGAATAAACTATTTGAAAATTGGATTTGTGACATAGGAGAAAGAGATTAATTTAGAGAAATAATATATATGAAAAGAGAAAAACCACAGACACATTGTGAAGACAACAATGTTATACTGTTTAAAAACAATAAAGAGTGTGGCCATTGGTGATAGAATGAAAAAAACTTAATAAAAATACAGTAAATGTTTGGGAGGAATTATTGAAAGAGTATTTTCTGCCTGGATCCAAATTAGACTTAAGGATTATCCAACTGTGGGCCCAAACAGTAGAATCAGAGGAAAGAAATAAAATCCAGAACAAGCTGGTAATATAGTCTAGGGAAATAATACTTCTCATTCCAGAAATGACTCCTGGAAGCTTCTATTTTAAGATGGGGGATTGAACAAAGTTTTCTTTTTCTCTAAGGGCATAAAAATGATATTATTGAATAAAAATGAGACTAAACATATCATACCAAAGAGAATGGGAGGAAAATCATAGTTTAATGACATAAAATATAGAAGGCAGAAGAAAATGGCTGACAGATGAAACAGAGCACAACCTAAAATAAATGCAGGTTAGGAGGACTGCAGGGAGAAGGGAGCTAATGTGCTAAGAATGACCTAGGAAGGGGAAAGTGTCACCATCTACAGGAAAGGAAATGGGGAGTAGGGAGGGGCCTGCAGGAAGAGGTCCCTGGCACTGTCTCAGAAAGCTCCCTGCTTCCCATCTATATCCCTGTGGAGCAGGAGTGGCCTGGGGTTTAGCCCTATGGAATTGTTTGAAGGAATGGAAATAATTTTTTTTTTTTTGCTTTTTGCAAACATAGTTTATTAATGTGATTGGAAATAATATGGTTCTCTTAATCAATGCAGACTTTTTAAGTGGTTTCTTTTTCAACCTTTATTGAGATATAATTAACATACAACATTGTGTAGGTTTAAGGTGTATAACATGTTGATTTGATACACTTTCATGGGATATGATTACCACCATAGCATTAGCTAACACCACCATCACATCACATAATTACTATTTCTTTTTTGTGGGGAAAACATGTAAAATCTACCCTCTTAGCAACTTTTAGCATATAATACAATATTGTTAATTATAGTGCTGTGCATAAGATCCCCAGAACTTATTCAACTTCTAATTGTTTGCAAAATGTAAAAAAAAAAAAAAATTGGGAAAATGGGATTCCTGATAATACCTCAAAATAAGCCATCTCCATTTTGGTATCTGGAGGATCCCAGACCAAAGCCTTGTTGACACTCAACACTTGCCTAAGGCAGAGCTCTGGCCAGGACAGTGACATCTCTGTCAGGTTTCCCTTTCAAGAGAGAGAAAACACCTCCTTCCAGAAACACAGTGCAGACAAAACCTGTGTCAGCACCCAGGGAAGTCAACTCCATCCTTCCTGACCTCTACAGCGCTCCTATCACATGTAAGAAAACTAGCAGCTTAAAGAGAGTGAACAAGGTGAATAAACATAGTTGTTCGTGCAGAAAGAAAAGAGAAATTACTGGACAAAAATGAAAAATAGGAGAGGTGGAATGCAAGAATGAGGGCATTAAATTAGCAATCTAGTTAGTGCAAAGGAAATCTCATAACACTTTCTTTGTCAAAGGCCTAGAAGTAATCAGATTAGAAGAGGTACTCACCAGAAGTAACCAATTTTACTTTTTGAATATTTGCCTCAAAGAAGCAGAACTATGCATAGAGATTGCTGAGGCAAGGGACTGCTGCTTTGCATCACCAGCATTTTTAGGCAATTTAATTTTTACCAAGTACGGGGACATGATTTTTGCTGTTGTCATAAATAAAACAAACAGTTAAATATACAAAATAGTGCCTGTCTAGCAACCTGTGACACAACCTTCATGACTTCACATTCAGGGAAAATGGTTTAGGGTAAAGAAGACTGTGAAGAGACCGAAATATAATTACAGAATTAAAATCTTCCTAAACATTCCAAAAGTATACAAACAATTGCATGTAATATGAAAGAGTGATTTAGAGGACAAATCTGAACAAATCTCCTTACGTGTAGAGGGAAAGGGCAAAAGCGTAAATGGTATAAGTTGGAGTATGTTAGACACGGGTGATGGAAGAAGAGATCAAAATTTTTTTTTCAAAGAGAAAGATAGTTATTTTGGAAAATAACACAAACAGTGCCAGTATAAGCAATCATTTTCTTAAAGAAAAATGTCCATAGTTAAATAAAAAAAATAATTACAATACTAAACATCAGTAGGCAAAAGAACAACAGCTACAAACTTTTGACCTAGAATTCTGTAGTTTGATAATTGTATAAAATTTCTTTAATGTCAAATGTATAAACAAGAGATTATCATTGAATATTATTCAGTGATAAAAAGAAATGAGCTATCAAACCATAGAAAGACATAGAGGAATCTTAAAAGCATATTGCTGAGTGAACAAAGCCAATCTAATTATATGACGTTTCGGAAAAGACAAAACTCTAGAGACAGTGAAAAGATCAGTGGTTGCCAGATCAGTGGTTTGAGTGAAGAGGAAAGAAAGAAGGACATTCATAGCTGAAGCACAGGGGATTTTTTAGGGCGGTGAAACTATTCTGTATGATACAGTAATGCTGGACACATGAGGTTACACATTTGTCAAAACCCATAAAATGTACAACCCAAAGAATGAGCCCTAATGTAAACTATGGATTTTAGTTAATAATAATGTGTCAATATTGATTCATCAATTGTAACTAATGTAACACTACTACAGGATGTAAACAGTAAGGGAAGCTGTAGGGGATGGGAGAGTGTATGTGGGAACTCTCTGTACTTTCCAAGCAATTTTTCTGTAAACCCAAAACTGTTCTAAAAAAAAGTGCAGAAATTTAAAAAAAAAGATGAGAAAAAACCCAGAGCTCAGAAAATACATCAACTTACTCCTGTCCTGAAAAAACAAAGTATTTTATTGTATTTTTGTATGGGTGTGGAGAGAGAAAAAGTATTTTCCTAGGTTTATTTTTTTTTTCATTAACACTTTAACACATGAAGAAGTGAGAACTAAACCATTTAAGTCATTGTAATATATTTTTACATCTATTTTGGCAAATTCTCATTCTTTTTTCTCCTTTTTAAAAAAAATATTTAGTTAATCTTACTCATTTACTTTTTCAAAATAACTTACACTAGTGGAATATCATGTTACTGGTATTCATATCTCTAAAGTCTCATAGTATTAATTCTTTGACATATTGTAAGGAAAAGTATATATATTAGCAGGTTTAAATTAACTCGTTTGATTAGCTAGATAAATACCTTTAAAAAATCCACAAGGGGAAAAACACTTAAACATGGCAGAGGACATTATAATTTTAGTTTTGTGAGCTACCACATATAAAGACTGCTAAAATTATAACTATTATAAATATCTTCACTTCATACTTCTGTTTGATGAGCTTCTTTTTTAAAGAGGTACTGTGGGTCTCTACTTACTTGACAATAGTAGAGCTGATCTTACACTCCTTTGTCTATTCTGACAGGTCTTGGATATATTGTATTAGCATGTAAATATCTCAAAAATATCCAAATATATTTTATTTATATTTCAATGCTGGGCAATGAAATGATGGTCAAAATATTACGATTTTAGTTTATTCAATAAAACGAAACAGCATTGAATTTGCTTAGTTTGGAGGTAGAGTTATGTGAATGTTCCTAGACACAACAACATTTCACTTTGGCAATTGAGGAAAAAGCAAGAGTGTTAGCTAAAAACTAATTCATTAAGTTATTTTTTTAAATTGACATTATTATTTTTGATAATCAAATGCGGCATGCACTTGTTTTTCTGATATTCGGAGTACAAGATATCTTGAAAAACCATAAACAAGAGATCACGCCCCCCCTCCTCGTCCCACACTTCTCTATTCCTTTAAGGACAGAGAAATTCTTGCTGGGGAGTAAGAATTGATTTTCCCACTATCAATCAAAAAAATCTACTCACCACTGAACAGGCTTGATTATCAGCTAGTTTTTAGAAACGGATTTTTATTAAAAATCAAAAGAAGAGAGGGGCCAGGGCTGTGGCCAAGTGGTTAAGTTCACACTCTCCACTTCAGGAGACTGGGGTTTGCGGGTTCAGAACCTGGGCATGGACCTACACATCGCTCATCAAGCCGTACTGGGTGGCGTCCCACATAGAAGAACTAGCATGACCTAAACTAGTATATACAACTATGTCCTGGGGGCTTTGGTGAGAAAACAAAAAAAGAGGAAGATTGGCAACAGATGTTAGCTCAGGGCCAAACTTCCTCACCAAGAAAAGAAAAAAGGAAGAATCAGTACATATTTCAAGCAAGGTCAAATCCTTGGAGTCCTTTCCTGGCCTCGCAAATAAACAGTAATAATTAATCACACTTAAGATGGTTTAAAGTTTCATTTATCTGTTAAATGATTGAAATAAGAAAATAAAAGTAAACTTTCTAAGACAACAGACAAGGCATTGAGACCACTGTTGTGTAGTTAGTAGCTGTATTTTTATTAAGATATCTGTTGTCTGCGGCATATTCACAGACATTTGAAAACAGAATACATTTCCCACTTTAACTTTTGGTGAAAACAAAGAAATACTTCTGAACCACAGAATTTAGAGTCACCACGATGAATCCACTTATTACCCATCACGTTTCTTGTGGTTTACTCACATGACGACTGCTTATTTTTCAAGGTCCATTCAAAATCACTTCTCGACCTAATGTAGTGATATTGCTTTCCCTCAATTTGTAAAAGATTCTCCTAATGCTGAAATTTCTCGTTTTCATTTGTGTATGACGTCTTTTAAGCTGTATTATTTTCTCACAGTTTACATTCTGTGTTTTTCTCCTGTGTGGTTAAAAATATTTTTTGTCAAAATGCTTAAAAACAAATCAAGAAATGCAATCCGCAATTTAAGTGTTAAACTCATTTTAAAACTGAAGTAATTCATTGTTTTCTACTCACAACTTATCAAAAAATTTTACTCCTATCTTTTTCTCCTGCTACTCATTCTTGTTATTTATTAGTCCTCGAAAATTAATTCTTACACCATTGTTAAGCAATCCTTTCTTTTTAGTCTCATAAAAACAAAATCAGGAAAAAAATTATTGTAGACTACATTGTTTTTGTTTTCACCTTTAAGAATGAAAATAGCTTAACTGAATCCCATGGAAAAGGTGTGAATTGACATAACTTAGATTACTTTTATTTTTTCCAAGGAAGATTAGCCCTGAGCTAACAGCCACAGGCAATCCTCGTCTTTTTGCTGGCAAAGATTGGCCCTGAGCTAACATCCGTGCCCATCCCATCTTCCTCTGTTTTACATGCGGGACGCCTGCCACAGCATGGCTTGATAAGCCATGGGTAGGTCTGCCTCCAGGACGGGAAACAGCCAACCCTGGGGCCGCTGAAGCGGAGTATGAGAATTTAAGCACTGCATCACCAGGTGGGCCTCTTAGATTACTTTTTTATTGACTAAAATAATATTTAAGAGATATTAAATAAGTAGGGGCATGGAAGTAGCTTTCTAATCTTTTATCCTAGATTAAATTACAGGACGTATTATGGTTTTGGATAATCTACATACCACTTGTCTAAATACGTTGATTATCACTATACTGAATAGAAGAACAAAAAAGGAGTACTTTTAAGTTGATAATTACTTTCCTGTAAATTCAGGTAAAAGATTTGGGAGGTAGGAAAATTTCTTAAATGTTATCAGTGGCTCTTAGTTATCCAGACCCTTCTTCAATGCATAAATTCAACAGCTGTTTCATTCTCCACAATACAGAGTCCTGCTGAGGGGAATTTAAAATGTGGGAAGGTTTATTACTAACTCTAAAACAACTTCTATTCCAGTTAGTGAGAATATACACTAAATTTTATTTCCTAAATGAATAATTTCCTAAAATGAACCGCCACGACCATAAGTTTTATAACAATTAGAGAAGGTGAAAAAAACATTATTGGTCCAAAGAAAACAAATTATGATCGCTATTAACATGAGAATAAATTTCTTCTTTCAAGATGGATCTTTGTCTAGTACAATACTTGGAAGATTGTTGGAAATAAGTGTTAGAATTTTTGGTGGAATCAATTTGAAAATTTATCTTGTTTAATCATATTTAAAACACATTTCATATATAGTAGTTAGCAAAACAATTACCTTTAAAATTGGGTCTGATTCTTGCGTCATACCCCGATGTCCTCCCCATTAATTTATCCAGAAAGTCAGAAGGTGACATTGGAGCACTTCGAGATCTTGCACTATCTGTTTCTTTTGTGGCAACCAAACTATAAATGAGAAAAAGATACAGATTTTACCAAAAAAAGTCTTCCTGACAATTGTTGCCTACAAATATAAGATAAAAATGCTAAGCAAAAATACCTTTGAAAATACAAAGAAAAGCTTTATATGCTATACAGTGAATATTATCGTAATAACAGTTAGATTTTTGTAGATTTACAGTTCTATTTATAAGTCTTCAAGTATTCAGCCCGGGGGTCAGAGGTGACATTATTTTGTGTTAAGTGTGGAAACAAAGCCACATCCAAATTATTGGGCTTTCAAAGTTTGTATTTACCCAAACTTGGTTTCTAATTGCAAATTTTAGCAAAAAAGTATCCTTTAGTGATTCAGGCATAAGAAAATATGAAAATATAGCTGTGAAACACGATTCTTATTGTTTTTATTGAAGGAAAAATATGACCTTTCAGGTTTTGTGAATTTTTCTTAACAGTAATAAAACTTCCATCCAATAGATAAAAACATTTCTTCATTTGGAGTTCATTTCTTCAACTGGAGCGCTTCCTATATTAGCAACATACCCAGATAAATTCATTCTACTCTCACTTTGTCATTCATCTACAGGACATTTTGCTCAGATCTATAATTTGTGCATCAAGATTGAGAAATTACCGTAAACGTGCTCTGTGCATCTGGACATTATTTGCTGAGAAACTGCGTCCAGGGAAGGTAAAGTGTTATTGTATTTTTTTCATTCAAATATTTTCTGTTTTATGCAGCTGCTCATCCTAGAAGCCCATAAGTGTACCTGCATCCCTGTCCAGTCCCTCGTTTAGGTAGGTTGGTCCACAGAAGACCTGCTTGGTAATATCAAATGATTCTTTTCATCCACAGAGCTTTTCTCAGGGAAGTGAAGCAGACTTTCTGAGTACGCATGTCTTTGAAACTGATATATCAAAACTGATGTTACTTCCTGGAGATTGTCAATCATCGCATCTTCCCAGCTCTGTCACTCAACTAAGGGCATTGACAAACCCTCAACCTTTGTGGTCACCGCTTGACCTTAGCAGTATCAAGTTATGAAATTCCTCCTGCCAGAGTTTCTAATAAATAGCGAAAATGGGCCTTAACACTGTCACCATTAAATTATCTACCATGCATATATATTCAAGGACTCATAGAGACATTTTAAAATCCAGTATCAATGATAATTGTGAGAATGACACTTCTGAAAGCATAATATCACAACTAACAGCCCCTATTACTCTTGCCCTGTTCTAGAGGCTCTATCTAGTTCTGGACATTTTAAGTCACTTATCTTCCCAATGACTCTCACCCTTATCTTTCTCGCTAAACAGAAGTTTCTCCTTTCTCTATTTTGTTGGTTCCATATTACTTTGTTACCCTTTATCTCTGATTATCACTGATCAGTTGAGTCCCCGTCATTGTGATCTCTGGAAAGTTTATTCTAATGTAATAATCATCATCACCATCATGAAAATAAAAAAAGAAGAAACTCACTACCTTCTCAAAAACTCTAGAACTTTCCTCTCCCATCTGGTTTTAAGTAACTTTTACCTGTCCTCTTAAGTAACATTTACTCATTTTCCATGGCCCAAACATAAAGAGGGCAGAAAGACATTGTCAGAGCTCTCATAGCTACATATTGCTGCTTCTTAACCATTCCTTTTATTTCTTTTGCAAAATCCTTCCTTCCAGTTGTTAGAAAATAACAACAGGGCTGGCCTTGGAGTCCATCAGTTAAGTTCAGCGTGCTCCATTTTGGCGGCCTGGGCATGCACCTACACCACTTGTCAGTGGCTGTATTGTGGTGGTGACCCACCTACAAAATAGAGGAAGATTGGCACAGACATTAGCTCAGGGTGAATCTTCCTCAGGAAAAAAGAGAAAAGAAACATCTACATTTTCCTATAAATGAATAAACCAACTTACTTGTATCTGAACCAATAATACTCTGCCCCTCACCTTTTAAAAGATAATAGATAACTAGGTATGGTTAGCTGGCAATCCCTCACATTTTGCACTGCAAGGGGGAGATTATCACAGATTATCCAGGTCAGCCCTACATACAATGGCATGCATCCTTATAAGAGAGAGCAAGAGTATATTTGATTACAGACAGAAGAGGGAAGGCAATGTGGCCATAGAGGCAGAGATTAGAGTGATGTGGCCACAGCCAGGGAATGCCAGAGTCAACATAGGCTGGAAGAGGAAGGAACAAATTCTCCTCTAGAACCTTTAGAGCTTAGTGTGGTCCTACACAAACCTTGTTTTGGGCCCAGGGAACTGGTTTCAGACTTCTGGCCTCCAGAACTGTGAGATAATAAATTTCGGTTGTTTTAAGCCACCAACGTTGTAGTAATTTATTACAGCAGACACAGGGCACTAATACAACAGGAAGTGGTATATATCCTCATGCTTCAAGATAGGCAAACATCTCATTCATCCTCTAAACAAGAATGTGTAGAAAGAGAAAGGCTTTCATATAATTTATTAGGTGCGAAGCACTGTACTGAGAATAGTAAAGTATATAGAACACAAATTTGAACCCTTAAAGTATTCACTGTTCAGTATATTACTCTGTCTGGACCCAGCTGGGGTCTTCAGAGAATCCTTGAGAAGTATCAGTGATCAGGAGCTGGAAAGTGAGATTACAAAGAAGCAAAAGATTGCCTGGCTCCCTTCTTTCTACAGTTATAAACAAAATCTTTATGTTTTATAACAGGAATTCGCAACCAAGCTCTGTAGATCGATGCTATTAAAAAATGAGAAAATTCTGAGCAGAGAAATATTCCAAATTTTTTTTACTAATTTTGTCCCTTCAATGACACAAGAACCATTCAACTGCTTATGGACAATTAATTTTATTTCTAAAGATTCACAATTTTGACTCAAAGGGAATTATTGTCAGCAAAACTACATTAAGTAATTGGCTAAAAAGCACTTCTACATGGTCTATCCTTTCCTTTTCTGAAGGGGTGAAGGCTGTGCATATGGGAAGACTTCCTGTCACCTACAACTCTTGCTCTGGTATATTTCTCCTAGAACTTTCTTCCTGTGAGAGTAATATCTGAGACTGGCACCATGTGAATACCAGTAAACTGTTTTCAGAGAACTGTAGTCATTGAAGAGAGCTTATACATAGTTTGAGGCTCCATAAGACCAATCTGAATCTTACTCTAATTTTGAGTAGTCAACATCATCTGTAAATACATATTCACAAACATTTTGTTTAAGTTGTTAAAATTCATGGTAGGAGGAGGCAGTGAGAAGAAATCTAAGATTAATTTAGAATGGATTTTGGATAAGAAATTTTGTTTATTATGAAGTCTATTTTTTCTTGTCTACACTTCCCAGCTTCAGCAAAACTGTCATATTTATAGCAAGTTACGAAGGTTGTTAGCAAATTACTCATGATCAGTACTTTTCAAAGAAGCAGCTTTGAAATTTTCAGAAGACTTTTATTTATAAAAATTCAAAATCTGTGTTAATTTCCCTGCCTCCCACAGTTAGCTCTTCTTTTTTATGTTATACCAAGTACTGAACTTACTAGAGACTTCAACTTCTGAGAGACTGGTAGAAACCTATTCACTTAAGCATTGAAATCAAACAACAGCATTTATCAAAAATGTAAGTCTGTTCCCCTCTCCCCCCCTCCCCTCCCATCCTATTCAATGAGACAAGAAGGTAAATATATCCATTTTTGGAGGACAGAAACAACCACTAAATATAAATGCCTTCAAGTTGAATTTTAATATAATTATCAATACCTATTTTCCTATGCTATATGCACCTTAAAATTGAGAGAAAATATGAAAGTTGTAGCTGGGAAACATCATGTGGGTTTGAGACAAGTCTCAGCACATGGGGCCACAAACCTCCACGCATCTATTTTCGTGAGTTGATTTGCACAGAAGGAAGAGTGACTTGTGGGGAACAAACCAGTGCTCTGACTCCTGAGGCAGAGAAACTTTGGGATATGATGGAGACAGACAGTTTACTATGTATTCTATAGCTCCATGAATCAATCCTGTAGGGTTACAATTCCTTGTAAAAAAATTTTTAGTTATTATTATTTGAAACTTTCTGAATTGTAGGAATATAAGCAATTGATATTTCTAGCCCCAGTTTGAAAAGTAAGTCACAGATCAGAAGAGATGAGCGTTCTTCCCATTTTTTTGTGGCTTCAGTCTCTTTATAGGAGAACGAAAGAAAAACTGGGTTGTCTGGGAATATGTGAAGTTTTGAGCATTCCATACTGTCAAAGGTTTAGAAATAGCCAAAGTAAAACCAATGAATCATTCAAGCAGTAATTAGTAAAAGTTTACTTTGCACACGTCAAAAAGACAGTCTGCAAAAAGGAAGCACTCAAACCAAAACACAGAATGAGCCTCAGGGGAACATTGTTATAAGCAGCTTATACAGTGATAAAGCAGTGGCTGTTTATTCTTCATGGTGATTAGTTATAATATTAGAATTTTCAGAGGTTGCCTCATATCCACTTGGGAAATAGGTCAAATTTTGCTTATAATTTCCAGTGGCATTAGCAAGAAATGGCCAAGGTCAAGTCAGTCTTGCAAAAAAAGCTAAACTAAACTTGGTTTGTATGACAAAATTGGTTCTGTCTGATCAGGGAACTTTCAAGATTGGTCTCCACTTGTTTTTGATTTTAACAATTTTAAAGCATACTGCTTTAGAAAAGGAATCACTGTTTGCCACGAAGACACTAATAGTGAAGCAGGCTTTAAATTGATTGTTTGATATTAATTATTTAAAAAACATGGACAAAGTGGAAGAATATAAAAGGACGGTTCTTGAACACCTCTGGAAACTCAGAGAAATAACTAAAAGTTAACAGGGTACTGGGATCTTGATTCTTGCCCCTGTGAGCCATGTGCCAGCAAAATATGTTTATCATTTCTACCTGAACTTTGGTGAGGCCTGGACTATTTTAATTTGCTTAACAATAGAAATGGTAATTGCTTCTTGATTTGTTGGGCACTAGATTCATATACATAATACCATTTAATTCTTATAACAACCTTGTTAATTAGATCTGATTACTATGTTTTACAGATGAAGAAACCAAAGTATAGAGAGGTTTTTTGCCAGGCCACTCAGATATTAAATGTATAAACTAATATTTTAAATCAAATCAAACTGTCCACTGAAAACAACTATACATAGTTTAAAAAAAATCTGTGCATTGGAGAGCTGAAAGCACAATGAAAAATCATGTGGCTAAGACCTAAGAATAAATAAACTCACAAAAGTGTGCCAAGCGTTTAGGGGTTCATTTCCTGTTAGGGGAACTCAGCTGAGGGGTAGCTGAATGGTTAACAATTTGTGTAAAAGTTTTGAAAGCTTCATGGATGTAGAGGGACAAAAGTTGTATTCCAGGACTCACCAAAAGGGTGAACTCCTGTAAGTTGGAGGTTTGAAATCTCAGAGAATTACAACTTTTGAGTAAAACTAAACCAGAAACATAGAAACCTTAGCAAAAAGCTAAGCATAGCTTGGAATCATCTCAATTTCCAAAACCAGAACATAATAATCACAGATTGCCAGCAACCTAGCTTTCTAATAAAACCAAACCTAAATCATTTTTGGAGAAAGAATAAAATATCACTCTAACCCTCAAATCATTCTAATTTTCTGCGTACAATACTGGAATGCAATAAAAAAAGTAGAAAAGACAAAAAAAGAAGTAGAAGAGAAAAAAACTACAAGATAAACATGGAATAAGAAATAGACACAAATGATTCAAATGATGGATTCGTCACTCTAACTTTAAATGACTAGTGTTTTATATGTTTAAACAGTTAAAAAACAAGATTGATAATTTCGGCAGGGAAATTTAATTAAAAATAAGAAGCAAATGGAAATTTTCTTATCCAAAAATAAAATAAATAAAATTAAGAACTCAGCTGTCTTTGATTAGGAACAGCTGAGGGAAGAATTAGTGATTTGGAAGATAGATCATTAGAAAATGTACAGAGGAGAGGCCAGCCCTGTGGTGTAGTGATTAAGTTTGGCACTCTCCATTTCAGTGGCCCAGATTTTCAGGTCTAGATCCTGGGCACAGACCTACACCACTCATCAGCTGTGCTGAGGTGGCTATCCACAAATAAACTGGAGGAAGATTGTCACAGGTCTTGACTCAGGGCTAACCTTCCTCAAGCAAAAACAAGAGGAGGCTTGGCAACAGGTGATAGCTCAGGTCAAATTTTCCTGAGCAAAGAATAATGTACAGAGGAGACATGAGAAGACAATAAAATGCAAAATAGAGAACAGACAGTAAAAAACATACAGTGAAAAAGATTAATATCTGTGAAACTGGAAAGCCAGAATGTGAAGATAAGAGATTGGAACAAAAGCAAAATGTGAAGAGTGAATTGCTGAGAATATTCTAAAACTAAGGATATATAGCTGCAGAATCAATAAGTATTACAAATTTCAAGAAATAGTTTTATTAAAATCTTCTTGATAAATCATAGCAAACCTGACAAAAAATAAACACAAGGAGAAAAACCATAAGTGCAATTGATATCAAAGCAATTTCATTGAATTTTTATGGATTCTAAATTATAAAAGTTTAATGTTGACTGTTTTCTGATAATTATTTAATTTATGTGATTAATAGACACAACTCAATGGGACACACTGGTTAATAATTCAGGAAATTGAAGTTTTGCTGATTTATACAGTAGGCTTTCTGTCTCACTTTCAATTTATGGTCCAGACTCTCAAGTGGATTCTTTGTGTGTGAGTGTGTGTGTGTGGTGAGAACATATAAGGTCTACTCTCTTAGCAACTTTTAAATATATAATACAGTATTGTTAACTATAGTCACCATTCAAGTAGGTTCTTAAGACTTTCTTTCAATCATAGTACACTTCCTGATTCCATTTATTCTCCCAATTTTCTAGATCACTATTTCACACTTACCTTTTGTCTCAAATCTTTAATACCTAATTCCCTACTCTCATTCCTCTAGGGAATAGAATAAGCCAAAAGATCTTAATCTCCCACTGCCTGATCTTTCCTTCTACCAGCATTAGAAGTCATATGATCCTGCCTTCACTCCTATTACTGTGGCTGAGCTAGCTGTCTTTGCCACCAGCATAGGCCAACTTCCCTGAATGTGCACTAGATCCCATCTACTTACCTACTTAAGAATATCATCTAGCCTTGTCTCTTCCATCAACAATACTTTCTCTATGGGCTCGTTCTAATCATCATACTAACCATGCTATTATTTCTCTTATTAAAACAAGACACAACAAAACCTCTTTTCACCTCACTACTCATTTCAGCTACCTGTCCATTTCTTCTTTCTCCATAAAGTGAAATAGTGTGAAATAATTACTTATACTCTGTGTGTTTAATTCTTTTCTTTATATTTTCTCTTGAACCCACACCAGCCTCCTTCACTACTCCATCAATACAATGCTTTTGTCAAGGTCCTAATATCTACCACATTGTCAAATCCAAGGGTTAATTAGTATTACCCATCTTACATGAATAGCATGAAAAAACAGTTGATCCCCCCCAAATTTTGTAATACTTATTTCACCTGGTCTTCTGTAACCTGTTTTCTCTCACTTTTTATCCTCCGTTTACTTTTGAATCTTAATTGGTGGTTCCTCTTTATCACCTTGACCTCTAAATGTTGGAGTGCTTTTTCTTAATTATTGATCCTTTCCTCTAACTACGGTTTCTCCCATGGTGATCTCATCTGATCTCATGGCTTTAAATATGGTATAGAGTAAATTGAACACTTTAATATTATATCTCCAGTCATGAATTCTTCCTGCACTATAAACAGTTAGGTCCAACTGCCTACTTGACATCTCCATTTGAATACCTGAAACTTATGTCCAAATAAAACTCCTATTATTCCCATACAAACTTGCTCCTTCTCCATTATTTTCAAATTTCGTTAATGGCAATTACACCTTTCCAGTTCTCAGGATGAAAATCTTTGATAATCCTTGACTTCTCTTTTTATTTCACATATCATATCTATCTGGTTGCCTCTACCTTCTAATTTTATCTATAATCCAACCACATCTCACCATGTCCTCTTCAACTCCTCTGGTACCACTTACCACTAGACATTCTCTTTGCTTGGAATGCTTGTTGGTCCTTTA
The DNA here is from genome assembly GCF_041296265.1 of Equus caballus. NCBI lineage: Eukaryota > Metazoa > Chordata > Mammalia > Perissodactyla > Equidae > Equus > Equus caballus. Next base: position 67,128,433 of record NC_091685.1, on the reverse strand, counting down.
TTCATCTAATTAACTTCTACTTCTCCTTATGATCTAGGTTTAAGCATCCTTTACTCAGGAAGCCCTAGCTATTCTTTCTGATTTCATAAAAATTCTACTAAAATATTTCTCAAATTTGTGTCCGTCATGAGTAGCACTTGTTACAATTGCAATTGTCATTTTTTATTAGGGTTAATCAATCAATGTCTGTCTCCTACTTTGTAAGATCTACTATTCAAGCAAAACTCATGAGGGTTCCATTTGTTGTAATAGCCCCATCAGTATTTCAGAGCATCCAGAGTAACTAACTGAATAAATATTTTTTAAATAAATTAACTAAATATAATGATGGAGATATGATTCTCCAAGTCTAGCAATAATCATACTTGGAGTATATGTTTAAGATTAGAGAGGGTCCAACCTTTGTCTCCTTCTATCTTTCTACCCAAGTTAGGAGTGATGCTAATGAATAGTTAGTGAAGATCATAGAATAAATATTTATCAATCGGAAAAAATTAAGATATAGAAATCTGAAAGAGAAACTTAAATCATCAAAGTTATATGTCTAAAATGGTCATTTAATGGTGGAACTGGAGAGTTTTAAATTGGAAGGTCATGGGTGCCTATTTAACTAGGCCTGATATTGCAGCGGTATCTACATTCAGTGCTTATATATATTAGTGCTTATTAGGAATGTCTGTGCTCAGTGCTTGCTAGTTGCCAGTAATAAATTACATATTGTTTGCATGGCTGTATGTGAAGGGTTATAAGCAGGGAATGGGGTGGGGAAGGAGGATTCCACTTAATAGCAAAAGTAGATGACAAAGGATTAGATGGTATAGTCATTTGAGGTTGCTTAAGTCTAATCTTTATAAATTTTTTGTCTATAAAATTTATTTTTATCATAAAATCACTCATTTTTACACTTTCAAACCACTGTGCTTAAAATTCATGGCAATTTTTATAATTTATATGAAAACTTCTATTATAACTTCTATGAAAACTATTTTCATGGGTAATAGTTTACTTTTTTATAGTTTTGGCATCACCTTATTCAACTGAAAGAACTAAAAGGTTCTAACACAGCTAATTAACTCACTGATTTGTAGCTTCTTAATGACTTATTTTAAAGAAAACTAATAGTGTTTCAGATACATTGAAAATTACTTAGAATATACTTAAAAGTTCCTATTATGTGTCGAGTGAACAAGATAATTATGGAAGTCATCATGATACAATGGTTCAGGCTCCATATGGAAAGCCAGTAGGCTATGTTTTAGTCCAGTTTTGTCATTAACAGTTTTGTCATTAACATAGATGTTTCGCTCTCGAAAACTTGGATTTTCTTTTTCCAGTATAAAAATGGAGAATCAAAGTGGCATGTATTTATCACAGATAAATTTAGTAAAACAAATGACAGAATCTACACATATGTTTTGAAAAATGCCAAGTTCTTATGCCAGTGTTTGAATTTTTCACTTTAAACTGTAATTCTTTTGGTAAGGGATATTTTTAATTGAAGCAAAGAGAAATTCACTCATGCTAATTTATGTAAAAGGGCCTGGATGGTTATAGTAGTATCTCATGGAACTCAAGTATGGAAAATATAGACAAACCTCAGAAAAGACTGAGCACCATAACAGAAAAACATCGGATTGACCCATCCTCCCAGTTCACAGATTCAACTCAAGGCTGAAGCCACCTTACTTAGCAAGGGAGGTTCAAAACCACATTGCAAACGTATAGCTTTAGGAGCCTTAATTGACATGCCTGTTCTTTGCTCTTCCTTAAATAACTTCTCATTCAGGGCATTCAGTCTTCAGAAGTCAACTAATGAATAAATATTTAAAGCAATTTTGGTTTTATATCGTCTTCTGTTCAACAATTTGTTTTCACTTTTTGTATTCTAGCGAGATTTTAAACAATTCCAAAGAAGTTTATTAATTTGTGTAGAACTCAGCGAAATTTTTTAGGAGGAGGAGCTGCTGAAGCAGTAGTCCAAAATTTCAGTCAGGAAAAGACTGAATGGACAGATACAACAGAAAATATCTTAGAACCTGTGATGTCATGGGAAGTACAAGAGACTAAAAGAATGTCAGTGAATCTCAAATAGAGACAGAGTGCCAACATGACAACAAATGAGGCTGGAGAGTGCAGTAGATACCAGATCACGCAGTGCCTTATACATCATATCACGGACTTTTGCCTTTTAGCCCCATTTGGAAACAATGCCAGGAGTCAAGGTGAAAGCTGAGGATAGGTTTAGTACTTTTAATAACAGTGAGATTGGAGAAGAGTAGAAGAATCTAAGAGATGTACAACTAGTAAAATCTACAAAATTTAGTGATCGTTTGTTACTGGATGTGAACGAGAGGAACATCTCAAGCGTGACTGTGATGATTTTAAAAATACTTACACAAACTTTTTGACCCTCCTCCCCTCCAAAAGTGGAGCCTAGCTTTCCTCCTCTTGAATGTCGGCTATACAAAATAATTTGATAATGGCTTGTGAATTCTGTAGTTAGGTCATAAAACGCATTGCTGCTTTCACTTAGCTCTTTTGGATCACTCACTCTTCCCTGTTCAAGTAGCTACATGGGAGAAACTGAGAGCTTCTACCAATAGAATTCACCACCTTGCCAGTCATTTAACTGAGCCACCTTGAAATAGATTGTCTACCCCAGTGAAACCTTCAGATGACAGCAACCATGGCTGACATCTTGACAGTAACCTCGTGAAAGATTCTGTACAAGAACATGTACTCAAGCTATTCCTGAGTTTCTGACCCACAGGAACTTTGAGGCTAATAAATACTTATTGTTCTTTTAAGCCACTAAATTTCAGGATAATGTGTTGTGCAGCAGTAGATAAGTAATATATTGACTCTTTGTTTTCCAGCTTGAGCAACTGTATGTATGGAAATACCATTCACTGATACAGGACAGAGTGAAAAGGGAGAACAGGTTTGAGAGTTACCATAATGTGTTCACTTTTAAACCTGTTGAATTAGAGAAGGTTTTAAAACAGCTAAGAGAAACTTATCTACCGTAATAGGTTATTTTTATTTAGAAACAAAAAATTGTAATGATATTTTACTGGATGCTTTCTTTGAAAATTTGTAAGAAGTATGTTGGCATCTAAAGGTGATCACACTTGCCATTCCTTCTGCCTGAAACAATCTTCTCTTGATAACCACTTTTATTGCTCCCTTATCACCTTCAAATCTTCAAGTGACACCTTCTCAAAAGGTCTAACTAAATCACTTAGCTAAAAATGTCTTCCTTTCTCACATTTTCTCTCTTCTCTTTCTGCTCTACTTTTCTCCATAAAATTTTTTATCTAAAATAAAATTTTAATATTTTCCTCTACTAGAAGACACTTCATAAAGGTAAGGATTTTTGCTTGTTTACTGCTGTATCCCCAGTACCTGGAATATTGATTGGCAAATAGGAGACATTACATAAATATTTTTGGAATAAATGCATAAAGGGTACTTGAAATATGTCACTAGAGGAATAAGTAATATATTTTTTTGAACCAAGAAGAGGTTGATATGGAATTCAACAAGCTTTCAATAACAAATAATTTATTATTATTATTATTTTCATAAAAGCAAGGTCTTCAAGAGAGTAGTTCACATAAGGATATGTTTCCCCAGTGATGCTATCTCACAAAGACAGTGACTCAACTCCTTCAAGTTTACTGTAGCTCCAGAGAGCAATAAAAAAACCTCTTTATTTGATTTAGAACATCACTATCTCTTTGGAAAGTAGAGCACATAGAGTCTTTGTCTGGATGCTACTTCATATATCCTCTCAGAGAAAAAATGTCTTCCTTGAAAAGATCTGGTGAAAGCTATAACAAAGACTTCTGAAGTTCATAATTCATGTTCTTATTTCATTTGATAACTCATTTTTTTAATCTGAGAAGTTCAATGTTGTTAATTAGGCATTTATAATAACTAGGTTTAAAGTTATAAACTTAAATCTGTAGCTTTGTATACATATATAATTACACTAATAACTGTATTCATATGCCTTCCAGCAAAACTATGTTTAATTCCCCAAAACAATAACAAAAACAAGTATTTAAAATCTAAGAATAAACCAAACAAAAAAATTCAAAATGCTTACGGAAGAGTAAAATGAGCAGATTGCCAAGATAAGACAAAGAAGAGTATTTGTTCTCCAATATTTTATTTCATAGATAACACAGATATTTGTGTGTATGTATATATATGTACATCCATACACATGTATTGTGAATCTATATACATTAATATACACACATTTACATAGATTAATATATTAATGTATATGGATATGCATATACATACAAAGCACATATTCCTGTACTCATTTGGTTATTTATATGCATAAAAAGCAGTTACATGAGACTCTGGATGCAGTAGAGGAAAATACCAATAAAGTCTCTCTGGCCAAGGAGTATACAATATGGTAGAAGAAACAGACAGTGAACAAGTAAACATAAGTAACCAAGATAACTAGAGATTGTTTCATGTTCTCAGAAGAAATTAGCCAGGGTGAGGAAACACAAAATAAATGAGAGAGGCCATATAGGTTGGATGGCAGTAAAGACATTCTGAGGAATTGAAATGTGAGCTGAGTGGAGCAGAGGGAAGAATATTCCAGGCAGAGGGAACAGCCACTTCAAACTAATCATGTTGCGACAATCAACAATCTTTTAGCAAATAATAACATGAACTTGATCTCTTATTTCATACCATGAATATAAACAAATTTCAGATGAATTACATTTCTAAATATGTGTGTATAAAATATTTTAAAATAGTTCAAGAGCAAGCATGGGTGTTTATTTTTGCTCCCTTGCAACATCTGTTAAACTAGTACCAAATGAAAAAAGAGGTATAAACTTTAACTAAAAGACAACAAGAAGGAGATATCAAATTGGAGATTTCTACAAGTTCTGGAAGATGAAAAGAGAGGAAATAATAGATAGGTGAAGGGGGTGAGAATTTTCAGAAATGTGTTTTCAAAGTAAATGAGCACACTGAATTCAAAGGAGTTTGAACTAATAGAGAGAAATGTCTAAATTTATTACTGTAAAATTGCCAAACATTACAAATTAAGAGAAGATCCAGAAAGGTTTTGAAAGGAAAAGGAAAACACAAAAGAATGAAACCAGGTGGGCTTTAGACTTTTAAGTGAGCATTTGTGCATGCCATAAGACGACAAGAAAAAACCTTTAAAATTCTGGGTAAAAATTATTTTTATTCTGTATTTTTAACCCAGTATTCCAGCTGTCAACTTACAGAAACAGAAACCAGTTTAAGAAGCAAAGCATTTATTTGTGATCAAAGAATTGCAATTTGAGGAGCACAGATTCAGGTAGAAACCCAATTTATGTCCCAATTACAAGAGAGGGGCTCAGAGTTTTTATGGGAAAAAGGGAGGAAGATGAAGTAAGTTGTCTTTAAAAAGAGTTCATTGGTGCGAGATGAGGTAAGGATAGGTTTGCACTTCATAGATTGGCTTGAGATTTGATCATTAGGCAAAAGGCTAGCCTTGTACTTTGTTGATTGGTTAGTGATTTGGTCATTGGCAAAGTCTAATTTCATCAGTCCTTACAAACAGGATATTCTTGTCTTTACTGACTTCTTGGAATGTTAGTGGTTTTTTCCAGTTTGGAAGACAAAGAAAACAAGATGTATAAGACTATTCCTCTGAAATGGTTGTTCAGTGTCTATCTTAACATGGCTTCACTCATGTCATCTTTCACACAGCCAATATACAAATCAATGAGAAGTAATTAAGCAGCCACAAATACAAGGAATTGAATCATGTACCTGAATAAATGGCCTCTTGGGAAAGTCATTGAAAATACGCTGCAGAAAAATCAGGAAGTAAATTAAGAAATAGAGTCCTAGAAGGAGCTGATACAACTTGGAAAGTAGACTGTGATTCCTCAGATGAGATCTATGCAGAAGGCCTCGAAAACAAACAATATAGTTTTGATCAAAAGAAGAGAGAAATCTAGGAAGGCCATTTTGCTGTGGGGCATTTGGAATATATTGCATGGAGAAAACTGAAGGATTAAGAGTGTGAGGGAAAAAATGAGTCTTTGAAGCATTTAATTTAAGTAAAGGCAAAAGAAGACAATTAGAAAATTGAGGAAAACAAAACGTAAAATAATAATGATATAAGGATATTATTTAGATATATGGAAATTATCTTCATAGTGAGAAAAACATACAGACATTTAAAAATGATTGCTCCTAGGAAAGAAAATTAAGTATAAGGAAGATGGGACTGAGAAGTGATGTGAACAGCATTAAAGCTTTCTGCACCACTTGATTTTTTTAATCCATATGCAAATTCTACTTTGAAAAAAAACTGAAGTAAAAAATTAGAAATATACAAGAATTTGTTCAAAACTTGCCACAGCAAGACAAAATGAAAAGCCTTAAAAGAAAACCTGCTTTATTTAATATCTATACTCAGTTTTTTTCTTCATTAAATATTTCTTGAAAATGTACGATACGCCAAGCATTGTTATGGGGGCTTTAGATTCAGCAACAAACAAAACAGAACACAATCCCTGATCTCAGTGGGCTCACATTCTAGTAGAATGGATTATACTAAAGAAGAAACATAAATTATTAAGTTATATATGATTTGAAAGAAAGGAAAATTTAGAGCAGAGCAAAGGACATTCAGAGTGATAGAATGTGTAGGACATGTTAAAAATTTAAATAGAGTAGATAGGGTAAGCTTCATTGAGAAGGTGATGCTTCATCAAGGCGTTGAAGGAGATCAGGGAGTTGGCCACCTGAGCATCTGAGGGAAGAGTATTCCAGGCAGAGAGAACAGCCAGCAGAAAGATTCTAAGTCAGGAGCATGCTTGATGTATTCACAGAACAAAATGGGACTGGAACAGAGTTAGCAGGGGGGTTAATAGTGAGAAATTAGATCAAAAGATTAAATGGAACACCCAAGTCATGTAGGGACATAAGAGCTTTTATAAGGAATTTGGCTTTTACTTTGAGTGAAATGGGAGATTTTAAGGCATTGAGTAGCTACACGTAACAGCTTCCCTTTTGTTTGTAAAGAATCACCACGACTGATCTGTCAAATAGAGACTGAGATGTGGCTGAGATGGTTGGCAGAGACCAGTTAGATTATTGTCGTAGTCCAGGTGACGGTGGCTCAGACCAAGGTGTCACGTTGGAGGTGATAAAAAGTGATTATACTTTAGACGTATTTTGAAGTATGAGACAGGATGATTTTCAGATTAGATTGTTAAAGAGAGATTAGAGTGAAAAAGAGATTAGAGTGAAAAAGAGAGTGGTCGAAGATGAGTCCACATCTTTTGGCCTAAGTAACTGGAAGGATAGACTTGATATTAACCAAAATGGGGGAAAGTGGGAGTGGCATAGTTTTAGGGCAAGAATCTGGATATTGGTTTCATATGTCTATTTGATATCCAAGATGCTGAGTATGCAGTTAGTTCTGTGAGTCTGGAGTCTGAGGAAGGACATCTTTTTGTTGTTTAAAGCACAAATTTGGAAAATGTTATAGATATATAGATGGTATTTAAAACCTTGAGACTAGAGCTGTTCACCAAGGGAGTTAAGTATAGATAGAAAAGAAAAGAGATGGAGGAGGAGGGAAGAAAACAGTAAAGCAGACTGAACTGGGAAGAACAGCCAGTGAAGTAGGAGGAAAACCAGTAAAGGGTGGTGTCCTGGAAGCCAGTTAGACTAAGTATATCAAGGAGGAGGGAGTTATCAATCACTGAATGCTGCTGATTGGTTGAATAAGATGAGAACTGAGAATTAGCCATTTTATTTTGCTGGGTAGATGTCAACAGCGACTTTGACAAGCACAGTTTTAGGGAATTGGTGGAGAGGAAAGCCTAATTTGAATTAGTTCAAGAGAGAAGTAGAGAGAAATTGTGGCAGTGAGTATGGCTCTAATGTACAGATCATTGAAATAATACATCAATGTTAAAAACTTACGCCTGACAAAGAGCACCACAACAAATTAAACAAGCAAATTAAATAGTAGATACATAACAAAGCATAAATAGCTGAATTATTTGAGGGACTCCAACAAGTCATTTAGAAAAAGTAATTCAACAGAAGAATGGGCAAAGGATATGAATAAGCAATTCATAGAAAAGAATAGATATACACTTCAGTATACAGTATAAAAGAGGATGCTCAAACTTAAAATGAATTGCGAACTATAAAATATTTCTCAAATATTATTGCCTCTCTTTTCCTTCTGGGAAGGGATGTTCTTTCTTTTCTCTGACTTATCCCTTAGCCTTATTCCAGACCATAATCACTACAGAGTCTTTTGAAACCTTCTTTTTCTAGTTCTGTTCACTCACTACACAAACACACACACACATACACACACACACACACACACACACACCCCAGGAGGCACAAAGTACTTTGCAGCCTCTAAACCTTTCTTCTTTCAATCCAAAAATGATCAGAGAATTTGATCTGTTTCTGGTGTACAGCATGTTCTTGGACAATAAACAATAAAAATATTGGGTTATCAACAAATTCAAAATTAGGAAGGTGAAATCTTGTAATAGTAGACTTTCACTTTAGTCAGAAAGGGTCAGGGCACTCTAGGAGTCATGATAGTAATCATTCAAAAATCCAGAATGTGCCCTAAGAATGTTTGCTTTAGGGAATTTTATCAATTCTTTTGCTTAAATCCCATGTCCTCCACATGCCCTTCTTTGCTTATGGGAGCAGGAAACCATCCCCCTCTACTGAATTCTCCTAGGCCATTTGGTTTTATCATTCTCTGGTTTCCACTGTTGATAATGTGATACTTACAAGCCATAAACTCCTCTTCTAGCAGGAAACTTCAGGGCTGAGGGCAGCGACTGTCACATAACCCATCTCATTGGCATTATCAACAAATAGCACAACTAAACTACATTGCTAAAATTTCTAGAGTCTCTCTAGAGTGCATCATCAGAAGTTCAGTTCAAAAGCGTTTGGCTCCTTATATTCCAAATAACCTCAACCTGTTTAATTTACCAAAAAATCACTGAGTGTGGTTTCAGAAGCATTTTTCTAGTGATAATTTCAAAGTGATTACATCAAACCGATGAGGGAAATGTTGATCAAGAATTGTGTTTCTCTTCTAAATCTTACTTGGAAAAATTCTTCTTAGACCTTTAAAATATGCAGAAACTTTGTTTAAAAAACTATAATTTTCATTTTAATCTAATATATGTGCATGGTATCAAAAAATCATAAAAATACAGTAAAAATAAGAAATAACACCTTAATCTCACCACCCTGAAATGAGTGATAGAGAAATCATCCTTTTACTTGAGATTTTAGATGTTATACATCTGAGTTATAGATGTTTACAAAAGAAACAATACAGAAGTAGTACTGCTTTATTTTGAACTCTCTACTTTCTATTTTAAACCAATTGTGCTTGCATCAATGCCTACTAATGAAATGAATTTTTACAAATCCCCAAATCAATAAGATTCAGGACATAAAAGCATGATATTTTAAAGAGCCAATCTCCGGAGTCTCTGAACCTGAAAAGAGATGTACACAGAATACTAAAGTGGAGTCACTCTAAGTTTCCTTTCCTAAATAATATTGAGAGGGCAGAACACTGACTTAGTCAGATTATGGTGTATATTCCCATTTCTGTGACTACAAATGTCTATGTTAATGTCACCTTTCAATAGAAGGTGTTCTGACTTAAGCATATTCAAGACAGATTGCGCATTTTCCTTCCTGTGGTGCATTCCTTATCATTACATTCCTTTAAAGAGAGAGAAATGGCACAGAATGAAAGATGGAATCAAACAATAAAGCAAAAGAGAGTTTATAATTGGAAGTGGTAAGGAAAGGTAAATATAGCAATGAATATGGTGTTATTCAATTTCCCTCTAGTGAAAATGAGACTATACATCAAGGTTTTTATTGGACTATATCCTTTTTAAAAAACAAGAGAGAGAAGAGGTCAGCAAGATACAATTACTGATGTTAACATTATACTTACAGTGAATATTCAGCTGAGATTACTCTCTGATACTCTCTGATTCTTCTTCCTCTGCCCCACCTGCATTTCCTTCTTCCTTTACACCTTCTTTCTTTGTATATGCCTAAACTATCTTGGGCAAAATGTTTACAGTTTCCAAGGAAACAAAAGGATTTTAAAACTCTGTAGATCATAGAAGCTATTTCCTGTGGCAGTAAGAGTATACGTTTTCTTTTAATCAAGCATAACAAAATCTCGAGAGACAATGCTGTATAGGAAAAGGCTAGTTATTTTCAAGATGTAAAAGAAAAGGGTTCAGAGGTAGGAGTGTAAAATGCAGGCCGACATTGCCAAACTTGGTGTTCCTGTGTAGGATTATAAGAGCAAAGTGTAAAATTTTGAAGGTGGCTCCCGTTCTTATATTTTTCGATAAAAATATTAATAAAAATATCTTACAGTGATTCTAAGTGAATGAGTCATATTTCACCTTTTAAAGAATGACGTGATCATTTCCCTTTCTACTTTAGAATAGTGTAAATTACAGTGATCGTTTGGAAAGATTAGTAGTTAATTTGAATTAGGTGATGTGGGTCCTACCTCTGGCTTTGACACCTAAATTATTTTGGTCTGAATAAAGATCATGTCTCTAAGTTTCATTCTCCTCCTCCACAGACTGATGAGGGTATCTGCTGCAGTGAGGCTGGACTGAATCCTCTCAGAGAACTATGAGCACAGCACTAGACATAATGAAGACTTGGTTCTATTCTGTGTTTTGTAACTGTTGAATCAGCCTAAACTCATCTGTTTCATTGTTTATCTCTCTCTCAGCTGATGACCTTGCCTCCTGCTTCAAAGAGATAATTGAGCATTCAACTGATGAATTGTGAAATCACACCCCCACATCTAATGCTTGCATATTCTGCATCCATTCTAACCTTCCATCTAGTCCCAGAGAAAGGCTTAACACTCTTCTGGTTCAAAGGCTACCCTTCAACTATTGCCCTTAAAACTTCTTTTTCATCTTCTCGGTGTCTTGTCGCTTCTCTTCTATACCCCTCTTGCCTCTTCCTAAGTATTTCCTAATCCACTGACTTCTTTCCTCCAGGCTATAAACAAGCTTACATCTTCTTTCATTTTAAAAACAAAACTAAACAAATGAATCAAGAGCTGCCTATCTCAATTGTGTCCACTGTTTCTCATAGCCTCTTGAAAAAAAGGAATCTATATTTACCTTTTTCTTTAACTCACCATTTAATGTTATGCCAGCATATTTGTACATGTATTTTGGACCAAAAATGCACTTGAAAAGGCTACTAATAATATTCCATATTTCTTTTTGTTTTTATAGCATTTGATATTATTGATCATTCTTTCATGTTCAAAACTCTTCTGTTAGGTTCTGTGACATACTCTTGAGTTAGTTCTCCTTTTTATACCTCCTATTTTTTCTTGCCAGCGTCTCTCTTTCTGCCCATCCTTTAGAAGCTGATGTTCTTAAACCAGTGCTTTTCAAACCTGAATCTGCTTATGAATCATCTATGGGGCTTGATAAAATGCAGATTCGGATTCAGTAAGGCTGCGGTGGAATTCAGAGTCTGCACTTCTAACAACCTTCCAGATGATGGTTAGTCTGCTGGCCAAAGGACCACATTTTGAGTAGCAATGAACCTAGGCAGGAAAGACTTTCCCATCTCTGCATGCCCCAATGGATGACAAGGGTGCTGTGTTAGCCATAGTTCAGCTTCAGTGTATGAGATGGGGCCTAGGGTAGGCTGAGCCAGGCTTGGTGACTGAGCCACAAGGCTTGTTTGTTTAGCCCAATGGGATGAAACACCCAGTTGTGCTCAAGTATAAAAAATATCAGAAATCCCTGCCCCCAAATTCTAGTCATCCAATTTCCTCTATTCCTAGGTCTTGTACTCCCCGCTCTATGCTAAAGTTTTCCATTAACTGGATATCTCATAGGCATTCACTATACATATCTGGGACTTAATCTTAAGACACTTTTCTACATGGGTGTTCCTCTTCTTTTACGTTCTATTCCTGTCATGGCACTATTGTTCATCAGTTACCAAAGGTATAAATATGAGTGTTGTCCTAGACCATTCTCTCTTTTTCCTCATGTCCAATTAGCTGACATGTCTTTATTTTGTTATTTCTCACATCTGCTCCTTTCTCTCTATTTTTGGGATGTCCTGTTGCATTGACTACGTACTACTCTCCTTGATACCAGTTATGTCCCTCCCTACCATCAACATAATTTCTTCTAAGTTCTCCACGTTGCTTCTTTAGTGATCTTTCTGAAACACAATCTGATCATGCTCCTTTCCTACTTAGAATAGTTCCCTTTTGCTTCAGTTAGAGACTGAGTTATAGGGAAGAAGTTAAGCATGCCACTTCCATTTACAGCTTAGTGGTCAGAACTTGGCCACATGGACCCACAAAGCTGCCAGAGACTCTGGGAAATCTTTAACTTCTTGGAACTGCCTTTCAAAAGAAGCCTCTTCCTCTTTTTTGATGGCTGAAAAGCAGCTATGATGACTGGAATCAGAGCATCTGTCTTGGATCTCAGGGAAGAAATTCCACATTAAGGGTGGCAAAACAAGATAGAAGGATTGATAAACTCCCATTCCAGACTCAGTCTGCTCACTTCTGGTTTGTTTTATTTTTTTTGAAAGGACAATAAATCTTTCTTAAACCAATATTATTGTGTACTTCCTGTCACTCACGAGTGAACCTAATCTGAACTAACAAAGCAATAAAGGGCTGGTCTGTCCATCCCATGTTTACTTTCCATCCAGTCAGCACCTCTCATATCTACCACTATAACGGATTTTAGAAAAAAAATAGATTTTTGGAATAAAGGCTACCGATATTAAATGAAGTGAGAAATTATAACTGTAATGCTAAGTACATATTTTCTGTTAAAGGGAGATTATTATATTTCTGTCTACGTTACTTTAAAAAATTGTATTCTGTAGATGGATATAGCTCCACACGTTACATTTTTAAACTAGCATATGAAATACAATTACTCAGTCTATACAGATGTCACTCAGCCCATCAAGGACAGAACTGAGACTTGACCCTGAGTTTTCTATCTCCAAATTCCTTCTTGTTCTCACGTGTGCACACAAATGCATGCACAGAGAAGATAGAATGCAGGAAAAGTTAGTTTACAAAACATCTAACATAAACTAGCTATTTCCATGAGAGGTATAAATCTCATCTTCTTTTTCCTACTATATTTTTGAGCTTGAATTTTCATTTGCCCTATGAATTTAAATTTTTTTCAGATGAATTAAACTTTTCCAATGTAATCTTTGCTATAAGTTGACAAACATGATAACCATACATGTATACACAGAGAATGTTATACGCTTTGGCCTTTTGAAGTAGAGCAAAATTTTAAGTTTGCATGTTATTACTCAGGGTGAAACATTTAGGCTGCACATAAAACCTAATTCTCTACTATAGTCTCAGAAGGCACCAACTGAGGCCTACAGTCAGTATCTTTGGTGATTCTTACCCTATTTAAGATTTGCATTTAAGATTTAAGATTTAAGAAAGAGATACTCTAATTTTCAGGGATTTAAAGAAAAAAAGAATTTAATAACCTTTTACAGTGTTTTAAGGTTGTCACTAAGGAACGATATAAAGCAGAAGGAATATTTCTAGTAGTTTTATCCATATAATCCTCTGCTACCTCTATTCTTCCCAATAAATAAAACAAGAGACAAGTTACGGACACAAGAATTTCATTTATTCTTACTAGGCAGTGGGATATACTATACAAACTTGGGTCCCTTAGTGTCTTAACAGATCACAGGTAAGTCTTTTCTTAAAAAGGAATGATTTAAGAACTGGTGGAAAATATCATTTAATGCATATTAGAGTATTTTGTTACTTTTTAATAAAGTAATTTATAGAGATAGATTGTTTTTAAGTTTTTAGGGTCAAGATTTTATTACATATGTTGTTCTTTCTCTTGTCAGGAATGTAATTGTTTATAAAACTATGAAAAGTCATACATTTCTTCTTTTCTTGGTTTTTGTTTTATTTAATTTACTAATAATTAAGCTTCAGACTTCTAACACACAGAACAAACACACTTAAATGATACAAATTAAAAATATATGTATGTTGACATCAACAGAACACCTGAATATAAAGTAGCTTATCCTAATATTTTCTTCCCTCATAATCAAGTGATGACAATGAAAAATTTTGTTTAGAAATAGATAGATCTATTCTTTGAAGAAACATTTGCTGATGTTTTCTAACACCCTATAAAAGTCATATAAATTTTCCCTGGGAAGTTAGTCCTAAAATAATGTAAAGCATGAATTTATTACAAAATAAAACTTAGAGATCCCATGGTAGAAATGTTACTATAAATTTTGCCATATCCTCCATTTCACATGGCAACTGGCTTGTTACCTCTGCTAACAATGCTTTCTTGCCTGAAATGCTCTTCCTTCTTTTCTGCCCAAATTTCATCAACTGCTTAAGGATCGTTTAAATTCCCTTTTTCTTTATAAAGAATTTATACTCCTTTCCATTCCATAAAAGACATTTTCTTTTCTCAATATTTATAATTGTTACTATTTTTGATAGTTATTCATGACTACATTTTCAACAATTGCCAGCAAAAAAAAAATCATTATTCAACTAACCTTTATACAGTCTCTGGGGCCTAATACATTAAATGTTTGTGACTAAAAAGATTAAAAGACAAAAACAAATATTCTGTGGTTCTCAAGTTATCTAGAGAATTGGAAACTCATCAGTGATTCTGATCTCAGAACTGAGATAGGTGCAATAATAGAAACTCAAATATTACGCCTTGAGAATGTGCATTCTTTATTTGATTATTATGAAGATTGTCATTTAATTTTCTCCTCTCTGTGCAGAGATCTTATAAATAGCAGATAATTAAAAATTTTGTATCAATTTAAAGATATATTTTATACATGATATATATATATGTTTAATAGTTATTTACGCAGCCATTGTTATTTGAAGTGTTATTTTCATTTTCCAATCTTTAAAACAGAAGAAGCTGTCACCACATGAAAGCTCAGTGCTGCTGCACGTTGTAGAGGTGGGGATAGATCACAGAGGAACAAATGAAGGGGGGTAGTGAGGAAATGGAAAAATGTTAGGAAGTTTTTCTAGACATTTTTCTTTGAAAGAAAAGAGAGATAAAAGGCAAGTGGGTAAATATATTACCACAGATAAATAAAATTAGGAATAAAGAAAAATTGAAGCACCAAATCTCTCACCAAATTTCCTCCGGAATGCTAGAAGCAGAGAAAGACAGCACAGCATTTTTAATTATGCCTAGAGAGAGTTACTTATTTGAAATTGTCAACCTACTTTTGGAAAAAAAAACTGTTTCATTCCAGAAATTAGTGAGCTCTTTCAACATGCTAGACACTCTTTTAAGCCCTAGAGATAGAACTGGAAATAAGTTACTGTCCTGACCCTCAAGGACTTCACAGGATGAGCTAGGGGCAGTAATCTGGCAATTACCACACCCCTGGCACATGTGCATTGGTAAAGGCACTGGGTTCCTGGAAGCACAGAGGAGGTATCCTCACCTAGACTTCAGAAAGATTCAAAAAGGTAAAGTGAGCTGAGTAGAAATCAGCCAGACAGATGGAATTCACATTTTTCTCCAAGTCATTTGATGGAGGGCATTTGAATGGTCATTTCCTTGAGGTTCAAATCACTTATCTTCTCTAGCTTCAGTACTAAATGGCTCATCTGAACCAACACAACAAGGCAAACACTGTTTTCTGACGATTTGCTCACACCCTACTGACCGTTAGTCATCACTCCTACTTTCTTTTCTGTTAGTAGCATTTTATTTGTTACTACAATTTTCTGCCAGTCAGTTTTTATTTTTAGTAGTAACATTACTCTCAGCTTTTTATACATATCCCTTAACCCCTCAGTTGGACAATATCCAGAGCTAACATCAGTCCTTACTCTGGAGATCCTGTTTTATGACGACTATAAATTTAACGTTAAAAAGGAATATAAACTTTTCAGTTTATCTAACATCAAAAACAAAAGAAAGTCAACAGAGTCTAAATCATAGAAAAATAAACTATAAATGATAATATTTCCAAGATTCTTTTTAAAAGATAGTTGTGTGAAATTATGAAAGTCATCTAACAATGATGTTAGTAGGGGAAGTAGTTATTTGAAATTTATTGATGGAAAGCCTAGCGACTTCTGGGAACCATATGTATTTATGGAAAAAGATATTGCTAAATTTCTCTAATGTTTTTAGGATTAACTTATCTTAAAGTGTGTCAATAGATAAATGATAACAAGTATTTGTTTATTTGACAAAGCTGCAAGTCCTTAATAAAATCCCAAACAAGTAAATACTTGCTTTATTGCTTTATTCCTAGGTCATGACCCAAAATGGTAAAACTATACAACTCTGGTTTAGGCAGCATCATGAAAAAAGTAGCAACCATTACACCATGCATTCTCAACAAAGGTGACATCCACCCCAAGGGGAGTGGGCAACAGTTTTATCTTAGGGGTGAAAAATCTTATTCTTTTTATGTATAAAGCACGGATATACGTATCATACATGGGCAAACATACATTATACTGTTTTATTACAATCTCATGAGGTCAATTAGAAAACAAGTCTAAAAATATCTTTAAAAGTCTCCTGAGGAGGCAATAATGGGGAAAAAATGTTGAGAAATAATGCATTACATATACAAATTTCAGTTTCCCATGGTGCTAAGGAGAAGCAAACCCATCACTTTTCTACTAGATGCTGCCAATTTATATCTGTTTTACAATCTCTTCTCAGAGTAGGTAATATCTTCTGAAGAGAATTGTTTGATCCTTTGTCTTTTATGAGCTCTCGAACAGAAGACCTCCTTTTCACTCCAAGTAATAGCACGAATTTAAATAAAATCAAATCTAAATGCATAGATAGATAGACAGATGTGACAGACTGGCTGATGCCATTGCAGTGCTCATCTATCTACTCCACGTATGATGCTGAATTAAATATTATGGAAGTAAAACAAAGATCAGAAACAACCCTATCCTCATGGGACTTACAGTTGAAAGAAGGAGAGAGGAAACGTATGAAAATCTAAAATACACATTTGCAAGTGATGTCACATATTCTCTCTTCTGTAACAGTATACTGTTAAAAGTTCAGCTTCTGTTTTGCCAGTATTTTGCTCACTTCCTGGAATGTAGTCATCGCTCCATAAATTTTTATAAAGTTATAGACAGATTTGGGTAGAATGCAACAGGCACCCTGAAACTGGAGCATCTGAGCTTCATGCATGGAACAACTGCACAGAAAATGTTATCAATTCAAGCCATGCCTCAAATATGACCACACTTTCCACAAGCAGGAGCGTCATTTTAAGTGGAGAGCAAAGCATGAAAAGTAAGCAACAAATACAGAGACAAATATTTTGGGGGCACACATAGGACAAAGGAGATCACTTTAGCCCAGAGAAAATAGAGTGACATTTTACTTTTTATTGATTAAAATCACTTGATAAATTTTTTTTTTGAGGTAAAGAGGTCCCTTATTGCTGGAAATTTTCAACTTTATGGGATGACCACCTGTTAGAGATATTTTTGAGAGATTCTCAAATTTAGGTAAATTGTTGGATGGACCAATTACCTCTAATGTAAGCCCCCAATCATTCTATGTCAGCAATGGTTGTATAATAGTATCAGAAGCATGTCAGAGTCTAGCTGTAATTCCTAATTGGTTGTGGCAAATGTTTGTATGCACTCATAGAGAATTCTTCATCATTTGCATTGAAAGTTATTCCATTCAATAAAATCTTTCCAGAAGATGTTAATAATCTTCAGATTTTATGCTATTCCTAATTATACCACAGAGGTTACTGTTCTGTGTATTAAATTGTTTGAGAAGTGCTGATAATATTTACTCCTAAAAAGCATCTCTAGAACAGATTCTGAAAGAATTTCAGAAATATCGTATAACAGAGCTGTTTCTTTTTTATTATCATTTCCTCTTCTGACAACATCTGAGGATTTCAAACTCTGTCTCCTTATAATGTGTGTAGTTGCCATGCAGTTGTTAGAATATGTTGGTTTTCTGTGGCTGCTAGATACACACTTTCTGTTTGTTGCTAAACAGTTGGTCCCGTCTTGGTGTTCCTGCCTTCACTCCAGAACCAGTTCTCAGAAGGTGACTCACTTGGTTGTCTTCCTGGCCAACTCTGCCAAGCAAGACAAAGCTAGAGCTATACTATTCTCCTAGTGGAGAAAGACAAACAATCCATGTTTCCACATAGATATTTACCTAAGCATGAATTTATTTTCATTAAGTACTGTTAACCCAAGTATGATTATAATCATATGGAGAAGCATAAGAGACAGGTCTGGTGGGAGAGCCACTATATATGCTTTAGGAAGTAAGGAAAAGTAAAAGATGTACCTTCTCTAAAATAATTCCCTAAAAAAATCGCCTGAGAAAACTTAAGTGGCTAAAATATATTGTCTCTGATTGTGGACTAGTTTATGAGATTAATTGAAATTAAAGCATTGGAAGGATCTATAGAAAAGTCATAGAAAGATATATATTATTCATAAGAATAGGTCCTTGTGATCAACAGTGTAAAACTGTGATAAATCTGTGACTTTGTCACTTGGTTATAAACAGTCTCAACTCCACAGTTTAGCTTAGGGCTCTCTGCACACTTCTCCACGCCCTATTCTAAAATATTTTTCCCTCGTTGCATAAAAATATTTTCTCTATTCTTTCTTCTTTGCAGACAGTATGATCACTTTCATAACACTTTGACTGGAAAATCTACGGTTCAGGCATTGTATCTGCATTCCCAGTTGAAAGCAGGACACCAAGATCTACTGCTATCGTCTCAAACTCAAAACCCCCCAAACAAAGTTCAGTGCCCTCTTTTCTTCCAACAATCTAAATCCTCTACCTGATTTCCTTCCTTTAACGAGATCATATTTTGACGAAAAGTTCAACATGGTCGCCAAATTCTAAAACAAGCAGATTATCTTTTTCTTCTTATAGTTTTCTTATTATTGTTTGTTTACATAGTTCTTACTATCCCTAATTATATTAGTGATCTATGATTAATTTTAATTTTGAGGTAAACTCTACTTCTGAAAGAGAGGGATCTATAGAGGTATTTTGAGCCAAGTTACAAGACCATTCCTGTAAATGACAACTCTCCAGTAATAATTAAATTATTTACTTCTAAATTTTATTAGTGTTCCATTGTGAAAGGAAGCTGTCACTCCTTCATATTTCTGCAGGTTGATTATTGTAGCTGGTCAATAGTTGTTGGTAGTAGAATATGATTTAAAACAGCAAGTTGGAATTCCTTCAACTGAATTTGACCATCACCATTCCTTACATATACTCTATGCCTATACCATTCTTTTTGCATAGACTATTTTCTTTATATCTCATTTCTTCTCAACAAGCATCTTACAAGATCCAGCAAAAGACCAAGCCTTCTGGATTGCTTCCCTATCCCACATTCCCTACAACATTACTGTTTGTGTTTTCCTTTTGTCACTTGGCCCTCTGTATTTTCTCCCCTGCTGGATTTTAAGTTCCATAATGGGAAAGGTGGTAGTTTCCCAATCATCCATAGCCAAATTGTACCTAGCACAAAAGGCTGTGCATAGAATTTGGTGAAGAAATCTTCTTGAATTGCTCAACATTGTACATTAAACATATATTTGTTGATTGACTCACTTCAGTGCATAGTTGTGTGGTTAAGGGAGAGAATAATACAGAAGAGGAAATATTTTGTAAGTTGTTTTCTGAATCTCCAGGGCAAACTGCTTGAGGCATTGACTAGAAAACTGGGCCATAATTCTTCTATACTTGGGAAAATGTATGATTATTAATAGATACAAAGGGAAGAAGCACATATTATGTGTAGCATAATTTTTAAAAAGCTATATAGAATCCTGCTACTGTAGCTGCATATAAGCAACCATCTTAATAGTAAGTTTATTCCTTTAAGTATTTTTCTCTTCAATATCTTACATAAGAAAACGGAGCCAACATTAAAAAGGATTTTCCTCATCCTCCAAAACATACCAAAGGCAAAATCCAGAAATTCTATGCCAAAATGTTTTACTTAGGCTTTGAAGTAAACCAAGAAAACATTTTATTTGTGATTACCATGTAGTCTCAAATTCACACATTCAATTTTTGACACAGTGTACCATAATTTGCTCAAGTAGCAAGTCTGTGTTGGTATCAAACTGTAAAGCTGAAAAGTAAAATTGTATGTTATGAAAATAATCGATTTAAACAAAATATTTTGTTCCCCTGCTTTTGGAATTTGTTCTGCAAGCTCTTCATAATCCTCACCTGTCTTCATTTCAAAAAAAGCTGAACACTGCTGTTTTGCTCTTTATTTTATTAATATGAGAACTAGAAACCAAAAGCCATGGAAGAATTGTTTCAAAAAACAGCAACATCTGAGCAAAGTGTGAAACTTTCAAAAACTTAGAAATTCATATTTCTTATGTCTGTTTATGAAATTTTCTCACTTGTGTTTAATAATTCCTCTTTACATTTCTTGTACCTGACATATTCTAATAATGAAATCTTCCAATTGTGTTATAGTAGTAAATATTTTTGTTCTGCTGTTTTTGCCTTAATAAAACTCACTTACTAAAAAGTAGAAATTATGCCAAGATAAGAGAAATAAAATATCATCTGCAGGCTTACAATAATAGTCTAAGAAAATGCTAGAAATTGCATAATGATATTACACTGATCAAATTTTGTGCTAGTAGAAGCAACAAGAACTCTCATAAATTGCTACAAAGAGTGTAAATAGGTCCTACTACTTTGGAAAACTTGCAGTATCTACTAAGACTAAACATACTCATACACACTCTGTGATTCAGCAATTCCTCTCCTAGAGAAAATCTTGGACCCAATCCACACAGTCTCCAAATGCGTGTATCTACATGCATTCATGTGTATTTGCAAAAAGACATGTTCAAGGATGTTCATAGCAGCATCGCCAAAACATAAAAAATACCCAAATATTCCTCAACAGGACAATGGATAAATTGTGATGTCTTCATATAATGGAATATCGTACAGCAATGAGAATTAAAAAGCTATTGTTGCAGGCAACGATATGGATAAATCACATAAATATAATGTTCATAAAAATAAAGTACGCTCAAATGAGTACTTAAAGTTCAGAAGTAAGAAAAACATATTTATTGTTCTATAAGTCAAGATAGTGATTATCTTTGGGCAAAGTAGTGCCTGGAAAGTGAAATGGTGGTGGGAGGGGGTGGGGTGAGTGCTTCCATGATATTGACAATTCTTTTTTTTCAAGTAATTTTATTGCTATCATAATGGTTTATAACATTGTATAGTTTTGGGTGTACATTATTCTTTATCAATTTCTGAAAACGCTTCATCTTGTTCATCCCCAGTAGTCTAATTTTTGTGCATCACCATACATATGTGCCCCTTTATCCTTTTTGCCCAGCCCCCAAACCCCTTCCCTTCTGGTAACCACTAATCTGCCCTCTTTATCCATGACAATTCTACTTTTTGATCCATGGGCTTTTTACATGGGTGTGTTACCTTTGCAAAACTTTATATGGAATCTTATTTGTGCACTTTTCTCTGCATGTTGTATCTCAATAAAAAATTTTTAAATCTTTACAGTCTATGAAAAAAAGCTTATACTAGCAAATTAATTATAAATGTCTATGGTTTCTGACTGCTGTTCCTGACTCCAAATTGCCTTAGAAATAATATTTTTAAATTAGAAAGATATATTTATCAATTAACACTAAATACTTTTTTATCTTTATTTCTTACTTTACGTATTTCCTTTTTGCTCAATACATCACAAATAGACTTAGTAAGTAAAGAATAGTTTTCATAAAGATATTTATTTTACCAAATATTTCCAGTAGAGGGAGCTTCACTTTCTTTACTGTAGAAAATTGTCTTTCAAGGGCCATCATCGAAAATAAAAATATTTAATTTCTTTACATACGATTAAGTTCTTCATCAAGTGATGAGTTACTCTCATCTAAGACTAGCCTAAGATAGAGAAAAGTCTTACTCGATTTATGAAAGAAGAAAGCTAAACTTGACAGTGAAGGAGATATGTATCGCACAAACTTCTATATTGGGTATGTGTTGTTTAAGGGATTAAATTTTTGGATTATTCATAAAATGCATTTTTAACTAAAGTTATTTAATATTAATGAAGGTAAATTCTTATAATTATGATCATCAATTTGAAATAAAATTTTTGTGAATTTCAATAAAATTACATAAAAATCAGAGGATTGAGTGGTGAAGATTACATAATCTATCTAAGATTATATTATATATCTAAGATTATAGCAAATATCATGGTAAATTGTCATTACACAAACTTGACTTCATTGACCAAAATGTCTCAGCTACTGATATTAAACTTCCTAAAACTAAGTGTCTGTCAACGAAGCTATTTTGATATCTTTTAAAAATAAATATGTATGTTATCATCTAAGATACTAAGAAATAATTACAGTAAAGTGGTCAAATTCTCTTATAACATGAATTTTTTTCTCCTTTTAATGAAATTTTCGCAACTATAAAAGCTCTTAACTCTTTCTTTTGATCACTACATGTAAAATTTGTGACAATTACAAAGTTATAAAAATTTACTGTCATATTAAAATACTTTTCACTGAAAATATTCTGGTTTATAATAGTTCAATCCCTTCAGAAAAAAATCAATAATTTCAGAAATGTAATAATCTTCACAACTAGTTCCTGTTAATACAGGCATATCAAAATAATATAACTTTCTGTAAGTGAGTTTTTATGAGATATGCTATGTTTAGCACGTCTAAAGATGAAAAACTGACCTAGCAACCCAGAAAAGAATGTTTGTATACTTCAAATAGAAGTCAACATTCTTATAACTTACTCTACTTATTTGATTTCAATCCTCTTGAAAAGCTTGTGAGCCATAAAAATGGAAACTTTAAGGTAATTATAATAGTGACATAAAATTTACTTTGTGGCTCAAAAATCTATATGAGCAGAATTTTGCTTATACTTTGTTTGGTTAAGAATAGGGGTTAAATTTTCTGATCTTTTGCCTAGTCTGTCTTCTCTTCTTTAAATTAATCAAAAAGAAAAAAACAAGTCTACCAAATATGACTCAACATGATAAAGAAATGACATGTCATAGAACAATTTTATTCTTCAATAGGTTTCATATAATTTTACTTTCTCCAAAAGGATTATTCTTGACATAGAATGTATCTAATGATTTATTTATTATTTTCCCTCCATGTATTACCTGAACTAAGTACTTCCAAGGCCTTTATTTTCATATTTATTTAACTTAAATTCTGGATATGTAAACAATGTTCAGAATTTCTCTGATCAGTACATGCGTATGTTCTAGAGTTTTTGCCTTTTAAAAAGTTAATAATGCTCCATTTCTAATTACTAAATGCTTTGTAACTTTCAAAAAGAGAATAACACCCAGAATTTATAATTCACTTAGAAAAATAAAACTCTAAAAGCAACTTGAGAAAGGAAATCTAGGCTTTGGAAATAATTTTTCTCGGGTAATTCTCAGCTGCAAATAATATGAAATGCCAGCTACTAAAATGCACTAATTAGTGAAAATAGAGCAAAGTTACGTGTTTTCAGAGGTCTCAAAAAAATACCCTGATAGATGGGTTTAGACAGAAAACAATACGATTTAAGGGATACTTTCAACAAATCAATTTCTAATTGCATTCTTGGCTTCATCAATAACCAGTGGTTGCAAGCTAGTACACAGGCTTTAATGAGTTCTCTGTTAAACACAAGTGGACTCACCTGAGTAGCAGTGCTGCTTCCCAGAAGTAAAATCCCGAAACTAATGTTCGAAAATGTCTCACGTGGGCCATGATACGACGAGATATTCACGATCCTGAAATTAGTCTTATCCAAGGCATGGGGAAGGAGAAAGCCAGGAATGAAAATGTGCAATCTACTCCGTGTGGTGATGGAGACAGACGCCTGGAAAGCTTCAGCACCTTAGACAGCTCCCTGCAGTCCGTGACGATCCTCTCTTTCAAACACGTGAAATTCCCGTTTGACCCCTTCTCTGAGCATTGAGCAGACCGGAGATTCACAGGGTTACAAGTGTGAAGATGATTTATACAGTGAAAGCGGAATAAGGAGTGAGATGAAATGTCCGAAGTGCCTAGGTTCTGGGCAACAGTTCACTGGAGCCCTAGCCGCAAAAGAAGAATGCTTGTCTTTTCTTGACTCCGACTCACGACTGGAGAAAGGACAGAAGTCACAGCTGGAACAACGATGCTTCTTCACCTGCTCCAAGCGCCACCCGTCCGGATCCCGCTCTCCACCTTTGGGTAAAATCTGAGATAGCCAGCGCGGCAAAGGGAAGAGGGGGCGGGGTCAACGATGCTGTCTTGCCCGCCAATCACGACTGTACAGAGGGACAGAGTGACAGACCATTCATGACGGTAGGCGGTGCTTAGCGCTTCACCCTTAAAAAAAAAAAAAAAAAAAAGCAGTGAGCGACTGATGCAGAGCCTAAACCGCGACTGGAGGGAGTTGCAGAAAGGAAGCTTCAGGGCTAAGAGCTAAGAAGAGTCAGAGGCTTTTGTGGACTAGGTAGCACAGTTGCGCTGGATGAACCCTCCTTTGTTCCCTCCCAGGAAAATGCACAATTTAGTTAAAGAAAGGTCTTTAGGATATGACTCCGTCTCTTTGACCCTGCATCGAAATGAAACGACATAGAAATGTCAACAGTAAACCCAGACTCTTGCAAAGGGCTAGAGAAGAGCAGAGAGAGTGGTGTTTGAGTACCAGAGGAACAGGAGAATCAGCTGTTTCTGGAATTCTCTCATAACCCTGGCCAGCTTCTGGTAGGGAAGCGTTATTAACTAGGTTAAGTTGAGTTTCCTTCAGTCATAATAAGGGTTCTAAAAAGATGAAGGTGGGAAATCTAAAGAGATGGCTACTAGAGGCATAAGGCCACCCACCATTTTTTTCTTAACACGTTTTCCATATCTTAACAGTAAGTTCAAGTGAGAAAGACAGGTAGGTCATGTGGTACATCTGTTTTTCTGTCATCCGTCTCACCATCCCCTCCCCATGACCATTTACATGGGGACTTGGATTGGAAGACTGGAAAGGAAAAGTAAATCTGTGTGTATTTTTATTTAATGGAATCTTTTAAAATTAAAACTTATGCTTTTAGATCTTTGTAGTGGTTTTTATTTACTATCAACCAAGATCAAAATGTTCGTTCCTTGAATCTTAACCTCTCCCCAAAACTCTCTCGGATATTTATTCTGAAAGCCTTACTTTACTCTTAATTTTCTCAATGACTAAACTACATGCCAAGAAGATCTTCTTACTCCTTCTCACAAACGTTTTCTCTTTAATTAAATTCCACCTGCAATTAACATATCAATTATCCTGTAATTCTCTATTTAACTGGAAGAGTATGGCATTATCTTCCGACCTTCTCAAATGATGACACAGTGAAAAAAAATCTCTTTTCTCTTTACTCTTTAGTAGACAAGCCTATTTACATTCAGTGAAAATAAAGAACTGTTAAATTTATTTCCATACGTTATTACTGTACCTGTCTGTTTTCAGATCTTGTTTTTCTGATTTAAACTACAGACTTTCAGAAGTCTCACAAGGAATATCATTGATTCTGCCCATGAATATTTGTGTCCTGAGAAGGTTCACACAATTTTAATTAACTCAGTTTTTGAATGAATCCCTTGAAAGCTAAGTACAAATGCTTTTCAGTTGGTCATTCTTTGAATAGCAGTAATTGTTTTAAAAACTGCACATAATCAAAAAACAAAACTTACCATATTTCAAGAAGACTTGGATTCCTTGTCTTGTTTTACCACTTACTGAGTATCTCTAGAAAAGTAATCTACTTTTAAAAATATCTTTACTTAATATATCTTTAAAAAATATATATGTATTGAAGAAATTGAATTAAATG
Organism: Equus caballus; assembly: GCF_041296265.1. Taxonomy (NCBI): domain Eukaryota; kingdom Metazoa; phylum Chordata; class Mammalia; order Perissodactyla; family Equidae; genus Equus; species Equus caballus. The sequence continues at coordinate 67,102,381 of NC_091685.1, read as the reverse complement.
AACTCTGAGATTCATCCTCTGGCCAAAGGAGACAACCAATAAATGTTTACTTAACTGAGCAAATTAATAGATAATATTTAAAGTTCTGTGTTTAGGTTAATCTGGATAGTTATGTTACATGACAGCTTAAAAGGTAGAATGATTTTAACTATTTCATCTCATCATTAACATGAAAGCGTAGGAATATTATACTTTATCAAATTAATATATATCTAGTCAATCAGTTTCTCGGATATCAACGTCATATAAGAGGATGCCTGGAATCCGCATATTATTCACTTTTCATAGCACCATGATTATTTCCTTCAAATTATTTATGACAAGCTATCATCTTCCTCATTTATTTGTCTGACTTTTCCACTGGAGTGAGGATAATTGGCATTATTTAGCACAGAACCTAGCATATAGTAGATACTCAATATTTGTTGAAGGCCCTAGTGATCATATTAGAAACAAAATATATTTCTTTAAATAATTGCTAAATTCATGAACTTGTTGCAGTGCACTGGGTATTGGATTAAATTTGATTAAATAAATTAGAAATTAATGGAAGAGTGGATTGTAGTGCCTTGTTTCTTTTAGTTAATATTTGATGGTTAATTTTCCAGCACTTCCTGTCTATGGATTTTTATCTTGTTTGTTTTTAATTCCTATAAGGCCAAAATTAATTTCATGCATCTACATATTTGTGGTAGCTATTCTTATACATTTTACTCTCTTGAAAATGATAGTTCTGACTGGATGAGTAGGTAAATGAAGGTGTTTTTGGAAAAAAGAGCAATCTATGGCTGATAACTAACTGGCTAGCCCATTCATGTAAAATTAACATGGATTCTGACGTGGCCAAATCTCTGCTTTTCTCCTTGTGGGCTTTGTTATTTCTTTCTTGTACTAATGGATCATATTTCACATTATACAAGACATGGGACTTAAGAGGTTAATGAGATATTAATCTTCATCATATTTAATGTTTTCTTTTTACAGAAGAATTAATTGTAGCCCAAAGTGGTTAAACATACAAACAAGCCCTCATATTCAGCAAGTTGAAGATATCAAACTTGAATTGGGTGCTTCTGGCTCATTGTTTAGTATATTGTCCACTACCATAGAGCTACCTTTAATGCCATATTTACACTATTGTTTCAAAATATATAAATATTGTCTAAGCTACAGAAAAGTAGATCAATATCAATCTAATGATAAAGATTTTCTCGTATGTTCAGTGGTTATTACCAATGATCTAAAGCATATAGTATTGTATAGATATTGCTAAAATGACTTGTTATTTAGTACAAGACATTTACTTTTTGAAGTTAATGCAGTATGAAGTTAGCAATAGTTTACTGAGAGATGATAAGATTCAGTACCGTTGGGTAATTCTAAGCATCTCAACAAAAGCTTATGTATACTTCAAAATACTGGTTTAAAAGGTTGCAAAAAGTAATGTCACTTTTGGAAGAATTAGAATATTCTCATCTTTGAATTAACACTCTCTGGGAAGTAAAATAAAGTTTTAATTTAGGAATCAATCAGAAAGTCACTCGTTGAATACAAATCAGGTAGAAGAGAATTAATCCTATGTCAGTGATAGATACTATCACCAAGTATGTGAGCCCAATGAATTTATTTTTTGTATAAGAATCTATCTACTGAACAGACTACATACAATAATCATGACATGTTAGCTGATCAGGCGACTCTCTTTTTGTTATAGTGGTAGAAATATCCAATAATTTATCTCCATTTCCTTGTCCAGGCGACAAATTTTCTCATACGAATGTCAGCAATAACCTAATTGTTCCTCTTGCTTGCCCTCTTATTCCCCTTGATCAATCCTCCACTGTGACTATTAAGGGTTTTTTGTTTGTTTGATTTAGTAAATCAGATGATGCTACTTTTGTTCCTAAAAACTTTCAGTGCCTTTCCATTGCAACAGATTAAAATCCACATTCCTCTTCACAACTGACAAGGTTCTGAATGATTTTCCATTGATAATCTCCTTAGCTTCACTTTTTACTAGTCTCTCTTTTCCCCGACTTTGCACCAGTCACATGAGCTGTTTCTTGTCTCATGATTTTTCTACTTCAAACACTTTTCTTCTTAAGCTTCCTATGTCTAGTCTCTTTTCAGGCGTTAACTCACAGTATGAATATTTCTCTCTCTTTCTTTCTACAAAAAGTTTCCTTTTACCTTTATATCGTGGTTTATTTCCTTCAAAGATTAAGTGATAATTTGATGTTTGCCTTTGTTTGAATACTCCTGGAAGGCAGGGGGACTATGCGTCTTTATGCCTACAGTGTCTGGCACATAGTAAGTGATCAATACATATTTCTTGAGTGAATGAATGTATAAACATTCTTTGATTTTTGGTTCTCCCTTTTCTAGAGTCCATCCTTACTAATCTCATTTAACTCATTTTTCTTTATAAAATTATTTAAGATCTTTAGATTGTAGTGTTTTTTCCATGCTAAACATATGCCTTGATCATCTAAAAATAACCTTCAAAAAGATGCTGCTAAGACCAATGTCAAAGAGTGTACCGCCTATATTTTCTTCTAGGAGTTTTATGGTTTCAGGTCTTATATTCTAATATTTAATCCATTTTGAGTTAATTTGTGTATGGTATAAGGTAATGGTCTACTTTCATTCTTTTGCATGTGGCTGTCCAGTCTTCCCAGCACCATTTATTGAAGAGACTTTCCTTTCTCCATTGTATGTTCTTGGCTCCTTTGTCAAAGATTAGCTGCTCATAGATGTGTGATTTTATTTCTGGGCTTTCAATTCTGTTCCATTGATCAATGTGTCTGTTTTTGGGCCAGTACCACGCTGTTTTGATTACTATAGCATTGTAGTGTATTTTGAAGTCAGGGATTGTGATGCATCCAGCTTTGCTCTTTTTTTCTCAGGATTACTTTAGCTATTCGGGGTCTTTTGTTGTTCCATATAAATTTTAAGATTCTTTGTTCTACTTCCACGAAGAATGTCATTGGGATTCTGATGTATTGGATTAAATCTGTGGATTGCTTTAGGAAATAAGGACATTTTAACTATGTTTATTCTTCCTATCCATGAGCATGGAATATCTTTCCATTTCTTTACATCATCTTCCGTTTCTTCCAATAATGTCTTATAGTTTTCAGTGTATAGGTCTTTCACCTCCTTGGTTAAATTTATTCCTAGATATTTTATTCTTCTTATTGTTATTGCAAATTGGATTGTGTTCTTGACTTCTCTTTCCACTAGTTCATTATTAGTGTATAAAAATGCAACTGACATTTGTAAGTTGATTTTGTACTCTGCAATTTTGCTGTAGTTGTTGATTATTTCTACTAGTTTTCTGGTGGATTCTTTAGGGTGTTCTATATATAAAATCATGTCATCCACAAACAGCCAGTGTTCTACTTCTTCCTTTCCAATGTAGTTCCCTTTTTTTCTTTTTCTTGTCTAATTTCTCTAGCCAAAACCTCCAGTATTATGTTGAATAAGAGTGGCAAGAGTGAGCACCCTTGTCTTGTTCCTGTTCTCAGAGGAATGGATTTCAGTTTTTCACCATTAAGTTGGCTGTGGGCTTGTCATATATGCCCTTTGTTATGTTGAGGTACTTTCCTTCTATATCCATTTAATTGAGAGTTTTTATTGTAAGTGAATATTGGATCTTGTCAAATGCTATCTCTGCATCTATTGAGGTGATCATTTTGTTAATGTGGTGTATCACATTGATTGATTTGTGGATGCTGAACCATCCCTGTGTCTCTGGTATAGATCCCAGTTGATCATGGTGTATGATCCTTTTAATGTCTTGCTGTATTTGATTTGCCAATATTTCATTGACAACTTTTGCATCTATGTTAATCAGTGATATTGGCCTGTAATTTTCCTTCTTTATGCTGCCCTTAACTGCTTTTGGTATCAGGGTAATGTTGGCCTCATAGAATGAGTTAAGAAGTGTTTCATCTTCTTCAATGTTTTAGAATAGTTTGAGAAGAATAGATGTTAAATCTTCTTTGAATCAGTCTTAGCAGCATCTTTTCAAATGCCATGTCTACTCAGGAAAAGAAAACAAAAGAAAAAATAAATAAATGGGACTACATCAGACTAAAAAGCTTCTGCAAGGCAAAGGAAACCATGAACAAAACAAAAAGATAACGCACTAACTGGGAGAAAATTTTTGAAAATCATATATCTGACAATGGGTTAATTTTAAGATATATGAAGAACTCATACAACTCAACAACAAAAAAACAAACAACTCAATCTAAAAATTGACAGAGGATATGAATAGACGTTTTTCCAAAGAAAATATACAGATGGCCAACAGGCACATGGAAAGATGTTCAACAACACTAATCGTCAGGGAAAAATGCAAATCAAAACTATACTAAGATATCACCTTATACCTGTTAGAATGGCTATAATTACCAAGACAAAAAATAACAAATGTTAGAGAGCATGTGGAGAAAAGGGAACCCTCATACACTGCTGGTAAGAATGCAAAGTGGGGCAGCGACTATGGAAAACAGTATGGAGATTTCTCAAAAAAGTAATAATAGAACTACCATGTGATCAAGCTATCCCACTACTGGGTATTTATCCAAAGAACATGAAATCAATAATACAAAGAGATTTATGCACTCCTATGCTCATTGCAGCATTATTCACAATACCCAAGATGTGGAAGCCACACAAGTGCCAATCATCTGATGAATGGATAAAGAAGATGTGTTGTATATATACAATGGAATACTACTCAGCCATAAACAAAGACAAAAATCATCCTATTTGCAACAACATAGATGGACCTCGAGGGTATTATGTTAAATGAAATAAGCCAGGTAGAGAAAGACAAACACTCCGTGATTTCACTCGTATGTGGGAGATAAACAAACATATGGATAAAAAGAACAGATTACTGGTTATCAGAGGGGAAGAGGGTGGATAGGTGGGCAAAAGTGGTAAAAATGCACATATGTATAGTGATGGATAAAAATTAGACTATTGGTGGTGAGCACGATGCAGTCTATACAGAAACCGATATATGGTAATATACACTTGAAATTACAGAATGTTATAAACCAATATGACCTCAATAAAAGAATTTTAAAAATATAAGTAAATAAATATAACCTTGAAGTTTATATGTGTGCCCTCAGTTCACTCTGACAGTGCCTTATTTATAATTAGATTAATATTATCCAGTATACAATGACTTTCACTATTTTAACTTTCAGACTGTCATCTCTTTTCTCCAAGTTGTGGTGATAATTTGTCATAATTCCCTAAATGACTTCAAATAGTGGGATATTTGAAGCACTTAGTTGACTGAATAGTTCACTCTTTCTGTGAACGTTTGGTACCAAGTAGGCGAAACTTGTAAAATTTCCTCCAAATTATTTCCTCAAACAGCGTATTTATCAAAAAATACAGAGTTTATAATATGCACAATATTAGGTGCTTCCTGGGATGCACATGTGAATGAGAAACAAAACTAGTCCTAGAGGAATTATAATCTATATAATTGTAAGATGCACATGAATATTCGCAGTATCTCATAGAATGGAAGTATTGAAGGAAGCAAAGAGAAATGCTATGGGAATTCAAATGCATTACTTCAAACTGAAAAGCATGAGAAGATTAAAAAATGTTCATAGAGTTAGAATTATTTAGCAAAGCTTTGAAACCAGTTCATAGCTCATTTTTAGAATTTGAATGTGTGGTAATTATAGGGCAAAACTTCATAGGAGAAAGGTAAAAAAATCTCCAAAAGCATAGAAGCAGGAAAAGTGGAGTGAATAGGATTTAAGTGATAATATTTACATAATTACTGTATTGGATACTTTACATATTATCTTAATTTCTGCTCTCAAGAGCAGGTATACATAATCTTGTTCATGTTTTTTGTTTGTTTGGTTGTTTTTGCTTTTTTGCTGAGGAAGATTCACCCTGAGCTAACATCCATTGCCAATATTCCTCCACTTTATATAAGAACACCATCATAGCATGGCTGGTGAATGGATTAAGTTCATGCCTGGGATCTGAACCCGCAAACCCAGGCTGCCGAAGCGGAGTTCACATAACTTTAACCACTTTAATACAGATGCAAGCATATATATATATATATACATATATATATAAAATATAGTATAAATATATTTATATCATATATAATATAAATATATTATATTTAATCATTAAATAATTATATTTAATTATTAAAATATATAAAATAAATATATATTTATATATAAATTATTGCATATAAAATTACATATAAAATATAAAATGTAATAAAATATTACATATATTATTATATATTGCAAATCAGAAAACAATTAAAACTAATAAAAATACTACATATTAAAGCGGCTAAATGGATGATTCGTTTGAAATGTGTATCCTTAAATAGTCGTAAAATAAATGCTGAAAATTAATAATATAAGATACAACTAATGAAGTTGGAATGAACAAATGAACGAATCTCATAAATGTAGATGGAAAGAATACATGTAAAAAAAATAGTCAATGTGGAAAATAAAATAGGTGATCATGAAAACCAAATGTTTTGAATTTTATATTAGACAAATTTAGTAATATAATACATTATTATACTATATTAGAAAAATATTGGTAGGCAAGATATTTCCTTAAAAATAGCATAATAATATAATAGCCAAAATATTAGTAGGCAGAATATTTCCTATAAAAAACAAGAATAATAAAAATTGACAACCCAATAGAAAAAATATGGAAATATTTCATGAACAGGACTTTTAAAAAAAAGCTAACTTATATAATCAGAGATGGTAAACTCTGTTTGTAATTAATGACTGCAAATGAAATCCTGAGGCACAATTTTAGAACAAACACACTAGCAAAGTTAAATTTAATCATCATACCAATTGTTCCAAGACTGTGAGCTAAGATAGAAGTTACAGAGTGCTAATGAAAATATACATGATACAAGATTGATTAGCAGACATCTGGTCCTGTCCAGAATGTCCATAAGACATTTGATCTGTAAGACATTTCGTCCATAAGGCATTTGGTCCATGCCAAAAGGTCCTTGATATTTGCAGGACCGTGTATTTGATCCTGTCCAAAACGCCCATCAGACATTTCGTTCATGTCAAAAGCTCCTTGATATCTGGTCATATTTGGTCCTGTCTAAACATCCATGAAGACATCTGGTCCATGCCAAAAGGTCTTTGACATAATCATGGATGTTTTATATAGAACCAAATGTTAGGGACTTTTTGGCTTGGACCAAACGTATTGTGGACATTTTGGACAGCACCAAATGTCTCGCAAGGATAAGACCAATTAATCTAATGGTTAAGTCCATTGTTGCGTATTTTGTTTGCAATAGGAAATTTCCTATTCTCTCCTTTTAAATTAAAACCTTCTAGAAAATTCTTTTGAGTGGCATATATTAGAATATCTTTTCACAGTAGCAGTTTCCAATCTGTGGTCACAAGGATTAGTATTCTCTTTGTTTGCAAAACATTTTTATTAGTCATCTTCTGGAAATTTTTGAAATTTTAATTATATGGAATATTTAATATGCATTTTCTCTTTCTTATTCCTCGAAGGAAAAATGTTAAAAGTTTAAATATTTTAAAAAGATGAATACTTAACATCTTAGAAATTTTGTACTATTTGTGTCCTACAAATATGATTTACTGTGAGAGAGATATTTATTTGCTGAGACACCAGAATTTTAAGAAAACTTGAAGACCAAAAAAATATTTTTTAACATTAAGTGTAACTGGACTGCATTCAAGTCTCAGCATTGGCACTTAATCTCTTTGTTACCTTGGGCAAAGTCCTTGCTTAGTTTTAATTACTCATCTATAGGATAAAATTTATAATCTGCTTCATGTATTTTCCTTTGCTCTTCAAACTTTAAAAAAGTCTGACTTCTTTAGAATTCCTCTTGAAACTTCCATTGTTATTAATTGAAAAGTTTGTAACTCTATTACTATTTTATTGTTACACTTGTAAAACAACATATCAATGTTTAAAGATATTTATATTTTATTAACTTTGAAAATAATAGCTGTATTGAGATATAATTTACATTTGTACCATAAAAATTCACCCTTTAAGAATGTACATTTCAGTGGTTTTTAAGTATATTCATATAACTGTCCAACCATTATCAGTATCTGATTTTAGGACATTTTAACCGTACTCCCTTCCCCACCAAGAAAACCCATACCCATTAATAGTCACTTCCCATTTTCCCTGCTCCAGCGCCTGGGAACCACTAATCTACTTTCTGTTTCCATAGATTACCCTATTCTAGACAGTTCATGTAAATGGAATCGTATACCATGTGGGCTTTTGTGACTAATTTGTTTTATTAGCATAATGTTTTTCAGATTTGTTGTAATACTTTGACCCTGATTTCTTAAATTAGCTTGATGTCTAGCAAACATGAGTGCTTATGGTTCTATTTTTTTTATTATTATTTAATAGGCTTTATTTTTAGAGCAGCTTTAGGTTCACAGCAAAGTTGAGCAGAGGGCACAGAGATTTCCCATAAGCCCCCTGCCACTACACATGCATAGCCTCCCCCATTATCAACATGCCCAAACTGGTACATTTGTTACAATTGATGAGCCTGCATTTGAACACCATTATCACCCAAAGTACATACTTTACACTGGGGTTCACTCTAGGTCATCTGCATTCTATGGGTTTAGACAAATGTGCAAAAACGTGTATCTATTACAGTAGAATGCAGAATAGTTACTGCCCCAAAATATCCTCTGTGCTCCACTTATTCATCCTTCCCTCCCCACTAACCCTTAGCAACCACTGATCTTTTTATTGTCTCCATAATTTTGCCTTTTTCAGAACATCATATGGTTAGAATCATACAGTATGTGGCCTTTTCAGATTGGCTTCTTTCTCTTAGTAATATGCATTTAAGTTTCCTCCCAGTCTTTTCTTGGTTTGATAGCTCATTTCTTTTTAGCACTGAATAATAGTCCATTGTTTGAATGTAACATGGTTTATTTATCCATTCACTTACTGTTTCAATTTCATTGATTTCTGTTCTAATTTTTATTATTGTTTTTATCTTGCTTACTTTGGCTATAATTTCCTCTTATTGTTCTAGTTTCCTAAGGTGGAAGCTTAGGATATTGATTTTAGATCTTTCTTCTTTTCTAAAGTATTCATTCGACATTATAATTTTCCCTGTAATCACTGCTTTGCTGGATCTCATCAATTTTGATAAATTGTATTTTTATTTTTATTTAGTTCAAAATATTTTCAATTCCTGTTGAGATTTCTTCCTTGATCTATGTGTTGTTTAGAAGTATGTTATTTAATCTCTATATATTTTGGGATTTTGTGGCTATCATTCTGTTACTGATTTCTAGTTTAATTCCATTGTGTTCCAGAGCAGACATTGATTGAATGATTTCTATTATTTTAAATAGGTTGAAGTGTGTTTTATAGCCAAGAATGTGGTCTATCCTGGGGATTGCTCCATGTGAACTTGAGAAGAATGTGTATTCTGCTGATGTTGGATGAAGTAGTCTATAGATGTCCATTATATCCAATTGATTTATAGTGTTATTGAGTTCAGCTGTGTCCTTACTGATTTTCTCCCCGCTGAACCCATCTATTTCTCATAGAAGTGTGTTGAATTTTCTGACTAAAATAATGGATTCAGTTGCAATAGTAGAAATGCTGTAAATAAGCCTTTGGTAATGTGATCATATGGTGTAGGAGAAGAGGAGGTGTTCCATAGTCCTTATGATTAGGTCTCAGTCTTTGAATGAGCCTGTGCATCTGGACTTCACAAGTATTTCTCAGTTTTTTTCATCCCTTAGGTGGTACAGGATGGCTATAATGGGCTGGAGTTGGATATTTCTCTTCCCTTAGGTCAGTTAGGCTCTGACAAAACCCCAGAAGTTTAGGCTCTTGTTAAGTAGTTTCTCCTAAGGGCGCACTTTGTTAAGAAGAACAGAATGCTCTGGTGTGTGTCAAAATGGTCATTGTGAGAACCTGATATAGTTCCAGGAGGTAAAATTCACAGAAGTGTAAGGGCTCTCTTATGATTCTTGGTTCCCTGGAGTTTAATCTGTCAGACTTAGCCACATGGAACCTCTAGCAATTCATCATTTACAGGTCAGATTTCATTTCCCTGGCACTGGTTTCTGTGATGGTTTCTGCTCTAGCGAGTTGGGATTCTTTGTATTTGCCTGTTGGTCTTCCAATTTCGGAAGCATTGGTTTGCCTTGTGACCTCCCTTCTCTCTTATGTATCCAAGAAGAATTGTTGATTTTTCAGTTTGTTCAGCTTTTCATTTGTTGGTAGGATGGAGTGGCAACTTCCAAGCTTCTCACTTGCTGGACCAGAAACCGGAAGTTTCTTATAGTTCTATTTTAAAGTACTTTAAAAGCCTAACCTGATCTTAGATTTTTAGGTTTTCACAACTTTGAAGATTTCTTGGCCTTTTTAATTACTGCATATTTTGGTCTGTAGAAAGGACTTCACTTGAGCCTAAATAATATTCATTTTAAGTTATAGGCATATCTAAGGCATTTCAATATATATATAAGTGAATACTACGGAAAAAATAATTTTTTTAAGGTAGAGTCGTCATATAAACTAAATGATAAATGAGCTCCATTTCAATTCCTCAGTATACTTAGCTATCTCTTGCCTAAAGAATTTAAATTTGCTTTTGCATCTAAATGGAATATTCAATTCTCTGCATGGTTAACTCCTCTTTTCCTTCATCTCTCAGGTTAAATGCTCCCCTGAGAAGGCTTCCCTGACCATCCTATGTAAAGCAGCCACCACATCTGTTACTCTCTATTATATCGCCCAGTTTATTTCCTTCATACGTAATAATTATGTATTTATTTACTTATTTTCTGTCTCTCCTCCTCTAAGGTGAGGTCCAAGAGGTAAATACTTCCTTTGACTTCCCACTTGCATTTCCCTGTGTCCTAAGATGCAAGAAAGAGAGAGTGAAAAACACAGAGAGAGATAGACAGACAGAAAGACAGACAAAGGCAGAGAGAAGAGAAATAGATGTTTTTGTATAATATGGGATATTGAAATATTGAGAACACAGATCAGAGACAACATTTGTGCTGATTGATGAGACAACGGTGGCCAATTTGGCAGCATTCCTCGCCTGATCTGTGGGGTCCTCAGCAGTTGTAGTCAGCAATAACTTGTGCAGATGTTAGCACCAAGGTCAGCCCCCAGGGCAGACATTTGAATGTGTGACAGTGGCAGATGCAGTTGTATCTCTAGTGAGTACTTTTAGCACAGTTAACATTTGGGGAATAGCAATAACTGTAATATGCAGTGAGCAAAAGAAAAAAAAAGTGCTAAAAGTCATGCAGTAGTCCTACAGACAATTAACTTCTTGAAGTGTTGGGTGTGACACTTCCAGGAACCTCTCAAAATTATCCAGGAAGAAATTGAGCGAGGTTGGATTTCCTGAAGTATAAATAAGAACACATAGTGCTGGAGAAATTTTACTTTGTGGGCGTATTTTTAATCTTCTCTTATTGCCAGTCTAATGAGGCCTAAGAAACAAAGGTTTACTTCAGCAAATAATTAATCTTATTTATTTGCCCCTTTGAGAGAGAAATCAGGAGACAAAAAAAAAAAATCACCACCCGTATCTAAGAATTTTCTGTACACCAGAGAATATGAAAATCTAAAGTGAGCAGTTGTTTCTCTTTGCTTTAGCCATATAAATTAAGAAAAAGAATGTAGATGTTTAGAATAACTAAATTGTATTTCCAAGCACCTTGAATTCAAAGCTAAGTTCTCTGGTGTTTAATGTAGAAAGAAATCATGGGAAACATTATTCCCCCACTTTTCCAAATATCTTCATATCCCAATAACTCATCGTGCTACATGATTTTTTCCCCCAAAGGAAAGTACATACAAACACTTTACTTGAATGTCTTAACTTTTCTGCAGTATGAAGTGAAATTTATCGTAATCCACATCCAGTCTTGGCTGTGAATGTTGACATTGCTGTTGCTGCTCTTCCCCTAAACAATGGCCTTCTGGTGGTCACCTATGGTCTGCACACCAGTTTTCCATACTTGTGGTAAAAGGGTCTCAGCTTGGTCACACGCTTTTAAAAATAAATGCTGAGTAGGTCCATCTTGGTCATTGCTCTTGATTTTTTGTTCTTTACTTTATGTAAATACCTGTGGTGAGTAACGATGTGAGGAGTTTTCTCGTCTTATTCTAATTTATAGTATGTAGAAGATACTCTGTCTCACAGTGACTTTAATGAGTTAGCATGATCTACCATTTCTCTCAACAGATAGTTAGTTCAACAGGACTTGAAGTTCATGTATTACATAAGACCTAAGATCCCACGACATGGAAACATAATTTTTCCTCCAAATCTTACACTCTGCACCTAGGTTATGTTAAAATTTCATATTTTCTTAGAACACTTAGAGGCTGACAAAACCTGAAAGCAATTTCAAGTAAAATTATATTTTATTTTTATAGACATTAAAATCAAATTTATTGTTAAATCTTGACATTTATTAAAGATGAAATTCAGTTTAGAAATAGTTAAATGGCTTTTCTAAAATTAGAGATGAGATTTGAGGGTCAAAAACAGAGAAGATGCCTTTTATTCAGTCATTTTATTTTTCTCAATGTTGCTCTGGGTAAAACAGGTGCATGTTATAGTTTTTATTGGATTCTCTCCAATTATGATATTATGTGTTTTATATTCTTGCAAAACTGTCTGCAAGGATAAGTTATTCTATATCTAGAAAATAATGATATTACAAATCTATAAAGCAGGACCTATAAGCTAATATTTCTTATTCAAAAATATCTCATAAAGTGTATATAAGCAGATATTCAAATACTTATTTTATTTTCTTTCAGCTATGCTCACATTAAAATATGAATCTCTAAGCTTCTGTAACTGTTCCTCAGTCTTTAGTATAATATATTAATATACAAATGCTTTCAACTTCTAGAGCAAATATAGTAGCATAACATTATGAATATGAGGGCCAGACAGTATAAACATCAAAACAAATAAATCAATTACTATTTATGTGCATAGACACATCTTTTAGGACAATAAGCATAATCACAATATAAATTTAAATAAGTGATCATACGCTATTTCAGGGCTGTTTTAGCCTGAGGATTTTGTTGTAGTGTCATTTACAGTAACAACTGCTTCCTTAACAAAATTAAAGAAGTGTTCCATTTTTTTCCTACTGAATCAACAGAAAGTGATAGATCTGAAAAAAAAAATGAAATACAAACTGGAAATTGTGACCTGTGCTCCTTGTTCCTGATTGGAAGTTTGGACAGATTGTATTTTCACAGTAATAGTACTATCTGCTTGAGGCTACTTGGCTCAAGTGGGCATTTCAACATACTGGGTGCTCAAACTAGTTAGAACACCGCATGGCAGCAAGCCAGGGTCTCTTTCCCCTTAATGGGCCCTTGCTGACAAAAATCTACCACTCTCATGACCTGTGTCAGGGATAAATTTAGCCCAAAAATGTGTTCATCGAAACACTGGGTTTTAGTTGTTGCACCTAAACTACACAGTAGGTGCCCTGGCTGCCTGATAGATTTTTTGTTTGGACCTTTTGATCTTGGCTCCCAATTCTGTCTTTTGTTAAAACAACAACATGATAACAAACTTCAAATCATTTGAATCGCCTCAAAACACTTGAAATGCAGTCCTAACCCATACATACCTGTATGATAAATTTCATCAGGTTTTTCAGACTTTTACCCTCCTCCCTGAGCCATGTCTTTTTCCAGAATTTTGTTTTCATGTTTTCAGAGAAACATGGAAAAATATTCATGACAATTGGTTAAGTAGAAAATGTAAGCTAAGTTACAAGAGTATACGTTTGGATTGAATATTTGTATCCCCCCCCCCCCACCAAAATGCAAACGTTGAGGCCCTACCCCCCAAAGCAATGATTTCGGGGATAGGGCTTTGGGAGGAATTAGGTTTAGATAAAGTCATGAGGATGAGTCCCCCATGGTGGGATTAGTGCCCTTATAAGAAAAGGAAGAGAGACCAGAGCTCTCCCCTTCCACCATCTAAGGCCACAGCAAGAAGGCGACTGTCTTCTCACCAGGAGGTGGATTTGCTGGCATCTTGATCTTAGATTTCCTAGCATTCAGAACTGTGAGAAATAAATCTCTGTTGTTTAAGCTACTTAGTCTATGGTATTTTGTTATAGTAGTCCAAGCTGACTAATATAATATGCATAGTGTGTTCCCATGTTCTTCCAGTATTTTTTGCATGAATCTTCATGTTGCTAAATTAGAATTGCCTTTGAATCCAAGCAGTTGAATCCACTGGTGCTCTGTGCAAATGACTAAATTTTTTCTCTAGGATGTTTTTAAAAACTAAGAAATCTATATTTTTTAGGATTTATTCCAAAGACATATGCATCTAGCTAATATCAAATTAGGGCATTTGCATCATGGTGGTAAGCATGATAATCTTAACATTTACTAGATAAGTTATAAAAATAAGAGCAAACATTAATTGTATGTGTACTATGAATCAGGCACTGATTTAAAGTTTCACATACCTACCTTATCTCATGTAATTCTATTAAGAATCCATGAGGGAACAGCCAGTATTATTTTCATGATATAGAAGAAGAAACTGAGTCTTAAGAAAGATTATGTAACTGGTTTATAGTCAAACAGAAGAGAGTAGATCTAACTCAGCCTCATGCCTATGCAACTCCAATGGCCATATTCTTACCTGTATCACCCTGACTTTTGTGTGTGGAATGTTGATTAAATCTTACCCACCTCTGAATGGTGGGGTGAGAAAAATGACTTGATTTCTTGTTGCTCTGGACATGATGTGTTGCCTTACCTTTGAAAATATTTTAGTCATGAAAGGTTTAATTTTTCTTTCTATTTTAAAATTATACTAAATGTTTATGATAGCCTATAGTTAGTCACTGGATCACTAATGGTATCCACTGGGATACTGGGCTGTTGAACTCCAACCCTAACTATGAAGAACCAAAAGCACTGGTGGTCACTCTACTCAGTAGGCAGAAAGAAAGGCTCTTCTCATATCTCTGGTCCATACCCTCCTTAGTAATTTTTTATATATTTTTTCCTGAATCATGAATTGTTGCAAATGACCTAGTCATTTGGTATGCCATTTTAAACATTGCAAGATGGCAGATTAAAGACACCCTTTTTTGGAATTATAAAAACAGACTGTGGTTGCTGTTCACACTCCCTAGTTCAGCTATATAAATATTCACGGTAAGGGCCTGTTTTCTGATAATGTCAACTAGAATCAACAATGGGCTCACAGACAAGGTATTTGATGGATATTTTACATCCTTTACTATCTACAAGCATCTAGTATTACTGAACATTGGAAGGACTTCAAAAATTGATTCAAAAAATTTCTGACTCTATGTCTCTACCTCTTCTTGATCCATATAGCTTAGAAAGGCATATTAGACAATGAATGCATTTATCTCCAGACAGGCATCATCTCTCCTTGGATGCTTCCTGGTTAAGGATCAAGGCAAGATTGACAGAGGTTATACAGACCCATTTTGAAAATTTAGGGTTCTGACCTGACCATTCCTGGGTATGATGCTTCTTTCTTTCCCCTAGCAATAACCCTGGCCTGGTTGATATACCCTCTTGGTGGCAGTCCAATGAGAAGAAGACCTAGGAGATTCAAACTTAATTCTGATTTAGTTGCTTAGATTCTCTTATTGGATTAACATGGTCATAGATCATAATGTAATGACTACTCGGTTAAGTGCACTGACCAACTCCCCCATAGTGGCCCATGTGTACCCTTTTGGGTGATGTAGTGGCTTTCTGCAAGTTTTATAAAAATTCCCTTGTAGCTCTTTACCTGAATTTTCCGGGCAAAAGTTTGGGTGTGAGTAGGGCATGATTGGGAGGGAAAAAAACAAAGATGCAATTATAGCAACTGGAAAGAGATTTTGAAGTTGTAGCAGTGTGGCATACAGATAGGATGGCTCCATAGGATTCACACCTCTTTATATGATGGCAGAAAGCTTAGCAAAATTGTCCTGATGGACAAAGTTCTACTTTCCAGTAAGTGACAAACTTGTTTCTTTAGCTAAGGAGATTTTCAAGCAAAGTGTTGAAGGTACCACCTTGATCTCTTTCTTCTGCTGATAGTAAAGTGCAAGAAAGAGAGACATTGAGGGTAAAACTGTTAAACAAAAAGGAAGCAGAACTTGATGAATTTGGAAGTTCTCACTATATTAAGATGGCAAAATATGTTAAAATTTAGATGTCACTTCTAAAATCTTGGCATGGGGAAATAGCCAAGGATTTGACTGTATAAAGGTTTGCTAAAACTTCAGACAAAAACAAAAAGTTAGAGCATTCATTCACACAAAGGGCCCTTTGAAGAGATCAAGAAGGGCACTTTGAAGAGATGAATCAAACCATAGGGCTTCCAGGAGGCTTAAGGGTCTTGACCTTTATCCATCTCAGTAGGAAGCTGAGATAGAGAAGGGATTAATTTGGAAAGATCTGTGGATGTGGGTTTTGTCAAACAGAGTTAACCTCATTGAAATCTGAGGGATACCTACAAAGCTTTTGAGAAGTTTATTTCAAAAAAAAAAAAACACTGCTTATTAGACTGAAAGGGAGAGAGAGAGTGCAAAACGAAAGGAAGTTGTCAGATCTCCAAAACACTACTGGCAGGAAGCAGGCTAATAAAATTATTCAGCTTTGGAAGTGTGCTACCTTTCATGAAAAAGGAAGAAACCAGAGAGTGGAGCTGAATGACATGGAGGGTTATTCCCAGACCTTGAAAACTAATCAAGAAATGCTGAACATTTTCCCAGTTGTATTTCAGATCTGATCAACCAGTGACCCCTTTGTACCTTCCATTTTCTGTCCTTTTTAACCGGGACTGTTGAAGGATAGCAGAATATGCCACCCCAAAATATGCCTCTTTAGCATAAGGATTATTTTGAGCTGATTATTTTGAGAAACTGCAGACACAGGAGAAGCTCTGAAAACAGAGTAGAAGTTACCCTTTTGTAAAGGAAATCTACATTTATAAAGGAAATTTACATTCAATTGCCTATACCAGGAAGATAGTTATTATCAGAGATAACTTTTTCACTGGAGAGACTTATCTACATGGCAGGGAAACTTTTGTTTACCAAACATTTCTTCCTCTCACCTTCCTTTGAATTGCCTTCCCTTCCCTCAGCATCTTTCTATTTTTTCTCTTATTAATCTGTCTTTTATTACAAGGGGGGAGGGTCTCAGCAAAGAACTAAGAAGGGTGAAGAGAAAATTAATTTTTCTCTCCTACACTGTTATAGCTGTTATCCTGTTAGTCTCGCCATTTTATATTGGCATTTTGGGTGTTGATGGCTTGTTTCTTTAGTTTTGCAGTTGCACAGATGGAGATGAATTGTGCCTTAGGGACACAATTACTTAGATTACAACCAGGAGTCTTATCTGCACCTGGACTTTATTTAGATGATGAGATTTTGGATTTTGGATTGATGAATGAATGATACTCTTGAGAATGATTGGCAGGCCGTGAATGTATATACATGCAGGAGGGACATGAATCACTGAGGGCCAGAGGACAGACTATCGGGGGACAGACTATAGGGTGGCCCACCATAACTCCCTCCTCCTGGTGTACACTTCCTTGTCTAATCCTTTTGAAACCAGGAGCCAACTTGCTTTAACTATACTCAATTAGTTGTCTGTTTGAAAAAGTAGTTAGACAACGAATTGCTGAAACTTGGGTACCATGATAATGGATGCTTGAGGTTTCCAGGAAATGAGTCAACTGTTTGTCCAGTTCAGGCTGGTTAAGACCACCAACTCCTCAACTGTGCCTCCTCAACTGGGTGCCCGATAGGTGATTCTTTGACATCAACTGGCCAAAACCTCCACACTCAGATCATGATAACACCACAATTTTGTGAACATGTGTGGAGGACTGGAATTGGCCACCCCAAGATATGTCTCTTTGGCATGAGGATTATTTTGGGCTGGTTACTTTTAAAAGCTACAGACAAGAAAGAAACTCTGAAAAGCAGAATTTACTTACCCTTTGTTAAGAGACATTTACATTTGTAAAGGAAATCTCCATCTATAAAGGTGTCTCCCTCCCTATACCAAGAAGAAAGGGGGATGACCTTATCTCTAGAAACTGTTAATCAATGCAGAAAGCAAGGACTTAAACCTGCATAATAATCTTATTGCTGTTTACTGTACTTGTCTGGTAACCTCCTGTAATTGACTCCCCCCACCCCCAACATCCTCCTTTGTCTTTAGCTGAAGATGGTATTTAAGGTGGTGGCTTCAGCCATTTTGGCAAGTGGCTTGGGTTGCCTGAGCCTCTCCTATGCATACGTGTTATAAAACTTTTTTTAATTTTCTCTGGTTATTCTGTCTCATGTAAATTTAATTCGTTCTCTGGCCAGAAGGACCCAGAGCGGGTAAAGGAAATGTCTTCCTCCCCTACACATGCTTCCTATGAAGTGCCATGAAACTTGACTACATTTGTGCAGATCATCTATTACCTCATTTCTCCTTATTTCCAATAATCTATTCCCCCACTTAAGACCACCTTGCCCCTCTAGCCCATAAATATCCCTAATCCCCATTTTCAAGGATGCAGATTTGAGACTTGTTCTCCCATCTTCTTGTTTGGCTGAATTGTGAATACACCCCTTTTCTGCAGCAAACTCATTGTCTTGGTCATTTCACACAGCAGGTGAAATGAGCCTGTTCATAACATTTTCCCATTGATTATGTACATGACTTGTGACAGCAAAGATGATCATTCCTAAGTGATCACATGGGTCATTCCTGTGATTACTTTACAATCTTATATGGCAAAAGTGATGGGATGTCACTTCTCTGGTTACATTATAATATCCATGTATTGCTGGCCTTGAAGAAGCAAGCTATTGTGTAGCAAGGAATGATGGTTTCAAGAACTGTGAATGGCCTCTAGTTGTTGAGGTAGTCTCCAGCAGAAAACTGAAGTCTTAGTCCTGCAGCTAGAGAAAAATAAAATTCTGCCATTAACTTGAGGGATCTTGGATGCAGATTTTCCCCCAGTCAAAACTCTTATAAGAACACAGCCCTGGCCAATGCATGAATTTAAGCTGATGAAACCCTCAGCAGAGAACCCAGTTAAGCCATGCCCAGACTCCTGACCTACAGAAATTGTGAAATAATAAATGACTGTTGTTTTAATCTGCTAAATTTGTAATAATTTGTTACACAGCATAGAAACCTAAAACACGGATGGTGGAGGAAGAAAAGCCTCAGCTCTTTAGGAAGGAGCACCTCAGACCCCAGAATGTGGGAGAAGGAAAAATATTAACTACTTTTCTGTCTTTCTGACTACCCAAGGACCCTTCCTCATGAAGAAAAATGCCCTGATATGCTTTGTAATGGTTAATTTTATGTGCCAAACCTGATTGGGCTAAGGGATGCCCATATAGCTGGTAAAACTTTATTTCTGGGTGTGTCTATGAGGGTGTCTCTAGAAGAGATTATCATTTAAATCAATAGACTGAATAAGTAAGATTGCCCTCACCAATGTAGGTGGGCATCATTCAATCTGATGAGGGTCTGGGTAGGAGAAAAAGTGGCTGAAGGACAATTTCACTCTCTGCTTGAGAAGAAACATCCATCTTCTCCTGCCCTTAGACATCAGTGATCCTGGTTCTTGGGCTTTTTGACTCAGACTAGGAATTTCACCATCAGCTCTGCTGGTTCTCAGGCCTCTGGGCTTGGACTGGTACTATACTCCTGCCTTTCCTGGGCTTTCAATTTGCAGATGGCAGATGATGGGACTGCTCAGCCTCCATAATCAGGTAAGCCAATCCTGCATAATAAATCTCTTCTTACATATTATATATATTCTATTTCTTTGGAGAACCATAAATAATATATACTCCTACAGACTGTTGCAAGCATCTTAAATTTTATTCACTTCTGGGTCTACAATTCATCACCAGATGGCTCAAACACAATTTGATCAGCAATTGCATTGATAATTCTATTGGAACAGCAGAGGATGGTTCTATCTCCTTTATCTGGCTTCATCCTCTGTCTCCCATGAAAATCAACTATCACCTCTGAATGCCACAGTTGTAACTCAGTCATTCCAGGAGACAGATGATTGCATATTGCTAGTGACACAGACAACAGTACAGGTTGGACTGACTGCTCTCAGGTAATCCCTTCAAAATAAATGAATAAACTCAATTATTCAAAATAAATAGGAAGTCCTTAACCTTATTATCAAGGTAAGAAGCATATTGGAGGCCCTGTCAAGCACGACCCCATGAAAGATGCAGACCCCACCCAGAAGAGGGATCTCAATAGTTGTAAAAAACTTTCTAATTCTAGGGCCACCATTTGTGTACTATTGTCACTAACTAACTGCCCTGAGGAACTCAAGGGTGGGTTTCGAAGTGTTTAATTGTTTTTCCAAATTGTCTTTTTTCTTTTTGTTATGTTAAGGAGATACAATCACCAACCACCCTGAACCAGACCAAGCCTCACCACGAGAGCTCTGCCTATGACTTTTGCCTTATTTTTAATGCTAAGATCTCTCCAGGAGGAGCTTAGGCCTTATTAACATAACCTGCAGTGTATATGGAAACATGTTTTCTAACTGAGCCTATGCAAATGAATACCCACCTCTCCCTTTTGAATATTCATTCCCCATCTGAAATAAAAGGTCCCTGCTGCCTTTTGTTCAGAGAGCCATGACTTTGGAAATGATTCCACATGGTCTCCTATTTGCTGCAAATATACTTTACTTTGTGTGACAACTACTTCTGGTTGAGAGTCTAATTTAACTAGCCAGGAGGTGAACCCACTTTGGTTTCAGTAACACTATGACTGCACTTCTTGTATGGAAGTTAGCTGTTCAATTACCTTCTGACCAAACATATGTTTACTTGCACTTTACTGTTGATTATCAGGGAACTCCAAAGTGTTTTGGGTAACATTACCAGTAGATCAGGTAGCCATAAGACAACCACAGAGATCTCTTCCAAACGTGCCTACCCTCATTTATTTGGGGGAACTTCCTGGAAGTGTAACTGCCTCATTAATTAGGCACACCCTGTGGGCAATTTCCCTACATTGGGAATCATCCATTTGGAAGAAGTGTTACTAAATATTTGCACAATTCAGCTGAAGTCATCTGGGCCTTGGAAGGCATTCAGGTCAGCCTCAACTCACTGGCTAGGCTTGCCTTAGACTTTATCCTTAAGAGTCAAGAATTAGTCTGCATAACTGAAAATATATCCTGCTAGATTAATGCCATGAAGCAATTTCAATGCAGAAACTTGAGAAAGCCTCTTGGCTTTCTAAAGTAGACCTCACTGGTCTATAAGATTTGTTCTGCTTGGACCTTGAGGGACACGATTGAGGTTAATATTGCAAGTTGACCACATCTGGAGTCTTGGAGTCCTATTGATATTGGCCTTAATTAACTGCCATATAAGGAAAATGAAGGACTTTGGTCAGATTTTTCAGAGTAGCTAGTGGAGTAGTATAATCTAATGGGAAAATTTTCCAGAAACCAAGATGATGTTTGATGAGGATTATTTTAGGCTGGTTACTTTTAAAACTGCAGATGAGAACGGGGCTAGTTACTTTTAATAAAAGCAACTCTGAGGAGCCGAGTTCGCTTGCCCTTTGTTGGGAAACATTTACATTTGTAAGGGAAAGATGTTTCCCTCTTTGCACCAGGAAGAAGCTTGGATGACCTTATCTCTGGAAACTCTTAATGGGGAAGGCAAGAACTTAAGTTGTTTACTGTCTGGCAATCTCAGGTAACTGACCCCCCCCCCCCCCCAACATCCTCCTTTGTCTTTAGCTGAAGATAATGTTTAAGCGGTGGGTTCTGCCATTTACTCAATCTGGTTTGATTCTTATCTAAAAGTTATAGGACCACCCAATAACCAGAACCCTACTGGCACTGATACCATTTTAACAACTCTTTTTACGTATTCTTTCCTTTGTCTTGTAAAGAGATAACTCACATACCTATGCCTTAAATTTAGCCTTACTCTCCACCCATGTTTGCAGCAGCACCAGGGGCAGCAGCAGCTCCTCCTGCCCGTGGGCCCTATCCCCATGCCAGCAGCATCAGCAGCCCCAGCAGGAGCTCTGACTGCCCATGGGTCCTGTCCCCATCCTATACCACACTATTCTCTAAATAAAAGAGCACTACTGCCAGATCTTGAGAGTCCAAGAAATCTTTCTTTCAACTCCTCGGCTCACCAACCCCACATCAATGTTGAAATGAGGGGTGGAAATTTTGGGGAGATAATTCTCTATGGATCTCTCATCTCTCCATGTCTTACAAGCAGAGGCACTGACTGTTGTTTTTGTTGTTCTGGACTCTTTTCAGAGATGTATGCATAGAGATAGTATTGCTCACTGAAGCAAAGAGTATTCATGCTTACTGCCCAGTATAATAAAAATAACATCTCCCACAGAGCAAAAAGCAGGCATGCTTTCTGCCTGTTACTAAAGATTCAGGTTCCCTAAACTCAGAGTTCCTCTCCTGTGGAATACAGCCTACTGTGTGTGCAGACACCATCAGGCCTTCTTGGTCTAACTATATAGGAATGAGGATTCAGAGAACAGGAGCAAAATATATGTTGATATGTTGGCTACTGCTATTGGGGTAAGTAACAGACTATCCTTTGTTTCTGACTCAGGAGGTTGAGGTCTTCTACCAGCATCCCTGAAGTTGTGGCAGTCTAACTTATTAACTTGCAAGCAGGGTAAACTCTCAGAACTTTCACAGTACTTGACAAGGTAATGAAGCTAGGTACCTGAGAGTTACTGTAGACATTCAATAAGAAAATGATTGCCTTTTGACCTTGTTCCCAAGACAGACATAGGTGAATCTTGTCAATTTGCTGTTTCCTTGTTTAACTTGAGAAGTGACTTGGGTCTCCAGGATTTGTGAGTCTGTTTTGCATAACAAGGAGAATCCTTCGGGGAAGTTGCAATCACCAGATGGCTGGCCTCCAGGAGCCATTGCATATTGCCCAGGGGCTTATTGGAGTGACCCCTTTGTTTCTCTGAAGCTCTTCCTATCAAGTCTCTTAGCTCTATAACCCCCCCTGCCTATTGCTCTGGTTAAGGCAGACTTGAGTGAACTCATGCTCCCACCTTCTCGTCTTGGCCAACTTGAAGGGTACCTTTCTCCATCTCCAAGCACTGATATCTCAGTGTTCGGCTTGCTGCACATTGGGCACATGAACTTGAAATTAAGAGGTTCCATATCAGTAATATATATCATTTCTGGGCCAGGACAGAGGAGAAAATTGCAGGTATGCTCTGCATCCCTCTCTACTTTATTTTTACCTCTATCAGCCGAAAGCACACAATAAAAGGAACTGGTTCTCTGAATCACTTCATAGAAGACAGCCCCATCCATAATAGAAATGCTGGTTATTCTGTTAAATAAGAGAGAAATACTTTTTTAGTATGGTAACTCACTGGAATGTTGGAGTTTATTTGTTATAGTACTGGGAGGTTCACATTAATTTGACCAAGAATGGCAGATTAACAAATGTGAGTGGCCAGACAACACGTACACGAGGGCTTCTGAAAATATTTGTGTAAGCCAGCTACAGGTGAGTCTTTCAGACAGTCCATCTTAGAAGGCAACAGAAGGGGTAACTCCATTTACTCATTTGCCAAGTTCTATAAACTGTAATTTCAAGGCCTAAAAGTCTTGTGGCCCTAAAATTTCTCTTGCAGTTTAGCATCTTGCCTCTGCTAAATCCCAAACATTGTTCTAGAATGTGATGAGCAATGAAGGACTTGCCTATCTATCATTGATTGTGAATTTCTCTAGAAAAGGTTATTTCTGCTGGTCTAGTGTATGTGCTATGTAGGCACTCATCCTTGTTCATTTACTAGTTCATGCATCTTTAGAATTGCTTTATTCAACATAGAACTGGTGCTGGATGAGGGGTGCTACTGCAGAGAATTATCCACATGTGGCAATTTGTGTGTGGTTGAGCAACACATGAAGAAACAACATTTCAGAATAGAATGTTGAATAACTATGTTATTATGTGACAAATATTTAGTGAAATCACTGCCTGATATAATATGGAAAGCAGACCAAGGTTTTACTGGACCTGTATCTCTTGGGAAAGTTGATTCTAAAAATTAAAAGCATTAGTGTATGTTGGCTTTATTTTTTTCTGCCATTTGAAGAGGACTCTAAGAAACAACTTAGTTCATGTAAGAATTATGTGTTTTGAGAGCTAAAACAGCAGGGGAATACAATTTACGGTTTAGCAAGATTGGGAAAATCTACTGACAAAAAGGGTAGGATAAGACTAAAAGGAGATTTTAAGCAAGTAAGATTTTTCAGTTAATGTGAATGACTCAGTCTGGAAACAAAGATAAGATAAAAGTTTTACCTTTCCTTCTAAGCCTAATGTTTTAAGTGGCCACAAGATAGCCACCATTAGGGGCTGGCCCAGTGGCTGAGTGGTTAAGTTTGAGTGCTCCAATTCGGTGGCCCAGGGTTTCACCAGTTTGGATCCTGGGCATGGACATGGCACTACTCATTAGGCCATGCTGAGGCGGTGTCCCACATAGCACAAGCAGAACGATCTACAACTAGAATATGCAACTATGTGCTGGGGGGCATTGGGAAGAAGAAGAGAAAGAAGAAGAGTGGCAACAGATGTTAGCTCAGGTGCCAATCTTTAAAAAAAATTAAAAAAAAAAGATAGCCACTATTGAGAGTGAAGGGTGTTGGGAGAGGGACCAAGAGATAAGACAGACTTGAGAACTATTTCTAAGAAAGAACTGTGATATGGTTCCTGTTACCTAGAACTGGCTAGAAGCAAAAGCCTTCCCAAGTTGTAGGGAATTTTATTGCCAAATAAACCAAATCCCTGGCACAGAAAGCATTTGACACTTTTTCCTTAAACCGTCATCAGATCCCAAAACTTGCCTAAGCAGAAAGCAGATTTATAAAGCTCTGCAGCCATTGAGGAGTCCATAACACTAACAGCCACCTCACCTGTGACTGTACAGAAAAATGAACTAGGAAAATTATGCAGCGTGCGGTCAAGGTTCATAGAGAACAACGTTCTTGATTGTTACTTTCAGAGAACAGAATCAGATCTAATCAAAGAACTTTCACTACTGCCAGAGTAAGTCTTCATGATGCCTCCCATAGAATTGCATTTTTAGCATTTTTTCCCATTCTTCCCTTCTCTGAACATTCAGGTGTTTTTTGTTATGGATATCTTCTCCCTGCTTCATGACTGTATAATGGATGGATGAGGGGAGAAAGGCATATGTTCATCTCGTAGTTAATAGGACGCAGGACCATGACAATATACTTGACAGCAAGATCCTGGATTTTGAGCCCAGGGCAGGAGTCTCTGAGGCCTTGGGGACTGTCTGGGCCAAAATTTAGAAGCAGTCTGAGTGACTGAATCATCAAGTGGAGGAAAGCAAGATGTACAAGAATACATTAATGAGAAATGTAATTCTACTATGTTAAGCCACTGAAAGTGGAGATTTATTCCTTACAGAACTAGTGCTACCCTATCCTTAACCTAGTATTCATTTTCAGCCCCTAAGATGCCTTTTTTAGACATTTTTTCCTAATCACTCCTCCTCATTAAATTGTAACACCATAGATACAATCTATATCTATTTATGTACTGTATGTATATCTGTGCTTTATGCATGGAGCAAGAGTCCCCGCCCCCCCCCCCCGAACCAACTTTTGTCCCTTGGGGGCGATATTGCCCCAGTTGAGAGTGCATGCCTTAAATGATATTAAGATGTATTATCTGTCTCCTGCCTACCTCTCTTACACCAAATTTCCCACCTATTCCTTCATACTAATCATATGAGCCTTCTTTCAATTCTTTGAACATACTAAGCTCTTCTGAACCTAAGACCTCCCTTGCTTTTGTCTTTTTTTCCCTTGGAACTCTTAAATTCAGTCTTTGCACTACTGATTTGTAACCACAGACCCATTTAGAGCCAGTTCAGACGGACTCCATCTCTTATCAACAGAATGATCAAGAATTGTATTTCAGAAAATTTGCAGGGGCTGGCCCCATGCTCAAGTTGTTAAGTTTATATGCTCTGCTTCCGTGGCCCAGGGTTTCACTAGTTTGGATCCCAGACACAGACCTAGCACCACTCACCAAGCCATGCTGAGGCGGCATCCCACATAGTAGAAGCAGAAGGACCTAGAACTAGAGTATACAACTATGTGCTGGGCGGCTTTGGGGAGAAGAAAAAAAAAAAAAAGATTGATAACAGATGTTAGCTCAGGTGCCAATCTTTAAAAAAAAGAAAAGAAAATTTGCAAAGTCACATAGCCAGAGCATGTGCAGAAGAAATCTTGACCTGAAATGACCGTGGGATGAAAGATTCCCCTCGCCATAGAAACAAAGGACTGGGACACAACAGGAACTTAAAAGTCACACTCTTATTAGAAGTGAGAGGTCGATCATTCAGGAAGATCCTGTGTTAAAATTCCTTCTCCACCTTATTATAAATGTTTGAAATCTTACCATAAATACTTGAAGCCCATCAATCAAAACCTGTCCTGCCAGCATTTCCCCATGCCAGTCGGTTCTCTGTAACCTCTTAAGTTTCACCCCAAATCCTGAGTCAGGGAGACAGGTCTGAGGGCACGTGCCCCCTGTCTCCCTGCAGAATAAAGCTGATTTCTTTTCCCAAAAACTGTCATAATTAATTGGATTTTTAAAAATGCATGTTGGGCAAGAGAACTAATTTTGTGCAGCAACAATTTCTTCTAAATTTTTGTATTTCTTAACATTTTCTTAAATGTTACTTTCACAGAGAAACCTGAGTCTAAAATGATTCTATGCTTGTAATTCTCTCTATTTTCTTTAACAACACTTAACACAATTTTTTCCCTAATTTTTATATTTTTTTATTATAATAACAATGGATTATAACATTATGTAACTTTCAGGTATACATTGTAACATATTTCAAATTCTGTGTAGATTACATCATGTTCTCCACCCTAAGACTAATTATAATCCATCACCACCCATGTGAGCCTAATAACCCCTTTTGCCCTCTTCCCTCCCCCAATTCCCTCTGGTAACCACCAATCCAATCTCTGTTGCTATGTGTTTGTTTGTCATTGTTTTCATCTTCTACTTATGTGTGAGATCATATGGTATTTGAGATCATATGGTATTTGACTTTCTCTGTCTGACTTATTTCACTTAGCATGATACCTTCAAGGTCCATCCATGTTGTAATAAATGACTGGATTTCATCATTTTTTATGGCTGTGTAGTATTCCATTGTGTATATAGACCACATCTTCTTTATTCATTTGTCACCTGGTTGATGGGCACCTGGGTTGCTTTCAAGTCTTGATTATTGTGACTAATGCTGTGATGAACATCAGGGTGCATGTATCTTTATTCATTTGTGTTTTCAAGTTCTTTAGATAAATGCCCAGTGGTGGAATATCTGGATCATATGGTAGATCTATTCTTAATTTACTGCTTTCCATAGTGGCTGAACCAGTTTTCACTCCCACTAGCAGTGTACAAGTGTTCCTTACTCTCCACATCCTCTCCAAAACTTGTTGTTTCCTGTCATGTTAATTATAGCCATTCTGACCTGAGTGAGGTGATATCTCATTGTAGTTTTGATTTGCATTTCCCTGATAGTTAATGATGTTGAGCATCTTTTCATGTTGACCATCTGGATATTTCCTTGGGAGAAATCCCTGTTCAGATATTTTTCCCGTTTTTTAATTGGGTTGTTGGTTTTTTGTTGTTGAGATGTATGTGTTCTTTATATATTTTGGGTATGAACTCCTTATCTGATATATGATTTGCAAATATCTTCTCCCAATTGTTAGGTTGTCTTTTTGCTTTGTTGATGGTTTCCTTTGCTGTGAAGAAGATTTTCAGTTTGGTGTTGTCCCATTTGTTTATTTTTTCTTTTGTTTCCCTTGCCTGGTCATACATGGTACTTGAAAATATGCTGCCAAGACCAATGTCAAAGAGCGTACTGCCTGTGTTGTCACCTAGAAGTTTCATGGTTTCAGGTCTTACATTCAAGTCTTTAATCCATTTTGAGTTGATTTCTGTTTATGGGATAATATAATGGTCTACTTTCATTCTTTGCATGTGGCTGTCCAGTTTTCCCAACATCATTTATTGAAGAGACTCTCCTTTCTCCATTGTATGCTCTTGGCTCCCTTGTCAAAACTTAGCTGTCCATATATGTGTGGGTTTATTTCTGGGCTCTCTATTCTGTTCCATTGATCTGTGTGTCTGTTTTTGTGGCAGTACCATGCTGTTTTGGTTACTATGGCTTTGTAGTATATTTTGAAATCAGGGAGTGTGATATCTCCAGCTTTGTTCTTTTTCCTCAGAATTCCTTTGGCTATTTGGAGTCTTTCGTTGTTCCATATAAATTTTAGGATTCTTGTTCTATTTCTTGAAAAATGCTCTTGGAACTTCTTTGATATGGATTGAGTTGAATCTGTAGCTTGCCTTAGGAAGTTTGGACATTTTAACTATGTTAATTCTTCCAATCCAAGAGCATGGAATATCTTTCCATTTCTTTGTGGCTTCTTCAACTTCTTTCAACAATGTTTTATAGTTTTCAGTGTACAGATCTTTCACCTCTTTGGTTAAATTTATTCCTAGGTATTTTATTCTTTTTGTTGCAATTGTAAATGGGATTGTATTCTTAATTTCTCTTTCTGCTACTTCGTTGTTAGTGTATCGAAATGCAACTGACTTTTTAATGTTGATTTTGTACACTGAAACTTGACTGTATTCATTTATTATTTCTAAAAGTTTTTAGTGGATCTTTAGGGTTTTCTATATATAAAATCATGTCATGTGCAAAGAGCGACAGTTTCACCTCTTCTTTTCCAATTTGGATCCCTTTTATCTCTTTTTCTTGCCTGATTGCTCTGGCTTGGACTTCCAATACTATGTTAAATAAGAGTGGAGAATCTGAGCATCCTTGTCTGGTTCCTGTTCTTAGAGGGATAGCTTTCAGTTTCTGTCCATTGAGAATGATATTAACTGTGGGTTTGTCATTTATGGCCTTTATTATGTTGAGGTGTTTTCCTTCTACACCCATTTTATTTGGAGTTTTTATCATAAATGGATGCTGTATCTTGTCAAACGCTTTCTCTGCAGCTATTGAGATGATCATGTGATTTTTATTCTTCATTTTGTTAATGTGGTGTATCACATTGATACATTTGCAGATGTTGAACCATCCCTGCATCCCTGGAATAAAACCCACTTGATCATGATGTAGGATCTTTTTAATGTATTATTGTATTCAATCTGCTGGTATTTTGTTGAGGATTTTTGCCTCACTGTTCATCAGTGATATTGGCCTATAATTTTCTTTTTTTGTGTTGTTCTTGTCTTGTTTAAGTATCAGGATAATGTCAGCTTTGTAGAATGAATTAGGATGCCTCCCCTCCTCTTCAATTTTTTGGAAGAGTTTGAGAAGGATAGGTATTAAGTCTTCTTTGAGTGTTTGGTAGAATTCACCAGGGAAGCCATCTGGTGCTGGGCTTCTATTTTTTTGGGGGGGGGTTTTGATTACTGTTTTGATCTTCTTACTGGTGATTGGCCGATTCAAATTCTCAACTTCTTCTTGATCCTGTTTTGGAAGGTTGAATGATTCTAAGAATTTATCCATTTCTTCTAGATTATCTAGTTTGTTGATGTAGAGCTTTTCATGGTATTCCCTTATAATCATTTGTATTTTTGAGTTGTCAGTTTTAATTTCTCCTCTTTTATTACTTATTTTATTTATTTGAGCCTTCTTTTTGTTTTTTCTTGGTGAGTCTGGCTAAAGGTTTGTCAATTTTGCTTATCTTTTCAAAGAACAAGTTCTTGGTTTCATTAATTTTTTCTATTTATTTTTAGTCTCTATTTCATTTATTTCTGCTCTGATTTTTATTATTTCCTTCCTTCTGCTGATTTGGAGCTTTGTGCTTCTTTTTTGAGTTCCTTTAGTTGTACTGTTAGAGTGTTTATTTGAGATTTTTCTTGCATGTTGAAGTAGACCTGAATTGCTGTAAACATCCCCCTTAGAACCACTTTCGCTATATCCCATAGATTTTGGCATGTTGTATTTTCATTTTCATTTGTCTCCAGGTAATTTTTTATTTCTCCTTTGATTTTTTCATTGACCAAATCATTGTTCAGTAGCATTTTATTAAATCTTCACATTTTTGTGGCTTTTCTGATTTTCTTCCTGTAGACGATTTCTAGTTTCATACCTTTGTGGTCAGAAAAAATGCTTGGTATTATTTCAATCTTCCTAAATTTATTGAGACTTGCTTTGTCATCTAATATGTGATCAATACTGGTGAATGTTCCACATGCATTTCAAAAGAATGTGTATTCTGTGGTGTTTGGATGGAATGTTCTATATAGATCTACTAAGTCCATCTGGTCTACTGTGTCATTTAAAGCCAGTGTTTCCTTATTGATCTTCTCTTTGGATGATCTATCCACTGGTGTAAGTGGAGTGTTAAAGTACCATACTTTTATTGTGTTACTTTCTCTTTCTGCCTTTGTGTCTGTTAACAATATTTTTTGTATTTTTAGGTGCTCCTATGTTGGGTGCATAGATATTTACAAGTGTTATATCCTCTTGTTGAATTCTTCCCTTTTTCATTATGTAGTGCCCTTCTTTGTTTCTTCTTACAGTTTTTGTTTTAAAGTCTATTTTGTCTTATATAACTATTTGCCACCCCTGCTTTCTTTTCTTTGCCATTTGGATGGAGTATCTTTTCCCATTCTTTCACTTTCAGTTTTGGAGTGTCTTTAGGTCTGAAGTGTGTCTCTTGTGTGCAGCATATATATAGGTGTTATTTTTTTATCCAGTTGGCCACCCTATGCCTTTTGATTGGAGCATTTAGTCCATTGACATTTAAAGTAGCTAGTGATAAATATGTATTTATTGCCATTTTGTTACTTTTGTCTGGGTGTTTTGATAGTTCTTCTCTGTCCATTTCTTCTTCTTTTGCTTTCTTCCCTTGTTGTTTGATGGCTTTCTTTAGTAATATGTTTGATTTCTTTCCTCTTACTTATTTTTTATTTATTATAGTTTTATAGTTTGTGATTACCATGAGGTTCCTATGTAATATTCTATGTATATAGCAATCTATATTGAGTAGATAGTCTCTTTAGCTTGACCTCTTTCTAAAAGCTCTACAGTTTTACTTCCCTCCCCCTACATTTTATGTTTTTGAAATCATATCTAATCTCTTGTTTTGTGTGTGTCTATCCATTACCCTCTTATCATTGAAATAGGTAATTTTAGTACTTTTGTCTTTTAACCTTCATATAATCTTCATAGGTGGTTGATTTGCTACCTTTAATGTATCTTTGCCTTTAACAGTGATTTTATTGCCTGTTTTTTTTTTTTTTTGATAATTTTCTTATCCTTATTTGTGGTCTTCTCTTTCCCAGTTAAATAAGTCCTTCAGCATTTCTTGTAGAGCTGGTTTCTTGGTGATAAACTCCTTTGATTTTTGCTTGTCTGGGAAGCTCTTTATCTCTCCTTCCAATCTGAATGATAACATTGCAGCATAGAGTACCCTTCACTGTAGGTGTTTTCCTTTAGTATTTTACATATGTCTTGCCACTCTCTTTTTTGGACATTTTAATGATAATGTGTCTTGGTGTGGGCCTCTTTGGGTATAGCTTGTTTGGTATTCTCTGTGTTTCTTATCTTTGGATGTCTGTTTCTTTCCTTAAGTTAGGAAATTTTCAGCGATTATTTCTTCAAATAGATTCTCTGCCCTTTGTCTCTCTCTTCTCCTTCTGGGACACCTATAATATGAATGTTAATGCACTGGATATTGTCCCAGAGTTCCCTTAGACTGTTCTCATTCTTTTTAATTCTTTTTTCTTTTGTCTGTTCTGTTTGGGTGATTTCCTCTAGTCTTTCCTCCAGCTCGCTGATCCATTGTTTTGTATCATTTACTCTGCTATCAAGTCCCTCTAGTGAATTTTTCATTTCCAGTATTGTATTCTTCATTTCTGATTGGTTCTTTTTTATATTTTCTAGTTCTTTGTTGGTGTTCTCACTGTGTTCATCCAGTCTTCTCCCAATATCAGTGAGCATCCTTATGAGTTTTGGATGAACTCTTTGTCAGGTAGATTGCTTATTTCTGTTTCATTTAGTTCTTTTTCTGGGGTTTTGTCCTGTTACCTTGCTTGGAATGTATTCCTTTGTCTCCTCATTATGTCTCTTTCTTTGTGCTTATATCTATGAGTCAGCTATGTCTTCTGATCTTGGAGAAGTGGCCTTATGTAAGAGATGCATTTTGAGGACCAACAGTGTGCTTCCCTCTTGTCACCAGTCCAAA
Organism: Equus caballus; assembly: GCF_041296265.1. Classification (NCBI taxonomy): domain Eukaryota; kingdom Metazoa; phylum Chordata; class Mammalia; order Perissodactyla; family Equidae; genus Equus; species Equus caballus. Next base: position 67,069,917 of record NC_091685.1, on the reverse strand, counting down.
TGATCTGGGAATGAACCCTGTGTGGGCTACTTGTGTCCTTTTGCTGTGGCAGGGTTGCTGTTACTGCAGGTACCCAGGGAGTTTAGTCTTTCCCTCCCTGGCCAGCTGTTTGTAAATCAGGTTTGGGGATCCCCAGCACTGTTGTCTACAAGGTCTAATAGCACACTCCTGTTAAAGTTTTACTGTAAATTGGGTTGGTACCCAGAGTAGCTGGTTGCTAGGCTGAGGGGCTTACAGTTGCTGTAGGCCTCAATCCTGCAAGGCTGTTGTCCTCTCTCTTAGGATTGCAGCTGAGTAGGCCTGGCCCTAGGCACAGGAGCACCAATTGTTTCAGGCTTTGGAAGGTGAGGCCAACGCTCTTTGTGGCTGTTTGTGAAGCACAGGTCTTCTGCCACCGATAAGCCCCACCCCCTACAGGTCTACACATACTGTCAACACAGTCCTGGCTCCTGCACACTTCCCTACCCCATGGAGCATACCCTCTCTGCCCACTGCAGAGACCCACACCTCTCCACAAACACCCCGCATGGTTCACCTGGTCCTCACACAAGCCCTGCCCCACAGAGGCAGACACCCTTGCCTGCCTGTAGAGGATCAAGGCATCCAGTCTACACAGGCCAACAAGTAGCCTGAGGGCTTGCTGTTGGGTGGGTCCAGTCCCTAGGGTGTGCTACCTGCCCTGGTTGAATTGGATTAAATCTGTGCTCTGATGGGTGTGGCTGACCTCTGGGTTAACAGACCAGGAGAAGAACTCCAATGGTGTTTGCCAGCATCTGTGTCAGCAAGCCTATACTAGGTCACAACAATATCTTCTACCAATGTCTCAGTCTATGGAGAGGTCTCACCTCTCACTAAGATGCACCCAGAACCTACCAGGTTAGTCCCTTTTCACCAAAGGCATGTGCAGCCTTCTTTCTGGTGACTTTAGGTTGCTCTCTGAGACAGGTGAATTTGTGCTTGGGCCCTTTAAGAGCTGGGTTTTTTCAGGTTTCATCCAATAGCTTTTCTGAGGGTACTCCCCATTGTAGTTAATAGCCAGTGAAGCCAGATAGTAGGACATTTGTCTCAGTGCTGAATCTGAAGGATGCCGATGTCTCAGTACTGAGTCTGAAGGATGCTTATTGTGGTAATTTGCCCCTGCTCAGGTCCCTGCTCCTCCAGAGAGGGCTGCATACCTTAGGGTGGATCCTGTCCAGCTGGCTGTGAAGCTCTACCACTCCCAAAGGTGGCTTTTTTCTCTCCAGAAGGAATTTCTGCCTCTTCTGCCTGAATCAAGACTGTCCCTTGTTGTGAGCGTTCTTTTTATCCAGTTTTTGGTTTTCTCTCTAGGGTAATTTTTCCAAGAATAGTTGTAACCTAGTTGTGTTCATGCAAGGAAGTGAGTTCAGAGTCTGCCTAGGCTGCCATCTTGACGAGATCTCCACTTATGACAATTTAAAATAATATATTTGACTGTTTTGATACTTAATGTCTATTTTACACACTACAAAACACTCCATATAATACTCAGAACCTAGTGTTGAAACAAATTTCTAAACCCAAGATGGAGCTACTCCTTCCAGGGATGCCGGATCAGAAAAACAAAACTTGGATAACTTTCATGTCCCTGTAGATGCTCTGCTTGACCACAAATGTGGTATATCCAGGCAGCTCATCCCAAAATGCCAAGAATCTGTTGTGATTTCCTTTCTTTAAAGCAACCAGGCCAATCAACTTAAGCCAAATACTCTTTCCTTATTCCCTGATTGACCTTCTAGCCTTAAAAAAAAAATCCCTGACCTCCTAGCCTAGCATTCCCTGTTTTCACATTGCTGCTTCCAATGCTCTACAAGACTCACTCTTCCTAAACATCCCTCAGGAAGAGCACTCCATTGCTTTTGAGGTACTGTACTCACTCAATCCATGGATTGTCTTCCCTTGAATAAAGGACATCAAACTCATTACAAAATTGTTTTATTTATTTGTTCAAAAGATTGGCCTTTAGTTAAGCATCTATTGCCAATCTTCCTCTTTTTTTTTCTTCTCCCCAAAGCTCCCCCAGTACATAATTGTATATTCTAGTTGTACTTCATTCTAGTTCTGCTATGTGGGATGCTGCTTCAGCATGGCTTGATGAGCGGTGTTAGGTCCATGCCTAGGATCTGAACTGGTGAAACCCTGGGTCACCAAAGCAGAGCACACAAACTTAACCACTTGACCATGGGGCTTGCCCCTTAAATTGTTTTGTTTTTGTCCTTTAACAATAGCTAATTAATATTGAAGTGTGGATATAAAAAAATATTTATCAGTGAAGGAAGGAAGGAATCAACAGCAGGTCAACTCCACTCTTCTTTTTTTAACCTTCTTTTCCCCTCACTTCCTATTCTGCTCTCTAGAGGTCAAAGTTTGTATCTGATTTAGGGGAGGAAAAATAGTTTTCTCTCTACTCTTCTGCATTCATGGCTGAGACTCCTTGTAATGAAAAAACAGATTAACAAGAGAAAAATAAACAAGTTTGTTAACATGTATACCTCGTATATACATGGGAGATACCTAGGGAAACCGAGTAACACCTTGAGATTGTCCAAGTCATTACCTTAAATACCATCTTCAACTAAAGGAAAGAAAGAAAGTGTGTGTGTTTGGGGCTATTATGGGATGTTACCAGGAAAAGCCTGTAAACAGGGTAAAGTTTGTTACACAGTTAAGTCATTGCTTTCTTCATTGATAAAGGTCCAGTTGATTTACAGTCACCCTTCTCTTCCTGGTACAGAGAGGAAGACAGCCTTACAAATGGAGATTTCCTTTGTAAATTTAAATTTCGCTTACAAAAGGGCAACTTCTACTCTTGTTTTTAGAATTTCTTTTGTGTCTGAAATTTCTCAAAAATAATCAGCTCAAGATAACCCTTGTACCAAAAAGGCATATATTTGGGTGGCATATTCTGCTTCCCTTCACAATTTATTTTGGTTTGCTGCTAATGTGGCATAAACTTATGACGTGATGTGTCTAACAATAATCAATACATGCTGGACAGTTTCAATCACGTAGTCATTTGATGGTTCACATTCAGTCTCTACTAAGGCTCGAAATGCAGAACTTGTACTGCAGGAGTACACAGTTCTCTGCTGAAGCTGGGGGTGCCTTATGCCAAAACCCTAGTGGTCTGTTCTGTGACTCTCTTATTAGAATATTCCAAGGACTCTACACAATGCTCTTTTCTATAGCAGGAGTCAGCATACTACAGCCCATGGGCCAAATCTGATTTAGGGCCTGTTTTTGTAATTAAAATTTTATTGCAACAAACAGCTATACTCATTTGTTTGTGTATTGGCCATGGCTGTGTTTGCACATGGTGTTAAGTAGTTCTGCTATAAAGGCAGGGTTGAATAGTTGCGCTACATCAGCAGGGTTTATCAGTTGCAACAGAGACCCTATGGCCTTCAAAGCCTAAAATATTTTCTATCTGGTCATTAGCAGAAACAGTTTGCTGACTTCTGCTTTATAACATCATTGGATCCGCTAGATTATATAACGCAAGGGGCAGAGCTGTTTGTACTGCAGCATCTACCTGATGCTGAGCCTTCTGCTCTGGACCCCACTTGAAATCGGCAGCCTTCAAAGTCCTGATAAATGAATCAAAGTAATAGTCCTAAGTATAGCGTATGCTCTTTCAAAAATACAAAAATGTTTACCAAGTTCTGTGACTCTTTCTTAGTGGCAGAAAGTACCAATATCCTGGCATGCACTAACTAAATCATTAGACCCTTAAAAGTTTTCTCAATATGGCAGGCCCTTTGCTCTAGCAAGTCCTCTACTTAACAAGGCACACAGAATATTTACTACTTCTTGCTTACTAAGTCCTCAACAAAACATCAGAGAGATGTTCCATAGAATGTCCAGATAATCAAGATCCTTCACAGTATACTGTGGCAGAATGTAGCAGAGTTAGCACAGTCCTAGGGCAAGATCATGTACTACTTACTGTCCATTTCAATGAATGCTTTAGATTTTCATTCCTGATGAGAAATGAAATGAAATACATTCACTACATTAATAGCTATTGAATTAATTTTCCCTTGCTGCTATGACTAATTACCACAAATTTAGTGGCTTGAAACAACACAGATTTATCATCTGACGGTTCTGTTGATCAGAAATCCAACACAGATCTCACTGGGATAAGATGAAGATGTCAGGCGGGGACATTCCTTTCTGGTGGCACTAGAGGAGAGTTTTCTACCTTGCTTTTTCCAGTTTCTAGATTCTGTCCACTTTCTTTGGCACATGGGCCCTCCCTCCATATTTAGAGCCAGTAATGTTGGGCCAAGTCATTCTCACACTGCCATCTCTCTGGTTCTTTCTTCTTCATTTTTTTACTTTTCAGGATGCTTATAATTACATTGGGCCTCCCTGGATAATACAGGATAATCTCCTTATTTTAAAATCTGCTGTTTAGCAACCTTAATTCCATGTGCAACCTCAATTCTCCTCTGCCATTTAACCTAACACATTCACAGGTCTTGGAGATCAAGACATAGACATCTTTGTGGGGTCTTTATTGTACCTACCACAGGAACATATCAAGTGTAGAGTCTATGTTGCTTTGTTCTAAGAAATACACCACATCTGGCACAATAGCTATGAGAATGAGCCTGTCACTTGGTTAAATACATGAAACTCCATTGTCATCTTTCATGACGCATCTGAATTTTCTTGCAGGTTGTTCGTGCTGAATTCAATGAGGAGCACAAAGCCTAATTTTTTAAAGCCTTTGACTTTGGCATCAGTTTCTACCATATGACTTGAAATGCAATAATGTTTCTGATTTACTATCCTGGCAAGGGGAAAGAGGCAGTATCAGAGACTTCTGCTTATTCTTTTCTCCCATAATGGTTCTCATCCACAGAACAGGGAACCAATGTGAGGATTCTGTCAGCTGCTAAGAATATTCGTGTTAATATAGTCAGGGATTGTTAAAATGAGGGAGTGGATGGATATATTGGATCCATACTATGGACAGACTTGGTCCAGGAGTCTATCATATGGCATCTATTATCCTCAACCCACTCTAATGTGTGGGTTATGATGATGTTTTGTTTTTCTTCTGCTGAACTTAGCTCACATGTATTTCCAATAGTTCTAAAAATATCTGTGAATTCCCATTTCTACAATATACAGTTACTTTGGATATAGGATGCAAGCTATTCAGGAAATGATTGGGGGAATAGGTCCTGTATATACTTACTGTGATATCAAGATCTTTCAAAATAAGGACCTGATTTGCCCTTGAAACTCTGCTAATACAATTTCTGAAAAGGGGGAATACCTGCTTTGTAAAGAGAGATATTTCCCTGTACATTAATTAGTGAAGCAGAACACATTACTAATGATACATATTGTGGGTAGAATTCTAAATTGATCCTTAAAATTCCTGCCCCCTGGTGTTTGCATCCTTATCTAATTCCCACACCTTGAATGTGACCAGAACTATGAATATGGTGGGATTTCACTCTTCTGATTAGGTTACTAGATAGTTCACTTTGAGTTAATCACAAGGGACATTATCTGCATGGGCTTCATCTATTCAGGTGAGCTCTTGAAAGGAACTGGGACCTTCCTGAAGTTAGAGAGACTGGAAGCATGAGAGGGTCTATGGAGGACCTGAAGGCAGATTCTATGAACTAAGAGCAGTCCTTCACCAATGGCAAGCAAGAAAAGAAAAAGGCACCTCAGCCCTGCAACTGCAAGGAACTAAATTCTGCCAACACTTGAATGAGTTTGGACAAGAGCCCCTAGATCCAGTTGAGAAACCACTCCTGGCAAACACTTTGATTTCAGTCAGCAGAGGTCCTATGCAGAGAATCCAAATAATCTGTGCCTGGACTCCTAACACAGAGAAGCTGGGAGAAAATAAAATTGTGCTCTGTTAAAACACTGAGTTTCTAGTAATTTGTTAGGCAGAAATAGAAAATTAACGCACATTTTTTTATGTTTAACAAATACTTATAATATTCCTGACAATGAATTAAACATAGTATAAAAAGTTCCTGCTAAAATTAACCAAAATGGGTCTGGCACTCTGTGTATTGTTAAGAATGTGTGTGTGTGTGTATGTTTGTGATATTTTAATTATTTTTCTATTTATGAGAAATCTCTTTAATTAATATGACAGCTATCGTCTGAATGTTTGTGTACCGCTAAAATTTATATGTTGAAATCCTGTCCCCCAAAGATGATGTTATTAGGAGGTGGGGCCTTTGGGAGGTGCTTAAGTCATGAGGGTGGAGCCCTCATGAATGGAACTAGTGTCCTTATAAAAGAGACTCCAGAGATATTCCTGCCCCTTCCACCCTGTGAGGACACAATGAGAAGGGGTTGGCTATGAACTAGGAAGAGGGCTCTCACTAGAATGCGACCCTGTTGGCTCCTTGATCTTGGACTTCCAGCCTCCAGAATTGTGAGAAATAAATTTCTGTTGTTTACAAACTACCAAGTCTGTGGTGTTTTGTTATAGCAGCCCGAACAGTCTAAGATAATGATCATAATCAACACTATTGTGACATTTCTTTGTGGTGGTCTTTATGAGCGTGTGAAATACTTGGCTTCTATTTCATACACTTTATTCATCTATATCTGAAGTAATAATGTTTGAAGATCTATTTTATATTTTAATTGCCAGAATTTTCCTGCATAATGAGTGCAATCATTTTCATTGTTATGCTCCACTATGAGTTTAAGAAAAAAATGTTTACTTCTTGTTTCAAGGAAAATATTTTGCCTTCTCCTTTGTTATAAACAGTTGAAAGAAAGCTTGATATTATTTTATTTGTTCTAATTCTAGAAGTAGATATACAATATTCTACTTGTATGAACTTAAACATATATTCTATACTATATACTATATATAGTATATTCTATATTCCATTCTATACTCTATATGTTTGTTATTGTTTTATTTTGCCTGCTTTTACATAAAATTTTACTTTAGACTGCATATCTTTCATCTTTAAAAACTTTTATACCTAACAACTAGCATGAAAGGAACATTGAAGGCACCCACTGAATTCACTGACTTCACCACCTAAATCTCCTGCCTGGTGATAATAGGAGTAATAACTGATTCAGGTGACTTGCGAAGGCAACACAACTAGTCAGTGGAACAACCACATTGTCTGAAACAGAGTTCACTACTTTTGGACCATATCGCTGACTATGTTTTTTTTTTTTCAGATCTTTATAGAAATGAAACAAATGACAGAGAAAAACTCACTTATCTGTTTCTGAAAGTCAGTATGCTGTACAAAAGAAAACATCCTTCAGGAACTGCAATGCTGATGTAAAACATAGCAAAATAAAACAAAAACAGAATTTTGAGTTTTCAGGTAAAGTCAATCAATCAAATCACATCATGTAAAGTACCTGAGGTGTCCTGGAAGCTTGGAAAATTAAATATTGATTATATGGAGTATCCTTTATAGCTTCTAGTTCATTATCCTACATAGTCACTGTTTGCAGATTTTCCTTACTTCATTGAGGGTAATAAAGTAGAATGAATCAGTATTCCTTACTTTCCAGAATACAGCTAAACAGAAATACAAATAAAAGCAAGAACATTTCTATATATAAATTTGCTTACCTGTGGCTTAGGAAAGAATTTCTATGGCTGAGATTTTATATATGTCGTGATAGCCAGGGTAGAATTGAACTGGAAGTGATTGACAGAGAAGACATTTATAGGAGAAAATACATAATTTATAAAGGCATAAATGGGTTTATGAAGTTCAGAGAAAATAAACAGCTTTGTTACCTTCTGTGAGAAAAGAAGAAAAATTGGGAACTAACAAGAGATGAATAGTTTAAGTAAGAGTATACACTGAAGTATGTAATTGATGAGAGGCTTGAATAATTAGGCTATTTAATCTAATCCTCAAATGAATACAATGTAGATTATTACTCTAATTCTCAGACAAGGAGCTGCAAACTTAACAGTAGGAAGGAGATTAAAAGTTACTAATGGGGCTGACCCAGTGGCATAGTGGTTAAGTATACATGCTCTGCTTTGGCAGCCCTGGGTTCGTGGGTTCAGATCCTGGGCAGGGACCTAGCACAACTAATCAAGCCACACTGTGGTGGTGTCCCATATACAAAATAGAGGAAGATTGGCACAGATGTTAGCTCAGGGCCAATCTTCCTCATCAACACAGAAAACATTACTGAAAAAACCTTTCAAGAAAAAATATGTTTTCGTCATTGTTTATTGCAGGTCCCTGTCTCAGCTCTTTGCTTTTTTACCAGATGGCTCAAACTTATATAAGATAAATGTGCCATGGGTGGAAGGAGTGGGGCTTGCAGACTGGTCATGGCTCCCACATCCTGCTCTGAGAGGTACCACAGCAAATCGTTTGAAAGCATGGTCTCTAGAGCCAGTCTCTCTGGTTTCTAATGCCAGTTTACTCACCTATGAGTGCCTGACCTTGGGAAAATTACTTAACCTCTGATTGCTCAACTATAACTCGGATTCCTCAACCATGCTAATTGTAGGATCTACCTCCCAGGGTTATTATAAGGATCAAATGAGATAATGCTTTTAATGCATGTAAAACAGTGCCTAGTGCATATTAAGAACCATATAAGGAGATATATTAAATGAAAATAAATATATTTACTCCTTTTACGTTTAACATACTCCATAGTGTAGCAATCACCACATCAACTTCCCAGAAAGGGAACAACATGAAATTTTTTGAAAAGTCATGGAATTTGAAATAACTCAGCATGAAATTAGCCAAATAAATTTGAGAAACATGTTATAGTTATTACGTAGACAACAATAAGTTTTCCTTAAAATAGATATAATAGAGAAAGGAAACATAATTATACCAAACCTGGTGGTACTAATGAGGTTTACCATTATTTTATGCTGTCTTGTAAGTGCCACCTACAGTCATAGATGGAGACAGTGAACCTCAGTTATATTAGCTGAATAATTTATAATCACTGTATCTAAGTGATACAAAATATGAGGAAAAAATGAAAATAAAAAATGAGGATGTTTACGTAGTTGTTTCATCTTCTTTATACTGTTTGTATCTTGGTATTTCAATATTTAAATGCTATCTCACATTTTTGACAAAGTATAGAGACAAATATTGAGAGCTTTGCAAATTTACAGGCATTTGGGAGTTAAAATAATTTCTGAAAAGTGTTCCTATTATGTAACAATTGTTTGGTGTCATCACTAAAGCACACTCAGTACAAAACAAAGATTTAATCATAGCCTAAGCCTATTGTCTTCATTAAAGTTTCACTAATGAGCAACTGCTAAGGCAATATCTCATTCTGAAAATAAGAAAGCTCTAGTTTCAAATTTACATGCATTTAAATTAGTATTTAAATGTATTCTATAAACATGTATCAGGCTATTATTCAGTATGATCATTGTTGTGGTGATTATTATGCACCACTCAGTGAACACTCACTGTGTATTAAGAGACTTACTAAATACAGTGCGTTTAACCCTGTACATTTCTGATGACTTTTTTTTCCCCACAACAACACAGAATATATTATAACATCTTCCTTCATATAGTGATAAAAGGTTAAAGGAATCTGGTGTATTTTTCATTTCTGTTTCCTAACAGTTTTGTCTATTCACTGGAATTTAAGAACTCAGGAAAATTTAATTTTTTTTTTAAGTATACCTAATTGGTAGCTTGGTTTGCTATTTTTCTTGTTAATTTGTAGGTTTCATTCTAAGACTATACCATTTTAAAAAAACAAATATTTTTAATATTTTTTAATCTGGTTATTTGATTAATGTTCTCTATATATTATGCAATTTTTCTGTTTTTATCTGATTTATTTGATTTATATTTTATAACTTATTTAAAATACTTTTTTATTGATTTTGAAATAATACACTCATTATTATATAATGCAACTCTACAAAACAACATTGAATATCTTAGTTGAAACATTATTTTACATATCCAAAACTGCTTTTTATTTTGGTTAGATTATTAAATATTTTGGTTGGTAATTTTTCAGTGCTTTCCTTCAGTTGCATAACTTGGATATCAATGCAATTGTTTAGACAAAACATCATTGAAGAGCTGAAACATGCACATTCAACCACTTGCCTTGTTCCTGTGAAAGTCTATAAAAAACAAACTGAGAAATAAACAGTCACCACAGAATTAATGTCACTGAACACCAAACACTGTTCAATACTAAATATTGTAGTTGGAAGTACGTTAACTTGGACATTTCTTCAAAGTGAGGAACTTTGCTAACGTAAAATCATTTGATTAGAATAATTATAGTTCAAAGGTTTTTGTTTCAAAAAGAAATCTTTTAAAATCTTGCTATCGTCAAATTTCTCAGTGAAACAGTGAGCACATGGGTTATGAATAAAATACTTTGTGGTACAAGATGTTTTGCCAAAAATCCACAAATTCAACAGACGGCAATTCAATGAGGTATTGAATTATGTTGACATTATTGGTCTTGTAACTAAAAGTCGTTTATCACTGCATTAGAATGCATTTCTTTTTTTATATACTAATGAAAATAAATTAACATAAAAGTACAAGTAAAGGGTATTATATTTTTCTATTAATAGCTATTTTGCACTTCAATATTTGATTGATTTTCTATTATAAATTTGTATTGAAGTCCATTTCCAGAAAATTTACTGATAATGAAATAAGTGCAAAAGCCTAATGCAACTTCAAACATTAATAACTTCAGAAATATGAATACTACAATGAAAAAATTGAAAATTATTTATATTTCATTAGCACACTAGTTTTGTAAACTTTGTATAATTTTTTTAACAATTGCCATCTGTGATCAAAAGGGCTGAAAAATTTACTCTTCAAAATCTGCAAAATTAAGTAAGTGAAAAATAAAAATATATAGTTGTTTTAAATGATTTATGTGTAATTTGTAGCACTCATACTTCTGAAGATATTAAAGCTAAAAATAACATAAGATTTGGGGGACAGTCTTTATGTTGCTAAAATATATTTTTTTCTTTAAATAGAGCTTCTACCTCAAAGTGGATCAAACTCTATCAAATTGATCATGTTATCAGGTACTTCTTAAATCTTATCTAGATAACTTCAATATGTATTTTTAGTTGACATTTTTATTGAAGTAATTGAAGATTTGCATACAGTTGTAGAAAAATAATAGAGAAGATCCCATGAGCACTCCATCTAGCCCTCTCTCCTCCATGGTAACATTTTCAGAACTGCAATATGATATCACAACCAGGATATTGACCTCAATACAATCCACCCATCTTATTTCGATTTCTTGAGTTTTGCTTGTACTCATTTGTGTGTGTGTGTGTGCACTTGCATACATGTATTTAACTTGATACAATTTTATCACATGTGTAGGTTCATGTACCCATTACCATAGTTGAGGTACTTAACAGTTCCAGCATCAGAAAGGTCTTTCATGTTTCCCTTCTATAACTATACCCACTTCTCTTCCACTCCACCCACTGTTCCCCAACTCAACATTTCAAAGATGTTATATAAATGGTGTCATGCAGTATGTAAATTTTGTGGATTTGCTTTTTTCGCTCAACATAATTTCCTGGAGAATCATTTAAGTTGTGTTTATGCTTTTATTACTGAGTAGTATTCTCTGGAAGGGAGGTACCAGAGTTGTTTAATCACTCTGCTATGAGAGACATCTGGGCTGATTCCAGTTTTTGGCTATTACAGATAAACTGAGGTATGTTTATCTGAGCAAAAATTAATTCGATTTGGGCAGCAGAAAATCAAAAGTGGTTAGAAGCATTCTACCAACATAAGCTAGGGGAATAACTTATATAGAGAAGGAGTGCAAACAAAGAAATTATTTTATTGGCTGTAGTGTAAAGCTTAGTTGGTTTTTTGTGATTAGTTGTCCTTAGGTTTTGATTTTGTAACACTGATGCATTTACAGGCTTAGATTTTGGTTTGCTTACATGGACCACTAAGGCATTGCAGTCACTCAGTTTAATGGTTTCCTTGTTTAGTTAATTTAACAATTCTCTCCTCTGATTATCCTCTTGAATATGAGATATTGACCAAAAATTTGGCATTAGCACCACTCAGTCACCATCAGTTTTAAGCTGTTCTTGTTTCATTGTGAAACTTGTAGGTTATGATGTCAGGTTCATGGAAGAACTGTTTTTGCTGTTCATCTCCTTGTTCATCTTGTTTCTGTTTCTCCAAGCAGAGTGTGACCATATGATGTACTGAAGATGGCTGTGAACATGAATTGAAGATCTTTGAGTCTTAAGAGAACACAGAACACCAGGGAAACTATAATGAAGACTATCAGGAGACTATAAGGAGGATAATACTAAGAAACAGAAGTATACTCCTTAACCAGGGCCCCAGTGAACCAAACCAGTTCATACCAAACAAATAAAAGAGTGTACCTGAATGGACATCAACCTGTTTTAGTCAAGTGGCTTGTTTGTTAATTCCTTGCATTTGCTACAGTACCGAAGGTTTTTATCCAGGTATAGCAGGACGTGTTTTCTATGGCACAGACTCCTTATTCAGTCAATGAGTAATCTAAAGTAATTCTATTATCTAAAACCACCTTAGCAAGAAATCCTGGGGACCTCTGTTGTATAGCTATGGCCTTGGCAGTAAATTCAGTAATATTTGCCAGAGATGAGGATCCTTGTCTTCCAGTGCATTAACACAGAGAAAAGGCAAGTGATAAAAGGGCAAAAGGAATAAAAATTTCATATTGGAGATGAAGTTCTTGATCTATGATCTTGGGAGAGCTGTCCACCTCGAGATGTCATCTGCTTCTGGGGAGGAACCACTCTAGACAATTTTAATTTTAAATCTCCAGCTGGTGTGTAGTTCCAAGAGTCTGGATGAGCCCTTTTTAATTGGGAGATGTGGACTGAAGGTTAAAGTCCCTGAAGTTTGGCTGCCATCTGGTAGTGAGGAGGGCTTGTTATGGTCCCTCCAAGGAGTTCAGGGGTAGTCTTTGCTTTTAGTGTTTCCAAAACAGAAGGGTGGGAGAAAATTGGAAACGTTGTTTGGGGAGTCATAGCCAGATATCTGAGGAAAGTGGAGGAATTCAGGATCCACGCCCTTATTTCTAACAACAATAATCACAGTAAGACTAATTCATTTTCAAAACAACCCTAGTCTCATTAAAATTGGTCTAATTATTTACATAAGTGCAGCAAGAATAATTATTGACCAGATAGAACCTTTTAAAATCTGCCTTGCTGGAACTTTTCATAAGGAATCTTGGATTGGAATTTTAAAGCCTCTCTAGACTAAGAAGCCAAGTCAAGGGCTTACCATCAGACTTCACCTGGAATACCTATAGATTTGGGGTAATTTTCTCATCTTGAGGTCCCTAAGGTATCCTGAGGATTCTGAGCCTGCCAGGAAGTGACCTTCCTTACTCATCAGGTGAGGCTACCAGAAACCCTAAAAATAAGATACCAGGATGGTTTTTCTAAGGGGTTTTATTGGCTCCAGAAAGTCATCCTTCATTCCCTAAAATTGTCTAGCGATGTCTTATTTTATGCATATTCTCAAATATGGCACTCTAGTCAAAGCCTTGGTAATATAACCAATGTTTCCAATTGTGTCTTGTTATAAGGAGAACAGATTTTTATTGAATTTATGCAAGTTATACTGGCATGGAAACAAGAATACTCAATAAGTTTCTGAATTCTAGAGGGATCAGGTAGGGAGAAAAAGTAAATGTTTCAATTCTGTTTATAAACGTATACTTACCAAATTGTTGTGAGTCAGATAGCTTAAGAGAATCAAGAAAAAGGTTTCCTTAAATTTCAAAAAACAAAACATTAAGGAACCAGCAGTGTTTCAAAGAAAAATCTATTAAAAAATTGTAATTATCCCTATCAGTTCATTCAATCCCATGTTATTAATTCTTATTCTGCTTAAATCCAGTTTTTCCATTTGTTCTGGAAATTCTTACCCATTTCATTGTTATGATATTAAAGTTGTCAGAAACCTGTATTCTAGAGTACTTGTCAGAGTCCTTTCCGTGAATCTCTCTGAAGATGAAGCACTAGTGCAAAAGCATCAGAGTAAAACATTAACTGTCTGCGAGTGACAAACACAAAAAAATGGCTGCAATTGAGATCTGAAGAAAGCTCATTTGATAAAGAAGTGTAGTTATTTCTGTAGCATATAAAAGTTATGATAGCAACTTGGCAGCAAGAGTATTGACAAATTTCTACGAACTTCAAACAATTTCTGTAATACTTATTTTAGTGACATATATCTATACACATATAACCTAAAATTTATCATCACGTCTTATTTGACATTGCATCCCATGTAATTTAACATATCGAATAAACCAAGGTAATTTAACACCTCTCCAAGTGAGAAACAAATCATTTAAAAATTTCCAGGGGCCCCCAAAGGGAGGGTTAGTTTAAGGTAAAAAAGACTCTATTTATAATTTGATTTGGGAAAATCAAAAATGTCAAGAAGTTTGAATATTTGACTAAATAGGATCACAGGTCATTATGAAATAATACTTAATTATCTAATTAACCAACGTGACAATAGAAGATTTTAAAGACAAATATTGAAGGTTACATAGTTATGAACAAAAGTCAACTCTTTTAGTATTGAGAAGATTTAGTTTTACCAAGTAATCAAAGACCTGATAAAGACAACATGAAGCACAGGAAATTATTTTGGTAAGATGCAAAATCTTCTCTTTCCAGACAGATTACCCAAAAAGTAAAGAAAAAATTTCACAATCTCTTATCAAGCACATACCAATTATTCAAGAAAACTTTATCCTTTTAACAGAGAGAAAATCAAATTCTAATTTTACACCAGTGTACTTTTAATATTGACTCATTATTTAAAAACTTTAAATCTATTTCAATCTTAGCCAGCTTGACCACACATAAAATTCCTTTCCCAAGGTTTCTTTTCTGCAAACCTTCTAAAACTTCTTAAATATTCATTCAGGTTTTTTCTTATATTTTACTTTTTCTCATTCTGAAAGAACTAGTCATTCTACTTTAGGCCAAAAGCAGTCTAGACAAAAGATTAGAGCTGCATTTCTGTTTTCATAAAGACTCAATTTGTAAGAAAGTGCAGTTGTTTTTAATTCCTCATAGACTTGGGTTGTAACCTGAATGATAGCAAGAGGTCAACCACCCATCCACCTACATTATCTTCAATTTTTTTCTTTACATCAGGTTAGAAATTTGAAGTAAAATGGAAACAAAAGATTTCTGTCTGAGGGGAGAAGGTCTAAAAAAAGAGCTCCTATTAAACTCTGAACAAAGGCTTCCAATATGGCCAACTTTTGACCATAGAGCTAGTAAGTGATGAAGAAATGATTCATATTCAGGTTGGCCTCTTACAATGGGTCACAGTATATTATTTAACTAAAATAATGTGGAGTCAGTAATGGTAACTGGATGCAAAATATGAGGAAGATATTTGACAGCATCATGCGTAAAGTATGGAGGGAAATTCTATCAAGATCCTATTGTATTAGGATTTTTTCGTCAAAATATGTAATTTTACTTTTCAATATTGTATTTTTCATCAATAAACGTACTATTGAATTTTAAACAGTTTCTGCTTCTTCATTTACTATTCTCATGTTTTCCTTTAGCTTCCCGAATATTTTGATCATATTTATAACTTCTTGTTTTAAGTTTTTACCTGCCAATGCCATCATCTCTCTAATGTACTGTTTTTATTAATTGATTTTTCTTCTAATTTTGGTCATTTTTTTGTTTATTGCAGGCCTGACAATATATTTTATTTTAAATTTTGTGTTCTCAGGTATTAGATTTTGTTATATTCCCTTAAGTAGTGTTAGACTTTGTTCTAATGTACAGCTAAGGCATTTGGAATCAAATGAGCCCTTTCAATTCTTGCTTATAGGAATTTTTAGGGCATGTCCAGAGAAGACATTTAGCCCAGAGTTTATTTAGCCCTACTACTTAACCAACATAATTCTCAGTTCTCTACCCAACATCCTTTGTATTATGAAGTCTTTTCACTCTTGCTGGTGGGAACATGAATTATTCCCTTCTACCTAGAAGAGAGTGTGAAAGTGTATCCAGGTATTAACAGTTTTACAAAAACAAGACACTAAAGCTCTCCTGGCACATAGGCCTCAACCACTTATCTATCCACACAATGACGTCTCTCTGCAATATCTCTATATCATTCTATTGGTATTTTTTTTCAGTAAAAACTGACTTTTTAATTTTTTAAGGGGCATATGTTCATGAAGTATATATTCAAGACAGAGAAGTTTAAAAATAAGATAAATATCCCAAGAGGCATCACCACCTATGCATCATTCCTGTTGAAATTTTGGAAAACATTCTTTTGAATATCTTTTTCTTCTGGAGGTCTCCTTATATAATTATACATTTATTTACATAGGCTCATATTGCACACAACTGTTTTGTAGCATACTGTTGCTTTTAACAATATGTCATAGAAATATTTCTATGTCAATAAGTATGGATCTACACCATCTTTTTTAAAAAAATTGAGTTCATAATAGTTTACATCATTGTGAAGTTTCAGTTGTACGTTATTTCTGGTGTCACCACATAAGTGCTCCCCTTCACCCCCTGTGCCCATTCCCCACTCCCCTTCCCCTGGTAACCACTGTTTTCTTTGGGTATGTGTTTGTTAATATTCCACACATGAGTGAAATCATATGGTGTTTGTCTTTTTCAGTCTGGCTTATTTCACTTAGCATAATTCCTTCTGGGTCCATCCATGTTGCTGCAAGTGGGATAATTTTGTCATTTTTGTGGCTGAGTAGTATTCCATTGTGTATATATACCACATCTTCTTTATCCAATCATCAGTCAATGGGCACTTGGATTGTTTCCGTGTCTTGGCTATTATGAATAGTACTGCAGTGAACATAGAGAAACATATGTTACTTTGGATTATTGATTTCAAGTTGTTTGGGTGGATACCAAGTAGTGGGATAGCTGGGTCATATAGTATTCCTATTTTTAGTTTTTTTGAGGAATCTCATACTGTTTTCCATAGTGGGTGCACCAGTTTGCACTCCCACCAGCAGTGTATGAAGGCTACCTTTTCTCCACACCCTCTCCAATGTTTGTTATTTTTAGTCTTAGTGATTAAGGGCATTTTAACAGGTGTAAGGTAATACCTTAGTGTAGTTTTGATTTGTATTTCCCTGATGATTAGTGATGTTGAACATCTTTTCATGTGTTTATTGGCCATCTGTATATCTTTTCTGGAAAAATGTCTGTTCATATCCTCTGCCCATTTTTTGATCAGGCTGTTTGCTTTTTTGTTGTTGAGTTGTATGAGTTCTTAATATATTACAGAGATTAATCCCTTGTTGGATATATGATTTTCAAAAATTTTCTCCCAATTGGTGGGTTGTCTTTTTGTTTTCATCCTAATTTCTTTTGCCTTGCAGAAGCTCTTTAGTCTGACAAAGTTCCAATTGTTTATTTTGTCTTTTGTTTGCCTTGTCTGAGAAGACAAGGTATTCAAAAAGATCCTTTTAAGTTTGATATCAAAGAGTGTACTACCTATATTCTCTTCCAGGAGGTTTCTTTTTATGAGGAATATTAGCCCTGAGCTAAGATTCACTGCTAATCTCCCTCTTTTTGCTGAGAAAGATTGGCCCTGCACTAACATCTGTGCCCATCTTCCTCTACTTTATATTTGGGATGCCTGCCACAGCATGGCCTGATAAGCTGTGCATAGGATCTAAGCCAGCAAACCCTGGGCAACTGAAGTGGAACACACAAACAAATCACTATGCCACTGGGCAGGCTCCTTCCAGACTTTTATGGTTTCAGGACTTATCTTCAAGTCTTTGATCCATTTTGAGTTTATTTTTGTGTATGGCATGATACAATGGTCTACTTTCATTGTTTTGCCTGTGGCTGTCCAGTTTCCCCAACATCATTTACTGAAAAGACTATCTTTTCTCATTGTATGTTCTTGGCACCTTTGTTGAAGATTAGCTGTCCATGGACGTGAGGTTTTATTTCTGGCCTTTCAGTTCTGTTCCAATGATCTTTGTGTTGTTTTTGTACGAGTACCTTGCTGTTTTGATCACTATGGCTTTGTAGTACATTTTGAAGTCAGGGATTGTGATGCCTCCAGCTTTGTTGTTTTTTCCTCAGTACTTCTTTAGCAATGTAGGGTCTTGGGTTGCCCCATATGAATTTTAAGATTTTTTGTTCTATTTCCATAAAGAATGTCATTGGGATTCTGATTGAGATTGTGTTGAATTTGAAGATTGCTTTGGGTAGTATGGAAATTTTAACTATGTTTATTCTTCCAATCCATGTGCATGGAATCTCTTTCCATCGCTTTATCTCATCATCTATTTTTCCAATAATACCTTATAGTTTTCATTGTATAAGTTCTTCATTTCATTGGTTAAATTTATTCCTAGATACTTTATTCTTTTTGTTGTGATTTTAAATGGAATTGTATTCTTGAGTTCTCTTTCTGTAAGTTTGTTATTAGAGTATAGAAATGCAACTGATTTTTTAAAGTTGATTCTGTACCCTGCAACTTTACTGTAGTTGTTAATTATTTCTAATAGTTTTGTGATGGATTCTTTAGCGTTTCTGTATATAAGATCAAGTCATCTACAAACAGCAAGGGTTTCACTTCTTCCCTCCTTTGTCTTGTTCCTGTTGTCAGAGGTATGGTGTTCAGTTTTTCCCCATTGAGTATGATGTTGGCTGTGGGTTTGTCATATATGGCCTTTATTATATTGAGGTAATTTCCTTCTATACCCATTTTGTTAAAGAGTTTTAATCATAAATATCTGTTGAATCTTGTCAAATGCTTTCTCTGCATCTATTGAGATGATCATGTGGCTTTTATTCCTCTTTTGTTAATGTGGTGTATCACATTGTTTGATTTGCAGATGCTGTACCATCCCTGTGTCCCTGGTATAAATCTCACTTAATCATGACGTATGATCTTTTTTGATGTCTTGCTGTATTTGGGTTGCCAATATTTTGTTGAGGATTTTGCATCTTTGTTCATCAGTGATATTGGCCTGTAGTTTTCCTTTTATGTGTCATCCTTGTCAGGCTTTGGTATCAGAGTGATGTTGGCCTCATAGAATGTGTTAGGAAGTGTTTCATCTTTCCTAATTTTTTTCAATAGCTTGAGAAGGATAGGTAGTAAATCCTCTCTGAAAGTTTGGTAGAATTATCCAGGGAAGCCGTCTGGTCATGGGCTTTTATTTTTTGGGAAGTTTTTGATTACTGTTTCAATCTCTTTACTTGTGATTGGCCTATTCAAATTATCTATTTCTTCTTCTTTTTTTTTTTTTTTTTGAGGAAGATTAGCCCTGAGCTAACCTACTGCCAGTCCTCCTCTTTTTTTGCTGAGGAAGCCTGGCCCTGAGCTAACATCCATGCCCATCTTCCTCTACTTTATATGTGGGACGCCTTCACATGGTGTGCCAAGTGGTACCATGTCCACATCCGGGATTTGAACTGGCAAACTCCAGGCCTCTAATAAGCGGAACATGCGAACTTAACTGCTGCGCCACCAGGCCAGCCCCTCTTTCTTCTTGATTCAGCTTTGGGAGGTTGTAAGAGTGTAAGAATTTATCCATTTCCTCTAGATTGTCCATTTTCATGGCATATAGCTTTTTGTATTATTCCCTTATAATCTGTTGTATTTCTGTGGTATCCATTGTTATTTCTCCTCTTTCATTTCTAATTTTATCTATCTGACCTTTCTCTCTTTTTTCCTTTGTACATCTGGCTAGGGGTTTGCCAATTTTGTGTATCTTCTCAAAGAACCAGCACTTGGTTTCATTGATCCTTTCTACTGCCTTTTTTGTTTCAATAACATTTATTTATGCTCTGATTTTTATTATTTATCTCCTTCTGCTGACTTTGGGCTTTGTTTGTTCTCTTTTGATTCAGTTAGGTGTAGTTTGAGATTGCTTATTTGGGATCTTTCTTGTTTGTTAAGATGAGCCTGTATTGCAATGAATTTCCCTCTTAATATGGCTTTTGCTGCATCCCATATGAGTTGGTATGGTATGTTTTCATTTTCATTTGTCTCCAGATAGTTTTTGATTTTTCTTTAGTTTCTTCAATAATCCATTGGTTGTTCAATAGCATGTTGTTTAGTCTCCACATCTTTGTCCCTTTCTCAGCTTTTTTCTTCTAATTTATTTCCAGATTCATAGCATTGTGATTGGAAAAAATGCTTGTTATTATTTCCATTCTTAAATTTATTGAGACTTGCTTTGTTTCCCAACATATGGTCTATCCTTGAGCATGTTCAAAGAGCACTTGAGAAGAATGTGTATTCTGCTGTTTTTGGATGGAGTGTTCTGTATATGTCTATTAAGTCCAATTGGTCTAGCATTTCACTTACTTCCACTGTTTCCTTGTTGATTTTCTATCTAGATGATTCTTCCATTGATGTGAATGGAGTGTTGAGGTCCCTTAATATTATTGTGTTATTGTTATTATATTCTTTTAGGTTTGTTAATAGTTGCTTTATTTACTTTGGTGCTTCTGTGTTGGGGGCATAGATATTTATAAGTGCTATGTCTTCTTGGTGGAGTGTCCCTTTGATCATTGTATACTGCCCCTCTTTGTCTCTCTTTACTTGTCTTATCTTGAAGTATATTTTGTCAGATATAAGTATTGCAACACCTTCTTTCTTTTGTTTGCCATTAGCTTGGAGTATCGTCTTCCATCCCTTCACTCTGAGCCTGTGTTTGTCATTAGATCTGAGATGTGTTTCCTGGAGACAGCATATTGTTGGGTCTTGTTCTTTAATCCATCTCGCCACTCTGAGTCTTTTTATTGGAGAATTCAATCCATGTACGTTTAGGGTGGTTATCAATATATGAATGCTCAATGCTGCCATTTTATCACTTGTTTTCCAGTTCTCCTGCATTACCTTTGTTTCTCATCCTGCGCATTTTGGTCTGCCAATTGAGTTATGTAGTTTTTTATGATGTGTTTCTTCATTTTCTCCTTATTTATTATTTGTGTCTCTGTTCTGCTTTTTTGGTTAATGGTTACCATGAGTTTTGTATTCAAAACCTCATAGATAAGATAGTCCATTTTCTGACAGCCTCTTATTTCCTTAGGATAAACTGATTCAGTCCCTTTCCTCTTCCCCTCCTAAGTTGTTTTTCTCATGTCTCATTCCATCTTGTGCTGTGAGTTTGTGATTTAAATGAGCAGATTCTCTTTGTTTTTGGTGTTGTCCTTCCCTTTACCTTTAATGTTATTCTTGAGTATTTGCTAACCTGTTCTGATGTATAGCTACAATTTTCTGATTTTGTAAAACTATTTATCTCCTTACTCTGTGCTTTGTAACCCCTTTCTTCCTGTTCTTTTTTTTTTTTTCTTCAGGTATGAGGGTCTTCTTGAGGATTTCTTGTAGGGGGGTCTCGTGGCTATGAGCTCTCTTAGCTTTTGTTTATCTGGGAAGGTTTTTATTTCTCCACCACATCTGAAGTATATTTTCTCTAGATGGAGTATTCTTGCCTGAAAGTTTTGTCCTTTGAGAATTTGAATATATCATTCCAGTCTCTCCTAGCCTGTAAGGTTTCTGCAGAGAAATCCACTGAAAGCTTGATAGTGGTTGCTTTGTAGTTTATTTTCTTCTGCTTTGCTGCCCTTAGGTTTTTTTCTTTGTTATTTACTTTTACCAGTTTTACTGCTATGTATCTTGCAGTAGGTCTTTTTACATTAAGGCATTTAGGAGATCTGATAGCTTCTTCCACATGGATTTCCATCTCTTTCCCTAGGTTTGGGAAGTCCTCTGCAATTATTTCTTTGTACAAGCTTTCTGTTTCATTATCCTTCTCTTCTCCCTCTTCTGC
The DNA here is from genome assembly GCF_041296265.1 of Equus caballus. Taxonomy (NCBI): domain Eukaryota; kingdom Metazoa; phylum Chordata; class Mammalia; order Perissodactyla; family Equidae; genus Equus; species Equus caballus. The sequence continues at coordinate 67,048,044 of NC_091685.1, read as the reverse complement.
TCCATTCTCCTTCTTGTTTTCCTCTGGAATACCTATAATTCTTATGTTGCATTTCCTAGTTGAGTCTGATATTTCTTGGAGACTTTCTTCATTTACTTTTAGTCTTAGTTCTCTCTCCTCCACTATCTGGAGCATTTTGACGTGTCTATCCTTGATTATGCTGATTCGCTCCTCTATGATGTTCACTCAAGCATTCAGAGAATCCATATTTTGTTTTATCCCTTCCATTGTGTCTTTAATCTCCAATATTTCTGATTGATTCTTCTTTATAGTTTCAATCTTTTTTGTGAAGTAGCTCCTGAACTCATTGAATTGTTTCTCTAAATTGTCTTTTAATTCATTGAGTTTTCTGATCATAGCTATTTTGAATTCTCTGTCATTCAGATTACATATTTCTGTGTCTTCAGGACTGATTTCTGTGTACTTGTCATTTTCTCTCTGGTCTGCAGATATAACTTTTGAGACCACTACAGGGTGTAGCTCTGTTCTTGCCCATTGTGGTATTATTTGGTCACAGTTACTGCCTATCACCACTATGTGGGGGTCAGGAGCCACGTGTTCTGAGCCCTCTGCATTCTCCTGAGATCCCAGGTGCTGGGCAGGATTGGGGAGGGGCACATTCTTCTGATGTTCTCATGGTTTTCTTGTTCTTCCCTCATTATCTGCTCTTCTGGAGTGTTGGCTTGATGGGGTCACCCGCACATTAGCTTTCACCTCAGTAGGGGCTTTCCCCTAGGCTGCAAAGACCCTCAGTGATCTTTGATGTTCCTGCAAACAAACGTCCCCTCCTCTCTTCCTTCCCTCTTGGAAGCTGCCTTTGGTCCTGGATCCCAGTCTTTTGGGGAGGGAATGAACTTTTCTCTTCCCCTATTCCACCTCCTCACAGGGGGGCTCCAGCCTCTCTTCCCTTCATCATATGGCTGCATGGGTCTCTCAGACATATTTTGTGTTGTTTTTGGATGTCCTCTGTTGGAGTATGAATGGCTTTTTCATTGTAGGGTGGAGGGGAGAGATTACTGGGAAAGCTCACTCCGCCATGATGCTGACATCACTCTACAGCATCTTTTTATGGATTTCTTTTGTATAGATGTATAAAGATGTGAGTCTTTTTCATCCTTTTGCTGGGGACTTGGTTACTCTTTTCAATTTGAAAACAGATGTCTTCCAGTCCTTGAAAATTTTCTAAATAATTTCTTTTTTATTTCCTGCCATCAGCTATGTCTATTCTGTTGTTCTGGAACTCTTATTTTTTGGATACGAGATTTCCTAGGAATGTTCTCTAATTTTCTTATATTTTCTCTCTTATTTTCTTTCTCCTTGAAGTTTTTAAAAAATTTTTGTCTAAGGGAATTTCTCAATTTAGTTTCATTCCTCCCATTAATTTTTAAAAATTTCTATTCTCACATTTTGAATTTCTAAGAGCATTTTTTGTTTCTCTCCTTTTTTTTAGAGCATGATGCAATTGTCACTGTGGATGCAGATCCTCTCCTGATCTGAGAATCTTATCTTATCTCAAACATCCAGTGATATTTGGCTGTTTACTTGTATTTAAGAAGAGACACTAAAACACTGTTTAGAAGCTGTGAATGGGGAGAGCTTATAGACAGGCAGGTACTCTGGGAAGTGACCTGGCTGGGCCTTTCTATACGGAGAACAATGATTGGCCATATCTGTAGGTCTTTTATCTTGCCTTGGATTGTTTCTGCAGTGAAGAATCCTCTGGTCTTCTGTGTGCAAGGGCTGTGTCTGAACACTAGCATTCTACCAAGTGGACAGGCCTGTTTTTAACAGGCCAAGGCCAAGAACACAAATGGCCAAGAAAACCTACATTTTATAAGACAATCTGCTCTTATGGCCCTGCCTTTAGATCCACCCATGCTTGACTCTGAGGCTTTAGTGGCTCTGCTCTCCCCACCTGCACTACTGCCTACAAACCTGAGTCATGGCAAGAATCCGCTGGGATTGAGAAGGTGTAAATTTGGAAAACTTGTATCAGTTTCATAAGTCTGCTGTCACAAAGTAAATTTATTCTGACACTGTTTTAGAGGCCACAAGTCTGAAATAAAGATATTGACCTGGCTGCACTACCTCTGAGGTTCTAGGAGAGAATCTTTTCTTACCTCTTTCACTTTCTGGTGGTTCCAGGTGTCCTTGGCTTGTAGCAGAAAAACTCCAATCTCTGCTTTTATCTTCACACAGCCTTCCCTCAGTGTTTTTCCCTTGTGCCTGTGTGTCTTCATTGTTATTTACTATATATCTTTTCTCAGTCATCTGTTTTTATTACAGACTTGGCTCTGTTTGCTGCATGTTAGGATGCTTCACACTCTGGGTGATTATGTACTAAGATACTAGAAATAAAATTAGGACACATAAAAGAACTCCCAAAGGATAAAAAAAAAAAAAAGAAAAGCAGTTTCTTTTGCAATTCATCAGAGTCAAGTTTCTGACTAAAAGTCAATTTTTAAGCTATTGTGTACTGTATTAGGCAGTGTTCTCCAGGGAAATCTACATATAAAGAGACAAATAAATAAATATATATGTATTATATACATATAGTATATATAAAGAGACTTATTATAAGGAATTGGTTCACACAATTATGGAGACTGGCAAGTCCAAAATCTGTAGAGCTATTGTTCTAATTTAAGTAGGAAGGCCAGCAGCTGCTATAGAACCAGGAAAATCCAATGTCCCAGTTCAAAAACCACTGGACTTTCCACTACCTGGATGAGGCCCATCCACATTATGGAGGGTAATTTGCTTTTCTCAATCTACCTATTTAAGTGTTAATCTTATCCAAAAATACCCTCAGAGAAACACCCAGAATAATGTTTGACCAAATATCTGGGCACTCTGTAGCCCAGTCAAGTTAACACATAAAATTAACCACCACAATTACCTTTATATTCAGCATTATATTAGGGACTGTAGAATACATAAATGGGACTATGACTTGGTCCTAGCCTGTAGAAAATATATGTACAACTTATTACAAAATTTTATTATGAAAGGCATTATATGACAGACACAAACCATATGCTGTTGAAAGATGCTACTGAAACATAGAAGAAAGATGTCTGTGAGAATTTGGATGAATTTTCTGAGGAAATAATTTTTGTGATGGGTTTTGAAGGATTGGAAAGGTTTCAAGTGACAAGAAAAGACATTCTAAGTGAAAAAATGTTTGTGAGAAGAAAAGGATTTTTGGAAGCATATGGAACATATAGAAACAAATGAAGTGCTGTTCAAATATACTATAGTATTTCTGAAAAGAAGAGTATATTTCCAAAGAAATGCATTGTCCTGTTTCTGAAGAGTTGAGTTGTAAGAACGAAAACCAGGAGAGAATTCTTGAGAGTGATCTTAAATGTCACACTAATAATTTAAATTTTATTCTGTAGGCTATGCACAAGGTAGCCATAAAGCAGATGTTCAAAGAGTAGACAGGAGACTGAGGATTTTTCCCCTTGAGGACAAGAGACATAAGTGACAGGTACATGCATGGAAGTGAAAAACAGAACTTAATTAAGTTTGTGTTTCCCTTATGGCTAATAAGTATGAGCATTCTTTCATAGTTTTATTGGCCATTGGATATCCTCTTTTGAGAAGTGACTATTCAACTTCTTTATCAATTTTCTATTGGGTTCTCTGTTTTTCTCATTGATTTGAAGGAGAACTGTAAGTTCCAGATATGAGTCTTTTTTCATATATGTGTTTTGAAAATACCTCCTACACATCTGTAGCTTGCATTTTCATTCTTTTAAGGGTTTCTTTTATGAATGGCATTTATTAATATAAATGTAGTTCAATTTATCAAGTTTTTCTTTTAAACTTACAAATTTTAAGAAATTCTTTGCCTAGTCCAAGGTCATAGAATTTTTCTTATATTTTCTGCCAAAAGTTTTATTGATTTACCTTTGACATTTAGTCTGAAATCAATCAATGTCAAAATCAAAAGAAACAGAAGAATGAGCATCCTAGGGAACATTAAGAAAATAAATAATAGAATGGCAGGCTTAATCCTTAATATATAAATAAGTGCTTTAAGTTTATATGGTCTAAATGTAATAATTAAGAGGCATAAAATGGAAGAATGGGTTAAAAAACTTGACTTGACTACATGCTATATTCAAGAAATTCAATTCCAAACATGACATAGGCAGGTGGAAAGTAAGGGATGTAAAATATATATCATGACACAGTAACTAAAAAGGCATGATTGGATATATTAGTATCAGATAAAATAGACTTCAGAGTCAAGAAAATTACTATAAAAAAAAAGAGACATCACATAATGATAAAATGATCAATCCACCAAGAATATTTAGCAATCTTAAATAGGTAAATATTGCTAGAGACTGAACTGTGTTCCCTTAGAATTCATATGGTAAAGCCCTAACTCCAAATGTGACTGTATTTGGAGTAAAAAAATAAACAAGGTTAAATAAGGTCATGAGGGTCAGGCCCTGATCCAGTAGTATTAGTGTCCTTATATAAGGAGACACCAGAGCGTTCTCCCTCTTTACCCCACGTGAGGACACAGTGAAAAGATGGCTGTGTCCAAGTCAGGAAGACAGCCCTCAGTGGGAAGTGAATCAGCTGGTACCTTGATCTTGGACTTCCTAGCCTCTAGAATTATGAGAAAATAAATTTCTGTTGTTTAAGCCATCCAATCTGTAGTGTTTTGTTATAGCAGCCCAAGCAGACAGACAGGTACTAAAACACAAAGCTTCAAAATACAAAAAGCAAAAGCTGATAGAGCTGAAAGAAGGAAATTATAGTTAAGATCTCTACAATTATAGTTACGAACTTCACAGCAATACAGAAATACTAGGTAGAAAATCATAAAGAATATAGAAGAGCTAAACAAAACTATCAACTAGCACTACCAGCTAATTGGCATTTATAGAATATTCTGTCCAGCAAGAGCTGAATACATATTCTTTTCCAAAGCTCATGGAACATTCACCAGAGTAACCATATCTCAAATTATAAAACAAACTTCAATCAATTTAAAAGACTTGAAATACAGAGTATGCTCTTTAACCATAATAGATTCAAACAGAAATCAATATCAGAGACATCAGGAAAATCTTTAAAATATGGTGTACAGAGTTCATTGACATCCCCGCCTTCCAAGGACACTGGGCCTAGGCCCTACATGAAGGAATGCATCTAGGGTCAGGGCCAAAGATGGCCACTTTGGCCCTGACTCTAAGGCACAAATTACAAAGAATATGTCCTGCATCATGTTCCTTGTCTGGGCTGGCCACCCCGATGGGCACCTGATGGGACTTTAGGCACATCTCATCCATGGGAACAAAAAAGGTAGAAACACCACATCTGTGGAAACAAGAAGAAATAACTCAAAGTATCCAAATGTCTGAGACCCTAAGTCATAACCTAGAGAAACCTTAGGATAAAAGGGAATCACAAGCATAGAACAATTGGAAGTCTCACTAAAAAATGGACGCTTTGCCTCAGACCCAGACAATCGGCACTCCCACCCGCCATGCAAAATATTGGGACTTCCCTGGCTGATTGTGGTGTGGATGTTGTAAGCACCGATTTGTTGTTCCCCTTTGTCTCTGCTCCTCATTCTGTTTGCCTTTATGAATAAACTTTGATTGCTTAAACAACCAAGCAGCCTTGGCAGTATCTGTCATTCCTTGCCCTTTGCGGTTGCGGACAACACATGGAAATTAACACACTTTTTAATATTCCATGGATAAAGAGGAAGTCTTAAAGGAAATAGAACATACATACAACTGAATAAAAATGAAAACACAACATGTCAAAATTTGTAGAATACAGCTAGAGCAATGCTAAGGGACAAATTTATAACATTAAATTCTTATATTAGAAAAGAGATCTCATATCAATAATCTACATTGCTGTCTCAAGAAACTAGTTAAAAGAGCAAAATAAACCCAAACAGGCAGAAGTAAGGAAATAATAAAGATAAAAGCAGAAATAAAGTGAATTGAAACAGGAAAAGAATAGAGAAAAATAATGAAGTGAAAAGCTGCTTCTTCGAATAAAATCATTACAATTGATAAACCTCTAACAAGACTGACAAAAATTAAAAGAAAACACATTACCAATATCAGATACTAAACAGGGGATATTACAATACCTCTTATAGTCATTAAAAGGATAATAAAGGAATGCTATGAACAAGTTTACACTCATAAATTTAAGAATATAAAAGGAATGGACTAATTCTTTGAAAACCATAAACTCCTAAAAGTCAGCCAGGTGAAATAGATAACCATTAAAGAAATTGAATTCATAATTAGAAAGCTCCCCATATCCCAATTATCCAGCCCAGATGGTCCAAGTATACAACTTTACCAAACATTTAAAATAATTTATACTAATTTTACACAATTTCTCCAAGAAAAAAAAGAAAAGGAATTTACACTTCCCATCTTATTTTATGGGGTCAGTATTACCCCATAAAACAACACAAAAATAGGAAACTAAAGGCCAATATCTCTCATGAATTGACACAAAAATTTTCAACAAAAAAAAGGGAAATCAAATCCAGCAGTGCATAAACAGAATTATACTATGACCAAGTGAGATTTATTCCAGTTATCCAAGCCTGGAACAGGCTTTGAAAGTTAATCAATGTAATCCACCATATCAACAAGCTAAAGGAGAATGACCACATATCAATTGACACAGAAGCAGCATTTGAAAAAATTCAACATACATTCATTCTAAAAAACCCTCTCAACAAGCAAGGAATAGATGCAACCTAAAATTGTCTCTATTTGCAAATGTCAAAATTGTCTACATAAAAAACCCTGAGAAATATAACCCCAAATCCCATGAACAGTGAGTTCAACAAAGTCACAGGATACAAACCAACACACAAAATGAATCACATGTCTATATACTAAAGGGAAATGTAGAATGTTAAAATTAAAAACACAATACTATTTACAATTGTCCCAAAGAAAATGAAATATGTAGGTATACACTTTGCAAAACATGTCCTGGATCTCTGTGCTGAAAAATAAAAAATGCTGATGATAGAAGTAAAAAAGACTTTAATAAATGGAGAGACATAGCATGTTTGTAAATTGGATGACAACATGTCAGTTCTCTATAACTTGATCTATAGATTTAATGCTATTCCTATCAAAATCTCAGTAAGGATTTTGTAGACATAAACAAGCTTATTCTAAAATTTATAAGGAAAAGTCTTTGTATAGGTAAAACAATTTTGAAAAAGAAGAAAGTGGATGATTAACTCTTCCCTATGTTAGAACTTACCAGGTAGCTAAAGTGATCAGGAGAGTTTAGTATCAGAATAGATATAAACACAGATAAATGGGAACACATTAGAGAACTCAGAAACACCCTCACACAAATGTGCTCAATTAAATTTTGACTAACGAGCAAAAGCAATTCAATTGACAAGGAAAAGCCTTCTCAACAAATAGTGCTGGAACAGTGGGAATTCCATAGTTAAATAAAATGAGCCTCAACTTTATTCTCACATCTTAAACTACATTAATTCAAAGTGGATCAAACTCTTTAGTATTAAATGTAAAACAATAAAACATTTTAGAAAAAATAGGAAAAAATCTTCGGGATCTAAGACTAGGCAAAGAGTTTTTAGACTTGACACTAAAAGCATAATAAATTCAAGGAAAAATTGATAAATTGCACCTCAAAATATAAAAAAAGAATTTCCTCTGCAAAAGATGCTGTTAATAGAGACTTACCCTCCTGCGTTTCACCTGGGTTATGAAAATTAGAGATAAAACTTGGTTAGGTAACTGAATCTTTTTTGATAAAGTTTTGCAACAAATCACTTATAATGTTTGAACCAATTAATGTCTCACTTTGATTATTTTGTGTGCATCAATACTACAGAAGGTTATTGGGGCAACCTCAAACATCATGAGACAGTTTGAGATATCTGATACATTTTAGCTTTTGAAGAGTTTACGGTTTTTAATAAATCCTTTTCATTCAAAATTCAGAGTGAACAACCTTCTTTAAATATTAATTCTATTATAATCATGAAGGGCTGTTTGTGCGAACTTCACCGCTGCGCCACTGGGCCAGCTCCAATATTCAATTATTTTTTATGTTGCGATGTCTAAAGAAACCCTTTCTTTTATAGTGTTTTGAAATTAGGAGCAACCTCAAAGATCACCTAACTGCTCTTAAAGATGTTAATTCATAAAACTCTTACAAGGTGGCACGCTTACATCAGAGCTGAGTAGAGTGAGATACGATTAGCATAGTATTTTATAACACAAAAAAAATCGGCATTAACCAATAAAAGCACATTATGATCATTTGATTAAAGTCTGTCTCCCTCCTCAAGATGTTAGCTCAGCAAGAGGAAACAGAGGCTTCTCCTCACCATTGTATCTCCACCACCTGGCAGCATGCTTGACACATGGTATATGCTCAACAAACACTTGTTGAATAAATTCAGTGTATATCAGGCATGGTATAGCTTCCATTCACTGGATGAGTAACTATGCTTTTGGGAAAAAAATTGGCTTTTTATTTATCAATCTAATGTTTTAATTTGTTCGAGTCTTAAAATGTTTGGGGCACTTTTAGGAAAACTAAGAGGCAGCTAAGGTGTCACACACTTATGTTAATAGTATCACACCAGGGTTTAGTTCTAAGTAACCACGGGGTGATAAAGAAATGAAACAAACATGGCCTCAGACCCCTCAGAGAAGAGATCAAAAGAGGCCAACAGCAATGAAAGCAAAAAGAGCTCTTTGAGATAAAAGAGAGAATTGTTAAGAATTGTTTCTTGGAAGTTATAAAATCAAGTCATAATTAATGTTTAAAAAAAGCACAATGATATTGCAAACCATAAGTTCACATTTTTTCCCCACTGAGTAAACTGGAACAAATCGTACAGTTTTAACATTCAAAGTGTTTACATAATTCTTTTTCCTGTATTTTTAACTTTGTCAACGACCTTTTCTGTTTAGTTATAAAGATAACTACTTCCTTGTGCACATTGACAAAGGAATAGACTTGAGTGTCTACAAAGTGTTTATTTGTGGTACACAGTAGTCTCTAAAAGTTCTCATCCCAATTAATCCTTCCCTTGTATTAAAATGCCAGTTCAATGGGAAAAATCACAGAAAGGGAATAAGAATGGGCAGCAAATTAGCAAATGAGTTTCAATAAGTCAACTTCGAAAAACCGCACTTAGATTAGAATAATTTTTAAAATACTCTATGATGATGGAGGAGTCTGAGCTATACGATGTACCCCAACAGAGAATTTAAATGTGATTGCAGATCATGTCCCAGAGATTCTGTCCATAGTGAGTCACCCAACCAAAACTGGCATCAAAATTGCTTCTGCATCAAGAGAATTTAATCCTCTCTCAGTTCAAAACACTAAGTCCCAACCTAGCGTGGTAGGTGGAACTCTGATAGCAGATCATAAGTATATAAAGTGACAATGAAAAAAATAAAACTACAGAGAAAAGGTATATAGGTGTAAGACTAAACCAATATCTGTTTTATTTATTTCTAGTTTAGCAAAAAGAAATTAATTCTGAGAATTTATATAACGAAAAGTTGAGAAACTCATCAGTTATAAAAAAGAGTAAAATACTTTTTTCTTCTACTTCTTTCCCTTCAAGTCTCTTCTCAACCTTTTGTAATTGGTTTGTATTCTAATTCTAATGTCACTCTACTATAATGGATGCAGCCCTGTTTTTATAGTACTCAACTTCTCAGAAGGACTTGAGAGAGTCCGCAGCTCTCTCATCTTGAAACACCCTCGACTCTAGTGACATGACTTAGCTGATTTCCCTTCTACCTTCCTATGGGCTCCTTCTCTATCTCTTGCTAGATGCTCCTCCTCTGTTTGACTTCATATCGAAATTCTTGAGGATTCTAACAAGACACCATTCTCCACTACCACACTGTCTTTGTGTGATATCATCAAGTCCTCTGACCAGGACTTTTAAATTTAAATAGTGTTTTCAGGCCTGATCTCTCACCTGAGCTCTGGAATCTGATTTTGACTGATTCCTTGACATTCTCTTAGATCATTATTGGGTGCAAAAAAACCAGCACGGCCAGAAGCAGAACTCCTGATTATCTTCCTTGTCCCTGCTCATTGCCTCTCTTCCTGATCCCTTGCTTTTCAGACAATGGCACTATCATCTATTCAGTCACTCAGACCAAAAAGTTAGGAAACCTTCCTGATTCTCTCTCTTGACCTCAACATAAAATCTATCAGCAAATTCAGTTGATTCTACTTTCAATATATATTCCAAATTCCATCACTTCTCCCCATTTCTACAAATACCACATGGGTCTACCATTATTTCTCATCTAGAATATTAAAATAGCATTTTAACTGTCTCCTCACTTTCACATAACAGTGTTATCTAGTATTTCCAGAATAATGAATAGTGGTGGAGTGATGACGGAATCTATCATGAGAATGATCGATGGAACCTCTAAAAATGAAGTAATTTCACACTCCTTCCTAGAAGCAACAACATAAAACTTCTAATGTTACTTACAATAAAATTAATTCCTCTTACCATGGTCTACCAGTCACTACCGAATCTGGGCTTTGCTTATTTCTAGGTTTACCTTGTCTCTGATCTCCTGCCCACTATACTCTAGTCGAAGTTACCTTTTTTCTGTCTTCAGAACATGTTAAATTATTTCCAACATAGTGTCATATTATTTATTTTTCCTCTTATCCAAAAAGTTCATCATGCAAATCTTTGCATTACAGATTTCTTTTTTGCATTCAGGTATTGGCTCCAGTGTAATAGAGGCTTTACGGAGCACTCAGTCTTAACTACTACAACTACTCACTCCCAGGACATTTTGTACTGAATATTAAATCAAGTGTATTATTTTTATATCACTTATTTACACTTAAATTATCTTTTTGCATTTGTTTTCTATGATTTGTCCTCTTTATAAGTAATTTATTTGTCTCATTCACTGTCCTATTTCACAGACCTACAACCCTTTGGCTCTTTTAGGTACTCAATAAATATTTTGGCTCTTTTAGGTACTCAATAAATATTTTGAATAAATTTTTCAGAAGTAAATAAAGTGTTGTTTAGGTCATGATACCATTCTTAAAGTGACAGATATTCCTAGATATTTGACAGACATCATTTTTATTTTTTAAGATAAAAATGTACATTTATATGACACACTATGTTATGGCAATTTTAATAAGGAAACATTGAAATTAGGCAGCAAAGATTGATCTTCTAGGGAATTAAATATTTTCTCAACATAACCTGGCAAGGCCCTTTCTTGTAATCTTTGTGACTAGGTGATGGGCTTCCACCCTGACTCTATGATCATCCATTGGGTGAATTGTGGATCTGTCTGATCATTGCTTCTACACTACTAGGAATCCCCTCCCATGGGATCCTTCTTTCAACTAGTCTATGGCTCACTCTGAATCAACCAGGTCCTGAGCCTACTCTGTCTCTATGGCCATGGCTATACATGCCAGTGACCCAACAGTGAGCAAATAGGAACATTCTTCAATTTCTCTGCACCAATCTGACTTTGTTAATGAAGTTTTGATCCCAGTGAATCCAATTGCCTTATTATCACTGGAACACAAATAATTTTTTATAGATATACTAAAATATATTTATAACATTACTTCAGAGTGTTTGGTATACAAACCATTTCAAAATATTTTTAAAAATCATTGAATAAAAAATTGAGAAGGCAAATTATTTAAAACCTTAAAATGATAAAATATAATTTAAAAATATAAAGTGAAGAATCTGCGTAAATATAAAGTCAGGACAGCTAATTCTATTCTTCTACACCAGATTCTTTCGTACAACTATGAAAGAAAGCTCTTGCTTTGCTTCGCTTTCCTGTCTCCTCCCTTGTCAACACACTATAACGTCCATGGATCTGGCCATACAGAGCTCCTTGTCACTGTCTCTTTCAAAATTACCCTTAGTACCCCCATTTAGAATGATCTACCAAACTCATCTATCTGCTTCATCATTGCAATATCACTTCCTTTGCGAGGCCATCTCTGACTGGCCACCTTCGAGCTTGGTGAGCAAGTAGAGTGATATATTTAGTAAACATATGTTGAAAGAATGAAAATTATCCTAATCAAAGATGACTTTTAGTTCTATATTGAAACATTGACATACTGCATCTATTTGTAAACAGCTACTTCAAAGTAGATGTATATAATTCATTTCATGGTCACTAAATACCCAATTCATCAGTTGAAACAAACAATACATTTAGATTCCTCATCTCTGATGTAAAGAGATAATCATACTGCCATATTTTACACATTTCTTAGCGAGTTTAAATACATCCTTTAGTAACCAGAAATATACTGCAGATTTGTGATACTGTCTTCATAGTTTGCATCCAGAATCTAACTTTCTTATCAGTATGTTATGGACTGAACATCTGTGTCCCCCCACAAATATTATGTTGAAACTCTAATCCCCAGTGTGATGGTATTTGGAGATGAAGCCAGTGAGAGGGAGGTAGGTCATGAGGGTGGAGCCCTCATGATGGGATTAGTGCCCTTATAAGAAGAGACAGGAAAGTGTTTACTTCCTTTCTCTCTACTCTCTCCCATATGAGATATAGTGAGAAGACGGCCATCTGCAAATTAGAAGGAGATCCTCATCAAAAACCACATGTGTTCACATCTTGATCTTGGACTTCCTAGCTTCCAGAGCAGTAAGAAACAAATGTTTGTTATTTAAGTCACCTAGTCTACAGTAGCTTGTTACTGCAGCCCAAGTGATTAAGACACAGCGTAACATGTTTTAAATGTGTCATATGGAATACATAAACAAATCTTCAGTAATAACCAAAGTAATGATTCTCTAACATCCATTCATCCTCTCTTAAAAATTTTAAACTTCTACATATATCAAATCCTGAATATATAAGTAGAAGCAAGCATTAAACATACAGAACAAGAGTGTAGATGTCTCTCTGACCTATCAGAATCACAGCTACTTTGAAGAGTTGCTTTACTTGTAGTAACGTTAAA